>NW_027362764.1:214496412-215864329 GCF_046119375.1 Phyllobates terribilis
CTGGTGTAGGCCCGAGAAATACAAGTGTGGTTTTGCAGATCCATGGGTCAAATATCTGTATTATCCTGCTTTTTTGCTGTAAAGAAAAACAGTAGTGTCTCCTGATTGTTGAGACACAAATATATCTGTTTAAAATAGTCTGGTGTAGGCCCGAGAAATACAAGTGTGGTTTTGCAGTTCCACGGGTCAAATCTCTGTATTATCCTGCCTTTTTGCATTTTCTTTCCTGTAAAGAAAAACAGTAGTGTCTCCTGATTGTTCAGACACAAATATATCTGTTGAAAATAGTCTGGTGTAGGCCCGAGAAATACAAGTGTGGTTTTGCAGTTCCATGGGTCAAATCTCTGTATTATCCTGCTTTTTAGCATTTTTTGCTGTAAATAAAAACAGTAGTGTCACCTGATTGTTCAGACACAAATATATCTGTTGAAAATAGTCTGGTGTAGGACCGAGAAATACAAGTGTCGTTTTGAAGTTCCACGGTTCAAATCTCTGTATTATCCTGCTTTTGGCATTTTGTACCGAAAAGAAAAACAGTTGTAGTGTCTCCTGATTGTTCAGACAGAAATATATCTGTTGAAAATAGTCTGGTATACACCAGTAAATTATAACTGTGGTTTTCATGTTCCACTGTAAAAAATTTCTATTATCCTGCTTTTGGTATTTTTTGCCGTAAAAAAAAAAATAATCGTGCCTCCTGATTGTTCAGACACAAATATACCTGTTGAAAATAGTCTGGTGTAGGCCCGAAAAATACAATTGTGGTTTTGCAGTTCCATGGGTCAAATCTCTGTATTATCCTGCCTTTTTGCATTTTTTGCTGTAGAGAAAAACAGTAGTGTCTCCTGATTGTTCAGACACAAATATATCTGTTGAAAATAGTCTGGTGTAGGCCCGAAAAATATCAGCGTGGTTTTGCAGTTCCACTGGTCAAATCTCTGTATTATCCTGCTTTTTTGCATATTTTGCTGTAAAGAAAAACAGTAGTAGTGTCTCCTGATTGTTCAGACCCAAATATATCTGTTGAAAATAGTCTGGTGTGGGCCCGAGAAATACTAGTGTGGTTTTGCAGTTCCACGGGTCAAATCTCTGTATTATCCTGCTTTTTTGCATTTTTTTGCTGTAAATAAAAACACTAGTGTCTCCTGATTTTTCAGACACAAGTATATCTGTTGAAAATAGTCTGGTATACACCAGTAAATTGTAACTGTAGTTTTGCTCTTCCACGGTAAAAAATCTCTATTATCCTGCTTTTGGCATTTTTTGCCGTGAAGAAAAACAGTAGTAGTGTCTCTTGATTGTTCAGACACAAATATATCTGTTGAAAATAGTCTGGTGTAGGCCCGAGAAATACAAGTGTGGTTTTGCAGATCCATGGGTCAAATATCTGTATTATCCTGCTTTTTTGCTGTAAAGAAAAACAGTAGTGTCTCCTGATTGTTGAGACACAAATATATCTGTTTAAAATAGTCTGGTGTAGGCCCGAGAAATACAAGTGTGGTTTTGCAGTTCCACGGGTCAAATCTCTGTATTATCCTGCCTTTTTGCATTTTTTTTGCTGTAAAGAAAAACAGTAGTGTCTCCTGATTGTTCAGACACAAATATATCTGTTGAAAATAGTCTGGTGTAGGCCCGAGAAATACAAGTGTGGTTTTGCAGTTCCATGGGTCAAATCTCTGTATTATCCTGCTTTTTAGCATTTTTTGCTGTAAATAAAAACAGTAGTGTCACCTGATTGTTCAGACACAAATATATCTGTTGAAAATAGTCTGGTGTAGGACCGAGAAATACAAGTGTCGTTTTGAAGTTCCACAGTTCAAATCTCTGTATTATCCTGCTTTTGGCATTTTGTACCGAAAAGAAAAACAGTTGTAGTGTCTCCTGATTGTTCAGACAGAAATATATATGTTGAAAATAGTCTGGTATACACCAGTAAATTATAACTGTGGTTTTACTGTTACACGGTAAAAAATCTCTATTATTCTGCTTTTGGCATTTTTTGCCGTAAAGAAAAACAGTAGTAGTGTCTCCTGATTGTTCAGACACAAATATATCTGTTGAAAATAGTCTGGTATACACCAGTAAATTATAACTGTGGTTTTCATGTTCCACTGTAAAAAATCTCTATTATCCTGCTTTTGGTATTTTTTGCCGTAAAAAAAAAAATAATCGTGCCTCCTGATTGTTTAGACACAAATATACCTGTTGAAAATAGTCTGGTGTAGGCCCGAGAAATACAATTGTGGTTTTGCAGTTCCATGGGTCAAATCTCTGTATTATCCTGCCTTTTTGCATTTTTTGCTGTAAAGAAAAACAGTAGTGTCTCCTGATTGTTCAGACACAAATATATCTGTTGAAAATAGTCTGGTTGTAGGCCCGAGAAATACAAGATTGGTTTTGCAGTTCCATAGGTCAAATCTCTGTATTATCCTGCTTTTTTCATTTTTTGCTGTAAAGAAAAACAGTAGTGTCTCCTGTTTGTTCAGACACAAATATATCTGTTGAAAATAGTCTGGTGTAGGCTCTAGAAATACAAGTGTGGTTTTGGAGTTCCACGGGTCAAATCTCTGTATTATCCTGCTTTTTTGTATTTTTTGCTGTAAAGAAAAACAGTAGTGTCTCCTGATTGTTCAGACCCAAATATATCTGTTGAAAATAGTCTGGTGTAGCCCCGAGAAATACAAGTGTGGTTTTTCAGTTTCATGGGTCAAATCTCTGTATTATCCTGCTTTTTTGCTGTAAAGAAAAACACTAGTGTATCCTGATTGTTCAGACACAAATATATCTGTTTAAAATAGTCTGGTATAGGCCCGAGAAATACAAGTGTGGTTTTGCAGTTCCACTGGTCAAATCTCTGTATTATCCTGCTTTTTTGCATTTTTTTACTGTAAATAATAACAGTAGTGTCTCCTGATTGTTCAGACACAAATTTATCTGTTGAAAATAGTCTGGTGTAGGCCCGAGAAATACAAGTGTGGTTTTGCAGTTGCACGGGTAAAATCTCTGTATTATCCTGCTTTTTAGCATTTTTTGCTGTAAAGAAAAACATTTGTGTCACCTGATTGTTCAGACACAAATATATCTGTTGAAAATAGTCTGGTGTAGGCCCGAGAAATACAATTTAGCATCGGCGTCTCTGCCCCGTATTAGGCAGAGACGCCGTCCCTCTCACCTCCCCGCTCCTGGCGCGGCGTCCTCCAGCGCTTCTCTCCCCGCTGCTTCTTGCACGCGCTCCTTCCCCGGCAGTGTGCTTAGGGCGCACACGCGCGTGCTCCCCCTCTCTTAAAGGGACCGCGCGCGCCGTCCTAAGGAGTCCCCGGCCAATTGCCGGAGGACCTCCCATATATAAGGCACCTCCTCCAAAATGGAGGTGCCTGAGCAATGTTGTTGCAAAGCCTTCACTCTGCTTCAGCCCTCAGGTCCCGTTACCAGTTACCTGCCAGTCACGTGCCAGATTCCTGCCTGTTACCTGCCAGTCACCTGCCAGATTCCTGCTTGATACCTATAATAGATTTGAGAAACACAGAGTTGTTTTATAGGCATAAAACATTCAAATTTTATTACAACATTTAAAATTACACATAAAGTACAATATCAAGTGACAGTATATAGATGGTGGCCAAGAAAAATATTCACTGGAGAAGACAACCAACAACAGAGGTCCCCATGGTCCCAGAAAATTCATACAGCAGAATAATATATATACTGAAACCAATACTGGTATATATCGGAGCACAATTGTAGGTGTGTTTCCGAGTAAAATAATTATTGCTGAAGAAAAGGATTTTCAGAGGGACAGGTCCTATGCGTTAGGCAGCCTTACCCAGTGAAGATCAATCACAAGCCAGTGATAATGGTCACAAAATGGCAAACCCCCAGAATACAGGTGGTGGCCAAGAAAATTGTACACTGAAAAAGATGGCCAACAGTAGAGGTCCTCATGATCCCAGAATATATGCAGTAAGTTAATCAAGTAATAAGAATAAAGTAATTACTATTAAAGAGAGGGATAGCCATAAGGACAGATATAAACATTAGGTCATCTTACCCAGCGAAAAGCCAAACACTGGCTAATAGTAATAGCCGCGCTGTAGCAAGCCCCTGCTTGATACCTGCCTGATATCCGCTACCCGCTTGCAAGCCTGCGGTCCGACGGTCTGCCCTCCGACTCCTGTCAGTCTGTCTATGGACCAGCCTGCCCGATCACCTGGGAGCACTCACCTGTTACCTGCCTGCTAGCCTACCTGGAGGCTCTGCCGTCACTTGCTGTGACCACCTGCCTGTCCAGAGACTCTTGCCCGCTCACCTGGGAGCGCTCACCTGTTACCTGCCTGCTAGCCTACCTGGAGGCTCTGCCGTCACTTGCCGTGACCACCTGCCTGTCCAGAGACTCTTGCTCGCTCACCTGGGAGCGCTCACCTGTTACCTGCCTGCTAGCCTACCTGGAGGCTCTGCCGTCACTTACCGTGACCACCTGCCTGTCCAGAGACTCTTGCCCGCTCACCTGGGAGCGTCCATCCGCTACCTGTCTGCTAGTCTACCTGGAGGTTCTGCCGTCACTTGCCGTGACCACCTGCCTGTCCAGAGACTCTCGCCCGCTCACCTGGGAGCGCTCACCAGCCACCAGCCCGCTGCCCTTCTACCCAGAGACTGTCCCTGTCACTTGCCGTGACTACCTGCCCCTCTACCCAGAGACTGTCCCTGTCACTTGCCGTGACTACCTGCCCGTCTTCCCTGGGAGCCACCCACTTCCTTACAAGGACTGCCCCCTTGTATAGTTGCTCAGAGGTTCCACCTCCCAGACCCGTTACAGTTTGCTCGAGGCCATGGAACCCGGTGGCCCCCAGATCTCCGATCTGCACCAGGAAGTCTTACGTCAGAAAACTCAGCAGGAGGTGGTACTGTCCTATCTACAGTCTGTTAACTCTCGTCTAGGCGCATTGTGTGACTCGTCTATGTCTACCTCTGGTCCAGCCGTGCCCATTCCTGCGGTACCGCAATCCAGTCCCTTCATGGTACCCGACTATGGACCTCGGCTTCTGGCACCTCCACGCTTTGCCGGCGAACCTACTTTAGCTCAGGGTTTCATAAACCAGTGCACCCTGCACTTTGAGCTATTGGCATACCAGTTCATCTCCGACTGGGCCAAGGTGGCCTTCATCATGTCCCATCTCACTGGGGAGGCACTGACATGGCTAAATCCCCTGTGGGAGAGAGGGGATCCCCTGGTGTCCGACCTGCCATCCTTCCTCGCTGCTTTCCGGAAAGTCTTCGATGAACCTGGACGGAAAACCTCTTCTGCCTCCTCTCTGCTACGTCTCCGCCAAGGGAGTTTCACCGTGGGCCAATATGCCATACGGTTCCGCACCCTCGCTTCTGAGCTTGCCTGGGAAAATGAGGCTCTGGTGTCCGTCTTCTGGGAAGGTCTTTCCAGTCGGATTAAGGACGAGTTAGCTGGTCGGGACATTCCTACCACTCTGGATGACCTGGTGTCACTAGCTACCCGGATTGGCATCCGGTTCCAAGAACGTGCCAAAGAGACTGCCTGGGAGAAAGACTTTTCTTGCTCTGCTCCTACTTCCCTGAGACCTGCCTCTCAACCAGTCACCCCGCGGGCGCTCTCGCCTGAACCTATGCAGATCGACCAGACCAAGATGGTCAGATCTCGCCAAGAATCTCGCCGAGCCGAGGGAAGTTTCTATTGTCGCAGTATGAAGCACTTCATCCGTTCCTGCCCGGAAAATCCGGGAAACGCCAGTGTCTAGGACCGCTCAGAGAGGTCGTCCTAGACAAAAGTAAGCCCTCTCCGTCTCTGACTTTACCAGTCTCTATTGCTTGGGGGGAAAACCGTCACTTTGAACTCGCCCACCTGGATTCTGGAGCTGCTGGAAACCTCATCTCCCAGTCTCTGGTAGAGAGATACCGTATTCCCACCAAGTCCCTGGCTGAACCATTGTCAGTCGCCTCCGTGGATGGAAGACTTCTCTCGGAGACCATCCTGCTCGTCACTGAACCCATAACCCTGCAGGTGGGAATGCTGCACTCTGAGGAAATCTCATTCCATGTGCTGTCCGGACTTTCTCACTCCCTGTTGCTAGGTCTACCTTGGCTCCAGACACACGAACCCATACTGAACTGGCGATCCTGTGAAGTACTCCGATGGGGTCCAGGCTGCCATAGAGACGTTGCCACCCCATAGGCCATATGACTGCCCGATCGACCTGGTACCTGGCACCACTCCTCCCCGTGGGCGTATCTACCCATTGTCTGCAGCTGAGACCCGGGCCATGTCTGAGTACATTGAAGAGAATCTGGCTAGGGGATTTATCTGAAAATCTACCTCCCCGGCTGGAGCCGGATTCTTCTTTGTCAAAAAGAAAGACGGCTCGCTACGTCCCTGTATTGACTACAGAGGACTCAATCTCATCACAGTAAAAAACAAATACCCCCTGCCGCTCATCTCCGAATTGTTTGACCGTCTCAAGGGCGCCAGGATCTTCTCCAAGCTGGATCTACGAGGAGCATATAACCTGGTCCGTATCCGTCAAGGAGACGAGTGGAAGACGGCATTCAATACCCGGGACGGTCACTATGAGTACCTTGTGATGCCCTTCAGTCTCTGTAATGCTCCCGCTGTCTTTCAAGAACTAGTCAACGACATCTTCCGCGACCTCCTGTACTCCTGCGTAGTGGTATACCTGGACGATATCTTGGTCTTCTCTCCAGATCTCCCCACACACCGAAGGGATGTTCGTCAGGTCCTGCTTAGGCTTCGGCAGAACCACCTCTATGCCAAATACGAGAAGTGCCTCTTTGACCAGACCTCCCTACCGTTCTTGGGCTATGTCATCTCCCAGACAGGTCTGCAAATGGATCCCGAGAAGCTCTCTTCCGTTCTAAAATGGCCTCGTCCTGAAGGTTTGAAGGCGATACAGCGATTCCTGGGCTTCGCTAACTACTATCGTCTTTTCATCACACACTTCTCGTCTCGGACTGCTCCCATATCTGCACTTACCCGTAAGGGGGCTAATCCCAGGACATGGTCGCCTGAAGCCGAGGAGGCCTTCCTTTCCTTAAAGAAAGCCTTCGCCTCTGCCCGCGGCCTGCACCGCCCGGACTGTAATAAACAATTCTACCTGGAGGTTGATGCCTCCTCCTCCGGAGCCGGAGCGGTACTCACCCAAAAATCTTCCACCGGGAGAATGGTAACCTGCGGCTTCTTCTCCAAAATCTTCTCCATAGCAGACCGTGAATTGTTAGCCATTAAATTGGCACTGGGGGAGTGGCGCTATCTGCTTGAAGGGGCTCTCTACCCGGTAATTATCTACACGGATCACAAAAACCTGGCATATCTCCAAAATGCCCAGAGACTCAATCCTCGCCAGGCCCGGTGGTCGTTGTTTTTTGCCCGCTTCGACTTCATTCTTCATTTCCGTCCGGCGGACAAGAACGTCAAAGCTGATGCCTTGTCCCGGTCCTTCCTGTCCTCCGATCAAGAGGAGGAGCCGACGCACATCATCGACTCCTCCAAGGTGATGAATGTGGCCCCCTTGGATCTGACTCGTCTCCCACCCGGTAAGACGTTTGTAGACGTACCAGATCGGGAGAGGGTTCTTCGCTGGGTACATTCTTCTAAGCTAGCTGGCCATGCTGGCCAAAAGAAGACCTTCCAACTCATTTCCCGGCATTACTGGTGGCCTACCCTGCGTAAGGTCGTGGTAGACTTCGTCGCGACCTGCTCATCCTGGGCCCGTAACAAAGTTCCCAGACATCTACCAGCCGGCCATCTCCTGCCCCTTCCCATACCTGCTGCTCCTTGGCAGCATATCGCTATGGACTTTATCACCGATCTTCCTATTTCTGCCGGTTGTACAGTCATTTGGGTTGTCGCTGTCCGCTTTTCTAAGATGGCCCATTTCATTCCCCTGCCTGGTCTCCCATCTGCACCCGAGCTGGCTAAAGACTTTATCCGCCACATCTTCCTTCTCCATGTCCTGCCCCTCCACATCGTGTCGGATCGTGGGGTTCTGTTCACATCACGCTTCTGGAGAGCCACATGTAAGCTGCTAGACATCACCCTGGACTTCTCCTCCGCTTACCACCCACAGTCCAATGGTCAAGTGGAGCGGATCAATCAGATCCTGACCAGTTACCTCCGGCACTTCGTTAATGCACACCATTCGGACTGGGTGGATCTCCTACCATGGGCCGAGTTCTCTTACAATAACCATGAGAGCGAATCCTCTTCCAAATCCCCGTTCTTCATAGTCGGTGGCCAACATCCCCGCATTCCACTTCCTGTCTTCGTTTCTGTGGACAACCCTGCTGCGGAGTCTCTTGTCAGCGAATTTTCTACTATTTGGGAGAGTACCAGGTCTGCTCTTCTTCTGTCCTCTGAGCGGATGAAGAGATATGCTGATAAGAGACGTCTGGATCCACCTCAATTCCGTCCGGGAGACAAGGTTTGGCTCTCGTCCAAACATGTGCGGCTCAAAGTACCCTCCTTCAAGTTGGGCCCTCGATTCATCGGTCCCTTCGAAGTCCTCAGGCAAATTAACCCTGTGGCCTACAAATTAAAACTCCTGGCCACCCTACGGATTCCCAACTCCTTCCACGTATCTCTCCTCAAACCCGTTGTCTTTAACTCTTTTTCCAATAATCCAGGTGCCCCTCCTGCTCCGGATTCCGCTGATGACGTCTTTGAGGTAGAGAGCATTCTGGCCTCCAAGAGGGTAAGAGGAAAGACCTTTTTTCTGGTGGATTGGAAGGGGTTTGGTCCTGAGGAGAGAACTTGGGAACCCAGGGAGAACATCAATGCCCCGCTTCTCCTTGAAAAATTTCTTTCTGGCCAAAAAAAGAGGGGGCCTAAAGGGGTACTGTAGCATCGGCATCTCTGCCCCGTACTAGGCAGAGACGCCGTCCCTCTCACCTCCCGCTCCTGGCGCGGCGTCCTCCAGCGCTTCTCTCCCCACTGCTTCCGGCACGCGCTCCTTCCCCGGCAGTGTGCTTAGGGCGCGCGCGCGCTCCCCCTCTCTTAAAGGGACCGCGCGCGCCGTCCTAAGGAGTCCCCGGCCAATTGCCGGAGGACCTCCCATATATAAGGCACCTCCTCCAAAATGGAGGTGCCCGAGCAATGTTGTTGCAAAGCCTTCACTCTGCTTCAGCCCTGAGGTCCCGTTACCAGTTACCTGCCAGTCACCTGCCAGATTCCTGCCTGTTACCTGCCAGTCACCTGCCAGATTCCTGCTTGATACCTGCCTGATATCCGCTACCCGCTTGCAAGCCTGCGGTCCGACGGTCTGCCCTCCAACTCCTGTCAGTCTGTCTATGGACCAGCCTGCCCGCTCACCTGGGAGCGCTCACCTGCTACCTGCCTGCTAGCCTACCTGGAGGCTCTGCCATCACTTGCCGTGACCACCTGCCTGTCCAGAGACTCTTGCCCGCTCACCTGGGAGCGCTCACCTGTTACCTGCCTGCTAGCCTACCTGGAGGCTCTGCCGTCACTTGCTGTGACCTCCTGCCTGTCCAGAGACTCTTGCCCGCTCACCTGGGAGCGCTCACCTGTTACCTGCCTGCTAGCCTACCTGGAGGCTCTGCCGTCACTTGCCGTGACCACCTGCCTGTCCAGAGACTCTTGCCCGCTCACCTGGGAGCGTCCATCCGCTACCTGTCTGCTAGTCTACCTGCAGGTTCTGCTGTCACTTACCGTGACCACCTGCCTGTCCAGAGACTCTCGCCCGCTCACCTGGGAGCGCTCACCAGCCACCAGCCCGCTGCCCTTCTACCCAGAGACTGTCCCTGTCACTTGCCGTGACTACCTGCCCCTCTACCCAGAGACTGTCCCTGTCACTTGCCGTGACTACCTGCCTATCTTCCCTGGGAGCCACCCGCTTCCTTACAAGGACTGCCCCCTTGTATAGTTGCTCAGAGGTTCCACCTCCCAGACCCATTACATACAAGTGTGGTTTTGCAGTGCCATGGTTCAAATCTCTGTATTATCCTGCTTTTGGCATTTTTTGCTGTAAAGAAAAACAGTAGTAGTGTCTCCTGATTGTTCAGACACATATATATCTGTTGAAATTAGTCTGGTATACACCAGTAAATTATAACTGTGGTTTTACTGTTACACGGTAAAAAATCTCTATTATTCTGCTTTTGGCATTTTTTGCCGTAAAAAAAAACCTAATAGTGTCTCCCTGATTTTTCAGACACAAATATATCTGTTGAAAATAGTCTGGTATACACCAGTAAATTATAACTGTGGTTTTGCTGTTCTACGGTAAAAAATCTCTGTTATCCTGCTTTTGGCATTTTTTGCCGTAAAAAAAAATAATAGCGTCTCCTGATTGTTCAGACACAAATATATATGTTGAAAATAGTCTGGTGTAGGCTCTAGAAATACAAGTGTGGTTTTGCAGTTCCACGGGTCAAATCTCTGTATTATCCTGCTTTTTTGCTGTAAAGAAAAACAGTAGTGTCTCCTGATTGTTCAGACACAAATATATCTGTTGAAAATAGCCTGGTGTAGGCCCGAGATATACAAGTGTGGTTTTGCAGTTCCACGGGTCAAATCTCTGTATTATCCTGCTTTTTTGCATTTTTTTGCTGTAAAGAAAAACAGTAGTAGTGTCTCCTAATTGTTCAGACCCAAATATATCTTTTGAAAATAGTCTGGTGTAGGCCGGAGAAATACAAGTGTGGTTTTGCAGTTCCACGGGTCAAATCTCTGTATTATCCTGCTTTTTTTGCTGTAAAGAAAAACAGTAGTGTCTCCTGAATGTTCAGACACAAATATATCTGTAGAAAATAGTCTGGTATGCACCAGTAAATTATAATTGTGGTTTTGCTGTTCCATGGTAAAAAATCTCTATTATCCTACTTTTGGCATTTTTTGCCGTAAAAAAATAATAATAGTGTCTCCTGATTGTTCAGACACAAATATATCTGTTGAAAATAGTCTGGTATACACCAGTAAATTATAACTGTGGTTTTGCTGTTCCACGGTAAAAAATCTCTATTATCCTGCTTTTGCCATTTTTTGCCGTAAAAAAAAAATAATAGTGTCTCCTGATTGTTCAGACACAAATATATCTGTTGAAAATAGTCTGGTGTAGGCCCGAGAAATACAAGTGTGGCTTTGCAGTTCCACTGGTCAAATCTCTGTATAATCCTGCTTTTTAGCACTTTTTGCTATAAAGCAAAACAGTAGTTTCTGCTGATTGTTCAGACACAAATATATCTGTTGAAAATAGTCTGGTGTAGGCCCGAAAAATACAAGCGTGGTTTTGCAGTTCCATGGGTCAAATCTCTGTATTATCCTGCTTTTTTGCATTTTTTGCTATAAAGAAAAACAGTAGTAGTGTCTCCTGATTGTTCAGACCCAAATATATCTGTTGAAAATAGTCTGGTATGGGCCCGAGAAATACAAGTGTGGTTTTGCAGTTCCACGGGTCAAATCTCTGTATTATCCTGTTTTTTTGCATTTTTTTGCTGTAGAGAAAAACAGTAGTGTCTCCTGATTGTTCAGACACAAATATATCTGTTGAAAATAGTCTGGTGTAGGCCCGAAAAATACAAGTGTAGTTTTGCAGCTCCACGGGTCAAATCTCTGTATTATCCTGCTTTTTTGCATTTTTTTGCTGTAAAGAAAAACACTAGTGTCTTCTGATTGTTCAGACACAAATATATCTGCTGAAAATAGTCTGGTATACACCAGTAAATTATCACTGTGGTTTTGCTGTTCCACGGTAAAAAATCTCTATTATCCTGCTTTTGGCATTTTTTGCTGTGAAGAAAAACAGTAGTAGTGTCTCCTGATTGTTTAGACACAAATATATCTGTTGAAAATAGTCTGGTGTAGGCCCGAGAAATACAAGTGTGGTTTTGCAGATCTATGGGTCAAATCTCTGTATTATCCAGCTTTTGGCATTTTTTGCCGTAAAGAAAAACATTTGTAGGGTCTCCTGATTGTTCAGACAGAAATATATCTGTTGAAAATAGTCTGGTATACACCAGTAAATTATAACTGTGGTTTTACTGTTACACGGTAAAAAATCTCTATTATTCTGCTTTTGGCATTTTTTGCCATAAAAAAAAAACTAATATTCTCTCTCTGATTTTTCAGACACAAATATATCTGTTGAAAATACTCTGGTATACAACAGTAAATTATAACTGTGGTTTTGTTGTTCCACGGTGAAAAATCTCTATTATCCTGCTTTTGGCATTTTTTGCCATAAAAAAAAAATAATAGTGTCTCCTGATTGTTCAGACACAAATATATCTGTTGAAAATACTCTGGTATACAACAGTAAATTATAACTGTGGTTTTGTTGTTCCACGGTGAAAAATCTCTATTATCCTGCTTTTGGCATTTTTTGCCATAAAAAAAAAATAATAGTGTCTCCTCATTGTTCAGACACAAATATATCTGTTGAAAATAGTCTGGTGTAGGCCCAAAAAATACAAGCGTGGTTTTGCAGTTCCACGGGTCAAATCTCTGTATTATCCTGCTTTTTTGCATTTTTTGCTGTAAAGAAAAACAGTAGTAGTGTCTCCTGATTGTTCAGACCCAAATATATCTGTTGAAAATAGTCTGGTGTGGGCCCGAGAAATACAAGTGTGGTTTTGCAGTTCCACGGGTCAAATCTCTGTATTATCCTGCTTTTTTGCATTTTTTTGCTGTAAATAAAAACAGTAGTGTCTCCTGATTGTTCTGACACAAATATATCTGTTGAAAATAGTCTGGTGTAGGCCTGAGAAATACTAGTGTGGTTTTGCAGTTCCATGGGTCAAATCTCTGTATAATCCTGCTTTTGCCATTTTTTGCCGTAAAGAAAACCAGTAGTAGTGCCTCATGATTGTTCAGACACAAATATATCTGTTGAAAATAGTCTTCTGTAGGCCCGAGAAATACAAGTGTGATTTTGCAGTTCCATGGATCAAATCTCTGTATTATCCTGCTTTTTAGCTTTTTTTGCTGTAAAGAAAAACAGTAGTGTCACCTGATTGTTCAGACACAAACATATCTGTTGAAAATAGTCTGGTGTAGGCCCGAGAAATACAAGTGTGGTTTTGCAGTTCCACGGGTCAAATCTCTGTATTATCCTGCTTTTTAGCATTTTTTGCTATAAAGAAAAACAGTAGTGTCTCCTGATTGCTCAGACACAAATATATCTGGTGAAAATAGTCTGGTATAGGCCCAAAACATACAAGCGTGGTTTTGCAGTTCCACGGGTCAAATCTCTGTATTATCCTGCTTTTTAGCATTTTTTGCTGTAAAGAAAAACAGTAGTGTCTCCTGATTGTTCAGACACAAATATATCTGTTGAAAATAGTCTGGTGTAGGCCCGAGAAATACAAGTGTGGTTTTGCAGTTCCACGGGTCAAATCTCTGTATTATCCTGCTTTTGCCATTTTTTGCGTAAAAAAAAACAGTAGTAGTGTCTCCTGATTTTTCAGACACAAATATATCTGTTGAAAATAGTCTGGTATACACCAGTAAATTATAACTGTGATTTTGCTGTTCCACGGTAAAAAATCTCTATTATCCTGCTTTTGGCATTTTTTGCCGTAAAGAAAAACAGTAGTAGTGTCTCCTGATTTTTCAGACACAAATATATATGTTGAAAATAGTCTGGTATACACCAGTAAATTATAACTGTGGTTTTGCTGTTCCACTGTAAAAAATCTCTATTATCCTGCTTTTGGCATTTTTTGCCATAAAAAAAAAATAATAGTGTCTCCTGATTGTTCAGACACAAATATATCTGTTGAAAATAGTCTGGTGTAGGCCCAAAAAATACAAGCGTGGTTTTGCAGTTCCATGGGTCAAATCTCTGTATTATCCTGCTTTTTTGCATTTTTTGCTGTAAAGAAAAACAGTAGTAGTGTCTCCTGATTGTTCAGACCCAAATATATCTGTTGAAAATAGTTTGGTGTGGGCCCGAGAAATACAAGTGTGGTTTTGCAGTTCCACGGGTCAAATCTCTGTATTATCCTGCTTTTTTGCATTTTTTTGCTGTAAAGAAAAACACTAGTGTCTCCTGATTGTTCAGACACAAATATATCTGTTGAAAATAGTCTGGTATACACCAGTAAATTATCACTGTGGTTTTGGTGTTCCACGGTAAAAAATCTCTATTATCCTGCTTTTGGCATTTTTTGCTGTGAAGAAAAACAGTAGTAGTGTCTCCTGATTGTTCAGACACGAATATATCTGTTGAAAATAGTCTGGTGTAGGCCCAAGAAATACAAGTGTGGTTTTGCAGATCCATGGGTCAAATCTCTGTATTATCCAGCTTTTGGCATTTTTTGCCGTAAAGAAAAACATTTGTAGGGTCTCCTGATTGTTCAGACAGAAATATATCTGTTGAAAATAGTCTGGTATACACCAGTAAATTATAATTGTGGTTTTACTGTTACACGGTAAAAAATCTCTATTATTCTGCTTTTGGCATTTTTTGCCATAAAAAAAAAACTAATATTGTCTCCCTGATTTTTCAGACACAAATATATCTACTGAAAATAGTCTGGTATACACCAGTAAATTATGATTGTGGTTTTGCTGTTCCACGGTAAAAAATCTCTATTATCCTGCTTTTTTCATTTTTTGCCATAAAAAAAAAATAATAGTGTCTCCTGATTGTTCAGACACAAATATATCTGTTGAAAATACTCTGGTATACACCAGTAAATTATAACTGTGGTTTTGTTGTTCCACGGTGAAAAATCTCTATTATCCTGCTTTTGGCATTTTTTGCCATAAAAAAAAAATAATAGTGTCGCCTCATTGTTCAGACAAAAATATATCTGTTGAAAATAGTCTGGTGTAGGACCGAGAAATACAAGTGTTGTTTTGCAGTTCCACGGGTCAAATCTCTGTATTATCCTGCTTTTTTGCATTTTTTGCTGTAAAGAAAAACAGTAGTGTCTCCTGATTGTTCAGACACAAATGTATCTGTTGAAAATAGTCTGGTGTAGGCCTGAGAAATACTACTGTGGTTTTGCAGTTCCATGGGTCAAATCTCTGTATAATCCTGCTTTTGCCATTTTTTGCCGTAAAGAAAACCAGTAGTAGTGCCTCATGATTGTTCAGACACAAATATATCTGTTGAAAATAGTCTTCTGTAGGCCCGAGAAATACAAGTGTGGTTTTGCAGTTCCATGGATGAAATCTCTGTATTATCCTGCTTTTTAGCTTTTTTTGCTGTAAAGAAAAACAGTAGTGTCACCTGATTGTTCAGACACAAACATATCTGTTGAAAATAGTCTGGTGTAGGCCCGAGAAATACAAGTGTGGTTTTGCAGTTCCACGGGTCAAATCTCTGTATTATCCTGCTTTTTAGCATTTTTTGCTATAAAGAAAAACAGTAGTGTCTCCTGATTGTTCAGACACAAATATATCTGTTGAAAATAGTCTGGTATAGGCCCAAAACATACAAGCGTGGTTTTGCAGTTCCACGGGTCAAATCTCTGTATTATCCTGCTTTTTAGCATTTTTTGCTGTAAAGAAAAACAGTAGTGTCTCCTGATTGTTCAGACACAAATATATCTGTTGAAAATAGTCTGGTGTAGGCCCGAGAAATACAAGTGTGGTTTTGCAGTTCCACGGGTCAAATCTCTGTATTATCCTGCTTTTGCCATTTTTTGCGTAAAGAAAACCAGTAGTAGTGTCTCCTGATTTTTCAGACACAAATATATCTGTTGAAAATAGTCTGGTATGCACCAGTAAATTATAACTGTGATTTTGCTGTTCCACGGTAAAAAATCTCTATTATCCTGCTTTTGGCATTTTTTGCCGTAAAGAAAAACAGTAGTAGTGTCTCCTGATTTTTCAGACACAAATATATATGTTGAAAATAGTCTGGTATACACCAGTAAATTATGACTGTGGTTTTGCTGTTTCACGGTAAAAAATCTCTATTATCCTGCTTTTGGCATTTTTTACCATAAAAAAAAAATAATAGTGTCTCCTGATTGTTCAGACACAAATATATCTGTTGAAAATAGTCTGGTGTAGGCCCAAAAAATACAAGCGTGGTTTTGCAGTTCCACGGGTCAAATCTCTGTATTATCCTGCTTTTTTGCATTTTTTGCTGTAAAGAAAAACAGTAGTAGTGTCTCCTGATTGTTCAGACCCAAATATATCTGTTGAAAATAGTCTGGTGTGGGCCCGAGAAATACAAGTGTGGTTTTGCAGTTCCACGGGTCAAATCTCTGTATTATCCTGCTTTTTTGCATTTTTTTTGCTGTAAATAAAAACAGTAGTGTCTCCTGATTGTTCTGACACAAATATATCTGTTGAAAATAGTCTGGTGTAGGCCCGAGAAATACAAGTGTAGTTTCGCAGCTCCACCGGTCAAATCTCTGTATTATCCTGCTTTTTTGCATTTTTTTGCTGTAAAGAAAAACACTAGTGTCTCCTGATTGTTCAGACACAAATATATCTGTTGAAAATAGTCTGGTATACACCAGTATATTATAACTGTGGTTTTGCTGTTCCACGGTAAAAAATCTCTATTATCCTGCTTTTGGCATTTTTTGCCATGTAGAAAAGCAGTAGTAGTGTCTCCTGATTGTTCAGACACAAATATATCTGATTAAAATAGTCTGGTGTAGGCCCGAGAAATACATGTGTGGTTTTGCAGTTCCACGGGTCAAATCTCTGTATTATCCTGCTTTTTTGCATTTTTTTGCTGTAAAGAAAAACAGTAGTGTCTCCTGATTGTTCAGACACAAATATATCTGATTAAAATAGTCTGGTGTAGGCCCGAGAAATACATGTGTGGTTTTGCAGTTCCACGGGTCAAATCTCTGTATTATCCTGCTTTTTTGCATTTTTTTGCTGTAAAGAAAAACAGTAGTGTCTCCTGATTGTTCAGACACAAATATATCTGTTGAAAATAGTCTGGTGTAGGCCCGAGAAATACAAGTGTGGTTTTGCAGTTCCACGGGTCAAATCTCTGTATTATCCTGCTTTTTAGCATTTTTTGCTGTAAAGAAAAACAGTAGTGTCACCTGATTGTTCAGACACAAATATATCTGTTGAAAATAGTCTGGTGTAGGCCCGAGAAATACAAGTGTGGTTTTGCAGTTCCACGGGTCAAATCTCTGTATTATCCTGCTTTTGCCATTTTTTGCGTAAAGAAAACCAGTAGTAGTGTCTCCTAATTGTTCAGACACAAATATATCTGTTGAAAATAGTCTGGTATACACCAGTAAATTATAACTGTGGTTTTGCTGTTCCACGGTAAAAAATCTCTATTCTCCTGCTTTTGGCATTTTTTCCGTGAAGAAAAACAGTAGTAGTGTCTCCTGGTTGTTCAGACACAAATATACAGTGCCTACAAGTAGTATTCAACCCCCTGCAGAATTAGCTGGTTGACACATGCGGAATTAACTTGGCATTGTGACATTTGTACTGTAGATCAGCCTGGAAGTGGGAAATGCACTGTAGCAAATTTTTTTTTTTTTTTTTAAAACGTAAAAAGTTAATTCAGAGTGTCATTTATTATTCAACCCCTCAAACCACAAGAATTCTGTTTGGTCCCCCTAAAGTATTAAGAAGTAGTTCAGGCACCAATAATAATGAGCTTCACATGTGTGGATTAAAGATCTCTTTTGCCAGCCTTTTCTGACTATTTAAGACCCTCCACAAACTTGTGAACAGCACTCAGACATGGTCAACATGGGAAAGACAAAGGAGCATTCCAAGGCCATCAGAGACAAGATCGTGGAGGGTCACAAGGCTGGCAAGGGGTACAAAACCCTTTCCAAGGAGTTGGGCCTACCTGTCTCCACTGTTGGGAGCATCATCCGTAAGTGGAAGGCTTATGGAACTACTGTTAGCCTTCCACGGCCAGAACAGCCTTTGAAAGTGTCCTCCCGTGCCGAGGCCTGGCTTGTCCGAAGAGTCAAGGCAAACCCAAGGACAACAAGGAAGGAGCTCCGGGAAGATCTCATGGCAGTGGGGACATTGGTTTCAGTCAATACCATAAGTAACGTACTCCACCGCAATGGTCTTCGTTCCAGACGAGCCCGTAAGGTACCTTTACTTTCAAAGCGTCATGTCAAGTCTCGTCTACAGTTTGCTCATGATCACTTGGAGGACTCTGAGACAGACTGGTTCAAGGCTCTATGGTCTGATGAGACCAAGATCGAGATCTTTGGTGCCAACCACACACGTGACGTTTGGAGACTGGATGGCACTGCATACGACCCCAAGAATACCATCCCTACAGTCAAGCATGGTGGTGGCAGCATCATGCTGTGGGGCTGTTTCTCTGCCAAGGGGCCTGGCCATCTGGTCCGCATCCATGGGAAGATGGATAGCACGGCCTACCTGGAGATTTTGGCCAAGAACCTCCACTCCTCCATCAAGGATCTTAAGATGGGTCATAATTTCATCTTCCAACAAGACAACGACCCAAAGCACACAGCCAAGAAAACCAAGGCCTGGTTCAATAGGGAAAAAGTCAAGGTGTTGGAGTGGCCTAGTCAGTCTCCTGACCTTAACCCAATTGAAAACTTGTGGAAGGAGCTCAAGAATAAAGTCCACATGAGACACCCAAAGAACCTAGATAACTTGGAGAAGATCTGCATGGAGGAGTGGGCCAAGATAACTCCACAGACCTGTGCCGGCCTGATCAGATCTTATAAAAGACGATTATTAGCCGTAATTGCAAACAAGGGTTATTCCACAAAATATTAAACATAGGGGTTGTATAATAATTGACCCACACTTTTATGTTTAAAATTTAATAAAATTCAACTGAGCAACATAACTTTTTGGTTTGTAAGATTTATGCTTCTGTTCATAAAACCTACTCTCGTTTGCAGTTTGAAGGCTCTAACTTATTTGCATCTTATCAAACCAGCTAAATCTGCAGGGGGTTGAATACTACTTGTAGGCACTGTATCTGTTGAAAATAGTCTGGTGTAGGCCCGAGAAATACAAGTGTGGCTTTGCAGTTCCACGGGTCAAATCTCTGTATTATCCTGCTTTTTAGCATTTTTTGCTATAAAGAAAAACAGTAGTGTCTCCTGATTGTTCAGACACAAATATATCTGTTGAAAATAGTCTGGTGTAGGCCCGAAAAATACAAGCGTGGTTTTGCAGTTCCACGGGTCAAATCTCTGTATTATCCTGCTTTTTTGCATTTTTTGCTGTAAAGAAAAACACTAGTGTCTCCTGATTGTTCAGACACAAATATATCTGTTGAAAATAGTCTGGTATACACCAGTAAATTATAACTGTGGTTTTGCTGTTCCACGGTAAAAAATCTCTATTATCCTGCTTTTGGCATTTTTTGCCATGTAGAAAAGCAGTAGTAGTGTCTCCTGATTGTTCAGACACAAATATATCTGTTGAAAATAGTCTGGTGTAGGCCCGAGAAATACAAGTGTGGTTTTGCAGTTCCACGGTTCAAATCTCTGTATTATCCTGCTTTTGGCATTTTTTGCCGTAAAGAAAAACAGTAGTGTCTCCTGATTGTTCAGACAGAAATATATCTGTTGAAAATAGTCTTGTATACACCAGTAAATTATAACTGTGGTTTTACTGTTACACGGTCAAAAATCTCTATTATTCTGCTTTTGGCATTTTTTGCCGTAAAAAACAATCTAATAGTGTCTCCCTGATTTTTCAGACACAAGTATATCTGTTGAAAATAGTCTGGTATACACCAGTAAATTATAACTGTAGTTTTGCTGTTCCACGGTAAAAAATCTCTATTATCCTGCTTTTGGCATTTTTTGCCGTAAAGAAAAACAGTAGTAGTGTCTCCTAATTGTTCAGACACAAATATATCTGTTGAAAATAGTCTGGTATACACCAGTAAATTATAACTGTGGTTTTGCTGTTCCACGGTAAAAAATCTCTATTATCCTGCTTTTGGCATTTTTTGCCTTAAAAAAAAATAATAGTGTCTCCTGATTGTTCAGACACAAATATATCTGTTGAAAATAGTCTGGTGTAGGCCCGAGAAATACTAGTGTGGTTTTGCAGTTCCACAGGTCAAATCTCTGTATTATCCTGCCTTTTTGCATTTTTTGCTGTAAAGAAAAACAGTAGTGTCTCCTGATTGTTCAGACACAAATATATCTGTTGAAAATAGTCTGGTGAAGGCCTGAGAAATACAAGTGTGGTTTTGCAGTTCCATAGGTCAAATCTCTGTATTATCCTGCTTTTTTGCATTTTTTGCTGTAAAGAAAAACAGTAGTGTCTCCTGTTTGTTCAGACACAAATATATCTGTTGAAAATAGTCTGGTGTAGGCTCTAGAAATACAAGTATGGTTTTGCAGTTCCACGGGTCAAATCTCTGTAATATCCTGCTTTTTTGCATTTTTTGCTGTAAAGAAAAACAGTAGTGTCTCCTTATTGTTCAGACACAAATATACCTGTTGAAAATAGTCTGGTGTAGGCCCGAGAAATACCAGTGTGGTTTTGCAGTTCCATGGGTCAAATCTCTGTATTATCCTGCTTTTTTGCTGTAAAGAAAAACAGTAGTGTCTCCTGATTGTTCAGACACAAATAGATCTGTTGAAAATAGTCTGGTGAAGGCCCGAGAAATACAAGTGTGGTTTTGCAGTTCCACAGGTCAAATCTCTGTATTATCCTGCTTTTGGCATTTTTGCCGTAAAGAAAAACAGTAGTATTGTCTCCTGATTGTTCAGACACAAATATATCTGTTGAAAATAGTCTGGTATGCACGAGTAAATTATAACTGTGGTTTTGCTGTTCCACGGTAAAAAATCTCTATTATCCTGCTTTTGGCATTTTTTGCCGTAAAGAAAAACAGTAGTAGTGTCTCCTGATTGTTCAGACACAAATATTTCTGTTGAAAATACTCTGGTATACACCAGTAAATTATAACTGTGGTTTTGCTGTTCCACGGTAAAAAATCTCTATTATCCTGCTTTTGGTATTTTTTGCCGTAAAAAAAAATAATAGTGTCTCTTCATTGTTCAGACACAATTATATCTGTTGAAAATTGTCTGGTATACACCAGTAAATTATAACTGTGGTTTTGCTGTTCCACGGTAAAAAATCTCTATTATCCTGCTTTTTTGCTGTAAAGGAAAACAGTAGTGTCTCCTGATTGTTCAGACACAAATACATCTGTTGAAAATAGTCTGGTGTAGGCCTGAGAAATACAAGTGTGGTTTTGCAGTTCCACAGGTCTAATCTCTGTATTATCCTGCTTTTTGCATTTTTTGCCGTAAAGAAAAACAGTAGTGTCTCCTGATTGTTCAGACACAAATATATCTGTTGAAAATAGTCTGGTGTAGGCCCGAGAAATACAAGTGTGGTTTTGCAGTTCCATGGGTCAAATCTCTATTTTATCCTGCTTTTGGCATTTTTTGCCGTAAAGAAAAACAGTTGTAGTGTCTCCTGATTGTTCAGACACAAATATATCTGTTGAAAATAGTCTGGTATACACCAGTAGATTGTAACTGTAGTTTTGCTGTTCCACAGCAAAAATCTCTATTATCCTGCTTTTGGCCTTTTTTGCCGTAAAAAAAAACAATAGTAGTGTCTCCTGATTGTTCAGACACAAATATATCTGTTGAAAATAGTCTGGTATACACCTGTAAATTATACCTGTGGTTTTGTTGTTCCACGGGCAAAAATCTCTATTATCCTGCTTTTGGCATTTTTTACCGTAAAAAAAAAATAGTGTCTCCTGATTGTTCAGACACAAATACATCTGTTGAAAATAGTCTGGTGTAGGCCCGAGAAATACAAGTGTGGTTTTGCAGTTCCACAGGTCTAATCTCTGTATTATCCTGCTTTTGGCATTTTTTGCCGTAAAGAAAAACAGTAGTAGTGTCTCCTGATTGTTCAGACACAAATATATCTGTTGAAAATAGTCTGGTATACACCAGTAAATTATAACTGTGGTTTTGCTGTTCCACAGTAAAAAATCTCTATTATCCTGCTTTTGGCATTTTTTGCAGTAAAGAAAAACAGTAGTAGTGTCTCCTGATTGTTCAGACACAAATATTTCTGTTGAAAATAGTCTGGTATACACCAGTAAATTATAACTGTGGTTTTGCTGTTCCACGGTAAAAAATCTCTATTATCCTGCTTTTTTTGCATTTTTTGCTGTAAAGAAAATCAGTAGTGTCTCCTGATTGTTCAGACACAAATATATCTGTTGAAAATAGTCTGGTGTAGGCCCGAAAAATACAAGTGTAGTTTTGCAGTTCCACGGGTCAAATCTCTGTATTATCCTGCTTTTTTGCTTAAAAGAAAAACAGTAGTGTCTCCTGATTGTTCAGACACAAATATATCTGTTGAAAATAGTCTGGTGTAGGCCCGAGAAATACAAGTGTGGTTTTTTTAGTTCCCCGGGTCAAATCTCTGTATTATCCTGCTTTTTTGCATTTTTTTGCTGTAAAGAAAATCAGTAGTGTCTCCTGATTGTTCAGACACAAATATATCTGTTGAAAATAGTCTGGTGTAGGCCCGAAAAATACAAGTGTAGTTTTGCAGTTCCACGGGTCAAATCTCTGTATTATACTGCTCTTTTGCATTTTTTTGCTGTAAAGAAAAACAGTAGTGTCTCCTGATTGTTCAGACACAAATATATCTGTTGAAAATAGTCTGGTGTAGGCCCAAGAAATACAAGTGTGGTTTTGCAGTTCCACGGGTCAAATCTCTGTATTATCCTGCTTTTTTGCATTTTTTGCCGTAAAGAAAAACAGTAGTGTCTCCTGATTGTTCAGAAACAAATATATCTGTTGAAAATAGTCTGGTGTAGGCCCGAGAAATACAAGTGTGGTTTTGCAGTTCCACGGTTCAAATCTCTGTATTAACCAGCTTTTTTGCATCTTTTGCTGTAAAGAAAAACAGTAGTGTCTCCTGATTGTTCAGACACAAATATATCTGTTGAAAATAGTCTGGTGTAGGCCCGAAAAATACAAGTGTAGTTTTGCAGTTCAACGGGTCAAATCTCTGTATTATCCTGCTTTTTTGCTTAAAAGAAAAACAGTAGTGTCTCCTGATTGTTCAGACACAAATATATCTGTTGAAAATAGTCTGGTGTAGGCCCGAGAAATACAAGTGTGGTTTTTTAGTTCCCCGAGTCAAATCTCTGTATTATCCTGCTTTTTTGCATTTTTTTGCTGTAAAGAAAATCAGTAGTGTCTCCTGATTGTTCAGACACAAATATATCTGTTGAAAATAGTCTGGTGTAGGCCCGAAAAATACAAGTGTAGTTTTGCAGTTCCACGGGTCAAATCTCTGTATTATACTGCTCTTTTGCATTTTTTTGCTGTAAAGAAAAACAGTAGTGTCTCCTGATTGTTCAGACACAAATATATCTGTTGAAAATAGTCTGGTGTAGGCCCAAGAAATACAAGTGTGGTTTTGCAGTTCCACGGGTCAAATCTCTGTATTATCCTGCTTTTGCCATTTTTTGCCTTAAAGAAAACCAGCAGTAGTGTCTCCTGATTGTTCAGACACAAATATATCTGTTGAAAATAGTCTGGTGTAGGCCCGAGAAATACAAGTGTGATTTGCAGTTCCACGGGTCAAATCTCTGTATTATCCTGCTTTTGGCATTTTTTGCCGTAAAGAAAAGCAGTAGTAGTGTCTCCTGATTGTTCAGACACAAATATATCTGTTGAAAATAGTCTGGTATACACCAGTAAATTATAACTGTGGTTTTGCTGTTCCACGGTAAAAAATCTCTATTATCCTGCTTTTGGCATGTTTTGTCGTAAAAAAAATAATAGTGTCTGTAGATTGTTCAGACACAAATATATCTGTTGAAAATAGTCTGGTGTAGGCCCGAGAAATACAAGTGTGGTTTTGCAGTTCCACGGGTCAGATCTCTGTATTATCCTGCTTTTTTGCTGTAAAGAAAAACAGTAGTGTTTCCTGATTGTTCAGACACAAATATATCTGTTGAAAATAGTCTGGTGTAGGCCCGAGAAATACAAGTGTGGTTGTGTAGTTCCATGGGTCAAATTTCTGTATTATCCTGCTTTTTTGCATTTTTTTGCTGTAAAGAAAATCAGTAGTGTATCCTGATTGTTCAGACACAAATATATCTGTTGAAAATAGTCTGGTGTAGGCCCGAAAAATACAAGTGTAGTTTTGCAGTTCCACGGGTCAAATCTCTGTATTATCCTGCTCTTTTGCATTTTTGCTGTAAAGAAAAACAGTAGTGTCTCCTGATTGTTCAGACACAAATATATCTGTTGAAAATAGTCTGGTGTAGGCCCGACAAATACAAGTGTGGTTTTACAGTTCCACGGGTCAAATCTCTGTATTATCCTGCTTTTGCCATGTTTTGCCGTAAAGAAAACCAGTAGTAGTGTCTCCTGATTGTTCAGACACAAATATATCTGTAGAAAATAGTCTGGTGTAGGCCCAAGAAATACAAGTGTGGTTTTGCAGTTCCCCTTGTCAAATCTCTGTATTATCCTGCTTTTCAGCATTTTTTGCTGTAAAGAAAAACAGTAGTGTCTCCTGATTGTTCAGACACAAATATATCTGTTGAAAATAGTCTGGCGTAGGCCCGAGAAATACAAGTGTGGTTTTGCAGTTCCACGGGTCAAATCTCTGTATTATCCTGCTTTTGCCATTTTTTGCTGTAAAGAAAACCAGTAGTAGTGTCTCCTGATTGTTCAGACACAAATCTATCTGTTCAAAATAGTCTGGTGTAGTCCCGAGAAATACATGTGTGGTTTTGCAGTTCCACGGGTCAAATCTCTGTATTATCCTGCTTTTCAGCATTTTTTGCTGTAAAGAAAAACAGTAGTGTCTCCTGATTGTTCAGACACAAATATATCTGTTGAAAATAGTCTGGTGTAGGCCCGAGAAATACAAGTGTGGTTTTGCAGTTCCACGGGTCAAATCTCTGTATTATCCTGCTTTTGCCATTTTTTGCTGTAAAGAAAACCAGTAGTAGTGTCTCCTGATTGTTCAGACACAAATCTATCTGTTCAAAATAGTCTGGTGTAGTCCCGAGAAATACATGTGTGGTTTTGCAGTTCCACGGGTCAAATCTTTGTATTATCCACTTTTGGGTCATTTTTACTTTAAAAAAAAAACAGTTTGAGTGTGTTGCTCACTGTTCAGCCGCAAAAATATCTATTTAAAATTTTCTGGTATACCCCAGTAAACAATAACTGTGGTTTTGCCATTCCACGGTAAAAAATCTCTATTATTCAGCTTTTGGTATTTTTTCTGTAAAGAAAAACAGTAATAGTTTCTCCCTGATTGTTCAGATTGTTTAAAAGAGTCGGGTGTAGGCCAGAGAAATAGAACTGTGGTTTTCCTCTTCCACGGTTCTAGTCTACTTTTTATTACCCTTTTTCCATTGATAGTGCGAGTGTAAGCATTTTTACTTCCTTTACAATGGGCAAGGCGCGTGGCAAGGGACGTGGAACTGGACGTTCTGGTGATGGTGCGTGCAGAGGATGGGGCCGTGGCCAAGGTGAAAATGTGCCACAACCAACAGCCACATCTTCTCGCTCCAATTTCTTGACCAAATTACTAGGGAAGCACAGAACAACACCAGTATTGCGAACTGACCAGTGTGAACAGGTTATTAATTGGATAGCAGATAATACTTCCAGTTACCTGGGCACCACCACCTCCAGTCTGTCTTCCACACGGTCAACTCTTAGTAGCCGTGAGTCTCGATTGCATACTCCTCCTCACCCTGATGCTCCTACCTCCCACCATGCCGAGTGTCGTCAGACAGCAACTGATCCCACACTTGGACGCTCTGAAGAGCTGTTCACTGGTCCATTTCCAGATTTGTGCCCCTCGCCTGCTCCACTTGAAGTGGTGGAAGAGGAGATCCCATGTAGCGATGCCCAAATATTTGAACAGCCATGGCCACAGGAAGTCGACGCGGGCAATTTGTCACAAGAGGTGGACGATGACGAGACACAATTGCCAGGAAGTGAGGAGGAGGATCGTGGTGTGCAAGTGGAAGAGGAGGAGGTGGTGGATGATCTAGTAACTGACCCAACGTGGCAGGAGGACATGCAGAGCGAGGCCCGCAGCACACAGGATGAGGGAGGCAGAGTACCCTAACAGGCAGAAAGAAGCAGTGTGGTGGCCGCACACAGAAGGCGGGCAACACTTCCCCGTAACACCAACACGAGGGACGTTGCCAGTACAACTTGTAGGTCTTCCAGAGTCTGGAATTTTTTTAAAGACTCTGCTGATAACCCCAAAAAGGCCATTTGTACCACCTGCCATGCCAGCATCAGCAGGGGTGACAAAACTACCAGCCTGACCACCACCAGCATGATCAGGCACATGGCAGCAAAGCACCCAACTTTGTGGGGCGAACCCCAGGGTCCACGACCAGTGTCAGCGGGTGTCACCACTTCTTCTTCCACTGTTGTGTGTGTAATCCCCTGTCCATACTGCATGCAAAGATGCCCCCTCCTCTCAGTCTTCACTTGTTATGGCAGTTTCTCAAGAAACAGCATCAACATCCACGTCCACGTCCCACCGCAGCGTTCAATTGTCCATATCCCAGACCTTTGAACAAAAGCGGAAATTCGCAGCTAATGCCCCACAGGCCACAGTCCTAAATTCACACATTTCACGACTGCTTGCTTTGGAAATGCTGCCTTTTAGGCTGGTGGAGACCGAATCCTTCCGCAACCTTATGGCGGTGGCCGTCCCTCAGTACTCAGTCCCCAACCGACACTATTTTGCCCGGTGTGCCATCCCCGCACTACACAAGCACGTGTCCCAAAACATCTGCCGTGCCCTCAACAACGCAGTTACTGGGAGAGTCCACCTGACAACTTACACGTGGACAATTGCTTGTGGCCAGGGACGGTACATCTCCCTGACTGCACACTGGGTAAACATAGTGGAAGCCGGGACCCAGTCGGACCTTGGGACGGAACACATCCTCCCCACACCGAGGATTGCGGGCCCTATGTCAGTCAGAGTTGTCCCCACAGTGTACAGCTCCTGCGCATCATCCTCCTCCTCCTCCTCATGTTCAGCCTCCATCTCAGATATCACCACATCAGTTACAAGCTGGAAGCACTGCAGTACTGCCTCCGCCAAGCGACAACAGGCTGTGCTGAAACTCATAAGCTTAGGTGAGAAACCTCACACTGCTTGTGAGTTGTGGACAGCTGTGAAAGAGCAGGCAGATCTGTGGCTGAGACCACTGAACCTACATCCAGGCATGGTCGTGTGTGACAATGGCCGTAACCTGGTGGCGGCTCTGAGGCGAGGCGAGATCACACACGTACCATGCCTGGCTCATGTGCTTAACCTCGTGGTTCAGCGGTTTCTTAAAGCGTACCCCGAGTTGCCAGATCTGCTGGTCAAAGTACGACGCCTGTCAGCCCATTTTCGCAAGTCGGCTACAGCTTCCGCCACCCTTGCTGTGTTGCAGCAGCGTTTGCAGCTTCCGTCACACCGACTGGTGTGTGATGTCCCCACACGTTGGAACTCTACCCTCCACATGTTGCAAAGGATTTGTGAGCAGAAGAGAGCAGTTGTGGAGTACCAGCTGCAACAAGGCCGTCGATATTCAGGTCAGACTCCACACATAAGACCTCAGGAGTGGACCTGGATGTCTGACATATGTACCATCTTGATAAACTTTTAGGAGTCCACCAAGATGGTGAGTGGCGATGACGCCACCATTAGCGTCAGCATTCCACTTGTCTGTCTTTTGCAACGCTCTCTGCAGAGAATTAAAGAGGAGGCATTGCAGCCAGAGTATGATGAGATGGATGAAGAAGCTGTAGCGGTCGATTACACACAGCCCAGCCTCATCTCATCCCAACGTGCATTGGGGGACAATGAGGGAGAGGAGGAGGAGGAGGAAGAACAGGAGCTTGTATCATGCGCTGTAGACGGTAGTACCTTTACAACTGTCATACCGTCTGTTCAGCGTGGGTGGCCTGAGGACAGGGGGGAGAAGGAGGAGGAGAGCATGGTCAGTCGTCATCTTGGTGAGGACACGGAAGTCTTGCCCGTTACCAGTCTGACACGCATGGCTGACTTTATGTTACGCTGCCTTAACTGTGACCCTCGCGTTGTCAAAATGTTGGGTGACAGTCATTACTGGTTGGTGACACTTTTAGACCCCCGCTACAAGGAGAACTTTCACTCTCTTATTCCTGAGGTGGAGAGGTCTACAAAAATGGGGCAGTACCAGAAGGCCCTTGCTGCAGAACTGTTAAAAAAATTCCCATCTGAACACGCTAGTGGCAGAGCTCACAGTTCGTTGCCCAACCAAGGCGTACAAGCTAGAGAGAGGCAACTCCAATCCAGCAGAGGCAGGGGAACACTGTCAACGTTCTGGGACAGTTTTCTGAGACCCGCCCAGCTTACAGGCCCTGAGGTTCAGGGTACTCTCACAAGGAGTGGAAAGTTTCAAAAGCTGGCGAGGGAGTACCTTGCCGACCTTACCAGCGTCCTCCGTGATTCCTCTGTGCCTTTTAATTATTGGGTATCCAAGCATGACACTTGGAATGAACTCGCTCTGTACGCCTTGGAGGTCCTGGCCTGCCCTCCCGCTAGCGTGTTATCGGAGCGTGTTTTTAGTGCCGCTGGGGGAATTATAACTGACAAGTGCACTCGCCTGTCCACTGACAATGCTGACAAGCTGACCCTTATCAAAATGAACAAGGGCTGGATTGGGTCAGACTTCTCATCACCACCAAATGACAGCAGAGTAACATAAAGTCAAATCCACTGTGTTATTTCGGGAGGTGTATTCACATGCACCGCTTCACACCCACACATGGGTATACGCTTCCTCATTTCGGCTGTTTTATGTTCTTCTCCTTATCCTCAGCCTCCACCACCACTATACCACCAGGGTGACCGTGGTCCATGTTGCCATTATTGAAAGTTCTTCCGTCCTTATTTTTGTCAGCTTTTGCTTGGAAGGCATAAGCAAAGACTGTGGGAGACCCACTCCCCAATAATGGGAATAATATTTTTAAGATGCTCTACTGTATGGCTCTTGGAAGGGGCATTAAAAGCATCTTGTTAAGCTACTGCGACCTCCACCACTTTTCCGAGGGGCATTCAAACCGTCTTGTTAAGCTACTGCGACCTCCACCACTTTTCCAAGGGGCATTAAAAGCGTCTTGTTAAACCACTCTGAACTCCACAGCTCTTCCAAAGGGCATTGAAATGTTGTTTTTTATTAACTCTAACCTCCATGACTCTTCGAACGGGCATTGCATTTCCTCCTACAATGTAAGGGGCATTGCAAGTTCCTCCGTCCTAATTTTTGGCAGTTTTTGCTTGGAAGGCATAAGCAAAGACTATGGGAGACACACTCCCCAATAATGGGAATAATGTTTGTAATATGCTGTACTGCATGCCTCTTGTAAGGGGCATTGCAAGTTCCTCCGTCCTAATTTTTGGCAGCTTTTGCTTTGAAGGCATAAGCAAATACTATGGGAGACCCACTCCCCAATAAAAGGAATAATGTTTGTAATATGCTGTACTGCATGGCTCTTGTAAGGGGCATTGCAAGTTCCTCCGTCCTAATTTTTGGCATATTTTGCTTGGAAGGCATAAGCAAAGACTATGGGAGACACACTCCGCAATAATGGGAATAATGTTTGTAATATGCTGTACTGCATGGCTCTTGTAAGGGGCATTGCAAGTTCCTCCATCCTAATTTTTGGCAGCTTTTGCTTGGAAGGGATAAGCATAGACTATGGGAGACACACTCCCCAATAATGGGAATAATGTTTGTAATATGCTGTACTGCATGGCTCTTGTAAGGGGCATTGCAAGTTCCTCCGTCCTAATTTTTGGCAGCTTTTGCCTGGAAGGCATAAGCAAAGACTATGGGAGACAAACTCCCCAATAATGGGAATAATGTTTGTAATATGCTGTACTGCATGGCTCTTGTAAGGGGCATTGCAAGTTCCTCCGTCCTAATTTTTGGCAGCTTTTGCTTGGAAGGCATAAGCAAAGACTATGGGAGACACACTCCCCAATAATGGGAATAATGTTTGTAATATGCTGTACTGCATGGCTCTTGTAAGGGGCATTGCAAGTTCCTCCGTCCAAATTTTTGGCAACTTTTGCTTAGAAGGCATAAGCAAAGACTATGGGAGACACACTCCCCAATAATGGGAATAATGTTTGTAATATGCTGTACTGCATGGCTCTTGTAAGGGGCATTTCAAGTTCCTCCATCCTAATTTTTGGCAGCTTTTGCTTGGAAGGCATAAGCAAAGACTATGGGAGACACACTCCCCAGTAATGGGAATTAATGGGAATAATGTTTGTAATATGCTGTACTGCATGGCTCTTGTAAGGGGCATTGCAAGTTCCTCCGTCCTAATTTTTGGCAGCTTTTGCTTGGAAGGCATAAGCAAATACTATGGGAGACCCACTCCCCAATAATGGGAATAATGTTTGTGATATGCTGTACTGCATGGCTCTTGTAAGGGGCATTGCAAGTTCCTCCGTCCTAATTTTTGGCAGCTTTTGCTTGGAAGGCATAAGCAAATACTATGGTAAACACACTCCCCAATAATGGGAATAATGTTTGTAATATGCTGTACTGCATGGCTCTTGTAAGGGGCATTGCAAGGTCCTCCGTGCTAATTTTTGGCAGCTTTTGCTTGGAAGGCATAAGCAAAGACTATGGTAGACACACTCCCCAATAATGGGAATAATGTTTGTATTATGCTGTACTGCATGGCTCTTGTAAGGGGCATTGCAAGTTCCTCCGTCCTAATTTTTGGCAGCTTTTGCTTGGAAGGCATAAGCAAAGACTATGGGAGACACACTCCCCAATAATGGGAATAATGTTTGTAATATGCTGTACTGTAAGGCTCTTGGATGGGGCATTGAAAGTGTCTTGTTAAGCTACTGCGACCTCCACCACTTTTCTGAGGGGCATTAAAACCATCTAGTTAAGCTACTGTGATCTCCACGTCTCTTCCAAGGGGCATTCAAACCGTCTTGTTAAGCTACTGGGACCTCCACGTCTTTTCTGAGGGGCATTAAAACCATCTTATTAAGCTACTGTGACCTCCACGTCTCTTCAAATGGCCTTAAAAGCGTCTTCTTAAGCCACTCTGAACTCCACAGCTCTTCCAAGGGGCATTGAAATGTTGTTTTTAATTACCTCTAACCTCCACGACTCTTCCAACGGGCATTGCATTTCCTCCTAATTTTAGTCAGCTTTTGCTTTTCAATGCAAAGGTGAAAACTAAGGGAGACCCACTCCCCAATAATGGGTAGAAGGTTTTTAGTACGCTGTTATCCACGTCTGTTTCAAGGGGCATTGCAGTTCCTCATAATTTTTGGAAAGCCTTCCATTCACTGCTTAGGCCAACAGTGTACAGGAGACCCAGTTGCTATAAATGGAAAAAAACGGTTTAGTTAAGGCCCTCTGCCCTCCATGTCATTTCCAAGGGGCATTGGAGTGCCTCAAAATTTTTGGTAGGCATTGCACTCACTGTATGCCCTATAACTGTGTAGCCGAACCGCTCCTTTTGTTACAGAAACATATCCTACAAGACATATGAGGTTGACTGGCCTGATATTGATGTGAATGGTCCCTGTTCCTCCTGCTCTTTCTCCTTTGCCACTACCTCATCCATCATTTATCACCTGAAGCTTTGTTTTAACGGGAGTCATAGAACTGGGATAGTAGCAGGAAAACATCCAGCAATCCTCGGAGGAGGTAGGATATGCGCCAAAACGCTGACCACCTCAGGCCTAGCTGCTACTACATACATGCTTTTCCATTCCAAGAAAACAAAGCAGATGCTAACTTGTATCATCATCATCATGGTCCTCACCTTGGCACTCTCAACTCCCCTGATGGAGAAGCCAGGGCCCACCGGAGGAGTCTGGTTCTCTGGTGGGCTCGTCCAATGCTGCCCTAAAGCAGGCCGGGCTAAGAAAAGTGTGTGGGGGGATGTTCCAAGGAAAAATAGGGACGGCTGGGGACCGTTTATGGACACCCGGCTGCCCCCAGGCGGCTGGGGACTGTGTGTGGACACCCGGCCGCGGGGTGGCTGTGGACCGAGTATGGACACCCAGCCGCCGGGTGGCTGGGGACCGAGTATGGACACCCGGCCGCCCCCTGGCGGCTGGGGACCGAGTGTGGACACCTGGCCGACGGGCGGCTGGGGACTGAGTATGGATTCCAGGCCGCCAACGCAGCCATGACGTGGTGGCCAGATTCCGCCTCCACATGCCTAAAAGGCCCAATTTCAAGTGCAAGCAAGCAGTATGGTATTGCAGCCTGGAGGTGGGTGGGTGGCAGGCTGCACACTTACGCTTGCATTCCAAGAAAACAAAGCAGATGCTAACTTCTATCACCATCTTCATGTTCCTCACCTTGGCACTCTCAACTCCCCTGATGAAGAAGCCAGGGCCCACCGGAGGAGTTTGGTTCTCTGGTGGGCTCGTCCAATGCTGCCCTAAAGCAGGCCGGGCTAAGAAAAGTGTATGGGGGGATGTTCCAAGGAGAAATAGGGGCGTCTGGGGACCGAGTATGGACACCCGGCCGCCGGGCGGCTGGGAACTGAGTATGGATACCAGGCCGCCAACGCAGCCATGACATGGTGGCCAGATTCCGCCTCCACATGCCTTAAAGGCCCAATTTCAAGTGCAAGCAAGCGGTATGGTATTGCAGCCTGGGGGTGGGTGGTTGGTTGGCTGCATATATGCTCTTGCATTGCAAGGAATGGGGGAGGTACAATTGAACACTGCCCTGGGACAAGAACTTGCACGGGGATAGTTGCAAGTCTGCATCTTCTGATGCGGGAAAGATGACTTCTGATGGGCACACTTTTAGGCAGTGACCTGGGTGTCAGAGATGCTTCCAGGGGTCTTCCCCATGCTGTTCCCATGTCTTTTCAGCACTGTATGCATGTGTCACACAGCACATGGCCAGATAAGGTTGTAAAATGTTAAAATAACATTTCCCGGTGAATGCATTTGTCACGGTTGAAAGCAATACAAAAGTGCAAAAATGCATAAAAAATGCTACTTGTGAACATAGCCCAAGGTGTGGAGGAGTATTTTTTGGGGGGGGTATTTATTTTTCCTTATACACAAGTCTTTACCCTGGAAAGGAACTTCCTTAACATATTTCACAGGAAAGCAGATTCAGTTTCGTTTTTGAACGTTTTATTGTGAGCCCTTAAAAGTGACTTAATACCTCTGACCACGTTGTTGACAGCAGTGACCTGGGGGTCAGAAATGCTTCCTGGGACGATCCCCATGCTGTCCCCATGTCATTTGAGCACTGTCACTATCGTTTTGGGCACTTGTTAGGCTTTTAAAAGACTGCCGGGCGTGCCGCCGCAAAAATGCTCGGGTCTCCGATAGACTAACATTGGGCTCATTGCTCGGGTCGAGCACCCGAGTATCACGGTGAGCTCGGCCCAAGCTTCGAGCACCCGAGCATTTTAGTACTCGCTCAACACTAATAACCACCCTTTGTTTCCTATCACTGAGCCAGTTCTTAACCCACATACATATATTTTCCCCTATCCCCATTGTTCTCATTTTATGTATCAACCTTTTGTGTGGAACCGTATCAAAAGCTTTTGAAAAGTCCATATACACAACATCCACTGCATTTCCTTGGTCCAGTCCAGAACTTGCCTCCTCATAAAAGCTGAGCAGATTAGTTTGACAGGAACGGTCCCTCGTAAACCCATGTTGATATTGAGTCATGAGGTTATTCTTCTTCAGATACTCTAGTATATGATCTCTTAGGAAACCCACACGGATTTTACCCACAGTAGAGGTTAATGTGTCACAAGAAAAGCACGAGAGCCCCGGGACGGCGAGTGCTGATACCACTTTTTTATTTTATCGGGGCCGAAGATTTAATTTAAGAAGGGGTTGTCCTAGTAGTGGACAACCCCTTTAAAGAGTAACCACCATTTTAATTTTTATTTTATGACTAGTGCACATGAAAATAAGCAACATTGTAATATACAGTTATATGAAAAAGTTTGGGCACCCCTATTAATCTTAAGCTTAATGTTTTATAAAAATTGGTGTTTTTGCAACAGCTATTTCAGTTTGATATATGTAATAACTGTTGGACACAGTAATGTTTCTGCCTTGAAATAAGGTTTATTGTGCTAACAGAAAATGTGCAATCTGCATTCAAACAAAATTTGACAGGTGCATAAGTATGGGCACCTCACCAGAAAAGTGACATTAATATTTAGTAGATCCTCCTTTTGCAAAAATAACAGCCTCTAGTCGCTTCCTGTAGCTTTTAATGATTTCTTGGATCCTGGATGAAGCTATTTTTGACCATTCCTCTTTACAAAACAATTCCAGTTCAGTAAAGTTTGATGGTCACCGAGCATGGACAGCCCTCTTCAAATGATCCCACAGATGTTCAATGATATTCAGGTCTGGGGACTGGGATGGCCATTCCAGAACATTGTTATTGTTCCTCTGCATGAATGCCTGAGTAGATTTGGAGCGGTGTTTTGGATCATTGTCTTGCTGAAAGATCCATCCCCTGCGTAACTTCAACTTTATCACTGATTCTTGAACATTGTTGTCAAGAATCTGCTGATACTGAGTGGAATCCATGCGTCCCTCAACTTTAACAAGATTCCCGGTGCCGGCATTGGCCACACAGCCCCAAAGCATGATGGAACCTCCACCAAATTTTACTGCGGGTAGCAAGTGTTTTTCTTGGAATGCTGTGTTTTTTTGCCGCCATGCATAACGCCTTTTTGTATGACCAAAAAACTCAATCTTGGTTTCATCAGTCCACAGGACCTTCTTCCAAAAAGAAATTGGCTTCTCCAAATGTGCTTTTGCATACCTCAGCCGACTCTGTGGCATTCTTGCAGAAACGGCTTTTTTCGCATCACTCTCCCATACAGCTTCTCCTTGTGCAAAGTGCGTTGTATAGTTGACCGATGCACAGTGACACCATCTGCAGCAAGTTGATGCTGCAGCTCTCTGGAGGTGGTCTGAGGATTGTCCTTGACTGATCTCACCATTCTTCTTCTCTGCCTTTCTGATGTTTTTCTTGGCCTGCCACTTCTGGCCTTAACAAGAACTGTCCCTGTGTTCTTCCATTTCCTTACTATGTTCCTCACAGTGGAAACTGACAGGTTAAATCCCTGAGACAGCTTTTTGTATTCTTCCCCTGAACAACTATGTTGAATAATCTTTGTTTTCAGATCATTTGACAGTTGTTTTGAGGAGCCCATGATGCCACTCTTCAGAGGAGATTCAAACAGGAGAACAACTTGCAAGTGGCCACTTTAAGTAGCTTTTCTCATGATTGCATACACCTGGCTATGAAGTTCAAAGCTCAATGAGGTTACAAAACCAAAAAAAGTGCTTTAGTAAGTCAGTAAAAAGTAGGTAGGAGTATTTAAAACAAGAAAATGATAAGGGTGCCCATACTTATGCACCTGTCAAATTTTGTTTGAATGCAGATTGCACATTTTCTGTTAGTACAATAAACCTCATTTCAAGGCAGAAACATTACTGTGTCCAACAGTTATTACATATATCAAACTGAAATAGCTGTTGCAAAAACACCAATTTTTATAAAACATTAAGCTTAAGATTAATAGGGGTGCCCAAACTTTTTCATATAACTGTATCTTATATTATAAATGTGCTTCTTTCTCCTCTAGGAATGATCACTCATGTATAAAATTTTCAGTTTCTAGGTAAAATCAGTTACTACTGATAAGATTCTATGTACATTGGTGGGGAGATGAGGAGGGAGGAGCTCTGCATCTATTTCCTTACCCCTCCTCTACATAGAAATGGCAGTTTCTATTGATAAGATTCTATCTCAGTAATGTAACAATCTGTCTTCACTGAATACAGATTTTATCTGTAAACTGAGAATGTTAAACATGAGTGATCAGTCCCGGAGCAGATAGAAGCAGATTATTCAGATAAGATATACAGTGGCATTTAAAAGTTTGGGCACCCCTGGTCAAAATTACTGTTATTGTGACCAGTTAAGCAAGTTGAAGATTAAATGAGCTCTAAAAGGCCTAAAGTTAAAGATGACACATTTCCATTGTATTTTAGAAAAATATATATATATTTTTTTTTTTTCATCTTTTACATTTTAAAAATTACAAAAAGGAAATCGGGCTAATGCAAACGTTTGGACACCCTGCATGGTTAGTACCTAGTAGCGGGGGCGGACACTGACAGCTTGGGGCCACTGTGCAAGAAATGTGTTTGGCCCCCTCCCTACCTGGCACGCCGCTTATGATTAGGGCAATGTGGCAATGGGACCCCTTGAGTCTTGGGCTATGTGCAGCAGGTCAGGTTGCCCTCATTATTACCGCCTCCCCACACCTCTAAAAAATATTTCTATTTTTTTCCCTGAGATTTAGATATATATACTGTGTGTGTGTGTGTATATATATATATATATATATATATATATATATATATATATATATATATATATACATATATATATATATACTGTACATAAATCCATTAGGAATTGGTTCTGCTGGTTCTAGCACAGTCATACTTGTTGCAGTCAAGTGACAACTGGAGTGTCAGCTATGTCAGTGAATAGAACACTGCAAGACGTGGCTGACACTCTAGTTGGCACATGACAGCAAGCAAAGACCAACCATGTATATATTATATTACACTATAGAGGCCATGCATGCACAACATTCAGGACGAGACTGCAGAGCCCTTTTCTCAGAAATCTCTGGGGAGCCTAGTTGTTGAATCCCCAGTGATCAGCAAGGTATCCGCGAGTCGAGGGATCGGGGATAACTTGATTATTTTGTGAATAACCCTTTAAAGAGCCAGGTTGATTTTAATATTCTTTACAATTACAGTATCATACATGAACCGAAAACAAATATGTTCACACACACAAACATATACCGTATGTACAGTACAGACCAAAAAGTTTGGACACACCTTCTCATTTAAAGATTTTTCTATATTTTCATGACTATGAAAATTGTACATTCACACTGAAGGCATCAAAACTATGAATTAACACATGTGGAATTATATACTTAACAAAAAAGTGTGAAACAACTGAAAATATGTCTTATATTCTAGGTTCTTCAAAGTAGCCACCTTTTGCATTGATGACTGCTTTGCACACTCTTGGCATTCTCTTGATCAGCTTCAAGAGGTAGTCACCGGAAATGGTCTTCCAACAGTCTTGAAGAAGTTCCCAGAGATGCTTAGCACTTGTTGGCCCTTTTGCCTTCACTCTGCGGTCCAGCTCACACCAAACCATCTCAATTGGGTTCAGGTCTGGTGACTGTGGAGGCCAGGTCATCTGGCGTAGCACCCCATCACTCTCCTTCTTGGTCAAATAGCTCTTACACAGCCTGGAGGTGTGTTTGGGGTCATTGCCCTGTTGAAAAATAAATGATGATCCAACTAAATGCAAACCGGATGGAATAGCATGCCGCTGCAAATTGCTGTGGTAGCCATGTTGGTTCAGTATGCCTTCAATTTTGAATAAATCCCCAACAGTGTCACCAGCAAAGCACCCCCACACCATCACACCTCCTCCTCCATGCTTCACTGTGGGAACCAGGCAGGTAGAGTCCATCCGTTCACCTTTTCTGCGTCGCACAAAGACACGGTGGTTGGAACCAAAGATCTCAAATTTGGACTCATCAAACCAAAGCACAGATTTCCACTGGTCTAATGTCCATTCCTTGTGTTCTTTAGCCCAAACAAGTCTCTTCTGCTTGTTGCCTGTCCTTAGCAGTGGTTTCCTAGCAGCTATTTTACCATGAAGGCCTGCTGCACAAAGTCTCTTCTTAACAATTGTTGTAGAGATGTGTCTGCTGCTAGAACTCTGTGTGGCACTGACCTGGTCTCTAATCTGAGCTCCTGTTAACCTGTGATTTCTGAGGCTGGTGACTCGGATAAACTTATCCTCAGAAGCAGAGGTGACTCTTGGTCTTCCTTTCCTGGGGCGGTCCTCATGTGAGCTAGTTTCTTTGTAGCGCTTGATGGTTTTTGCAACTGCACTTGGGGACACTTTCAAAGTTTGCCCAATTTTTCGGACTGACTGACCTTCATTTCTTAAAGTAATGATGGCCACTCATTTTTCTTTACTTAGCTGCTTTTTTCTTGCCATAATACAAATTCTAACAGTCTATTCAGTAGGACTATCAGCTGTGTATCCACCAGACTTCTGCACAACACAACTGATGGTGCCAACCCCATTTATAAGGCAAGAAATCCCACTTACTAAACCTGACAGGGCACACCTGTGAAGTGAAAACCATTTCCGGTGACTACCTCTTGAAGCTCATCAAGAGAATGCCAAGAGTGTGCAAAGCAGTCATTAAAGCAAAAGGTGGCTACTTTGAAGAACCTAGAATATAAGACATATTTTCAGTTGTTTCACACATGTGTTAATTCATAGTTTTGATGCCTTCAGTGTGAATGTACAATTTTCAAAGTCATGAAAATACAGAAAAATCTTTAAATGAGAAGGTATATCCAAACTTTTGGTCGGTACTGTATAACATACATACACACTCACTTACCATTCATACATATACCGTACACACACATACCGTTCATAAACACACACATATACTGTACATACACACACATACACCATACATACACATATACACACACACATATACCATACATACATACACACATATACAGTACATACACACACAAAAACATATACAAACACACACACACACATATATACATACACAAATATTACTCTTCTATATCAGTTGTTCAGATGAGCTGTGGAGGAGGTTGGCCACATAGTGCAGAGATCAGCTGAAGAGGGTTGCAGAAACCACTGCCTCTGCTGCTGACGTGCTGTCCTGTGCAGTGAGCCTATCTTCCCCCCACCTCTTTTTTATGCGATGCTGCTGGGAATGGAACAGTGGAGGAAGCAGAATACACACAGTAGGTCCTGCTCTTCCTCCACTATTGTCCCCACTCTCCAGTGTTCTGTGCGGCCCGAGCCCCCTGACTGCAAGTGAACACTCACCATTGGGACGTGCCATGCAGGAGAGGTTTTCTTCTGATGACTCTTCCATGAAGGCCATATTTGTGAAGGAGTCTCTGAACAGTAGAACAATGTACCACAACTCCAGAGTCTGCTAAATCTTTCTGAAGGTCTTTTGCAGTCAAGAGAGGGTTCTGATATGTCTCTCTAGCAATCCTACGAGCAGCCCTCACTAAGATTTTGCTTGGTCTTCCAGATCTTATCTTGACCTCCACTGTTCCTGTTACCTGCCAGTTCTGAATTACATTTCGAACAGACGAAAGGGCAACTTGAAAACGCTTTTCTATATTCTTATAACCTTCTCCTGCTTTGTGGGTCTCCACCATTTTCATTTTCGGAGTGCTAGGCAGCTGCTTGGAAGAACCCATGGCGGTTGTTTTTGGCACAAGGTTAGAAGAGGCTGGGTTTTTATAAAGCTAGGAAATTTGCATCACCTGGCCTTTCCTAATGATGATAGTGAATAAGCCATAACCCTAAGGGTATGTGCCCACGATCAGGCTATAGCAGCGCTTTGGACTCAGCATATTTTCACTGCGTCCAAAGTGTTGCATCCGATCACGCAGGTAAATCCGCATGTATTCATTGAACACATGCTGAGTTACCACATCAAATACATTCTATTGGGGAAATTTCTGTTGAGGAGACTAGCGTCTCTGCAACAGAAATTGACATGCTGCGGCTCGTAAAGCTGCACCACCAGTGAGTTTACGCCGTGTCAAATAGAAGCACAGTGGGCATGAGATTTCTATAAATCACATCCATTGTGCTTCTATTGTAGAACGCAGCATTTTGGACACAGCGCAGGTGAGCTGTGTCCAAAACGCTGCTATTATGGATCATGGGCACGCAGCCTAACAGGCTAATTAAGGTGTGAAATCTTGGTCAAAGTTATCTGAGCACACAAATCTCCAAGGGTTCCCAGACTTTTGCATCGACCCATTTTCCTTCTTGTAATTTTTAAAATGTAAAAGATGAAAAAAATATATTTTTTTTTGTCTGAAAGACAAAGGAAATGTGTCATCTTTAACTTTAGACCTGTTAGAGATCATTTAATCTTCAACTTCAACTGTTCACAATAACAGTAATTTTGACCACGGGTGCCCAAACTTTTACATCCCACTGTATTACAAAGTTGCTTATTTTCATGTGTAGTATTGATTTATGAAATAAAAATTAAAACGATGGCTACTTCTTAACCCCTTCACGAAATATGACGTAAATGTACGTCATATGTCTTTCCCCTGCCTTTGATGTGGGCTTGCAAGTCGAGCCCGCACCTCTCCCTGCAAATGATGGCTGATTTAATCACAAATAAAAAAATATATATATGTGTTTGGTATCCGCATTCTCGCACTGACCCGGAGAATCATATTGCCAGCTCAATTTTACCATATAGTCAGCATAGTAAATAAAAAAAATAAAAAAATTGTAAAATTGCATTTTTTTTTTCAATTTCAACGCACTTGGTATTCCCACCCCCCTGTTTTCCAGTACACTATGTGGTAGAATGAATGTTGTCATTCAAAAGTACAACCTTTACCGCAAAAAAAACCCTCATATGGCTATGTGGATGGAAAAATAAAAGTGTTATGGCTCTTGGAAGAAGGGGAGGGAAAAAATGGAAAATGGCCATGGCGTGAAGGTGTTAAAGGGGTTGTCTGGGATTCCCATATTGGTTTTTTTTTTGTTATACTATTCACATTTCAAGACAAATAAGCTTTTGAATTAAAGGGAATTTGTCATCTGATTCATGCTGCTCAAACCATATTTTTTCTGAAATGGTAGAGTGTTTCAGAGAAAAACATACCTGATAGCAAGAATTAATATAATGCTAAATAACCAGCAATATTCTAGTTGTGCATATTTTTTTTATCCTAGCTCCACTCATTCTCATACCTCTCAACTTTCCTGGTTTTCAGGCATGAGATATAAACAAATCTGCATGAAAGTGGGTGTTTTTTAGGTTGTTTTATAAGGATCCCCAGGTGGATTAGTTGCAGGGATTAAAAGGGTCCCACAAATATGGCTGTAAATGTTCAGAGATGTGTTATTTTCAACCCTTCATTATGTCAGGTGTGTGGTATGATCTCTTCTCTGACTACCAATCTGATACATGCTGAGGAAGTCAGTCTCATTATCTCAAAGTCAAATAGCTCCTGACAGCTCTGTGACATCCTCTTCTGCTGAGTAAATAATTTTTGGCTAATCTGAGGAAGCAAGCAAGCAGTGATATAGTGAGTGAGTCTATATATTTGTGTGTAGAGAGTGCTAAATATCCAATGTATTCATATAAGATGCTGCTACAGCCTGTCTCTCCTACTTCCTGTTGGTAAAAGCTGACAGGGTGAAACCTATCACAAGCAGGATGAAGAAGAAAAAGCAGTGTGCAGCGGCATCACTTAAAAAAGCCTTATGGACAAAAAAAAAGACATGAAATTGACAAATTTGTGAAAAAAAATGTATATGTAAAAGAGTCGCCCAATATTAAAGTTAATTAATTGTGGCCATGGTGGTTTGAGAACAAATAATCTTACACCTTATTTCCTGTACTGGCGTCAATCCTCCAGACCCCATAGTGTGTTCCTCGCTTGTCTGCTGGCATCAACATCTGGCATGGGGCGTTGACTGCTGCAGCCAATCAGCGGCTGCCTGCTGATCCCTCTCCAACTGTCTACATGTTGTACAGTAAATTGGTAGTTAGAAGAGCCTTTAATAAAAAAAAGGTTTGCAAATCCTTTATGCATTTCTATAAAAACTTCTGATGCTTATCATATAGTATGAGTGTTCACATTCAATGCATAATATATTTTAACACCTTTCTGACATGAGACATATCCATTGGTCCCTGTGGCCTGGTACTTATTGACCAGGGACTTATGGATACATGTAGGCAATTTTTCACTCACAGAGGCTGTGCGCGTGCGATCGTCGCTGGTTGTCAGCTGATTCTTACAGCTGACACCCAGCACCCGGCACTTTAACCTGCTAAATGCTGAGATCGCAGAATTTAATGTGCAGGCAGAGGGAAGAAAGCCCCTCTGCCTTTGCATCGGAGACCCTGCGGGGTCCCAATTGTTGCCATGGTGACCCGATGTCGTCATGATGACATCCGGGGCACCAGAGCTAGGAAAGTTGCCAGATCATGAGCAGTGAATGATCTGGCAACTTCGTGTGTTATTGCAGAACTGACAGTTTGTCTAGTATACAGTGGGGAAAAAAAAGTATTTAGTCAGCCACCAATTGTGGAATTTCTCCCACTTAAAAAGATGAGAGAGGCCTGCAATTGACATCATAGGTAGACCTCAACTATGAGAGACAAAATGAGAAAACAAATCCTGAAAATCACATTGTCTGATTTGGAAAGAAATTTTTTTCAAATTTTGGTGGAAAATAAGTATTTGGTCAATTACAAACAAGCAAGATTACTGGCTCTCACATACCTGTAACTCCTTCTTTAAGAGGCTCCTCTGTCCTCCACTCATTACCTGTAGTACTGGTACCTGTTTGAACTTGTTATCAGTATAAAAGACACCTGTCCGCAACCTCAAACAGTCACATTCCAAACTCCACTATGGTGAAGACCAAAGAGCTGTTGAAGGACACCAGAAACAAAATTGCAGCCCTGCACCAGGCTGGGAAGACTGAATCTGCAATAGGCAAGCAGCTTGGTGTGAAGAAATCAACTGTGGGAGCATTAATTAGAAAATGGAAGACATACAAGACCACTGATAATCTCCCTCGATATGGGGCTCCATACAAGATCTCACCCCGTGGGGTCAAAATGATCTCAAGAACGGTGAGCAAGCATCCCAGAACCAAACCGGGGGACCTAGTGAATGACCTGCAGAGAGCTGGGACCAACGTTACACAGACTACCATCAGTAACACACTACGCCGCCAGGGACTCAGATCCTGCAGCGCCAGATGTGTCCCCCTGCTTAAGCCATTACATGTCCGGGCCCGTCTGAAGTTTGCTAGAGAGCATTTGGATGATCCAGAAGAGTATTGGGAGAATGTCATATGATCAGATGAAACCAAAGTAGAACTGTTTGGTAGAAACACAACTCGATGTGTTTGGAGGAGAAAGAATGCCGAGTTGCATCCAAAGAACACCATACCTACTGTGAAGCATGGGGATGGCAACATCATGCTTTGGGGCTGTTTCTCTGCCAAGGGACCAGGACGACTGATCCGTGTACAGTACAGACCAAAAGTTTGGACACACCTTTTCATTTAAAGATTTTTCATGAAAATTGTAAATTCACACTGAAGGCATCAAAACTATGAATTAACACGTGTAGAATTATATGCTTAACAAAAAAGTGTGAAACAACTGAAAATATGTTTTATATTCTAGGTTCTTCAAAGTAGCCACCTTTTGCTTTGATGACTGCTTTGCATCCTCTTGACATTCTCTTGATGAGCTTCAAGAGGTAGTCACCGGAAATGGTTTTCACTTCACAGGTGTGCCCTGTCAGGTTTAATAAGTGGGATTTCTTGCCTTATAAATGGGGTTGGGACCATCAGTTGTGTTGTGCAGAAGTCTGGTGGATACACAGCTGATAGTCCTACTGAATAGACTGTTAGAATTTGTATTATGGCAAGAAAAAAGCAGCTAAGTAAAGAAAAAGAGTGGCCATCATTACTTTAAGAAATGAAGGTCAGTCAGTCTGAAAAATTGGGAAAACTTTGAAAGTGTCCCCAAGTGCCGTTGCAAAAACCATCAAGCGCTACAAAGAAACTGGCTCACATGAGGACCGCCCCAGGAAAGGAAGACCAAGAGTCACCTCTGCTTCTGAGGATAAGTTTATCCGAGTCACCAGCCTCAGAAATCGCAGGTTAACAGCAGCTCAGATTAGAGACCAGGTCAATGCCACACAGAGTTCTAGCAGCAGACTCATCTCTTCAACAACTGTTAAGAGGAGACTTTATGCAGCAGGCCTTCATGGTAAAATAGCTGCTAGGAAACCACTGCTAAGGACAGGCAACAAGCAGAAGAGACTTGTTTGGGCTAAAGAACACAAGGAATGGACATTAGACCAGTGGAAATCTATGCTTTGGTCTGATGAGTCCAAATTTGAGATCTTTGGTTCCAACCACCGTGTCTTTGTGCGACGCAGAAAAGGTGAACAGATGGACTCTACATGCCTGGTTCCCACCGTGAAGCATGGAGGAGGACGTGTGATGGTGTGGGGGTGCTTTGCTGGTGACACTGTTGGGGATTCATTCAAAATTGAAGGCATACTGAACCAGCATAGCTACCACAGCATCTTGCAGCGGCATGCTATTCCATCAGTTTGCGTTTATTTGGACCATCATTTATTTTTCAACAGGGCAATTTTATTATTATTATTATTATTATTAATAATTTATATAGCGCCATTGATTCCATGGCGCTGTACATAAGAAGGGTTACATACCAAATACAGATATCACTTACAGTAAACAAACTAACAATGATAGACTGGTATGGAGGGAAGAGGACCCTGCCCTTGCGGGCTTACATTCTACAATGACCCCAAACACACCTCCAGGCTGTGTAAGGGCTATTTGACCAAGAGGGAGAGTGATGGGGTGCTACGCCAGATGACCTGGCCTCCACAGTCACCAGACCTGAACCCAATCGAGATGGTTTGGGGTGAGCTGGACCGCAGAGTGAAGGCAAAAGGGCCAACAAGTGCTAAGCATCTCTGGGAACTCCTTCAAGATTGTTGGAAGACCATTTCCGGTGACTACCTCTTGAAGCTCATCAAGAGAATGCCAAGAGTGTGCAAAGCAGTCATCAAAGCAAAAGGTGGCTACTTTGAAGAACCTAGAATATAAGACATATTTTCAGTTGTTTCACACGTTTTTGTTAAGTATATAATTCCACATGTGTTAATTCATAGTTTTGATGCCTTCAGTGTGAATGTACAATTTTCATAGTCATGAAAATACAGAAAAATCTTTAAATGAGAAGGTGTGTCCAAACTTTTGGTCTGTACTGTACATGAAAGAATGAATGGGGCCATGTATCATGAGATTATGAGTGCAAACCTCCTTCCATCAGCAAGGGCATTGAAGATGAAACGTGGCTAGGTCTTTCAGCATGACAATGATCCCAAGCACACCGCCAGGGTAACGAAGGAGTGGCTTCGTAAGAAGTATTTTAAGGTCCTGGAGTGGCCTAGCCAGTCTCTAGATCTAAACCCTATAGAAAACCTTTGGAGGGAGTTGAAAGTCTGTGTTGCCCAGCGACAGCCTCAAAACATCACTGCTTTAGAGGAGATCTGCATGGAGGAATGGGCCAACATACTAGCAACAGTGTGTGCCAACCTTGTGAAGACTTACAGAAAACATTTGACCTCTGTCATTGCCAACAAAGGATATATAAAAGTATTGAGATGAACTTTAGTAATTGACCAAATACTAATTTTCCACCAAAATTTGTAAAAAAAAATTGAAAAAAGGACTTCCCAGAGGGGGTGTACTCAGGAGGGAGGAAGACCCAGGAGAGAAAAGCATCTGAATGTGGGAACAGGAACAGTGTGTAGTCAAGCGTATGGAGCTGTGACCAACGTCGCTTGGGAAGTCCTTTTTGCTCTGTATTCCAGAATTACACTCCACTCCCAAATTCTGATGAAGGTCTATAACTAGACCGAAAACGTTCAACGGTATACTGATGGCAATAGAAGGAACCATAATTTCTCATCTGAGTGCCAAGTCTTTCAATTTATTATGTATGGGCTGGACGCCCTACTTGTGCACCACCCGCATTAAACCACAAGAGTGCCGTATATCACTATACATAAATACTTTTTTTCCCCACTGTAGGAGTGCTTCTGAATCCCTATACTACACAAAAGATCAGCCTGCAATTAGTGAAAGTCCCATAGTGGGACAAAGTGTAAAAGTTAAAAAAAGTGAAAAGAAATTGTAAAAATATTTTTTTAAAAATCACAAAATAATGATAAAAAAGTAAAAATATATTGTACCCATAAATAAATACTTTTATGAAAAAAAAAAAAGGACACATATTTGGTATCGCCACGTACGAAAAGAACTGACATAAAACTGTCCCACTAGTTAACCTCTTCAGTGAACACCGTAAACAAAAATGAGGCAAAAGCAATGCTTTATCATTATACCACCGAACAAAAAGTGAAATATAACGCGATCAAAAAGACAAATGTAAATAAAATGGTACCTCTGATAACGTCCTGCACGTCTTGTCCTGCAAAAAAGAAACCACCATACAGCTCCATCAACGGAATAATAAAAAAGTTATAGCTCTGTTAATAAAGCGATGCAAAAATAATTATTTTTTCTATAAAATAGTTTTTATTGTGTAAAAGCGCCAAAACATAAAAAAAGGTAGAAATATGGTACCGCTGTAATCATACTGACCCAAAGAATAAAGCTGCCTTATCAATGCTACCACATGCGGAACGACATGAAAAAAAGAAAAACAATTCCTGAATTTCTGGCTTTTCTTCATTCTGCCTCCCAAAAATCAGAATAGAAAGCGATCCAAAAATGTCACGTGCCCGAAAATGGTACCGATAAAAATGTCAAGTCGTCCCGTAAAAAACAAGCCCTTACCTTGCTCTCAAAATATGGCGATGCAAAAACTCGTTTTTGCAATAAAAAGCGTCTTGTAGTGTGTGACAGCAGCCAAACATAAAAACCCGTTATAAATCTGGTATCGCTGTAATCGCACAGACCCGAAGAATAAAGTCACCTAATCAATTATACCGCACGAGGAGCGGCGTATAAAATAAATAAAACCAATTCTTCACCTGCTGTTGATTTGTTCATTCTGCCTCGCAAAGATCGTAGTAAGGCTCGGCTCACATTTATCCTGCGCTCTGTGCTGAGGGCTTACACCAGGGTTTTTGTGTAAATCTCTGAAATACATGATTCAGACAGAATCCCCAGCGGAAGATTCCCTATAATGAGGCAGATGGAGGAACTGTGGAAGCCGTCTGGCCTATGATCTGTCAGCGTCCGTCTTTTTATTAGGCATGCATAAAAGTGCCGTCGCCCACAGTTTTGTGCACTTCTGAAAAGGACAACACTGAACAGAGGCCAGACGGAGTCCAGAGTAACTCTGCTGCCTCATTATAGTGAATGGATCCCTCGAGGGTTCATCTGAATCACATCAATCGGAGATTTACACTGTGTGCTGAATTATTAGGCAAGTTGTATTTTAGAGGATTATTTTTATTATTGATCAACAACTATGTTCTCAATCAACCCAAAAGACTCATAAATATCCAAATATTTTTGGAAGTTGGAGTGGGTTTTTTTTAGATTTGGTTATCTTAGGAGGATATCTGTTTGTGAAGGTATCTATTACTGTCCCGAATTATTAGGCAACGTAATAAAAAACAAATATAATCCCATCTCACTTGTTTATTTTCACCAGGTAAACCAATATCAGTGCACAACATTTAGAAATAAACATTTCTGACATGCAAAAACAAAAACCAAAATAATTAGTGATCAATATAGCCATATCAATATAGATTCTGTCAGTTGCTTGATCTGTTTTCGATCAACATTGCGTGCAGCAGCCACCACAGCCTCCCAGACACTGTTCCGAGAGGTGTACTGTTTTCCCTCCCTGTAGATCTCACATTTTATGATAGACCATAGGTTCTCTATGAGGTTCAGATCAGGTGAACAAGGGGCCCATGTCATTATTTTTTCTTCTTTTAGACCTTTACTGGCCAGCCACGCTGTGGAGTAGTTGGATGCATGTGATGGCGCATTGTCCTGCATGAAAATCATGTTTTTCTTGAACGATACTGACTTCTTCCTGTATCACTGCTTGAAGAAGTTGTCTTCCAGAAACTGGCAGTAGGTCTGGGAGTTGAGCTTCACTCCATCCTCAACCCGAAAAGGTCCCACAAGTTCATCTTTGATGATGCCAGCTCATACCAGTACCCCACCTCCACCTTGCTGGCTTCTGAGTCAGAGTGGAGCTCTCTGCCCTTTACTGATCCAGCCTCTGGCCCATCACGAGTCACTCTCATTTCATCAGTCCATAAAACCTTTGAGAAATCAGTCTTAAGATATTTCTTGAAACATTCTTGAAGTTTTATCTTATGTTTCTTGTTCAAAGGTGGTCGTTTTTCAGCCTTCCTTACCTTGGCCATGTCCCTGAGTATTGCACACCTTGTGCTTTTTGATACTCCAGTAACGTTGCAGCTCTGAAATATGGCAAAACTGGTGGCGAATGGCATCTTGGCAGCTTCACGCTTGATTTTCCTCAATTCATGGGCAGTTATTTTGTGCCTTTTTTGGCCAACACGCTTCTTGCGACCTTGTTGGCTATTTTCCATGAAACGCTTGATTGTTCGGTGATCACACTTCAAAAGTTTGGAAATTTCAAGACTGCTGCATCCCTCTGCAAGACATCTCACAATTTTGGACTTTTCAGAGCCCGTCAAAACTCTCTTCTGACCCATTTTGCCAAAGGAAAGGAAGTTGCCTATTAATTAAGCACACCTTATATAGGGTGTTGATGTCATTAGTCAACACCCCTCCTCATTACAGAGATGCACATCACCAGATTTACTTAATTGGTAGTTGGCTCTCAAGCCTATGCAGCTTGGAGTAGGACAAAATGTATAAAAAGTATCATGTTATCAAAATACTCATTTGCCTAATAATTCTGAACACAGTGTATATAGAAACCCCAATACATGTGCTCAGCTTAAATGTGATCCCAAATCTTATGTAAAATGTTCCCAACAAAAGCTTCAACTCGGTCCACAAAAAAAAGCAAGTCCCCACTCAGGTCTGTCATCTGTTATCGTAAACATAGGAGCTTCCACATTAATGGTAGCACAAAGGCTCTGGAAAAGTGCCATGGCTCATCGCCCCCAAAAGAAATTGAGCAAATTTTTCACTCCCAAATCCGAATGCCAGCCTCCCTTTTGAGCTCCAGTGTGTGCCTAAACTGCAGTTAGCGTCCACATGTTTGCCATTTCTGTAGCTATGAGAACCTGCCTAATTTACAGGTGTGTGTGTGTCTCCAGAAGCATGAGCTGGGCAAAACATACTGTTCACTACAACTTACTGGTCACTACAATGGCAGTTTGCAATTTTCACTCAGCAACATCCACTACTGCTTGTTTCTGGAAAAGACCCATGGAGTCAAAATTGTCACTACACCTGTAGATACATTTCCAAAGGGGTATAATTTCCAAAATGGGGTCACTTGAGGGGGGATTCTGCTATTCTAGCACTTAGGGGCTTTGTATATTGAGTCCGCATACTAATCTAGAAAAATCTGCGCTCCAAGAGGCAAATAGCGTTCTGTCCCTCCCGAGTCTTGACATATGTCTAAGCAGTACTGTACAACCACATATCGGGTATTTCTACATTCAGCAGAAATTGTGGGACAAATTTTTATGCCATTTTTACCCATTTCTCAGTGTGAAAATGTAAAATCTAAAACTAAACCAAAATTTTGGTGGTAAAACTTTTATTATTTTTTTCTTCACTGCCCAATGGTATAAAATTCTGTGATCCACCTGTGGTGTAAATATGCTCACTGCATGCACCTCTTTGAGAGGGTCTAGTTTCCAAAATGGGGTCACTTGGGGTTTTCCACTGTTTAGGCACATCAGGGGCTGTCATGCCAGGTATGGGAAAGACTTAGTGCAACACAAAGGGAAAAGGGAAAGGGAGCCCAGACTCTAGGGAAAGTGGGAAGGGGAGACCTCCTAGTCTGGTCTAGTGTCACCCTGTCTCAACTACCGTCCTTATATTGGCTTTTCACCAATCGCCGCACGCATGCCTCGCCCTGACTTTCCCTGGCGTATGGCTAAGGCTAGAGACGGGAGGACATGAGCACTAGTCGATCTCCACTAAACTCTATAGACAACAAGGGTAGACAAACAGGGGGGAATTACTTAGCTTTAGATGACTCCAGACAAATGCGCACATGGCCTCAAGCTCCAGAGAGGACGAAGTACTGCTCTTCCTAAAGCCTCACAAGTAGTAATGAATATCGCCGGCACCTCCCTCTCAGACACACCAGGTATTTATACACCCAGGCCAGGGAGCTAATTATCCAGAGGGAGGTAGCCTCTGGGTCCTAGAGACAGCCAGCCTCTAAGAAGATGTCTGTAATGCCAAACGCAGAGATCTCCTGCAACCAACTGCAGGGCGACTGTCCGTCACCTCCGACACACTCGTGACAGTATTCCCCCTCCACGAGTGGCCTCCGGACACTCAGGACTGGGTTTCTCAGGAAAAGAGGTGTGAAATGAGCGAACCAATCTGGGAGCGTTCACCTCTGATGCTGAAACCCACATCCTCTCCTCTGGACCATAGCCTTTCCAGTGCACCAAGTATTGTAGAGAACGACGTTGGAGACGAGAATCTACAATCCTCGAAATCTGGAACTCCAGATTACCATCAACCATTACTGGGAGCGGTGGTAGAGGCGAGGGTCAAAAGGTTCCACATATTTTTCAAGTAAGGACCTATGGAACACGTTGTGGACTTTAAGGACCTGAGGAAGTTCAAGACGAAACGCTGCTGGGTTAATGATGGCGGTTATTTTATCGGGACCAATAAACCTAGGTCCCAGCTTCCAAGAAGGAACTTTCAATCTTAGCAGACAACCACACAAAGTCATTCACATTCAGGTCTGGACCTGGCAAGCGTTTTCTGTCAGCCATGTGTTTATACCTGTCTCCCATGATCTTTAAATTACTCAGAACACCCTGCCATACCAAGGAGAGCGATGAAGCAAATCGTTCCTCCTCAGGAACCCCTGAAGCTCCTCCCCCACTAAAGGTACTAAACTGTGGGTGATAACCGTATGCACCGAAGAACAGTGACCTGCCAGTGGATTCTTGACGATGATTATTAAGGGCAAATTCTGCCAGCGGTAGGTAGGATGCCCAATCCTCCTCATTTTCGGAAATGAAACATCTGAGGTAGGTCTCCAAATTTTAATTGACACTCTCGGTCTGTCCATTCGACTGAGGGTGGAAGGCAGAGGAAAAGGACAGCTGCCCCCCCAGTCGAGAACAGAATGCCTTCCAGAACTTGGAAACAAACTGGGTCCCCCGATCTGACACCACATCGGAGGGAACCCCATGAAGCTTCACAATCTCATTTATGAACACCTGAGCAAGTGTCTTGGCACTTGGAAGTGCAGGCAATGCGACAAAATAAACCATTTTACTGAACCTATCAACTAACACCAAAACCACCGTTTTGCCTGCAGAAACTCGTAGGTCAGTAATAAAATCCATGGACAAGTATGCCCATGGCCTACTAGGGATAGGTAGTGGAAGAAGAGTACCAGATGGACGGGTATGCAAAACCTTAGAACGCGCAAATACTACAAGCAGCTACATGTTCAATTACATTCCAATGCAACTCCGGCCACCAAAAACAACGAGAGAGGAGGTCCGCGGTTGCCTTACCACCTGGATGCCCAGCAAGCACAGAGTTATGATGTTCCTTAATTACTTTGCGGCGCAGATTAGATGGTACAAATAACTTTCCTGAAGGGTAGGAGGCAGGGGCGTCCCTCTGTGCCTCAAACACCTCACCCTCCAGTTCAGGATAAAGTGCTGAAATGACAACCCCTTTCTGTAATATCGGGGCAGGGTTCTCATGGTCACCACCACCAGGGAAGCTCTGGGACAAAGCATCAGCCTTGAGATTTTTGACCCCTGGACGAAAAGTGACAACAAACTTGAACCTAGTAAAAAACAGGGAACATTTGGCTTGCCTAGGGTTGAGACGTTTAGCTGACTGGAGATATGACAGGTTCTTATGGTCAGTAATAAGAGTAATAGGATGGACAGCCCCCTCCAACCAATGTCGCCATTCCTCGAACGCCAATTTGATCGCCTAAAGTTCCCTATTACCCACGTCAAAATTTCTCTCAGCCAAAGGTAATTTTTTAGAAAAGAAGGCGCATAGACGCCATTTACCAGAGGACGAACCTTGAGACAATACAGCCCCAACCCCAACATCCGACGCATCAACCTCCACAATAAAGGGTTGAGAAACATCGGGTTGACTGAGTATAGGTGCAATGGCAAAATGATTCTTTGAGGAAGAAAAAGCCTGGAGGGAAACATCCGACCATTTGGAAAAAACAGACCCCTTCTTAGTCATGTCAGTAAGGGGTTTCACAATAACAGAGTAATTTTGGATGAATTTCCGGTAAAAATTAGTAAAGCCCAAAAAACGTTGCAGAGTCTTCAGGTTCTCGGGACGTTCCCAGTCAAGGACTGCACGGATCTTCTCCGGATCTATCCGAAAACCCGAAGATGACAACAAGTACCCCAAAAACTGCACCTCCTGAACAGCGAAAACACATTTTTCTAGTTTGGCATAAAGTTTGTTATCCCTTGATATCTGGAGCACCTGCTTAACATGCCCCCGATGTGTCGTAAAATCAGGTGAGTAAACCAAAATATCGTCCAGGTAGACCACCACAAACCTCTCCACCAAATGATGGAAAATATAATTTATGAAATGCTGGAATACCGCAGGTGCATTGGTCAAACTAAAAGACATAACCAGACTCTCGAAATGTCCTTCCGGGGTATTGAATACTGTTTTCCATTTGTCCCCTTCTCTGATTCTAACCAGGTTGTAGGCTCCCCTTAAATCCAACTTGAAGAATACCTTAGCTCCCACAACCTGGCTGAACAAATCAGGAATCAGAGGAAGAGGGTATGGATCACGGATGGTAATTTGATTTAATTCCCGGAAATCTAAACAGGGACGTAGACCTCCATCTTTTTTCAACACAAAGCGGAACCCTGCTGCCACGGGCGAAGATGAGGGTCTGATATGTCCCTTCACCAGACTTTCCGCAATGAAATCCTTCATGGCTTGTCTATCAGGGCCAGAAAGATTATACAGTCTGGACTTCGGTAGTTTAGCTCTGAGGGTCAGGTTAATAGGACAGTCATAAGCACGATGAGGAGGCAAATCCTGACACCCCCTCTCAGAAAAAACGTCCTCAAAACCAGACAGAAAAGCAGGTAATATTTCCATAGAGACATTAGCAAGGGAAATATCTAAACAGTTCTCATTGCAGTAATCTCCCCAATCAATACTCTCCCTGGCATGCCAATCCACCAACGGATTATGTTTAACAAGCCAAGGGATACCCAAGACAATCAGTGTGGGAAGATTGTCCAGGAAATAGCACAGGATTATTTCACAATGAACTGACCCCACCCTCAGTTTTACATTATGTACAATCTGAGTAAATTCTTTCTGTGCAAGTGGCGCCGAGTCGATGGTGAAAATGGAAATAGGTTTATCTAAAGTACAGCAAGCAAGACCATGAGTTTTCACAAACTCAGCAACAACTATGCTGACTCCGGCTCTACTGTCAACAAACACAGAAATTTTCTCTGTTTTGCTCTCTAGCACCACCTCTGCTGTCAGGACAAAGCGGGAACTGAAGTTTGGCTACAAATGCACCCCTTGTTTATCCAACTCCAGACTACCAAGACTTAATCGAGTCTCCTTTTGTTTAGGAATTGAAGGACAGGTCCCTTTTTCCCACAAAAAAAGCATAAGCCTTTTTTCTTGCGAATCTCTAGGGAGATGTATGATGCAGAGACACCCCCTAACTGCATGGGTTCCTCCAGCTCCCCCAGTACTGGTTCACCCCCAGACCGCTCCCCTGGCAGAGGCACACAACCCCAACAAGAAGGCCCAGGAGAAGGTGGTCTCACCCGTCTTTCCCGAAAGCGTCTATCAAGACGTATGGCCAAAGACATGGCAGCCTCCAAGACTGAGGGGTTTCATATACTGTCAAGGCTTCTTTCAACCTTTCAGTAAGCCCCAAAATTGACTTCTAAGGGCTGAGTCATTAAATTTGGGATCCGTTGCCCATCTATGGAATTCCGAACTGTATGTTTCCACTGACCGAATCCCCTGCTGAAGGCGATGTAGCCTAGACTCAGCCAAGGCAACTCAGTCAGAGTCATCATAGATGAGTGCCAGAGCCCCGAAAAATCCCTCCACAGACTGGAGACAAACCGAGTCCTGCGGTAACGAAAACGTCCATGAATGAGGATCTCCCTGCAATAGAGTGATCACAATACCAACCCGTTGCTCCTCATTACCGGAGGAGAAAGGACGAAGTTTAAAGTACAATTTGCATGCCTCCTTAAATACAAAAAAACTTGTCCCTACCTCCTGAAAGCCTGTCTAGGAGGGCAACCTTGGGTTCAGGCTGGACCGGCCTACCTGCAGAGACCCCCACATTGGCAACCTGTAACCACTGATGCTGCTGCTGAACCTGACAGCGGAGGTCAATCACCTAAAGAGACAGACGGTGGAACTCTCTGTGAGCTCTGCAACTGAATCCATACCAAAGGAGAAAGGGGAAAAAAAGGTGCACGCCCAAAAACACATAGAGAAAAAAAAAAATGTCAGTTCTTTTTTTTTCCTTTTCAAAACGTGATCGGCCAAAGATAGTGTCACGCCAGGTGTGGGAAAGACTTAGTGCAACACAAAGGGAGAGGGAGCCCAGACACTATGGAAAGGGTGAAGGGGAGACCTCCTAGTCTGGTCTAGTGTCACTCTGTCTCAACTACCGTCCCTATATTGGCTTTTCACCAATCGCCACACGCGTGCCTCGCCCTGACTTTCCCTGGCATATGGTTAAGGCTAGGGACGGGAGGTGATGAGCACTAGTCGATCTGCACTAAACTCTACAGACAACAAGGGTAGACAAACAGGGGGAAATTGCTTAGGTTTAGATGACTCCAAATGCGCACACGACCTCAAGCTCCAGAGAGGACGAAGTACTGCTCTTCCTAAAGCCTCACAAGTAGTAATGAATATCGCCGGCACCTCCCTCTCAGACACACCAGGTATTTATACACCCAGGCTAGGGAGCTAATTAGCCAGAGGGAGGTAGCCGCTGGGTCCTAGAGACAGCCAGCCTCTAAGAAGATGTCTGTAATGCCAAACGCAGAGATCTCCTGCAACCAACTGCAGGGCGACTGTCCGTCACCTCAGACACACCCGCGACAGGGGCTCTTCAAACACGATATGACATCCGCAGACCATTCCATCAAAGTCTGTGTTCCAAAATGTCACTCCTTCCTTTCTGAGCCCTGCCGTGCGCCCAAACAATAGTTTTCCCCCACATATGGGGTATCGGCTTACTCAGGAGAAATTGCACAACAAATGTTATGGTGCAATTTCTCCTGTTACCCTTATGAAAATTCAAAATTTTGGATAGAAAAACATTTTCATGGGAAAAATGTGAAAATTTTATTTTTACGGCTCAATGTTATAAACTTCTGTTAAGCACCTGGGGGTTCAAGGTGCTCACCACACATCTTGATAAGTTCCCTGAGGCGTCTAGTTTCCAAAATGGTGTCACTTGTGGGGGGTTTCCACTGTTTAGGTACATCAGGGGCTCTCCAAACGTGACATGGCGTCCGCTAATTATTCAAGCAAATTTTACATTCAAAAAGTCAAATAACTCTTGTCAATCAACAGAGCAAGCATTATACCAGCATAGAATCTTATAACACTGACAATTTCCCTGAGGAAGCTGCCATATAGCAGCGATACGTGTGGGGTGTGAGGTTTTGACTAAGGTTATGGGGACTTCAGGGTCATTTTATGATATATCTGTAGGATCAGAGCTTTAGATGCCATATATAGTATTCATGGATACATCATTTGAGTATATCTAGGCTTGACCTTGGTACATTCGGATATGCTGATCTGAATATAGATATCTTATAAGATTCTTTGCTGGTATAATGCTTGCTCTGTTGATTGACATGTGATGTATATGTAACTGATTTTTGTATGGTGGATATACTATCTAAGCCTACAGAGTGTATAGCTGTATTACTGGGAAGTTGTTGTGTGATATATACAACTGAATATAGTTCATACATTTTCTATTACTATACCTTCTGAAAATCAGCGTATCATATATACAATACTGTATCTGCACTGTGCACTTTATTACTATACTATCTATGCTCGCACACCTTATAATCTGCAGATAAAATTCACCCTGAGTGAAATCCCCCCCCCCTTATATTACACTGCTCAAAAAAATAAAGGGAACACTTAAACAACAGAATATAACTCCAAGTAAATCAAACTTCTGTGAAATCAAACTGTCCACTTAGGAAGCAACACTGATTGACAATCAATTTCACATGCTGTTGTGCAAATAGAATAGACAATAGATGGAAATTATTGGCAATTATCAAGACACCCTCAATAAAGGAGTGGTTCTGCAGGTGGGGACCACAGACCACATCTCAGTACCAATGCTTTCTGGCTGGTGTTTTGGTCACTTTTGAATGTTGGTTGTGCTTTCACACTCGTGGTAGCATGAGACGCACTCTACAACCCACAGAAGTTGCTCAGGTAGTGCAGCTCATCCAGGATGACATATCAATGCGAGCTGTGGCAAGAAGGTTTGCTGTGTCTGTCAGCGTAGTGTCCAGAGGCTGGAGGCGCTACCAGGAAACAGGCCAGTACACCAGGAGACGTGGAGGGGGCCGTAAGAGGGTAACAACCCAGCAGCAGGACCACTACCTCCGCCTTTGTGCAAGGAGGAACAGGAGGAGCACTGCCGGAGCCCTGCAAAATGACCTCCAGCAGGCCACAAATGTGCATGTGTCTGCACAAATGGTTAGAAACCGACTCCATGAGGGTGGTATGAGGGCCCGATGTCCACAGATGGGGGCTGTGCTCAGAGCCCAACCCCGTGCAGGACGCTTGGCATTTGCCACAGAACACCAGGATTGGCAGAGTCGCCACTGGCACCCTGTGCTCTTCACAGATGAAAGCAGGTTCACATTGAGCACATGTGACAGACGTGACAGAGTGTGGAGAGCGATCTGCTGCCTGCAAAATTCTTTAGCATGACCGGTTTGGCAGTGGGTCAGTAATGGTGTGGGGAGGGGGGGGGCATTTCCGTGTGGTTGCCAGAGGTAGCCTGATTGCCATTAGGTACCGAGATGAGATCCTCAGACCCCTTGTGAGACCATATGCTGGTGCGGTTGGCCCTGGGTTCCTCCTAATGCAGGACAATGCCAGACCTCATGTGGCTGGAGTGTGTCAGCAGTTCCTGCAAGATGAAGGCATTGAAGCTATGGACTGGCCCGCCCGTTCCCCAGACCTGAATCCGATTGAGCACATCTGGGACATCATGTCTCACTCCATCCACCAACATCACGTTGCAGCACAGACTGTCCAGGAGTTGGTGGATGCTTTAGTCCAGGTCTGGGAGGAGAACCCACAGGAGACCATCCGCAACCTCATCAGGAGCATGCCCAGGCGATGTAGGGAGGTCATACAGGCACGTGGAGGCCACACACAATACTGAGCCTCATTTTGACTTGTTTTAAGGACATTACATCAAAGTTGGATCAGCCTGTAGTGTGTTTTTCCACTTTAATTTTGGGGGTGACTCCAAGTCCAGGTCTCCATTGGTTAATAAATTTGATTTCCATTGATGATTTTTGTGTGATTTTGTTGTCAGCACATTCAACTTTGTACACAACAAAGTATTCAATGAGAATATTTCATTCATTCAGATCTAGGATGTGTTATTTGAGTGTTCCCTTTATTTTTTTGAGCAGTGTATTTACTTGCTTACATCAAAACTTGTTACGGTGCTGTTGTTGTTTTTAGATGGTTTTAATCTTTGTCAAGTGCGTTATGTCTCAATAGAATTGAACTTATTAATTTAGTTGTGCACATTGTTAGTGTATTATTGTCCTTTTACTACAGTGAAGTAGACATGTGGGAAATGTTATTTATTAACTATTTTGTGTGACATATCTCTCTGATTTAAGGGCATGAAAATTCAAGTTGGAAAATTGAGAAATTTTTGCCAAATTTCCAATTTTTTCACAAATAAATGGCAGTCATATCAAATAAATTTTACCACTATCATGAAGTACAATATGTCACGAAAAAACAGTTTCAGAATCAGTGGGATCCGTTGAAGCGTTTCAGAGTTATTACCTTATAAAGTGACAGTGGTCAGAATTGTAAAAATTGGCCTGGTCAGTAACGGGCAAACAACCTTCGGGGGTAAAGGGGATAAACTGACTTGAAAAGGGACTATATATAAAGTATACATAAGCAGACTCCAAGGTAAGGTTTACTTTATCTGTTAAGTTAATTCGTCATAAGTTCAAATGAGACATAAGGTATCAGTCCCAAATGCAATGTAATGGGAATGAGCAAGTAACCTAATTATGGTGAGATATATTCAGGCAGCTGATTAAGCAAAATGTCTTGAGAGCAGTATGAGTTTCTTCAGTAGCGATGCTTCTTTAACTTAAAAAAATGATCGTAAATGTCAGGCTGGCATGATTATACAAAATGTAGTACATCCTTAGTTTTCAATGTGTCTGCTTGGCAAAATCCCCCTGGTTGCAGGCAGTCCCCAATCAGAGACTGTAAGCAGGTCCAAATGGAAGACAAACATTCGGTGCCAATAGTAGTCAGATGATGGCAGGAAAATGAATGGATCAAATCCTGTACTTGGCACTAATAAATACAACCCCAATGAAAACCTGAAGCATAGTTAACGTGCAGTTATAACTGTGTTTCTGTAGCACAGTTCCATCAAGAGCAATTATTTTGAACTGTGCACTTTTTTGTGTCACTTTAACAAGTCTTCACATTTACTTGTTTTTGTATTTTTATCCTTACAATCCTCCCACTGCCTTCCCGATCCATCAGAATTTCTGGTCAACATGTAACAGCACAAGCGCCGCGTGCAAGCTTACTTTTTAGGCCACATTCACACGTTCAGTATTTGGTCAGTATTCTACTGAGTGGAACAATCAGAGGAAAAGTATAATAGAAACATGTCACCACTTTTGCATTTTTCACCCACTCCTGATTTTAGCTTACAAATATTAATGTAAAATACTGACCAAATACTGAGCTTGTGAACATGGCCTAAGGCTGGAGCTACACAACAATTTTGGCCGTGATACTGGTCTCATATCCAAAACTCACTCTATATTGCTGCTACATCACAGTATAATGCAGGTATAACACATTGTAGCCACTATGATAAAGTGGTCATGACATGCAAGTTGCAAAAAAGATCCACTGGTTCTGACAATCCTGTTGCACTTGCTGTACCCCAGGAGTTGCGATGTTTCCGCTGCACAGTGAACAAAAGAGGGAGAAGCTGCGCAGTAAATCAAAGTGCACGCCCAAATGTATCGTAAATGAATAAATGTGGTTTTATTGATCATTACAAAGTACTTGCAGACAAACAATAAAATAAAAACAATTAAAACAGGAAAAATCAAACAGGGAAAGAATATAATAATTCTAATAATAAATTATATATACACCCCACGACACCAGGCATACAGTAAAATATGACGTATACAGTGGGGAAAAAAGTATTTAGTCAGCCACCAATTGTGCAAGTTCTCCTACTTAAAAAGATGAGAGAGGCCTGTAATTGACATGATAGGTAGACCTCAACTATGAGAGACAAAATGAGAAAACAAATCCTGAAAATCTCTTTGTCTGACTTGGAAATAATTTTTTTTTCAATTTTGGTGGAAAATAAGTATTTGGTCAATTACAAAAGTTCATCTCAATACTTTGTTATATATTCTTGGCAATGACAGAGGTCAAACGTTTTCTGTAAGTCTTCACAAGGTTGACACACACTGTTGCTGGTATGTTGGCCCATTCCTCCATGCAGATCTCCTCTAGAGCAGTGATGTTTTGGGGCTGTCGCTGGGCAACACGGACTTTCAACTCCCTCCAAAGGTTTTCTATAGGGTTTAGATCTAGAGACTGGCCAGGCCACTTCAGGACCTTGAAATGCTTCTTACGAAGCCACTCCTTCGTTGCCCTGGCGGTGTGCTTGGGATCATTGTCATGCTGAAAGACCCAGCCACGTTTCATCTTCAATGCCCTTGCTGATGGAAGGAGGTTTGCACTCAAAATCTCACAATACATGGCCGCATTAATTCTTTCACATACACGGATCAGTCGTCCTCATCCCTTGGCAGAGAAACAGCCCCAAAGCATGATGTTGCCTCCCCCATGCTTCACAGTAGGTATGGTGTTCTTTGGATGCAACTCAGCATTCTTTCTCCTCCAAACACGCCGAGTAGTGTTTCTACCAAACAGTTCTACTCTGGTTTCATCTGACCATATGGCATTCTCCCAATACTCTTCTGGATCATCCAAATGCTCTCTAGCAAACTTCAGACGGGCCCAGACATGTAATGGCTTAAGCAGGGGGACACGTCTGGCACTGCAGGATTTGAGTCCCTGGTGGCATAGTGTGTTACTGATGGTAGCCTGTGTAACGTTGGGCCCAGCTCTCTGCAGGTCATTCACTAGGTCCCCTGGTGTGGTTCTGGGATTTTTGCTCACCGTTCTTGAGATTATTTTGAACTCACGGGGTGAGATCTTGTGTGGAGCCCCAGATCGAGGGAGATTATTAGTGGTCTTGTATGTCTTCCATTTTCTAATTATTGCTCCCACAGTTGATTTCTTCACACCAAGCTGCTAGCCTATTGCAGATTCAGTCTTCCCAGCCTGGTGCAGGGCTACAATTTTGTTTCTGGTGTCCTTCAACAGCTCTTTGGTCTTCACCATAGTGGAGTTTGGAGTGTAACTGATTGAGGTTGTGGACAGGTGTCTTTTATACTGATAACAAGTTCAAACAGGTGCCAGTACTACAGGTAATGAGTGGAGGACAGAGGAGCCTCTTAAAGAAGAAGTTACAGGTATGTGAGAGCCAGAAGTCTTGCTTGTTTGTAATTGACCAAATACTTATTTTCCACCAAAATTTGAAAAAAAATTCTTTCCAAATCAGACAATGTGATTTTCAGGATTTGTTTTCTCATTTTGTCTCTCATAGTTGAGGTCTACCTATGATGTCAATTACAGACCCCTCTCATCTTTTTAAGTGGGAGAACTTTCACAAATGATGGCTGACTAAATACTTTTTTCCCCACTGTAACTAGTGTCCCAGGTAATGAAATCTTAACAATAGTACGATAAAATACACAAAAAATAAATAAATGTATATAAATAAGTAAAGATGTATCAATACTAAAATAACAGCAGTTTAAATACTACACTAATAATCTGATTAGTTAAAGGTAATCTATCACCCCCTGGGACTTATCTGACGTCTAATATGGGCATACAGGTGATAGAAATGTAAATCTATACCTACCTGTATGGCCCATATTAGAGGTCTTGTTGGTGTGAAATGTCTTTTTATTCATTCTGGTTTCTGATGTGTTCCCATCCCGGGGCCTGCAAGAAATCCCGCCTACTGTTTTCATTACAATATTTCCCCCCTCCCCTGCACGTCACAGTGCCCTGTGACGTGCAGTCGCCGCGGCCAGATCCCGTGCCTGCGCACTTCCCATTTTACACAAGGCGCACTTCTTCCTGCCGTCTATGTATCATTGTAGAGCAGGGATCTTGTGCGCAGGCGCCCGGAAGTCAGAGTGACTCGCCGTAAATGCGTACCAGGGGAGATAAATTAATAAACAATTTCAAGAAAAAAAAGAAAGCATGTTGATGAGTTGTAAAGGAGAAAGGACATATACAGTCATGACTGAAAGTGTTGGCACCCTTGAAATTGTTCCAAAAAATTAAGTATTTCTCCCAGAAATTTTCTGCATTTAGACATATTTTGTTATACACATGTTTATTTCCTTTGTGTATTTTGGAGCAAGACAAATTGGACATAATATCACACAAAACCCTAAAAAGGGGGTGAACCCAAGAATAATAAAAACAAATAACATTAGGCCATAAGGAACCCAGAAAATGACAGGTCTTTATTGGCATTTGTCACACCGTGAAATGTCCGCTGGAACCTTTTGTAAACTGCACATCCATGAATCTTGCCAGAGTTGGCCTGCCGGTAATGTGAAGCCAACGAGGATAGTGTTTTTCCTTTTGACAGGTCTTGTCTGGCCAGAATGATATTGGACACATGTTGCTGTTTTCTTCTACGTAGTTCTTGAGAGGTTTGTCCAACATAAACTTTGGGACAAGAATAGATTAAAGCATATATAACATTGCAGGTTTTGCAATTCACATAATCTCTCAATTCATGCTGTTGTTGGTCAAGTGGATTCATAAAAGAAGAGTTTGAGCCCATAAAATTTCAAATATTACACTCACCACAGGGATAAGAGCCTTTAAGACGATAGTCAGTGAGTGTTCTAGTAGTAGGTCTTGAAAAGTGTCTCTTGATCAAGTGATCTCGTACATTAGGTGCACGTCTGGCCGTAAGTGCTGGAACATCCGGTAATAAACCCGAGATCTTAGTTTTCTTTTTCAAAATTTTCCAGTGTGTATTAAACAACTTGTAATACACACTTCCCTCCTCCTTCCCTCCCGTTTTTTTGAAGACTCCTATTTGTTTGATTCAGTTCGTTGATTTTCTGAATCTGAGGTGTATATCATTGCAATACATTTGAATGCAATTTGAAATTCACATCTTCTGTTCCAAATAAAAAAAAAAAACATGCTTCATTGACATGAAATTGGAAGGAGACTATGTCTTGAACACAGTTAACACTACAATATAGCGAAAACCAGGTAGTGGAAACACCATACTACAGGCCGACGACCGTTATTACCCAATAAAGGCAATTCCATACAATGACTTTATAAGAGCAAAACAAATTTGTTCCAATACACAAAAATTTTTCAATGACAGTGAACATATAAATAATTAAAAAAACGAGGCTACAATGAAAGGAAATATTAAAGAATCTTAGAAAAAAGTGTTGAGAAAAAAACAAGAATGGATTTATTGAAAGGAAAAAACGAACCAAATAAAACAACCGATGCCGGTTTACCCACTTTCAGCACACCTCACAGCCTTCAATTCAAAACTATAAAAGTATTATAAATAAGTACATACCAATTTTACATCAAGATAATACTTAAAAAAATTCTTCATGAAGGTTACAGAATGGTGTCCAGAAGAGGTTTTCCTCTGGGGAATCATTTATCTTCTAGTATGTACAGGGATTACAAAACAAATAAGACATACAGTGGTGTGGAAAAGTGTTTGCCCCCTTCCTGATTTCTTATTATTTTGCATGTTTGTCACACTTAAATGTTTCAGATAACAAATTTAAATATTAGACAAAGATAACACAAGTAAACACAAAATACAGTTTGAAAATAAATGAAGGTCTTTATTATTAAGGGAAAAAGAAATCCAAACCTACAGGGCCCTATGTGAAAAAGTGATTACCCCCCCCCCTTGCAACATAAATTAACTGTTGTTTATCAAATATTTGGGAAGCTGAGTTCAATTTCCCTAGCCACACACAGGCCTGATTGCTGCCACACCTGTTCTCAATCAAGAAATCACTTAAGTAGGAGCTGCCTGATAAAGTGAAGTAGACCAAAAGATCTTCAAAAGCTAGACATAATGCTGCGATCCAAAATTCAGGAGCAAATGAGAAACAAGGAAATTGAGATCTCTCAGTCTGGAAAAGGTTATAAAGCCATTTCTAAAGGTTTGGGATTCCAGCGAACCACAGTGAGAGCCATTATCCACAAATGGCAAAAACATGGAACAGTGGTGAACCTTCCCAGGATTGGCCGGCCGACCAAAATTACCCCAAGAGCGCAGCGACGACTCATCCAAGTGGTCACAAAAGACCCTGCAACAACATCCAAACAACTGCAGGAATCACTTGCCTCAGTTAAGGTCAGAGTTCATGACTCCACCATAACAGACTGAGCAAAAATGGCATACATGGCAGAGTCCCAAGATGAAAAGCACTGCTGAGCAAAAAAGGTTTGTCTCAGTTTTGCCAGAAAACATCTTGATGATCGCCAAGACTTTTGGTAGAATACTCTGTGGACTGACGAGACAAAAGTTGAAATTTTTGGAAGGTGTATGTCCCATTACATCTGGCATAGAAGTAACACTGAAAATTTCAGAAAAGGAACATCATGCCAACAGTAAAATATGGTGGCGGTAGTGTTATGGTTTGGGGCTGTTTTGCTTCTTCAGGACCTGGAAGACTTGCAGGGGAAAATGGAACTATGAATTCTGCTGTCTACAAAAAAATCCTGAAGGATAATGTCCGGCCATCTGTTCGTGACCTCAAGGTGAAGCACACTTGGGTTATGCAGCAGGACAATGATCTGAATGGCTTAAGAAAAAACAAAATTAAGACTTTGGAGTGGCCTAGTCAAAATCCTGACCTTAATCCAATTGAGATACTTTGGCATGACCTTTAAAAGGCGGTTCATGCTCGGAAACCCTCCAATGTGGCAGAATTACAACAATTTTGCAAAGATGAGTCGGCAAAATTCCACCAGAGTGTTGTAAAAGACTTATTGCCAGTTATCGCAAACGCATGATTGCAGTTGTTGCTACTAAGGGTGGCCCAACCAGTTGTTAGGCTTAGGGGGCAATCACTTTTTAACACAGGGCCCTGTAGGTTTGGATTTCTTATTTCCTTAATAATAAAGACCTTCATTTAAAAACTGCATTTTGTGTTATCTTTGTCAAATATTTTAATTTGTTTTGTGATCTGAAACATTTCAGTGTGAAAAACATGCAAAAGAATAAGAAATCAGGGAGGGGGCAAACACTTTTTCACACTACTGTAGTTGTCTTAAAAAAGGGTTTTTTTAATGCAGAAAAAAATAATGCAATATATGTCAGTTTGCTGTAAAGAACAAACAATCACTATATCACAAAATAAAGAACACAATATCAATACGTTTATCAACTGTGACACAAATGTTACTTACTGTATAGAATGCGCTAGCTGCAATTTATGTTATATGTAGGTTGTACAAGAAGGACATTTAAAAAAAAATGCATAGCAGAACATCTCTATAATATAAATAAGGGCAATAATACATTCTCAGGTGCAACAAAACATTTTGTAGATCTACATAAAAACAACACTGAGAATTTTATTTGTTATGCAATTGAGAAGGTAAGTTGTCATGAGAGAGGGAGAAGCGTGCAAAAAAACTTCTATTGAGAGAAATTTTAGGAACTATACTATGTATATATATTAAATGTGTAACCCACAATGGTCTAGTATTAAATATTTTCTTCAATACAACTGCAATTTCAGAAGCTATACATATTTTGTATATGCAACTTTGCTTTACATTTATATATAATGATGGTAGGGTATGAGATATATTTTTTGTCTTTTGTAGGTTTTGCTTCTTTTTGCTAGTGTGAACATGCTCCTATTTCTTGCATGTGTACCGTCTTAGACCTCACATTGCTTGGTTTTTTGTCTTGTTTGCTTTCTGTGCAAATTAAGGGTGTGGCATCCCCTTTGTTGAGCTGATTAGTATATATGTAGCTTACCACGGGCTTAGGTGGTCTGAAGTTGGGACCCGGTCCTATTTGTCTACCCTTTTATATGCATTACTTCAACTTTGATAAACAGTAAGGTTTTTAATATAGACAGTGTAGGTACCGTCCCAATTTAGGGTCACCTTGTCCTGGTGGGACGGCATTTATATATAATGATGGTAGGGTATGAGATATATTTTTTGTCTTTTGTAGGTTTTACATATTTTGTATGGTTACATGTGATTGGTTCATAAGGATTTTAAATATGCTACTGTAACATCCCTGGCGGCGTGCTGGCATGGCTTACCATCTCCCACCATGCAAGACCGCCAACTTACCTATCAGTCCAGGCTGTGCACTGTATTTCTCTGCTTGCTGTGTGCATGTCTCTTGTCTGCTGGCTTAGGGCGGCGGCGCTGTTACTTCCTGATTCTTAAAGCTACAGTGTGCGCAGTCCTAATGCGTCCCCAGCCTATTGCTGTGAGTCACTGGATAATTAAAGCTCCCCCACCCAGTGGGAGGGGCCTGAACAACACTTTCTTTCAGTGTGTTCTGTGCAACTGAGTTGCCAGGTCCTGTCCTGAATCTTGTCTGTTTCCACCACCCTGGGGGCTGAGTACCCAGGCCCATTACCTGTATCTGTGACTTCTTGTTTATTTCCGCCACCCTGGGAACTGAATGCCCAGGCTCGTTCCTGAGTCAGTTCCTGTCTGAACTGTGTCCTAGCCTGTTACCTGTTTGTCTCTCTCCGATCCTATGCTTTTCCTGCAGTGTCTGAACCAGTTCCTAACTCCTACTTGTTGTCTTTGTACTTCTGTTTGTGAGTTTTGTGTCCACTTGCTACTTCAGAGCAAGTGCCTTGTGTGTATCTGGTTCTGCTTGTCCCGTTTCCCTGGCTCTGTATCTACCTCCTGTGTTCTAGCTATCTTCCTGTGTTTCCCAGTCTGTTCTATGTGAACAGAGCCCTGTCCTGTCTGCCCGCACCTGCAGCTCTGCTCCGCCCCGCTCCCCTTGCCCTCCGCGCCTGCGCCTTTGCTCTGCTCTGCCCCGCTCCGCTTGCCCTCCGCGCCTGCGCCTCTACTCTGCCCCGCTCCGCTTGCCCTCCGCGCCTGCGCCTCTGCTCTGCCCCGCTCCGCTTGCCCACCACGCCTGCGCCTCTGCTCTGCCCCGCTCCACTTGCCCTCCGTGCCTGCGCCTCTGCTCTGCCCCGCTCCGCTTGCCCTCTGCGCCTCTGCTCTGCCCCGCTCCGCTTGCCCTCTGCGCCTGTGCCTTTGCTCTGCTCAGCCCCGCTCCGCTTGCCCTCCGCGCTTGCGCCTTTGCTCTGCTCTGCTCCGATTGCCCTCCGCGCCTGCGCCTTTGCTCTGCTCTGCCCCGCTCCGCTTGCCCTCCGCGCCTTTGCTCTGTTCTGCCCTGCTCCGCTTGCCCACCACGCCTGCGCCTCTGCTCTGCCCCGCTCCGCTTGCCCTCCGTGCCTGCGGCTCTGCTCTGCTCTGCCCCCCTCCGCTTGCCTTCCGTGCCTGCGCCTCTGCTCAGCCCCGCTCCGCTTGCCCTCCGCGCCTTTGCCTTTGCTCTGCTGTGCCCCGCTCCGCTTGCCCTCCGCGCCTGCGCCTTTGCTCTGCTCCGCTCCGCTTGCCCTCCGCGCCTGCTCCTTTGCTCTGCTATGCTCCGCTTGCCCTCCGTGCCTGCCCTCTGCTCAGCTCTGCCCCGCTCCGCTTGCCCTCCGTGCCTGCGCCTCTGCTCTGCCCCACTCCGCTTGCCCTCCGTGCCTGCACCTTTGCTCTGCTCAGCCCCGCTCCGCTTGCCCTCCGTGCCTGTGCCTTTGTTCTGCTCTGCCCCGCTCCGCTTGCCCTCCGCGCCTGCACCTCTGCTCTGCCCCGCTCCGCTTGCCCTCCGCGCCTGCGCCTTTGCTCTGCTCAGCCCCGCTCCGCTTGCCCTCCGCGCCTGCGCCTTTGCTCTGCTCTGCTCCGCTCCACTTGCCCTCCACGCCTGCGCCTTTGCTCTGCTCTGCCCCGCTCCGCTTGCCCTCCGCGCCTGCGCCTCTGCTCTGCCCCGCTCCGCTTGCACTCTGCGCCTGCGCCTTTGCTCTGCTCAGCCCCGCTCGACTTGCCCTCCGCGCCTGCGCCTTTGTTCTGCTCTGCCCCGCTCCACTTGCCCTCCGCGCCTGCGCCTCTGCTCTGCCCCGCTCCGCTTGCCCTACGCGCCTGCGCCTTTGCTCTGCTCAGGCCCGCTCCGCTTGCCCTCCGCGCCTGCGCCTTTGCTCTGCTCCGCTTGCCCTCTGCGCCTTTGCTCTGCTCTGCCCCGCTCCGCTTGCCCTCCGCGCCTTTGCTCTGCTCTGCCCCGCTCCGCTTGCCCTCCGCGCCTGCGCCTTTGCTCTGCTCTGCCCTGCTTGCCCTCCGCACCTGTGCTTTTGCTCTGCTCTGCCCCGCTTTGCTTGCCCTCCGTGCCTGTGCCTTTGCTCTGCTCTGCTATGCCCCGCTTGCCCTCCGCGCCTTTGCTCTGCTCTGCCTCGCTCCGCGTGCCCTCTGCGCCAGCACCTTTGCTCTGCTCTTCCCTGCTCCGCTTGCCCTCCGCGCCTGCGCCTCTGCTCTGCTTCGCTTGCCCGTCGCGCCTGCACCTCTGCTCTGCTCCGCTTGCCCTCCGCGCCTGCGCCTCCGCTCTGCTCCGCTTGCCCTCCGTGCCTGCGCCTCTGCTCTGCTCCGCTTGCCCTCCGCGCCTGCGCCTCTGCTCTGCTCCGCTTGCCCTTCGCGCCTGCGCCTCTGCTCTGCTCCGCTTGCCCTCCGCGCCTGCGCCTCTGCTCTGCTCCGCTTGCCCTCCGCGCCTGCGCCTCTGCTCTGCTCCGCTTGCCCTCCGCGCCTGCGCCTCTGCTCTGCTCCGCTTGCCCTCTGCGCCTGCGCCTCTGCTCTGCTCCGCTTGCCCTCCGCGCCTGCGCCTCTGCTCTGCTCCTTTATCCCAGTCTGTACTGGTCCCTATCCAGCCTGTTGTCCTACCTGCCAGTACCGTCCAGTCTGCATACGAGCCGTGCCTGCCAGTACCCACCTGTCTGCATGCCAGCCATGCCTGCCAGCCTAACTTGTCTGTTCCTCCATTCCTCGGTGTGGGTCAACAGATCCAGGGGTGTGACCTGGAGTAGCACCTGGGCCACCTCCCACATCCCTCCTCGGACCACGGAGTCGATTAAGCTGCCGTGTGTTCATGGTCAGATCTGGCGACCCCTAGTCACGCCCCTCCTGGCACTCCTCGGTTTGTGGCCCAGTGGGACAACTAACCACGCTCACGGCAGTCAGTCCGGGCGCGAGCGTAACAGCTACCATGTGCACAGATGGAAACGCGTAAGAGACATTCATGATGAAGCTACACAAGTAACGTTTTAATGTAGGAATCAATAAAGAAGAATCAATTTTAAATTTACTCACGGATGTGCCAACTTTGTTTTTTCCCAGCCTTAAATTACTGACATTTTCTATTACACTAATTACAGGCTCCAATTCCATGTGACATGCAGTTCAGCTATTGCAGAAGATGAACAGTGACTATGAATAAAGGTGCATATAATGTGTTGCGTTCTTTCACTGTTGAATTTAACTAGATGATATCACAGAATACAGAGAGGCCATTTGGGTCACATCAAGGTGACATCACACACGAGGCATTGGGATTGTAGTGTCCTCATACCACGTTTGTAGTTGGTTGTAAAAATAATTGACTTGAGAATAATTTCATGTTTTACTCAGTCAAAGTAATAAAAAGCTACACAAGAGCCATAACAGCAGCCACCAATTTCTGATATTTTAATATTTTAAAGGGTGTCTGTCAGCACTGTTCAAACTAAGCAACATACTTTTGGTTCAGCCTTGCCATGGCCAACCAGTTAAGTGCATATTCCCACCTACTTGTTCTGCATCCAGCTTTTTCTCTTCTTTGAATGAGAGCTGGCTTTAAACTTTAAAGGAGCAAGTAAAAGGCAGAGATAGGTGCTTTTTTTTTTTTTTTTAAACATTTTTATTTGGATTTTCAGATAAGAAAAAAACATATAAAGACATATGAACAATGCCAAAATGAACATTAATCAGGAGCCCGTACGCAGATCAGGCGTAATGTATAATCAATAAATTGTGATTAGCTGGCACAACAAATAAACAAAGATTAAGTATTAACAACTTACAGTCATCATTGTTGTCAACAAAATGAATTAAGTAAATATAAATAATTCGTACTGATTATCTCCCATGTTTTAGTTTGCGCGTAATAGTCCTAAGTTGTTATTTAGATCCTCTAGAATATACCATTCTGTAGAAGTAAATGGTTCCACAATTTTGTTTCTTTCAGTCAGAGAGCAATATGTTACAATAAACTGTCTCCACTTTGACAAAAATTTGCCAGTCTGTTGTTCCCTGTTACTGAGGGCATCTAGTTGTTCTACTCCCATAAAGTGTTTCAATTGGATTATCAGCTCTGCTATGGGGGGACTGTTAGGGTCTAGCCAATGTTTGAGTATCTGTTTTTTTGCCAGGAAGAGTAGAGTATGGAGCAGTTTTTTTTTTTTTTGTTATTTTGTAGGGATTCTCTGGGTTACTCCAATAATGTAGTACTGGGGCGGACACAGACTGTAGTGGGCCCCTGTGCAAGAAATTTTTGGGGGCCCCCCCTGCCCTTCATAAGGCAACAAAGTTATGTAAACATAACCCCCCCATGTGCATCTCTCACCCCCCCATGTGCATCTCTCATCCCCCCCATGTGCATCTCTCATCCCCCCCACATGTGCATCTCTCATCCCCCCCACATGTGCATCTCTCATCCCCCCACATGTGCATCTCTCATCCCCCCCACATGTGCATCTCTCATCCCCTCCACATGTGCATCTCTCATCTCCCCCCCCACATGTGCATCTCTCATCCCCCCCCAACATGTGCATCTCTCATCCCCTCCCCCCACATGTGCATCTCTCATCTCCCCCCCACATGTGCATCTCTCATCTCCCCCCCACATGTGCATCTCTCATCTCCCCCCCATATGTGCATCTCTTATCCCCCCCACATGTGCATCTCCCATTCCCCCCACTCCTAGTTAATTGTACTTAAAAAAAAATAAAACTTGTTATACTTACCCCCATGCGATCCCTGCAGAATCCTGGCGCTCGTCCAAATCGCTGACACCAGGTTCTCCTGACTTCCGGCCATGTGACGGCGCCGTCACATGACCGGAAGTCAGGGGAATCATGAAGGCGCTGCCGCAGCAGCGCAGCGCAGCGCTGAGATGTCCCGGACCCGGCGCTTAGTATGGGGCCGGGGGCCCCATGAGGAGAGAGACGCACAAGAGGGTGGCCCCCAACGGGGCTCCTACCGGCTGGGCCCCATACTGGAGTCAGGGCAGTCATGCCCTGATGGCGGCCCTGCTGGAGGCTGGAGGGGCCCCCTCTCCCTCGGGGCCCCCGTTCAATGAACGGGCTGCACGGCGGTAGTTCCGCCCCTGATGTAGTAGGGCTAAGTATGGAGAGAGGGTGTTCTCTGGACCCCATATAGTATTCATCAAATCTGAAACCTGATCCCAATATGCTGTTGAATCGGTGCAGGACCATAGGCCGTGCATAAGGTCAGAGTATGGATGATGACACTTAGGGCATGCAATTAGTCTATTTGATAATGGATCTTTTTTTGGTAAATTAAAGGCGTATATGTATTTTCTAAATACCTTCCAGCCTAATCTGATCTTAGTGGGAATTTCAACGTCTTCCAATTGTTGCTTCCAATATTTAAAGAAAATGTCAGGATGTATCTTTAACAAATTAGATTTCATAACCGAATAAAGACTAGATATTGAGGGGGTGCCCGTTGGGGATAGTAGAATGAGGTCCAATTCATTTTGGGAGGTCTCGACAGTAACATCCCTTAAGTTTGACATAGGCCCTATTGAGTGTAGTTATGTCAGAGTGTTTCAGTAGCAATGGTAGAGTTTGGAGTTGATACATAATTTTAGAGGTACTGATCATCTTGACCAAATGTGCCCTACCTAAAGAGATAGGTGCTTTTAACTATTTGGTCATGCCGAGAGTGCACCGAGAACCTGTGTTCGGTTTGGTAGTAAGTGTGTGCTGACAGACTGTCTTAAATATGCCAGGAGACAAAGAGTAAAATGTTTACACACCAGGTAGTCTTAAATATGTCTATATTTCCTGTAATGGTAAAATAGCTTTTGAGAAAGCCCCATAGATAATTATTAGTGATGAGCGAGCATGCTCGCTACTGCTCGAGATGCTCGGCGCTCGCCGAGTATTTCCGGTGTTGCTCGGCGGGAGCTCGGGTCTCCTCCCTGCATGTTTGGCGCTCTTTACAGAGCCAATGAACATTCAGGGATTGCCTGCCACTCACTGTAATGCCGCAGCCATGTTCGTTGTGGCATTACAGTGATTGGCTGGTCGCACAGCGTCATCAGGTCTATATCAGACCTGGCGCCGCCATGCTCGTCACAGTCACTCCGGAATCAGACAGTGTAGGGAGAGCTGCTGCTGAGCTAGGGAGAGATTTGCTTGTTTCTAGTTAGTGTATGTATACCAAACTACACTGCTCAAAAAAATAAAGGGAACACTTAAACAACAGAATATAACTCCAAGTAAATCAAACTTCTGTGAAATCAAACTGTCCACTTAGGAAGCAACACTGATTGACAATCAATTTCACATGCTGTTGTGCAAAAGGAATAGACAATAGATGGAAATTATTGGCAATTATCAAGACACCCTCAATAAAGGAGTGGTTCTGCAGGTGGGGACCACAGACCACATCTCAGTACCAATGCTTTCTGGCTGATGTTTTGGTCACTTTTGAATGTTGGTTGTGGTTTCACACTCGTGGTACCATGAGACGGACTCTACAACCCACAGAAGTTGCTCAGATAGTGCAGCTCATCCAGGATGGCACATCAATGTGAGCTGTGGCAAGAAGGTTTGCTGTGTCTGTCAGCGTAGTGTCCAGAGGCTGGAGGCGCTACCAGGAGACAGGCCAGTACACCAGGAGACGTGGAGGGGCCGTAGGAGGGCAACAACCCAGCAGCAGGACCACTACCTCCGCCTTTGTGCAAGGAGGAACAGGAGGAGCACTGCCAGAGGCCTGCAAAATGACCTCCAGCAGGCCACAAATGTGCATGTGTCTGCACAAATGGTTAGAAACCGACTCCATGAGGGTGGTATGAGGGCCTGACGTCCACAGATGGGGTTGTGCTCACAGCCCAACACCGTGCAGGACGCTTGGAATTTGCCACAGACCACCAGTATTGGCAAAGTCGCCACTGGTACCCTGTTCTCTTCACAGATGAAAGCAGGTTCACACTGAGCACATGTGACAGACGTGACAGAGTCTGGAGACTCTCGCCAGAGGTTGCCTGACTGCCATTAGGTACCGAGATGAGATCCTCAGACCCCTTGTGAGACCATATGCTGGTGCGGTTGGACAATGCCAGACCTCAAGTGGCTGGAGTGTGTCAGCAGTTCCTGCAAGATGAAGGCATTGAAGCTATGGACTGGCCTGCCCGTTCCCCAGACCTGAATCCGATTGAGCACATCTGGGACATCATGTCTCGCTCTATCCACCAACGTCACGTTGCTCCACAGACTGTCCAGGAGTTGGCGGATGCTTTAGTCCAGGTCTGGGAGGAGATCCCACAAGAGACCATCCGCAGCCTCATCAGGAGCATGCCCAGGCGTTGTAGGGAGGTCATACAAGCACGTGGAGGCCACACACAATAATGAGCATCATTTTGACTTGCTTCAAGGACATTACATCAAAGTTGGATCAGCCTGTAGTGTGTTTTTCCACTTTTATTTTGGGGGTGACTCCAAATCCAGGCCTTCATTGGTTAATAAATTTGATTTCCATTGATGATTTTTGTGTGATTTTGTTGTCAGCACATTCAACTTTGTAAAGAACAAAGTATTCAATGAAAATATTTCATTCATTCAGATCTAGGATGTGTTATTTGAATGTTCCCTTTATTTTTTTGAGCAGTGTATATTAGAGAAACATATCCATCTCAACAAACAGTCCTTCTGAGGACTAATCCATCTGCAGAGATATCAGGCATGCAGTGTATATAGCAGACTGCAGTGCACATAGCACAAGAGGCTCCATTCCAGTTTTGTCTGCTGCTGCTGTTAGATATTTCTAGAAATAGGCCCAGGTCTCAGGGGCCAGGAATAATTTTTTTTGAATCTTAATCCTCATTATTTGCTTAAAAAGCAATCCAGAGAACGCCGTTGTTCGGCGCCATTTGCTTGTTGGCACTGCAGAATATAGCCAGGTCCTTTCCATATTACAGCGCTAAAAATCCAGCTATTTAAAACTCTGGTTTGTCCGTCACACGGATCACATATAATTGCGCTGAAAATACTGACATTTCTGGCATCCATTAAAAATTTATTTCAGTGTGTCAGTGAAGCAATTGACACCAGTTTGCTGTTCAAAATATTTACCTACAGGCCAGGTATTTAAAACTGTGTTTTCTCCGTCACACGGATCACATATACGTTTTCAGAAAATACTGCCATTTCTGGCCTCCATTAAAAAAAAATTTCAGTGTCAGTGAAGCAATTGACACCAGTTTGCTGTTCAAATTAGTTACCTACAGGCCAGGTATTTAAAACTGTGGTTTGTCCGTCACTCGGATCACATATAAGTTCGCTCCAAATTCAGTCATTTGCAGTGAGCGTGGAAGATATTGTCCTCCATTTAAAATGGGCAAGGCATGTGATAAGGGACGGGGAACAGGACGTGATGGTGATGGTGCATGCAGAAGCCGAGGCCGTGGGCAAGCTGAAATTGTGCCACAACAAACACCCACAACTTCTCGCTCGACCTTCCTGTCCCAATTTCTAGGGGACCGCAGAACACCACTATTGAACACAGAGCAGTGTGAAATGGTTATTGGTTGGATAGCAGATAATGCTTCCAGTCACTTAGCCACCACCACCTCCTTGTCTTCCACACGGTCAAGTCTCAGTAGCTGTGAGCCTGGACCGCATATTCCTCACCCTGAACCTCCTTCCTCCCACCATGCCGAGTGCCCAGAGACAATTAATCCCACACTTGGACACTCCGAAGAGCTGTTCACTTTTCCATTTATAGATTCGGGCCTCTCGCCCGGTCCACTTGAAGCGGGGCAAGAGGAGATCGCATGTAGCGATGCCCAAATATTTGAGCAGCAATGGTCACACAAAGGCGACTGTGTGAAAGTGTCACAAGAGGTGGACGATGATGAGACACAACTGCCAGAAAGTCAGGAGGAGGACCAGAGTGCGGAAGTGGAAGGCAAGGTGGTGGATGACATAGTAACTGACCCAACCTGGCAGGAGGACATGCAGAGCAAGGAGAGCAGCACACAGGGGGAGGGAGGCAGAGCACACCAACAGGCAGGATGAAGCAGTGTGGTGGTCGCAGAAAGAAGACAGGCAACTGTTCCCCATAACACTAACACGAAGGAAGTTGCCAGTACAACTGTGAGGTCTTCCCGAGTCCGGTTGTTTTTTAAATACTCTGCCGATAACCCCAAAAAAGCCATTTGCACCACTGCCAGGCCAGCATCAGCAGGGGTGGCAAAACGACCAGCCTGACCACCGCCAGCATGATCAGGCACATGGCAGCTAAGCACCCGACTTTGTGGGCTGAACCCAAGGGTCCAGGAACAGTGTCTGCGGGTGGCACCACTGCTTTACCGCTGTTGTGCATGCAAGCCAATCCCCTGTCCATGGTGCATGCGAAGATGCCTCCTGCCCTGCACCTGTCATTGCACACTCTCAAGTAGCAGCATCAGGAAGCACAATCACGTCCTTGTCCCAGCTTAGCGTTCAGTTGTCCATACCCCAGTCCTTGGAACACAAGCGCAAATACGCAGCCAACGCCCCACAGGCCACACTACTAAATTCCCACATTTTGCTACTGCTTGCGCTAGAAATGTTGCCTTTTACGCTCGTGGAGATGGAAGCATTACGCAACCTGATGGTGGCGGCCGTTCCTCGGTACTCGGTCCCCAGCCGCCACTATTTCTCCCGGTGTCCTGTCCCCACATTACACAAGCACGTGTCCCAAAACATTAGCCGTGCCCTCAACAACGCAGTTACTGGGAAAGTCCACCTAACCACGGACACGTGGACAAGTGCTTGTGGGAAGAGACGGTACATCTCGTTGACGGCACACTGGGTTAACATAGTGGAAGCCGGGACCCAGTCAGACCTTGGGACGGAAAGCGTCCTCATGACGCCAAGGATCGCAGACCCTAGGTCAATCAGGGTTGCCCCCACAGTTTACAGCTCCTGCACCTCATCCTCCTCAGCCTCCTCCTCCTCTTCAGCCTCCGTCTCCGAAATGACCACATCAGTCACAAGCTGGAAGCACTGCAGCACTGCCTGAGCCAAGCGGCAGCAGGCTGTGTTGAAGCTAATATGCTTAGGTGACAAACCGCACAATGCTGAAGAGTTGTGGACAGCTCTGAAAGAGCAGGCAGATCTGTGGCTCACACTGCTGAACCCACAGCCAGGCATGGTCGTGTGTGACAATCTCCGGAACCTGGTGGCGGCTCTGAGGCGAGCTCACACACGTGCCATGCCTGGCCCATGTGCTTAACCTCGTGGTTCAGCGATTTCTCAAATCCTACCTTGAGCTGCCGGATCTGCTTGTCAAAGTACGCTGCCTGTGAGCACATTTTAGAAAGTCAGCTACAGCTTCCGCCGCCCTTGCCGTGCTTGAGCAGCGTTTGCAGCTTCCTGCTCACAGACTGTTGAGTGATGTCCCTACGCCTTGGAACTGTACACTGCAGATGTTGGGAAGGATTTGTGTGCAGAAGAGGGAAGTTGTTGAGTACCAGCATCAACAAGGCTGTCGATATTCAGTTCAGACTCCACACATAAGACCTCAGGAGTGGACATGGATGTCAGACATATGTACCTTCCTCCAAAACTTTGAGGACTCCACCAAGATGGTGAGCGGCGATGACGCCATAATTAGCGTCACCGTCCCGCTTCTCTGTCTTCTGAAACGCTCTCTGCTCACAATCAAAGAGGATGCATTGCAGGCGGAGCATGATGAGATGGAGCAAGGAACCATACAGGGTGATTACACACAGCCCTGCCTCATCTCATCCCAACGTGCATTGGGTGACAATGAGGAGGAGGAGGAAGAACAGGAACTAGTTTCATGCACTATAGACAGTACTACCTGCACAACTGTCATACCGTTTGTTCAGCGTGGATGGCCTGAGGACAGAGAGGAGGAGGAGAGCATGGTCACTCGTCCTCTTGGTGAGGACACGGAAGTCTTGCCTGTTGGCAGTCTGGCACACATGGCTGAGTTTGTTACGCTGCCTTTCCCATGACCCTTGCGTTCTCAAAATTTTGGGTGACAGTCATTACTGGTTGGTGACACTTCTAGACCTACTCTACAAGGAGAACTTTCTATCTTACTCCTGAGGCGGGCAGGTCTACAAAAATGGGGCAGTACCAGAAGGCCCTTGTTGCGGAACTATTAAAAAAATTCCCATTTGAAAACGCTGGTGGCAGAGGTCATAGTTCTTTGGACAACCAAGGACTACAGGCGAGAGAGACACAACTCTAATCCAACAGAGGCAGGGGAACACTGTCAAAGTTCTGGGAGAATTTTCTCAGCCCCTCCCATCGCACAAGCCCTGTGTACTCTCACAAGGAGTGGAAAGTTTGGGAAGATGCTGAGGGAGTGCCTTGCCGACCGTACCAACGTCCTCCGTGATTCCTCTGTGTCTTACAATTATTTGGTATCCAAGGTGGATACATGGAATGAACTGGCTCTCTATGCCTTGGAGGTCCTGGCCTGCCCTGCCACTAGCTTTTTATCACAGCAGGTTTTTAGTGCCGCTGGTGGAATTATAACTGATAAGCGCATCCGCCTGTCAACTGAAAATGCTGACAGGCTGACTCTTATAAAAATGAACAAGGGCTGGATTGGGCCAAACTTCTCAACACCACCGTATGACAGCAGCATAACATAAACTCAAATCCAGTGTCTTTTTTGGGAGGTGTATTCTCATGCACCATTTCACACCCACACATGGGCATACGCTTCCTGATTTTGGCTATTTGGTCTTGTCCTTCTCCTTCTCCTCATCCTCATCCTCATCCTCCACCACCATATCACTAGGGTGACCGTGGTCCGTGATGCAACCACATAATTTTTTTAAAGGGTGTTCATGATGCCTGTAAAAAAATGTTTTTATGCAGTATGTTCATGAATACCCCCCAGGGGTAAATGTTTGGCAGCCCATACACTTAGTGCATGGGCATTACAAGTATAGGAGACCCGCTCCTTTCCAATGGGAACATTTTTTTATGAGGCCCTCTAAGTCTCTTCCAAGGGGAATTGGAGTGCCTCCCAATTTTTGGCAACCCTTGCATTCACTGCATAGGCCAACACTATGGGAGACCCTCTCCTTTCTAATGGGTATTTGTCGTTACTGTGGCCCTGCTCTATGTGCATTTAAATTCTTAGTGGGGTTTTTCCTAAATTTGGTCAGCCGTTGGACTTACTGCATGCCCTATAACTGTATAGCAGACCCTCTCCTTTCTAATGGGAACATGTTGTACTCATTACTGTGGCCCTGCTCTATGTGTCTTTAACCCCTTAATAACATCTGACGTACTAATACACGTCTGTGCCCTGGGACTTAAGAACCAGACCCGTATTAGTACGTCATCGCGATCGCGCGCGCACACAGGCTGTGCGGGCGCGATCGCCGCCGGGTGTCAGCTGATTGTCACAGCTGACACCCGGTACTATGTGCAGGGAGCGGTCCTGCACCGCTCCCAGCACATTAACCCCCGCGATGCTGCGATCGAAGTCGATCGAAGTCGATCGCGGCATTGCGGGGGCAAGGGGAGGTGATCGGCGATACTCACCTCCTCTTCCGGCTTCCAGCGCAGTCTGCAAAGGCTTCCCGGGTGTTACCATGACGACCCGATGTCGTCATGACAACATCCGGGTCACCAGAGAGCAGGAAGATTGCTTGGACATGCGCAGTGCATCTCCAAGCAATCTTCACACTGTGCACTTCTGACAGCCTTCATGGCATAGGGATGGTGCTCCATTCCTGTGCCATGCAGGCGATCAGAAAAAAAAAAAGTGAAAGTCCCAGAGTGGGACAAAGTAATAAAGTGTATAAACTGTGTGAAAGTGGAAAAAAAAAAAAATGTGCAAAAATATTATAAAAAAAGAAAAAAATAATACATCAAAAATAAAAATATAATGTACCCATCAATAAATATTATTATAAAAAAAATAAAAAAAAAACAATAAAAGTACACATATTTGGTATCGCCGCGTCCGGAACAACCTGACCTATAAAACTGTCCCACTAGTTAACCCCTTCAGTGAATACGGTAAAAAAAAAAAAAAAAAACGAAGCAAAAAACAATGCTTTATCACCATACTGCCAAACAAAAAGTGGAATAACACGCGATCAAAAAGACGCATATAAATAAAAATGATACCGCTGAAAACGCCATCTCGTCCCGCAAAAAACAAGACACCATACAGCTCCATCAGCCGAAAAATAAAAAAGTTATAGCTCTCAGAATAAAGCGATACTAAAAAATATTTTTTTCTATAAAATAGCTTTTATTGTGTATAAGCGCCAAAACATAGAAAAATGATACAAATGTGGTACCGCTGTAAACATACTGACCCGAAGAATAAAGCTACCTCATCAATTTTACCACACGCGGAACAGAATAATAAAAAAAAAAAAAAACAATTCCTGAATTGTTGGTTTTTGTTTATTCTGCCTCCCAAAAATCGGAATAGAAAGCGATCAAAAAATGGCACGTGCCTGAAAATGGCACCAATAACAACATCAAGTCATCCCGCAAAAAACGAGCCGTCACATGACTGTCTGCCAAAATCTGGAAAAATTATAGCTCTCAAAATATGGCGATGCAAAAACTAGATTTTACAAAAAATGCGTCTTTTAGTGTGTGACAGCTGTCAGTCATAAAAACCCCATATGATTCTGGCATTGCTGTAATCACACCGACCCGAAGAATAAAGTCGTCTAATCACTTATACCGCACAAGGAACGGCGTCAAAAATAAACTCTTAGGTTAGGATTGGGCTAGGGTTAGGGCTGGGTTTGGGGCTAGGGTTGTGCTGGGGCTAGGGTTGTGCTGGGGCTAGGGTTGTGCTGAGGCTAGGGTTGTGCTAGGGTTAGGGCTGGGGTTGGGATTATTTTCAAAAGTAAGAAAAAAAGATGACGATATGGCGACTAGTGTTGAGAGCAAGTGCTCGCTACTTGAGTTTGCATCGGGTGCTCTGGTATGCATTGAGTATCGTGGGTATTTGAGTGACATGCTCGAGTCTCTGCCCCATATGCTTCGCGGCCAAAAAACTTTACGGGGATTGCCTGCCATGCATGAGCGATCCCCGCATGTTTTTTTTTGGGTGTCTAATAACCGTGAAACATGCGGAGCAGGGACTCGAGCATGTCACTCGAGCACACGCTGTACATGGTGCATACCTGAGTACCCGATGCAAACTCAAGTAGCGAGCACTTGCGCTCAAGAATAATGACAACTTATTCAATATGATGACCTAATGTAAACAAATTCTGTGCCGTACCTCTGGATTCAAAATGTTCACTACACACCTTAATAAAATCCTTGAGGGGTATAGTTTTCAAAATGGGGACACTTGTGGGGGAGCTCCACTGTTTAGGCACATCACGGGCTCTCCAAACACGACATGGTGTCCGCTAACAAATTGAATGGAAAATCGGCTCAAATTGTTAGCGGACGCCATGTTGCGTTTGGAGAGCCCCTGTGTGCCCAAACATTGTAGCTCCCCCACAAGTGACCCCATTTTGGAAACTAGACCCCCCAAGGCACCTATCTAGATGCATAGTGAGCACTTGGAATCCCCAGGTGCTTCACAAATTGATTCGTAAAAATGAAAAAGTGAAAAAAAAAACACTTTTTCATTTTTATGAATCAATTTGTGAAGCACCTGGGGTTCCAAGTGCTCACTATGAATCTAGATAGGTGCCTTGGGGGGTCTAGTTTCCAAAATGGGGTCACTTGTGGGGGAGCTCCAATGTTTGGGCACACAGGGACTCTCCAAATGCAACATGATATCCGCTAACAAATTGTCGGCTCAAATTGTTAGCGGATATCATGTTGCATTTGGAGAGTCCCTGTGTGCCCAAACATTGGAGCTCCCCCACAAGTGACCCCATTTTGGAAACTAGACCCCACAAGGCACCTATCTAGATGCATAGTGAGCACTTGGAACCCCAGGTGCTTCACAAATTGATTCATAAAATGAAAAAGTGTTTTTTTTTTCACTTTTTCATTATTACGAATCAATTTGTGAAGCACCTGGGGGTTCCAAGTGCTCACTATGCATCTAGAAAGGTGCCTTGGGGGGTCTAGTTTCCAAAATGGGGTCACTTGTGGGGGAGCTCCAAAGTTTGGGCACAGAGGGGCTCTCCAAACGCAATGTGGTGTCCGCTAACAATTTGAGCCGATTTTCCATTCAATTTGTTAGCGGATACCATGTTGCATTTAGAGAGTCCCTGTGTGCCCAGACATTGGAGCTCCCCCACAAGTGACCCCATTTTGGAAACTAGACCCCCCAAGGCACCTATCTAGATGCATAGTGAGCACTTGGAACCCCTAGGTGCTTCACAAATTGATTCGTAAAAATGAAAAAGTGTTTTTTTTTTCACTTTTTCATTATTACGAATCAATTTGTGAAGCACCTGGGGGTTCCAAGTGCTCACTATGCATCTAGAAAGGTGCCTTGGGGGGTCTAGTTTCCAAAATGGGGTCACTTGTGGGGGAGCTCCAAAGTTTGGGCACAGAGGGGCTCTCCAAACGCAATGTGGTGTCCGCTAACAATTTGAGCCGATTTTCCATTCAATTTGTTAGCGGATACCATGTTGCATTTAGAGAGTCCCTGTGTGCCCAGACATTGGAGCTCCCCCACAAGTGACCCCATTTTGGAAACTAGACCCCCCAAGGCACCTATCTAGATGCATAGTGAGCACTTGGAACCCCTAGGTGCTTCACAAATTGATTCGTAAAAATGAAAAAGTGTTCTTTTTTTCACTTTTTCATTATTACGAATCAATTTGTGAAGCACCTGGGGGTTCCAAGTGCTCACTGTGCATCTAGAAAGGTGCCTTGGGGGGTCTAGTTTCCAAAATGGGGTCACTTGTGGGGGAGCTCCAAAGTTTGGGCACAGAGGGGCTCTCCAAACGCAATGTGGTGTCCGCTAACAATTTGAGCCGATTTTCCATTCAATTTGTTAGCGGATACCATGTTGCATTTAGAGAGTCCCTGTGTGCCCAAACATTGGAGCTCCCCCACAAGTGACGCCATTTTGGAAACTAGACCCCCCAAGGCACCTATCTAGATGCATAGTGAGCACTTGGAACCCCTAGGTGCTTCACAAATTGATTCGTAAAAATGAAAAAGTGTTTTTTTTTTCACTTTTTCATTATTACGAATCAATTTGTGAAGCACCTGGGGGTTCCAAGTGCTCACTATGCATCTAGAAAGGTGCTTTGGGGGGTCTAGTTTCCAAAATGGGGTCACTTGTGGGGGAGCTCCAAAGTTTGGGCACAGAGGGGCTCTCCAAACGCAATGTGGTGTCCGCTAACAATTTGAGCCGATTTTCCATTCAATTTGTTAGCGGATACCATGTTGCATTTAGAGAGTCCCTGTGTGCCCAAACATTGGAGCTCCCCCACAAGTGACCCCATTTTGGAAACTAGACCCCCCAAGGCACCTATCTAGATGCATAGTGAGCACTTGGAACCCCTAAGTGCTTCACAAATTGATTCGGAAAAATGAAAAAGTGTTTTTTTTTTCACTTTTTCATTATTACGAATCAATTTGTGAAGAACCTGGGGGTTCCAAGTGCTCACTATGCATCTAGAAAGGTGCCTTGGGGGTCTAGTTTCCAAAATGGGGTCACTTGTGGGGGAGCTCCAAAGTTTGGGCACAGAGGGGCTCTCCAAACGCAATGTGGTGTCCGCTAACAATTTGAGCCGATTTTCCATTCAATTTGTTAGCGGATACCATGTTGCATTTAGAGAGTCCCTGTGTGCCCAAACATTGGAGCTCCCCCACAAGTGACCCCATTTTGGAAACTAGACCCCCCAAGGCACCTATCTAGATGCATAGTGAGCACTTGGAACCCCTAGGTGCTTCACAAATTGATTCGTAAAAATGAAAAAGTGTTGTTTTTTTCACTTTTTCATTATTACGAATCAATTTGTGAAGCACCTGGGGGTTCCAAGTGCTCACTATTCATCTAGAAAGGTGCCTTGGGGGGTCTAGTTTCCAAAATGGGGTCACTTGTGGGGGAGCTCCAATGTTTGGGCACAGAGGGGCTCTCCAAACGCAAAGTGGTGTCCGCTAACAATTTGAGCTGATTTTCCATTCAATTTGTTAGCGGATACCATGTTGAATTTGCAGAGACCCTGTGTGCCCAAACATTGGAGCTCCCCCACAAGTGACCCCATTTTGGAAACTAGACCCCCTAAGGCACCTATCTAGATGCATAGTGAGCACTTGGAACCCCTAGGTGCTTCACAAATTGATTCGTAAAAATGAAAAAGTGTTTTTTTTTTCACTTTTTCATTATTACGAATCAATTTGTGAAGCACCTGGGGGTTCCAAGTGCTCACTATGCATCTAGAAAGGTGCCTTGTGGGGTCTAGTTTCCAAAATGGGGTCACTTGTGGGGGAGCTCCAATGTTTGGGCACACAGGGGCTCTCTAAACGCAACATGGTGTCCGCTAATTATTCAAGCAAATTTTACAATCAAAAAGTCAAATGGCGCTCCTTCCCTTCCGAGCCCTACAGTGCGCCCAAACAGTGTTTTTCCCCAAATATTGGGTATCTGCGTGCCCAGGGGAAATTGCACAACAAATTCTGCGGTCCATTTTTTCTTGTTACCCCTGTGAAAATAAAAAAAAATTGGGTCTAAAGTGACATTTTTGTGAAAAAAGTTAAATGTTCATTTTTTTCTTCCACATTCAAAAAATTCCTATGAAGCACCTGAAGGGTTAATAAAGTTCTTGAATGTGGTTTTGAGCACCTTGAGGGGTGCAGTTTTTAGAATGGTGTCACTTTTGGGTATTTTCTGTCATAAAGACCTCTCAAAGTGACTTCAAATGTGATGTGGTCCCTAAAAAAACTGGTTTTGTAAATTTTGTTGTAAAAATGAGAAATCGCTGGTCAACTTTTAACCCTTATAGCTCCCTAACAAAAAAAATTTTGGTTCCAAAATTGTGCTGATGTAAAGTAGACATGTGGGAAATGTTATTTATTAACTCTTTTGTGTGACATATCGCTCTGATTTCAGGGCTTAAAAATTCAAATTTTGAAAATTGCAAAATTTTCAAAATTTTCGCCAAATTTCCGTTTTTTTCACAAATAAATGCAAGTGATATCGAAGAAATTTTTCCACAATCATGAAGTACAATATGTCATGAAAAAATAATCTCAGAATCAGGGGGATCCGTTGAAGCGTTCCAGAGTAATTACCTCATAAAGTGACAGTGGTCAGAATTGTAAAAATTGGCCCGGTCATTAACGTGCAAACCACCCGCGGGGCTTAAGGGGTTAAATTCTTAGTGGGGTTTTTCCTAAATTTGGTCAGCCGTTGGACTCACTGCATACCCTATAACTGTATAGCAGACCCTCTCCTTTCTAATGGAAACATGTCGTACTTGTTACTGTGGCCCTGCTCTATGTGTCTTTAAAGTCTTAGTTGGGTTTTTCCTAAATTTGGTCTGCCGTTGGACTCACTGCATACCCTATAACTGTATAGCAGACCCTCTCCTTTCTAATGGGAACATGTCGTACTTGTTACTGTGGCCCCGCTCTATGTGTCTTTAAAGTCTTAGTTGGGTTTTTCCTAAATTTGGTCAGCCGTTGGACTCACTGCATACCCTATAACTGTATTGCAGACCCTCTCCTTTCTAATGGGAACATGTTGTACTCGTTACTGTAGCCCTGCTCTATGTGTCTTTAAATTCTTAGTGTTTTTTTTCCTAAATTTGGTCAGCCGTTGGACTCACTGCATACCCTATAACTGTATAGCAGACCCTCTCCTTTCCAATGGGAACATGTCGTACTCGTTACTGTGGCCCTGCTCTATGTGTCTTTAAATTGTTAGTGAGGTTTTTCCCAAATTTTGGCAGCCCTTGCAGTCACAGCATGGGAATTACCACCATAGGAGACCCGCTCCTTTATAAGGGGAACATTTTTTTTACTGAGATCATCCTCTATGTCTCTTCAAAGGGGTATTGGGTTGCGTCCGAATTTGTGGCAGCCCTTGCAGTCACTGCATATGCAATAACAGTATGGGAGACCCACTCGTTAATAATGGGAACAACAAAGCAAAGCCGGCTGATGGCTCTCTAACAATAGCGAGGGCCAACTGCTGGCCTTTTAAGAACAGTAAGGGCCGCCTGATGGCCCTATAAAAGTAGGCTTTGTGACTTTAAGAGTGATGTGTCACACAACACATGGCCAGATAAGGTTGTAAAATGTTAAAATGACATTTCCCGGTGAATGCATTTGTCTTAAAAAATAACGTAAAAAAAAATCAAAACAGTAGGATGTTTCTTTAGTATAAAAAACAGAGTCGCCAATGTAACCTCAATGTAATCACATTGTTCAGCTCTTGCACCTCCTCCTCCTCCATCTCCGAAATGACCACATCAATCACAAGCTTAAAGCACTGCAGCATTGCCTTGGCCAAGCGGCAACAGGCTGTGCTGAAAATAACATGCTTAATGCTTAGGTGACAAACCGCCCAGCGCTGCAGAGTTCTTGAAAGCTGTAACACAGCAGTCTGATCTGTGGCTCTCACCGCTGAACATACAGCCAGGCATGGTTGTGTGTGACAATGGGCGGAACCTGGTGACGGAGAAATGACAACCAAGTAGATATGGTTACCCTCTATGCCAGTTCTTTTACTGAGCTAAAGAATATGGCTGTAGTGAAATACAACTCCCGCTGAGAAGCTGTTTCAGATTGAAAAACATTGGGCCCACCAGAGGATTTGATTCTGAGGGCTCACCTTTCTTCCCCGCTCAGGAGCCCCATAGCAGCTGCAAAGTTAGCGCTATCATGAACACTCCTGATGTAGAAGCCAGGGCACACCAGAGGATTCTCTGGTGGGACTGTCCAACCCTGCCGAGAAGCAGTCCTGGCTAAGAAAAGTGAGGGGGAAGGTTCCCGGACACTCTATGGCTGCTTTTTTACAGAGGTGGAAACCCACGCAAACACGGGGAGAACATACAAAATCCTTGCAGATGTTGTCCTTGCTGGGATTTGAACCCAGGATCCCAGCGCTGCAAGGCTACAGTGCTAACCACTGATCCAATGTGCTGCCATTAACCCTCTGATATCTAACAGGCTGGAGAAACTTGCACCTACTGCCACTCTATCTTCAGCTCCTTTGTGAGAAACTAATGTATTTGGGCAGCCACTCAGTCTACCAAATAAAATTCCTGAGAAGGAAATTGGGGATGGTTTCGCTACTGGTACTGGGGGCAGTGCTAATACCATGGCGTTGTACCATAGGTTACTGGAAATATTGCAGGCTGGTAGGAGGCAAGCAGACCCACAGAAAAGTACCAGCAGTAATGTTCAGGGACCCGCGCTTGTAGAAGGCGGAGACAATACCTGGAGAAATAGTGGCGGCTGGGGACCGAGTATGGACACCCGGCCGCCGCCATGAGGTTGTGGACAGCTTCCACCTCCACAAGCCTAAAAGGCCACATTTCAAGTGCAAGCGGCTGCCCAGAAATCTGGCAGCATATTTGCGCTTGCATTCCAAGTAACAGAAAACTAAGCAGATGGTGGCCTCTATCATCATCATGGCCTCACCTCGGCACTATGAACTCTTCCGAAGGAGAAGCCAGGGCCCACCAGAGGAATCTCCGGTATTCTGGAGGGGCCCGTCCAACCATGCCGAGAAGCAGCCCTGGCTAAGAAAAGTGTGTGGGAAGGTTCCAGGACACTCTATGGCTGCTTTTTTAATGTGGATCGGACGTGCTTATGCATGTTATTTCTCAAACTGCATTGCAGATCAGGCCATTGCCAAACTCTGTAGTCATGAAATTAAAGGCGCAAAGAAAGATGTTTGTGTGTCGAAGTACCACCGACAAGTGCGAGCTGATGTTGGATGGGCTGCCATTGCTTCTGCAACTGTTAGAACTCTCCTGTTAGGTTTTTTATAGTTTGCTGGTCACATGACCTTTTTTGCCTATTTAATCCTGCTCCGCCCTTCTGGCCTTGCTGGACTTCATTGTATTTCTACTCTTAAGCTAGCCAGGTGCTTTGTTACCTTACTCCGTCAGTTTAGCTAGGTCTCTTGACCTCTATGTTCTATGTTGTTTGTTTTTCCTTTTCTGCTACAATTTCTGCTAGGACGTGTCCATCTTACTCCCAGTCCCTAGTTCTTGTAGGGATCCCTCCCTCACATCTATAGGTCTTCGTACAGACTAGCTGAGGTCTTTAGTGGGTCTGATCGCGGTATCAGGTTCCCCGTTACATCGTAGGGATCAAACTTAGTTCTATTGTAGGGACAGATCTCCTGTCTTTCCTTAGTGCTTGTAGCAGATCATAACAGTCCAGCCCAAAAATTTCTCTAAGGAAAGACCTCCTGTTTCCATCATGGTGTCGGTTCAGGATTTGGCTCAACGCTTGCAGGGACTCTCTCTGGAGGTGGCCGAGCTCCAACAACACGTGAGTAGCTGTTCTGGAGTGCATTTTGTGGAGCCAAAGGTACGTTTGCCTGATTTATTTTTTGAACAACAAGATTTTTTTTCCTTTAAAAATGCTTGTTTATTGTATTTTCGTTTAAGACCCAGATCCTCTGGTGATGAATCACAGCGCATAGGGTTCATAATGTCACTTTTGCGCAAGGAACCTCAGGGATGGGCCTTTTCTCTCCAACCTAGTGATCCGTGCTTTAGATCAGTGGATAGTTTTTTTCTGCTTTGGGGTTGTTATATGATGATCCTGATCGTGTCTCATCAGCTGAGACGGAATTAAGACATTTGAGGCAGGGATCAGGTAATGTGGAAAATTATTGTACTCACTTCCGTCGGTGGTCTGCTCAGGTGGGGTGGAACGATTCTGCTCTGAAAAGTTTGTTTCTTGCAGGGCTAGGTGAAAGGGTTAAGGATCTGCTGATTGCTTATCCTACACCTGGAAACTTGCAGGAGGCAATGCAATTAGCTATACGGGTGGACAGGAGACTGCGTGCAAGGGTTAATGAGAGTAAATCCTCTGCCATTTCAGCTCCGAGTTCTGAGAGGGTCTGTACTGACTTTGGAGAGCCGATGGAGATTGGGGCGATGTCACCCCGCTCTCAGGAAAAAGACCGCAGGTTTTCTGAAGGTTTGTGCTTTTATTGCGGAAAATCTGACCATTTCATTAAGAACTGTGTGCTTCTTATGAACAAAGAAAAAAAAAAGGTCAGTTATGCCCGTATAGCCTGTTTAAACACTAAGGGTGTATTTCTTTCTGCTACCACCGCTGCTCAGGAAGAATTAATTGAATTTCGGGTATTTGTGGATTGTGGTTCTACTCTGAATGTGATTGATGGGGGATTCTTGGAAAAACTTAAATTAAAACCCAAACCTTTGTCATCCCCTATTGCCATGGTTTCTGTCGATGGCTCTCCCTTGAAATGTGTTACTCACAAGGTTTATGAATTTCCCCTCACTATTAATTGTATTCACCAAGAAAATTTGGATTTGGTGGTATTAAATAATTTGCCTTCTCCAGTAGTGTTGGGTTTGCCCTGGTTAAAATTGCACAGTCCTGTACTGGATTGGTCTACCAATGAAATTAAGTCCTGGAGCCCTAAGTGTTATGATAAGTGTTGTGACGGGCGCATTGCTGCTGTGGATAAAGGGGAATTACCTGTACCTATTCAGGATTTTTGGAAAGTTTTTTCTGAGGAGGAGTCGCAAGTTTTGCCTCCTCATAGAGACTATGATTGTACCATTGAATTTGTCCCTGGAGCGACTCTCCCTAAAAGTCGTTTATTTAATCTTACTATTCCTGAGAGAAAGGCTTTGGAGGAATTCATACAGACGAGCTTGGCCGCCGGTCATATCAGACCCTCTAAGTCACTTGTGGCTGTTGGATTTTTTTTTGTTAAAAAAAAGGACGGCGGTTTACGTCCTTGTCTGGACTTTCGCGAGATTAATAAAATTACTGTACGCAATCCCTACCCACTGCCATTGATTCCTGATTTGTTTAAACAGTTAGTGGGGGCCAAATGGTTCTCTAAAATTGATCTCCGGGGGGCATACAATTTGTTGGGTATGAAGGAGGGTGATGAATGGAAGACTGCTTTTAACACTCCTGTGGGTCATTTTGAGAGTCTGGTTATGCCTTTTGGTCTTACCAATGCACCAGCATTTTTTCAGACTCTTATTAATGATATCCTTAGACCTTTGATCGGCAAAAATGTGGTTGTGTATTTGGATGACATTTTGATTTATTCGGCTGATCTGGAGTCTCATTGGCGGAGCGTACGTGAGGTATTGCAGTTATTGATTGACAATTCGCTTTTTGCTAAGCTGGAGAAATGTGAGTTTGCTGTACAGAGAATTCGTTTTTTGGGCTACATTATCTCCAGCGAGGGCTTTGAGATGGACCCAGAGAAGGTTCAGGCTGTGCAGGAATGGCCTAGGCCTATTGGTTTGAAATCAATACAGAGGTTTTTGAGTTTTGCGAATTACTACAGAAAATTCATCAAAATTTTTTCTATTATTGTTAAACCACTGACCGATCTCACCAGGAAAGGTGCTAATACGGTTCAGTGGACTACTGAGGCCATTGAAGCTTTTGTGTTTCTAAAGGAAAGGTTCAGCTCTGCTGCCATCCTTATGCAGCCTGATGTGACTAAGCCGTTTTTGGATGAGGTTGATGCTTCTTCTGTGGGGGTCGGTGCGGTGTTGTCTCAGGAAAACAAGGATGGAGTACATCCCTGTGCCTTTTTTTCAAAAATTTTTTCTGAGACTGAACTTAATTACGATATTGGTAATCGGGAATTGCTGGCTATTAAACTCGCATTTGAACACTGGCGTCATCTCTTGGAAGGTGCTTATTTTCCCATTCAGGTTTTCGCTGATCATAAAAATCTGATTTATCTTGATGCTGCCAAGCGCTTGAATGCCCGTCAGGCTAGGTGGGCACTTTTTTTTTCGCGGTTTAATTTTTCCATTACTTACATCCCGGGTACCAAGAATGTTAAAGTTGATGCTTTGTCTCGCAGCTTTTCTCCCATGGTCGGTGCTGAGGAGGAGGAGAGCATTTTACAAGAAGGTGTTGTGATTGCTGCATTGGACTCCATTTTGGAAGATGAGATTCTTAAAGCACAGGAGAATGCCCCATCTAACACGTCCCATGGGAGGTTGTTTGTGCCTAGGACCTTTAGGAGAGATTTGTTTGTTGAGTGTCATGAGTCTCGGTTGGCAGGTCATCCAGGAATCTCTGAGACCAAGAGACTTGTGGGTCGCAGTTTTTGGTGGCCTGGATGGCAGAAGGAAGTCATTAAGTGGGTGCGTCAATGTACTGTGTGTGCTAGATCTAAGTCTTCTCATACTTCTGCAGCGGGGTTGCTTTGCCCTCTGGAGGTTCCTAGTGCACCTTGGACACATCTGGCTATGGACTTTATTACTGACCTTCCCCCCTCTGAGGGTTTTACGGTCATCTGGGTGGTCGTGGACCGTTTTAGCAAGATGTGTCACTTGGTTCCCTTCATCAAACTGCCCTGCGCTAAGAGACTCGCTAAGGCCTTTGTCAAGGAGATTGTCAGACTCCATGGTCTTCCTACTGACATTGTTTCTGATAGGGGACCTCAGTTCGTGGCTCGTTTTTGGCGTGCCTTTTGTGACAGGTTGGGAGTTCATTTGTCATTTTCATCTGGATATCATCCTGAGTCTAATGGCCAGACAGAAAGGAAGAACCAAGATGTTGAGCAGTTCTTGCGTTGTTTTGTGGCAGACAATCAAGAAGGGTGGTCTGAGTTTCTGCCGCTTGCTGAATTTGCTCTTAACAACCATACATCCTCGTCTGCTGGGTGTTCGCCTTTTTTTTGTTGTTCTGGGAGACATCCGTCTTTTGGGTCATTCTCCAAATTGGTATCGGCTGTGCCTGAGGGGGAGAGTTTTTCTGGTGATTTGGAAACAGTTTGGATGGATGTGCGTGGTAATCTGCAGGAGGCTAACAAAAAATCTAAGAGGTACTTTGACAGGAAACGTCAAGAGGTTTTGTTTACGGCTGGTGACATGGTTTGGTTGTCCTCTAAGAATCTGCGGTTGAGGATTCCTTCTAAAAAATTGGGTCCCAAGCTTGTAGGGCCCTTTAAGGTGCTTCAGGAAGTTAACCAATCTGCTGTTAGGTTAGAGATTCCCACCTCCTGGAAGATTAATCCGGTGTTCCATGTTTCTCTATTGAAAAAAGCTGATGTATCTGATAGAGACGCCACTGCCACTGTTCCTCCGGTGGTGGAGGACGGGGAATATGAAATTTCCCGCATCCTTAATTCTAGATGGTATAGAGGGAGTTTGCAGTATCTCGTCGCTTGGAAGGGTTTCGGTCCCGAGGATAACTCATGGGTGAGGGCGGATGACGTTTCTGCTTCCAGACTTGTCAGAGCGTTTCACAGGAGGTTTCCTGATAAGCCTGGGCCTAGGGGATCCGGAGGATCCTCATAGAAGAGGGGGTACTGTTAGAACTCTCCTGTTAGTTTTTTTCTAGTTTGCTGGTCACATGACCTTTTTTGCCTATTTAATCCTGCTCCGCCCTTCTGGCCTTGCTGGACTTCATTGTATTTCTACTCTTAAGCTAGCCAGGTGCTTTGTTACCTTACTCCGTCAGTTTAGCTAGGTCTCTTGACCTCTATGTTCTATGTTGTTTGTTTTTCCTTTTCTGCTACAATTTCTGCTAGGAGGTGTCCATCTTACTCCAAGTCCCTAGTTCTTGTAGGGATCCCTCCCTCACATCTATAGGTCTTCGTACAGACTAGCTGAGGTCTTTAGCGGGTCTGATCGCAGGATCAGGTTCCCCGTTACATCGTAGGGATCAAGCTTAGTTCTATTGTAGGGACAGATCTCCTGTCTTTCCTTAGTGCTTGTAGCAGATCATAACAGCAACAAGCTGCATTAGAGGACTTCCTGGGAGAAATGACACCCAGAGTAGATACGGTTTCCCTCTATTCCAGTCCTTTCACCGAGCTAAAGAATATGGCTGTAGTGAAATACAACTCTCAGCCAAAAAAGCTGTGGACTGGCTCCTTACTGTCCCTGGCCACATTCACCTGTCCATGTGTTTGTGGTTAGGCGGTCCTTCTCAGTAAATTCACTGGGGAGGGCACGGGTAATGTTGTAGGACCCGTGCTTGTGGAAGGCGCAGACGACACCTGGACAAATAGTGGCGGCTGGGGACAGAGTATGGACACCCGGCCGCCACCGGGATGAGGTTGTGAAAAGCTTCGCCTCCACGAGCCTAAAAGGCCACAATTCAAGTGAAAGCAGCTTTAGAGGACTTCCTGGGAGAAATGACAGCTGGGTAGATATCGTTTCCAAAGTTCTTTCACCAAGCTAAAGAATATGGCTTTGGTGAAATACAACTCTCAGCAAAAAAAGCTGTGGACTGGCTCTATACCGTCCCTGGCCACATTCACTTGACCACGTGTTTGTGGGTAGGCGGTCCTTCCCAGTAATACAACAAAATAACAATGACCAATAGGACCTTGAATGTAATAAGGGGCATACCACTAAACATTATATGAACCAGAGAGACCACAGGTATTTTCAAAACCCCAAAGTAACATAATCAAAACACCATATGTTAGACTAAAAAAGATCAATGCTTTATTTATATATTTTTTTAAAAGATAACACATAGGTATAAATAACATGTGTGAAAGAAAGGACATAACATGGGCATGTGAGGCAGCAGGGGGTAGATAGAGACACAGCTGGTATCCAATTCACATTGGACCTATAATAGGTCACATAGTCCAACCCATACAATCCATAAGTCACAAAAGATGTGTGCAGAAAAAGTTATAGAAAAAGTTATAATGACATAGATCAAGTGACCTGTAACAAGTCACAGTATAGACAACCATCAAAAGTTTTTTCAGCAACACATAAAGTACAAGCATCACATGGAAAGGGTTAAGTAGGACATACTTAGTGAAAGTAACAGATAACCAGCAGTGCCAGGGGAGGCCCCGACAGCTGGTACCAAATTCACATTGGACCTATAATAGGTCACATAGTCCAACCCATACAATCCACAAGTCACAAACAATGTGTGCAGAAAAAATTATAGAAAAAGTTATAATGACATAGATCAAGTGACCTGTAACAAGTCACAATATAGACAACCATCAAAAGTTTTTTTTTTCTTTTGCCTCCCCTGACACTGCTGGTTATCTGTTTACTCTCACTAAGTATGCCTTACTTAACCGTTTCCATGTGATGCTTGTACTTTTTATGTGTTGCTGGAAAAAAAAAAAAAAACTTCTGATGGTTGTCTATACTGTGACTTGTTAGAGGTCACTTGATCTATGTCATTATAACTCTTTCTATAACTTTCTCTGCACCCATTGGGTGGGTTGCTGGCTGCATACTTGCGCTTGCATTGCAAGGAATGGGGTAGGGACACTGAACGCGCTGGGACAAGGACATGGACGGTGATTGTTGCAAGTCTACAATGACAGGTCCATGGCGGGAGGCATCTTCACAAGGATCACTTATGATGGGCACACTTTTAGGCAGTGACCTGGGAGTCAGAGATGCTTCCAGGGGTCTTCTCCATGCTGTTCCCATGTCTTTTCATCACTGTATGCATGTGTCTGATGACGTGTTACACACCACATGGCCTGATAAGGTTGTAAAATGTTAAAATGACATTTCCTGGTGAATGCATTTGTCTTGGTTGAAAGCAATGCAAAAGTGCAAAAACACATCAAAAACGCTACGTGTGAACATAGCCCAAGGTGTGGTGGAGTATTTTTGGTTTTGATTATTTATTTTGCCTTATATACAAGTCATTACTCTGGAAAGGATGTTCCTTAACATACTTCCCAGGAAAATCCATTTTGGATTCGTTTTTGTATGCTTTATTGTGAGTACGTAAAAGTGGCATAATAGCTCTGACAATGTTGTTGACAGCAGTGACCTGGGAGTCAGAAATGCTTCCAGGGGTCTTCCTCATGCTGTTCCCATGTAATTTGAGCACTGTTCCCATCGATTTGGGCAGTTTTTAGGCCCTCTGCAGACCGCCGGGGGGAGCCGCCTGAAAAATGCTCGAGTTTCCCATAGACTTACATTGGGCTCGTTGCTCGGGTCAAGCACCCGAGTATTCCAATTTGCTCGAACCGAGCATCGAGCACCCGAGCATCTTAGGGCTCACACATCACTAATAATTATATATTCTTAACCCCTTTACTCCCCAAGTCTGGTTTCACCTTCATGACCAGGCCAAATTTTACAATTCTGACCAGTGTCACTTTATGAGGTAATAATTCTGGAATGCTTCAACGGATCCCAGTGATTCTGAGAATGTTTTTTTCATGACATATTGTACTTCAGTGGTAACATTTATTCGATATGACTTGCAATTATTTGTGAAAAAAATGAAATTTGGCAAAAATTTTGAATATTTTGTAATTTTCAAACTTTTCATTTTTATGCCCTTAAATCAGAGTTATGTCACACAAAATAGTTAAAAAAAAAAACATTTACCACATGTATACTTTACATCACCACAATTTTTGAAACATATTTTTTTTTGTTAGGTAGTTAGAAGGGTTAAAAGTTGACTAGCGACTTTTCATTTTTCCAACAAAATTTACAAAACCATTTTTTTTAGGGACCATCATTTTTTTAAGTGACTTTGAGGGGTCTAGTTTCCAAAATGGGGTCACTTGTGGGGGTTTTCCACTGTTTAGGTACATAAGGGGCTCTCCAAATGCGACATGACACCCACAGACCAGTCCATCAAAGTCTGCGTTTCAAAACGTCACTACTTCCTTTTTGAGCCCTGCAGTGTGCCCAAACAGTCATTTTCCCCCACATATGGGGTATCTGCGTACTCAGGAGAAATTGCACAACAAATTTTGGGGTCCATTTTCTCCTTTTACCCTTGTAAAAATGCAAAATTTGGGACTAAAACAACATTTTTGTGGGAAAAATGTGATTTTTTTACATTTTCACAGCTCTACGTTATAGACTTCTGTGGAGCACCTGGGCATTCAAGGTGCTCACTACACATCCAGATAAGTCCCCTGAGGAATTTATCTTGATGTGTGGTGAGCACCTTGAACCCCCAGGTGCTTCACTGAAGTTTATAACGTAGAACCGTGAAAATAAAAAAAATATATATATTTTTCCCACAAAAATGTTTTAGCCCCAAATTTTTTCATTTTCGCAAGGATAGCAGGAGAAAATGGACCCCAAAATTTGTTATGCAATTTCTCCTGAGTACGCAGATACCCCATATGTGGTCAAAAACTACTTTTGAGGCACAGTGCAAAGCTCAGAAGGGAAGAAGCGGCATATTGGAGTTCTGATTTTGCTGGACAGGTTTGAGGGTGCCATGTCACATTGGCAGTGACCCGGAGGTGCCAGAACTGCAGAACCCTCCATAAGAGACCCCATTTTACAAACTATACCTCTCAATAAATTCATATAGGGGTGCAGTGATTATATTGACACCACGGGTGGGTCACAGAATTTTATACCTTTGGACAGTGAAGAAAAAAATAATTACATTTTTACCACCAAAATTTTGTTTTAGCCCCAGAATTTACATTTTCACATTAGGAAATGGATAAAAATGGCACCAAAATTTGTCCCACAATTTCTGCTGAATGTAGAAATATTCCATATGTGGCTATACAATACTGCTCAGCCATACAGCGAGACATGGGAGGGACGGAGCGCTATTTGCCTCCTGGAGCACACATTTTCCTAGAATAGTTTGCGGACTTCATATACAGAGCCACTTAGTGCTAGAAGAGCCGATTCCCCCTTAAGTGACCCCATTTTGAAAACTATACCCCTTTGGGAATTTATCTACAGGTGTAGTCATCGGTCTTTTCCAAAAACAAGCAGTAGTGGATGTTGCTATTACTCCAAATATACCATCATCCCTTCCCAGCAAAGATCTGTCATCTGATCCTTTCAAACAGGTCCTATCTTCTGATTCATTATCGACTACTAAGAAAAATCAAAGTCACAAAATAAGCATAAAAAACTTACTGTTCCTAAAGCTAACTTCCGTTGTAGTGACCAGTACATTGTAGTGACCAGTATGTTGTAGTGCAGAGCTCATACTTCTGTAAACACGCACCCGTAAATTAGGCGGGCTCTCATTGCTACAGATATGCCAAACATATGGACGCTAAATGTGGTTTAGGCACACTGGGGCTCAGAAGGGAATGGGGCATTTAGATTTGGGAGCGCAGAATTTGCTGAATTTATTTTGGGGGGCAAGGGCCATTTTGCTTTTCCAGAGCGTTTGTACTACCAGTAACGTGGAAGTCCCCTATATTTCCATTGACAGATGACAAACCTGAGTGGGGGCTTTTTTTTGTGGATTGAGTTGAAGCTTTTATTGGGAACATTTTACATAACATTTTGGATTACATTTATCCTGTGCTCTATGCTGAGCATTCACATTGGGGTTTCCATTTAAATCTCAAAATGACGTGATTCAGATGAACCCCCCGAGGGATCCATTCATTCTAATGAGGCAACAGAGTTACTCTGGTCTCCGTCTGGCCTCTGTTCAGCGTTGTCCTTTTCAGAAGTGCACAAAACTGTGGCCAATGGCACTTTTATGCACGCCTAAAAAGACAGACACCGCTGGATCATAGGCCAGACGCACATCCACAGTGTCCCTATCTGCCTCATTATAGGAAAGCTTCCATTCCGTCTGAATCACGTATTTCAGAGATTTACACTGAAACCCTGGTGCAAGCTCTCAGCGTAGAGTGCAGGATAAATGTGAGCCGAGCCTTACTGCGATCTTTGGGAGGCAGAATGAACAAATCAACAGCAGGTGAAGAATTTGTTTTATTTATTTTTTATGCCGTTCTTTGTGCAGTATCAGTGATTAGACAACTTTATTCTTCGGGTCGGTGCCATTTCAGCAATACCAAATTTATATGGGGTTTTGTTTTGCTGCTGTCACACACTAAAAGACACCTTTTTTTGCAAAATCGAGTTTTTGAATCACGATATTTTGAGAACTATAATTTTTCCATATTTCTGTTGACAGAGTAATGTGAGGGCTTGTTTTTTTGTGGGACGAGTTGACGTTTTTATTGGTACCATTATTTACATTAGTCTTTTTGATTGCACTTTTTGTTTGGCGGTATGATGATAAAGCATCGTTTTTGCCTTATTTTTTTATGGTGTTTACTGAAGGGCTTAACTGGTGGGAGTTTTATAGGATGGGTCATTCTGGACGCAGCAATACCAAATATGTGTACTTTTTTTGTTCATTTTTCTTTTTTTCATAAAAATATTTGTTTATGAGTACAATATACTCATTTGTGTATTTTTTTTTTTATTAGCATTATTGTGATATTTTGAAAAATATTCGTACAATTATTTTTTTTACTTTCTATGGGACTTTCACTTTCAGCAGTCTGATCACAGTTCTAATGCATTGCAAAGCACCAGAATTGGAATGCATTAGAACTTACAGTGTGCTCTCACACAAACTTGTAAGATCATGCACTGACCATGATCTAAGAAATTTGATACAGCATGGTGACCCGGATGTCGTCATGACATTAGGTCACCATAGCAACTATCGGGCCCCCACAATGATGTCACTGGGGTGGCGATCGGAGGGCAGCGGGGGCTCCCTCCCTCTGCCTTCTAAATGCTGAGATCACATCATTTAGGGGGTTAAACTGCCAGAAGTGTTGCAGGCACCGTTCCTGGCAGTGAGTGCCGGGTGTCAGCTGTCAGATCAGCTGAACATCCGGCGGCAATCAAGTGCACACAGTCTCTGTGCACGCAAAATCTCCTGGACATACTCAGTACGTCCAAGGTCGGGAAGCACTTCCTCCTAACTAGGATGTACTGAGTTTGTCCCATTTTGAGAAAGGGTTAGACAAAACGCAATGATCTACTGATAACGTACCTGAAATGCTGAGGTGCTGCTTTGTAAAACAGCTCAGTATTGTAGGAAAGTTAGATTGTACTTTATTAACAGGGAACCAAGAGTGCCTTTACACTACCCGATTTTCAGGATTAAAAGATCACTGGCGACAGATTATTCTGTACTCATAGACTGTCATTGTGCTCAACAGCACATTTGGTTACAGAGGACATCGTGCTGCCGAGAACAACAAATAAGAGCGTTTTACTCATTTGTTGGTTGACTGGCAGCATGTTCACACTGCACGATTATTGGGAACAAGCATTCCCAGGAATTTACACTGGCCAATAATCCTTCAGACTCTAACGTTAATGACCCATCATTCACGATAATTGTGTAAGGTTATATACTTTGAGTGACTGACCTTTATGTTCAAAAATGCTCCTTCATTTTTGTTACAATCGTTTATGCAGTTGAGAAAAGTTCTCATTCACCTTTTAAACATCTTGGCCCTCATGTGAAGCCCAGCCTGTCACTTGACTTCATAGGCAAATGTAATTTTCCTTATATACTGCAGTTGTGTAGTATATAAAATAAGTAAATGATCACAGGTTCAAGTCTTCTATGTGTATGGCCAACTTATTTTTTTTATTTTACTCACTTATTATATAGTGCCATTGTATTCCACAGCACTTTACAGACATTATGGACACTGTCCCCATTGGGGCTCACAATCTACATTCCCTATCAGTATGTCTTTGGAGTGTGGGAGGAAACCAGAGAACCCAGAGGAAACCCACACAAACACGGGGAGAACATACAAACTCCTTGCAGATGTTGTCCTTGGTGGGATTTGAACCCAGGACCCCAGAGCTGCACGGCTGCAGTGCTAACCACTGAACCACCATGCTACCCGTTCTGTCTGGTTATAGAAGGGAGATCTGATAATGGAATAAAGCTAACGGGAGGAGTGGGGGCTGGGGGAATTAGGAGATAGGGTATTAGCAAACCGGTGTTAATACAGTGCTGGCCAAAAGTATTGGCACCCCTGCAATTCTGTCAGATAATACTCAGTTTCTTCCTGAAAATGATTGCAATCACAAATTCTTTGGTATTATCTTCATTTAATTTGTCTTTATTGAAAAAAACACAAAAAGAATTGTCCTAAAGCCAAATTGGATATAATTCCACACCAAACCTAAAAAAGGGGGTGGACAAAAGTATTGGCACCCTTTGAAAAATCATGTGATGCTTCTCTAATTCGTGTAATTAACAGCACCTGTAACTTACCTGTGGCACCTAACAGGTGTTGGCAATAACTAAATCACACTTGCAGCCAGTTAACATGGATTAAAGTTGACTCAACCTCTGTCCTGTGTCCTTGTGTGTACCACATTGAGCATAGAGAAAAGAAAGAAGACCAAAGAACTGTCTGAGGACTTGAGAAACTAAATTGTGAGGAAGCATGAGCAATCTCAAGGCTACAAGTCCATCTCCAAAGACCTGAATGTTCCTGTGTCTTCCGTGCGCAGTGTCATCAAGAAGTTTAAAGCCCATGGCACTGTGGCTAACCTCCCTAGATGTGGACGGAAAAGAAAAATTGACGAGAGATTTCAACGCAAGATTGTGCGGATGGTGGATAAAGAACCTCGACTAACATCCAAACAAGTTCAAGCTGCCCTGCAGTCTGAGGGTACAACAGTGTCAACCCGTACTATCCGTCGACGTCTGAATGAAAAGGGACTGTATGGTAGGATACCCAGGAAGACCCCACTTCTTACCCCGAGACATAAAAAAGCCAGGCTGGAGTTTGCCAAAACTTACCTGAGAAAGCCTAAAACGTTTTGGAAGAATGTTCTCTGGTCAGATGAGACAAAAGTAGAGCTTTTTGGGAAAAAGCATCAACATAGAGTGTACAGGAAAAAAAAGAGGCATTCAAAGAAAAGAACACGGTCCCTACAGTCAAACATGGCGGAGGTTCCCTGATGTTTTGAGGTTGCTTTGCTGCCTCTGGCACAGGACTGCTTGACCGTGTGCATGGCATTATGAAGTCTGAAGACTACCAACAAATTTTGCAGCATAATGTAGGGCCCAGTGTGAGAAAGCTGGGTCTCCCTCAGAGGTCATGGGTCTTCCAGCAGGACAATGACCCAAAACACACTTCCAAAAGCACTATAAAATGGTTTGAGAGAAAGCACTGAAGACTTCTAAGGTGGCCAGCAATGAGTCCAGACCTAAATCCCATAGAACACTTGTGGAGAGATCTCAAAATGGCAGTTTGGAGAAGGCACCCTTCAAATATCAGGGACCTGGAGCAGTTTGCCAAAGAAGAATGGTCTACAATTCCAGCAGAGCATTGTAAGAAACTCATTGATGGTTACCGGAAGCGGTTGTTAGCAGTTATTTTGGCTAAAGGTTGTGCAACCAAGTATTAGGCTGAGGGTGCCAATACTTTTGTCTGGCCCTTTTTTGGAGTTTTGTGTGAAATGATCAATGATTTGATTTTTGCTTCATTCTCTTTTGTGTTTTTTTCCTTGCAAGCAAATTAAATGAAGAGAATAATACCAAAGAATTTGTGACTGCAATCATTTTCAGGAAGAAACTGAGTATTATCTGACAGAATTGCAGGGGTGCCAATACTTTTGGCCAGCACTGTACATCTAAGTATGCAGGACCCGACACATCCCTGCACCACATTAAAAACCCATTGATTGTAATGGGAACTGTGCAATGCTTCATTTGATCTACGACTAAGGGCTAATTCAGATGAGCATGGAATTGGTCTATGTCACACGTGTCAAACTCTGGCCTGTGGGCCAAATCTCTCCCACAGGGTGATTATAATTGGTCTGCGACACCAGAATCACCACCCCTGTCTGGGGCCTATTATTTTGTATGGAGGACTATTTGGGGCCCATTATTTTGTATGGATGACTGTGTGGGGCCCATTATTTTGTATGGAGGACTATGTGGGGCCCAGTATTTTGTATGGAGGTCTGTGTGGGGCCCATTATTTTGTATGGAGGACTGTGTGGGGCCCATTATTTTGTATGGAGGACTGTGTGGGGCCCATTATTTTGTATGGAGGACTGTGTGGGGCTCATTATTTTGTATGGAGGACTGTGTGGGGCCCATTATTTTGTATGGAGGACTGTGTGGGGCCCATTATTTTGTATGGAGGACTGTGTGGGGCCCATTATTTTGTATGGAGGACTGTGTGGGGCCCATTATTTTGTATGGAGGACTGTGTGGGGCCCATTATTTTGTATGGAGGACTGAGTGGGGCCCATTATTTTGTATGGAGGACTGTGTGGGGCCCATTATTTTGTATGGAGGACTGTGTGGGGCCCATTATTTTGTATGGAGGACTGTGTGGGGCCCATTATTTTGTATGGAGGACTGTGTGGGGCCCATTATTTTGTATGAAGGACTGTGTGGGGCCCATTATTTTGTATGGAGGACTGTGTGGGGTCCATTATTTTGTATGGAGGACTCTGTGGGACCCATTATTCTGTATGGAGGACTGTGTGGGGCCCATTATTTTGCATGGAGGACTGTGTGGGGCCCATTATTTTGCATGGAGGACTGTGTGGGGCCCATTATTTTGTATGGAGGACTGTGTGGGGCCCAGTATTTTGTATGGAGGACTGTGTGGGGCCCATTATTTTGCATGGAGGACTGTGTGGGGCCCATTATTTTGCATGGAGGACTGTGTGGGGCCCATTATTTTGTATGGAGGACTGTGTGGGGCCCATTATTTTGTATGGAGGACTGTGTGGGGCCCATTATTTTGTATGGATGACTATTTGGGGCCCATTATTTTGTATGGAGGACTGTGTGGGGCCCATTATTTTGTATGGAGGACTGTGTGGGGCCCATTATTTTGTATGGAGGACTGTGTGGGGCCCATTATTTTGTATGGAGGACTGTGTGGGGCTCATTATTTTGTATGGAGGACTGTGTGGGGCTCATTATTTTGTATGGAGGACTGTGTGGGGCCCATTATTTTGTATGGAGGACTGTGTGGGGCCCATTACACTGTATAATGGTTGGCCAGCGACTTTGTCCAAGTTTTTCATTTTGGCCCTCTGTGTGTTTTGAATTTGACATTTCTGGTTTATATGCTGTCTATGTGTGCCATGGACTCACACAGACACATTATAGCCAGGGTGCCAATACTCAGCCGATTTTCCATGCAGGCTGATGGTTGATGTGGAAAAAAATTGGAGTATGCACTTCTTTGGTTCGTATTAGAATAATGCCTGCAATGTAACCTTTTGCCCTGCACCTGTCCCCAATGTGGATGAGCACACGGAGCTGCACATAGTCAGGGCTGCAATTTGCGGACGTGACTGGCCCGGTTTCCAATTGGCCATTTAATCCCAGCCTTAAAGGTGTGGGTGTACGCAGAATGTCTATTATCTTCTTATAAATACATGGGATTTTAATCATTGAAAAATAAGAAGTGAATTCTATCTACTTTTTGAATTTAAAAAAACAAAAAAAAAACATCTCATGCTGGGCTAATTATGTTGCACTATGCAGGATCCGACACGCTGCATTATGCAGGATCCGACACGTTGCACTGCATGAAGAGCCCATTGCATTTAATGGGAAATATGTAAGGCTTAGTTACTCTATAATGGTCCCGCTTGGGATCTGAACAGTTGCTGCTGAATTCCCCGACACTTTATATCTAACCAATGGGCGGTGAGACATCTTGTGATTGACAAGGGTTTTCATAAGCAGACCACCCCTTCACGTTTTCACCAGGATATAAGGTTTTACATATAAAACCAGGTTCAGCATAGCATTGGAGGTTGAATACTGAGATTCATCCATACTGTGAAGTATATAAAATAAAGTAAAATAATCCAATTAAATAAGGTACATCTCCTCTATCAGGCATATAAAATGCACTTTAATTATGATATCACACAACTGTATATGAGCAATCCAGTAACATTAAAAATAAATAATAAAATACCTGTTATGCATACAGTGAAAATAAGAGTTAAAGGGAATCTGTCACTAGATTTTTGCTATCCCATGATGTAAGGGCAGCATGATGTAAGGGCAGAGACACTGATTCCAGTGATGTATCGCTTAATGGGCTACTTGCTGCACTTTTGATGAAATCATTGTTTTATCTGCTGCTGATCAACCTTTTCTTTGAATGCCCAGCTCTGTAAAACACTGCTCACACCTCTGATTGACAGCTTTCTGTGTTTACTGTGCATAGGCAGAAAGCTGCCAGTCAGTAGTGGGGATGGGGTTATACACATTTCATGAATATTGATTAATACATGGCAGCAGCTTTTACTAGTCCTCTAGTGATAATCTCCTGTTAATAAAACAGTGATTTTAATCAAAACTACAGCTAGAAGCTCAGTAAGAAATATATACCATAGTTGGAATCAGAGTCTCTGCTTGTACATTATGCTGGTCTCAGATTAGGTGGCAAAAACCTGATGACAGATTCCCTTTAAAGAATTTACTCTACTATACATATTTACCAAAATTATACACTATATAAAATATATCTCCACATTATAAAAAAATAAAAAGGAAAACTACAGAGATGATCCCAGCAATCACTGGGAGTTTGAGGAAAGACCAGTCAGTCATTTCTTGCATAAATGTAATCAAAAAGTTACCTATGAAAACACTTTGGGTCCAATTCCTTATTGGATTTAAACCTTTTTTTCCTTGATTTTGGTGTTTTTGTCTGTATTTAATTTGTGCTTGTTTTATGTTCACCACTGTGGGTGGGGTTTCATCAATTGCAACTTTTTAAAAAACTCACAAAATGTTTGCAGAGATTTGCTCTAGTTTCCCCCTCTGGTGAGATTGTTTATTAGTCTGAAGTTTTTAGCAAAGTTTAGTAGAACATACAAAAAAGGTTAAAGACAAAAATAAAATATTTGATGCAAATTCATAAACATCATGCGGTATTTTTAACAATTTAGAGTAAAAAATATTAATACCACAAGACAGAAAATAAAGTAAATGATAAAGTAAATTTTATGACTCCTAAAGACACGTTAGTCTCAGACTGGATCTGGTTTTATACTTCAGTACATTATTGCAGCTATCTCATAAAGTGAAAACAAAAGCCTAGAACAGCACATCCAGAAGAACTAATCAGCCACCTAAAAACTGGAGTAAATATTTGCATCCTTAAACTTTTTTTTTCAGAAGCTGCAAGTCACAAGTTCTTAAAAGGGTAAAATTGCTAAGTGCTTATAAAAACAAGCAATTTTGCAATTTACCTCTTAACCGATTCCCTTTACCAGGTTTTCCCAATATCAAGTAGGGCTGTTGTATGTCCTCAATTCCCTATGCAAGACACAAAAAATACCTTTTATTGTACTCACAGATGGGGCAGTCTGGTCCAATGGGCATCTCTTGTCTTGATTCGACGACTCCTCTATTCTTACAATCGCCATCCTCCTTCCTTGATGACTTGTCCTAAGTCATCCATACAGTGCCCTCCATCGCACTCCTGCACAGGCGCACTTATCTCTGCTCTGCTGTAACTCGTAGGTAAAGCAGGCGCATGCACAGTACAGTGCTTTGTTCTGGCAGGGCAGAGAGAATAGCGCCTGCGCAGGAGCACAATGGGTACACTGTGTGGATGACAAAGAGTGTCATCCACAGAAGGCAGGGAAGGTGGACGGCGATCATAAGGCGCCGGATCAACACCAGAGATGCCCACCGGACCGGACTGCGCCATCTATAAGTATAATAGAAGGTCTTTTTTGTGCCTTAAATAGGAAATTGGGGACATACAGTCATGGCCAAAAATGTTGGCACCCTTGATATTGTTCGAGAAAATGCAGAATTTCCCCCAGAAAATTATTGCAATTACACATGTTTTGTTATACATGTGTTTATTTCCTTTGTGTATTGGAACAACACGAAAAAAGTGAGAAAAAAGGCAAATTGGACATCATTTCACACAAAACCCCCAAAATAGGCCTGACAAAATTGTTGACACCCTCAACTTAATATTTGGTTGCACACCCTTTGGAATAAATAACTGCAATCAATTGCTTCCTATAACCATCAAACTTCTTACACCTCTCAACTGGAATTTTGGACTACTCTTCTTTTGCAAACCGCTCCAGGTCTCCTATTTGAAGAATACTTTTTCCCAACTCCCAACAGCAATTTTAAGATCTCTCCACAGGTGTTCAATGGGATTTAGATCCAGACCCATTGTTGGCCACTTCAGAACTCTCCAGCGCTTTGTTTCCATCGATTTCTAGGTGCTTTTTGAAGTATGTTTGGGGTCATTGTCCTGCTGAACATGATCTAGGACGGAAACCCAGCTTTCTGACACTGGGCACTACGTTGCGACCCAAAATCCTTTGGCAATCTTCAGATTTCATGATGCCTTACACACAGTCAAGGCACCTAGTGCCAAAGGCAGCAAAACAACCCCAAAACATATTTGAACCTCCACCATATTTGACTGTAGGTATTGTGTTCTTTTCTTTGTAGGCCTCATTCCGTTTTTGGTAAATAGAATGATGTGCTTTACCAAAAAGCTCTATCTTGGACGTATCTGTCCACAAGACGCTATCCCAGAAGGATTTTAGCTTACTTGCGTACATTTTGGTAAACTGCAGTCTAGCTTTTTTCTGTCTTTTCAGCTTCATTTCCGCATGTCCTCTCCCGGAAAAACGCATGCGGAATTCCGCAAGCGTTTATCACGCGTTTTCGACATGCGGAATTGCCTTGCGTTTTTTCATGCATTAAATAAGGCAAGTCCGCTTGCGGAAACACAAAATTAATGAACATGCTGCGGATTTTTGAACGCAGCATAAACGCTGCGGAAATATCCGCAGCATGGGCATAGAACGTGCGGATTCTCATTGGGGACCATGGGGTGCGGCTTACCAAGCGTTTTACAAGCGTTTCCGCTGCGGAAATTCCGCATCAAAAACGCTTGTAATCCGCAACGTGGGCACGCAGCCTAAAGTCATTCCATTAATACCCCAGTTCTACTGGAGGCCCCAATCAAATTTTTTCAGTTGTCACTTTGGCTTAAAAAAAAAAAAAAAAAAAAAAGAAGAGGTTCTCTTGATTTGAGTCAACTAATTTGGAATTTATAGTTCTTCAGAGTAAAGCTTTGAGATCAACACGCATGACCCTTCAGCAAACTAGTACATAATTAAAATGTATGTGGATCGAAGGCGTAGGCTATGAGCCCACTGTTGGACTGGGTCATGGGGGCATATATTTAATGAAATCCTGTAGTATCGCCATTAAACTGGAAAGACAAAAAGCTTACTGAACTTGCTGCTCGTTGTACTATATTGATGGTAAACTGAACTTTAGAGAAGCACAACAGAAAGAAAAATCCTACTATATTTAAAAACACTTTATACCTTGTCAATACATATATACATACAAGAAGCGAACACAATTTTAACACACATGAATAATTTTATCATACTAGTTTTCCCTTATATTTACGCATACGATGTGAAAGGAGGATTTACCCATTGTCTAGAGACTACTGTCTCCTCACCATTCTGCTGCCACTATATGATTTCCGTGTCCATATGTACATGTGTGTGAGTGCAGAAGTCTGAATATGACTTTACTCTCCTACTTTCTGATAAAGACCTATTGCCATATATTATTATACTATTGCAGTGCTTGAGTATTCGGGTGCATCAGTGCTTCTATGTACACAATGAAATAAGATCTATTCAGGATGAACATCTCTTCTTAGTCATCGCTGTCACTTCCAGATTCACTTAGCTGTAGGTCATGTCCTAAAATAAGAAAAAAAAGACACATATTGGCCGAGGATACTTTCTCAATAAACAAATACTAAAGGCACAAAACAGAACAAATTTACGACACTTGAACCACTAGGCCAGGCTGAAACACTGAATTTCAGTAGGACACACGGAGTCCTTTACTAAACCCAAGAAAGTGACAATTTTCAGCTCAGCCACAAGGAAAGCGCGGATTGTTCATGTGCAGTTGTGCTCTATCAAAATGAATTTAAAGAAGCACCCCCATTAAAATTTGTATGGGTTAAACCGGTATGTATATGTAGTGAAGTGTAGGTTTATTAAAATACTCCGTGATCACCGTCTTCTCCGGGGTTCAGTGCTGCTCTGGTCCTCTTTTGACTAAACTTCTGATCACAAAGGCGTCTATGTGAGAGCCGGAAGTTGCTTTTACAGTGCAAGTCTATTGATCGATACTCCATAGACTTACATTGTAATAGCGACTTCCGGCTCTCACATAAACCCAAGTGTGAACTAGCAAATCGAAAAGTCATCACATGACCCAGAAGATGACAGGAGCGGAGCTGGACAGTGGAGAAGATGGTGATTGGTCAGTATATTAATACATCTACACTACATATGTATTCACACAGGTTTAGCCCATCAACATTGTAATAGGACTGCTTCTTTACCTTTAGTTGAAGGCTAGATGATAACTTTGGTCATGGCGCACAGTTCCATCAAATAGAACATTTCATGTAAGTTGCACTTTTTTTTTCTTCTGCAAATTTCAACTAGTTGAATAGGAGTGTGTTGGATACAGAAATCCTTCCTGACACAAACGGTGCACCACAATGCAACATCTGCAGTGTAGGAGAAGCGCTGGGTTAAGCTGCCACAGACACAATAAATGTGACTCAATGCATCGCTGTGGAAGAGCATAGTGACAAATCAGTGCTGTGCACGTTATAGAACTCCTATTTAACGGAGAAAGACCACAGCGAGTCCCCACTGGTGTTTTGTGACCTGTTTTAATGGCATTTCATAACAAGACTACATTTTTTTGATATAATCAGGTCAAAAATGTAAGTTGTTAGATTAAGGCTCCACAGGTCACAATTATGCAACTGAATTAAAACAAGAAATGAGTGATACAGAGGATGCTGGTAATAACTATCCAGAAGATAAAGAACGGAGTTAAAGGGGTATTCTCAAGTTTGTAAGTTATCCCTTATCCAGTGGATAGGGGATAATGTCCCAATCACTAGGGGTCCAACCACTGGGACCCCCACCAATCTCCAGGGCTCAGAAAAGCTCCATGTGAATAGATCGTTGGTCGAAGATGCGCACTGACGCTCCATTCATTCTTAAGGGAACATCGAAGATCAGCCAAACACTGCGCTCAGCAATCTCCGGGGTCCTATTAACAATGAATTGAGTGGCAGTGCGAATGATCGACCAATGATCCATTCACAAGGAGTTTTTCAGAACCTTGGTTCTTTGGATCACTGGAGGTCCCATCAGTTGGCACTCCAGAGATCGGGAAGTTACCCCTATCCAATAGAAAGGGGATAACTTCAAAACTTAAAAATACCCCATTAAGGCTATTTTCTCAAAGTTTCTATATGAATTGGTTGACAATTCGGTATCAAAATGTACTGTCTGAATAATAATCAATAAAGAGACCTGCCCTGGATGCCCATTATCAGCAGCACAATGTGTCACATTTTTTGTTCTGTTACTGACCATCCTGTTGAGATGTTCTGTTACATCATCCTCCTGGGTACAGGAGCAGCGTCTTAAAGACAAAGTATTCACAAACATGGTTGTTACTGTATTGGAACAACGCAAGAACATACGCGCATTTCTTGACCATCTGCTTATTTCTCTACCTTGTATTGGGTTTATTACACAAAGAGGTGACGGATCTTTTTTCCTATTTTAGTAACAATTCATGCAACTTTGACAGTAAATTTCAGCTACGTAGCAGCCTTTACTGATGGTTGAACCTCCCTCTCTGACATTAGCTTGTTTTATCCATATCTGTGAGGAGTAGCTGTTACACTGGTGGGTTATGGACCCACTGCACCACGGGCCGGGCTTACTCTGGAGGGGCGTCACTAAGCAACTACCTGGTCTTCACTAGAGCCTCGGATGGTGAGGATAGGCATGAGCTGCAGGTAGCCGCCAGGTACCACTTCAGAGCAGTCCTCGGTACTGCAGCAGCTGACCCCAGGGGTCAGGGAAGCAGGTATGGACTCAGAGTGTCAGGTAGGACAGGAACAGGGCCACTGGTGGTATGGATACAGGTGACGCTTCAGAAGGAGCGGGTACAGAATGACTATTACAGATAGGATGGGTTCAGGTACAGAATTAGGTTCTGGCAGGGCGGACTCAGGATAACAGGACAGACTCTGGTATAGGGTAGTAGAATGGGCTCAGGAACAGGAACCTGACAAAGAACTAGTGGGTACAAGACTAACTAAATACTGAAGTTGCTCAGGCACCTCCTTACAGGGGAGGGTACCTTAAATACCGAAAGCCTCCAAGCTATAGACTGGAGGAATTTCCGGAGTGCGCGCCCTACCCCTTTAAGAAGTGGGGAGAGTGTGCCCTAAGCGTGTTGCCGGGGGACTTGTATGACGTGCGCGAGCCCTTGGACCAAGAAGTCGCAGCGGAGGCCAGAGCAGGAGACACCGCCAAGCGGCAAACAAATTAATCTATAGCTCTTACACACAAGCCACATGCTGGAGCATTACTGAAGCCAGGGCTATATCAAATATAGACGGCCATGAAACTTGCGCTAATGGTAAGTGTTGATCCTAACAAGCTTTTTTTCTTATAGTTTTCAAGACATACTTAACTATTTCATCTTATTTGACAACACACTGATAATGTTGGCTATTAAAAACTACCTTTGTTTCTACATTTCACTGTTTTTCATGTGAATGGAAACACAACGCTCTCTTCATCGATGTACTTAGCCATGATTATTTTTTCCGAACACATTTAGGTAATTTCACATGACTGTGATTTCACTGATGGGACAGCAGGGGGCTCTACTTACTAAGTGTGTTCATCAGCTGGGTACTTCCCTGGGGTCTGTTGGTGCCATTGGAGATGGGCGCCCTGTTGCTGTACTGCTGGGAGGGCGACGTGTGTGTGTCATCTTCTCCACCGCTGCTGGAGTCGTCCTCACTCCCCGAGGAGCTGGCTGATCCTGAGGAGCTGCTGCCACTGGTGCTGCTCATCTGCTCAATAATCTCCACCTCCGCCCTCAGCTCTAAGATACAGGGAGAATAGTCAGTACAGCCTGTGAAATACATATTCTCATTCATTCTGAGCCTAAAGAAAGCCTGAATTGTCAGTTCCTGAGCCACCTGCACCTTAAGTATGATGAATAAGGGGTTAAAGAATATGCTCATCCTCCCATTGTTATGTACGGTATAAATATCAAAATCAAACTATGGGGGCAATAACCTAGCGTTATTTCTATTGTGTGTGTAGCATTATATATACTGTATACTGTGTTTTGCATTCATGTGAATATGCTCCACTACCGCCAGTCACATGTCTAAGCCAAATATATACCTCAAGCATTTTTGAGGGCACAGGATTATATACTGGTTCCATGGGAGACGCCCTGTCAGGCTGGAGAGACACTGACTATAATGCGCCTCAATAGGATTGGTGACAAGACGTTAAAGGGAATCTGTAACCCCCTGGGACTTATCAGACCTCTAATGGGCATACAGGTGATAGAAATGTGAATCTATACCTGTATGGCCCATGTTAGAGGTTTGTTTGCTTTGAAATTGCTTTTTATTAAATCAGTTTTGACATGCTTCCCTTCCGGGGGACGTGAAGAAAACCCGCCTACTTACAGTGCCTACAAGTAGTATTCAACACCCTGCAGATTTAGCTGGTTGACACATGCGGAATTAACTTGGCATTGTGACATTTGTACTGTAGATCAGACTGGAAGTGGGAAATGCACTGCAGCAAATTTTTTTTTTTTTTTTAAAACGTAAAAAGTTAATTCAGAGTGTCATTTATTATTCAACCCCTCAAACCACAAGAATTCTGTTTGGTCCCCCTAAAGTATTAAGAAGTAGTTCAGGCACCAAGAATAATGAGCTTCACATGTGTGGATTAAAGATCTCTTTTGCCAGCCTTTTCTGACTATTTAAGACCCTCCCCAAACTTGTGAACAGAACTCAGACATGGTCAACATGGGAAAGACAAAGGAGCATTCCAAGGCCATCAGAGACAAGATCGTGGAGGGTCACAAGGCTGGCAAGGGGTACAAAACCCTTTCCAAGGAGTTGGGCCTACCTGTCTCCACTGTTGGGAGCATCATCCGTAAGTGGAAGGCTTATGGAACTACTGTTAGCCTTCCACGGCCAGGACAGCCTCTGAAAGTGTCCTCCCGTGCCGAGGCCAGGCTTGTCCGAAGAGTCAAGGCTAACCCAAGGACAACAAGGAAGGAGCTCCGGGAAGATCTCATGCCAGTGGGGACATTGGTTTCAGTCAATACCATAAGTAACGTACTCCACCGCAATGGTCTCCGTTCCAGACGAGCCCGTAAGGTACCTTTACTTTCAAAGCGTCATGTCAAGGCTCGTCTACAGTTTGCTCATGATCACTTGGAGGACTCTGAGACAGAATGGTTCAAGGTTCTATGGTCTGATGAGACCAAGATCGAGATCCTTGGTGCCAACCACACACGTGACGTTTGGAGACTGGATGGCACTGCATACGACCCCAAGAATACCATCCCTACAGTCAAGCATGGTGGTGGCAGCATCATGCTGTGGGGCTGTTTCTCTGCCAAGGGGCCTGGCCATCTGGTCCGCATCCATGGGAAGATGGATAGCACGGCCTACCTGGAGATTTTGGCCAAGAACCTCCGCTCCTCCATCAAGGATCTTAAGATGGGTCGTAATTTCATCTTCCAACAAGACAACGACCCAAAGCACACAGCCAAGAAAACCAAGGCCTGGTTCAATAGGGAAAAAGTCAAGGTGTTGGAGTGGCCTAGTCAGTCTCCTGACCTTAACCCAATTGAAAACTTGTGGAAGGAGCTCAAGAATAAAGTCCACATGAGACACCCAAAGAACCTAGATAACTTGGAGAAGATCTGCATGGAGGAGTGGGCCAAGATAACTCCACAGACCTGTGCCGGCCTGATCAGGTCTTATAAAAGACGATTATTAGCTGTAATTGCAAACAAGGGTTATTCCACAAAATATTAAACATAGGGGTTGTATAATAATTGACCCACACTTTTATGTTTAAAATTTAATAAAATTCAACTGAGCAACATAACTTTTTGGTTTGTAACATTTATGCTTCTGTTCATAAAACCTACTCTCGTTTGCAGTTTGAAGGCTCTACCTTATTTGTATCTTATCAAACCAGCTAAATCTGCAGGTGGTTGAATACTAATTGTAGGCACTGTACTTAGTTTCAATATTCTCTCTCTCCCCTGCACGTCACAGTGCACTGTGACGTGCATTTTTCTTGTCCAGATTCCGCGCATGCGAAAAGCCCCTCTAACGCGGGGCGCACTTTTTTTGCTCCGGGCCCTATTTTTCCCTGCAGTGCTCTAATGCGCTGGGGTGTCACTGTGACTTCCGCTCCAGTGACCTCCGGCGTGCGCAACAATAAGGTTTGCTCCCACTTCCTCCTGGCATCCTGATAGTTAGGAACCATATTGTATATAAGTATACATGTGTATATGTATATACATACATATATATATATGTGTATATAGAGATATATGAATGTATATACATATACACGTGTATACTTATATACAATATGGTTCCTAACTATCAGGATGCCAGGAGGAAGTGGGGAGAAAACCTTATTGTCGAAACTGATTTAATAAAAAGCAATTTCAAAGCAAGCAAACCTCTAATATGGGCCATACAGGTATAGATTTACATTTCTATAACCTGTATGCCCATATTAGAGGTCTAATAAGTCCCAGGGGGTGACAGAATCCCTTTAAAGGGAATCCTTCAGCAGGGTTTTGTTATGTAATCTGAGAGCACCATAATGTAGGAACAGAGATTTCAGAGATTTGTCACTTACTGGACTGTGTTTTGCGGTTTCAATACAACCTGTGTTTTATCATCAGGAGATTATCATTACAGGACAACAAGGCACGAGCAGGGTAGTCCAACCATGCCCTCAGCACTGATTAGCATCTCTCTGTCACTATATAATGTACACAGAAAGCTGTGGTGTGGGTAGGGTTATATCACAGCTCAACATCTGAGCCCTGCTACATCGGCAGCAGAGAAAACTTTTTATCAAAACTGTGCACCATCCAATACTGCCAGCAAAGACAGCTTTGCCTTTGCAGCATCGGAGGAAATTTCAGGGACTGAAACTGGCTGGATACAGTGATGCGGCCAGCTTCAGAACAGCCCATGCAAGGTGTACAGTTAAGAGCTTGCAAAAACTCCTTGTCTAGAAGAGCAGCCACCACTGATGAACTGTAGAGGTGGCCGATAACCTTGTCAATGGTAAACTATAAAATTTAAAGTCCCCTCGTTCTTGAGAATGGAGAAATTTTTTTTAGAGGATATCTGAATAAAATGACACCTTGATATCTGTGATCCAATGTCTTATTCTAGAGAAATCCATATTTTTCTTATATGTAAATGAGTTGTTCAGGACTATGGGCCGGACACTGATCTGTATGATAATCTGTCTCCAGAGCTTTTTTTAAAAAAGGGGGCATTACCAGTGTGAGACATGTAACTAACACAGAACAGTAGAACTGAACTCTGTCTTCTTACAAACACATTATTTGCAGCTCTCTGAGCTCTGCTGTATTGTAACAAAATTCCAGCCCTGTCTGCATGTGAGATAGAAGCTGAATCTGAGAGGAACCTGCAGATGTGTCAGGTATAATCACACACAGCTCTGCAGTGAGATCAGGAGAGCGGCCATTACACATCACACTGGTAACCGTCCCTTATGTAAAATAAGCTCTGGAGGCAGTATTCTCATAGAGATCAGTGTCGGGCCTATAGCCTGCGACAGCTCATTTACATATAAGAAGAACGTGGATTTCTCTGGAAGAAGACATCATTTTATACATCTTCTTATGACTACATGCCCATATAGACGGCTTAGGAAGGTGGATCCTACTGACAGATTCCCTTTAATAAGAGGTAAATTGCATAGTTGCATGTTTTTACATGCACTTTGCAATTTTTTCCCCATTTATAATTAAAAGGAAATATTTTAAATAATTTTGACATATTTTGTAGTCCCATAAGGGTACTTGAACCTCTTATAGTTCGTACAATATGTTGCAAGATGGCAGCAAATGGATACTTCAACAGGCCCCCAAATGCCAAGGTTGACCCATCAACACCCCGAGGCTGACAGAGGCACTCAAATTGTTAAACAGCAGTGATTGAAGCCATCTGTATAACATAGCCAGCACATCAGCTCTGTCCCATTCACCTGCATCCGACCTGTGACATTATATATTATATATATATATATATATATATATATATATATATACACACATATATATATACACACACATACGTACACACATCACAGGTGACGCGTTACCCCTTTTGATGTCGTCGAGCTGAGGTTCAGGAGAAGGATGATCCTTCATGGGTGAAGTTTTAGGTCCTGCAGGTTTTGATGGAGTTTTAAACTGTGAGGATGGCTGTGAGGATCGGGCAGATTGCTGCTCTATCCGGGCTTGAATCTTGCTACTGCCCTCAGCCCTAAAAAAAGAAATAAAAATGATATATTTCTGTGATTTTCTGTTACATCCCTTACATTTTAGCTGATCATGTGTAAAGTGTTGGTGCTAGAGAAATAATTAAGCAATGCCCGCCCAACCTGGCAAACAAGGCTAATTGCCAAGGGTCCAAGCAGTTAGGTTTTTGGGACTCCAGGTGACATTGCTAATTTGATTTGCAATGTAATTTATGTAATCAAAATATTTGGCTCTTAAAAAAAAAAAAAGAAAAACAAAAGAAAACAACTGTTTAAGTCCAAGTAGGCATTACCAGAGAGTTTTTACTATGGGCAGGTACGTCTTCCTCTTTCTGTCGCTGACCAATCATAAACTGGCAGTCACACTGGGGAGAGAAGAACAGGCCCCCCACAATAGCTTTGACAAACTGTCTGATCTCTTCACTGCAAAGTGATGACAATTGCTGGAGAACAGCAGACCTGAGTGTGATTAACTGACAGCTTTGAGCTCTTGTCTGTGCAATTCACTGTGTGAGAGTTGCAGTGCTACAGATGTTGAGTCTCATTACAAACACTTCTAGTAGCGCTCCTCTCAAATTGAAATGAGCTCTATCAACACAACTAAATACACATTAGCATTACCAAAGCAAGTGTAGTGCTGTCAACTCTGCTGTACTGCCCCTCCCCCACACTGACTGCTGGAGATGAAAGCTGTGGCTGTTAATTACACTCAACTCTGCTGTACTCCAGCACATATAATCACTGTACAGTGAGGAGAGTAGACTGTGTGTCAATGCTACTGTGGGCCAGGGTTCCTTCTTTCTCCAGTCTCAGGCTGCCCAATCTTTTCTTAAACAGAAAGGGCAGCCCCATAAGGATGAAAGGTACTTTCAAGGGTTTGGTACAAGAACAAGTGACTGAAGGTTCAGGTCTGTAATGGCAAAGTCCAGGCATACTGACATGCCCAATTAGACACTGGGTATAGAGTGACACAATTGCATACTGGGGGGGGGAGGTTACTGAATAACCAGCTGTCACCCAGAGAGTATCATGCAGAGGTCCTATTTATTAGAATAGGTCCCATCCATGATATTCACTGGGCATTTATATCAAACAATCTGAAATTTATAGTCCAACATAAATATAGGCAATCAATATCACAGTCCTGGCAAACCACTTTAAAGGAAATTGCTAACCGATAAATAGTAATTGTATATGTGTATGATGCAGTATACCTTCAATAATATATAGCATACATACAGTGGTGGCCAAAAGTATTGGCACCCCTGCAATTCTGTCAGATAATACTCAGTTTCTTCCTGAAAATGATTGCAATCACAAATTCTTAGGTATTATTATCTACATTTAATTTGCTTGCAAGGAAAAAACACAAAAGAGAATGAAGCAAAAATAAAATCATTGATCATTTCACACAAACTCCAAAAATGGGCCAGACAAAAGTATTAGCACCCTCAGCCTAATACTTGGTTGCACAACCTTTAGCCAAAATAACTGCGAACAACCGCTTCCGGTAACCATCAATGAGTTTCTTACAATGCTCTGCTGGAATTGTAGACCATTCTTCTTTGGCAAACTGCTCCAGGTCCCTGATATTTGAAGGGTGCCTTCTCCAAACTGCCATTTTGAGATCTCTCCACAGGTGTTCTATGGGATTCAGGTCTGGACTCATTGCTGGCCACCTTAGAAGTCTCCAGTGCTTTCTCTCAAACCATTTTATAGTGCTTTTGGAAGTGTGTTTTGGGTCATTGTCCTGCTGGAAGACCCATGACCTCTGAGGGAGACCCAGCTTTCTCACACTGGGCCCTACATTATGCTGCAAAATTTGTTGGTAGTCTTCAGACTTCATTATGCCATGCACACGGTCAAGCAGTGCAGTGCCAGAGGCAGCAAAGCAACCCCAAAACATCAGGGAACCTCCGCCATGTTTCACTGTAGGGACCGTGTTCTTTTCTTTGAATGCCTCTTTTTTTTTCCTGTACACTCTATGTTGATGCTTTTTGCCAAAATGCTCTACTTTTGTCTCATCTGACCAGAGAACATTCTTCCAAAACGTTTTAGGCTTTCTCAGGTAAGTTTTGGCAAACTCCAGCCTGGCTTTTTTAGGTCTCGGGGTAAGAAGTGGGGTCTTCCTGGGTATCCTACCATACAGTCCCTTTTCATTCAGACGCCGACGGATAGTACGGGTTGATACTGTTGTACCCTCGGACTGCAGGGCAGCTTGAACTTGTTTGGATGTTAGTCGAGGTTCTTTATCCACCATCCGCACAATCTTGCGTTGAAATCTCTCGTCAATTTTTCTTTTCCGTCCACATCTAGGGAGGTTAGCCACAGTGCCATGGGTTTTAAACTTCTTGATGACACTGCGCACGGAAGACACAGGAACATTCAGGTCTTTGGAGATGGACTTGTAGCCTTGAGATTGCTCATGCTTCCTCACAATTTGGTTTCTCAAGTCCTCAGACAGTTCTTTGGTCTTCTTTCTTTTCTCCATGCTCAATGTGGTACACACAAGGACACAGGACAGAGGTTGAGTCAACTTTAATCCATGTTAACTGTCTGCAAGTGTGATTTAGTTATTGCCAACACCTGTTAGGTGCCACAGGTAAGTTACAGGTGCTGTTAATTACACGAATTAGAGAAGCATCACATGATTTTTCAAACAGTGCCAATACTTTTGTCCACCCCCTTTTTTAGGTTTGGTGTGGAATTGTATCCAATTTGGCTTTAGGACAATTCTTTTTGTGTTTTTTCATTGAAGACAAATTAAATGAAGATAATAATACCAAAGAATTTGTGATTGCAATCATTTTCAGGAAGAAACTGAGTATTATCTGACAGAATTGCAGGGGTGCCAATACTTTTGGCCACCACTGTATGCTTCACTGCTTAGTAAAAGTTCTGTGCACAAGTAAAATATAGACCTCCATTAAAAATAGCATTACAAAGCTAATTGTCTAGATAGATGGGATTTTGTGAAACAGCACAATTAAACCAGATTTCAGAATACAAGCTAAGCATTATTAACTAGATTTCCTGCCTTTGGTGGTGTACTTACGGTACTTTGAAAATACAAGTCAGGTTGGCTGTATATTGCTAACTGAAGGCTGAAATTCATTCTCCGCCCACATAGCTTGATTGACAGCTCCTCAGTGTCCCTCCTGCTGCTGAGATCTCACAGTGTTCAGTATAAGCTGGAACTATCAATCAGGCTGAGTGGAGATACTGAATACATTTGGATTCATAATCTCTCTTACTCTACAGCAGGTTTCATAAAATGCTCATTTTAATATCAGGATTACAAAGGCATTCTGACGTGGATTTTCAGAGTAACTCCATCAGCCTCAGCAGGTCTAATGGATCTAGCTACTAATGTGTACAGGTTGTATTTTAAAATCTGGTAACAGATCTACTTTAGTAAAAATATAAACCAAGATGAATTTTATTATGAAATGAAAATGTATTAGAATTTATTTAGTCAGTGACAAATTTAAGCATAAAAAAATCTATAAAGAAGAGGTCATTATTGTAATAGCCATTGTTCACTTAGGGAATATACCCGTCATAACATCGGGCCCCAAAGACCTGGACTAATTATCTGTACCTTGTTTTCTTCACTTGTATACTGCTGCTCAGCTTCTCCAGAACATATTCCCCGGTGTCATGGTTGATGATCAGCACACAGTCCTTCTGGTACGGTCGCTTGTTTCCTTTGAACACAGTCATGGGAGGTGTTGAGCCCTGAAATACAGAACAGGTACCTCATAGACGTGATAATGCAAAATATGAACCCATGTTCACACATTGTCCTAAAACAGTAATAAAAGAGGTTTTCATAAAAATGCTTCTCATTTAGGAACATACAGCAAGGCTGTCATAATTCCAGTGACTTTCCCTTCCCAGGGCATAAATCAGCAGAATGCAGATTACCACTTACAGCAGTCTGCATTCTATTCCATGCCAAGGAAAGCTGCCAGGGTCTGCTGATGGGATGGAGGAAAGCTTTTGATTTTCCTGCAGGTCACTACCCAATTATCCAATCACTCCTAATTTCTATTGTTGTTTTTACCTCTCTAGAGAAGAAGCCGACATGTACATGTGTAATGAGGACCTGCTGTCTGCCAGCACTGGGCTGATCCACCTTGGATACATGCAGCTACTAATGACCTTATACTAGGCATCCAAGAGCACAATGCATTAGAGACAAAGCCGGGGGCTACAAATCCACAGGGAACATTACGTACTGGGCACAAACGATGACACGGCACAGGTGCAGAGCAGAAATAGATGCAGATATCAGGCGTTTTCACAATGCCGATGTGTAGAATTACTGATTCCAGGACTAAAAAGGTTTTTTTTTAATTAAAGGGTTTGTCCTCTTTCAGAAAACTTCCATCGGTAGCTATAAAAGAAAAAAGACCAAGCATTACTTATCCTTCCCTGGTCCAGCGCTGAGTCTCCGCCATTATCCCAGGTTCTGTTGTCTGCAGCACTCATGTTGCATCGACAGCTCTGCTGCCAATCAGTGAGCTCAGCGGCTCGTGCTGCCTACATCCGCTGTGATGTCACATCACCGCTGACGACAATCAGAGACCTTGGCAGTGGTGGAGAGCTAGCACAGGACACGAGAGGTTAAGTAATGCTCGGTATTACTGCCACAGCCAATGAATGTAGGTTTTCTGGAAGGGGACAACCCCTTTAAGGTTTGGTTGTTAGGCTCATTATATTATAAGATAATTGCTTGTAATTTTAACATGAAAAGTGCTGTGGAAACTACTGTGAAGACAGAGGTGCAGGTATCCTGTATGCTGTGAATAGCTCATAATAATCAGCCACAGTCACAACAACCCCCATAATGACTTCCCACAAGGGATTTCACAGCAATGTGGAATAAATCCTATATGTGGAGATCCCAGTCTACTGGCCAGGACTAGAGAAAGCTTCAACACGGGTGGTGGATCCTTTGATAGAACGACTGCTACATGATCAAAGAGGACGTTCCCTTTAAATCAGGGACTGACAGACCGATCCTCATTGAGCCCTGGGGAGATAGAAAGACTCTCAAAGCTGTCTGCACACAATGCCTGCTGTTAGGGCACAGCACCAAGCCAATGTGACACATAACATAAGGTATTATCACACAGAAGCATACTGACACATTATAAGCAGATAATAAAGATGTTCAATAGTAATCCCCTAAGGAGCTTTAGGATGACCAAAATGATTACACTGCTGGGAAGGGATGTAAGAAAACAAGCTCAAACATACTGCACTGGGTGCAATGGCTATCCCATTGCTGAGAAAATTAACTCTGAGGGCAGACGGGACCCCAGTGCCCTGACCCTCTGAATTATTCCCCCTCAGTGCTACCCCAATGTGCCGGAGTGACGTCTCTTATGTACAGGAACAGCTGAATGGAGGAGCTCTATTTCTATGGAGGGTGGCTGACAATCCATTGTTTACTGTCCTACAGGAGCACCTGGAGAACCCTTATTTTGGAAACGATAGGGTCCCAGACATCAGGAGACCACCTATCTTTAACGTACGTATCTGTTTTTCATAGGACAATTTCTATCACAGCGCTCATGTTCTTGCTTCATTGACAGAATAACAATACTTCCCCTCTTTTACATAAATTGCTCATGTGTTGACAAAAGTAATAGATGTTTCAATAAACGTATGTTCATCTGATGGCCAAAACTACAAAGTACTTTGTTTACCAGAAACAGCGAAGAGGTGTCTCCTATGTGTCTGACTTGGCGTCTACTTCCTGTTGTCAAGTGTAATCCATCATCAGTCTCTAGCAGCAGAGACAACAAGGTGCTCTCTGCTCCTCCTCTCCCATCCCTCACACTGTATACAGGGAGGTGAGGGTTCAGTTCAGGCAAACTATTGCTCAATAACATCTGCAATAGATGTTGGAAAGTGATGGTGAATGGAGTTCAAGCACCTAAAGTGCTGAAAGAATGCTGATGAAGAGGAACTACCCATTGTCTCAAGAAACTAAGACAGGGTATTTTTACTCTCTCCTGAGCCTCTGGTTGCCCTCTCCACAACTACGATATAGAAAATGAAATGAATGCTTACCCAGAAATCCATCATCCAGCACCAGGGCTACTTACAGAGTCGGGTTCCAGTGTTGTAATCTGTAAATCATACCTTCAGCTACTAAGGAATACCCTGAACTAACACATGGAACTGCCTGGCATGCAAAACAGATTATTCCTAAGGAAGTCAGAATAACTCCCCACTGAGTAATTACAATGGGAGTGGTCCGTAAATTAGCTGAAATCTGGTCTGACTGTAGAAATGATACGACATAGAGGTAACCGTGAGCACAAAACAAATGTCCGCCCTGATACATTTCACTTACTGGGATGTGCGGCAAAGTTATTGTAACTTCATCTTTTTTTCCAACCTGAAGTTCTCCTTCACAAGATGTGTCTATGGACGCCGGCTTAAAATCATCTACAACAAAAAGAAGACAGCTCATGACGGTGGTCATTTCTCCCACAGCATAGGCCTCAATCACATATCCTTTATTCACTTACGTGTTCTATCTTTAGGTTGTTTTTTTATGGATAGAACATGTACAGATAGTAGTCAAGTTTTTTTTTTTTTTTACAATGTCTGCCAAAATAATAATGCAGATATATCAGTTTTTGATAATAGTCACAGATTAAAATCACACATACAAGTCTAAGAGTCGTGAAAATCACAGAGAGCACGCTGATGCCATCATGTGTGTGCTGTTTTTAACATTGTAATGGGTAGGAGATACTTTGCATAATAATATATACAGTGGTATGAAAATGTGTTTGCCCCCTTCCTGATTTCTTATTATTTTGCATGTTTGTCACACTTAAACGTTTCAGATCACAAAACAAATTTAAATATTAGACAAAGAGAACACAAGTAACCACAAAATGCAGTTTTTAAATGAAGGTCTTTATTATTAAGGGAAAAAGAAATCCAAACCTACAGGGCCCTGTGTGAAAAAGTGATTGCCACCTTTCCCCCTTAAAACATAAACCACAGTTAATTTATCACATCTTTGGGAAGCTGAGTTCAATTTCCCTAGCCACACACAGGCCTGATTACTGCCACACCTGTTCTCAATCAAGAAATCACTTAAATAGGACCTGCCTGTCATAGTGAAGTAGATCAAAGTATCCTTTAAAGCTAGACATCATGCTGTGATCCAAAGAAATTCAGGAACAAATGAGAAACAAAGTAATTGAGCTCTATCAGTCTGGAAAAGGTTATAAAAACCATTTCTAAAGCATTGGGACTCCAGCGAACCACAGTAAGTGCCATTATCCACAAATGACGAAAACATGGAACAGTGGTGAACCTTCCGAGGAGTGGCCGGCCGACCAAAATTACCCCAAGAGCGCAGCAATGACTCATCCAAGGGGTCACAGAAGACCCCACAACAACATCCAAACAGCTGCAGGGCCTCACTTGCCTCAGTTAAGGTCAGAACATAAAGGCTTGTCTCAGTTTTGGGAGAATACTCTGTGGACTGACGAGACAAAAGTTTAACCTTTTGGAAGGTGTATGTCCCATTACATCTGGCATAAAAGTAACACATCATTTCAGAAAAGGAACATCATACCAACAGTAAAAGATGGTGGTGGTAGTGTTATGGTCTGGGGCTGTTTTTCTACTTCAGGACCTGGAAGACTTGCTGTGGTAAATGGAACCATGAATTCCGCTGTCTACCAAAAAATCCTGAAGGTGAATGTCTGGCCATCTGTTCATGATCTCGACCTGAATCACACTTGGGTTATGCAGCAGGACAATGATCCAAAACATACCAGCAAGTCCACCTTTGAATGACTTAAGAAAAACAAAATTAAGCCTAGTCAGAGTACTGACCTTAATCCGATTGAGATGCTGTAGCATGACCTTAAAAAGGTGGCTCATGCTCAGAAACCCTCCAATGTGGCTGAAATACAGCAATTTTGCACTAATGAGTGGCCAAAATTCCTCCAGAGCGTTGTAAAAGACTCAATACCAGTTATCACAAACGCTTGATTGCAGCTGTTGCTGTGAAGGGTGGCCCAGCCAGTTATTAGGTTTAGGGGGCAATCACTTTTTCACACAGGGCCCTGTAGGTTTGGATTTCTTTTTCCCTTAATAATAAAGACCTTCATTTAAAAACTGCATTTTGTTGACTTGTGTTATCTTTGTCTAGTAATTACATTTGTTTTGTGATCTGAAACATTTACCGTAAGTGTGACAAGCATGCAAAAGAATAAGAAATCAGGAAGGGGGCAAACACTTTTTCATACCTTATAGGCTGAATTTAGGCTTATGGCTAATTTCACCGAAGCGAATACTTGTCAACATTTCTGCAAGTATTTAAAGGGGTTGTGCACTACTTTAGCATCGATTACCTATCCTTAGGATAGGTCATGAATGTCTGATCGTCCGAGGTCCGACACCCCCGCCAATCAGCTGTCGGCCAGAAGTACTGACTTGCCAAGCTGCTCCTTCTACTTGTAGTGGCTGCCGAAGGGTACTGCACATAAGCCTCCTATTGATTTGAATAGGAGGCGGATATGTAGTACCAAGCCCCAGCCACTATAAGTAGACGGCCAGCTCCTCAAGTAAGCTCTTCCGGCCAGCGCCACGGATAACAGCTGATCGGCGGGGGTGTCGGACCCCGACCAATCAGACATTGATGCCCCATCCTAAGGATAGGCCATCAATATGTAAGTAGTGGACAACCTCTTTAAGTCCTGCCCTAACTCCTTACCACCTTGAAACGCCCGAACATCTTCTAGGAAAGCCGCCGGCCCACCTAAGAAAACCCACTTTTGGGTGGTATTTACCCTAACCATACCCCTTTTGGCCCAGGAGTCCTGGTAAATCTATAACAGTTGGCAACTATGCAAGCTAAGAAGTATGGCTGTGAATCCTGACCACATTACAGGTTGGACCACAGTCCATGGTTGCACCCATATTACACTTGATATTACTCTCCACCTCCATGGCTGATAGACACACGGCACAAGCCGGCATTATAGTACCTCACTGATACACAATTAGAGAATGCAGAAACACAACTACAAGGTCATGGTGGAGATTTAAAGGGAATCGGTCACCAGGCTTTTGCCTCCCAATCTGAGAGAAGAGACCCTGATTCCAGCGAAGTGCCACGTACTGGGCTGCTTGCTGTAGTTCTGATAAAATCCCTGTTTTATCAACAGATTATCACTGGAGGACTAGTAAAACTGCTACCATATAGCCCCACCCCCACCAACTAATTGGAAGCCTTCTGCCTATGCACAGTGTACACAGAAAGCTGCCAATCAGTGGTGTGGGCGGGGTTATACAGGGCTCAGCATTCAGAGATCTGCAGCAGAAAAACAACGATTTCATCAAAACTGCAGCAGGCAGCCCAGTAAGTGACTCATTGTTGGAATCAGGGTCTATCTCCACATTATGCAGCTCTCATATGGGGTAGAAAGAACTTGGGGATGGATTCCCTTTAAGGGGGTAAAACTCTTCTGACAGATTGCGTCAGTCAGGGATTTGCACAAATAGCAATAATGCAGCACTGTGACCAGAGACTCTCCCTCAGTGTGAACAGTGTCAGCAGTGAGCGCTCAGGTTACAGCCAGCACATCTGGAGATGGTATATAGAAAGCACAGCATGGAGCACAAATCCCAGCAGACCCTACAATCTACCACCACACGGGGCACAGGGAAATACAATAATAATAATAATATTAATATTATTGTTAATAATAATAATAATATTACACAGAGCCAGGCACTCCCTCACAGGCAGACTGCACCATGCCTGGCACTATTCATGCGCATTACATTTATTAAGTACGATCCATCAATGAGAGAATGACGTCAGCAACATGACATATTTCAGCATCAACAACTGTGGATGACGTCATCTGAAAAGGCAGAGCGTGATTGGCAGACACTATGTGACGTCACTGCCCGGTACTCACAGCGCACAGTGTGGAAGGAGGAGCGCGGCCTCTTCTCGAAGCTCTCCCCTAATCTCAGCCCGTGTTCCTCCCGGTCCAGAGGCGGTGGGGGTGGCGTCCCGTTCATTTTCTCAGCTCTAGTGACTTGCTCAGGCTATGGCGGTAATCACATAAACAAAACGGTAAGTGCTTCTTCCTCTATCGCTCCGGCTGCGCAGGCGCAGTAATGACGTGAGTGCAGGGTTCCCTACCTGCCCATACAACGTAGATAGTGACGCGCTGCAGCACATCATAGAGAACGTTCTACAGTACAGAGCGTCCGTGTGCAGCCGACATAGCATTCCGGAGAAGCCTGACGGAGTTCTCCATCGTTCCACAGTTTGTCTGGTCTTCGCCCCCTAAGATGTCACTTTTATGCTTACCATATGCGTACGGTCCAATAGGGCTTTGGGTCTCTCACCATTTACCATCTGTCAGTTCATGTTCACACATCAGATAAGCTCAGGAGTATTCCTTCTGATTCCTGCTCTTCTACCCAGCATGCAGTGCGTGTAAGTGACCTTTCTCATCCACTGACAGCAAGCAGAGATTGTAAAAATGGCAAATCTGTATACAGTCAAAAGTCTGGGCTATTGTTGAGGGGGGAAATAGTGAAGCAGACCCAGAGTTTGGACCCCCATATCTAAAGACAGGGGGAGGGGGACTGTTCCCTGTAACAGTTCTTATGCTGAGATAAAATTGCTCATACTTCATATTTGTCAGCTCTCCCAGAACACAGAGGATGAAGGGGGACCTGCCAGAGGAGCTGCAAACCAGGGCCCCACAGAAGCCCCCCGCCTGAGCATGGCACCAAATGCTTTATCATTAGGTGGGGGCAGGAAATGGGCAAGGAAGAGAGAATGAGGGATTCTGATGGCAACATCACTGTCAGATGTGTGTGATGTTTGGCTGTAATTGAGGTTCCCTATCAGTATGTCTTTGGAGTGTGGGAACTCCTTGCGGATGTTGTCCTTGGGTGGGATTTGAACCCAGGACCCCAAGGCTGCAAGGCTCTAGTGCTAACCACTGAGCCACCGTGCGGCAGCCCTATCTCCATCCCACCTGACTGATATAGTAGAAGCACAACTACCAATAGCACCATTTTTGCCGGGACAGCCTTATGGAAAAAAAACCTTAAAGGATGTTACTAAAGATTTTCAAACTCCCAATTCGTGATAGTGTGTGATGCCCACTCTGTCCCTATTCCCCTGTATTCACAGTGTGGGTGGTCTTGTGACCCCATATATGCGATTTCCATACTTGTTTTTCTCATTTCTCTTCTGTTGAGAGAAATGTCTGTGACTATTTGGCATGTTGCTGTAATTGTGGAAATCACATATGTGGTCACACAACCACCTACACACATGGGAAATACCGGGGAATGGTGACAGTGGGCACAGCGCACACTTCAGCCACATAGAGTGATTGCAGATTTTTCATTTCACCCTGGACAACCTGTTTTAAATATCTAGATATTGATACGGATCAGTAAGAGTGACGTGGGAACATTGATGACGCACAAGGTCTTTACAACATGAAAATTGGCAGAAATCAGAAGAAATGATATTATCGGTATCTGCCTCCCGACCAGACCTGTAATTTCAGTCCCTCACATGCCAGCCAAGCATGAAAGCAAGTTAATAAGAAACAGTTCAGTCATTTTAACCATCTCCTGACATGTGATATATAGCAAGCTTATGAAGCATGTTCCATACATGGCAGGTGTTAATAGTCTTAAAAACTTGACACCTTGCTCAGTGGCAGGATTTTCAAAATGGCTTTTTATTTTTTCTGGACAGCTTATCAAAAAAATCACTGTCAGAAAATATTTTTTACTGACACATTGGAAAACCATAATACATCATTATGATTATAAGTGATACAAGTCTACAGCCCATAATTCTGACATGAGACATCAGCTGCATTCACTGTAAACTGTAAAATGATGATAATTACAGGCTAAATAATCTGATTAAGTCTCTTTAGCTTTAAAAAAAAATCACAAACGCCTTAAAAAATTTTACGGACAGGGCTAAAAAGTGCCTTATTATTATGGACTGTCCTGGAATTTCTGAATGGTTGGCAACCCTGCTCAATGTTATTACTGTTACTTTGCAGAACTGGGGTCTTGGGTTCAAATCCCACCAAGGACTAGATCTGCAAGGAGTTTGCATGTTTTCCGAGAGTTTGGGTGGGTTTCTTCCAGGTAGACCCACTGGGGACAGTGATGGCAATGTCTGTAAAGCACTATAAGCAAAGTTAAATAAAAAAAACACTCGCCCCAATTTGAGATAAACCTTGATTTAACCCCTTAGATGCCACAGAACGTTAGTGATCTTATTAGGCTGACAGGACAATACACTGAAATACAAAACGATCTCAGTATATTGTATGAGCTATTGGGGAGATCAAAAACTGTAAACATTTTTTTTCACAAATATTTTAAATAAAATACTAAATAACCTTATTTTCCCATTGGTTAGGTGACATTCTAAAAGAAAAAAAAAAGTCTAAACTATTACAATAATTCTCCTACATTATGAACATTGTAAAAAAAAAGGTCCATTATTGAAAAAGTAGAAGATTCTGAGCCCCAGACTATTCTAAATTTATAACATATGAACATTTCATCTACTCTTCTCATCAGATTGGAAAAACATGGCCTCCAGTACTCTTTGTGTGGATGAGTCAGCGGGGGATACGGACTCTACTTGTGGATGGTCTTCAGAAACACCTTTTCAGAAAAAGGCCGATAAATTAGAACTTCCAACCACTTATGTTGCCCCGCTCGTCCAGACTGATGTTACATTGGTGTCCGAGTTCAAGCAACTAAAGCTGGAAAGAGAAGCACAGAAGAACTGGGACCTTTTCTACAAGAGAAATAGCACCAATTTCTTCAAGGACAGACACTGGACAACCAGGGAGTTTGAGGAACTTAAAGCATGCAGGGAGGTGGGCTGTAGTCTCTCAGGATAATGTAATTAGGTCTTTTTAATTGCATTAATTCAATTAGTTGTTCCAAAAGAAAACTGGGTCATTTTACAAATGGTGTTTAAGTGTTATGAAATGAATAATGGATTGCAATGTTTTGTGAATGGCTTTAAGGGAACATCTCACAAATGAGACAGGATACGATAGAAATGTGTGATCGGTAGGGAAACAGACTGCTGGGGAAAGTGACTGTAGGAGGAAAGATCACATCTTGCTACTATGATCTCTTTCTCATAACAGGTTGAAAGTTATCCTCTCTGGGATGTTATATATGAACTTTTTTTCAAGTTATCCCCCAAAACAACGAGAGAGGATATGTCTTTAAATTCATTCTTTTAGAACGTAAGAAAAAAGCCCCCTCCACACAATTCAAAAGACAGCCGATCCTAGTGACATGTGAGGGCGGACTACTGTCTGAAGAAACACCGCTCCCGAGACCTGTGTCTCAACTGACACAGAGCTGTATCATAAACACAGGTACCTCCTTCAGTTGAGGAGACGGTGATAGGAAAATAAAGCTTCTCCTCGGTTGTTTGGCTGTGCACGGGGTAATGAGGCTGGAGAAAAAAAATCCTTTCTGCTCAGTCAACAAAAAGATTCTTTTTCTTTTCCGGTCACAGCCTTTTCCAACAGTATCTGTGCTTACGTTACAACTCCTGTCAGTTGAGATACAGGAGTCAGGAGCTGTGTTTTTTGAGATTGCAGCCTGTCCTAACACATGACTAGGACGGGCTGCTATATGAATGATGCGATGGGGCCATTTTATTACATTCTTAGAGAACCCCTGTAATTGTCTTTTTTATGCACATCTAATCACCTCTGTTCTATATAAGTCCATTTGTTCCTGATGTTTCCCGGCAACTGGATAGTAGATATTTTGGTCTCAAAGTGGATCTATCAGCAGATTTCACTATACAAACTGCATACATTATTAATATTTGCCAAACTGGAATGCACTCACTGGTATAAGATAGATCTGTTCTACCTGATGAGACTGGCATATTTACTTTTAAAATCCATGTCAGAATGGCTGTATAATCCTGATAAGATAAGTATTTTATGAGTCTGGGTACAGAATGAAATACCTCACTAGTCCAAGTGTATTCAGTCTCCGCCCAACTGACAGCTGCAGCTTGTACTGAGCCGTGATGGAAGCAGGAGAGACACTGAGGAGCTGTCAATCAGGTTATATGGGTGGAGATTGAACTATACTTTTATGAAACATTATTCAACCATTCTGAAATGGATTTTCAAAGTAATTGCAGCATCCTTAATGCTTTAACGATGCAGAAAATTGTTTTGCTTTTTTTTTCTCCCCTTCTTTCCAGAATCAACTTTTTTTTCTGTCCACGTAGACATATGAGGCTTGTTTTTTGTGGATTAGTTTATAGTTTTGAATGACACCAAACATTTTACCATATAATGTACTGGAAAGTGGGGAAAAAATTCCAAGTAGGGTGAAATGGTAAAAAACATCCAATTCTGCTATTTTTTGGTTTTCTTTTTACTGTGTCCATTGTGCAGTAAAATGTCATAGCAACAATACTTCAGGTCAGTACAATTAAGGTGATACCAGACTTGCCTAGTTTTGTATTACCTTAGAGGATGGAGCCATATTAAGGTATATCTATATGTAATTTATGGGTTAAATAAGTTTATATATTGATAGATCAGACTTTTAAAGACACAGCGATACCGGATCAACTTATTTTTTTTATTTCTATTTTTTTCATTTCTTTATCTTTGGATGGTAAAGAGGATTCAAAGTTGTATGTGGTTTTCTTTTTTTTTTTTAAATGTTTTTAACTTTTTCATTTTATTTTCTACATAAGGAACTAGATCCTGCATTCATACTATATACTTCAATACTTAATTAAGTATTGCAGCATATAATGAAAATCATGATTTCCTATGAAGTCCAGATTAGGACACTCCCACCGATATCAGCCAAAATTCGCTTCCACAGCAATATAAGCACTGTATGGCGCAGAACAGAGCAGCCCCCTGTATTATAGCCGCTGCTTAGTATTGCACAACGCGCAGTGGATTTCGTGTGGCATAACAATGTCACATGGTCTGCAGCTGACCCGGCACCCACACTGCTGAAATAGGGCCAGTGCGGAGGATGAGTATATGTTTTGTTTTTTTTTATTTTATAAGGGTGACTACATTTAAGGCAACCCCTTTAAGTCCTGAACCACCCACTGTTATAGGGTAAAGGTAGCATCTAAGTGGTTACACAGCAGCGATCAGATATAGCTGTTAGAGGCTGGAGCTGGCTGTATTAAACAGCTGACACCTGCCCAATGTGGAGCGGGCTCAGCTACAGAGCCTGCTCTTTACACCCACACCCTCCCCATGATATACTATTATTTCCTAGGAAGGTAAGGCGTTAACAGATTTGACAGATCTGTTTGGTAATGTTTGCAGTTTATATGGTGAAATCTGATGACAGTTCTGCTTAAAGTTCTGATGAATATGTACAGATAGAGTATTCAGCAGGAGAGAAAAATTCTGCGATGAATTAAATTAAAATGTAACTGAAACAAAAGTACCTAGAATTAAAATACAACCTTAAAGTGCTAGTGCTCCACAAAGTGAACAGTGCTCAGTAAAAATTGGTTTGGTCTTACCACTCTGACAAAATTTCACAGGCTGGGTAACCAAAAAAATCCAAAAACCTTAGGAGCTGTAGATGCGCATCCGAAATTTAGGCCGATCCAGAGGAATATTGGTTCTTTGCTAAATTCCCCTGTCGTGCCCTTTCGATGCTCCCGCCCTTACAAGGGCAGTCCCCAAGTGTAAGACTAGTCTTAATGTTCCCACCACAGCCAAAAGATATATACCAAAGTATGCAATCCCTACGCGTTTCCTCCCCCATGTGGGGTATTCATCAGGGGATATAGGAATTTAAATATAATGATTCTTGCAGTGGCAGTTCCCACAAAAAAAACAATACTGACTAGCATAGTCACCGCTAGTTCAGAGCGGTATGCACTGTGTCCAATTAGATGATCCTTTATAAATAGCCCCCCCTCCCACGGTATAGATGTCATATTCGGTAGGGAAAAGGAGTATTACATCCCAATGGCCTATCACAGTATTGCGCATGTCTGGTATGGTCAGTGGACCGCACTGTGACCCGCACTCCAGTCATGCTTCCGGTCGCGCCAAGCACCGATACATAATTTCCGTCCGCGTCATGAAGACGCATCCTGGGGCGTATGGGCGCGGACATATGGTCTTTGCCCGCGTCACATCTGGTCCACAGGTTGGAGCGCATAGCCATATTGTTTCCTGTTCCCCTTAAGTAACCTCGCGTCGCATCTCCTTAGAGACCTGTGTGAGGTATGGACCGCGCCGTGGAACGTACGGTCATGTTACTCTGTCACCTTGTGCCATATACGTAGTTGCTCTACATCATCTACCCCCTTATACCAAACTCCACTATTTATTCAAACCCCTCAGCCATTCTAGATCATGTTTGGAACACAGCTCTATAGAGATCCTATATAGTACAGTAATATATAGAGAAAGGAGAGGAAGGTGTATCCTATATTTAAGGAGCCCAAATTATGCCATAGTACAAGGTGTTATAAAGGACAGCATCATATGGGAGTCAAGGAGTACTGGTTAGATTTAGGGGGCAAAGACAAAATAAGCATAAGAGTTAATAGCTGTTTATTAAATTTAGGGGGCCAAGGACCAAAATGGAGCCATATTAACCCCCCCCCCCCCAAAAAAAAGGGGGCCGAATATAGAGGGGAAAAAGAAAGGAATGTATATCCGAAGGACATGTATGTATTTAAGCCAGAAGTACAGTATAATATGTGCAAGGGGGTTTCCTATAGCAATGGCCAAAATAAGTTCTGGCCGAAACCACAACAATCCATAGTCCTGAATTGCTTTCTAAATGTCAGATCTGTTTTTAGGCCATCACCTCTATCAGCAGAAACCATGTTTTAACAGGGTGTAAGTAAAGGGGTCAAGAGAGGGGTAAGAATCTGAGGACTTAATTTCATTTGGCGGGTTAACCGGACACTTGATCAGCGGATAATATAATTTAGAGAAAACAACAAAAATTAAGTTGTTCATTGAGACCGTTTGGCTGGTAAGTATCCAAACCGAAAATCCAATGCAGTTCTCTTTGCGGGATTATTTTATCAAAATCCCCTCCCCTAGATGGGGGTTTTACTCTGTCAATTCCCATGAAACAAATTGCTTTCAAATCACCATTGTGACATTCATTCACATATTTTGCCACTTTTGAGCACTGTTCATTTTGTGGAACAGTAGCATTTTAAGGTTGTATATCAGGGGTCTCAAACTCAGCTGGGCATATGGGCCGCACACGGAAAAACATTTAATTTGGGGGGCCGCATTATTTGCATGACAGTGACATTTTTAGTGATACCATTTTATTTTCTATACACCTTTTGAACTGGTCCTCATCTTGCAGACATGGTCTCCCCGCCTGGTCCCCCATATTGCAGACATGGTCTCCCCTCCAGGTCCCACATATTGCAGACATGGTCTCCCATCCAGGTCCCCCATATTGCAGACATGGTCTTTCATCCAGGTCCCCCATATTGCAGACATGGTCTACCATTCAGGTCCCCCATATTGCAGACATGGTCTCCCATCCAGGTCCCCCATATTGCAGACATGGTCTCTCATCCAGGTCCCCCATATTGCAGACATGGTCTCTCATCCAGGTCCCCCATATTGCAGACATGGTCTCTCATCCAGGTCCCCCATATTGCAGACATGGTCTCTCATCCAGGTCCCCCATATTGCAGACATGGTCTCTCATCCAGTTCCCCCATATTGCAGACATGGTCTCTCATCCAGGTCCCCCATATTGCAGACATGGTCTACCATCCAGGTCCCCCATATTGCAGACATGGTCTCCCATCCAGATCCCCCATATTGCAGACATGGTCTCCCATCCCGGTCCCCCATATTGCAAACATGGTCTCCCATCCCGGTCCCCCATATTTCAGACATGGTCTCCCATCCAGGTCCCCCATATTTCAGACATGGTCTCCCATCCAGGTCCCCCATATTTCAGACATGGTCTCCCATCCAGGTCCCCCATATTGCAGACATGGTCTCCCATCCAGGTCCCCCATATTGCCGACATGGCCTCCCATCCAGGTCCCCCATATTGCAGACATGCTCTCCCATCCAGGTCCCCCATATTGCAGACATGGTCCCCCATCCAGGTCCCACATATTGCAGACATGCTCTCCCATCCAGGTCCCCCATATTGCAGACATGCTTTCCCATCCAGGTCCCCCATATTGCAGACATGCTTTCCCATCCAGGTCAACCATATTGCAGACATGGTCCCCCATCCAGGTCCCCCATATTTAAGACATGGTCCCCCATCCAGGTCCCCCATATTGCAGACATGGTCCCCCATATTGCTGACATGGTCCCCCATATTGCAGACATGGTCCCCCATCCTGGTCCTAATCTTGCAGACATGTCCCCCATCCAGGGCAGCCCCCCCATACTGCGCACAGGGCCGCGTCGCCCCATGCTGCGCACAGGGTGCCCGTCCCCCAATACTGCGCACAGGGTCCCCGTCTCCCCCGCATACTGCGCACAGGGTCCCCGTCTCCCCCCATACTGCGCACAGGGTCCCCGTCTCCCCCCATACTGCGCACAGGGTCCCCGTCTCCCCCCATACTGCGCACAGGGTCCCCGTCTCCCCCCATACTGCGCACAGGGTCCCCGTCTCCCCCCATACTGCGCACAGGGTCCCCGTCTCCCCCCATACTGCGCACAGGGTCCCCGTCTCCCCCCATACTGCGCACAGGGTCTCCGTCTCCCCCCATACTGCGCACAGGGTCCCAGTCTCCCCCCATACTGCGCACAGGGTCCCCGTCTCCCCCCATACTGCGCACAGGGTCTCCGTCTCCACCCATACTGCGCACAGGGTCCCAGTCTCCCCCCATACTGCGCACAGGGTCCCCGTCTCCCCCCATACTGCGCTCAGGGTCCCCGTCCCTCCATACTGCGCTCAGGGTCCCCGTCCCCCCATACTGAGCACAGGTCCCCTGTGGTGTATTTCACATGACAGAGGAAAAAAAATGATTCTCACCTGTCCTCCGTTCCCTCGGTGTCCTTTCTGCACCTGTGGCCCGCAGGCACAGACCCCATAACGATCGCGGCTCTCTCCAGCAGCCGCCAACATTAGTGCTATAATGCAGTGTATTGCCGCGCAGAGACCGGCTCTCTGCACAGCAATACCAGTGTCACCCGCCGGCCTAACAGAGGCCAGCAGCTGACATCTGCGCATATCAGTGACGTCATACTCCGCTGCGCTGGGACGCCAACGTCAGCTGCTGGCCTCTGTTAGGCCGGCGGCTGACACTGGTATTGCTGTGCAGAGAGCCGGTCTCTGCGCGGCAATACACTTCATTACAGCACTGATGTCAGCGGCTGCTGGAGAGAGCCGCGATAGTTACGGGGTCTGTGCCTGCGGGCCGCAAGAAGCAGACGGAGGGGCCGCATGCGGCCCGCGTGTTTGGGACCCCTGCCCTAAATTATGTATAGGATATGGTAGATGATCCCCACCAAATATCATCAGCTATACTGACGCTCGGTCCAGCGGTGGAGCAGGGGAAATACATTTTTGTTTATTCAATCATGCTGACGTCGCCCCCTGCAGTCTGCCGCCCTAGGCACCCGCTCTAAGGTGCCCAGGGGTAAATACAGCCCTGAGTTACGCCCCATTTCCTTAATCTGTGACCCCGTATCCCTCGTGCAGCGACCTGTCCTGTCAGGATGATGTTCCCGTCTATCACATGGCTGCAGATGCAGCATTCCACAGCCAGCCAATCAGAGCACTCGCTCACCGACTTATGCAAATGAGCTGGTGGCAAAACCAACGACTTTTCAACTAATTTGCCCTAAATATTCAGCAGGGGCGGGACAATTTGCCCGCAGGGGCGGGGTCACTGTCAGCAGGGGCGGGGTCACTGTCAGCAGGTCTCTTTAGATATTTTTTTTTTTTAAGTCTCCCTAAGTTAGAAGTTTCTGCCATCACGGGCACATAAATAGAGCTGAGGTTTACCTGTATAATCGGGTGCAGTGCAGAGATCATGGTAGTGTCATAAAGAAAGCATCTGCCAGCGAGCCAGATATCTATCAGAAGATGCCAGCGAGCCAGATATCTATCAGAAGATAGATAGGATAGATAAGCGGGAGATCGGAGAGTTCTCCTATGTGGCTTGCCCGCCACATATGTAGCTGGCAGGACACTGCCAGGGACTCCAAGACATGAAGTGGTCTCGGCCAAAGCACAATTTTTTCCTACAGGTTTGGTGGCTCAGAGCTTAGTAACGGGCGCAGCGCTGGGTTGTGGGTTCAAATCCCACCGTGGCCCCATCCACACAGTATTATAGGCTCGTGCTGCTTTTCTCCCATCTGTTAAATATTAATTCACAGGCTTAATAAATTCAAAGCAGGATTCGGTCATATGCGCTGACAGTGACATTGACTATAATGGTGACGGTAGAGTCAATGGTCCTATCTGCACCATTATAATCAATGGCCCTGTCGGCGCATATGCACGTATCTTGTTTTGCGGGGGGCTCGGACGCAAGCCCCGAGTGAACGTGGTGAAGAACGCAGTGGGAACGGCCCTAAGGCTATATGGACCGTGATTTCCAGTCCGACTGTGAATCTCCGGACCCCACACTCCACATCCTCAGGCACATATGAAGCTGTTGGGTTCGGGTGAGGAGACCCGCAGCCAGTCCGGAAAATGCATTATGTACCCAGACCATAAAATACAGGCTTGGAATGAATCCTCAGTATAATTATTACTCTCTTTCATTACATTGTCCTGGTAGTATGTGTGAGGGAATAGGCCCCGACAGTCCCTCAGGTATAGACAGCACATCCATGCTGTGGACAGAAAACTACCTTGTGATATTACAAAATGTATCAACAAAGACAATTGGTGTATACACGGCATCACCCCGGAAGAGTAAATGCGGTACCCGTTATAACCTAACCGGGTGTCCTTGCAAAACACATGGAGACAGGTCTGTTTTTTTCTGGCAGCACGGATGACAATGGCTAATACAAGTCTAGGGGTCCGTGATAAACACGTACAACTCATGGATGGAGTTAGTGTACCATCAGTGTGCTGTACGGGTTTAACCCTTTTATGACGTCTGCCGTAATAGTACGACACACATCACAACCCCCTGTTTAGCGCGGGCTCTGGTGCTGAGCCCGCACTTTTCCGGGCACATGTTAGCTGATCTATACAGCTGACATTTGCCCTCAACAGCCGCGGGTGGAATCGCGATCCACCCGTGGCTGTTAACTTGTTAAATGCCGCTGTCAATCTCTGACAGCGGATTTAACTCACACTTATCGGAAACGCATCGTTGGCTCCACCTATCGGCGACCCCATCACATGATTGCGGGTCGCCGATGGTTTGGCATGATAACCCGGGGTCTGCAGGAGACCCCTGCGGTTGTCATTGCCAGATTGCTATGAGTGCTACCCAGCAGTCGGCGCTCATAGCCAGTGAGCAATTCTGCTACACACAGTTGATCTGATGATCGCCTGTGTGTAGTAAAGGAGAACAGACAACTGCAGCTTCTAGTCCCCCATGGAGACATTCAATCATGCAAAAGGTAAAAAAAAAGTTTTTGAAAAAAAAGTATAAAAGTTTAAATCACCCCCCTTTCACCCTATTCAAAATAAAACAATAAAAAAAACAAATATATACATATTTGGTATCGCCGCTTTCAGAACGGCCCGATATATCAATGTAAAAAAGAATTAATCCGATCGGTAAACGGCGTAACAAGAAAAAAATTAAAAACCCCAGAATTAAGTTTTTTTGGTCACTGCAACATTTAAATGAAATGCAATAACGGACGATCAAAACATCGGATCTACCCCAAAATATTATCAATAAAAACGTCAGCTCGGTGCGTAAAAACTAAGCCCTCACTCTGTCCCAGATCCTGAAAAATGGAGACACTATGGGTCTCGGAAAATGGCGCCATTTTTTGCTAACTTTAGATTTTTTTTTCACCACTTACATAAAAAAGAAACTATACATGTTTGGTGTCTACGAACTCGTAATGACCTGGAGAATAATAATGGCAGGTCAGTTTTAGCATTTAGTGAACATGGTAAAAATAACCCTAAAAAACAACTGTGGAATTGCACTTTTTTTTGTAATTTCACCGCACTTGGAATTTTTTTCCCGTTTTAAAGTACACGATATGGTAAAACCAATGGTGTCATTCAAAAGTACAACTCGTCCCGCAAAAAATAAGCCCTCATACGGCCATATTGACAGAAAAACAAAATAAGTTTGGTTCTGGGAAGAAGGGGAGCAGAAAAACGCAAAATCGGAAAATGGCCTGGTCATTAAGGGGATAACATTGTGAATTATAGGAGAAGCTTTGTCATTTCTTCATCCATACTGGAAAAACACTGATGACTACAATGATCGTAAAAATGGAGACACGGATGAATAACGCGGATGGAACCAGTCCCGTTATTTCACGTACGTGTTTAAACACTGATGTGTGAAGGGGGTCTAGCGCCAATATATATATATATATATAATATATATATATATATATATAATATATATATTTTTTATTATTATTATTGCCTAAGGCCTCCTTCACACATCAGTGTTTAAACACGGATGTGAATTAACGGGACTGGTGCCATTCGAGACGTCTATACACACACGGACCCCTGTGCTTTTATCGGTGGAAGTGGCCCCTGTGAGTGCCAATGATATGTCTGCCCCTGTGTATATTATATATCCTAATGTATATTAATTCTAGATACTGTTGTTTTAAAGGTCTGATTAAAAGTAAAATTTTAATTTAATTCATCGCAGAATTTTTCTCTCCTGCTGAATACTCTGATTATATATTGAGAGTTGTCATAGGGACGGCTACAGGTCGATACCCTTTGCTGTATTTCTTTTCAAATATGTGCATTTACCTACTTGTATTTACTTTGCTTATCTTGAAAATTTATTTTAAAGGGTGTAATGCCTCTATAGGTTCACATTTTTTGTAACCAAGCACCTTAATTTTTGTGTTCTTTTGTTATAAAACGTTGCACTTTTTGCAATTTTGCATAAAAATAGAGAGCCAAGTGGCATTTTTATGATGCTCCAGGTGTAACTTTCAGGAACAAAAGCTTAGGTTTTACATAAATTTTATAATGATTTTTTTTATTTGTTTGAGGCAATTGTGTGAAAATTGTCCCATCAGTAAAAGGGTGTTAATAATGATAAATTTGAAGAAAATATGCCAGCCCTGTCTGCTTTAGAAAATCATTCCATTCCATATAGTTTCTTAACATACTCTCGGGTTGTCATCTTCTGCTGTTTCCAGCGGTGCTGCGGTGTCACGTGTACAGCGTTTATTGTATTTAGTGGAGGTCACTCACTCATTGTAAGTCTATGAGACTCACAACAAAGCTCTCTAGCCTCATTCTAAATCTCATAGACTTGCATTGAGAAAATTTAAAAAAGTGACCTCCGCTCCGCGCAGCAGACACTGTGTGATTTGGCAGGTCACATATGATGTCCGTGATACCAGAGTGCTGCAGAAAATGACAGCCATTGAGTATGTTACTGCCCTCATTACACATGAATGCTAACAAAGGGGGAAATAAAATCAAAAATTGAGTTTTTTTTTTTTTGTTTGTTTTTTTAAAAAGAGATTACTAATTATGCCCTTTTTTTTTCAGTTTGAGAACCAAAGACTGATTATGTTAGAAGCTGGTTGTGGCGTTGGAAACTGTTTATTTCCACTATTAGAGGAAGACCCTAACCTCTTTGTATACGCTTGTGACTTTTCACCTAGAGCCATACAGTTTGTAAAGGTTTGTACATTACAGTTCCTAAGTTTAGTCATGTAGGTTGCTAAATTTAAAGATGTGTACCAGGGACTAAAAAATAAAAAGTTCTGGCTTCCATGTAATGAGTTCCCAAACCCAACCTGTTACCTTTATTTTTAATTTTTAATTCACATTCAGCCCACTGCAGCCATTGGTGTGGTTGGAATTGTTTACATCCTGAACTTCCTGCCTGGTTTCTCTCTTTGCCTTTAGACCACATTTTTCTAAAGACTTAACCAAAAAAAAAGAAAAAAAAAAATCAACTGGAGTATAAGTTGGTATGCATACAAAATATAGGCGCATGTTCACGCTGGCCATCAAACAGACAAAACCTAAGACAGAAACAAAATGAAGATATACCGTGCTGTAAGTAAAAGCAATAGTGCACATAAAATCCATCCCACCAGCGTCAAGGTGTACCCAAATCGGGATGGTCCTACCCTCTAGTATTAAAACCTTACCATGTGTCAAAGTGACGTCAACGTGAACAAGGGCTGAGCAGCATCGGGTACGAAATATGGATACCCAGCAATGGGAAGCTATATAATCAGAATTTCCAGCTCAAAGAAAGGGAGGCCACACCCTTACCTTCACTGAGAGAGTACATCTGCATGCTGTGAGTACTCTCCCCTGCCAGGAGCCTCGGGCGTGTGACTACACATATGTGATTTGCATACATATGGTCACATGCCGACTAGACGTGTGCTGCCTCGCTCAGTGCAAGTGTATTGAACGAGGCCAGACACATCTAGTTGGAATGTGGCCAGAAGTATGCAAATCCCATACTGGCAGCCTATGGCACTGCATGCTGTGAGGATTCACAAGTCTGCAGTCACATGGAGTAACTGCAGACTTGTACCATAAGGCCGGACAACCCATTTAATGCGTTTACATACCCTTTGTTTGTTTTTTATGTGCAAAACAAAAAATAAAAATACAATAAATGCAAAATGAAACAATATTTTTCCTTATCGTGATAGATTTTTTTACCTTCACAGCAAAATTCATGTTACAATCCAGATACCTGCAAAGCATTCCAGTGTGATCTGATCAAAGACAATCTGACAGATGAGATCCCTGCAGACAGTGTGGACGTGGCAACTTTAATCTTTGTCCTCTCTGCTGTCCATCCAGACAAAATGCACCTTGCCGTGGAAAATATTTACAAGGTATTTGCCTGAGCAGCTAATAAGTTTTGCTATGTAATGCTAAATATGTTCTTCTATAAAAATTTCTGTTCTCCAGACCTGTCTCGCCAACTTTTTTATTTCATTTTGTCCAACCAGCTACTCAGTCCAGATCTCATCCTAATAAAGCGGGTAATCTATCAACCTGTGGCTAGAATTGATAGAATTTTAGAGATTAGAAGAAAAACTCTTTTTACACCGCACTACACGTGTCCGTGGGCCGTGTTTGATATCATTGCTTAACCCCATTCACCTCAATGGGACTCAGCTACTATACCAGGCACTGGCCATGCACAGGAGTGACAATGTTTCTGGGGAAAAAAACACACTATTTTATCTTATTCTCAGGCACATCTGTGCACCACAAACTGAAATCTTCGCCAGCTATGAGCTTTTTTAGAAAAGTAGAAAGATCAGCACAAAATGGTGATTTGTTTTGGGGGGAGGGGGTTGAGGCTGTCGTACATGCATTGATAAATTCCATTTTTCCTTGTATATATATTCTTATGCAGGTGTTAAAACCAGGCGGCTGTGTTTTATTCCGTGACTACGGGCTGAATGACCATGCCATGTTACGCTTTAAAACAGGTAACAGACTTGGAGAAAACTTTTACGTCCGGCAAGATGGAACACGGTCTTATTTTTTCACTACAGGTGAGTTTTGTTCTTTTTTGCTTTAGCCCCTAAGTATTCTGTGCCCCAGTTTTTGCACTGTACTGCAATGATAAATGAGAACTAAATAGGAGAATATATGCCAGGAATACCATCCAGCAATATGCCAGGAATACCATCCAGCAATATACCAGTCATCATTCATGTATTCATATATAAAGCAGTTTGGTATCATTACCGTATTGATTCCTTAGCTGAAATGGTTGAATCCTTTATCTGCTCATTTGGTATTCCTTGTGTCAGCATTTATCCTGGAAGATTGTTCAGGCGCTGATATCTTGAAGGTCACTCTATTACTGCCTGGAAGTAATTTAGTATGAAAGCCTCATCATACATGAATGATGGTGTACTAAGCAATTGCCTGTAACCTTTGCCCATAAAATGTTATCTTTGCCCCAAGTATTCTATGGAAACAATAATAACAATATTTTTCTATGTAGGAATACGTACATGTATACATATAAATACATGCAAAACTCATTCATTCTTGTAAGGAAATGCAAGTTGTGATGGTAACTGAATACTTTGTATCTAGTGGGTTCTCCGGGACTTACAAAATACTAAGAATTTGTTGTTTTTGTGTAAAAATTATTACATGTAAATATATGAAATTGTAATATATATTACTATGGGAAAGTAGCATCCTCTTCATACAGCAGCCAGTAGTTCCTTTTTTTCTTCATACAGGTTCTCTGTGGCCGAGTTCACTCTCTAGAAACCTCAGTTACTAAAAAGCAGTGAAACCGTAAATAATGGATATGGCAGAGGAGGGAGATGCAGCTGCAGGGAAGTCATCTGATGCTTCAGAAGATACAGCACAGCTCTGATATCACAAAATTTAGGAGAGCTAAAATGTCCCTAATTTAAAGAAACCTTCCTCCTTCCTCCAAGTTTATATCCTCTTAATATATTGCAATCATCATATAGCACTGTGTACATACAATTGCTCATTTTGTGTTTCTACCCAGCTAATTCTTCAATTTTCTACTTCCCCCATGTCGGCACCACGAAGAGAGGGGATCCACCCTTCAAGGACAGGAAACCTACAGATAAAAGGGCGGTGCCTCTCTCCCACATCAGTTGGTTTCCTGTCCTTGACGGGATCCTACAGTCCGGAGGAGGCATACCTGCGGGGTGCCAGGAGATGGACGTTGTGGGATGCCAGGCCCGGCCAGTCTGATCCAGGCAGCGGGAGTCCCCCTGCCTCGGCTGGTGCGGTGTCCTGATGCGCCACCGCTAGGGTCAGTGGGCCTTTAGTTTGTGCGGAGGGGGGTCCAGACGAGGAAGACAGGGCCTGTCGGGGCCCGCCGAGGATCGGTGCTGGACCCCCCCTGGTTGCGGAGGTGAGAGCGCGGAGCACCCGGCGGTGTGTTTTTTTTCTACTTCCGGGTCTGCCGCGCATGGGTCTGCCGGATGGCGCGGCACCGCAAGGCATGACTGGGTAGCCAGTCTGCGCAGGCGCGGGCGTCTTCCCGCAGATGCGGGGGAGGAGGGGGCGTCGGGTCACTACAGGCACTATGGGAGGGACTCCCAGTGCCTTAAAAGGCAGTAGAGGACGCCAGTAGCTGATCATCAGAGCTCTGGCATGCTGTAAAAAAAAAAAAAAAAAAAAAAAAAAAAACTTCAGTTATATACATTTATATATATTAAAAAAATAATAATAATAATAATGAGTAACCGAGAGCTGCCTGGGGAGCAAGAGCTGCAGCTGCAGTCGCCACCACCACCGCCAACCCAACGAAAAAAGAAGCTGGAAGAAACGGGGCACCAGGACCGTAACAGTGGAAGCGGGCGCTCCGGCAGGTCCTCACAGCGCAGCAAGGATTCCACTTCAGCATCTTCCAGGAGGACTCCGTCTACAAAGATGGCTCCACCTCCTGAACCTGTACCCGCTCTAACGTCTGGTTTGTAAGTGAGCTTCGTGAAAGTCCACTTTGTAACTAGGGGCCCTTGCTCTCTCTCTTTTTGTCTCCTATAGGGGGAAAAGAGTACAGGGAAAACAAAAAATAGGACTTGTGCACTATGCACTGAAGCCTTGCCCACTACTTTGGATAAGAGACTCTGCAGCTCCTGCATTGAGCAGACTATATGCGAGGGAACCACGAGGATTTGCCTCTGAGCTTAGAGACCTAATTAAATCACAGGTTGAAAACACCTTTAAATCTTTTCAGGGGGGCAAAAGGTTAAGGAAAACTAAAAACATATCCCCCGAGTCCAGATCTAGCAGTTCTGAGGATGGCGGAGATTCGGACGCTTCCATTTCTTCCTCCTCCTCTTCCTCGTCTAAAGATAAAGGAGGACGGAGCTGTTTCCCTATTGAGGAAACAGCCTCATCAAGGCAGTCAGGTCTACTATGGGATTAGCTGATCCCCGGCCCAAAAAATCCATCCAAGACTTAATGTTTAGCGGTCTAGAGCAAAAAAAGAGGAGATCTTTTCCACTCAACGAACATGTTCACTCTCTGATTAAGAAAGAGTGGAAAAGACCGGAGAGGAAGGGCTTTCTTTCCCCTAAACAAAAATACCCGTTTGAAGACCCTGCATGTTCCTTTTGGGAAAAAGCACCAAAACTGGATGTTGCTATAGCCAAAGCCTCAAAGAAATACTCCCTTCCATTTGAGGACATGGGTGTCTTAAGAGACCCCATGGATAAAAAGGCAGACACCTTCCTAAAGGGTTCCTGGGAAGCCGCTGGGGGGGGTTAAAACCTGCGGTAGCTGCCACATGTACGGCCAGGTCTTTAATGGTCTGGCTGGATCAGATTGAATTTCAACTGAGGCAGAAAACATCTAGAGGCACAATCCTTGAAGCTTTCCCGGTAATGAAAGGGGCAGCGGCCTTCCTTGCTGACGCCTAGGCGGACTCCGTCAGGTTAGGTGCTAGAGCGGCAGGGCTTGCTAACGCGGCTAGACGAGCCCTCTGGCTCAAATGTTGGCCCAGGGATCTACAGACCAAATCTAGATTGTGCTCCATCCCCTGTGAGGGCGAGTTTCTATTTGGGGCCGCCCTTGATGACATCTTGGATAAGGCAGGGGACAATAAGAAGCGGTTCCCTATCCTATCTAACACTGCCTACAGGAAACCTTTTTGGAGTAGAAGGTTTATCCGTAGGAAACCCCCTAAAGAGCAGGATAGGTGGGAAGACAGGAGAAGGAAGACCAAAGGGTTCCTATTTAACAAACCCTCTAATGATAACAGAAAGCCCCCCAATGAAGTTTTGCCCCAGGTGGGGGGAAGGCTATCAAGCTTTCTCCCGGCCTGGGAGCTAATATCCAACAGCTCATGGGTTCTGAGCCTAATACAATCGGGCCTGAAACTCCAATTCCTCAAAATCCCTCAGCAAAACTTTGTTATAACCCCGAAAGGTCTTCAAACGAGAAGCAACTGGCCTTAGAGCAGGAAATACGGGGACTGGTAGAGAAGACAGTCCTTCAGGAAGTTCCGGGGGAGGAGAAAAGCATGGGCTTCTATTCTCCATTATTTCTGAGGAAAAAAACAGATGGGACTTACAGGACAATTGTGAATCTAAAAAAGCTGAACAAACTGTTGAAGGTGGAGGCCTTCAAAATGGAAACCATAAAATCTTCAGTAAAAATGCTGTTTCCCGGTTGTTTCATGGCTGTCCTGGATTTAAAAGACGCTTATTATCATGTCCCGATACACAAAGACTACCAGATGTTCCTCAGAGTAGCAGTTCCTTTGGGAGGAGTGGTCAAACACTATCAATATACGGCCCTCCCAATCGGCATCGCCGTAGCCCCAAGGGTTTTCACCAAAGTTGTTGCAGAAGTGATGGCTCATCTAAGGGAACAAAACACCCTGGTCGTCCCATACCTAGACGACTTCCTGGTAATAGGCAGCTCCTTCCTAGACTGCAAATCCCATCTGGAAAAGGTCATGGATTCCTTGACTCGCTTAGGATGGCTTTTGAATCTGGAAAAGTCCAAAACAGAACCATGCCAGATACAGGAATACCTAGGCATCGTGCTAGATTCAAAAAGACAGGAGTGCCGTCTCCCCTTAGGGAAAATTCACAAAATCTTAGGCCAGATTTCACGGGCAAAGTCCCACCCGTCTATGTCCCTTCGGAAAGCCATGTCCCTTCTAGGCTCCCTGACAGCATGCTTTCTGGACGTCCAATGGGCGCAAATACATACCAGGTCCCTTCAGTGGGAAATCCTAGAGGCAGAAAAAGCCCTAAAAGAGCGTTTAGAAGGGCTGTTAACGCTATCTGCAGAAACCACACTTTTCCTAGAGTGGTGGGGGAACATAAACAATCTAGCCCAGGGGATTCCTTGGACGATCCCGACACCACAAATCCTGACCACAGATGCAAGTCCCGGGGGCTGGGGGGTTCACCTCAACAACCTGGTAGCTCAGGGGGTCTGGGCAGAATGCCTAAAACTAGTTTCCTCGAACATGAAGGAGCTCCTAGCAGTAGAGCGGGCACTCCGGGAGTTCATGCACTCATTACAAGGGCACCATGTGAGGGTCTTTTCAGACAACCGGGTAGTAGTGGCGTACCTGAACCACCAGGGGGGTACACGGTCCCATTCCCTAATGCAGGTGACAGAGGTCATTTTTCGCTTAGCCGAGAGGAACTTACAATCCCTATCAGCCCTACACATAAGAGGGATAGAAAACCACACCACAGACTTTCTGAGTCGGACACAACTAAAGCAGGGCGAATGGGAGTTAAGTTAATCAGTGTTTCGGCAGATTGTACAAATGTGGGGGCATCCCTCCATAGATCTGTTTGCCAACAATCGAAACAAGAAAACGCACTCATTTTGCTCCCTAAACCCCAAAGGGAACCCCGTAGCCGTGGTCGCCTTCATGATCCCGTGGAATTACCCTATAGCTTACTCTTTTCCTCCAACAGCTCTGATTCCTGCTGTTCTGAGGAAAATCAGGGAAGAGAAGGCGAGGGTAATTTTGATAGCCCCCTTTTGGCCAAAGAGGGCATGGTTTTCATGGCTGAGGAGGTTATCAATCTCCGACCCATGGGTTCTTCCGGAACTTCCAAACCTTCTTTCTCAGGGTCCTGTTCTCCATCCTCAGGCTTCAAGCTTACACTTGACAGCCTGGAATTTGAGAGGGCTCTTCTGAAGGACAAGGGTTCTCCCCAAATCTGATCACCACACTACTTCAAAGTAGAAAACCTGTGACAACCAAACTATACGAGAAAACCTGGAAGAAATTCCTTTCAGTCTCAGGTTCCAGGTTAGGGAGGGAAGTTCCATTGACGGCTATCCTGGAGTTTTTACAGAGGGGCTTGGAGCAGGGCCTGGCCACAAGTACCTTAAAAGTTCAAGTTTCGGCCCTGGGAGTGCTCTATAACTCTGACCTAGCTAGGAATAGATGGGTATCTAGGTTTATTAAAGCATCAGCTAGATCCCGACCCATCCCATCCCGAAATACTACACCCTGGGATTTGAACTTAGTACTTTCAGCTTTAACGGAGGCACCTTTTGAACCTCTGTCGGAAGCATCCCTAAAAATCCTGTCCCTAAAAACAGCACTCTTGGAAGCTCTCACATCAGCACGTAGGGTTAGTGACATTCAGGCCCTATCGGCAGGCCCCCCCTTCACACAAATCTTGGAGGATAGGGTTACTCTGAAAACCGACCCGGCCTATCTTCCAAAAGTGGGGTCAAGATTTCACAGGTCCCAGGAAATCACCCTCCCTTCTTTCTGCCCCAACCCTAGGAACATGAAAGAGAAAGTCTTGCATACACTAGACGTCAGAAGGTGCCTAATCCAATACCTAGAGGCGACACAAGAGTGTAGGCTGGATAGTTCTCTCTTTGTTTGCTTTCAGGGCCCTCGTAAGGGGAAGAAAGCTAAGGGCACGCTGGCCAGATGGATAAGGGAGGTCATCACACTGTCGTACTGAACTGAAGGTCCACTCAACAAGAGCGGTGGCAGCCTCCTGGGTGGAGAAGGCCGGGGCTACGATAGAGCAGATATGTAGAGCGGCAACATGGTCTTCCCCCTCTACCTTCTTTAATCACTACCGGCTAGACTTAACCTCTTCTTCGGACCTTACTTTCGGGAGAAGGGTTCTGAAGCTGTAGTCCCCCCTAATGAGTCACTTCTCTGTAATTCTCTCCGTGGTGCCGTCATGGGGGAAGGAGAAAGACGTAGTTACTTACCGGTAACGGGATTTCTCAGAGCCCATGACGGCACCCGTACATTCCCTCCCTTCACGTGTGGGTGTGCACACTTATTAGTTACTTGTTGTAGCCACGTGATGTGTCTGACAAGGTCTTAGATTGAAAAATTTTGTGTTATTAACCTGGTGGTTCTATCATGCTCTGTAAACAACTGATGCGGGAGAGAGGCACCGCCCTTTTATCTGTAGGTTTCCTGTCCTTGAAGGGCGGATCCCCTCTCTCTGTGGTGCCGTCATGGGCTCTGAGAAATCCCGTTACCGGTAAGTAACTACGTCTTTCTCCACTCTATGTAGAAACAGGAAGTCTCTTTTTCCCTTCATTTATCATTCCCCAATTCACCGCCTGACCCAGCTGTTCCACCCCTCTCCCGTGCCAGGGACTTTTGCAGTGAATTGACTCATACAGGGAAAATTGACCTCCTATATCTACATAGAGCTTAGAAGTTAGTCCGTTTTTAATCACATTATATCATAGACCTAATGAAAAACAGTAGAATTAGCTGGGCTTAAGGGCAAAATGAGCAATTGTCTCATGCTGCACATAACACATCTGCATCTCTGGCTGCTATGGGCATAAAAGGGGACAAACTTATGGTGTGGCACCCATGCTCCCCTGACCTCAACCCCATTGAGAACCTCTGGAGCATCATCAAAAGGAGTGTCTATGATGGCGGGAGGCAGTTCACATCTAAGCAACAGCTCTGGGAGGGTAGTCTGCCCTCATGCAAAACAATTGAAGCAGAAACCATCCAAAACCTGACAAATTCAATGGACGAGAGAGTTCAGAAGCTCCTTTCAAACAAGCGGTCCTATGTGCAAATGTAACATCACCTAGAATAAAGTTTTGAGTTGAAAACTGTTTGATTTCAGTTTGTAATAACCTGCTAATGCTTATAATTTCAAAAATGACCATTTTTTTGTTCTTTATTAAAATGAAAAGGTTGAAAACTCTGCTGTGCATAATAATTTGGAACATGCATTTTGAGTGCAGTTTGAGTATTTTATTTTTTTAAAAATATACTGTTATCATAGGCAGTTTGTACAAAAACCTTTCAATAGTACTCTAATAGTTATTTGACTGGAAAATTACAATGACTGCAATTCATATAGGTAATTTGGGAAAATCTGAGAAAATATTATTTGCATAATAATTTGGAACAGTGTGTATGCCCTTATGGCTGTTAAGGATTTTTGAAGACCCGTCATGTTAGTGTCCATGTAAGTATGAGTCAAGAAAATGATCAGAAAGAATTACTTTTCAAAGTAAGTACACCAGTCTGATTAGGTTTATGAGATTTCTTTATAATTATGAATTCGGAATTGTGAAATCTATTGATAGCTTAAGGGCTTAATAGAAGATTGCTAAAAACTCAACTGTAGCAAAAAAAAATAAACAAATAAAACAACAAATGAACCAGCAATCAATTGATTCCTAGTGCAGAGCCCATAGGTAGACTTAAAAAAAACCAGTAAAACTTTAAATGATCCCCTTTACCCATTTGTTAAGTAAAACAATAAACATTTATTGGTATTGCTGTGTCCATAGAAGTCTGAACTATTTAAGTACATTATACTGAGAAAGTATATGGCACTCCTGGTGACTAGATTAAGTGCCCAAGTAGGGTACCAACTAGTGTAGAGCGAGTATGTTCTGTCCGAGTATGCTCGGGCCGAGCTCCGAGTATTTATAGCTGCTCGGTGATATGCTTGAATCTCTCCCATGTGCATGATTTGCAACTGTATGGCAGCTTAATTACATGTGAGGAATGTGTAAGAAATAGACATTCCTCACATGTAATAAAGCTGTCAAACAGTCGCAAATCATGCACACGGGAGCGATTCAAGCATATCACCGAGCAGCTATAAATACTCGGAGCTCGGCCCGAGCATACTCAGCGAAAGGGTTAACAGAACATACTCGCTCAACACTAGTACCAACCCGTAGATTAAGCCAATGAGAAACTTGGCACTCAAAAATTGCAGTGAATGAAACAATATTTATTGGCAATACATTATATAATAGATTAAATCAAAGTATTACAAATACAACTCATCCTGTAAAAAAAGCAAGGCTTTATGTAGGTATTGTGACACAGTAAGGGGATGCGCATAGAGGCATATTGAACCCGCTGGAGAGCATTGTAATCACGGCTACAGCAAAATAAAAGTAAGTGTGGACTTGGTCAAACTATTTGACCAAGTCAGATTTAGGAAAACCTGATATGGACTTCTGAGAGATCTGTAGGATCGGTAGTGGGATGGGTCTCTCCCTCCAGTCCGGGTCTTACAAGTGGCCATGGCCACAGTTTCCATTTAAACCTGCAGTATGGCTATGTGCCCACGCTGCAGAAATGCTCAGGGTTTTTTCCTGAGCGTTTCTGCATCTACCTAGCAGAAAAAAACGCATGCAGATTGTACATGCGGATTGTACATGCGTTTTCCTGCCAGGGACATGCGGATGTGAAGCGTTCTTCACATGCATTTCCGCATGCGGGTTGTCAAGCGCTTTCCAAGCGATTTTAGCATCACTTGGAAAGTGCTTGACGACTTGGTCACACTTTATAAATCCATGCAAAAGGCATGGATTTATATAGTGTGACCGAGAGAATGTCAAAAAATAAAAAAATATATATATACTTACCCTCCGATGGCCCCGCGCTGTCTTGCTTCGCTCGGTCCCGGCAGCGGTAGAGTGAAGGACCTGCCGACGTCATGCGTCGCGTGACCCGTCACATGACTCTGACGTCAGCGCACGTCCTTCATTCCATCGCGAAGTGCCGGGAAGCAAGGAGGAGCGCAGCGCGGGCCGCCAGAAGGTAAATATACATTTATTTTATTCTTTTTTTACAGCTTTTTTAATGGTACTTGGGTGTGGATGAGACTCTCCTCTCCTCTACACCCGGGTACCATCCGCACATTAGAACGCGCCAATTACGCAAGTACAGATGCAGTCTTGCGGAATTGGCGCGTTCTAATGCAAGTCAATGGCGGCGAAAACGCAGCACTTCAGCAAAATAATTGGTAGTGCTGCTTTTTTTTCCGCAATGATAACCCGCAGCGGAAATTTCCGCAGCATGTGCAGAGCACATGCGGATTATCATTGGGGAACATGGCAGACCTTCTACCAAGCGTTTAAGCGTTTCTGCAGCGTTTTTGCTGCTGCGGAAACACTTAAAAAACGCATCGTGGGCACAGAGCCTAAAGGTTTGGGTATGTCAGTTTGGGGTTTGCAAGCTTGAGAGCAGGAGCTCTCTGTAGAACAGGTCTGTGTGAGACTGAACACAGACCAGAGCCACGGAAAACAAAGCCACCAATGCACCCACGGGAGATACGGTAGTGTCGTTGCCCACGGCAACGGAGTATTAAGGACTGTTTGGGCGATCCGACTGCGATCTGGAGGATAACGTTTGCCTTTTTGTTGTAAGTTACCAAAATAAAGACTTTTAAGTTGGACTAAATTCGGTCACTGCCTCTTTACTGCACTGTATGAACAACGCTGCATTACAGTATATTTATGAAAAAGTTAAAATGGCAACACTCTTAGAAGATGGGGATGAAAAATATCAATATATGACCTGGCGCTTAAAGGTTTAACCCCGTAATGACCGCCAATACGACTTAAAACTTACCTGCGATATAAGAGACTAGCATCCTCTGACGGGTTAAAATCCAGCAGCTATCAGTTGTACACTATAGCCGACAACTTGCTGCATCAGCGACCATCAGTGTTGGCACCGACCATGGCTGTTTAACCCCTTAAATATTGCTGTCAATAGTGACTACAGAATCTAGATGGTTAACAGAGTGTGGGGGCTCCCTCTTTAACCCCATCGGGACCCTGAGATCTTGATTGTGTGGTCCTGATGTTTGCCATGGCAATTCATAGCCAAGTAACGGCCTTAAAGTCTTCCTGCTATAGCGGCATGTTCAGAAGTTAGAAACATTTGTGTGTTAAAAATAATTTTTTTCGTTCTTGTCATGCCACTTTGCATTAATTCATGAAAAGCACCTAAAGGGTTAATAAACTACCTGAAAGCAATTTTGAATACATTGAGGGGCGCTGCTTTTAAAATGGTGTCACTTTTGGGGATTTCCAATATATAGGACCCCCAAAGTCATTTCAAAACTGAATAGGTCCCTAAAAAAATAAGATTTGTAAATGTCTTTGAAAAAATTACTGCTACATTTTTAAAATGTTAAAAAAAATAAAACAACATTTTACAGATGGTGCTGATGTAAAGCAGACATGAGGGAAATGTTATTAATGTTTTTGTGTGGTGTGACTATCTGGATTAAAGGGAAAATCATTCAGAGTTTGAAAATTGCAAACTTTTTGAAATTTTCTGATATTTAAAAAAAAAAAACGCAAAACATATCAACCTAAATTTACCATGATCATAAAGTACAATATGTCACGAAAAGACAGTCTCAAAATCAATGGGATATGTTGAAGCATTCCAGAGTTATTACTACATAAAGTGACACATGTCAGATTTCAAAAATTTTGCCTGGTCATTAAGGGGTTAATATAGATGTGTTTAGAACAATCCACACAATACATTTAAGATCTTTATATTTCTGTCTATGTAAAAAATAATCACAGATTTTTCATTTTTTTCTGATATGTAAAAACTTACTTGTCCCAAAAAACAAATGCATCATGCAGATACATAGCCTCAGAAAAAGAGAAGTATTACCTGTAGATTTTTTATTTAAAAAATGAGAAGTTATCTGTTACATAATGGTCTCTTGTCATATTGTTGTTCCCTTTATTTCAGAATACTTGCAACTTCTTTTCACAAAAGCCGGGTACAGGGAAGTGTCCATTGAGTACGTGCTGCGAGAAACTGTGAACAAGAAGGAAGCCCTCTGTGTGCCTCGTGTTTTCGTTCAGAGCAAATTTCATAAACCTCAGTGATTGCTGCTGGGAATTTTATGTAAAATTTTTTTTTTTTTAAATAAAATCTTATATTGTCTTATGTTTTGGTTGTGTATACATCACAGCTTTTGGGCTATATATTTGGCTGATAAGTCAGGAAATGCTTCTAATACACGGGTGAGCAATTCACTTTCCCGAAGGACCACATGAGAGACCGTAACTGTTGTGGAGAGCCAAACCAATAGCCTTAAATTAATTCTGCTCAATATTAATATTAACATAATATAAAATAATTATAATTAATCATATTGTATGACTTAATATGGAGCATAATAAAGTATGCTGACATACCCATATATACTGTATGAGCCACACACAACCCCCTATATACCGTAAGAGGCCCCACATAGCCTCCTATATACAGTATGAGCCCCCACGTTGCCTCTCGTGTACAGTATGAGCCCCCACGTAGCCTCTTGTGTGCAGTATGAGCCCCCACTGTGGAATTGCACTTTTTTAGCAATTTCACCGCACTTGGAATTTTTTTCCCATTTTCCATTACATGATATGGTAAAACCAGTGATGTTGTTCAAAAGTAAGACTCGTCCCGCAAAAAATAAGCCCTCACATGGCCATATTGACCGAAAAATAAAAAAATGATGGCTCTGGAAACAAGGGGAGCAAAAAACGGAAAATGCACTGGTCATGAAGGGGTTAATAACTGCTGCATACGGATTGTACATGGATAACAGGTGAGAAAAAATTGTTTGAATTTCGTGTATGACACTCTGACAATTTTTTATATGCTCATGTGAACCTACCCCATCTCTGATAGGCCTCATTCAGAAGTCCGTTTATCGCATACGAGTGCTGTGTTTTTCACGGATAGCATTCATACCTGTGATGGTTTATGGGGTTATGTCACATGTCAGAAGAGTGGTCTGTGGAAAATATCAGAGACATGTCTGATGTTGATCCGAGGGTTGGATCAAAATCAGCAATGCAAGTCAATGGATCTGTGAAAAAATTAGAGCTCACTTGGATGCCATTGTCAGAATGGAGAAGGTGGAGACATTTTTTATATTTATTTTTTTCATTTCTCCACGTACGAGAAAATCTGATGCCACTCGTACCACACTGTGGTCAAACTGTGATCAGAATAAGCGCTTCGATTTTCTCATACGTGAAAAAATCGGATGTCTGAATGAGCCCATGTGGTGTGAAAATGCAATTCTTGTGACACTTTAAAAGGAGTTGGTCACCCCCAAAACTCGATTTAAATTAGTTCTACAGTCTTGTAAGGGACTTAAACCATATAGAAATCTTACCTGTAGTATAGATTCCCATTCTATTAAGCTAAGGTGAGGTGAGCGACATGCTGATTGAGGTGGCTCCTCAGTGCACTGAGCCCTTGGCCACTTCAAGGATGCAAACTGAAGTTTTCATTTGCATATGAAATAAAACTTTTTTTCTGATAAACTAAAGTAGTGAAAGCTATGTTACAAGTATAATTTTCATAGGTGCTATATCCCTTTACTGGACTGTAAAAGTAGTTTAAAGGGACTCTGTCAGCACAGAATGACTGTTCGATCCCAAGTACAGGCGCTCGGTGCTTCGCGACAGGGGCAATCATTTATATACCGTACACCTTCCCACCTGCTTGTTTTTCCATCTATCTCCACCCCACCTTATTTGATTGACAGCTCTGGCTTCATACAGCCAGAGAAGGATGGAAACTAAGCTGGTGGGAAGGTGTATATAAATGATTGGCCCCGCTGTGAAGCAGCGAGCGCCGGTACTTGGGATTGAATAGTCATTCTGTGCTTACAGAGGCCCTTTAAAACAGGGATGTCAATCTCAAATACACAGAGGGCCAAAATTAAAAGCTTAGCCAAACTTGCGCGCCTACCTTGATACTTATTAAAATTAGTGATGAGCGAGCATGCTTGTTACTTGAGATTTACGAGTATGCTCGGGTGTTTTCCGAGTATCTTCAGCGTGCTTGGGTGTTATGTTTCAGTCACTCTGTGCGCATGATTTGTGACTGTTTGACAGCTTTAATACATGTGAGGAATGCTTGTTTATTAGGCATTCCTCACATGTACTAAAGCTGTCAAACAGTCCCAAATCATGCACACGGAGTGACTCAAACATAACACCCGAGCACGCTGAAGATACTCGGCGAGCACCAGAGCATGCTCGCCGAAAGGGTTAACAGAATATACTTGCTCATCACTAATTAAAATATGTCTACGATTTAGGTAATTTTTCCTTATCATCAAATATAGCGACAAACGTTTTCATATGGAAACAAACTTAAAGTTTTTTTTTTTTTTACTGTAATTTTTATTGAAGATCATAAAGTTAAACAAACATCATGAAAAAACTGTCAAATTACACATTAATTAGTATGGGAATAGTTAATGCAAATATAATGCTTGCCAGGAGCATAGTTAGTAGACCTGCTAAGTGGCCTTCATGCAAACTGAATGTCTATACAACAAAAATACTCCTGTAGTTTCAGACAACCCTCTGATGAAAGTTGGCCTCGCATCTAAATAAGAATAAATCCATATCCATAAACCTATATATATGGTAATTATCTTTATTACTAAAGACAAACAACAACCACAGGACAATCACATATCGAAGGAGAGGACAAGAAACTGGGATATTCTAGGATTTATGAAGGTCTTCGTTATTATGTTGAGCCCAAAAGTAGTCCCATGGGGCCCAAATGGTATTGAAAATGTCTACTCTTGCATTCAATATAGCCGTCATGTATTCCATACGGCGTATGTCGGAAATTTTGTTTAATAAGTCCTGGTAGGAAGGGGGATGATCTGCTTCAAGTGGAGAGCTATCAAGCACCTAGCTGCTGTCAGCATATGGAGTAGTAACTTAGATGAGTTCTTTCCCATTCCCTTGGGGGGGGTGATATTGAGTAACAAAGTACATTTAAATGCATAGATCTTAGAATAAAATTATGGAAATATATAATATTGGAATAATATGTTATGTAAGAGCACATGGCCCAATGGCCTAATTTAAATATGTAATACCAAAGGATAAAAAAACTTGAATAATAGACAATAAAGTATGATGCCAACAAAAGTGCCCACCAGACACAGTAAGATACCCCCACAGTGAATTCCTATACAGTACCCTCCACACCAGGGCCGGTGTCAGCACCCGGGCAAATGCCGGGGCCCTGAGCAGGCAGAGGGGCCCACTGGCGGTCGCCCACCCCACTGGGCTATGGGCGGAGGAGAGCGGTGTCAGCGCCCGCCCTTCTCCGCCGCTTGCTCAGGGCCCCGGCAGCTGGATACTTACCTCTCCCCGTGCCTCCGCAGATCAACTGTCTTCCTGCTCTGCGCTCCCTTTGACGTCTCAGGTCAGAGGGCGCGGTGACGTCTTTACACCGCGTCCTCCCCTGAGCCGTCACAGGGAGCGCAGAGCGGAAAGACGCCGCCAACGCTGGAGTCCCGACCCGAGCAGCTGCAGCAGGTAGCAGGTGAGGAGGAGGGAGGTGAGTATTTGATTTTTTTTTTTAATGTATGGAGGCATGGGGCAGTATAAAGAGAAAGGGGGGGTATCCTGCATGGGGCATTATAAAGAGAGGGGGGGACATCCTGCATGGGGCATTATAAAGAGAAGGGGGGGTATCCTCCATGGAGCATTATAAAGAGAGGGGGGGTATCCTGCATGGGGTATTATAAAGAGAGGGGGGGACATCCTGCATGGGGCATTATAAAGAGGGGGGGGGGGTGACATCCTGCATGGGGCATTATAAGGTGGGGAACAGCCTGCATGGGGCATTATAAAGGGGGGGGGCAGCCTGCATAGTGCATTATGTGGGGGGGGAAGCCTGCATGGAGCATTATAAGGGGGGGGCAGCCTGTATGGGGCATTATGTGGGGGGTAACAGCCTGCATGGAGCATTAAAAGGGGGGGGGCCTGTATGGGGCATTATGTGGGGGGTAACGGCCTGCATGGAGCATTATAAGGGGACCAGTATCCTGTATGGAGCATTATATGAGGGCCAGTATTCTGTATGGAGCCTTATATGGGGGCCAGTATTCCGTATGGAGCCTTATATGGAGGCCAGTATTCCGTATGGGGCCTTATATGGGGGCCAGTATTCCGTATGGGGCCTTATATGGGGGCCAGTATTCCGTATGGAGCCTTATATGGGGGCCAGTATTCCGTATGGAGCCTTATATGGGGGCCAGTATTCCGTATGGAGCCTTATATGGGGGCCAGTATTCCTGTATAGAGCCTTATATGGGGGCCAGTATTCCGTATGGAGCCTTATATAGGGGCCAGTATTCCGTATGGGGCCTTATATGGGGGCCAGTATTCCGTATGGGGCCTTATATGGGGGCCAGTATTCCGTATGGGGCCTTATATGGGGGCCAGTATTCCGTATGGAGCCTTATATGGGGGCCAGTATTCCGTATGGAGCCTTATATGGGGGCCAGTATTCTGTGTGGAGCGATTCACCGGTTTCTGAGCTATTGTGGAATTTACAATAGATATCACTCATGTAATGTAAGAAGTGAAATCTTTGCATTGTACTATATATATATATATATATATATATATATATATATATATATATATATATTTCTCCGCCGTATCTCTGCATCATGAATCGTGGTATGTGTTAAAGGGGCCCACTGAGACTCTTTCGACCAGGGCCCAGAAAAACCTGGAGCCGGCCCTGCTCCACACGCACGGTATGATAACCCTACTGTACCCCCCTCCGTCATTCCCCCAACAAAGAATGATGACCCCATCACAGAATGATTCTCCAACTGAAATCCTCACGCAGCCCTCCATACAATATAATGGCCACAAAAAGTGCTCCATACAGCATAATGGGCACCATATAGTGCTCCATACAGCATAATGGGCACCACATAGTCCTCCATACAGTATAACGGTCACTGCTCCCTGCTGATTCTCTTGGATCTCTCTGCTGCATTTGACACTGGATCACCAGCTCCTCCTCACTATGCTCCACTCTATTGGGCTCAAGGACACTGTGCACTCCTGGTTCTCCTCCTACCTTTCTGACCACTCCTTCACTATATCTTTTGCCGGCTCTTACTCCTCTCTTCGTCCCCTTACTATCGGGGTTCCCCCACAGTGAATTTCTATACAGTACCATCCGCACACATGGTATGATGACCCTACTGTACTCCCCCCACCCTCTTTGCTCAATCCACTGACAAAGAATGGTTACACCCATCACAGCATGATTCTCCAACTGAAATCCCCACACAGCCCTTCATATAGTATATTGGCAACAAAAAGTGCTCCATAAAGTATAATGGGCACCATTAATGCACCTACACTAAACTACATATATTTTTAGAAAGTTTTAGGAGATTTTTACTGAAAATGCTTCTTTAAAAAAAAAAGAAATTAAAAAAAATCTTTAGTTAAAGTCATTCCTCTTAATTTTTCTTCTTCATCCGACTCAGATTGCTATCACTTCTTCCTGCCAGGACTCGTCTCTGCAGAAAGTTTGACCCAGACATCTATAGCTGATCGCTCCTAGAGCACATTCCTCACTTTTTCCCTGACTTCTACACCGCCAGATGAAGAAGAAAAGTGACAGTGACGCCCTGCACAGTAACAGGATCTCCCTTTTGTTTCCCCCATGCAAAACAGTATCCTCAAAAGTAAAAAATAAAACAGCAGTAATAGTATCCCCAAATTGACCTCTACAGTAATTATGTCCTTCACTTGCCACCATAAACTAAAATGTTCCTCATTCTGGCTCCATATAGTAATTATGTAATTCATCCTGGTCCGTTTCTGTAATAATGTCCTCCATCCTGTAATAATATACTCCGTCCTGGCCCCTTTCTGTAATATACCCCGTCCTGGACCCTTACTCTAAATAATGTTCCCCATTCTGGGTCCCTTTATTTAATAATGTTCTACTGTCATATGCCCCTTTATTTACTAATGTCCCCACTCTAGGCACCTTCCTGTAATAATGTCCCCCATCCTGGGCCCCTTTATTTAATATTGCCCCAATCCTTGACCCTTTCTGTGATAATGTCCCCCATCCTGGGCCCCTTTTTTCAATAATGTCCCCCATCCTGGGCCCTTCCTCTAATAATGTCCCCCATCCTGGGTCCCTTTCTGTAATAATGTTCCCCATCCTGGACCATTCCTTTATTGCCCCCCAATCTGGGCTTCTTTATTTAATAATGTCCCCTATGCTGGCCCCTTTATGTATGAATGTTCCCCATTATGGTCCCTATGTGCTCAATCCTGCCGCTCTTCTGTAACAAAGGAAAAAAAAATTCATCTTACCTGTCTGTGCTCTCTTGGCATGCTTTTGCTGGTCAATATGCAGTGCAGACGGGGCAGCGCATGGCAGTGACGGCATACACTGCCCACAACAGACGCTCCAATGTCAGCTGTCTGGTGGCCATTTTAACTGTTGTTGTGTAGGAAGCCAGGCGCTTTGTGCACCGCAATACATTTCAACTTAATGTGCGTCTGAGGTTCTCTTGATATATTCATGTACCGATGGTGGTTCTGGTGATGTATTCCTGTACTGATGGTAGCTCTGGTGATGTAGTTTTTACTGTAGTTTCTGATCCTGTACACATGTAGCAATCCATAACTTGTCAGATAATTTAATACATGGCTATGTTAATAAAGTATTGTACCTTCTGACATACACTGCTCAAAAAAATAAAGGGAATATAAAGGGAACACTCAAATAACACATCCTAGATGTGAATGAATGAAATATTCTCATTGAATACTATGTTCTGTACAAAGTTGAATGTGCTGACAACAAAATCACACAAAAATTATCAATGGAAATCAAATGCATTAACCAATGGAGGCCTGGACTTGGAGTCACCCCCAAAAATTAAACTGGAAAAACACACTACAGGCTGATCCAACTTTAATGTAATGTCCTTAAAACAAGTCAAAATGAGGCTCAGTATTGTGTGTGGCCTCTACGTGCCTGTATGACCTCCCTACAATGCCTGGGCATGCTCCTGATGAGGTTGCGGATGGTCTCCTGTGGGATCTCCTCCCAGACCTGGACTAAAGCATCCGCCAACTCCTGGACAGTCTGTGGTCTGTTGGTGGATGGAGCGAGACATGATGTCCCAGATGTGCTCAATCGGATTCAGGTCTGGGGATTTAGGTCTGGGGAACGGGCGGGCTAGTCCATAGCTTCAATGCCTTCATCTTGCAGGAACTGCTGAAACACTCCAGCCACATGAGGTCTGGTATTGTCCTGCATTAGGAGGAACCCAGGGCCAACCGCACCAGCATATGGTCTCCCAAGGGGTCTGAGGATCTCATCTCGGTACCTAATGGCAGTCAGGCTACCTCTGGTGAGCACATGGAGGGCTGTGCGGCCCTCCAAAGAAATGCCACCCCACACCATTACTGACCCACTGCCAAACCGGTCATGCTGAAGAATGTTGCAGGCAGCAGATCACTCTCCATGGCATCTCCAGACTCTGTCACATCTGTCACATGTGCTCAGTGTGAACCTGCTTTCATCTGTGAAGAGCACAGGGCACCAGTGGCAACTTTGCCAATCCTGGTGTTCTGTGGCAAATGCCAAGCGTCCTGAACGGTGTTGGGCTGTGAGCACCACCCCCATCTGTGGACGTCGGGCCCTCATACCACCTTCATGGAGTCGGTTTCTAACCGTTTGTGCAGACACATGCACATTTGTGGCCTGCTGGAGGTCATTTTGCAGGGCTCTGGCAGTGCTCCTCCTGTTCCTCCTTGCACAAAGGCGGAGGTAGCGGTCCTGCTGCTGGGTTGTTGCCCTCCTACGGCCCCCTCCACGTCTCCTGGTGTACTGGCCTGTCTCCTGGTAACGCCTCCAGCCTCTGGACACTACGCTGACAGACACAGCAAACCTTCTTGCCACAGCTCGCATTCATGTGCCATCCTGGATGAGCTGCACTACCTGAGCAGCTTCTGTGGGTTGTAGAGTCCTTCTCTTGCTACCACGAGTGTGAAAGCACAACCAACATTCAAAAGTGACCAAAACATCAGCCAGAAAGCATTGGTACTGAGATGTGGTCTATGGTCCCCACCTGCAGAACCACTCCTTTATTGAGGGTGTCTTGATAATTGCCAATAATTTCCATCTATTGTCTATTCCATTTGCACAACAGCATGTGAAATTGATTGTCAATCAGTGTTGCTTCCTAAGTGGACAGTTTGATTTCACAGAAGTTTGATTTACTTGGAGTTATATTCTGCTGTTTAAGTGTTCCCTTTATTTTTTTTGAGCAGTGTATTAACATCATGACTACATCTGTATTTATTATAGGAACATTAATTATAAAATTAAGCACTGCAGCATGCCTAGTCCTAACAGCCTGTAATACACTGTCAAGATTCGGCTTTGTTTGCCGGGTCAAGCAGTCATCACATGACCACTCATATGCGATTTTCATATTGACGGTTACATGCCGACAAGTTTCTCTCAGTGAAGCAGGCGCTATAGTATTTCACTGAATATTGAGAGAATCAAGAAGAACAGTTAGTTGGCAAATGATTGTAAGAATGCAAGTTGCACATGACCACTACTCAAACCGCTTATGTTATGTATACGAAAGGGCGCCAAACTGAATTTTTGCCCTGTGTACAGGAAAACCTAAATTCTCCTCTGCCTTCAGTTCAACAGAAACACGAAGAATGTCTCACAGCATCAAAGAAGACAGATTTACATTCAGACATTTTGATTAATCTTTCCCACTCTAAAGAAAAATGGCTCAAAATATTTAACCCCTTCCTCACATAGGACATAGTGGTGCATCCTATTTCATGTACAGGTGTATGGAGCAGGCTTAGTGGCTGAGCTTGCTCCATAGTTGGGGGGGGAGTCAGCCGACTTAAGGCCTCATTCAGACACTAGTATTTTTGACGTATTTTGATCAGACATTGATCAGAGTGTGGTCCAAGTGTCGTCGGTTTTTCTTGTACATGGAGAAAAAAAAAGTTTCTCCACCTTCTGCTTTCTAACAGTCTGTGAAAATCGGACTGCACTTGGATGGCATCTGAATGTGGTCCATTTTTTTCATGGATCCATTGACTTGCATTGCCAATTTTGATCCGAAGCTTAGATGAAAATCGGACATGTTTCTGCGAATTTCTGTAGACTGCTTGGTCCCCAAAAAATCTTGGACAGGTGAATGGTGCCATAGACTATCACAGGTACAAGTGCTATCCTTGAAAACCACGGTTAGCATTTGCATGTGAAAAATGGATTTCTGAATAAGGCCTAACAGCCAATGCCTACTGCTAATAGCAGCAACCAAAGCTAGATCCATATGCTGCTGTTTAACCATTTAAATGACACTGCAATTAATTCTGCACTAATCGCTCGAGCTGATGGATTGTAAGGGCAGCCTAGGGCCTACTGATGGTGGTGTTCCTATGACATCAGTATCTGGACTATATACAGCAATTCCATACTGTAGTATTACTGTACAGTAGTGTTCAAAATTATAGCAGTCCAATATGACTAACAAGATTAATCACTGTTTTTGGTATAAATTATATTACCACATGTCAAACAATTCACCAGTTGGTGCAGTAGATTCTAAGAAAACCAACAGACTCAGCATTCATGATCTGCAGGTTTTTGAGTCTGTGTATTTGAATAATTAATTGAAAGGGGTTGTGCTTAAAGTAATAGCAGTGTGGAGTTCAATTAGTAAGGTCAATCATTCTGTGAAAAAACAGGTGTGAATCAAGTGGCTCTTATTTAAAGGTGAAGCCAGCACATGTTGTACATGCATTTCTCCTTGAAAGTCTGAGAAATATGGGTCGTTCGAGACATTGTTCATAAGAACAGCATACTTTGATTAAAAAGTTGATTGGAGAGGGTAAAACATATAAAGAAGTGCAGACAATGATATGCTGTTCAGCTAAAATGATCTACAATGCTTTAAAATGGAAAGCAAACCCAGAGAGACGTTGAAGAAAACGGAAGACTACCATTCGAATGGATCAAAGAATAGCCAGAATGGCAGAGTCTCAGCCAGTCATCACCTCCAGGATGATCAAAGACAGTCTCAAGTTACCTGTGAGTAATGTGACAGTTAGAAGACGCCTGTGTGAAGCTAATCTCTTAGCAAGAAGTCCCTGAAAAGTCCCACTGTTAAAAAAAAGACATGTACTGAAGCGGATACAATTTGCCAAAGAACACATCAACTGGCTTAAAGAGAAATGGAAAAACATTTTGTGGACTGATGAAAGTAAAATTGTTCTTTTTGGGTCCAAGTGCTGCAGACAGTTCGTCAGACAACCCTTAGACTCTGCATTCAAGCCACAGTACACTCTGAAGACAGTGAAGCATGGTGGTGCAAGCATCATGATATGGGCATGTTTCTCTTACTATGGTGCCGGACCTATGTAGCGCATACCAGGGATCATGAACCAGTTTGCATATATTAAACTACTTGAAGAGGTCATGTTGCCTTATGCTGAAGAGGATATGCCCTTGAGATGGATGTTTCAACAAGACATCGACCCTAAACACACCAGTAAACGAGCAAAATCTTGGTTCCAGTCCAACAAAATTGAGGTTATGGAGTGGCCACCCCAATCCCTGGACCTTAATCCGAAAGAACACTTGTGGGGTGACATCAAAAATGCCGTTTCTGAGGGAAAGCCAGAAGTTGGTTGTCTCTATGCAACATAAATGTGAAGCAGTTCTAAAAACCTGTGGGTATACAACTAAATATTAGGTTAGTGATTCACAGGAATGCTTAATCATCAAAAAAAAGACTACATATTGTGAGTTTGTAAAGACAAATGCAGACACTGCTATTTTTTAGAATAGCCCAATGTTAATTTTTTGTTATTTTCTGTAAAGTAGTTAAAAATTATACAAATTGTCTTCAGAGAGGAGGAGGACAATATTGACCCTTTAACGAGCCTTATCACATGACTTAGGATAAAAACCAATACCAGAAACTCAATATGCAGATTTTTTTTATCGAAAGCCCGAATACGTGTACTAAACCAGAGTGCGCTCAAAAAAGTGAAAAGTGCCACAAAAAAAGTGCACTAGGATGCTGGTCAACATGACACCCTCTCCAACAGGAGAAGGGTCCCCCAAACCATTCCCCGTTCCTCCGAGCCAGAAGGCCACAGCGAGGAACAGGGACAAATAGCCACCTCCAGCCGGAGCCAGAGGCGACCCAATCTTACCCCCAGCACCTGCCCGAGTTCTCACCCGAGCAGTGCACTGGGAGCCAACAATGCTCTCCTCCCGAAAGAGGAGAGCCAGGGGGGTTCAGGGGGGGAGTGGAACCTGATGGCCACATACTTTCCCCCTAGACCTGCCAAGAGAGGAACCCGTTAGGGAACCGCATCCCGACAAAATCCTTGTAAGGACGTGGACACACGTGAAAAAGTGGACACACAGTGACAAAAAAATTAAATAAATAGTGAAGGTTTCACAGTATAATACTGCCCGGACCTTCGACCGGGAATTGAAAAATTCCCCATCCTAAGGCCAGAAGGCCCGGAATAAGGGTGTGTGCGAAGAAAGAAATATTGAAGTGCTAGTGCAAATGTGCCAGAAACTCAAGTAGTATTCCCAATCCCAGTGAGTTAAGGCACCCCAGGGTCACCACTCCTGGGGCACTTCACACTTCGGGCTTTCGATCTTCCCCGGCCCAATGGCGTCGATCCTGGGGGGCTATGCTTTCCACCAGATGACTATATCAGCCACCTGGCGTACTAACAAGCGCCTAAACCCCAGTGTGCATAATGTATCAGTCTACTAGGGCGGCCGACGGCCAAAGCCGCCTTTTCGAAAGATGCTACACTTGATCTTAGCCAAAAGGGCGAGAAGCCATAGCTTCAATGCCTTCATCTTGCAGGAACTACTGACACACTCCAGCCACATGAGGTCTGGCATTGTCCTGCATTAGGAGGAACCCAGGGCCAACCGCACCAGCATATTGTCTCACAAGGAGTCTGAGGATCTCATCTCGGTACCTAATGGCAGTCAGGCTACCTCTGGCGAGCACATGGAGGGCTGTGCGGCCCTCCAAAGAAATGCCACAGAACACCAGGATTGGCAAAGTCGCCACTGGCACCCTGTGCTCTTCACAGATGAAAGCAGGTTCACACTGAGCACATATGACAGACGTGACAGCGTCTGGAGACGCCTTGGAGAGCGATCTGCTGCCTGCAACATCCTTCAGCATGACCAGTTTGGCAGTGGGTCAGTAATGGTGTGGGGTGGCATTTCTTTGGAGGGCCGCACAGCTCTCCATATGCTCGCCAGAGGTAGCCTGACTGCCATTAGGTACCGAGATGAGATCGTCAGACCCCTTGTGAGATCATATGCTGGTGCGGTTGGCCCTGGGTTCCTCCTAATGCAGACCTCATGTGGCTGGAGTGTGTCAGCAGTTCCTGCAAGATGAAGGCAATGAAGCTATGGACTGGCCGCCCGTTCTCCAGACCTGAATCCGATTGAGCACATCTGGGACATCATGTCTCGCTCTATCCACCAACGTCACGTTGCACCACAGACTGTCCAGGAGTTGGCGGATGCTTTAGTCCAGGTCTGGGAGGAGATCCCACAGGAGACCATCCGCAACCTCATCAGGAGCATGCCCAGGCATTGTAGGGAGGTCATACAGGCACGTGGAGGCCACACACAATACTGAGCCTCATTTTGACTTGTTTTAAGGACATTACATTAAAGTTGGATCAGCATGTAGTGTGTTTTTCCAGTTTAATTTTGGGGGATGACTCCAAGTCCAGGCCTCCATTGGTTAATGCATTTGATTTCCATTGATAATTTTTGTGTGATTTTGTTGTCAGCACATTCAACTTTGTACAGAACAAAGTATTCAATGAGAATATTTTATTCATTCAGATCTAGGATGTGTTATTTGAGTGTTCCCTTTATTTTTTTGAGCAGTGTATATACCATACATCTACACATACACGTGTACACATAGATACATACACACATATACCGTACATATATACACCTACTTATACCATACATACACATATACACACACACACATCTATACATACACACATAAAAACATATGCAAGCACACACATAAACACACATATATAAATACACAAATACTACTCTTCTATATCAGGTGTTCAGATGAGCTGTGGAGGAGGTCGGCCACATAGTGCAGAGATCAGCTGGAGAGGGCTGCAGAAACCACTGTGGAGGGATGGGGACACAGCAGAAAGAACTGATAGGCCCCTGCTGCCGTGCTGTCTTGTGCAGTGAGCCCTCCTCCCCCGACCTCTTATTTATGAGATGCTGCTGGGAATGGAAGAGTGGAGGGAGCAGAAGACGCACTGCAAGTCCTGCTCTTCCTCCACTATTGTCCTCAGTGTGCTGTGCGGGCTGTGCGGGCCGGGCCCCCTGACTACAGGTAGATACTCAGCATTGGGACGCGCCATGCAGAAAGCCAGGGGCTGCAGCCAGTGAGCGTGCTCATCAGCCTGGTAAGGAAAGCGTTCATTTGCCAGCGTCTCTCTCCCCGCATGACACGCCCCCTTTTTGAAGTCATCAGTCCTGCACTCTGTGCACCGCTCTCTCCGGCTCTAGGTAATGGGTATCAGAATGATTACAGGTGGGAGTGAGAGTGTCCTCGTGCTAGTTGATACCGGGCCCCTTTCACTCCAGCCCGTAATCTTGACTGAGTGTCTCCATAGTGGCTGTGTGGGCTACTGCTATAGGCGGTACGCCCCTGCCTGCAAGGGCCCCTCTCTGTCTCCGGGCCCCGGTGCAGTTGCACCGTCTGCACTGACGGTATGTCCGTCCCTGATCTGCAGCTAATATGGAAAGCATGCATTTATCCAACGAATGCACATTTCTTATTGAAATTATTAGAATCCTGATTTCACACAGACTTGGTGTAGAATGCACACTAGAACTGAGTGAAAAGAAAATGAACATACCTGTGAAACTATTTAGGGAAGGTCACCACTATATACACTGTTCAGCAGTGGTGTACCGCCAATGGTGGCAGACCACACCGTGGCTATAGGGTCCATGAGACAGGGGGGGCCCGGTACCAGCACTGGCACCGATTCCCCCAATCCTGGCATCGTACTTTCAACTTTATCGGCACCCTGGTCCTGGATGCCGATATAGTTGAAAACAATGATGGGAGAGGGAGCCGCCAGCCTATGCTCCTCTGTGTCTGAGCTCTAAGACGTCTCAGTGCAGAGGGCGCAATGACGTTACTACAGTGTATCCTCTGTGCTGAGCAGTGGAGAGGGTCAGTAGACATGCTGCGGAGACCAGAGCTACGGGGAGAGGTAAGTATTTGTTTATTTTTTATGTATGAAGGACTAGATGGGGCCCAAAATAGTGAATAGAGCACTATATGGGGCCCATTATAGTGTATGAAGCACTTTATAGGGCCCATTATATTGTATGGAGCACTATAATACTATTGGGGGGGCTATGTGGGGCCATTATACTATTTGGAGGGCTATTATACTATTTGCAACGTTATGTGGGGGCCATTATACTGTATGTAACAATTATACAGTTTGAAGGTTTTTGTGGGGTCCATAATACTGTGTAGAGGGCTGTGTAGGGGTCAGTATGCTGTTTGGAGAGCTGGGTGGGATCCATTATAGAGTGTGGATGGGATGTATTGGGGCCATCATACTGAGTGGATGGGTATGGGGGCCATTATATTGTATAGAGGGCTGTGGGGCAATCACAGTTGGGGTATCATACTGTGTTGAGGTCACCATACTTTGCCGGGGGAGGGTTGAGGGAGAGGGGGGTACAGTAGGGTCATCATACCGTGTGTGTGGAGAGTACTGTGAAAGAATTTACTATGTGGGTATCATACTGTGTTTTGTGGGCAACTATAAGTGGCATCATACTTTATAGGGGCAACAAAAAGGCAATCTAGGGGATTCAATAGGAGGAAAATGACTTTGTATGGGCTGCAAAGTTGTGAGATATGCTCTTCTGCGTACTGATATTGTTCATTTATGAATTTAGTAGGGCTTAAGGGAATTATTGTGCTTGTTACACATCAAATCAGTAGATGCGCTCCCTAATTAGAATTTGGTTAGGGCAACTTTAAATAATGATAATGGCCCTGCCTAGTCACAAGATTATTTTACAGGCTTCTGGAAAAAGGCACAATGCCAGTAAATAATTCAAGGGTTAATTCTTTGGAACACTGAGAGGGACTTTCTAGCCAATGAAGCTTGAGTAATAAACACCTGTGGTAGCTAGGGCAACTGTGCTGAGGTCATAAATGCATACATTTATGATATAGAAGAAGTTTCTGGAACCATAGGTCATTCAGCCGTATGTGGTGCCGTAATTGATGTGTCTGGAGACCTGGAGCTTCATCACTTCACAATCTATGAGGGAGGAAAGGGATACCGCTAAGCCAGCCAGATCAGCCATACCGATTAGCCAGCCAGATCAGTCATGCCGCCTAGCCAGCCAGATCAAACTAACCCTATCAATCAATGGGGTGACAGATGTTGCAGTCAGATCTCCCTCACGTCCGGTACTAGCTGCCTTCACCTTTATGTGTACGGCATAGAGAGGTCGCATTAGGCTTCTCCATATGGTGCTCACACAGGGCACCTGCTTTGACTTTCTCCATTACTGTCTGTTTTCTGATGATGTAATGTGTAACCTGTGTGACTATGTGATGTCACTGCTATCATATCTATAGTGAATGTATATTATGTCTCACTGTAAATATGATACAATGTACAAATTCTGATAGAATTTACTGTTACGTATTGGTATTAACCTTCTAAGCCCAAGGGAAGGGCAGTCTTTCAGCCATTGTTCCCTAGAGGTTTCCCCCACAGGGGTTTTTCCTCTCTTGAGTGCTGAAGGATGATTCTTCGTAAGTTGGAGGTTTGCCATTTTCAGTGTCTTTTTCATAGCAATTGGCTGATTCCAAATTTCAGACACCGAATTAAATGAAAATAATGTGATTTGTAATAAAATTCAGTCAATTTAAAATCCAATAAAAGTTTTTTGTGTTTTTCTTTCACAACCTTGGGTTGGTGGGATTTTCTTGGGACTCAGGATCCAGCATCTATGATCAAGCTATGAAGCCAGAGTCGGAGAATTTTTAACCCTGTACTAGAAGACAGGAGGGAGCAGAGATGACAAATTGTTACACAATTAGCACAAGTTCACAATTTTCCTTGCATTCAGATAATGGGGGTGATTCAGGGCCAGACTGGGACTAATAAGAACTTCTGGCACACAAAATTCACCAGCTCACATATAATAACTGTCCTCAACCCAAATCGTAGAAACCCTGACAGGTCTTGTCGAATTTTGCTTTGCTTGTTGTACCACTTGCTTAAACGTGTTGCATAACCACTTTAAAGGGGTTGTCCACTACTCTGACAATTCCTTCCCAATCCAAATGTTTTCACCTTTTTAAGTAATAATGAATCTTATATTCCACCTCCGGATCCGGCGCTGTTCCAGCGGTGTCGGCACTCGGATCGAGTACCAGTGTTACTTCTTGCGATCCCTGAAGCCAATCAGCACTGGCCTCACTCTACCTGCCTTCGAAAGTATCACATACATCTGGAGGAAGAGTGAGAGCAGCAGCACATCTATGCATCACAGGCGGAGTACAGACAGTTATTCACCAACCGGCCTCGGGTCTCCTGACCTGAAATTTACAGCCTCATATATGCTTATGGGGTTATCAATTTGGGTCAAAAGACCTTTGGCCAGGTTGTGAATGACGGTCTGTACTCAGACCGCGACACACAGATATGTGAATATGGCCTTAATTGAATAAATTGTCACTATTCTTCTACCAACAGTCTGGCAGTGTACCATTATCCCTCCCAATATCAGACTGTAAGAACACCTCACTTTGGGAAGGGGAATAGTGACGCCCAGTTGTCAGTTACATATGTGGTCAAAATTGTTGGTACCCCTTGTTTAATGAAAGAAAAACCCACAATGGTCACAGAAATAACTTGAATCTGACAAAAGTAATAAATTAAAAATCTATGAAAATTAACAAATGAAAGTCAGTCATTGCTTTTCAACCCTGCTTCTACAGAATTTAAAAAAATATTAAACTCATGAAATAGGCCTGGACAGAAATTATGGTACCCTTAACTTAATATTTTGTTGAACAACCTTTTGAGGCAATCACTGCAATCAAACGATTCCTGTAACTGTCAATGAGACTTCTGCACCTCTCGAAAGGTATTTTGGCCCACTCCTCATGAGCAAACTGCTCCAGTTGTCTCGTGTTTGAAGGTTGCCTTTTCCAGACGGCATGTTTCAGCTCTTTCCAAAGATGCTCAAAAGGATTTAGGTCAGTGCTCATAGAAGGGCACTTCAGAGTAGTCCAATGTTTTCCTCTTAGCCATTCTTGGGTGTTTTTAGCTGTGTGTTTTGGGTTATTATCCTGTTGCAAGACCCATGACCTTCGACTGAGATCAAGCTTTCTGACACTGGGCAGCACATTTCTCTCTAGAACCCCTTGATAGTCTTGAGATTTCATTGTACCCTGCACAGATTCAAGACACCCTGTGCCAGATGCAGCAAAACAGCCCCAGAACATAACAGAGCCTCCTCCATGTTTCACAGTAGGGGCAGTGTTCTTTTCTTGATATGCTTAATTTTTCCGTCTGTGAACATAGAGCTGATGTGCCTTGCCAAAAACTTCCATTTTTGTGCTTTTGGCTTGTCAACATGTAGTTTGGCAAATTCCCATCTGGCTTTTTTTATGTTTTTTTTCAACAATGGTGTTCTCCTTGGTTGTCTCCCATGAAGTCCACTTTGGATCAAATAACGATGGATGGTGCGATCTGACACTGATGTTCCTTGAGCTTGAAGTTCACCTTTAACCCCTTAACAACCTTGGGTTTTTGCGTTTTCATTTTTTGCTCCCCTTCTTCCCAGAGCCATAGCCTTTTTATTTTTCGTTCAATATGGCCGTGTGAGGGCTTATTTTTTGCGGGACAAGTTGTTCTTTTTAACACCATCACTGGTTTTACCATATTGTGTACTGGAAAACGAGGAAAAAAATTCCAAATGCGGTGAAATTGCAAAAAAAATGCAATTCCACGCTTTTTTTTTTTTTTTTTTACCACGTTCACTGAATGCTAAAACTGACCTGCCATTATTATTCTCCAGGTCATTACGAGTTCGTAGACACCAAACATGTAAAGGTTCCTTTTTATTTAAGTGGTGAAAAAAAGATCCAAAGTTTGCTTAAAAAAAATGGCGCCATTTTCCGAGACCCGTAGCATCTCCATTTTTCGGGATCTGGGGCCAGGTGAGGGCTTATTTTTTGTGCGTCAAGCTGACATTTTTACTGGTACCATTTTGTGGCAGATGTGATCTTATGATCGCCTATTATTGCAATGTTGCGCCGACCAAAAAAAAAACGTAATTCTGGCGTTTAGAATTTTTTTCTCGTTACGCTGTTTACCGATTGGATTAACTATTTTATTTATTTTGATAGATCGGGCGATTCTGAACGCAGTTATACTAAATATGTGAGTGTGTTTTTTTTTTAAATGATTTTATTTTGAATGGGGCAAAAGGGGGGTGATTTAAACGTTTATATATTTTTTTATTTTTTAAAAACATTTTTTTTACACTTTTTGCCTTCTTCAATAGTCTCCATAGGAGACTAGAAGCAGCAGTTTTCTGATTGCTTCTACTGCATACAAGCGATGAGCAGATCACCTGTATGCAGTAGAAAGTCTCACTTGCTATGAGCGCCAACCACTGGGTGGCGCTCATAGCAAGCGAGACATGACAACCACAGGGGTCTTCTGCAGACCCCGGGTTGTCATGACTACGCATCAGTGACCCGCGATCATGTGATGGGGTCACCGATGGGCACAAAAGCGCGAGTTAAATGCCGCTGTCAGAGATTGACAGCGGCATTTAACTGGTTAACATCTGCGGGTGGATCGCGATTCCACCTGCTGCTGTTGCGGGCAAATGTCTGCTGTAAGAATCAGCTGACATGTGCCTGGTTCAGTGTGGGCTCAGCGCCGTAGCCCGAACTGAACCGGGGGTGATGGCCTATAGCGTACTAATACGTCTTAGGCTATAATGAGGTTAATCTCTTTAGTACTTTTCCTGGGCTCTTTTGTTACCATTCGTATTATCCGTCTCTTTGATTTGTCATTAATTTTCCTCCTGCGGCCACGTCCAGGGAGGTTGGCTACAGTCCCATAGATCTTAAATTTCTGAATAATATGTGCAACTGTAGTCACAGGAACATCAAGCTGCTTGGGGATGGTCTTATAACCTTTACGTTTAACATGCTTGTCTATAATTTTCTTTCTAATCTCCTGAGACAACTCTTTCCTTTGCTTCCTCTGGTCCATGTTAAGTTTGGTACACACCATGTCACCAAACAGCACAGTGAGTATCTGTAGCCCTATATACAGGCTGTTACGCTCGCACCCGGACTGACTGGCGTGAGCGTGATTAGTGATTCCACTGTACCATGAACCGAGGAGTGCCTGGAGGGGTGTAACTAAGTATCAACCCGATCCGAACAAGGTCACACGGCGGCTCAGTCGACTCCGTGAACCAGGGAAGAACCGAGCAGAGGGACCAGGTGCTACTCCAGGTCAGACCCCGGTCACAGCTGTTGACCCACACCGGGGAATGCCGGAACAGGCAGGTTAGCTGGTATGCAGACTGGTGGGCACTGGCAGGCACGGCTAGTATGAAGGCAGGTGGGTACTAGGAGGCACGGCTGGTATGAAGGCAGGCGGGTGCTGACAGGCACGGCTGGAATGCAGACAGGCAGATACTGGCAGGTATGAACGCAGGCAGGATAGGGACCAGTACAGAGTGGGATACAGGAACAGAGCCGCAGGTGCGGTGGACTAGCAGAGCAAAATCGCAGGAGCGGTGAACAAGCAGAGCGGAGCAAAACCGCAGGTGCGGTGAACAAGCAGAGCGGAGAAAAACCGCAGGTGCGGTGAACAAGCAGAGCGGAGAAAAACCGCAGGTGCGGTGAACAAGCAGAGCGGAGAAAAAACGCAGGTGCAGTGAACAAGCAGAGCGGAGCAAAACCGCAGGTGCGGTGAACAAGCAGAGCAGAGTGGAACCGCAGGTGCGGTAAACAAGCGGAGCAGAGCGGAACCGTCGGAGCGGTGAACAAGCAGAGCAGAGCAGAACCGCAGGTATGGTAAACAAGCGGAGCAGAGCGGAACCACAGGTGCGGTAAACAAGCGGAGCAGAGCGGAACCGCCGGAGTGGTAAACAAGCGGAGCAGGGCGGAACCACCGGAGCGGGAAACAAGCAGAGCAGAGCGGAACCGCAGGTGCGGTAAACAAGTGGAGCAGAGAGGAACCGCCGGAGCGGTGAGCAAGCAGAGCAGAACAGAGCAGAAGGTGAAGGCAGACAGGACAGGGCTCTGTTCACATGGAACAGACTGGAAGATACAGGAAGATAGCTAGAACACAGGAGATAAATACGGAGGCAGGGAAACAGAACGAGCAGAACCAGATACACACAAGGTACTTACAATGAAGTAGTGAGTGGACACAAAACTCACAAACAGAAGTACAGAGACAACGAGTTGGAGTTAGGTGCAGGTTCAGACACTGCAGGAAAAGGGAAGGTACAAACATGGAAACAAACAAGAAACGGGCTAGGACACTGTTCAGACAGGAACTGAAACAGAAGCAAGATACAGAAATGAGCCTGGGAACTCTGCCCCCAGGGTGGCAGAAACAGACAGGTAACAGGCCTGGGTATACAGCCCCCAGGGTGGCGGAACAGACAGGTAACAGGCCTGGGTATACAGCCCCCAGGGTGGCGGAACAGACAGGTAACAGGCCTGGGTATACAGCCCCCAGGGTGGCGGAACAGACTAGAGACAGGACAGGACCTGGCAATTCAGTTGCAAGGACAAACTGAGAGAAAGTGGTGCTCAGGCACCTCCAACTGGGTGCAGGGGGTTTAAGTATCCAGTGACTCACAGCAATAGGCTGGGGACACATTAGGACTGTGCACACAGTAGCTATAAGAAACAAGCAGAAAGCCATGCTGATGCCCTAAGCAATCAGACAAGAGACATGGACAGAGCAGGTACTGGAGCAAAGAGTGCAGCATGGACTGACAGGTAAGATTGCGGTCTTGCATGGTGGGAGGTGGTGCACCATGCAAGCACGCTGCCAGGAATGTTACAGTACCCCCCCATTTACGTCCCCTCTTCCTCCAGCCAGCAAGGATTTTCTGCAGAGAATTTGGAGGCCGATCCTTCTCCTCAAGAAGATTTCCTCTTCTGTCCACTAGAGGGAACAAAGCTGGTCTCATTATCTTGGTAACTAGGATGCTTCCTTCCATCGGCCATCCTCAGCAACAGATGAAGTGGGCGAGGTACCAGGAACAGGACACAGGAAAGTCTCTCTCCACTTATTAATATCGGGTAGCACCCCAAAGGATTCACGGGACAACTGGAGATCCTCCACCGGGTTGGAGGGGTGCAGAGACTCAGGGGAAACCACCGCTTTAACGTACACTTTGCCAAGCTTACTGGATGAAGTGGGCGAAGTACCAGGTACAGGGTGCAGAAAAGTCTCTCTCCATTTGTTATCAGGTAGCACCCCGGAGGATTCAGGAGACAACTGGAAGTCCTCCGCCTGGTTGGAGGGGTGCAGAGAGTCTGGGGTAACCACTGCCTTGACAGACACTTTGCCAAGCTTACTGGATGAAGTGAGCGAAGTACCAGGTACAGGGTGCAGAAAAGTCTCTCTCCATTTGTTATCAGGTAGCACTCCGGAGGATTCAGGAGACAACTGGAGGTCCTCCACCTGATTGGATGGGTGCAGAGACTTGGAGGTAGCCACCGCCTTGATGGACTTATTGCCAGATTTGTTAGAGATGGAGGATCCTTGCTTAGGGACCAACCTCAGTCTGGTCTCTGAGATGACACGTCTGCGAGGCGGGGCAGTACCTAAAGCCAGATCATTGGTACAATCGTCGAGACTGTGTGGGGACTATGCCTCAGCTTCCCTTCCTTCGGAGACTTCAGCGCACAGTGAGTCAGCGACTAGCAGATCTGGTGAAGAAGAAGAAACTGCTGACTGTCCTGCAGATATGGGGACTGGACATCCCTTGCACCTCAGCAGTCCCCCAGAAAACACCATGCAGGATCTCCAGACCTGAGCGGGCACTAGATCTCTCGGCTCTGGACGACCTGTGGGTAAACCAGACAGCACCTGGAATGTGAACTTCTTCATGTGTAATGCTCCAATCTGGACCTTAATTTGTACAGATATATTTTGACTGTTTCTGAGTAGGGCTCGTCCTTCCGCAGACAATGCCCAAACCGGCTTCTGGAGTTGTCGGACGGGAATCAGACACTGACTCTTCAAGGCTCTACGCCCGAAACTTCTGGTTAATCCGAGGCCTTCACTTGCCACGGAGACAATCATGGTCATCTGTGGAGAGGAAACACTAACGCCAAGGGCAGCCTCTCCTACAGGCCTAATGTCTTGGGATTCTCCAACCTTCCCAGGACAAACACCGTCAGGGTGACCCAAACAACCGCAGCGGGACCGCAATCTGATTTTGTGACCGAGTTCTGGCCTCTGCTTTACCTGACGAGCATAGTCATCCTTCATGGATTCTGTGCGGAGAGCTGCCTCTACAGGCTGGGGAACAGGAGATCTTTGGGAGGACAGAACCTGGTGTGACGGTTTACCTCTACGCCTTGCACGTCTGGACTGCCTCTTGAGGTTGGGAAGGGAAGTATTCTGTGGAGCATTGTCATCCTGTGTGGATTCTGTGTGGGCAGCAGTCTCTTCAGGCTGGAGAACTGGTAGGCTACCTACACACATCACCCATCGGGGCTGCTCCAGGATATTGGGAAGGGAAGCTTTAGCAGAAGCTTCAGGATTAGGGTCATCGAAGACCATTAGAAAGGCCACCAGGAAGGCCTGCAGGTCAAAGACGATAGGATCCCATGCTTCCCATAGGGGGGTGATCCATTTCAAGGCATCACCCGCTAGGTAGGACATCATGAATGCTACTTTAACCCGATCAATAGGAAAATAGTGAGCATACAACTTGAAATGCAGCATGTATTGCTCCACAAATGCACGGCTTCGTTTTGGATCCCCATAGTACCGTGGTGGATCCGCAGGAACGAGTGCTGATAGATCCATTTGGGCTGGTGCGTAAATCGCCTGGGCCACAGCTTGAGAGAAAAAAAAATTTTTGGTGCACGTATTCGCCAGACAAGGATTCAAAATGTCTCTGAGAGCGAAGGGCCGTGGGGCTCAACGGGAACCATGGTCTGAGCAAACGGTTACGCTCGCACCCGGACTGACTGGCATGAGCGTGATTAGTGATCCCACTGTATCATGAACCGAGGAGTGCCTGGAGGGGCGTAACTAAGTATCAACCCGATCCGACCAAGGTCAAACGGCGGCTCAGTCAACTCCGTGAACCAGGGAGGAACCGAGCAGAGGGACCAAGTGCTACTCCAGGTCAGACCCCGGTCACAGCTGTTGACCCACACCGTGGAATGTAGAAACAGGCAGGTTAGCTGGTATGCAGACAGGTGGGCACTGGCAGGCACCGCTGGTATGAAGGCAAGTGGGTACTAGCAGAACGGCTGGTATGAAGGCAGGCGGGTGCTGACAGGCACGGCTGGAATGCAGACAGGCAGATACTGGCAGGTATGAACGCAGGCTGGATAGGGACCAGTACAGAGTGGGATACAGGAACAGAGCCACAGGTGCGGTGGACTAGCAGAGCAAAACCGCAGGAGCGGTGAACAAGCAGAGCGGAGCAAAACCTCAGGTGTGGTGAACAAACAGAGCGGAGAAAAACTGCAGGTGTGGTGAACAAGCAGAGCAGAGCAAAACCGCAGGTGCGGTGAACAAGCAGAGCGAAGCAAAACTGCAGGTGCGGTAAACAAGCGGAGCAGTGCGGAACCGCCGGAGCGGTGAACAAGCAGAGCAGAACCGCAGGTGCGGTAAACAAGCAGAGCAGAGCGGAACTGTAGGTGCGGTAAACAAGAGGAGCAGAGCGGAACCACCGGAGCGGGAAACAAGCAGAGCAGAGCGGAACCGCTGGTGTGGTAAACAAGCGGAGCAGAGCGGAACCGCCGGAGCGATGAAAAAGCAGAGCAGAGCAGAACCGCAGGTACGGTAAACAAGCGGAGCAGAGCGGAACCGCCGGAGCGGTGAGCAAGCAAAGCAGAACAGAGCAGAAGGTGAAGGCAGACAGAACAGGGCTCTGTTCACATGGAACAGACTGGAAGATACAGGAAGATAGCTAGAACACAGGAGGTAAATACGGAGGCAGGGAAACAGAACGAGCAGTACCAGATACACACAAGGTACTTACAATGAAATAGCAAGTGGACACAAAACTCACAAACAGAAGTACAGAGACAACGAGTTGGAGTTAGGTGCAGGTTCAGACACTGCAGGAAAAGGGAAGGTACAAACATGGAAACAAACAAGAAACGGGCTAGGACACTGTTCAGACAGGAACTGAAACAGAAACAAGATACAGAAACGAGCCTGGGAACTCAGCCCCCAGGGTGGCGGAAACAGACAGGTAACAGGCCTGGGTATACAGCCCCCAGGGTGGCGGAACAGACAGGTAACAGGCCTGGTTATTCAGCCCCCAGGGTGGCGTAACAGACTAGAGACAGGACAGGACCTGGCAATTCAGTTGCAAGGACAAACTGAGAGAAAGTGTTGCTCAGGCACCTCTTACTGGGTGGAGGGGGTTTAAGTATCCAGTGACTCACAGCAATAGGCTGGGGACGCATTAGGACTGTGAGCACAGTAGCTATAAGAAACAAGCAGAAAGCCGCACCGACGCCCTAAGCAATCAGACAAGAGACATGGACAGAGCAGGTACTGGAGCAAAGAGTGCAGCATGGACTAACAGGTAAGATTGCGGTCTTGCATCGTGGGAGGTGGTGCACCATGCAAGCACGCCGCCAGGAATGTTACACAGGCTCACTAACTGATTACAAGATTGTAGACACCTGTGATGCTAATTAGTGGACACAACTTGATTTAACATGTCCCTTTTGTCAGGGGTACCATCATTTCTGTCCAGGCCTATTTCATGAGTTTAATTTTTTTTTTAATTCTATGGAAGCAGGGTTGAAAAGCAATGTCTGACTTTCATTTGTTCATTTTCATAGATTTTTAATTTATTATTACTTTTGTCAGATTCAAGTTATTTCTGTGACCATTGTGGGTTTTTCTTTCATTAAACGAGGGGTACCAACAATTTTGAACATGTGTGTAGGTCTAGGCTACACTTTTTGAAGTGCTACTTACTGATTTTAACCATTGAGCAGCAGTTGAAGGTTTTCACACTATTAACCTGAAGATATGGAGTTAATCCGCAGGTTAATAGCGTTCTAAAGCTGCGCAGCTGACAATCCAGCTACCAAGAGGAAAATTAACTTTATTCCTTCTGGCGGCCTCCAGCTTTCAACCATAGAGGCGCAGCTCCAGTCACCACTCAGTACATAGTGAGCGGCTGCTGTGACCATACTCCGGCACTGACTGACAGCCGTGTAATGCACACGCCCGGGCTGAGCGGCGTGTGCGTGTGATTCCACTGGACCGTGCCGGAGAGTGAATGCCTGGAGGGGCGTAACTAGGTATTCACCCCATTCGACCAGGGTCGCACGACGGCATACGACGCCAGTGCACCAAGGAGGAACCGAGCAGAGGGACCAGGTGCTACTCCAGGACAGACCCCGGACACGGCTGTTGACCCACACAGGGGAATACAGGAACAGACTGGTTAGGCTGGCACACAGACTGGTGGGAATAGGCAGGTACGACTGGTATGCAGGCAGGCGGGTATGCAGGCAGGGGGGTACAGGCAAGCACGGCTAGAGTGCAGACAGGAAGGCACTAGCAGGTAGGAACACAGGCGGGATAGGACCCAGTACACACTGGGACTCTGGAACAGAACCACAGACGTGGCGGACAAACACAGCAGAGTGAAGCCGCCCAGAGAGGTGAGCGAGAGCAGGGCAGGACGAGACCGCCCGGAGCGGTGAGCAAGAGCAGGGCAGGACGAGACCGCCTGGAGCGGTGAGCAAGAGCAGAGCAGGACGAGACCGCCTGGAGCGGTGAGCAAGAGCAGAGCAGGATGAGACCGCCTGGAGCGGTGAGCAAGAGCAGAGCAGGACGAGACCGCCAGGAGCGGTGAGCAAAGGGTCAGAGCTGAGCGAGACTGCCGGAGCAGTGAGCAAGGAGTCAGAGCAGGACGAGGCCGCTTGGAGCAGTGAGCAAAAGGGTCAGAGCGGAGCAAGGCTGCCGGAGCAGTGAGCAAAAGGGTCAGAGCGGAGCAAGGCTGCCGGAGCAGTGAGCAAGGAGTCAGAGCAGGACGGACAGGGCTCTGTTCACACGGAACAGACAGGAAGGGAAAGGCAGAGCCAGATACCCACAGTGAAGTAGCAAGTGGACCACAAACTCACAAACGGGAGTACAGAGACAACAAGCAGGAGTTAGGTACGAGTTCAGACTCTGCAGAAAAAGGAAAGGAACGGACATAGAGAAAAAACAGGTAAAAGATAGGAGAGAGTACAGACTGGAGCTGAGTGTATGGAGGAGACCGACACTGCAGAGGGATACAGGAGCGGGTCTGGGAAAATGGCCCCCAGAGAGGCGGGACGAACAGGCAAGGAGCGTGTTCAGACAGGACGGACAAGATACAGGAGCGGGTCTAGGTAATCGGCCCCTAGAAGGCAGGAGGAACAGGCTAGGAGCGTGTTCAGACAGGACAGACAAGATACAGGAGCGGGTCTAGGTAATCGGCCCCTAGAAGGCGGGAGGAACAGGCTAGGAGCGTGTTCAGACAGGCCTGGAAATACAGCCTCCAGGATAGGCAGGCAAGAGAACACAGAACGGGACCTGGCACCTTCAGAGTGCAAGCACACACTGAATGAAGCACAATGCTCAGGCAGGGATTGATTGGAGCAGCTGGGTTATATACCAGGTGACAGACAGCAATAGGCTGAGGACGCACAAGGGGTGTGACCCACAGCAGGTACAAAAAGCAGGAAGTGATCGGGCGCCGCCCTTAAGCAGCAGAAACAGACATAAACAGACAGCATGGAGGGAAGCCAGAGAGACATTCTGGACTGGAGATCAAGTGCGCGCTCTTGCACAGTGGGAGATGGACCACCATGCAAGGGCGCCGCCAGGTATGTTACAAGCCGGCTCAGCAGTGCATCAGTACAGAGCTGGCTGTCAGTGCCGCATCATGGTAACAGCCGAAGCTCACTATGTACTGAGCTATGACTGAAGCTGCTGCAGTCGCAACTATATTCCTCCCAGTGGCCTCCAGCTTTTAGTCATAAAGTTCATTTCCTCCTGGTAGCCGGACTGTCAGTGAGGCGACCGCGGAGATTTAGAATGCCATTACCCTGCAGATTAACACTATAGCTGAAGGTTAATATTATTTTTTGACATGACAGGTTCCCTTTACTTGGACTGTCCACTACTCGGACATCCCTTCTCAATCCGTATGTTTCCCCCATAGTAAAAGAATAACACTTTCGCCACGGTCGGACGTTCAGTATTGTACATCAGTATTTGTAGCTAAAACCAGGAGTGGCACAATCAGAGGAAAAGTATAATAGAAACACGTCACCACTTCTGTATTTATCACCCACTCCTCGTTTTGGCTTACAAACACTGAGGTAAAATACTGAATGTGTGAATGTAGCCTTATATTCACCGCCGGTGCCGATCCGGCGGTGTCGGCACTGGCTCTCCTGGGGTTCATGTGACATTATTATATCACGTGAACCCTGCAGCCAGTCAGTGCTGGCTTCACTTTTCCCTCCTCCGGACAAATCAGACATTTGGAGGAAGCGAGAGCTGCAGACATTTAAATCTGAAGGAGGGGAGTGTGAAGCCAGCGCAGGCAGTGCCGACATTGCTGGAACGGCGCCGGCACCGTAGGTGAGTAGAATTATTATTATTTTACTGGGGGGAAAACATTGGGATTCAGAAGGGGCTGTCCAAATGGTGGATAACCACTTCAAGGCTAGACAGCAACTACTATGGCTCTAATTCATCAAGACCAGGGTTGTCCATGCAGGCCTTTATGAGGGGGTGTGCTGGTGTCAGACACGCTGGATTCATTAAGAGGCACTTGCAGGGTCGAAATGGTACTCAAATTTGAGGGCACAGAGGCCCACTTGCTATGAAGTGAATGTTGTATATGTTCGCCGATTTTTCTGGATTGCTAGAAATAGATATCACCTTTGCAGAATGCAAACTGCTGTGAAGCCAGAATAACACTGTGAAATTTAAAGGGAACCTGTCAGGTCAGATAACTCTATTTTCCTGCAGGTGTAGGGTTAATCTGCAGGTTAATAGCATTATGAAGGTGCCTAGCACATGTACTGCAAGTGTGTCTCACCTGGGGCAAAATAAACTTTATTTCTCTCAGGGGCTTTGAGTCATGCAGGTGTGCCCGAAGCAATTACAGTCACTGCTCAAAGCAGTCAGAGCAGCAGCAGTAAGCACTCCCCGGCACTGACTGACAGCCGCCTCTGCACTGATGTACAGCTGGCTGTCAGTCAAGGAAGGAATGCAGCAAACAATGACCAGCCCCACCCACAAAAGTGACCTCACTATCGGGGGCAGGGCTGGTCTCTGCTCTCCCCATTCTCTCCTTACAATGCCCACTAACATTACACTCTCTTTTTTGCTAGTCAGTTCTCATAAGAGCCAGCGAGGTTGCACACTGTCATTGTGCACTGAGAAGAATATTGCACAGTAGAGCAGGGACTAGCCCAGCCCCTGAATGGATGTCACTGATGAGGGTGCTTCGTTTCAGGGTGGGGACAGAGGCTAAACTAAAACTAAAGCAGTTAGATTAGAGAGGGAATGATAAGGACTTTTTAATTAAAGCATATTAGAAAAGCTATTAGATTATTACAATAAATAATCATTTAGGTTGAAAATCATTATTAGCTTCTTACCACCCCTTTAAGGTGCTTTGACTGCACCTAAATGTACCATTAAAAGGAACATGTCAGCTGCCAAACTTCCTAAACTGCCACCATGACTGTATTGCACCCTTTTTCTACATTTTCATTATCCCCTTTTTGTTGCTTAGTGATTGATGATAAATGTAAAATTAAAGGGGCTTAATCCAATAAGAAAAAATTGTAGACCATGAACCATTACAATATATAAAAAAAATCTAATTTTATTACCTATACAAAACAAACATGTTAAAAAACGTGAGTCTTAAAAAATGGGAAAACCAGCAGGTGGCAGCACAATTCAATTTACATATCAGGAGGCAAATGTATGTAGTCATAGTTTACATCCCCAGAATGGAGAACAATAATTTAGTCCATTCTTTAGTACATACAGTATATATATGGGTTCAATAAACCTTGGCAGTCAAAATAGAACAAATAGTATAAAGATATTTTAGTTGTAGTAATAACAATGATTAATCATAGATAGATTGTGATAAAATGACTGCTGTGGGACATAAGTCATAAAAATAGAGTTGGAAGAAAGGTAAGGGGGGAAGAAAACCTATTGTAATTTTGTAGTTACCTCCTGTAGAGTGTGATGCCAAGCCCCTATGTATGTTTCGGCGTTGAAGCCTCCTTCCCAGAGTTTGATCAGAGTGGAATCCATTTTTCTCGGATGTGGAAAATTAAAAAAAAAAAAAAAAGTTTCTCCATCTTTTCCATTCAGTTTATCCATGAAAATCCATCCAAAGTCCCCTCTGAATTGTAAAGTGCTGCAGAATAAGTTGGGGCTATAGAAATAACAATGATTAATATGATTATTAAAATCAGACCACACTAGGATGTCATCCAAGTGCAGTCCAATGTTTCCTATAGACCAATAGACATGAATGAGCGAGTGCCATACCATTCGGAGGCAAAATGTGCATGCTGCAAATTTTTTTATTTGGATTTTTTTACAGTCAGAGGAAAAAAAAATCGGACATGGGCACTGCCTCATTTAATAACATTGGTCCGAGTGCAATCTGATTTTTTTAAGGATCGCACTCGGACCGAAGTTACGGTTGTCTGCACGAGCTCTGCACTAACCCAAATCCCCTTTCCCTCTTTGCTTTAGAAATGCAACTCTTTTTGACCTAACAAGATTTACACTAGCATATCTACTATCATAATTGCCTGTTAGTAACTGCTTATTAGCCTCTAACTAGCATATCTTTCCAGTATTTAATACAATTTATACCTTAATTATGTATTTGTTCATAAGATTTTTTTATGCTAATGCACAAATAAAGCTATATATATATATATATATATATATATATATATATATATATATATATATATATATAGCCAGTATGTGTATATATATATATATATATATATATATATATACAGTGCCTTGAAAATGTATTCATACCCTGTGAACCTTTCCACGTTTATTCACTTTATACCCATAAATGTATAAGTGTTTTATTGAAATTTCATGTAATATACTAACATTAAGTAGCAAGTATTTGTAAAGTTTAAAGGGAATGATACATGGCTTTCAGTATATTTTAAAAATATAAATCTGAAAATTGTGACATGCATTTTTGTTCAGCCCCCTGAGTCAATACTTTGTAGGACCACCTTTCGGTACAATTACTACTGCAAGTCTTTTAGGCTATGTCTCTACCAGCTTTGCACATCTAGAGGCTGAAATTTTTGCCAATTTGTCTTTGCAAAATAGCTCTAGGCTCAGTGAGATTGGATGGAGGCGTCTGTGAACAGCAATTTTCAAGTCTTGACACAGATTCTCAATGGGATTTAGGTCTGGACTGTGATTGAGTCATTCAAACACATGAATATCCTTTGACCTAAACCATTCATTCCATTGTAGCTTTGGCAGTATGTTTAGGGTCATTGTCCTGCTGGAAGGTGAACCTTCGCCCCAGTCTCAAGTCTTTTGTAGCTTCTAACAGCTTTTCCTCAAAGAATGCACTGTATTTAGTGCCATCCATCTTCTCATCAACTCTGACCAGCTTCTGTATCCAGGCTGAAGAATGCATTCCCATAGCATGATGCTGCCACCACCATGTTTGACGGTGGGGATGGTGTTTTCAGGGTAATGTGCAGTGTTAATTTTCCACCACACATAGCGTTTTGAATTCAGCCCAAACATTTCTACTTTAGTCTTATCTGACCAGAGCACCTTCTTCACACATGCTATGTAGGGGACACAGCTTGCAAATACATAGTTAAATCCTAAAATAATATGCAAATTAAAGCCATCATTAATACTCCATATAAACCTGGTCAAACAAGATTTAGCGTTGTGTCTTCCCATAGACATAATCTGTCATTATGCACTTGTAGCTGCTTAGTAAATAGATGTGACAAGTGATGACTTGTTCTGACAAGCATTAACTTCAATGTGAACCTTCTGTGAACTAGAATTCATTAAATATAAATGATTATTATTATGAGTCAACAATAATGAAAAGCCAGCCAGGTTATATTTATGATTCCCTAATTACGATCCTTCTTCATTACATGAAAATATAGGTCAGGATGAAAAAAAAACAGTCAGAGGTCAAATCAGCTATAAAATGATTGATGTCTTTGGTCTTTTCCTACCCAACTATTAAAGTGATTCACAGAAAACTTAATTAACAGTCATGATGCCGAAGCTGCAGGTGTTGAGCTTGCAGCTCATATAAATGAGAATTTCTAATGATCAGACACAACCTGGGTTTAGATTACAGTTCTGGCTATGTGCAACATTTGAGTTCTTCATCACATATGGAAAAAAAGCCTACAAATGACTTAGTTTTGATTTATTTCGGATTTTTATAAATAACAGTCAATGGTATACGGTAGTCCAAGTGTGTTCGTTAGTGCCTGAGTAGGGCTCCAGTCCCTTAGTAAGTATAGATAAAAAACTTGGCACTCAAGTAGATATGCAAAAAACAGTAATTTATTTATACAATCCAAAATTTGACGTTTCAGTCCTTGATCTGGACCTTCATCAGCATAAGGTGGATTGCAAGAGAAAAAACGCAGCGATGCACATTTCACCTACTATAGTGTATCCTTCTTCCTTAATTACCACTTCTCTTGCAATCCGCCTTATTCTGTTATTCTGATGAAGGTTTAAATTACTGTCAATTTTTGGATTGTATAAATAAATGACCCTTTTTTGTTCATCTACTTGAGTGCCGAGTTTTTCATCTATACTTATTAACGGCTTTTTATTAATATTTATAAAATGCTAAACAAATGCCTTAAAAGATATGAAAGCAAACTGCATAGTAAATGAGTGGACAAGATCTGCATCAAGTTTGTATGTTCTCCCCTTGATTGCTATGGTTTCCTCTGGGTTCTCTGGTTTCCTCCCACGCTCCAAAGACTTATTGATAGGGAATCTAGATTGTGAGCCCCAATGGGGACTGTGATGATGATGTACGTATATAAAGAGTTTATGGTGAAGAATTAATGGCGCTATATTAGCGAAACAAATAATTATTATTATTTATTTATATAGCGCCATTGATTCCTTGGTGCTGTGCATAAGAAGGGGTTACATACCAAATACAGATATCACTTACAGTAAACAAACTAACAATGATAGACTGGTACAGAGGGAAGAGCACCCAGCCCTTGTGGGCTTACATTCTACAGGAACGGGGGAGGAGACAGTAGGTTGAGGGGTTGCAGTAGCTCCGGTGTTGTTGAGGTGGCAGTAAGCAAGGTCATGGGAGGCTGTAAGCTTGTTTGAAGAGATGGGTTTTCAGGTTCCGTCTGATGGATCCAAGTGTGGTGGATAATCGGACGTGTTGAGGCTCAGAATTCCATAAGATGGGGGATATTCAGGAGAAATCTTGGCGGCGATTGGGCGAGGAACGAATAAGTGTGGAGGAGAGAAAGCGGTCTTGGGAGGACCAGAGATTATGTAAGGGAATGTATCGGGAGATTAGTTCAGAGATGTACGGAGGAGAGATGTTATGGATGGCTTTGTAGGTCAGTGTTAGTAGTTTGAATTGGATACTCTGGGGAAATGGGAGCCAGTGAAGGGATTTGCAAAGGGGGTTAGCAGAGGAGTAGTGAGGCGAGAGATGGACCAGTCGAGCAGCAGAGTTAAGGATGGACTGGAGGGGTGCGAGAGTGTAAGCAGGTAGGCCACAGAGGAGGGTGTTGCAGTAGTCGAGGCGGGAGATGATGAGGGCATGCACAAGCAGTTTAGTAGATTGAGGGTTGAGGAAAGGACAGATTCTGGAAATATTTTTGAGCTGGAGGTGACAGGAGGTGGTGAGAGCTTGAATGTGGGGTTTGAAGGACAGGGCAGAGTCAAGGGTTACTCAGAGGCAGCGGATTGTCGGTACAGGGGAAAGAGTGATGTCATTTATCGTAATAGAAAGATCAGGTGGGAAAGATATGCGAGATGGGGGAAAGATAATGAGTTCAATTTTGTCCACATTGAGCTTGAGGAAGCGGGAGGAGAAGAAGGAGGAGGATATGGCTGCTAGACCTGCTGGGATTCTGGACAGCAGAGAGGTAGATCTGGGTGTCATCAACATACAGATGGTGCTGGAAGCAATGGGATTTTATGAGTTGTCCCAGGCCAAGGGTATAGATTGAGAAGAGTAGGGGTCCTAGGACAGAGCCTTGAGGGACCCCAACAGAGAGGGGGCGGGGTGAGGAGGTAGTGTGGGAGTGGGAGACACTAAATGTGCGTTTAGAAAGGTATGAGAAGATCCAAGATAGGGGAAGGTCATTGACGCCAAAGGAAGAGAGGATCTGTAGTAGGAGGCAGTGGTCAACTGTATTGAAAGCAGAGGACAGGTCAAGAAGAAGGAGTACAGAGAATTGTCTGTTAGCTTTGGCTGTAAGTCATTGGTGATTTTCGTAAGGGCAGTTTTGGTTAAATGCTGGGGGTGGAAGCCGGATTGTCGGTTGTCGAAGCGAGGAAAATAAGTAAATAAAATATAAAAACTTACAGATAGCTTATATGTGTTGTGTTTGAACCGAGCTTTCCCTTTAGAGCCCAACCTCACCGGTCATATCGAAAGGGACTAGTTTCATTAGACAACACATTTAGGGTATGTGCACACAAAGTCTTTTTCAGGTGGATTCTGCCTGAGAAAGTGCTAAACAAAATTCTAAAAGAATGAACATATGCATAGCAATGTAAAAATGACTTGGATATGTTCTGTCTTTTGTCACTTCTTTTACCCGTTTCAGGCTTTGAATGCCAGGAAACCGTTAAAAGAAGTATTAACTTCATTCCTTGGGTGACTTCTCCTTGAAAGGCGCTCTCTATTTAAAGTTTACATTACAAAAATAAGAGGCCAGTGGCGCAGCCAAGAAAAAAAGACAGAAAAAATGCCAACGAAGACGCTTCGGCATTTTCCTGAAACAACTTCGCTGTGTGTACATACTCTAACATTTTTTTTCCAAAATAGAAAGATATCCCTTATCTATAGATTCAGGAAAAATCTGAAACTCTTAAAATTTGGACTTTGCACAAAATCTGAACTTCTATAAAAAGTAAAAATTGACACTCAGAATAAGGACCCATGCAGACAAAATAACGTATCGCACTCAGACCCACGTTATTATGAGGTCGTTCACATGTCCGATATTTTCCTTGGACAGAGACTGTCTGAAGAAAAAAATGACTGCATGCCCGAGTTTGATCCAATATTCGGATCGCATTTGGCCATGCAAGTCAATGAGTGTGTGGCAACTATCATACTGCAATTGGATGACATCTTTATGCAATCTGATTTCTGTGCACTGACAGAATGGAGAAGGAGAATTTTTTTTCATCCAAGAGAATTGGATCACACTGTGCTCATACTCTCATCAAACTTGGGTCATAGTGTGATTTGCATAATCCATCTGATTCTCTCAGATGAGAGAATCTATGGCCATCTGCACCTGCCCTAATAGATTATAATAATTCTGGTTATATGTATAAAGCACTAACTTCCTGTGCAGTACATGGCAACTTCTTAATCAATACATAAATTAGATTGGACAGTAACAAATGATTAGTAACATAATATTAAAGAGGTTTTCCCAAAATGACAAGTTATTCCATCTCCATGGGTTATGGGATAAATTGCTGATCACTGTAAGCCAGAGTTGGACCCCCAGTGGTGCGAAAGTTATCCTCAAACCTTTGGATATGGGATCTCGAAAATAGGATTCTGCAACCAGAAAACCGGTTCCACAGTGCGCCATCTGAATGGAGTGGAGGTGCACACATTCACAACAAAACTGCAACAGGATGGGCATGGATGAGCTTCTAAAGCAGGGGTGCGCAACATTTTTTGGTCCAAGGGCCACATTGCGATACTGAACTTATCCCAAGGTCTGCACATTTTGTTTTGAAAGGGGTAATCACATGAATACATCACCAGAACCTCCATCAATACATTAATACTTCACCAGAACCATATTTTGAGTATTTGAGAAGGATTTGGAGAGTTACTACTCAGTTTCTGCTCCAAAAAAATCAGTGTGAACACACGCTAACTTAAATTGATTCATTTTGGAGCAGAAACTCGCCAAATCCTACTAGTAATCTCAAATCTCTAAGTTTTGACACTTTTTAAGTTTTAACATAGCCATAAAACAAGTAATGGATTGCTACATGTGTACAAGATCAGAACCACTGTTAGCACGTGAGTGCAGCACCAGAACCACCATCAGTACATGAATGCAGAATAATAACTGCCATCATTACATGAATGCAGCAGCAGAACCACCGTCGGTACATGAAAGCAGCTCCAGAACCATCGTCAGTACATGAATGCAGTGAAAGAACCCATCAGTACATGAATGCAGCACCAGAACGACGGTCAGTACATGAATGCAGCATCAGAACCACCATAAGTACATGAATGCAGCACCAATAACATATTCAGTATATGAATTCAGCGCAAAAACAGACGGTACATGAATGCATGGCTAGAACCACTATTGGTACATGAATACAGCGCTAGAACCACCATCAGTATGAGGGCAGTGCCAGAAACACCGTCAGTACATGACTGCAGTGCCAGAAACACTTTCAGTACATGAATTCAGTGCCAGAGACCATCAGTACATGAAAGCAGCACAAGAAACACCATCAGTACTTATATACAGCACCAAGCTTAGTATAGTGATCAATTGTAATGTCAGGTAAGCCCCATACATTTGAATTGCATTAACCTACAATTCCCAGTATTTCTTTAACAATAGTAAGGAGATGCTGGGAGTTGTTGTTACCAGCCATCATCAGACTGCGGTCCATACAGGAACCACAGTACTGATGAGACATAGTCAGTATCACAAATAAACATTTACATCCAGGTACCTTATAGATGACATCTTCTCTGATTGGAGTCGTTCCCTTCCCTTTTGTCTCCATGTAGCACAGATGCCAAGATGAGATTTGCTGTACAGAGCCCGTTTTTACAGACTTCCCTCTTCTCCATCTTCAGCAGCACTTCCCGACACAGTGCCCTTAAAAATAAAAGCATCATTATACTGCCCCATCAATAAAAATATCTCCTATGCTCTGCCCCTGAATAATTGCCCCTCACTGTGCTTCCTGCACAAAATCCTCCTCCACACACTGCCCTTCTCTAAAATATCCCCCACATTGCCCTTCTCTATAATGCCCCCAATATAATATCCCCCACACAGCCCTTCTCCATAATGTCCCCCCACATACTGCCCCTTTCCATATCTCACCCAAACTGTCCCTTTCGAAGTGTCCAACCCCATTGCCCCGCTCTGTACTATGTCCCCTTTTCACAATCCCCTAATTGCCCCATAATCTCCCCCATAATGTCCACCATTGCCACATTATGTGCCCTCATAGTAACACAACTCTCCCCTCCCCCCTCATCTAAAGTAACATGACATTTAATCTTCACCTCCTCCACGGAGGGCTTACCGAGGCCCAACGTCTTCTCTTCCTGTGCGGCGCCGGCAGCAGTGTGATGAAGTGGGCAGCGTGCTGACCTCACTTTGCTGCTGCACATCAGGGTGAGGGTTGATAAGCGCTGCTCTGCCCTAGTCCTGGCGCCACAGTGATGAAATGTATTCATGTCTGAAAGACGTGAATTCATTTCAATATAGGATAGCCACATCCCGGACAGCTCCGCAGGCGGCATAGTATCCCTTGGAGGGCCGCATATGGCCAGTGGGCCGCATGTTGTGCAGGTCTGTTCTAAAGGATTCATCATATTATATAACATCTACATAACATATCATTTAAAACCACGCGCTAAGATCGTACTGGGGAAAATGTGAAAACATTTCTGACATGTGCTGAAGGTAAGGGCCCAATTTATGCAAATGTCTGCTGTAAAGCTACATTATGTTGCCTAGAGGCCATCCTTATATGTCTACCCACAACCCATGCTGCTATTTCCGATACAGCAGAAAAAAGGGTAACTTGGCACCCTAATTTATACCAGACCATCAAATGCTGAAAGAACAATCTCTTCCCCTTTGTTGAGCTCATAGGAGTCTATGGGCCTGTTCAGCAGACATGTATATGTATACAATGGGATCATTTCTCCGAGCAGACTTTGATCAGAGAGTGGTCCTAGTGCCATAAGTTTTTCTAGGACGTAGAGAAAAAAAACTGTCCCCATCTTCTCCTTTCTGACAGTCGGTGAAAATCAGAGAGCACTCGGATGGCATCCGAGTGTGGTTCTATTTTTTTCACGCACCCATAGATTTGCATTGACCAAAATCAGACATGTCTCATTTTTTTAAAATAGACCACTCGGTCCTAGGACAAAAATCAGACATGTGAACAGCCCTATAAAATATCATAAGTACGAGTGCTGTCCGTGAAAACCAGAGATATGAGAAAAACCGACTTGTGAATGAGCTCTAAGGAGGAGTAGACCTGGGCGCTTTTCATTTGCAGAACCTCCATTGAAAGCACCAGACGACCAGCTGCGGGAACCTGGACAATGTGTGGCTGCCCTAAGGCTTTGTGCACACCACATCTTTTAAACTCAAGTGAACCTGCTGAGTTTACCAAACAGAAGATGCTCCGGAAGCATTTTTAATTCCTCAAGAGTCATTTGTGTTGTTTTTTTCCCCCAGTCATTTCCTGAGAATTGACTGCTTCATGGTTTTGTGTGTCAGCTTTTTTTTTTGGGAGAATTTTCCCATGGTTTTTGTGACTTTTTTTTCACTCCATTGAGTAATGAAGAAACAGCGAGCGTATTTTCTTAAAGCAAAACCGATGGCAAAATGTTCCAAAGGACACGCGGCCATTTTCCAGGAATCTTTTTCGCTTTACTATTGACTTGTAGCGTAAAGTACAGAGCGTCTCCTGAGAAAGGCCAGGACGGACCAATCACTTCTTTTACAATGCGGTTTTGCAGCGTGGTAAAAACACGGTAATTTTACAGCGAACACAAGGTGTGAACACTGCCTAAGGACGCTGTTGAACTGTGCAGTTTTTTTGGCGCTTTTATTTTCACACGCAGTTGCAGCTTTTCTGTTCTAAAAAATACATTCAAAAGCACCAAAAACGCATCAAATAGAGAGGAAAATGCAGCAAAACCTCAATAACCAGAGAAGATTGTTATTGCGCATTATGGTGCATAAAATGGCTAAAAAGCAGCAAAAAAACGCTATGTGTAAATTGTAATCACAGCCTTAGGCCATGGCCCCACTATCAGTATTTGTTCAGTATTCAGTCAGTATTTTTTCTCAGGAGTGGGAGCCAAAACCAGGTGAGGAACAATCAGAGAAAAGGTATAATAGAAACAAGTCACCAATTCTGCATTTACCACCCACTCCTGGTTTTGCCTCCCACTCCTGAAAAAAAATACTGACTGAATACTGACCGAATACTGACCAAATACTGATAGTGGGACCGTGGCCTCAGACTGATGGATGGACAGACAGAATAACTGACAGACTGTAAACATATGATGAGTAGATGGATGGAGAGACCACATGCAGGCATGTACAGCAGCAGCAGCAGGCACACAGTCGGTCACTACTATCTCCCTCAGTAATGAGCCCTGGCTGTCGGTGACCGGGGGCGGCGCTGCTCCTCCCTCTGCCGCCTCATTTCCAGGCTAGGAGCAGCTCGCCGCCCAGGCTCCGCTCCTGCAGTGTGTGCCCGGGACTAGGCGGTGAGCTCAGCCCTGCGTCCTCCGGTGCCGGCAGCCTCCTGGCTCACGTATGTCTGCCGCATAATGGAAACAACGGGGATACGAGGAGGCAAAGGCCATGAGACTGTGCAGCCCGAGGAAGAGGAGGAGGTGGACCCCAGAATACAGGTACTGACTGCACGGGCACTGCCATTGTGTGCCACCAGGAGACGGGCAGGAGGTGTATTATGGCATGTGGGCACCACAGGGATCCTACATGACGGTGCAGTCTGTGAGGACGTTAGTGCCCTGTGTATAATGACAGGTCATGGTGCAATATAACCCATTACTATATATGTAGCAATATGTCGTGTGTGTGTATACAGCCACAAGATATTCATCTGCAGGGCGCCGGGCACAATACAGGCATGGCACTTGGACCCCACTCTGCTCACACATCACAAGGTCAGATTAAATGCCGCTGTCATCAGTACTGGAATCATTCATTGGAAATGGGTCTTTAAAAACAAGTATTGGGTATGTGCCCATGCCCGGCGGCATTGGCAGGGAGACATGTAAAACCTTCAGCAGCGGGGGATTCTCTGGAGGTCTCCTAGTATATAATGTGTATTATCAGTAACATTCTCTGTCTGTGTAGAATCCATATGTCACTATTAAATATTACTTGTGCCCACAGTGCCACATGGCACAGGTATTTTTGCACGTGGCCAGGAAACAAAGGATTGGAGGGGATTTGATTGCATTGGCCGAGGTGCTTTCTCATGATCGCAAATTTAATAGGACTGGTGCTTAAGAAACGTAGAAAATCTGATAACGTGGAATTTGTTTTCTGTAATATGTTTGGAGCTGCGATCTGGGGTCTGGTTAGTCAGTGACGTGTATGTAAACAGCCAGAGAAAGGCATTTTTGTTAAACATTACCATGTCCGGTCCTTTAATGAAATCAACAAATCTAATTGGAGCTGCTGTAATTGCCTAAAGGGTGTTTCTAATTGTAAGTGAATGTGGTGTGATATAAGAGATGTCTGAGTATGTTCTAGTTTGCTTTAGAACTATGTGTATCAAATCATGTTGTACATGTGATCTTTAGGGCTAGGGCTCCTGCAGATGGGTACGAGCAAGGACTGCTAATGCCCAGCCTGTCCGCGGGTCTCCTGACCCGAGCATGGCGGCTCCATGTATTTCTGTGAAGCTGGGGTCGGGCGACCTGGGGCCAGTCTGTGCATTGTGCTCCAAGATTCATGGACGTCTGCATGAGCCTTTTGCTTTCTACTGGAGATATTCGTTGTACGGTTCCCCCTATCGAAGAAATAAAGACAAAAAAAAAACTTCCAGAACAATAGGAAAGTGAGAATTGATCTTTCAGAAAGCTAGACTGCACAGATCGATGCCCAGATCTACCTCCAGTGCCATCAACTGATTTGTTTTTTTCAGAATGTCTGTCTGGAAATAGATCCCTCAATGAATATAATTTCTGTAGCATTAACATATGCCGCGGCACTTTACAATACAGAGGGGATATGTACAGACAATTAAATACAGCACAGAGTTTACACTTAATTCAACACATACCAAGAGGAGTGAGGGCCCTGCATGTAGGCTTACAGTCTGAGGAAATAGGGGAGACCCAAAAGGTAAAAATAAAAGTACTTGTCGCATAAGGTGTAGCCAATAATATGAGAGGGGCATTCAAATAACACTGCATGAACCGGTCACCAGCCAGTATGTGTACAATATAAAGTCCTACGGAGTGCATAGAAGGGAGAACAGGGAATCGTGATAGGCTATTCTAAAGAAATGTATTGTTAGGGCATGTGTGGATACTGGGCGTTAACTGGATTGCTTTGGGTAGTGCATTCCAGAAAACTGGTGCAGCATGCGAGAAGTCATGGAGACGGGAGTGGGAGGTCCTGATTAGGCCTCATTCAGACATCCATTTTGCATGTACGGGTTGTATCAGTTTTTTCACGGATAGAACATGCACCCATTATAGTTTATGGTGCTATTCACATTTCCGCATTTTTTCATGTACAGTCTGTGCAAAACTCACGGAGACATGTCTATTTTTTTTTTTCCGATATCACGGATAAAAAGTACCAATACAACTGTATGGGTCTATGAAAACCACGTTCAGCACATAGATGGCATCCGCTTGCTGTCCGTATATAACATTGCGAAGGATAGGAGAGGCTCTGCAATTCATCCATCCATGAAAAACACTGATGTCACACTGTTGAAAAAAACGGACACGTGAATGATGCACTGTTGCAAAACACTGACAACTGTACATTTTTTTTTTTTTTAAACGTATATGTTTAAACATGAACGTGTGAATGAGTCCTTACAGTGGATGTTAGTCTTAGGTCATTAGTGGAATGTAGAGGACGAGTAGGGTGGTGGACAGATACCAGATCATGTGTTACATCATAGGCAATAACTTACTGATTGACAGAATGGGGAATTTTCATCCCCAATGGGACACTTTTATCCTAGTTGGAATGGATCTGCAGTGCGCACGCCTGATTGTCGTCCCATTAATTCCCAATGGGGGATGCTGGGAAAAGCGAATCACTCGGCAGTGCCATAGAGAATGAATGGAGCGCTGGTCGAGCATGGACACTGCAGCTCCATCCTAACTAGGATAAAAATGACGTTTTCTGCCACCAATTAAACAAGTTATCATCGTGGTCCTGTGACAATTATAGAAATGTATTGAGATGCAGTTTCCATGTGATATACATCTATAACATGAACACACACTGCAGTTTCACTCCGGTTTTCTTGTTATTGAATGTTGTTCCTGTTATCATTTTGACAAAATTGTCAAAATGTCTGTATTAAAGGAACTGGACATAGAGCGAACCTGTCACATGGTTGTTGAGCAGGAGCAACACATAATATTTATGAGAGAAGAGTCAATATAACTAATCATTTATTGATCTACATCCCTGCTTATTCTACTCTTAAGAATCCAATAGTAACCCAAAAGAAAAAACCGAACACCCAGGTCATGGTATACAGAAAATAAACAATTTAGCCAAACAATGTGTCAGACTATAATACATCTTGACAAATTAGACGAAGGTGTGCCGAAACACGCGTCGGGGTCGGCGTGCAGCACATGGAGTGACGGACCACCAGGTATTCAGATATTTCCATTTCATGTTGTGTATGATTGAACTATAGGGATGATGTATCTAGTAGTCTGTATATATACCCTTTAGACTTTCTAATTTGTCAAGATGTATAAACTTTAGCTCCACTCTGAGTAATTGTACCTGCATCGCCAGTGGTTTAGGTATATGAGATTTGTAGCCTTATTTGGTCATTGACCGTATATACAATTAAAGTTTTGATAGGGCTACTTTGCACTTTTTTGCACTTTTGTATACTAAAGTATGTGGGTTTAACACAATACATATCTCATATTGCATCTGCAGCATCAATATACTATGGTGTAGTTTGGTCCTGTGTTTCTACAATTGTACTTCACATGAAGGCATTGTGTTTAGTATAGATCCGTGTGTGCACTTTTTCTTTAGTGCCACCAAGAACCAATTGATGTTTCTAATAAAGGTTTTTTTAGTCTTACATTGTTTGGCTAATTGTTTATTTTCTGTATACCATGACCTGAGTATTCGTTTTTTTCTTTTGGGTTATGATTAGCTTTCTGAATGGCCGTTTTATAGTCTGGTACATATGTATGTCGTATAATGCATCCCGTGATTGTAGTGTATGGGGTATTTATTGCATGGACATATATTATATGTGAATTCCAGGAATTGTTCTAATATCTTAAGAATCCAATAGGTAGACCTACGCGGTGATTAACCTCTTATGAGTTTATATGTAGAGATGGCTATCGAGTACTGATTAGGACCGCCCACTGGACTTCTGTGCAGAATTGCAATGAATTCGGTCAATAAACTGCCCTTTTTTTTTGGCCTTTGCTGTACATCTGTAAGCATCCAACATAAAAAAAAACATGCGGTATGCTCCATCAAATATCATATTTCCAACATACGTCAGCACAGGAATCCCCCTTGGCTCCATACCACATAGCACATGACAGGACACCTCAGACGCTGAAGATCTACTCCCCATTGTACAGGTGAGAAGCTATTCGCGGGGCTCCGCAAATGTCTCATCATCTTCAAGATGATGATTGTTTGCTGTCACTGTATTAAAACCTGCTGTGCTTTCAGCCTGGAGTCAATAAGCATATTTTCATCCACTGATGGCAAACATAGATCTTGAAAATGCTGAGACATTGCTGAGCCCTACTAATAGCTTCTTACCTATGGAATAAGGAGTAGATCTAAAGTGTTCTGTTATCACGATCAACTGTTTACTGTTCCCAAGGTTCCTTTTGGAAGGGCACCAGAGGACGGCGTGAAGCAGTCTACACTGCCACATATACATGTACTGGTGTGTTCATCAGTAGTAGCCCCACAGTGGAAGGTGAGCACGCACCTAATGTACTCACGTGGAGTTATATTGCACTTCTATTACTATGATTAGGAAGCGCTCTTGTTCCCATTTCCGCCATTGGGAGGTCAGCTCCAGAAAGACAGCAGATGATGCTACGCCGCTGTGAAGTCTCTGCACAAAGGCATGACACATTTAGCTGAAGTTAGAAAACTGTGTACCTGCATCTAAACATATTACTTAAAAAAAAAAAAAAAATATATATACAGTGCCTACAAGTAGTATTCAACCCCCTGCAGATTTAGCTGGTTGACACATGCGGAATTAACTTGGCATTGTGACATTTGTACTGTAGATCAGACTGGAAGTGGGAAATGCACTGCAGCAAATTTTTTTTTTTTTTTTTTAAAACTTAAAAAGTTAATTCAGAGTGTCATTTATTATTCAACCCCTCAAACCACAAGAATTCTGTTTGGTCCCCCTAAAGTATTAAGAAGTAGTTCAGGCACCAAGAATAATGAGCTTCACATGTGTGGATTAAAGATCTCTTTTGCCAGCCTTTTCTGACTATTTAAGACCCTCCCCAAACTTGTGAACAGCACTCAGACATGGTCAACATGGGAACGACAAAGGAGCATTCCAAGGCCATCAGAGACAAGATCGTGGAGGGTCACAAGGCTGGCAAGGGGTACAAAACCCTTTCCAAGGAGTTGGGCCTACCTGTCTCCACTGTTGGGAGCATCATCCGTAAGTGGAAGGCTTATGGAACTACTGTTAGCCTTCCACGGCCAGGACAGCCTTTGAAAGTGGCCTCCCGTGCCGAGGCCAGGCTTGTCCGAAGAGTCAAGGCTAACCCAAGGACAACAAGGAAGGAGCTCCGGGAAGATCTCATGGCAGTGGGGACATTGGTTTCAGTCAATACCATAAGTAACGTACTCCACCGCAATGGTCTCCGTTCCAGACGAGCCCGTAAGGTACCTTTACTTTCAAAGCGTCATGTCAAGGCTCGTCTACAGTTTGCTCATGATCACTTGGAGGACTCTGAGACAGACTGGTTCATGGTTCTATGGTCTGATGAGATCGAGATCTTTGGTGCCAACCACACACGTGACGTTTGGAGACTGGATGGCACTGCATACGACCCCAAGAATACCATCCCTACAGTCAAGCATGGTGGTGGCAGCATCATGCTGTGGGGCTGTTTCTCTGCCAAGGGGCCTGGCCATCTGGTCCGCATCCATGGGAAGATGGATAGCACGGCCTACCTGGAGATTTTGGCCAAGAACCTCCGCTCCTCCATCAAGGATCTTAAGATGGGTCGTAATTTCATCTTCCAACAAGACAACGACCCAAAGCACACAGCCAAGAAAACCAAGGCCTGGTTCAATAGGGAAAAAGTCAAGGTGTTGGAGTGGCCTAGTCAGTCTCCTGACCTTAACCCAATTGAAAACTTGTGGAAGGAGCTCAAGAATAAAGTCCACATGAGACACCCAAAGAACCTAGATAACTTGGAGAAGATCTGCATGGAGGAGTGGGCCAAGATAACTCCACAGACCTGTGCGGCCTGATCAGGTCTTATAAAAGACGATTATTAGCTGTAATTGCAAACAAGGGTTATTCCACAAAATATTAAACATAGGGGTTGTATAATAATTGACCCACACTTTTATGTTTAAAATTTAATAAAATTCAACTGAGCAACATAACTTTTTGGTTTGTAAGATTTATGCTTCTGTTCATAAAACCTACTCTCGTTTGCAGTTTGAAGGCTCTAACTTATTTGCATCTTATCAAACCAGCTAAATCTGCAGGGGGTTGAATACTACTTGTAGGCACTGTATATATATTAATATGTTTAGATGTTTTTTGGAAATGTACGTGACTTTCCCCAGCACCCAATTCTAATAACTCTGTTGTGCAGAGCCCATTGACGATTGTCTTTGTGCCCACAATGAGTTTTTGAAGCTGCATATTTTCGCTGTACTAAAGCGCAGCGTTCTACAGTTCCAGCAAAGTTTTATAGATGTACAGAAATCTCCTGCCCACTGTGCTTCTTTTTAATTCTGCATAAACTGACCTGTGGTGCGTGTTTCAGATTTGCAATGTGTCAATTTCTCTTGCAGGTACGCTGAGTTTTATGTGCAGATGTCCGCATAGACTTGCATTAGATAAATGCACTAATAAGAGCGCATGCAATATGCACATGAAGTTTTGTCAAAGCCAAATAAAAGGAAATATAAAAACAAAGTATCTATATTTAAAGTATGACAAACCAAAAAGAGTCAAAAACGCAATGAAAAAAAAACTAGCCTAATTTACTTAATAGGTGCAGAAAATCTGCAATGTTAAAAGCTCATCGTGGGAACTTAGCCTTATGGACCTTTGTGCTTTGTCTTCTTTTCTAGCTGTTTCTTGGCTAAGCACCTGCTAAAGTTTAAAGAGGTTCGTTGTTCACTACTTTTTACATTGATGACCTATCCGCCTCCTATTGATTTGAATAGGAGGCGGATGTGCAGTACCCTGCGACAGCCACTACTAGAAGACGGAGTAGCTCGGCAAGTACTTCCGGCTGGCGGCCTCTGCCGATAACAGCTGATCAGTGGGGGGTGCTGGGTGTTGGATCCTGGCCAATCAGACATAGGATAGGTCATAAATGTAAAAATAGTGGACAACCTCTTTTTAAATTTAAAAAAAAAAAAAGTGTTTTTTTTTTCTTTGAATTCTCTACAGTCGGTAACTGAGCACAGCGGCTCTGCCTGAGTAGACACCAAGAGCTTCTGAACTAATTTTTTGGCTGCTGCATTGTCGCTCTGGCGTCGGCACTGCAGACGATGCTTTCTGAGAAGGCTGAATCGATGGCGTGCTGCTTTGAACATGGTAGGGCCAACAGCCAAACTCATTCAGTCACATGCTTCGCTGAAGTCTCGACACAGGTGGGAGGAAGAACCATTTCCCTCTGTGCTGAGACAGAAGAAACTACAGAACTTCCTATCCTATTGCAAATTTTATTTATCTTTGTAATTTTTAGTGTCTAAAAAAAAAAGATACCTCTAAAACATCATATGGGCAGTGTGGTGGCTCAGTGGTTAAAACTGTTGCCTTGCAGCAGAGCTTCTTTTATTTATTATTTGAATACGGGGAAATACAGTGACTGGCATATGAGCGGAGGAGTTGAGCGTTTGGCTTTCAGGTCGGTGACGTTCTGTATGAATGTTCAGTATTTCTAGAACTTGCCTTCCAGCTCAGACTCTGCCACTCTGCCTCACAATCCCATACTGAGTTCACTGACTGTTTAGATACATTTTGCTAATGGATAGCACTGACCTAGATTTAGATTTCTTGCATCTCTTCCAAGTGAGTATCACTTGTATTAACCAAAATGTAAAATCCCTGCAGTAAGATTTGGGTACTTCTGCTTATTTCAGAATTATATGACCCTTTTTGAGGATAATTTGTGGTTTATGAAGCAATATAATAAAACCTAAAACAGGTAATGGTGCCCATATACAATACTTAAAACTGCTATTTTTACAGATGTCCAAATACTCATGCAGGATCATTCTTAAATGGGCAGAAGGCAGCTAGCTCTCTGTCCCGACTACACAAGCAAACTCGGACAAAGAGTTGTCCAGGATTGGCACGAAAGTCTGCATTCACCCCTGTGACTTTAACGTGGCGCGGGGCAGTAGCCATAGACTAGGTACCGATGACTTTAGTTGGCCAGGGCCAGATGTTGAGGACTTCAATGAGGAAGACCACCAGTCCAAAATAAACTCTTTTACTTAACGATAACGTTGTGGGAATTATATGCAGTAGGTAGTGGGCACACATCTTTATGAGTGTTTCATAGCATTTTTTCACACAGTTTCTGTTCCTTCCTCTTTACTCTCTTATTACATTATCTTCGCTGTTTCACTCTACTTCACCACAACCCAGCTCAGTAATACAGTCCAGTTAGCAAGAGTCCTATTCTCAATCCGCAGTTCTGCAACTTAACTTCTCTGTCTCTGATGCTTTGGAACTCCCGCCCGGGGCTCTCTCTTCATTTCACACACTATGTCCCTTCTTGGTCCGTTACCTCTCCGAGTTATAAACTCTGGGTTGTACCACTAAGCGTTCTCTCTCAGGACCCGTTTCCAATCGATCACTATATTTTTCGGTCACGTCTGTTCTTCTTTCCACTAGGATCTTGTTATCCTCTGTCACGGTCTCCTTTTCCTTTAGGGACACCCAGGACATGTGTCACTGACCAGATCCTTGGTCTGCTTTCTGCACACACTGGGCCCTATATGTCCTGACAGGAAACTGTCTTTGTCTCTTCAGCTAAGCCCCTCCCTCTCTGGGCTAGTCCCAACTGTTAACCCTAACTCTCCTTTCCATCTGGCAACATACACCGTATGTCTGGGTTCACGTTACACAATACAACATTACACTTGTTCTTCAAGGTGTTACGTGGGCAACATGTCAGTCTCCTTAAATGAGCACAAACTTGTGAATCTTGACATCGCGCATTGTCAGGATTCTCCAGTGTCGGCAGCAAGACTGGGCTGTCAAGTAACCGCAAGTATGCAATATGCATGTCCCAGACTTCGCTCAATTCCCTTGTGTTGAGAGAGGCCGCGCACGTCTAACTGGCATGTGGCCGGAAGTATACATGTCACATACTTGTGGTCATGTGACTGCCTGCTCCTGATGCTGGCACGGAAGAAAAAATAGTTTGATTACAGTTTTGCTGTGTTTTTGCCTGTACTATAAAACGGGGCTGTGGAGTCGGTAAGCCAAACTTCCGACTTAGACTCCTCAATTTCCATGACTCAGACTCTGACTCAACGACACCGACTCCCTCATACATGGCTCATGTTTAAGTGATAAATTTACTGTAGCACAGATTCATCTCAGCTAAAAGTCTAGACCCTTAGATCAGGAATAGGAAATTATGATAAATTTATAGGGCACGATTGGCCACAATGCCTCTCAACTAAGCACTTTCAAATTTGTCAGGACTGCATGGGACTGACATAGAAGCAACAAAAATAGTAACATTTTGTGTTTTAAAAAAATTAATTTCCACATTTCAAGCAATTTTATATCAAAATTCTGTCAAAAATGGCTTGCTGAATCCAGGCCTATGTGCTTCGTCTACACTGTCAGTTTAGGCTGACAGACTTCCTTTTTTAATTTTTTTTTTTTTTTTTCTTTATTACACCCAGGCTGTTTTGAGTCATCAGGAAATTACGCAGGACTTTACCCAACCTTCTGTACGATCTCTCTTCTTCAGTCTTGGCATGGGCTTTTTGCCAGCAAGCATTACTAAGATAAATAGTTTGTATACATGACACCAATGAAATTGTGTTCACTTACTCCTTTTTATATTAAGGATTTTTTTTTTTAGTATAATTTTTTTTTTTTTTATACCAAAATGTTTCCTCTTTTGGGTTGTAAAAAAAAATAAAATAAATAATTGTTACAGAATATCTTTGCAGAAGTGTAAAGGGAACCTGTCACCAGAATAAACACTATTAACCCAGATATGGGGTTAATCTGCTGGTTAATAGCGTTGGCCAAACGGGATACTTCCAAAACAAGTATTTTTATTTAAAACATGACATATAAAAAAAAATCTGCAGCTGACAACATGCAATTAGGTAAATGGTGTATAAATACTTTTCTGCATTATCAAAACTCACCAGCAATCATCATGGGACCTTAGCCTTAGGCTGTGTTCACACGTAGTGTTTATGCTTCATTTTTCCTGCTGCTTATCTGCATGTTTTTTTTCTGATTATTGCTGCAGTTTTTTAATGCGTTTCCTCCTTATTTGATGCATTTTTGGTGCAGATTTGAAGCAGTTTTTTACAGAGAAGCTTTGATTCTGCATTTGAAAAAATGCAACTGCATTTTTACTTGCATGTGTGGTTTTGTTTTTGGCTCCTCATAGAAGCCTATAGAGAGAAAACTTTGAAAAAAATGTACAGTATAGCATCGCCTTAAGGCCACGGCCCCACTATCAGTATTTGGTCAGTATTCTGTCAGTATTTTTTCTCAAGAGTGGGAGCCAAAACCAGGAGTTGGTGATAAATGCAGAATTGGTGACTTGTTTCTATTATACCTTTTCTCTGATTGTTCCTTACCTGGTTTTGGCTCCCCCCTCCTGAGAAAAAATACTGAGCAAATACTGATAGTGGGGCTGTGGCTTTAGACTCTGGGTTAGGCTAAGTGCCCACGATGCAGAAATTCTGCATATTTTTTCCGCATCTCCCTGGCAGGAAAAATGCATGCGGATTTTACATGCGTTTTTCCTGCCAGGTAGAAGCGTTTGTCAACCTGCATGCAGAAATGCATGCAAAAACGCTTTTCCAAGCGATTTTAGCATCATTTGGAAAAGTGCTTGACAACTTGGTCACACTATATAAATCCAGCTGGCATGGATCTATATAGTGTGACCAAGTAATAGTTAAAAAAAGAATAAGAATGGTAAAAAATAAAGATTATACTCGCCTTCCGAAGGCCTCCGGTCTTTTCTCCCCTGCGTCCGGTCTCTTGAGTCATGTGACAGGTCACGCGACTGCTGACGCCAGCGGTCGCGTAACCTGTCACATGACTAAATTACGTCATGGAAGGTCCTTTTAGACCATCGCGAGCCGCCCAACACACCGGACTCATCGCTATGGAGACCGGGGGCCATCGGAAGGTGAGTATGATCTTTATTTTTTATTTTAAATTCTTTTTTTAACAGGTTCTATGGTACCCGAGTCTGGAGGAGAGTCTCCTCTTTTCCAGACCCTGGTACCATCCGCACATTGAATCGCTTAATATCCGCATGTGCAGATGTAGTCATGCGGATATTAAGCGATTTCAATGCAAGTCAATGGCGGCAATTACGCTACGTGTCCGCAAAATTAATGGACATGCTGGTTATTTTTCTGCAATGATAATCCGCAGCGGAAATTTCCGCAGCATGTGCACAGCACATGCGGCTTTTTATTGGGGACCATGGGCACGTATTACCAACCGTTTTTTTTAAGCGTCTTCGCTGTGGAAATTCCGCGGCAAAAATGCTTGAAAAACTCAGTGGGCACACAGCCGGAGAGCTTTCATGAAATCACATCCACTTTGCTTGGACAATTAAACATAGCAGATTTTCTTCACAAAAATCTACAGTGGAAAAATGCAGTATTTATGCAAGGAGGCCTGTGCAGAAGCTTATGCATTGGGGTGTTTTCATACAAAACAAATCAGCCAGATTCCTCATTTGTGGGTTCTTTAACCCCTTAATGGACCAGGGCGTATTAGTACGCCCCAGGCCATCACCCCCAGTTCAGTGAGGGCTCCGGCGCGGAGCCCGCGCTGAACCGAGCACATGTCAGCTGATTCTTACAGCTGACATGTGCTCGCAACAGCCGCGGGTGGAATCGCGATCCACCCGTGGCTGTTCACATGTTAAATGCCGCTATCTCTGACAGCGGCATTTAACATTGCCGCCCAGAAGTGCGTCACTTACCCCGCCCATCGGTGACCCCATCAGGTGATCGCGGGTCACTGATGGGTGGGCATGACAACCCTGGGTCTGCAGCAGACCTCAGTGGTGGTCATGTAATGATCGCTATGAGCTCCACCTAGTGGTCGGCGCTTAGTACAGGAGCATTTCTGCTACATAGAGGTGATCTGCTCATCACCTCTATGTAGCAGAGGTGATCAGACAAGTGCTGCTTCTAGTCTCCCATGGAGACTATAGAAGCATGCAAAAAGTGAAAAAAAAAATGTTTTTAAAAATATTAAAATTAAAAGAATATAAAAGTTTTTAAATCGCCCCCCTTTTGCCCCATTCAAAATAAAATAATAAAAAATAAACCCCACATACACATATTTGGTACCGCCGTGTTCAGAATCTCCCGATCAATATAAAAAAAGAATGAATCCGATCGGTAAACGACAGAATGAGAAAAAAATTCCAAACGTCAGAATTACGTTTTTTTGGTCTCCGCAACATTGCAATAAAATGCAATAACGGGCGAGCAAAACATCGTATCTACTCCAAAATGGTATCAATAAAAACGTCAGCCCGGTGCGCAAAAAATAAGCCCTCACCCTACCCCAGATGGAGACGCTACGGGTCTCGGAAAAATGGCACCTTTTTTTTTCACCACTTAAATAAAAAAGAACCTATACATGTTTGGTTTCTACAAACTCGTAATGACCTAGAGAATAATAATGGCAGATCAGTTTTAGCATCCAGTGAACGTGGAAAGAAAAAAAAACAAACAACTGTGGAATTGCATTTTTTTTTGCAATTTCACTGCACTTGGAATTTTTTTTCCCGTTTTCCAGTACACGATATGGTAAAACTAGTAATGGCGTTTAAAAGTACAACTCGTCCTGCAAAAAATAAGCCCTCACATGGCCATATTGCCCAAAAAATAAAAACGCTATGGCTGTGGGAACAAAGGGAGCAAAAAACGAAAATGCAAAAACGGAAAATCCCAAGGTCGCGAAGAAGTGGTTAAATGGGTTCTCCGGTCTAAATTGATAAGTCTGCAGTCACTGTGTGTGTGACTGCAGACTTATGATCCCCCTCCCCACCCCAATGCGTGCACTATGCGCTGCCGGGACTCGCCAGGACCTGAGGGTACGTATGTGGTATGCATACTCCCAGGCAGAAACCGTCTAGTAGATGTGGCCTCGCGCCATACATTTATATGTAGCGAGGTTGTGCCCGCTAGCCGGCCCTGTCACTAGACGACTTTTGCTCCGGAGTATAATGCATACATACACGAATCCTTGCAGCGCACAGTGCATGTGTTGGGGGGATTCAGAAGTCTGCAGTCACAGAGAATGACTGCAGACTTATCGATTTAGATCGGGCAACGCCTTTAAGTCTCCTTTTGCCTTGTAGTATTTATTGAAGTTTTGAATGCACCAAACTCTTCAAAATGGCGTACGTAGTTAATGAATTTTGTACAAAATAAAAAACGGCCTTTTATTTTTGTCTTTGTTTTTGCAACTTAAAGCTCAAAAAGTCAAATGTCTCCCTACAATGTTGAAAAATTTGCGCCAAAATGTGACACACACAATCTTTCCATAGGGGAAACTGGAGTACATTTGTGTCAAAATCGTATGACACTTTAAAAAACCGCAATGGATGAATCCGCTGAAAACTTGTAGAAACCCCACACCCTGCTCACAATAGCAAACATGGAAAAAAAATCAAAATAAAATCCACAGATGAACATGTATAAAATACACAAAAATAGGTGACAATGTAATAATGAATGGGGCTGGTTTGTTGACGGCTGCATTATTTATATTTGTAGTGTGTTTTTTTTTTTTTTTATTTATTTATTTTTATAAATTTATCACATCTTTGCGTTTTGTCTACAGCTGTTTTTTTACGATATTTTTTTTTACTTTTCTCCAAGAGGTTGAGCTTTTAAATATTGCCATTCCCTTCTTGATGACTAGGTATACATTTACTAGTATAGGAAACATTTTATGGTATCGGCAAACATTTGAATTTTCTCATCAAACTAATTTTATTAAGGGAATTTTACAATAATAAGGGAAACGGGGTGGGGAAAAGAGAAAAAAAAATGCAAATCACAAAAACTTGGAATAAGGGGATAGGAATGGAAAGAAAGAAGGGAGGGGAGACTGGATATGGAAAAAGGGTATAAAGGTTAAAGGAAAATAGGGTATGGGGAAGGGATGGCGGGAAACAAAGAAACAGAGTCGCTGTGAATCATCTTAGAGAGGTGTGTGTGTGTGTGTGTGTGTGTATATATAATATATATATTAGTACAGACCAAAAGTTTGGACACGCCTTCTCATTTAAAGATTTTTCTGTATTTTCATGACTATAAAAATTGTACATTCACACTGAAGGCATCAAAACTATGAATTAACACATGTGGAATTATATACTTAGCAAAAAAGTGTGAAACAACTGAAAATATGTCTTATATTATAGGCTCTTCAAAGTAGCCACCTTTTCCTTTGATGACTGCTTTGCGCACACTTGGCATTCTCTTGATGAGCTTCAAGAGGTAGTCACCGGAAATGGTCTTCCAACAATCTTGAAGGAGTTCCCAGAGATGCTTAGCACTTGTTGGCCCTTTTGCCTTCACTCTGCGGTCCAGCTCACCCCAAACCATCTCGATTGGGTTCAGGTCTGGTGACTGTGGAGGCCAGGTCATCTGGCGTAGCACCCCATCACTCTCCTTCTTGGTCAAATAGCCCTTACACAGCCTGGAGGTGTGTTTGGGGTCATTGTCCTGTTGAAAAATAAATGATGGTCCAACTAAACGCAAACCGGATGGAATAGCATGCCGCTGCAAGATGCTGTGGTAGCCATGCTCGTTCAGTGTGCCTTCAATTTTGAATAAATCCCCAACAGTGTCACCAGCAAAGCACCCCCACACCATCACACCTCCTCCTCCATGCTTCACGATGGGAACCAGGCATGTAGAGTCCATCCGTTCACCTTTTCTGCGTCGCCCAAAGACACTGTGGTTGGAACCAAAGATCTCAAATTTGGACTCCTCAGACCAAAGCACAGATTTCCACTGGTCTAATGTCCATTCCTTGTGTTCTTTAGCCCAAACAAGTCTCTTCTGCTTGTTGCCTGTCCTTCGCAGTGGTTTCCTGCAGCTATTTTACCATGAAGGCCTGCTGCACAAAGTTTCCTCTTAACAGTTGTTGAAGAGATGTCTTCTGCTAGAACTCTGTGTGGCATTGACCTGATCTCTAATCTGAGCTGCTGTTAACCTGCGATTTCTGAGGCTGGTGACTTGGATAAACTTATCCTCAGAAGCAGAGGTGACTCTTGGTCTTCCTTTCCTGGGGCGGTACTCATGTGAGCCAGTTTCTTTGTAGCGCTTGATGGTTTTTGCAACTGCACTTGGGGACACTTTCAAAGTTTTCCCAAATTTTCGCACTGGCTGACCTTCATTTCTTAAAGTAATGATGACCACTCGTTTTTCTTCACTTAGCTGCTTTTTTCTTGCCATAATACAAATTCTAACAGTCTATTCAGTAGGACTATCAGCTGTGTTTCCTCCAGACTTCTGCACAACACAACTGATTATATATATAAATTATTAGCTTTAAGGAAGAAACTGTTAGAAAATTTAAGTGATTATTTTCTATGTTTCTAACACACCCAGCTATACTCCAATATGGTCCCCTGGGTGCCGCAGAGTATTCGTGAACTGTAGGTTTAAATATGTCTTTAGCTTGGACATAGGGTGCACAATATACCAGTAAAACCCCACTGAAGCACCCCCACTCCACTTACTACTTTTTGTAAATGTTAAGCTAAATTCACATTCCCAGTAATCATTCGATTGAAACTGAGCCACTAATTAACAAAAAATAAATCTGTTATAATTGCAAGAAAATGGATGGCTGTTTAATGGATCCATTTTCCAATTTTTTTTCTCCTACTAAGATCACCAAGTGCTGCTGGATCTCTTTCAACACATGATTACTGGACATGTGTATAAATGGGGTTATACGAGTTCACAATGCCTTGCTTTATTCCAGACACGCCCTACTCCATTTTACTCTGCCTAGACATATCATATCGTGCACACTTGCTATATGCAACCCAATTTTTTTTTTTACTTTCATTTATTTTTCTTTTTGTTTTGCAGCTGATTTCCTAAGTAATAAGGGTCAAATGTGTTTTTTTTTTCTTGACATTTGCTGTTTTTTTTTTTTTTTTTTTGAGAACCCTTTTAGTGTACACCTAATCCCATATATATAAAAGGCCAAATAAATTGTGTAACAATAAGAAAAAAAAAAATTATTGTGTTTTGATGTTTGTATGTAAAGTGAAAACACGCAACAATTTGTGACAAATTGTGAGTTTTGTACGTTTACTCTGGAGTTATCTTACACATTTGGGAGCCATTGTGCAGTTGGAGCAGCTTCACTGAATACTCACTTTAATACTCAATGAAACATTTGTGAAGAGGATATAGAGGATATTTTTCAGGATGACCCTACAGTTTTCTCAAAGGAAATCTTCAATTTCCTCCATGCTAAATAAGCCGATGTGTGGGATATTCATTGTATATTGTAATCCCTCCCCAGCTAATTCATTTCCTCTTTTCTTAAAGCAACAAGAGACATGTTAACATGAAAGAAAAACATTTGACACTTCAGTTTGCTAGTCAGGATTATTAGGGTATGTGTACGCCATGTCTTTTAGACATCAGCTTACCCGCGTCCTTTCAAGAAATCAGTGGCTGTGTTTTTCATGAAAAGTCGTCTTTGACATCTTTTGCGCCGACTTTTTTTTTTCTTTTGTATTTACTTCACATATAAGATGGTGGTGGCCTGAAGAATGGTCAGGTCACTTATTTTAGCCATTTTACTGTTGTCAATATGCCAGGGGGGCTAAAATTCATGAGTAGACCATTCTTCAGACTTTTTTTTTCCACTTGGAAGATGTTCCACACCTACCATACCTGTCCAAGTGAAGGCTCAAAAAAACACCTGGAAGATGCCCGTGCACCTTTTCTTAATGTTTTTGTCTGCATTTATGCTTGAAAAACCGCTACAGGTTCCAATGTTGAATGTAGTTGGGGGGAAAAAAACGTCTGGAAAGCTCCAATACAAAAGAATCCCAAAAAACGCTGAGAAAATGTTCAGAAAGAAGTCTCGAAAGCTCGCTTTGTAACGTAATCTAATAAAATAAATATTCTTGTTTTTCCCACTGAGCGCAGTCTTTTTCAACTGACTAACACAGTACCAAACCCTTTTTTTGTTTTAATGCTCAGAAAAACACACCAGTGGTCAAAAGCGGGCTCTGGAAACAACCGAAAACTATTAAATAAAAAAAAAAGACACTTAATGTTTACAAAAGCGGAGAAAAACGCTTCCTGAAGCGTGTTCCACTTGAAAGATGGATATTTTTGGCTACCTGAAAAAGACTCTGTGCACATTCTGTAGAGTGTTTTTTTTTTTTTTTTTTCTGAATAGTTTTAGTGAAGAAATTAATGGAGGAAAAAAATATTTATTTAAAATACACCTTCATGCCTGCTTTGCATCATTTCTTTGCCTTTTTTCTGTGATATTTTTTTTATCTTTTGCAATCGTATTTACGAACACGAAGGAACAATATTCATGCACTGCATAGTAGATGGCTTTAGGAATTGGGGTGTCTGCCATTGTGGGGTGCACTTGTATAATGCTGGGCAGCCCACCTGATCTAATAGTATGAACATCACTAATGGTCTGTAAGTCAGACACTGTACATCACACTTATCTTTGTGACTGGTGCCCTATAAAAGCCTTATCCATGACTTGAAAGGTTTGTGAGTGGCTGTTTTATCATTATTTTGCACCTGTCCTGCCTCTGCCTCTATGATGGGGCTACTGCATACATGTCAAACTCTGGCCCGTGGGCCAATTCTGGCCTGCAGGGTGGTTATTTTTGGCCTGTAACACCAGAAACACCACCCCTATGTGAGGTCATTGTTCTGTGTGGTTGGCCCATGTGGGGCCCATTGTTCTGTGTGGTTGGCCCTCGACTTTGTCTAAGTTTGACATCCCTGCTGTAGTGCATTAGGCTGGTTTCACATGTCCATATGGCACATGTGTATGCCGCATCAGGAGCTTGCGTACCGGCACTTGGGAATCAATGTACAGTTGGCGCTGTTCTCAAGCGCCGAGTGCTGAAAGCTGCCCTCATCATTGTCCCTTGCTTGCGCTGCGAGCAAGGGACAGTGTTGAAAGTAGTAGTCTGCTCCTGCAGTGTCAATATGTAAAAATAAGAATAAAATAATAAAATCCTCATACTCACTCATACTGTTCCCCGCTGTAATCCACCTGACTGCTGACAGAGGAGCAAGGGAGAATGACTCCTGCAGCGAGCGAGTGAGCCCTGGAGTTGCGCTGAGCTCAGTGAGTGACAGGACAACTCTCGCCGAGCGCAGCTCCGGGCCCCGCTCGCTGGAGTGAGTCATTCTCCCCAACTCCTTAGCGTCAGCGGTCAGAGGATTACAGCGGGGGACATCTCCGGATAGGTGACTATAAGGACTTTATTATTTTATTCTTAATTTTACATATGGACACTGCAGAAGCAGACTACTACTCTCAACTAGTGATAATCGAGCATGCTCGGGCGAGCACCTATTTTCTTCAGCGTGCTCGGGGGTTACTTTTTTTCTTATCTCCGTGAACATGATTTGCGACTGTTTGACAGCTTTAATACATTTGAGGAATGCTGGAAAAACATTCCTTACATGTATTAAAGCTGACAAACAGTCGCAAATCATGTTCACGGAGTGACGAAAACTTAACCACCTGACCCCCTCCACTCCAAGCCCCCCCCCCCAAGCACTCTGAAAATAATAGGTGCTCGTAAACCTCGAGCAACGAGCATGCTCGATCATCACTACTCTCAACCCATCCTATTTCTCTGGACACATAGTGATTTAGCTTTGCAAATAATAATCTTTACAGACACACATACACATGTCTGCATCTTTTCCTGGACTCAGCCGTGAGCATGATGACTTCATTTTGTTTCTAAGGTAGACCTGAGGGCTGTCACTCGCATTGCATTATCACACATAATAGATCTGGATAACAAAGCTGTTAACAGTGCAGAATAAGCCTTCTTGTGATGCTTGGTGCATAAGATGAAAATCAAGCTTTTGCTTAAATGTAAGGATCCCCCCAGTGTAACTTACATATTCATCACACCCAGTCATATTTCATGTACAGGTTGCCTGACGGGCCATTACAAACACTATTGCCCTCAATGTTCTAGCAACATGTAAGCAAATTTGGCACATAAGCCCTAGGACCTGCATTCTGCCGTTCGGTCATGACCAGGTGTATTAAACAGTAGCTGTAAGGAACATTATGGCAATGACAGGGCCCACATATCGCCACTTATTTGTTACTTATTTGTATCCCCAATCTGACCCCAGTGATTCTGCCCCAATAGTTTTCCCCGTTTTTTTTGCTAACTTCCTGCAGACACTGATTTGACGACTATGTGCATGTAACTACTGTAGCATATCATTGGCCTCAGCAGTCATGTGCTGTATCTGTCCGTATCAACCTTGAGACCAGTGATTGGCTACAGTGGTCTTGTGCACATGGACAGGCAGGAAATAAGCCGAGACTGGCAGGGACTGGAGCAAGCAAGGAAAAAGGGTGAGTTTTTAGATTGCCTTATTTTATACAAATGTTCTAGTGAAAACCCCTATGGCTCATCTAGTATATATTAGAGGGGGCTTATATTTACATGTATGCTTATAGTTTTCTATGGTCATAGTCATAGTGAAAGAATGAGTGAAAACAAGCATTTTGTATGTTTTGTAATGGAAAGTAATACACAAGACTGGGGAAAGGGAATTATTTTTACAAGACTTTTATTCTGAACCAACTAAACAAATATGATGCATGCAGTATTTATGAAAAAGCTTGCCCATTACACCCAGGCCTCTCCCTTTCATTAGATCAGTATAAAGTGGATAATTTCTTGCAAACACATGAAACTTTTATTAACCATGCGCTCAGTGCCTATCTGTAATGTGTAGCTCAGGTTGAAAAGTTCAGCATTCCTCCTATGCATGTAAATGAGCCTTGTGCAGACAGGTCCAGAGGGACATTCCAGCTGTAAGTTGTAGCAGAGCTTTTAACTATATCCGACCTATTACATTGTTTTATGGCAATTGTATTTTATGGCCAAGTTCCTTTTCACTCCTATATTTCCAATCCGGCTTTCTAGCTCTTATGAAACTATATGGACCATGTAAGATCTTTTGTATCCGCACACATAGACTTGCATCAACGAAGGGTCTTGTACACAATAACAATCTTGGTTTGTTGTTTTTAGGATTGAATACTGTGGCAGCAGAGGCCGACCTGGGACATAGTCATTGATTTCTGTAATCAGATCCACAATGTCTGGGTCTAGTTAACATTCCAGCACAGTTTACAGCACTTTAAACGAAGTATTAGGAAGTGCCTGGAAAATATCAGATTTTTAAAGGGATTGCAACTTTTTTCTTATGTTATTACTGTTTTTATTTAGCTATTATAAGACTGTACAGAAAGATAACCAGGATATAGGGCTTGGGGTACTACACATGTAGCACCCTGAGGATTCGGCTGCTACAGGGGTATTGCACCTCAACCCAGAGGTGTGATATTCCACTCCCGGGTAAGGATGGAGTGTGGATCTGAGCTCGGTAGGCTGCATGCACTACATACATCCCATTTCCGAGGAACAGACCAACGGTACTCCCACTTAGAAATGTGCAGGTACGACCGAGTCTGTTCCTGGCTGGAGTGGGAGGGGGGTGGAACATCCCATGTAGTGTAGGGGCAGATAGGGGGAGCAGTCTGGGTAGTGATAGGAGCTCATTGGGTGCTGGTCACCTGAGCTCACACATAGAGGGATATATAAGGTGGGCACCAACTAGAATCAGGGTCAGACGCAGAGAACAAGTCAGATGCAGAGGACAAGTCAGCTGTACAGAACAAGTCAGTTGGAGAGGAGCCTGTCTGATGCAGAGAACAAATCAGCAGAGAGAAGGAAACAGCAGCCCTGGAGAGAGAGAGAGTGGAGCAGAGAAAGACCCAGAGGGGGAAGACTGAAGGGACCCAAGAACCCAAATTAGAGCACCGGGTGAGGAGTCAGCAAAAGGGTACCGGAACCCAAACTGGTGGGGGCAGAAAACAATCCCCAGCCAGAGACCGGAGGCCGTGGGCAGCATCTGCCACGGCCACCCACCACATTCACCCCGAAGGCACACCACATGAAGGGTCAGGGAACCCAAGGCCAAGGGTGTCCCAACAGCAGGCCCGAGGGAGCTGGACTTAGGTGGATCACTGGTGGGGACGGCTGAAGAAAGGACAGAGGGAGAGCTCAGGGCCACGCTCCGGACTTGTTTGGGGGTTGGCTGGATCCAGGACCTGGTGGACGCAGCACGGCTCGGGTGGTCACTAGCAGCTGGAGTGACCAGTACAACATCTGCAGTAAGTAAACACCCTTAACTGCACAACCCGACTCTGTCTTCACTGCCGTCTGCACTACACCACCACAACCCCCATCCTCTGCGCCTGTCCCCTCTGAGGCTATACCCCTCCCGTTGGGGGTTATCTCACCAAGCTGCGCACCCACCATCAGCCTCAGCGGACCCTGCTGCAGCGGCGGCCACAGTGACCGCATCACAACGGGTGGCGTAGTCGACACAAAAGAACTTTAGTAACATCTGTAGAACTGCCACATCTCACTGAGCTTGACGCCCTGGGCACGGGACCGGGTCACAGCCGCTCGGAGACTACAACCCCCCATCTGATCCGGTGCCGGGTATTCCCCTCAAAAAGGAATATGTCCCAGGGGGCGCGTCAACTTTGGCGTAGTCGGCAGGATTACGTGCCCGCAACAACCGGGTACTGCGTGCCTGAAGAAAAGTGCAAGTTTACCTCAGAAAGAAGTCTTCTGCCGGTTCCGGAGGGTCCACGCCATCGGACCCCATCACAAGTCGTTTCCCGCCGATTGTCCGCCATTTCCAGCTTGTTCCCGCCATCTGCAGAGTTTCCCGCCACTGGGCGACGCTTCCCGCCAAAACCGCAGATTTCCCGCCTTGGAAGAGCAGCGGACGCCATTATGGGCGTGCCAAAGGAGGGCAAGAGGCCACCTCCCATCGTGGGCCAGGACCGAAAATGGCGCCAAAAGTGGAAACCGCCCCCACCAACAGAGACTGTGATGTTGGAGGTGTCTGTCAGCGTGAAAGAACTACTCCTGGAGCTGACAGTCACCGAGTTGCCCCGGGACCGCCCTCGAGGTGGGAGGAGACGAAAGGGAAGAGAAAAGATGGGTGCCGCTTGGAGCAGTCTGGAGCGAGCGGACCCGGAGGCAAGAGGTCTAACGAAGAATATCGGAGAAGCTCACCCGGAGATGTCCAGAGAGCAGAGCAGCACCGGCCCGCTGGCCAGGAGCCTGCTGGAAGAAGAGCAGAGCAGCACCGACCCGTTGGTCAGGAGCCTGCTGGACACCACGACCCCACTAGGCCTAGTGGAGGTCCTTGCACAGCTCCCCCGAGACCGGGAGTGTGCACAGACTGCCCTGGAGGGCCTCGCACGGAGGATGGCCCGGGTACAGCGAGAGACATTGGCGGAGTGGAGCCGGGAGATGGCCCAGCAAACTAAGACCCGGAGCACGCCAGCCGAGATGAGGAAGGAGTCCGCCTCTGAGGATGGCGCGGGAGGACCCAAGGCCGGAGACGGCGCCGAGAAGGGAGCCGAACGCATGGAGGCAGGTAAAGGGGACGCCTATACCCCAAGCCGTGACACCGCTTACCTGCCCCAGCTCCCCGTCGCAGAGCCCGAAAGTCCCCCTGCTGTGCCCGAAAACGCCATGTCACCGACGCAGACTAGGCCCCAACCGGAAGCCGCCGCCGCGACCCCTGTGACGTCACACGCCTCAACCCCGAGCGTGACCAAGCAGGAAGTACCACCAGCCTGGTCGCAGGGCCTAGAATTCCCGGGCGTCGCATCACCAACAGCGCCCCCTACCTCCGCGGAGCCTCCGGCCTGGTCGCAAGGCCAGGTAGCCCAGGGCGCCGCCGTATTAACGGTGCCCTTCACCTTCCAGGTGCCCCAGGCCTGGCCGCAAGGCCTGGGCAACCCGGGCGCCACCATCACCGCGCCCGCGCCCGTAAAACCAAGGGTGCCACACCTGGGGGAGGACTTGTTCAGCCAGCTCACATGGCCGGACGGGCGGCCCTTCATCTGGCCCGAAGGATACCATGAGCTGGAACGGCAGCAGAGACTAAGACCCCTGGATGAACCCCTGATTCCGGCTCCGAAGCCCGTGGCACGGATCTCGCCCCCGCTAGCGGAAGCACAGTTTGAGTGGGACCCCACCGGAGAAGATCTAATGGGGTTCACTCAGGAAACTCGGGCAGTCGCCGCTGAGCGTACTGAGTGTTGTCGTCAGCAGCTAGCAGAGTTTGCGAGAGAACGGGAGGAGAGGCGGGTCAGAGAACAACAGGCCCAAATCCGGAGCGCGGAGCAGAAGAGCCGGACTAGGAGGAACCCCCGTGCAGCGCACTGTCCCCGCACCATCGGGACGGTGATAAAGTTCAACCCGCAGCATGGGTGGGGCTTTATTCGGGACCGTAACAACCGCGGTGACGTTTTTGTGACCCGCAGAGACGTCGAGTCCCACCTGCCGGAAGGTCACAAAGGCCGTGACCTCTACGTCGGAGACGAGGTCACTTTCACCCGGCACAAGTGTGCCAAAGGACCTTACGCCCTCCACGTACACCGCTTGACGGAGGAGGAGTTGCGGTACGGGGAGGAGGAGCCAGAGGACCCGGACGGGTCTGAAGCAACACCATATCACCAAGAAAAAGCAGGAGGGAGCCGTCGTTGAGGACGGGAATAGAGACTGTATATAGTTGCCCGTCGGGGCACAGTGAACCGTTGCTGCTAAAATAGTCCCCGTTGGGACCAGTGAACTGTTTACCCGTTAACCCCTTCATCCTACAGGCTGAGGACTGTGAGCAGCCATTCCCTTCCCTCTATCTGGCCGAGGACTGAGAGCGGCCATATTCCCTGTATATAGTTGCGCTTCCTAAAGCGCCCCCTACCGGTTTTATAGAAAACCTGTTTTTCTAAGAGACTGTCGCACTTTTCCCGGACACACGTTGCACAGTGTCCGGAAGAGGAACCTGAAACAAGAGACGACGAGAATGTTTATATGAAAAGTTTTATATATATAATGTTTTATACGTTTTATTATGTTTATATGAAAAATTTTGTATGTTTTGGTGTTTTTTGTCTTTACAGCCCGAGGGCGTGCTGTGATTTACCAGGGGGGAATGTAGCACCCTGAGGATTCGGCTGCTACAGGGGTATTGCACCTCAACCCAGAGGTGTGATATTCCACTCCCGGGTAAGGATGGAGTGTGGATCTGAGCTCGGTAGGCTGCATGCACTACATACATCCCATTTCCGAGGAACAGACCAACGGTACTCCCACTTAGAAATGTGCAGGTACGACCGAGTCTGTTCCTGGCTGGAGTGGGAGGGGGGTGGAACATCCCATGTAGTGTAGGGGCAGATAGGGGGAGCAGTCTGGGTAGTGATAGGAGCTCATTGGGTGCTGGTCACCTGAGCTCACACATAGAGGGATATATAAGGTGGGCACCAACTAGAATCAGGGTCAGACGCAGAGAACAAGTCAGATGCAGAGGACAAGTCAGCTGTACAGAACAAGTCAGTTGGAGAGGAGCCTGTCTGATGCAGAGAACAAATCAGCAGAGAGAAGGAAACAGCAGCCCTGGAGAGAGAGAGAGTGGAGCAGAGAAAGACCCAGAGGGGGAAGACTGAAGGGACCCAAGAACCCAAATTAGAGCACCGGGTGAGGAGTCAGCAAAAGGGTACCGGAACCCAAACTGGTGGGGGCAGAAAACAATCCCCAGCCAGAGACCGGAGGCCGTGGGCAGCATCTGCCACGGCCACCCACCACATTCACCCCGAAGGCACACCACATGAAGGGTCAGGGAACCCAAGGCCAAGGGTGTCCCAACAGCAGGCCCGAGGGAGCTGGACTTAGGTGGATCACTGGTGGGGACGGCTGAAGAAAGGACAGAGGGAGAGCTCAGGGCCACGCTCCGGACTTGTTTGGGGGTTGGCTGGATCCAGGACCTGGTGGACGCAGCACGGCTCGGGTGGTCACTAGCAGCTGGAGTGACCAGTACAACATCTGCAGTAAGTAAACACCCTTAACTGCACAACCCGACTCTGTCTTCACTGCCGTCTGCACTACACCACCACAACCCCCATCCTCTGCGCCTGTCCCCTCTGAGGCTATACCCCTCCCGTTGGGGGTTATCTCACCAAGCTGCGCACCCACCATCAGCCTCAGCGGACCCTGCTGCAGCGGCGGCCACAGTGACCGCATCACAACGGGTGGCGTAGTCGACACAAAAGAACTTTAGTAACATCTGTAGAACTGCCACATCTCACTGAGCTTGACGCCCTGGGCACGGGACCGGGTCACAGCCGCTCGGAGACTACAACCCCCCATCTGATCCGGTGCCGGGTATTCCCCTCAAAAAGGAATATGTCCCAGGGGGCGCGTCACACACATGACAACATCACCATCCATAGAAAGTAATATCAAAAACATGGATCAGTTATAGTCTTATTAGAAAATAACCAACAAAATGAAGAGACTTATTACCAGGATTCTAGCCACTGCATTGCGACAGGAATATTTATATCATTTCCATGATTTACATTTATTCAAGGCTTCCTCACTTCAGCTAAGGGATCTATACAAAAGGAAACCTAATACATAATGTTATGTTTTTTCCTCACACACATTAGATATATGCATTGAAATATTTGTACACAAAAAAACTTGGAGCCAGTCACATCTGCAAATTGCGGAAGAGACTGACTCCATGTACTTGTCTATATAGTGGATGGCCGCAGGAGCTGCCTGTTCTCGACATGCACTAGTCTGGTCTGTAAATCAGACACCTTACTAGTGCAGTCTGCAATTTTTCTCATCCGGACCATAGGTAAGTGGTGGTGTGCAGATGCACTTTGGTTATTATAGGCTCAGTTTGCTGAGCACACAGACTACACTGAAAATGGGGCCATCTGAATGACCCCTTAAGGGGAATTTTGTCAGCTGTTTTTTTTTCTACTTAATCTGAGGGTAGCATAATATAGGGCAAACCAGCCTGATTCCATGGATGTATCACTTATTAGGCTGTGTTGTAGTTTCAAAACGATCAATGTTCTATCAGCAGGAGATTATCACTGCAGGACTAGGTTACACATGCACGGAAGTCCTGCTAATCTGAGTAACCCCGCCCCCACCACTGATTAGCAGCTTTATTTTAACGTACACTGGAAGCTTCCAATCGGTGGTGTGGGTGAGGTTAAATGAAAACAAGGGGGAGAGGGAATATTCAGCTCACCAAGTGCAGCAAAATTGAAGCCTCCCTCGAGAGAATGCGGTACATGGACTCAAGACCGGCAGCTGGGCAAAAAGGAGGGGGTTCAAGCATCCGCTTAATGTGTAGAGTTAAAACATGAATTTTAATTGAAAAAGATTAAAAGTATGAAAACAAAAACATGCCAAAAAGGTGGGGGGTAGGGGATGGTGGTAGACATGGGAAGGGAGGGGGGGGCGAATAAAAAGGACACGAGTCTACATGTTTAAGCTCTAAATCTTAGTCCTGATGAGGTTATATGGAGATCAGCATTCTGACCACTCCTACCTTTAAAGCCTTCTTCACACGTCCGTATAAAACTGGTACCGGGAAAAACAGTACAGGTGGGAAAAGAAATGACAAAGCTTCTCCTATACTTTGCAGTGTTAAACACGGGGCAGCGCATGGATTGTACAGTGATGCCATCTGTGTGCTGTACATGTTTCACACAGACCCATAGACTTGTATTGGCCCTTGTCACCCGTGCTGCTGGTAAAAAACGGACATGTCTTCACACGGTCCGTGTATAAACACGGACATGTGCACAGCAGCATAGGTTATAATGGGTACGTGTGGCACCCATGAAAAAAAGGACGCCACACGTAGTGGAAACACGGATGTGTGAAGGAAAGCGAAAAAGGTATCCCATTAAAACTACACAAAGTAGTCCAGTAAGTGATACATCCCTGGGACCTATACTATGCTGCTCTCATATTACATACTAAACCCTGCTGACTTATATCCTTTTACATGGTCACTTCAGCAAACTTTGAGTAAATCAATAATCTAAGTGACAATAATAAACTGTTTTATATTTTATCAAAGCAATATAATTCTTTCTTTACTTATGAGGCAGTTCTTTCCCCCGCCCACCCCTTCATCCCCCTGTTCTCATTATTCACCAAGCACACTGTAGACAGTAAGATTTAGCTGCGAATTTGGCTATAACAGTAAGGCCTCGTTCACACATCAGGGTTTGTTGTTCATGTACTGTTGGCTTTTTCCCTGACTGCTCACATACTCTATGGGCTATACGTGTGACAATTTTTTTTTTACACTGACTGTTCTCCTAAAATAAATATAGTTAAACTGAGACATGTCCTACTTAAGCCCGATTGTGCATAAGCTGACTTATTCAAGCGACTTTCTCAGTGGAAAAAAAAACCCTTGTTAGTGTTTATCTAACCCCGGGCAGGATTCACAGTTACATTGCCTAGTTCCATATGATCTCCATGCTGCTTTTGCTTATGACTCACCTACTGGGCCGTGGGGTACTCAAGACCGGATCTCTAGGTTGCGCGGTGCTGATGGGGGTAGTAGTGGCAACTATATGTATGTATAATATATATATGTACCGTATATTCCGGCGTATAAGACGACTTTTGAAGACTGAAAAATCTTCTGTCTAGTCTGGGGTCGTCTTATACGCCGGTAATGCTTTTGAACTTTCAGAAATTGACATGCGGGGATACTCTGGGGGTGTTAATAAGCTGCCGTGGCCGTATCCCTGCCATGTCGGAGTTAATATAAGGTGGAGGGAGTTAAAATACGGCGGCGGTACGTCCAGACAGTCAGCGCTTCTGTGCTGAAACTGACACATCGCTGCGTATTCCCAGCTCCGGACACAGCGCAGGGCTTCTGTGCCGACAGCTTTCACTTGTCACAGAAGCGCTGCGCTGTGTCCGGAGCAGGGAAGTTCGCATCGCTTCTGTGACAATATATAAAAAGCCGGCAATTCAGCAGCGGCATAAGCCGGCACCCGACAATTTAGAATAGAAAGAATAGAGCTTCACACATAGATTAGATAGATAGAAACATGTCAGTCACATATATATGAAGTACAGTGACAGTATTGCTTACTGTACTTGTCATTTAGTGTAAAGGATTTATTAAAACAAATAATAGTGTTTTCATGCACTGTCTCTTTAAAAAAGCTGGCCTGCAATTCAGCAGCGGTACCCGACAATTTATAACAGACAGAATAGAGCTTCACACATAGATTAGGTAGATAGAAACATGTCAGTCACATATATATGAAGTACAGTGATAGTGTTGGTTACTGTACTTGTCATTTAGTATTAAAATAAAGGATTTATTATTAAAAAAATTGGCGTGGGGTTCCCCTTAATTTTAGGCTCTAGCGGAGGTTAAGCAGACAGCTGGGGCAGATGTTTGAAGCCTGGGAAGGGGGTAATACCCACGGAGCTTCCCAGGCTACTAATATCAGCCCCCAGCTGAATACCTAGTCTTTACTAGCTATTAAAATGGGGAACCCCCCCAAAAAAATGACGTGGGGTCCCCCCTAATTTAATAGCTAGCAAAGGCTAGGCAGACAGCTGGGGGCTGATATTAATAGCCCAGGAAGGGAGCCATGAATATTGGCCCCCTCCCAGGCTAGAAACACCAGCCGTCAGCCGCCCCAGAAATGGCGCATCCATAGGATGCGCCAATTCTGGCACTTAGCCTCGCTCTTCCACGCTGCCCTGGTGCGGTGGCAGGGGGTAATAGGGCTGGGGTTGATGTCAGCTTATAATGCCAGCTGACATCAAGCCCAGGTTAGTAATGGAGAGGCGTCTATAAGACACCCCCATTACTAACCCCATAGTCAAAGTTAAAAAAAACACAAACACCCAGAATAAAGTCCTTTAATTGAAATAAAGACACAATCCTTTATTGTTCTAAATTAAACCATACTTACCATCACGCCCATTCCAGCTGAAGCCAACGATCTCCTGCAATAAAAGAAAAATAATAAACCAACCTCATCCTTACCTCTCCATGGTTCCCAGGACAGCTTCAGCTCTGCTACATCGAGATGACTGGCTGGACCGCAGCAGAACGCTGCCATCCAGCCTGTCATCCCGCAGACACTGAGAAGCGCAGGCATGCTTGCGCTCCTCAGTGTCTCGCTGTGACGGCATCCAGATGAGCCGACAATGAACTCAGCTCACCTCCTGGACGTCCGTCACTGACAGCGTGGGAAACTTCTACTGCGCATGCGGGGAGCAGGAGAATTTTCCCACGCTGTCAGTGACGTGCATGAGGTGAGCCGAGTTCATTGGACATGATCTCGGCTCATCTGGATGCCGTCACAGTCAGACACTGAGGAGCACAAGCATGCCTGCGCTTCTCAGTGTCTGCCGCATGGCAAGCTGAACGGCAGCGTTCTGCTGTGGTGCAGCCTGTCATGTGAATGTAGCAGAGCTGGACCGGTCCTGGGAACCATGGAGAGGTAAGGATGAGGTTGCTTTATTATTTTACTTTTATTGCAGGAGATCGTTGGCTTCAGCTGGAATGGGCGTGATGGTAAGTATGGTTTAATTTAGAACATTAAAAAATTGTGTCTTTATTTCAATTAAAGGACTTTATTCTGGGTGTTGTGTTTTTTTTAATTACTTTACTAGAAATTCATGGTGGTCATGTCTAATATTGGCGTGACCCCATGAATTTCGGGCTTAGGGCCAGCTGATAATGCCAAGCTGGCCCTAACCCCTTTATTACCCAGTGAGCCACCGCACCAGGGCCCTGGATGAGTTGGGTACAGCGCCAGAAGATGGCGCTTCTATGAACGCGCCATTTTCCGGGGTGGCTGCGGACTGCAATTTGCAGCAGGGGGGGCCCAGAAAGCTTGGGCCTCCCTGCGCTGCAGATTCCAGCCCCCAGCTGCCTAGTTGTACCTGGCTGGACACAAAAATAGGACGAAGCCCCACGTATTTTTTTTTTTAATTATTTCATGAAATAATTTAAAAAAAAAGGGCTTCCCTATATTGTTGTGTCCGGCCAGGTACAAATAGGCAGCTGGTGGTTGGGGGCAGCCCGTTCCTGCCTGCTGTACCTGGCTGGACACAAAAATATGGCGAAGCCCCACGTCAACATTTTTGGGAAAAATTAATTACAAAATTAATAATTTAGGGACTGCATTTTTATTAACCCCTCAATTGTCATTTAGTGTTAAAATAAAGGATTTTTTAAAAAGAAAATTGGCGTGGGATCCACCATCATTATAGTCTCTAGCGGAGGTTAAGCAGACGGCTGGGGCAGATGTTTGAAGTCTGGGAAGGGGGTAATACCCATGGAGCTTCCCAGGCTACTAATATCAGCCCCCAGCTGAATACCTAGCCTTTACTAGCTATTAGAATGGGGGACCCCCCCAAAAAATGACGTGGGGTCCCCCCTATTTTAATATGTTTGAGTGACAGTTTTCCTGCTATATACTTGCATGTCATAAGAATTTAAATTAAAAAAGGACCATGTTAAATTCAAATCTGTTTTTTTAAAATTTTTACCGGTGTTTGGTATGCGTTGGAAAAGGGGTAGTCTTATACGGTGAATATATCCTAAACTCTATATTTTAACAGGAAAGTAGGGGGGTCGTCTTATACACCAGGTCGTCTTATACGCCGGAATATACGGTATATGTGTGTGTGTGTGAAAGTCCGACTACGCCACCCGTGGATTGCGGTCAGGGATAACCGCCGCTGCAGGACAGACCGCTGGGGCTGGTGTTGGTGAGCAGCACAGGAATGGTATAACTCCCCACGGGAGGAGTGTAGCCCCAGGGCAGTGTAGGGGGATGTTGGGGGTGATAGTTCCGGCCGCGATAGTCAGTATGCAGAGTCCGCTTAAACAGTTCAGGGTCTTTATTGTAACAGATGGTAATGACCCAACAACAGTACCGGCTAGAAGGGGGCCTGGATGTCTGAGAACACTCGGGATGCCCCTCTGGTCAGGGTGAGGGTGTAGGCCTACCGTGCTCTCTATGCTCTTTCTGACTATTCCCCTCTTCGTGGTATAATAGCCCACGTTCCTGAGCGTGCCGTGTATTCTCACCCGTATGGCTTGCAGCTTGGGTTCCTTTTACCTTTGGCCTCTCTTGGCCTTGCGGGTCCCTTCTGTTGTGGCGGAGCCTCCGGGCTTTTTAGGCCAAAGGACATGAAATCCCTCGCAGATTGGTTCTCTGCTGTGGGACTTAGAGTCTTCACAACCTCGGACCCCAATGTCCGGTTAGATGGTTCTCTATCTGCCAGGACAGGCTCTCCGCGCCGTACGTCCCTGGCTCGTGGCTTCTCCACTGCCTCACGACCTCCTCAGCTACAGCTGAACTGTCCCTCCTTCTCTGGGACTAGTCTCACTCCTGAGCTAGGTCATCCAGTTCTCTCTAACCCTGCCCCAAGTTCCAGCTTTTATAGGGGCCGCCAGCTCCCCCTACTGGCCTGGGACAGGAGGTGCTGTATGCTAATTGTCCCTAACCAGGGAACCTCCCTCCTGCTCTCAGACACAGACTTTATTATTTGTGGCATCCAGGCCTGGGGTGACACACTTAGGCACATGTGCTACATAGGAGCGAGAGCAGGAGTTCTTCATGTCTTTGTGCTTTGAATCAGAAACATCATAGGAGCTAGTCTCCACCTACTAGCTCAGGGAAAACTTAAACACCGCTGTGCTGATTGGTCGCCGACGCTGCCCGCGACCCATCACCGATTTGGGCGCCAAATTTAAATATCGGCCGCGACCAATCACCACAGCGGTGTTTAAATGTGGAGCCAAGATCGGTGATTGGTCGCGGCCGATATTTAAATTTTGCGCCCAAATCGGTGATTGGTCGCGGTCAGCGTCCGCGACCAATCAGCACAATAGTGTTTAACTTTGGCGCCAAGATCAGTCATTGGTCGTGGGCCAAGACAGCGACCAATCACCGATTTGTGCGGCACTTTTAAATAGCGTTCGCGACCAATTGGATGTCAGAGCCGCTGCCTGTGCAGATACTTCCGCTGCAAGAACCAGGGAAATGAGCGGGCGCTCGCAGCAGAAGTATTCCGACCCGCAGCGCCGCTCCCCGGTCCTCCCTTCACACCCTAGCCGCTGATGTCCCCACTGTATCCGCATGGTGTTACAAAGGTCCGGAAATTTGTGTTAAAAATCACTGATTGGTCGCTGGCGCTGCCCGCGACCAATCACCGATCTTTGCTCCACATTTAAACACCGCTGTACTGATTGGTCGCGGATGCTATTTAAATGTGCCGCCAAAATAGGTGATTGGTCGCGCACAGCGTCGGCGACCAATCAGCACAGCGGTGTTTGAATTTGCCGCCAAGATCGGTGATTGGTCGCGGGCATCAGCGATTTTTTAACACAAATGTCCGGATCTTTGTAACACCATGCGGATACTGTGGGGACATCAGCGGCTAGGGTGTGAAGGGAGGACCGGGGAGCGGCGCTGCGGGTCGGGATACTTCTGCTGCGAGCGCCCGCTCATGTCCCGGGTTCTTGCAGCGGAAGTATCCGCACAGACAGCGGCGCTGACATCCATGCGGCTAGGGTGTGAAGGGAGGACCGGGGAGCGGCGCTGACATCAAATTGGTCGCGGCCGCTATTTAAATTTAAATGTGGCGCCAAAATCGGTGATTGGTCGCGCCCAGCGTCGGCGACCAATCAGCACAGCGGTGTTTAAATGTGGAGCCAAGATCGGTGATTGGTCGCGGCCGATATTTAAATTTGGCGCCCAAATCGGTGATTGGTCGCGAGCAGCGCCAGCGACCAATCAGCGATTTTTAACACAAATGTCCGGACCTTTGTAACACCATGCGGATACTGTGGGGACATCAGCAGTTAGGGTGTGAAGGGAAGACCGGGGAGCGGCGCTGCGGGTCGGGATACTTCTGCTGCGAGGGCCCGCTCATGTCCCGGGTTCTCGCAGCGGAAGTAGCCGCACAGGCAGCGGCGCTCCCCGCTCCTCACCAATACGATTCGCTGTTTGGTCGGGTGTGGAGAGCGCGACCAATCAGTGATCTTGGCGCTAAAGTTAAACACCGCTCTGCTGATTGGTCGCGGCCGCTGCCCACAACCAATCACCGATTTGGGCGCCACATTTAAATAGCGGCCGCGACCAATCAGCGATTTTGGCGCCAAATTTAAACAACGCTCTGCTTCGCTCTGCTGATTGTTCGCGGTCGGCGGCCGCGACCAGTCAGCAGTATTGACGCCAAATTTAAACACCGCTCTGCTGATTGGTCGCGACTAATCAGCGATTTTGGTGCCAAAGTTAAACACGCTCTCCAGTCGTCACTAACACTGATCGCTGATTGGTCGCGGCTGCCGCCCGCGACCAATCATCGATATTGCCGCCAAATTTAAACACCGCTTTGCTGATTGGTCGTGGTTGCCGAACGCGACCAAACAGCGATTTTGGCGCCAAATTTAAACACAGCTCTGCTGATTGCACCTGGTCGGCCGCATACATATTCTAGAATACCCGATGCATTAGAATCGGGCCCCCATCTAGTACAGTATATTTGATTTAACAAACGTGTCCTGATCTCCTAATTACATGCTCCTGTAGTTCCATTATTCGCCCTGAAATAACTCCTGCATTTATCGCAAGCTTTACTCTTCAGAGGATATAGATAGATAGAGAATTGGACAATAAATAGTAACCAGCTTACAATTTAAACTAGAGGAATAAGGAAGTCACGGTAATGCAAGAAGTCCAGTAACATGCCATTTTTACCCCAACCGCTATACACATTTACTACAATTTTTCTGTGCATTCTCTTTCTTGCAGACAAGATGAAATGTTAACCTTTCTTTTTTGACTGTAAGTGGCCTAACATCTGTTAATAAAACTTACCGTAACCGTTTTAGTGCAAGTTCTTTTTTGGTTAACGATGTTTTTTATTTTTTTGTACCCAGGGAGAATTGGAGAAGCTCAATCAGTCAACTGATGATATCAACCGAAGGGAAATTGAACTTGAGGTATGCCAAGACTTATTCTTTGTGATGGGGTCTCATAATATATCCATATCCGGTACAGTCATAGATATCTGTTTTATAGCTGGTCAAGGTAAAGTGAGAACAGAGGAAATCCATCACAATCTAATTGGCCCTGTTCTCAACAATGTGCTTCTTAGTTTGGTATTTCCTGTACTGTGATGATATATAATCCTGTAGTGAGAGTCAGCCGTATTTTATGTAATTTAGTTTTTAGGAATTGCTTAAAGAAGCTCTCCCATCCAATATATTGCAGTCATCATATTATATAGCACAGTGTACTTACAATTGCTCATTTTGCCTTTCTACCCAGCTAATTCTCTTTTCCATTAGGTCTATGACATCTTGTGATTAAAAACAACTAGCGGATTCCTTCTAAGCTCGATGTAGAAACAGGAAATCTCTTTTCCCTGCATGAGTCATCATTGCGAAGTCCCTGGCAGGGGGGAGGAGCAGGGCAAGTTGTCTCAGGAGTTGAAGGGGATGACTCATGCTGGGAAAAGAGACTTCCTGTCTCTACATGGAGCTAGTGGATTCCATCAGTTTTTAATGATGTGATGTTCTTGACAGTTAGGCTATGTGCCCACGATGCAGAAATGCTCAGGATTTTTTCCTGAGCGTTTCTGCATCTCCCTGGCAGAAAAAAACGCATGCGGATTGTACATGCGGATTGTACATGCGTTTTCCTGCCAGGGACATGCGGATGTGAAGCAGTCTTCAAATGCATTTCCGTATGCGGGTTGTCAAGCGCTTTCCAAGCGATTTTAGCATCACTTGAAAAGTGCTTGTCAACTTGGTCACACTATATAAATACATGCAAACTGCATGGATTTATATACTGTGACCGGAGAGAATGTCAAAAAATAAAAAAATAAATATATACTTGCCCTCCGATGGCCCGCGCTGTCTTGATTTCCTCCGTCCCGGCTGCCGGCAGCGGTAGAGTGAAGGACCTGCCAACGTCAGCATCGCGTGACCCGTCACATGACTCTGACGTCAGCGCAGGTCCTTCATTCCATCGCGAACTGCCGGCATGAGAGGAGGAGCGCACCGCGGGCCGCCAGAAGGTAAGTATATATTTATTTTTTATTTTATTCCTTTTTTTTTTTTTTTTTTTACAGTTTTCTATGGTACCCAGGTCCGGAGGAGAGTCTCCTCTTCTCTAGACCTGGGTACCATTCGCACATTAGAACGCATGGAAAGCGCATCTACATATACAGTGATGCGTAATCCATGCGATCTAATGCAAGTCAATGGCGGCGAAAACGCAGCGCTTCCGCAAAATAATTGGTAGTGCTGCGTTTTTTTCCGCAATGATGATCCGCAGCGGAAATTTCCGCAGCATGTGCACAGCACATGCGGATTATCATTGGGGAACATGGCAGGCCTTCTACCAAGCGTTTTTTAAGCGTTTCTGCAGCGTTTTTGCCGCTGCGGAAACGCTTGAAAAACGCATCGTGGGCACAGAGCCTTAGGTTGTCGCATGGTACTGATACTTTACTATGACAGCTGGGGGTCTCCTGAATGCTATGACACTGTTATCTTGGTACTCTTTAGTATTTCCCTGGTGGAAAAAAAATAGTTAACGATCCGAAATAATAGGCTTATTTTATTATTTGGCATAGTCAAGCTTGTAAAAGACTGATCTTTCAAAATTTAACCAATAAGGTAAGTGGTGGTTATTTTGCTTCCCAAAAAATAGAATGAAAAGAATGTACCCCAAAATGGTACCACTTAAAAAAACAAGACCTTTTACAGCTTCACCGAAGTCGTCCTACATAAAAAAAAAAAAAAAAAAGTGATGGGTCTCAGAACATGGTGACAAAAACCAAATAGATTTTTTTTACTAAGTTCTGATTTTTTTTTTTTTTTAAATGCAGCAAATATATAAATTTGGCTTAGTGCGACTGTACTGACCTTAGAGAATCCTTTGAACAGGGCATTTTTACCTTACATTGAACACTGCAAAAACAAAACACAATGGTGGAAAAACAAGAGGTCAGAAATGAAAATTGTCCCATCATGAAAGGGTACATTAAAGAAGAAATGTAGTTATCCTCCGATTTTAGTCTTCTGTATTTTCTTCATGATGTTGTAACTGTCCGTCTTGGAGAAATGTTGCAAACAGCACAAGTTAATCGAGATTGAATGTAGATATGAAGCATAGTTTATGTATATTAAAGGGGATAACTTGCTGATCGCTTGGGGTTCGACTGCTGGGGCTACTGAGCGATCCCAAGATCGGGGCTGTAAGGCCTTGTCGGTAATGGGATGGGAATGTGCGCGCTCTGTGTCCACTCCATTCATCTTCTAAGGGACTATTAAGTACAACACTCATATATGATGGATGGATGGCGCGGAGGCCGAGCATGCACACCTCCACTTCATCAGGACAGGGCTGCAGACCTCATTCTCAGATGTCAAGACTGCGGTGATGAGTTGGACTGTGAGTTATCTTCCTTTCTAGGGATAGGGAATAATGTGATTTTTGGGGGGAATAATCCTTTATTCTTGATGGCTATCAATTTGTAACAGTTTGTTACTTTTTTTGCCAGTGGAAAAATTACATGGCAGTAGTAATATTGGTTCACGTGGCCAGATTTATCAGATTAATTCGCTGTAAGGGTATGTGCACACGATGTATTTTTCGGGTGGATTCAGCCCGGAATGTGCCTTAAAAAGTGCTCCATAAAAAAACATGATGCACAGCAATGTTAAAACGGCATTGCTGCGCACTTGTTCTGTCTTATGTCACATCTTTTAAGGTTTGGAAACCTTGAAGCTGTTGAAAGAAAATGTTATTTATTTGTTTTTTTTGGGCGGTTTCTGCTATGAGGCGGCCCACTCTCTATGAACATAACAAAAAGGCAATGGTATTTACCAGCCAAGGTCACAAAGGAAAATGCCCAAACAGGATGCAGCAGACCCCCTTACTAAAGGAGGTGACACAGGTGCACAATACTAATGAAATAACCACTCTCAGCTTACCAGTCCGTGAAGGGGGTGATAGCTTAGTGTTAGAATTGCACACAGATGAAGCTTGCAATAGGGCACAAGTCACACACATGAATATGTCAGTGCTCAGCTAACAGCCTATTACACGCCCCTACTATTCGATTAGGCATTCTGCCCGACACTCGTATCAGTGTAGAACAGAGGTACAGGCACCGAGTATACAAGGTCACCATTGATGGCTCTGGCTACACCCTGAAAAATATATACAGTGCCTACAGGTAGTATTCAACCCCCTGCAGATTTAGCTGGTTTGATAAGATGCAAATAAGTTAGAGCCTTCAAACTGCAAACGAGAGTAGGTTTTATGAACAGAAGCATAAATCTTACAAACCAAAAAGTTATGTTGCTCAGTTGAATTTTATTAAATTTTAAACATAAAAGTGTGGGTCAATTATTATACAACCCCTATGTTTAATATTTTGTGGAATAACCCTTGTTTGCAATTACAGCTAATAATCGTCTTTTATAAGACCTGATCAGGCCGGCACAGGTCTGTGGAGTTATCTTGGCCCACTCCTCCATGCAGATCTTCTCCAAGTTATCTAGGTTCTTTGGGTGTCTCATGTGGACTTTATTCTTGAGCTCCTTCCACAAGTTTTCAATTGGGTTAAGGTCAGGAGACTGACTAGGCCACTCCAACACCTTGACTTTTTCCCTATTGAACCAGGCCTTGGTTTTCTTGGCTGTGTGCTTTGGGTCGTTGTCTTGTTGGAAGATGAAATTACGACCCATCTTAAGATCCTTGATGGAGGAGCGGAGGTTCTTGGCCAAAATCTCCAGGTAGGCCGTGCTATCCATCTTCCCATGGATGCGGACCAGATGGCCAGGCCCCTTGGCAGAGAAACAGCCCCACAGCATGATGCTGCCACCACCATGCTTGACTGTAGGGATGGTATTCTTGGGGTCGTATGCAGTGCCATCCAGTCTCCAAACTTCACGTGTGTGGTTGGCACCAAAGATCTCGATCTCATCAGACCATAGAACCTTGAACCAGTCTGTCTCAGAGTCCTCCAAGTGATCATGAACAAACTGTAGGCGAGCCTTGACATGACGCTTTGAAAGTAAAGGTACCTTACGGGCTCGTCTGGAACGGAGACCATTGCGGTGGAGTACGTTACTTATGGTATTGACTGAAACCGATGTCCCCACTGCCATGAGATCTTCCCGGAGCTCCTTCTTTGTTGTCCTTGGGTTAGCCTTGACTCTTCGGACAAGCCTGGCCTCGGCACGGGAGGACACTTTCAAAGGCTGTCCTGGCCGTGGAAGGCTAACAGTAGTTCCATAAGCCTTCCACTTACGGATGATGCTCCCAACAGTGGAGACAGGTAGGCCCAACCGCTTGGAAAGGGTTTTGTACCCCTTGCCAGCCTTGTGACCCTCCACGATCTTGTCTCTGATGGCCTTGGAATGCTCCTTTGTCTTTCCCATGTTGACCATGTCTGAGTGCTGTTCACAAGTTTGGGGAGGGTCTTAAATAGTCAGAAAAGGCTGGCAAAAGAGATCTTTAACACTAGAACTACTGATGAAGTCATTTTGACTCCTTTCGTTTTTTATTTCTCTTCTGTGACTACATTTTTCAGAATTCCGGCTTGAAACTCGGTGACTTTTCCTCAAATATGATGTGAAAAAAGATTTTGTGAGAATAAATAATTTTGGTGAAAAATTTGCGCGTTTTTTTCAAAATTTACCAAGAACTACTGAAGGGAGTCATTTTGACTCCCTACTATATTTTGAGGTCCTTTTGTCACTAAATGTTGCTATAAAGTTTTGTGCATAATTTTTTCACTCTGTCTTATTTACCCTGATGTTCATATATGTAACGGGTCTGGGAGGCGGAACCTCTGAGCTACTATACAAGGGGGCGGTCCTTGTAAGGGAGCGGGTGGCGACCAGGCAGGCAGTCACAGCAGGTGACCGGGACAGTCTCTAGAAGAACGGGCAGGAGGTCACGGCAAGTGACCGGGGCAGTCTCTGGATGAACGGGCAGATGGTCACGGCAAGTGACCGGGGCAGTCTCTGGGTGAACGGGCAGATGGTCACGGCAAGTGACCGGGGCAGTCTCTGGGTGAACGGGCAGATGGTCACGGCAAGTGACCGGGGCAGTCTCTGGGTGAACGGGCAGATGGTCACGGCAAGTGACCGGGGCAGTCTCTGGGTAAAGGGTTGGTACGACCTGTGGCGGCTGATGGTAGACGTGAGCTCCCAGGTGAGCAGGCGAGAGTCTCTGGATAAACGGGTGGTCACAGCATGTGACGGCGGAGCCTCCAGGAAGACCAACAGACAGGCGGCAGATGAGCGCTCCCAGGTGAGCGGGCAGAAGTCTCTGGACAGGCGGGTGGTCACAGCACGTGACGGCAGAGCCTCCAGGTAGGCTAGCAGACAGGCAGCAGATGAGCGCTCCCAGGTGAGCGGGCAGGAGTCACTGGACAGGCAGGTGGTCACAGCACGTGACGGCAGAGCCTCCAGGTAGGCTTGCAGGCAGGTAGCAGATGTGCGCTCCCAGGTGAGCGGGCAAGCTGGTCCATAGACAGACTGACAAGAGTTGGAAGGCAGACCGTCGGACCTCAGGCAAGCAGGCAGGTAGTTGATGTGCGCTCCCAGGTGAGCGGGCAAGCTGGTCCTTAGACAGACTGACAGGAGTAGTAAGGCAGACCGTCGGACCTCAGGCTAGCAGGCAGGTAGCAGAATATCAGGCAGGAATAAGACAGCAAGCTGGCAGGAATCTGGCAGGTAACTGGCAACGGGACCTGAGGGCTGAAGCAGAGTAGTGAACAGTGCAACAACATTGCTCGGGCACCTCCATTTTGGAGGAGGTGCCTTATATATGGTGAAGTCCTCCGGCCATTGGCCGGGGACTCCTTAGGACGGCGCGCGCGGCCCCTTTAAGAGGGAGGAAGAGCGCGCGCGCGCGCCCTAAGCACAGTGGCCGGGAAGGAGCGCGCGCTGCCAGCAGAGCGGGAGGAGGACGCCGGGCACGGAGCAGAGAGGTGAGGGGAACAGCGTCCCTGCCTAGCAGAGGGCAGGGACGCCGGCGCTACAGTACCCCCCCCTTTAGGCCCCCCCTTTTTTAGGCCAGACAGAAATTTAGCAAGGATGAGCGGGGCATGGATGTTCTCCCGGGGCTCCCACGTTCTCTCCTCAGGACCAAACCCCTTCCAATCTACTAGAAAAAAGGTCTTTCCTCTTACCCTTTTGGTGGCAAGAATGTTCTCTACCTCAAACTCGTCCTCAGCAGAAACCGGAGCAGGAGGCGTACCTGTAGACTTGGAAAAAGAGTTAAGTACCACAGGTTTGAGGAGAGATACATGGAAGGAGTTAGGGATCCGTAAGTTGGCCGGGAGTTTCAATTTATAGGCCACCGGGTTGATCTGACTGATGACCTCCAGAGGACCGATGAACCGAGGCTCTAACTTGTAAGAAGGTATCTTGAGTCGGACATATTTAGATGAGAGCCAGACTTTATCTCCAGGACGAAATTGTGGAGGATCCAGGCGTTTTTTGTCAGCGTGTCTTTTCATCCGTTCGGACGACTGAAGGAGTGCGGATCGGGTACTCTCCCAAATGGAGGAAAATTTGCTAACGAGAGATTCCGCAGCCGGGTTGTCCACAGAGGTGGAGACAGGAAAAGGAATCCGAGGATGCTGACCGAAGACTACAAAAAACGGGGATTTGGAGGAGGATTCGCTCTCGTGATTGTTATAGGAGAACTCGGCCCATGGTAGGAGATCCACCCAGTCTGAATGATGGGCATTAACGAAGTGCCGGAGGTAACTGGTCAGGTTCTGATTGATCCGCTCCACTTGACCATTGGACTGTGGGTGGTAAGTGGAAGAGAAGTCCAGGGTGACGTCTAGCAGTTTACAAGTGGCTCTCCAGAAGCGTGAGGTGAACTGTACCCCACGATCCGACACGATGTGGAGGGGCAGGCCATGAAGACGAAAGATGTGACGAATAAAGTCTTTAGCTAGCTCGGGTGCAGACGGGAGGCCTGGCAGGGGAACGAAATGAGCCATCTTGGAGAAGCGGTCAGCGACCACCCAAATGACCGTACAACCGGCAGAGACTGGGAGGTCAGTTATAAAGTCCATTGCTATATGCTGCCAGGGGGCAGCAGGTACAGAAAGCGGAAGGAGGCGACCGGATGGCAGATGTCTCGGAACCTTGTTGCGGGCGCAGGACACACAGGCAGAAACAAAGTCTATTACGTCCTTGTGCAGGGTAGGCCACCAGTAGTGCCGGGTAATAAGCTGGAGGGTCTTTTTCTGACCAGCGTGGCCAGCCAGTTTAGACGAGTGACCCCAGTGAAGGATCTTCTCCCGATCAGGTACTGATACGAACGTCTTTCCGGGAGGGAGACGATTTAGACTCACGGGAGCCACCTGCATTACTCTGGCGGGATCGATGATGTGTTTCGGATCTTCCTCAAGATCAGACACCAGAAAGGATCGAGACAAGGCGTCCGCTTTGACGTTTTTGTCAGCCGGGCGAAAATGAAGAACAAAATCAAAGCGAGCAAAAAACAAGGACCACCGGGCTTGGCGCGGGTTAAGTCTCTGGGCATGCTGGAGGTAAGCCAAGTTCTTGTGGTCAGTGTAAATTATTACCGGGTGAAGAGCCCCCTCGAGCAGGTAACGCCACTCCTCCAATGCCAGTTTGATGGCCAATAACTCTCGGTCTCCTATGGAATAATTGCGCTCTGAGGAGGAGAAGAGTTTAGAGAAGAAGCCGCAAGTTACCATCCTCCCGGAAGATGATTTTTGAGTAAGTACCGCTCCGGCTCCAGAGGAGGAGGCGTCAACTTCCAGGAAGAACTGCTTGTTGCCGTCCGGGCGATGCAGCACCGGGGCGGAAGAGAAGGCCTGTTTTAAGGAAAGAAAGGCCTCCTCTGCTTCGGGCGGCCACTCTTTGGGATTAGTACCCTTACGGGTGAGCGCGGAAATTGGGGCAGTCCGGGAAGAGAAGTGTGGTATGAAGAGGCGGTAGTAGTTGGCGAAGCCCAGGAACCGCTGAATGGCCTTCAACCCCTCCGGTCGAGGCCATTTCTCGATGGCAGACAGTTTCTCTGGATCCATTCGTAGGCCGGTCTGAGAAATAATGTAGCCCAAAAACGGAAGCGAGGTCTGCTCAAAGAGGCACTTCTCGTATTTAGCGAAGAGGTGATTCTGCCTGAGCCTGAGCAGGAGCTGACGAACGTCCCTCCGGTGAGTCTGGAGATCCGGAGAGAAGACCAAGATGTCGTCCAGGTACACCACTACGCAGGAGTAGAGAAGGTCCCGGAAGATGTCATTGACCAACTCTTGAAAGACGGCAGGAGCGTTACAGAGACCAAAGGGCATTACCAGATATTCATAGTGGCCGTCCCGGGTGTTGAATGCCGTCTTCCATTCATCCCCCTGACGGATACGAACCAGGTTGTACGCCCCACGGAGGTCCAGTTTGGTGAAGATTCTAGCCCCCCTCAGACGATCAAATAACTGCGGAATGAGCGGAAGGGGGTACTTATTCTTCACCGTGATCTGGTTAAGGCCTCTATAGTCTATACAGGGACGGAGAGAGCCGTCCTTCTTTTTGACGAAAAAGAAGCCTGCTCCCGCCGGGGAGGTAGATTTCCGGATGAATCCCCTGGCCAGATTCTCCTCAATATATTCGGACATCGACCGGGTCTCAGCAGCGGATAATGGATAAATACGCTCACGGGGAGGAGTAGTACCAGGTAACAGGTCGATAGGGCAGTCGTATGGTCTATGAGGGGGTAGTGTCTCTGCCTCCTTTTTATTAAAGACATCAGCATAAGACCAATATGGAATCGGAAGTCCAGGTAGATTAGCTGGGGTAGGAGAAGGACGGACGGGATGGACGGGAACCAGACAGGTCTTATGGCAGTCCTGTCCCCAGCGAAGGACTTCTCCGGTCTGCCAGTCAAGCACGGGTGCATGTCTCTGGAACCAAGGTAGACCTAGCAAGAGGGCGTGAGAGAGTCCAGGCAGAACATGAAAGGAGATACTCTCAGAATGCAGCATTCCCACCTGCAGAGTAAAGGATTCGGTGATGAGTTGGATGGGGCGTGGTAAGAGAGGTTTGGTGGGGATGCGGTATTTCTCTACCAGGGACTGTGAAATAAGATTCCCGGCTGCTCCAGAGTCAAGTTGGGCTAGTTCGAAATAACGGTTCTCCCCGCAGACGATTGAGACTGACAGCAGCAGAGATGGAGAGGATTTATTCTTGTCTAGGTCGACCTCTCTGAGCGAACCTAGACACAGGCGTTTCCCGACCTCTCCGGGCAGGCACGGATCCGGTGCTCCTTACTGCCACAGTAGAAGCAGCTCCCCTCGGCACGGCGTAAGTCCTGACGGGTTTTGACCATCTTGGTCTGGTCGACCTGCATAGGCTCAGGAGAGTGTACCTGGGGAGAGACGGATTTCTGAAAAGTAGGAGCTAGACGTGGAAACCTCCTCTCACGGGTGACCTCTTTGGCACGCTCCTGGAACCGTAGGTCAATCCGGGTGGCAAGAGTTATTAGGTCATCGAGAGTGGTAGGAATGTCCCGACCGGCAAGTTCATCTTTAATACGGCCGGACAGACCCTCCCAGAAGACTGATACCAGAGCGTCGTTATCCCAGGCCAGCTCCGAGGCAAGGGTACGGAACCGTATGGCATATTGGCCCACGGTGAGACTTCCCTGACGGAGGCGTAGCAGTGATGATGCGGATGAGGTCTTCCGTCCGGGTTCGTCGAAGACTTTCCGGAAAGCCATGAGAAAGGCAGGCAAGTCGGACACCAGGGGGTCTCCTCTCTCCCATAGAGGATTTAGCCAGGCCAGGGCCTCCCCGGTGAGATGGGACATGATGATGGCAATTTTGGCCCGGTCGGAGTTAAACTGGTGGGACAGGAGTTCAAAGTGCAGGGTGCACTGATTTATGAAGCCCCGAGCCTGGGCGGAGTCGCCTCCGAAGCGAGGAGGTGCAGAAAGCCGGGGTCCGGGGTAGGATACCATGGTATTAGTGGACAGCGGAGCTGCCGGATTGCGAGTCATGGCACTGGCGGAGGTTGCTGGCGGAGCAGTCAGTGTCCAGGCGAGAATTGACATTCCGCAGGTGACCCAGGATGGACTCCTGTTGGGACCTCTGACGGGACAGTTCATGACACAGGTCCGAGAGCGAGGGAGCTTGGGTGCCACCGGGTTCCATGGCCCGAGCAAACTGTAACGGGTCTGGGAGGCGGAACCTCTGAGCTACTATACAAGGGGGCGGTCCTTGTAAGGGAGCGGGTGGCGACCAGGCAGGCAGTCACAGCAGGTGACCGGGACAGTCTCTAGAAGAACGGGCAGGAGGTCACGGCAAGTGACCGGGGCAGTCTCTGGATGAACGGGCAGATGGTCACGGCAAGTGACCGGGGCAGTCTCTGGGTGAACGGGCAGATGGTCACGGCAAGTGAACGGGCAGATGGTCACGGCAAGTGACCGGGGCAGTCTCTGGGTGAACGGGCAGATGGTCACGGCAAGTGACCGGGGCAGTCTCTGGGTAAAGGGTTGGTACGACCTGTGGCGGATGATGGTAGACGTGAGCTCCCAGGTGAGCAGGCGAGAGTCTCTGGATAAACGGGTGGTCACAGCATGTGACGGCGGAGCCTCCAGGAAGACCAACAGACAGGCGGCAGATGAGCGCTCCCAGGTGAGCGGGCTGAAGTCTCTGAACAGGCGGGTGGTCACAGCACGTGACGGCAGAGCCTCCAGGTAGGCTAGCAGACAGGCAGCAGATGAGGGCTCCCAGGTGAGCGGGCAGGAGTCACTGGACAGGCAGGTGGTCACAGCACGTGACGGCAGAGCCTCCAGGTAGGCTTGCAGGCAGGTAGCAGATGTGCGCTCCCAGGTGAGCGGGCAAGCTGGTCCATAGACAGACTGACAAGAGTTGGAAGGCAGACCGTCGGACCTCAGGCAAGCAGGCATGTAGTTGATGTGCGCTCCCAGGTGAGCGGGCAAGCTGGTCCTTAGACAGACTGACAGGAGTAGTAAGGCAGACCGTCGGACCTCAGGCTAGCAGGCAGGTAGCAGAATATCAGGCAGGAATAAGACAGCAAGCTGGCAGGAATCTGGCAGGTAACTGGCAACGGGACCTGAGGGCTGAAGCAGAGTAGTGAACAGTGCAACAACATTGCTCGGGCACCTCCATTTTGGAGGAGGTGCCTTATATATGGTGAAGTCCTCCGGCCATTGGCCGGGGACTCCTTAGGACGGCGCGCGCGGCCCCTTTTAAGAGGGAGGGAGAGCGCGCGCGCCCTAAGCACAGTGGCCGGGAAGGAGCGCGCGCTGCCAGCAGAGCGGGAGGAGGACGCCGGGCACGGAGCAGAGAGGTGAGGGGAACAGCGTCCCTGCCTAGCAGAGGGCAGGGACGCCGGCGCTACAATATAGATGTAGTTCAATTTACATGTCAACTTTTCACATTTTCCTTGTGTTTTACCTGCTTGTATTACTGTGTAATGCTGAACAAACTCTATCTGATGAGGAGCTAGATGCATTCATTGCGATATTCTATGCTCGTGGAATATCTGGCACGAACCGTCACTCGATTAGCAGTATTTGGTGTAATGACTGGGGAATACCATTTTGCAAAGCGACAATGTCTAGGGACCGCTTTGTTGAAATTATGAGGTTTCTCAGATTTGATGAGAAATCTACTCGATCGGAGAGACTGCAAACGGACAAGTTTGCTCTATTTTCTACTGTGTGGGACAGGTTTATTGAAAATTGTATTGCGTGTTACAAACCTGGCCCATACATAACGGTGGATGAGCAACTTTTCTCAAGCAAAACTAGGTGTCCATTCACGCAGTACATGCCTTCCAAACCAGATAAATATGGCCACAAATATTGGCTAGCTGTTGATAAGAGGAGCAAATATCTGGCAAATGGCTTCCCTTATCTAGGCAAAGATGACACACGCCGTGCTGAGGACCGTTTAGCTGACCATGTGGTAATGAAGTTATTGGACCCGTTTTTGAAAAAAGGTCGCAATGTTACAACCGATAATTATTTTACTTCAGTAAAATTAGCTAAACAGCTAAAAAGCAAAGGAACAACCATCGTGGGAACACTGAACAAGATAAGGCGAGAAGTGCCTAAAGAAATAAAATCCATGAAAGAGGAATTGTACAACACTAAAGTGTTTAGAAATGAAGACAATTTTACACTTACAGTATATCAAGGAAAGCCCAACAAAAATGTTGTCATTTTGAGTTCCGTCCATCCAGATGTTGTTGTTGCGTCTGATTCCGCTAAAAAAACTCCAGAAACGGTAAAGTTTTACATTGAAACAAAATATGGAGTAGATGTAGTGGATCAGATGGCACGAAAATATACCACACGAACATGCACAAGGAGATGGCCTGTTCATGCATTTGAAAATGCCTTAGACTTTGCGGGTATAAATGCATGGATAATATTCAAGGAGATTACCCACCAAAAAATGTCATGCAAGGCATTTTTGCAAACGCTTGTGAGAGAGTTGAGTGGTCCTTATGTCACAGATAGGGAAAAGGGTTCCACGTCCCAAGTTTCTACATGCTCAGAAGTGATGGTTCAAACAAAATTTTGCCAGATCAAAGAAAAGTGCAAGAAAAATAGATCTGTCGGAAATTGTAAGACTTGTGGTAAGTCTTTGTCTGGGCAATGTACTGCCATAAATCAAAGGCAATGCCTAAAATGCGAAACACCAAATGTTTAGAAGGTGAATTCTGCGCCATATTTTCATTTTTATGCTCCTCCACCTACATTTTCTCTGCTTTTTGTTCTTCAGTTGTTGTTTATATGTGTGCACTTGAATAAAAAAAAATGTTTGAAAAACGTCTATTATAATTATTGTTATTTTCTGTAGAAAAATAAGAAAAGCAGAAAAAAAACAATCAAAAGCATTACTGTTGGATCTCACAATAATAATACATTACAAAAAATATAATTATTAATAAATAACCACAAATGAAACTCTAAAAATAAACGAAAACAAGCAAGGAGTCAAAATGACTCCTTTCAGTAGTTCTAGGCAGGGTCACGAGTCCAGTAGTCCTAGTGTTAATCCACACATGTGAAGCTCATTATTCTTGGTGCCTGAACTACTTCTTAATACTTTAGGGGGACCAAACAGAATTCTTGTGGTTTGAGGGGTTGAATAATAAATTACACTCTGAATTAACTTTTTACGTTTTAAAAAAAAAACAAAAAAAACAAAAACAAAATTTGCTGCAGTGCATTTCCCACTTCCAGGCTGATCTACAGTACAAATGTCACAATGCCAAGTTAATTCCGCATGTGTCAACCAGCTAAATCTGCAGAGGGTTGAATACTACTTGTAGGCACTGTATATAATAAAATTAGATGGTATTGGTTAATATTTTGGCCAAAATACGCAAGCTTGCAACCAATGTCACTGTCTTGTGAGTCCCTACACTACAGTAAAATAAAAAGCCCAGCCAAAGAATTATAAGGTACTTTAAAAATTCCAAAAATAATTCAGTTAGAACTATGGAAAGTATATAGTTAAGAGTATATAGTAAAAGATGTTGGCATAAAAGCGCCTGAAAATACGGCTGGCGTTTTCCTGAAGCTGCTTCAACGTAAGAAAAATAGCAGGTGCGTCGGTCTTTATTCATGACTGTAAAGGTATACAACTTCTAAAGTTTCTGACAGTGACAAAATTACCACAAATAAGAGATTATGGAACTTTACAGGAATTGTTCAGACAATTTGCCTTCACATAGACAGAATTTACTTTTCTATTAATATTTTGCCAGTTCTTCAGGTCAATGTATGTTCCTTGAGAAGTTTTTCTAAGCTGTTGTCGATTTTCTTGAAAGGTCACACAAGTGCAAAGTACAAGTAGTCACAGAGGATAAAATAATCGGTGTGCCTCGTAAGACATTGTGTTCCCAGGGATAGCCACAGGGAATGTCAGGCAAGGCTTTGTGTAATGGGTGAACAATTGTGCCACAAAGTGTTGTCCCTTTTGTCAGAAGGCTGATTTATTATGAATTCATCAATTCTAGAGCCCCTCTGTATTTTTTTTTAAATTTAATTACACAGTCTTTTCTGAGATTCTTTGTAATATTTTTGTATCATTGTGTGTGTGTGTGTGTGTGTGTGTGTGTGTGTGTGTGTGTGTTAGAGGATATGTAGGATTTTTAAGTTGGATTCTTTGTAATGGGCAGAAAAATGATCAAAATTAAGAGTCCTCAATGGTTGATGCCTTTTTAAAGGGAATCTGGCATCAGGTTTTTGCTTTTGAATCTGATTGCAGCATAATGTAGAAACAGAGACCTTGATTCCAGCGATATACCGCTTGCTGCAGTTTTGATACAATCTCTGTTTTCTCAGCAAGAGATGGTCACTAGATGACTAGTAACCCTCTGCCAGGTACACGTCCCATATTTATGAGCTCTGTATAACCCCAACCCTACCACTGGTTGACAGCTTTCTGACTATGTACAGTGTACATTGGCAGGTTTTAATCAGTGGGAAGGACGGGGTTATACAGTGCTCAATGTTCAGAGAACTGATAGATCTGCAGTAGATATAGGGATTTTATCAAAACGACAAAGCAGCCCAATAGGTGACACATCACTAGAATCCAGGTTTCTACTGCTCTCAGATGGGATAGTAAAAACCTGTTGACAGATTCCCTTTAATGGCTAACTTAAAACAAGGTAACAAATGGCAAGCTTCCAAGATTACCCGGGTCTCTTCATTAGACCTAGTATAATACAAAATATCTGAAGAGTCACATATTTATAGACATCAGGATAATGCAGTAATAAGACCAGTGATGTGACGCAGAACTATCCGTATGGGAAGGGAAGAAACAGTTGTCAGGAAATTTTGGAGCATTTCATATGTGTTTTAAAAAGATGTTCTTGTACGGAGATCAGTGTACTGTGTAATGGCTGTATCTGACCGTGTGCAGAAACATGGTCTGATCATACCACAGCTCCTGGACAGGAGAGGAAGCAAAAGAGTATACAGATATTACAGCAGGGGATCCATCTCTCTCTCACTCTCACTCTCACTCACTCTCGTCATGCGTTACTCCAAGGGAATGCAATTTTGTACGGAGATAGTGGCATGTTTACACATACTATATTTTGTGATGGGGGAAAGGATAGCCATTTCAATTAATAAGGTCACATATCTATCTAATTCGACTTTTTAAAGGCTCCTATACACATCTAATTAATGTCGGCTGAACCTGCTGATGTTGACGGGTTCAGCCAACACTGTATAATGGCGCCGGCAACTGATGGTCAGGGGAGATGTCGATCAGGCATGTCCGATTTCGGATTACAGATTACTTTGTTCTAAACTAACAAACTGTCGGCAACTTTCTTATGGAGAACACTGGAGCACTGTCAGCCTGAACGAGTTCTCCTGTGTATGGTAGAGCTGCCATCTAATGTATATGGCAGGCTTAAGAGAGTGGTTAAAAGGTTAAAATCCACACCTGTTTTATATAAATTAGTATACTTGTTTAAAGTAACTTTACATAATGAGCTGTTATGTGTATACATGAAGAATAATATTATTTCTGGCCATTATATTACTTGTATCATGCATATTATTTATTTGATTTTCTGCATCGGCCTTTGCCGATTACTTCTTCCTCACCTCCCGCTTGCCTCCTCTCTCAATAGACTTCTATAGATCGGCACTACCGCAATTTTCCTTACAAACTTAAGCTGGATCTACTAATGCAGGCAATGATGATTATCAAACAGGTTACGTATTGGTGCAGGGTGTTCAAGAAAGTAACAATGTTACGTCTAGGGAACATTTTATACACCACTGGTGTACCGCCAATGGCAGCAGGCCACGCCACTGCTATGGGGCCATCCCCCCACACTGGGCTCTCCCTGCACTTGGCCCTTCCTCCATCCGTTAGCATCCGGCCACCTGCAAAGAATGATGGGGGTGGAAGCGTCTGCTGATGCTCCCTCCTTCATCATTGCTCGCGCTGACTGCCGGAGGGGAGGGGGCCCAGGGCATTATATTATGCACTATATGTGCATTATATTTTATGGAGGACCATGGGGAGTGCACTGTACTGTATGCAAGCAATTATACAGTGTGAAGGTTTGTGTGGGGGCCATTATACTGTTTGGAGAGCTAGTGCAGGCCATTACACTGTTTGTAGGCCCATTATACTGCATGGAGGGCTTTGTGGGGGTCACAGTTGTGGGATCATACTGTGTTGAGGTCACCATTCTTTGCCTTGGGAGTTGATGTGGGGTACAGTAGGGTCATTATACTGTGCATGTGGGGGAATTAACCATGGGGGAATCATATTGTGTTGGTGGGGGAGGGGGTGGGGGGCACTTTTGTTTGCATAATGCTTTATGGCGGCAATGAAAGCGGAATCTAGGACTTTAGCAGGAGGAAAATTACTATGTAAAGGCTGGAAAGTTGTGAGATCTGATCTTCTGTGACCCAGACAATTTATACAAAAGCTGTGGGCCAACCAAAAGTTGTGAGACAGTGGGTATCGTCTGGTACACGGGGTCAGTGGAATGATCGGCCCCAGGATGGGAACTTGTGGACTGGGGACATTGCATTGTGACCATCTTCCTGGAATTGCTGTAAGACCATGGATGTAAGGAATAAAAAATAGTTGCATTGTTAACCTGCCTAGGTGATTATTACAACCCCCAACCTCCAAGATCTTCAGTTACCTTTTTCACCAAAAATGCCAGCAAAAGTAAAATTGGTTTACTTTAGGGATACGACTTGGGGAGAGCAATTTCAAAGTTAGATATAAAATCAATCATTTTTTGCTGACCATTTACACAATACGGGAGAAAAACTGTGGCATTCATCTCTGACGTCTTATATTTTTAATATCAAACCTAACGATTAGTCATGGAAACTAATGTAGCTTAACTATAATGGGGCTCTTTGGTTTCAACTAAGGTGCCCAGCATTTGGCAGGTACCCTAATGGAAAATAAACAGACATCCATTATAGATAAAGGGATACGTTTAATAGGTTCTGCGTCCATCATAGGACAAGTACAGCTTGCACAAAACTGATGGTGGTTCTGATGGTGTATTCATGTATTGTCAACAGAACCACATTTAGTACATGAATGCGTCACCAGCACCACCATCAGTACATGAATGCGTCACCAGCACCACCATCAATCAGTACATGAATGCGTCACCAGCACCACCATCAATCAGTACATGAATGCGTCACCAGCACCACCATCAATCAGTACATGAATGCGTCACCAGCACCACCATCAATCAGTACATGAATGCGTCACCAGCACCACCATCAATCAGTACATGAATGCAAGAACCAAGCTTAGTACAATGATCGATTGTAATATCAAGTCAGCCCATAAACAATTGTATCGCATGAACCTACAATCCCAAAACTCCCAATATGTCTTTAACAATGGTAAGGAGTTACTGGGCGTTAACAGCCATCATCACAGTGCGGACCATACAGGAGCCACAGTACTGATGAGGCGCAGTCAGTATCACAAACAAATGTTTACATCAAGTTACCTTTTATAGATTACATCTTCTCTGGAGTAGTCTTTCTTTTAATCTCCATCTTGTCCAGATGGTATGATGACTTTCCACATCCACAGCTCGCCTCTTCAGACCTCCCTCTTCTGCAGCATACCCCCACTCGGTGCCCTTAAAAATACAAGTGTTATTTTTATGCAGAAGGAATTTTAATATCTGTCCATACTGTACCCTAAATAAGCCTTTTATGTTATAAGGCCTCCACACAGTCTGCCTTAATGAGCTATAACCACCACACTGTCTGCCAATATTAGCTATAAACGTCCCACTGTCTTCCCTTGTGAACCACGCCCTATACCATGGCTCTCCCCGCTCTAATTTTCCATTATACTTTCTATATCTCCACACTGCGACTTACTGACGTGAATGCAACTGAGTGCAGGGAGGGAGTGACAGCAGGGGCGCAGGCTGAGAAAGGGGTGAGCGGTGTCCGTGACTGACACTGCTCCCCTGTGTGCCTGCACCCCGCCCGTCACTGTACTGAATGTCTGTGGCCAGACAAAGGCGTCGGGTGGCCAGAGGCATTCAGCAAGCAACCAAAGTGCCCCCCCCCCCCCCTCAGGTAGGCAAGATGTAGCGCCCTAGTCGGGTGAATACCCTGCCTACTCCTCGTCCTGGCCCTGCCTACTGTAATCTGATCCATCAGTGACCTGAAAACCTGTCTTCATCGAATACAGATTTGGGTAGTGAATTCAGAAGTCTGAAGTGGGAAAAGATGCATATTTCTTTAATAAAATAAATATATACTTTTTTTTGTTTGTGTACTTTATCTGTGCTTTTTTTTTCATTAAAACTTATTTAAAAAAAAATTAAACAATGGTTACTCAGCAGGTCACATATAGTCCCACTTACTCATCAATCTGACAGACCTTTCCAGTTGTTAGCTGTGGGCCATCTGTGGTTTCAAGAAAAATGGTATAGATAATGTAGGGATTTACAGAAAGAAGATCTAACGTCTACTTATGAAAAAATTGCATGAGATCAAATGAATTTCAGAAAGTGGTTTTTTTTTTCGGATACCTCACTTTCATGTGATGGCTCTTCCAGGTAATCACACAGTACATTTTTCTTTTCTATTTTTAAATTGCCTGGTCTTTGGACAACCATCATTACTTCTTATAACTATGGCCTCCCAGGCTAATTATTAGTTTAGGATTTAACTCCTGGTTGAATAACAAACTCTGCCAACCATTTCTGGGCTACCCTTTAATTATGTCTTGGTTGCGAATAGACACCAGGGACAAATATGTTACATCTTTATATTCTGGTGCTTGCTAAATGCTGCCCACGCCCGCATGAAATGACTTGCGGTAAATGCACAGAACGGAGTTTCATTTTGAAAAGATTGTATTTTACTGTCCAGCTTTCCGCTAATAACAGGCCCAGTATTTTATTAGTTCTCAGAAGTTTTGGTTTATAGTATTATATTATTTAATCATTTGAATATACAAGTACTGTATATCTTACACTAAAAAATGAGTAGGTTTTATTGATTTCACTCAACTTACCCATGGGTGAACGATTACAGAACGTAGTAAGGCTTCATTCAGACTTGTGTATTTTGGTCAGAATTTTGCAATGGCAATTGTGAGACAAAATTAGCAGTAGGTCAAAAATATGGAAGAAACACAAATCCATGAGCCCCAATGGGGATCGATGATGATGATGTATACATTACAGTGAATTATGTTGGCACTCTATAAGCAAAGCATAATGAGTCTTTCCATTATACTTTTGTATACTCTGTATAGTTTCTACTCCTGGTTGTGGCTTGTAAATAATTGACCAGATTATGTGAATAAATCCTAAATCTTTGGCTAGAGGAAAAACTTAAGGTCGTTAAAAACAATTTGAAAAAGATTGTTAGCGTTTAGGTTAGGGGTCCCGTATAGCTGCTATGTTCACACAGGCCTATATAAAGTGGTACCTAAGTGGCCTCATCCCCCTGGCCACCTGGACTGCCATACCATGTCTGTAACATGTCCTCTCCACTGTACATGAAATGGAGGGAGTGAGGGTTCCTCTAGTTGGCGGGTAGCTGTTGCCTTTTGAGACCTGATTTTAATAGGGCTGGTGGGATCTTAAATGGTTCAGAGAAAGCTGAAAAAATGCTGTCCTCAGTATGGCAAGTAATATTCTCCATTCAGGTCATGTTCACTGTAACAATACTTAATGGTGAACCTGAGAGGCTTAGTATATACTTGTATTCTACAAATAACCATAATGAAAGTGGATGAGATGGATTCCACCGCGACCTCCGTGAAGTTGTTTTCTGAGGATTCCTTTACCGGTGTCTTAGGGTGAAGTGTATAGGAACATCAGTTTATTCAAAGTGAAAGAAGAAGTGATTCTTGTAGAATTTGCCTGTACTTTCCCATTTTGTTTCGGTTAGATGACACTACATAGCAAAGGCATTACTATTTATAGGAGCAGAATTTTCTTTAGGTTTCCTCACTCCCCCGCCTCATACATATTAAAAATGGGAACAATGAAGTGATTTAGTGCAGCTGTTTACAGAAGCCTGGACGCATATGGTCGTCGTCTAAAGATGAAGGGCTATGCCGAGGGCTCTTACCATGAGAGGAAAAATTTATATAGAAAATAGAATAGAAACAGAGGTTATTCAATTAACATCTGAGGATAAAGAGGGGAAAAATACAGTTTGGCTTTTTTTTGCATTCTGGAAAATTAGACCTAATGTCTATTATAACATTGATTGGATGTGCTACTTTTAAAGGATGGATGAGGATAAGAATACTCAGACTAATGATTGGTTGGAGTTAAAACATACAGCATATGTGAAACAAGGCTGTGCACTGATTATATCCACTCAGATTTCCCCCGGTCCTCGATGGTACCCAGTCCATGGGTTCTAACTTTCTCTGTAGTCTGCTGCCTTTAGGCTGCGTGCCCACGTTGCGTATTACAAGCGTATATGCTGCGGAATTTCCACAGCGTAAACGCTTGTAAAACGCATGTATATCCGCACCCCATGGTTCCCAATGGCATTCCGCAATGTCAATGCCCATGCTGCGGATTTTTCCGCAGCGTATATGCTGCAGTCAAAAATCCGCAGCATGTTCATTAATTTTGCGTTTCCGCATGCGGAATCAATGTGCGGATGGTGCCCAAGTCTGGAGGAGAGGAGACTCTCATCCAGACCTGGGTACCAAAGAACCTGTAAAAAAATAAAATAAAGTTTATACTTATCTTCTGATGTTTTCCCTCCGTCGCGCTGTTGTGTAAAGGACCTGCCACGTCATTGAGTCATGTGACCCATCACATGACTCAATGACGTCACCGCAGGTCCTGCACACAACAGCGTGAGCCGCTCAAGCCTCCGGACGGGGCAGAGAATGCATCGGAAGGTGAGTATAAACTTTTATTTTTTTATTTTTTACCATTCTGATTCTTTTTTTTTAACTATTACTTGGTCACACTATATAAATCCATGCCGGTTGCATGGATTTATGTAGTGTGAACAAGTTGTCAAGCACTTTTCCAAGTGATGCTTAAATCACTTGGAGAAGTGCTTGATAACCCGCATGCGGAAATGCATGCAAAGACGCCTCACAAACGCTTCTACCTGGCGGGAAAACCGCATGTAAAATCCGCATGCGATTTTCCCGCCAGGGAGAAGCGTAAAAAATATGCGTCAGTTCCGCAACGTGGGCACATAGCCTTATAAGAACCAATTCTTTATAATTTCTTTACGTATTTGAGACATTGGTAATTGGTTACTTTTACATTAAGGTTTCCATTTACTTCAATGGAGCTAGAGTAAGTAAACTTTTTAGTTTTTTTATAGAATTTTGTCCAGCGTGGAAAGCTATAAATCTTTGAAAATCACTTATTTATGGGATTTGACTTGATTCTTTAAAAAAAAAAATCCCCTGCTTTCCCCTAGTCTGTTTGCCTGTCTTCAGCTGCATTGAAGTCAGAACTTACTCCTCTGGCATATGGATGTTGGCAGTGAAAGAGACAGCGCCCGTCTCCTCCCAAGTGGTGTTCTCATCAGAATAATCTCCTGCAACAGCTTATCCCCAGAATTACTGAGCTACTGTCAGCTCTCCTGTCAGCTCTCCTGTCAGCTCTCCTGTCAGCTCTCCTGTCAGCTCTCCTGTCAGCGCTCCTGGTTTAGACAAACGTTTGTCCAACATCTCTTTTGCCCAACTCTCACATACACACACAAGCTCAGCTGGCCGAGCATTCCTTTGTCCTCTATGAGAAATATGCTGCCGGATATCTCTGAAAGAAGCTGATCTCTTAGAAAAGCAAAAGATTGGCTGTTCAAAATCGGGCATGTTTGATCCTTACGTCTCGGCATCTGGCGGAGGGCCTCCATAGACTGTCAGACAAACCCACAGATATCTGGTTATGGATTTGCTTCCACAAGCACCATGTTCTCATATAGGGAGAGACCTGACTAGTTGCGCTGTCACTAGATCACGCCTGCTGAGTGGAGCCTCAGACTGCACAGACTGGGGGCATTGATACAGTGTAGGAGGGGCTGAGGGGGTCCTGATACTGTGTGGGAGGGGTTTTGGGTTACCGTCCTACTTTGTGGTAGGAGATTTGATACTCTATAGGAGGGGCTGGGTGGGATCTGATGCAGTGGGGTGGATGCTGTGGTGGATGGTGTGTGCATGTTGGGAAGTATGGGGTCCTCCTACTGTGTGGGGGCACTGAGGATGAAGATGCTGTTGAAATTCTGACAGGCAGGGGAAATTGCTCCACTAGCTCACGCCCCCCCCCCCCCAGTATCTACTGACCTAAACATATTCATCTGCCCTGCTCCCTTCATAGACTTCTAGGCTACATTAACTAAACAATGTTACCATAATAAATATATTCCATGAGTCTGTTATGCCTGGAATTTTGGATTGTGTAGTAAAGCAGTGGTTAAATCAATTTGTATTTGTTCCTGTGCTTCACCTACAATTATGTTTTTGTTTCTTCACATACTGGGTCACCATCCGCCACTGCCTTATCATACGATGAGATGAAGAAGGAAAAATCTTGTCCCAATTCCTAAAATAGTGTTGAAATAAAGACAGATCTGTTATGAATTCAAAATTGGAAAGTTCTCTCAAAAACAGTTTTTAAAGTTGACCTGGCAACATCTTATGGAGTGATATGGTTGTATAGGTTGTCCTGCAACAAAAAAAATCTAAATAAATCTAGAGACCCTATGTGTCAGCCATGAGAAATCCAATGTAGAAGTCATGTGCAAATCAGGCTGGAAGTGCACTGACACGTCCCCAGTGCACTGACACGTCCCCAGTGCACTGACACGTCCCCAGTGCACTGACACGTCCCCAGTGCACTGACACGTCCCCAGTGCACTTCAATCCTGATTTGCATATGGCTTCCCATAATGTCCCGGGTTGACAGATTACTGGGAGGGGCTGGTGAGGACCCAGCGGTCATGGTGCACATTGGTACAAATGACAAAGTTAAAGGTAAGATGATTTCAGGGAATTAGGCTGCAAGCTGAAAGCAAGGACCTCCAAGGTGGTATTCTCTGAAATACTACCGGTACCACGTGCCACGCCAGAGAGGCAACGGGAGATTAGGGAGATAAATAAGTGGCTCAAGAACTGGTGTAGGAAGGAGGGATTTGGGTTCCTGGACAACTGGGCCGACTTCTCAATTGGCTAGAGACTCTACGCTAGGGACCGGCTGCACCTTAATGGGGAGGGTGCAGCTGTGCTGGGGGAGAAAATGGCTAGAAGGTTGGAGGAGTGTTTAAACTAGGGATTGGGGGGGAGGGTATTCATTTTATAGGTGGGGAAGATAGTGCAGATAGTGACCAGGGCACAAATAAAGAAATTGGGGGTGGGGTTAGAACAGTCAATAAAGTAAGAAGGAATAGAGGTACAGAGAGATACATAAAATGCATGTACACTAATGCCAGAAGCTTCACCAACAAAATGGAGGAATTAGAATTCATTTTGTTGGAAAATAACTATGACATGGTAGGGATATCTGAGACGTGGCTGGATGAGAGCCATGACTGGGCGGTTAATTTACAGGGCTATAGTCTGTTCAGAAATGACCGTACAAACAAGCGAGGTGGGGGGTGGGGGGTGGGGAGTGTGTTTTATATGTAAAATCATCCTTAAAACCTGTCTTGCAGGAGGATATATGTGAATCTAATGAAAATGTAGAGTCCCTGTGGGTGGAGATGAGGGGAGGGGGAAAAAATAATAAATTACTGATAGGAGTTTGTTATAAGTCTCCAAAAATAATGGAAGTAGCGGAGAATATCCTCGTAAAGCAAATAGATGAAGCGGTGACTCAAGGAGAAGTCATTATTATGGGAGACTTCCAACTACCCTGAAATACATTGGGGGACAGAAACATGTAGTTCAAGCAAAGGTAATAGGTTTTTGACAACTATGAGAGACAATTACCTTTCACAACTGGTTCAGGACCCAACAAGAAGGGGGGCACTGCTAGACCTAATATTAACCAATAGGCCAGACCGCATATCAAATATACGAGTTGGGGGGTCACTTGGGTAATAGTGATCACAAAATAATACGTTTTCATGTAACCTTTAATAAGATGTGTAGTAGAGGGGTTACAAGGACACTAAACTTCAGGAAGGCAAATTTCCAACGGTTGAGAAATGATCTTAGTGCAATAAACTGGGACGATATCCTGAGACCTAAAGCTACACAAAGCAAATGGGAGACATTTATTAACATCCTGAATAGGACCTGTGCACAATATATACCCTTTGGGAATAAACATGCTAGAAATAGGAGGAAACCACTATGGCTAAATAGAGCTGCAAGGGGCGCAATAAGTGACAAAAAGAAAGCATTTAGAGAACTAAAGCAAGTAGGTAGTGATGATGAGGCATTAAATAAATGTAGAAAATTAAATAAATTATGTAAAAAAAACAAATCAAAGCAGCAAAGATTGAGGCAGAGAGAATCATTGCCAGAGAAAGTAAAAATAACCCCAAAATATTCTTTTACTACATAAATAGTAAAAAACTAAAAAATGATAGTGTTGGCCCCCTTAAAAATAGTCTGGGTGAAATGGTGGATGAGGAAAAAGCCAATATGCTAAATTTTTTTTCAACCGTATTTACACAAGAAAATCGGATGACAGAAAACATGATTAGTGATAACAAAAATTCTCCATTAAATGTCACTTGCTTAACCCAGCAGGAAGTACGGCGGCATCTAAAAATCACTAAAGTTGACATCCCTGGGCCTGGATGGGATACACCTGCGAGTACTGCAGGAATTAAGTAATGTCATAGATAGACCATTATTTTTAATCTTTAGAGATTCCATAATAACAGGGTCTGTACCACAGGACTGGCGTATAGCAAATGTGGTGCCAATATTCAAAAAGGGGACAAAAACTGAACTTGGAAATTATAAGTCAGTAAGCTTAACCTCTACTGTGGATAAAATCCTGGAGGGTTTCCTAAGAGATGCTATAATAGAGTATCTGAAGAATAACCTCATGACCCAATATCAACATGGGTTTACGAGGGACCGTTCCTGTCAAACTAATCTGATCAGTTTTTATGAGGAGGCAAGTTCTGGACTGGACAAAGGAAATGCAGTGGATGTTGTGTATATGGACTTTTCAAAAGCTTTTGATACGGTTCCACACAAAAGGTTGATACATAAAATGAGAACAATGGGGATAGGGGAAAATATATGTATGTGGGTTAAGAATTGGCTCAGTGATAGGAACAAAGGGTGGTTATTAATGGAAAACACTCAGACTGGGTCTCAGTTAACAGTGGGGTAACACAGGGGTCAGTATTGGGCCCCCTTCTTTTTAACATATTTATTAATGACCTTGTAGGGGGCATACAGAGTAATATTTCAATATTTGCAGATGACACTGAACTCTGCAGGGTAATCAATACAGAGGAGGACAATTTTATATTACAGGAGGATCTATGTAAACTAGAAGCTTGGGCTGATAAATGGCAAATGAGCTTTAATGGGGATAAATGTAAGGTAATGCACTTGGGCAGAGGAAATAAAATGTATAATTTTATGCTTAATTGTAAAACACTGGGCAAAACTGTAACTGAAAAAGACCTTGGGTGTATTGGTGGACGACAAACTCACGTTCAGTGGCCAGTATCAGGCTGCTGCTGCAAAGGCAAATAAAATAATGGGATGCATTAAAAGAGGCATAGATGCTCATGAGGAGAACATAATTTTACCTCTATACAAGTCATTAGTGCGGCCACACTTAGAATACTGTGTACAGTTCTGGTCTCCGGTGTATAAGAAAGACATAGCTGAACGAGAGCGGGTCCAGAGAAGAGCGACCAAGGTTATTAGAGGACTGGGGGGTCTGCAATACCAAGACAGGTTATTACACTTGGGGTTATTTACTGTGGAAAAAAGAAGGCTTAGGGGTGATCTTATTACTATGTACAAGTATATAAGGGGACAGTACAAACACCTTTCTACTGATCTTTTTACTCTGAGGCCAGAGACGGGGACAAGGGGGCATCTTCTACGTCTGGAGGAAAGAAGGTTTAATTATAATCACAGACGGGGATTCTTTACTGTAAGAGCAGTGAGACTATGGAACTCTCTGCATCATGATGTTGTAATGAGTGATTCACTACTAAAATTTAAGAAGGGCATGGATGCCTTTCTTGAAAAGTATAACATTACAGGTTATATATACTAGATTCCTTGATAGGGCGTTGATCCAGGGAACTAGTCTGATTGTTGTATGGAGTCGGGAAGGAATTTTTTTCCCCAATGTGGAGCTTAGTGTTTGCCACATGTTTTTTTTTTGCCTTCCTCTGGATCAACATGTTAGGCTATGGGTTGAACTAGATGGACTTAGTCTTCCTTCAACCTTAAAAACTATGTTACTATGTTCTACACTAGATTTTTCTTGTACGGCACATTGGATCTTTTTATTTTGTAGAATTTTTATTGTGGAATATGCAAATAGCCTCTTCAAAGTAAAAGAATGGGGATTCTAGTGCCACCCATTGTGAAACAAGCACTACTTCCATATGAAGAATTAAAGGGAACAGCTGTTTTACATATGGTCTGCAGCAGAACTATTAAAATGAAGACCATCCCTTTTACGTTGAAGCTGGCAAAACATTTGTCTGGTTGCATGGGTCTGCTTTTAGAAGTTTCTGGGACTGACTATGATGGGGGAAAAGAGAACCAGATATGCATTTCACGCATTCCCCCAGCAGCTGCGGAAATTTAGTATTACATGCTGGAAATTCAGATGTGTGGAAGACCATGACCTACAACATTACTCCTCCGCCTGAGCAATTCTACGAGTTGCTCTCCGCTCTTATGAATAAACCTCTGTAGGGAAACCTTCAGGGATTGAACAAAATGTATTAAAAACATACATCTTTGTGCACAAGTTATGCAATCTCGTATGTTTTCATGTTTCCACAATTTTAATACAGGTTATTGCAAAAAGTGTTATGTTCCTCCCTCTAATACAAAGAGATGTAGGTCACTGTAATTGATAATCTTAATAGTTATTTCCAAATGCACCCCTGGGGCAAACAAGGACTTGCAGCATCTGGTGTTGGTTCCTGGGATTAGAAACCAGGCTGATGATGATTTACACATGAGTTTCATAGTTGACTGCCATCTACCCTTAGGCTTCATTCACACATCTAAAAGGACAAAACCTAAGATAGAAACAAAATTAGCATTTACCCTGCTGTAAGTAAAAAGCAGTAGTACATAAAAATAACATGGCGTACTTAGTAAACCGTCCTGATTGGGGTACACCTTGTCGTGGTGGGATGGCTTTTACACTTTTATCAAAAGCAGCATTTACCTAAGTACCATATGTTATTTATGGTATATGCCTCATTGCTTTTACTTACAGCAGGGTATATGTTCATTTTATTTCTTAAGTTTTGTCTGTTAAATAGCCAGTGTGAACATGCTCTTATACTTTGGCTCATTTCTTTGGATTTACACTCGCACATCTGTGTTAAATATCTGTGTAATGCACTTTTTTTTTTTTAAATCGGATGGCGCTTGGAACCAGAATATTGTGGATCTATACATACATTTTATACATCCGTGAAAAACTTGAATCCAAGTGTTAGGCTCCGAGTCTTCCGGATCTATTCTGATCCGATTTTGAGAACCCGAATAGGACATAATGGGTTAGTGTGCTGCACTAATAATGGGTTAGCCAAATCCCAGATTCTGAGGCAACATTTTAGATTTAATGCAATAAAGAATTTAACTGTCTATGCTTTTAAATACACTTTAAAGTATACAGAAAAATTTATACAAAAAACATTATTACCAATACCATAATACTTCCATATCATGACCACTACATAATAAATATAACTATACTTCTACCATGCAAAGACCAATATTACCAATAACACCACTATACACCTACTGCAGCTGCATACCCCTCCTCCCAGTCTTTATTCTGGTACATACACAGATAAGAGAAAGATATCAAGATTCTTCAAATATTTTAGAACATTTTGTTCTAAATTTACTGATTTATGCAAATAAACAGTGCAATAAAATATATCATCATCCCCTTAAAATATATTGACTTCAATTTTGCTGGAATGGAACATTAGGGCTATTTCTCAGTTTATTATTAACTGGCCTGTGTCTTGGGACGTGTGCCTCGCTTCTTAGCTAGTTTACTTTGGCTGTAGAAAGGACTTAAAATGTAACTTAACCTCTTACACAATGCTAGGCAAATATAAAGAACATTGATTATACGCTGTCTAGCTATTGTTACGGTGCTGAATACGAATTAGCAGAAATAAGGAAAAAATGACTGACTTCATAGGTGTCTGTACACACAGCTTTTGGCTGACACATATGCAATCTCTCCGGCTTGGCCCATACACAAGTCTGCTCGGGTTCGGTGAATATCGCTCCTTCAGTGCAGATTCTGTTTACGCCTTTGCTTAACATATGAGGTTAAAAATAAAAAATTGCTAACATTTACTGTATTGTTCTCATTAGTTTATTTTAAGGCCAACGTGTGCCAATTACTTGTTTTCTCCAACATCTGTGGTTTAGTCAGAAGAACCCCCCCATATATTAGTTTGTCCACAAATTCTGACAAAATGAATCTGTGGTTGTGGCTCTAATCTGGATTGATATTGATAACTCAGCTTTTACTTTCATGAGCATAAAATGAGGCAGCCACATTGCTTGATGGAGAGCCATCTTTGTTTCCGAGCCCATTTGTTTTCCCATCTAGAGAAGTACTTGGCGAATGCTCCCTTTTCATAAGCTCTAATGTGCAGGTTCGGCTAAGTGCAAGAGCATATATATGATGTATGTGTATATATGCATAGATATAAATGAATTTTTATATATTTGTATAATGTAATATTTTACTACATTTATGTTTCTGATCTATAATAGCTTTTAGATTTAGTGTGTGTGTGTGTGTGTGTGTGATATATACACTGCTCAAAAAAAATAAAGGGAACACTCAAATAACACATCCTAGATCTGAATGAATGAAATATTCTCATTGAATACTTTGTTCTGTACAAAGTTGAATGTGCTGACAACAAAATCACACAAAAATCATCAATGGAAATCAAATTTATTAACCAATGGAGGCCTGGATTTGGAGTCACCCCCAAAATTAAAGTAGAAAAACACACTACAGGCTGATCCAACTTTGATGTAATGTCCTTAAAACAAGTCAAAATGAGGCTCAGTATTGTGTGTGGCCTCCACGTGCCTGTATGACCTCCCTACAATGCCTGGGCATGCTCCTGATGAGGTTGCTTATGGTCTCCTGTGGGATCTCCTCCCAGACCTGGACTAAAGCATCCGCCAACTCCTAGACAGTCTGTGGTGCAACGTGACGTTGGTGGATGGAGCGAGACATGATGTCCCAGATGTGCTCAATCGGATTCAGGTCTGGGGAACGGGCGGGCCAGTCCATAGCTTCAATGTCTTCATCTTGCAGGAACTGCTGACACACTCCAGCCACATGAGGTCAGGCATTGTCCTGTATTAGGAGGAACCCAGGGCCAATCGCACCAGCATATGGTCTCACAAGGGGTCTGAGGATCTCTTCTCTGTACCTAATGGCAGTCAGGCTACCTCTGGCGAGCACATGGAGGGCTGTGCGGCCCTCCAAAGAAATGCCACCCCATACCATTACTGACCCACTGCCAAGCCGGTCATGCTGAAGGATGTTGGCGGCAGCAGATCGCTATCCACAGTGTCTCCAGACTGTCACATCTGGCACATGTGCTCAGTGTAAACCTGCTTTCATCTGTGAAGAGCACAGGGCACCAGTGGCGACTTTGCCAATCCTGGTGTTCTGTGGCAAATGCCAAGCGTCCTGTACGGTGTTGGGCTGTGAGCACAACCCCCATCTATGGAAGTCGGGCCCTCATACCACCCTCATGGAGTCGTTTTCTAACCGTTTGTGCAGACACATGCACATTTGTGGCCTGCTGGAGGTCATTTTGCAGGGCTCTGGCAGTGTTCCTCCTTGCACAAAGGTGGAGGTAGCGGTCCTGCTGCTGGGTTGTTTCCCTCCTACGGTCCCCTCCACGTCTTCTGGTGTACTGGCCTGTCTCCTGGTAGCGCCTCCAGCCTCTGGACACTACGCTGACAGACACAACAAACCTTCTTGCCACAGCTTGCATTGATGTGCCATCCTGGATGAGCTGCACTACCTGAGCAACTTCTGTGGGTTGTAGAGTCCGTCCCATGCTACCACGAGTGTGAAAGCACAACCAACATTCAAAAGTGACCTAAACATCAGCCAGAAAGCATTGGTACTGAGATGTGGTCTATGGTCCCCACCTGCAGAACCACTCCTTTATTGAGGGTGTCTTGATAATTGCCAATAATTTCCATCTATTGTCTATTCCATTTGCACAACAGCATGTGAAATTGATTGTCAATCAGTGTTGCTTCCTAAGTGGACAGTTTGATTTCACAGAAGTTTGATTTACTTGGAGTTATATTCTGTTGTTTGTGTTCCCTTTATTTTTTTGAGCAGTGTGTGTGTGTGTGTGTGTGTGTGTGTGTGTGTGTGTGTATATATTATATGAGAGTAAAATTTTTAACCTATAATATTAGATTGGGAGGATTGGTACTAGAAAAGGCTCAAACATCCAAATTCTTCTATTTTCAATACTATTGAAATAGCTTTTTTATACTTGGAATATCAGATTTTCTCTTTGCAGGAAGGAAACTTGGATGATAAATTTGACAATGAACGTATTTCTGTCTTTTTCAGGATGCCAGACAGAAGTTCCGCTCTGTGCTGACAGAGGCCACTCTGAAACTGGATGAAATGGTGAAAAAAATCGGAAAATCTGTGGAAGATTCCAAACCTTATTGGGAAGCCAGGAAAGTGGCCAGACAAGTATGTATTTGATCGTGCAGAGTTCTGCTTCGTAGCTGGAAAATGTTTCAAGGGAACCTGTCAGATCCCATAACTAGTCAAAACAGACTCTGTAGGGGTACATATGCCAATATCTATTGATGTCTTAAGAGGCACCGTGATGCTGCTGAGATTTTTTTCATTACACCTCCCTGAGTGTGATTGACAACCTTGATGTCATCCCCATTACAGTAGGACTGCCAGCTCATTGCTCACATACGCTGCATACTGCCAGTCCCAGCAAGACTGGGATAGCATCGAGGCTTAGGGAGATGTGATTTTAATATCCGAGGCAGGACTAGTCCTAGGAAAGATTCCCTGCCGGACTAGTAAAGCTACATTGTCATATGTGACACTGCAGATTAAAACTGAATCTTCTACTATAACATCATTATTGTGCCACTTTAAGTCATTTTTCCAATACAGGATTTGGCATATGTACCACTATAGTAGTGGTTTTGAATAGTTATGAACCCTGAGGTGTTCCCTTAGAATTTTTTTTTCATAAAGTATTGTATTCATAAGAAAATACAATAGTGTGGACACTGTTAGAGGTATTAGACACTCACAAGCACACATTTCTGAAAAAAATTTGGTTGAAAGTATTGCTAGCCATGCATTTTGTACAGAAAGTCTTAACCCTAAAATATGAGGGTCATATAGCTGCTAAAAATGGTTACGGGATACTCTTAAAAAAGAATTTTAGATTTTCAAACTTTTGCCTCTAGCACTAGAAGATTCTTGTTTTACTTCAATGCCTTTGAGCAGAATTAAGAGGATGGCATGTAAAATGGAACAGATCTGCTTCTTGGGAAACTTTACTGTGTTATTTAAGGTCACAAATCTTCAAGAGAATGCAGTATAAAATAAAATTACTGGATTTTTCAGAGTTTCATTTCCTATATATGTACAGTGTGAAATGAAGCTATAGAACAGTAAGGCACTGCATATTTTCAGCATAAATTCTGATGTAGTAGAAATGACCACCTACCTACACAGGATAGGGGAATGTTCTAGAGCAGTGGTCCCCAACCTTTCTTACTTTGAGAGTCACAGTAAGCGCATTCTGCGAGACTTCTACCACTTACACCATAGTGTGACACCAAGAGCCCAACCCCCCCCCCCAGTCTTGATATAATGTCAGCCAAAGCTTCCCCACAAAAATCATACCAAGCTATCTGACAGTATTCTCTCCACCAGTACACACATCCAGATCTGCTCTTTTGGACAGCGCTACTCACAAAAGTCCAACACCTGAAGACCACCTCTTCTTGTCTTGGTTGTTTGCTAAACCTCGTGGTAATGCACCAAGCTGGCTGGCCACCCCCAGCCTCACAACATTGGCTCTCGAGCTACAGGGCCGCCATCAGGGCATTACTGCCCTTACTGCCGTATGGGGCCCGGTCGCCAGAAGCAAAAAGGTGGGGCCCTGCCAGCCTCACAACATTGGCCCTCGAGCTACATTGTGGCTCCCCAGTTACAGATTGGGGATCCCTGTTTTGGAGGAAATATTTTGTTATTTGGACTAAAGACATTGCTGGTAGAATGAAATGCTATAAAATGTTATAGTTTGTGTGTGTGTGTGTGTGTGTGTGTGTGTGTGTGTGTGTGTGTGTTAAAAAAAAAATGTATGTATACATATACAGTGTGTGTGTGTGTGTGTGTGTGTGTGTGTGTGTATATAGAATATACATCCTTCAGCCTAGATCAAAGCATCTAAATCCTCGAAAGTGTGATAGACATCCGTCAGTGGGGTTCCAGATAGGGCAGAGGTAGACCAAGTCAGAGGATGAAGTACTCTCATCCTATACCATTGTATGTATGCTTATGGATAGATTGAAGTAAACTTAAGGCCCCGTCACACTTAGCGACGCTGCAACGATCCCGACAACGATACGACCTGTCAGGGATCGTTGCTGCGTTGCTATGTGGTCGCTGGTGAGCTGTCAAACAGGCAGGCTCACCAACGATCAGGGGAGCAGCGACATCGTGGATAGAATCTTTCCACGATGTCCTGCTCCTCGTTACCAGCCTGCTGAAGCAGGAGCAGGCTGGTAACCATGATAAACATCGGGTTACTAGGGGCACACGCCCACCTAGTAACCTGTTGTTTATCATGGTTACCGCTCACTTTAGCCGGCTCGTAAGCATGATAAACAGCGGGTTACTAAGTGCGCATGTGCCCCTAGTAACCCGATGTTTATCATGGTTACCAGCCTGATCGCTGCTCCCGCTGGTCACACACAGCGATGTGTGCTGACCAGCGGGAGGGCAACGACCAAAAAAAGGTCCAGGACATTCTGCAGCGATTAGCGACCTGACAGCAGGGGCCTGATCGCTGCAAAGTGTCACACATAGCGACATCGCTGGTGAGGTCGCTGTTGCGTCACCAAAAGCGTGACACAGCAGCGATCTCGCTAGCGATCTCGCTATGTGAGACGAGGGCTTTAGCAGCAGGTCATAGGATCTGCTTGCTTAGGTCTGATTCTTTCTTGTGAACTGGAGATATCTGAAATGTCACATTGACTCAATTGGCTGGTGTTACAAAATCCAAAGTGTAAAAAGAAAAAAAAAAAAAATCTAAAGACAAGTATAAAATTACATGCAGTGACTTAAAGGGGGATTTCAATTAGATAACTATGGCATACCTATGGAAGCCACGGTTTCTTATCCTGACAATCCCAACAGTCTGAAGTGGGCTTTATCAGAGAAAATCCCTTGGGATTGTACTGCCTGTTAATGGAGTAAAGCGCTGATTAGGTAAGAATGGGTATACGTAGGGTTTGACCCAGAAACTGATATTCAGCTGCCAGGGCAAAGTGCAGAAGTCAACACTAACTATTTGGTCTTTCCATAAACTTGGTATACTTGTCAAAAGTTCTAAAACTTGTGAAATGCTGCTAATTGTACTTAAGTAACCGTAGAAACATCTGACTTAAATATCTAAAATCACAGAAGAATCAAACTTTCTGAAAACCAAAATTTGTGTCAGTCTCTCTTGGTGATGATTGTACACCCTAAATGAAAGCCAGACACACCGCTGATTCTGATGGTACCGTCTGGCTAATATGTATGGAGGTCTCCCCACTATCTACCAGTAAAGATGATGCTGGGACGAGCAGAGCAGCTTGTCTTTGTGGTGGCTTCAGGAGAAATCTGTTGTCGGTTACCTAAAATTTATGGACAGCTCTACTTGCAGGTTGCCTTATGGCTTCTTAAAACCATAATCCAATAACAAGACCTTGTGAAAGCAGTTTGGTAGGTAGATAAGTCACCTAGATCTACTTGTAACCAACCTTCTACTCTGCATGAATGGAGAAACTAACAATATGTTGTGACTTGTGTTATCATATTATGTTCCGGATGATCTCAGTAGTTATTGTTCTTTTCACTGCCGAACTGGGAGTATGATCTAAAATAATAATTGTGATCTACACAAGCCTTGTTTTCTTAGGTTAGCTGAGAAGCCATGATATAATTCCACTTATTGTAATTCACATCCTCCTCTAATAAAACACTAGTGATGTCGCAGACAGCTGGCTTCTCTGAACAATCAAGAAGAGGGACGTAAAATAGGTCATGATTACGTAGGGCATTAGGCACTAATTAATTTACTCACTTATATAGCGCCATTAATTACACAGAGCTTTACAGACATTATCAGCACTGTCCCCATTGGGGCTCACAATCTGTATTCCATAGTATGTCTTTGTAATGTGGGAAGAACCCGGAGGACCCAGAGGAAACCCACACAAACACGAGGAAAACATACAAACTCCTTGCAGATGTTGTCTTTGGTGAGGTTTGATCCCAGGGCTGCAAGGCTGTAGTTCTAACCACTGAGCCACCGTGCTGCCTCTGTTTGATGGGCTTATATTACTTTTGGTAGAGACTATTCTTAGGTTTTTGTAAAATTGTAGAAGGAAATCAGCAAAGTAGCTCATACCTGCTTGGGGAAAGGTATTTGGTTGATAGAATAATCTAACAGGTGCTGTGGATCCTCGCCTCTCCTTACAGCCGTTCACTGTGCTGATTCAGGAAAGGTGTACCTGTGTGTGTCTCACCATCAAGGCCTGAGGGCTATGGACTTTGCTGCGCATGATATATGTACTGAATAAATACACATATTCTATATAGAAATATATTAATAAAAATATGTACAGTTGTGCCTATATAACCCATATTTTCCCCATTTTGCATACATCACGCCAAAGGTTACACTACTTATTTTATTTATCCTACAGTTTCCATTGGGACCATCCTGCAGTAGTTTCAGTGCTCATAGTTGATCATGCCCGGTGCATCTCTCTCAGCTGGGACATGTCTGGAATAGAGATTATACTGTGCAGGATATATAGGGGGCTGGAGGATAGATATACTGCAGGTTGTATACATGGGGTCAGATGAGAGACCTACAGCAGGATGGTGCTCTGTATACAGGAGACAGAAAGGATAGATGTATTACAAGATAGGGCTCTTTATAGAGGGGCTGAGATTAGTTGAGCTGTGTTTGTTGCCTGGTATTGAGACCAGTGAAATGTAACTGGTTGCTGTATTGAGGCATGTGACAGAGTGTTATCTGCTGTATGCATCAGTAGAGTGGCATTTGCAGGTTCATGCAACTGATCTGCTGGCAGCAGGCAACAAGCACAGCTCTACACTACAGTTGTGGAGGATTGCAGGAGAGTTGAGATGCGCTAGAACCAGCTAATGTAAAACCACACTGCAGCTATACTGATGTAGATGGCAGAAGAGAAAACCATCCAGACAGGAGCAGAGAGTGCACAGAAGCATAAGGTGAATGCTACACATAGAGTGATGATAACCCTGGGAGATGGCACAAGTCGGGTGCACACATGTGGAGAGGATTCTGTAGCGCACAGGCGAAGCAAGTGCTGCTGGGAAATGTAGTTTTAGTAGAAAAGACTAGAAATAACTATTCAGCTATGTAAAGCTGGATGCTGTGAGGGGCAGATAAAGATTCAAATGGATACAAAGGTAGAAAAAGAAAATGCTCTATTGTACTTTAATCTATATATTAACAGTAAGTATGAATTTACTGTGCTTTGTGACAAATAGTGTGTTTTTGGGACTAACCCGTTAAGTACAAAGTAAGATTATAAACAGAATAAGGAGGAAAGCTGAAATGATAGCATGTGAGTTTTATCCTTTACCCCATAATGCATCCAAAACATTAAGGGAGTTTATTTTGATGGACAGTGGTTGCCCTAGTATGTAATGTAAATGTAACTGCAATGTATTTGTTTTTGAAAACAGGGTTTACAAATGTATGTCTTTTTGTTTTTGATGATGGTTATAGGGGATGGGAGGGCACAGCATATTGATGACCTATCTGCTGGAGAGATCATCAATATCAGATCGGTGGAGGTCCAACACCCCACCAGTCAGTTGTTTACTCCGGAGACCGGAGACCACAAAATATAAACACTTTGAATAGAGCTGCATAGTACAGTCCCATTCAATGTGTAGTGGCTACTGCTGGGTGCTGCAGAATAGCTCCTATTCTTTGACGATCCTTTTTAAATTAACATGGCTTCCTGTATTTGCTTTCTAAGTCTTCTCTACAAAAATTCTGCGTGGGCTTTAGGACTAAGCATCTAGGCATGAAATTTTTCCTAACAATGAGTAAATGATCCTGATTAAAGATAACATAAATTGAATATTGCTTTGATTGCCACATTTACTTTTTCTTGCTACTGTGAACCTAACGTTTGTTGTATCGCAGAATGTAAAAGCACAATACATTACATGCACTCATGTGACTGTTTTTCTTGTGCAGTGTTACATTGAGACTATTCTATATTCACACTGCAGTCTTTTACACCTCAAACTGTAACACGGGGGAGGGGTGTGTGTCGTCTAATGAAGCACAAGATTAATTTTAATGCAGCACGTTCCTGTTATTTTTAGCAGATCAGCTACTTCCTTTTTTTTATAACATCTGAGAGACCCATTACGCTGGATTTGGAGCTGGCTTCATCGTGACATTATGCATGTCCTCCTCTGATATTGGCACATTTTTCTGGGTTTATTCAGATTACCGTATATTGTGTTTAATAACTGACAATTGGGGTGAGGAACACAAATGATCTCTGCACATCCTTCTATGTGTAGAACATGAATATTTCTTGAATTTATTGACTTCTACATATAAAATATAAATTTTAATTTAGAAAATCTAGAGAGGATGAGATCTGTCAGCCCTATAGAAGGGATATTCTGATCCGGAATCTTCTATCAAAGTGAGCCCAGAAATGGCTTTATTGACAAAAAAAAAAAAGCTGTCAAATAGCGTTTGTGTTTTGAAAGGGCCCTGCTACATACACGTGGAATTAAAGGGAATCTGTCACCAGGTTTTTGCTACCTCATCTGAGAACAGCACTATATAGGAAAAGAGACCCCAATTCAAACAATATATCACTTAGATTACTGGGTGCAACAGTTGTGATACAATCAGAGTTTTTAGATATAGCATGTAGCAGAGCTCAGAAAGCTAACCCCATCCACCCCATGATTATCAGCTTTCATTGTATTATTGACAGTAAACTGCTAATGAGTGCTGGGTGTGTAGTTGGACAAGGATGCATGTGGGCATTTAGTCCAGCAGTGATAATCTACTGCTGATAAAACACTCATTGTATTGAAACAGTACACTGCCTAATAAGTGACAACTCTGAAATCAATCTCCCAGCCCCTACCTCATGCTGCTGACAGTTTCCCTTTAAATAGTATCCTACAAAATATGGCCTAAGCCACAGAGCTTACTTGTGACAAACTATGTACTGTTAACGTGAAGTAATTATCCCCCTCTAGTCCTCCTTGGTTAGACCTCATCTGGAATACTGTGTCCAGTTTTGGGAATTAAATTTTAAGACATCGAAAAACTGAGGCACGTTCAGAGAAGAGCTACCAGCAAACTGCAAACTATGTCCTACAAGGAATGGGTAAAGGATTTGGGAATGGTTGGCTTTCAAAAAAGACCAAGAGGAGACTTAATAGCTGTCTACAAATATCTGAAGGGATGTCAGTGTAGAGGGATTGTCCTTATTCTCATTTGCACATGAAAACATGATGATCTGGAATGAAACTGAAAGGGAGAAGATACAGATTAGATATTAGAAAAAACTTTTTGACAGTGAGGGTGATCAATGAGTGGAACAGGCTGCCACGAGAGGTGGTGAGTTCCCCTTCAATGGAAGTCTTCAAACGGAGGCTGGACAGACATCTGTCTGAGATGGTTTAGTGAATCCTGCATTGAGCAGGGGGTTGGACCAGATTACCCTGGAGGTCCCCTCCAACTCTAACATTCTATGAACGTAGTTACCAAAAAATGAATGTATAAACCTATAGAAATGACTACAGCAAACAATATGTAATACCAATAATCACTCTTTATTGTAGATGTCAAACATAATCCAAATGTAGTGATTACTAAGCTTCCTTTTGTGGCACATATATCCTTATACTCCTTTCATCTTTTTTATGGCTCTCCATACACTAATCACAAAAAGATAGGGATATTTGGTTTTTGGGCAAAATTTATGGAAAAAGTAAGTTCACGCTACAGTGATATTTTATTATGAAAGTAGGACATTTAAGTTGAAGCATGCAATGTTGATTTCCTCATCTCAAACAATTTATTGAAACAAAAGCCAACAGTGATGGGTATACTCCAACAGAAAATGTCAATGTCTCAATAACTTGTCATGTGGTCTTGAGCATCAATTACAGCTTAACAACATCTCATGCAGTTCAACAGTTAATATTGTCTGAGGCATGGCATCCCACTTTTCTTGAAGGAGCGGCCCTCAGGTCATTGAGGTTCTGGGGTACAGACCTACAAGCCTCTACACAGCGGCTCAGCTGCTCCCATAGGTTTTCTATGTGAATCAGGTCTGGAGAAAATGCAGGCCGCTCCATTTGAGGTACCCCAGTCCTTAGCAGCCGTTCCCTAATGATGCAACCTCGATGAGCTGGAGCCTTGTCATCCATGAAGATGAAATTAGGCCTGTGTTATTTGCAAAGGCACAATGACTGGATTAATGATGTTGTTCAAGTAGCAGGGGCTTGACACTGCCATTCACAAAGAATAGGGCAGTTCTGTATTGACTAGACACACCTGCCCACACTGTAACACCACCACCACTGGTGACCAGGGCTGTGGAGTTGGAGTCTGTATAAAATGGACCGACTCCTAAAATATACATGGTGGGCCATTTATATGGATACACCTAAATTAAATGGGAATGGTTGGTGATATCAACTTCCTGTTTGTGGCACATTAGTATACGGGAGGGGGAAAACGTTTCCAGATGGGTGGTGACCATGGCGGCCATTTTGAAGTCGGCCATTTTTGATCCAACTTTATTTTTTTCAATGGGAAGAGGGTCATGTGACACATCAAACCTATTGAGAATTTCATAAGAAAAACAATGGTGTGCTTTGTTTTAAGGTAACTTTATTCTTTCATGAGTTTTTTACAAGTTTATGACCACTTATAAAATGTGTTCAAAGTGCTACCCATTGTGTTGGATTGTCAATGCAACCCTCTAATCCCACTCTTGACACACTGATAGCAACACCGCAGAAGAAATGCTAGCACAAGCTTCCAGTACCCGTTGTTTCAGATGCTGCACATCTCGTATCTTGATTGTATGGTGTGGTATATGGGGTACAAAGATTGTGAGGCCATTCTTCATCAGTGGAAACCTCAATGCCACTGGATATCTGAAATTACTACATGATGATGTGTTGCCCTCTTTATGCACTGAAGATTGCATGTTCCCTGAGGTTTTCTAACAAGATGGTGCACCACCACATTATGGGTGTCAGGTCAGAGCATTCTTACATGAACAGTTTCCTGGAAAGTGGATTGGTCGTCGTGGGCCAGTTGAATGGCCACCAAGGTCTCCCGATCTGACCCCCTTTTATCTTTGGGGTCATCTGAAGGCAATTGTCTATGCTGTGAAGATTCGAGATGTGCAGCATCTGAAACGACAGATACTGGAAGCCTGTGCTAGCATTTCTTCTGTGGTGGTGCTATAAGTGTGTCAAGAGTGGGAGAAGAGGGTTGCATTGACAATCCAACACAATGGGCCACACTTTGAACACATTTTATAAGTGGTCATAAACTTGTAAATAACTCATGAAAGAATAAAGTTACGTTAAAACCAAGCACACCATTGTTTTTCTTCTCAAATTCTCAATAAGTTTGTGTCACATGACCCTCTTCCCATTGAAAAAAAATAAAGTTGGATTCAAAATGGCCGCCATGGTCACCACCCATCTGGAAAAGTTTTCCCCCTCCCATATACTAATGTTCCACAAACAGGAAGTTGATATCACCAACCATTCCCATTTAATTTAGGTGCACCCATATAAATGGCCCACCCTGTATAATAAATGGGGTACAGTAGTACAATGCAGTTTGGGGGGAATATTTTTTCATAACAATTTGGGAAAGTTATGAAATGTCTTATAAAAGTCTGTCCTATTCCTGATCTAAGGGTCTAGACTTTTAGATGAGATGAATCTGTGCTACAGTAAATTTATCACTTAAACATGAGCCTTGTATGAGGGAGTCGGAGTTGGAGTCGGTGTCATGGAAATTGAGGAGTCTGAGTCAGAGGATTTGCTTACCAACTCCACAGCCCTGCTTGTGACAAGCGGCTGATGCATAGCGCTCGCCTTGACGTCTCCAACATCATTGGCGGCCATCATTTCTGCTTAACGTGAATAGACTTTTGTAGCGCTGGTGTCCCTGCCCTCTGCTAGGCAGGGACGCTGCTCCCCTCACCGCTCTGCTGTCAGCGCGCGCTCCGTCCCGGCGTCCTCTCCCCGCTCTGCTGTCAGCGCGCGCTCCGTCCCGGCGTCCTCCTCCTGCTCTGCTGTCAGCGCGCGCTCCGTCCCGGCGTCCTCCTCCTGCTCTGCTCTCAGCGCGCGCTCCTTCCCGGCCCCTGTGCTTAGGGCGCGCGCGCGCGCGCGCTCCCTTCCTCTTAAAGGGGCCGCGCGCGCCGCCCTAAAGAGTCCCCGGCCAATGGCCGGAGGACTTCATCATATATAAGGCACCTCCTCCAAAATGGAGGTGCCCGAGCAATGTTGTTTGCACCTGTGTCTCACCTGTGCTTCAGCCCTCAGGTCCCGTTGCCAGTTACCTGCCAGTTACCTGCCAGTTTCCTGCCAGTTACCTGCCTGATTCCTGCCTGAATACCTGTTACCTGTCTGCCAGTCTGAGGTCCGACGGTCTGCCTTACTACTCCTGTCAGTCTGTCTAAAGGACCAGCCTGCCCGCTCACCTGGGAGCGCATATCACCTACCTGCCTGCTTGCCTGAGGTCCGACGGTCTGCCTTACTACTCCGGTCAGTCTGTCTATGGACCAGCTTGCCCGCTCACCTGGGAGCGCTTCTCCGTTATCTGCCTGCTTGCCAGCCCGGAGGCTCCGTTGTCACGTGCTGTGACCACCAGCTATCTCAGAGACTCTTGCCCGCTCACCTGGGAGCGCATCTCCGTTACCTGCCTGCTTGCCAGCCCGGAGGTCCCGTTGTCACGTGCGGTGACCACCAGCTATTCCAGAGACTCTTGCCCGCTCACCTGGGAGCGCTTCTCCGTTACCTACCTGCCTGCCAGCCCGGAGGTTCCGCCGTCACGTGCCGTGACCACCTGCTATTCCAGAGACTCTCGCTTGCTCACCTGGGAGCACACATCTACCATCTGCCTGCTAGCCTACCCGGAGGCTCTGCCATCACAGGTCGTACCTACCCCTTACCCAGAGACTGCCCTGATCACTTGCCGTAACTCCCTGTCCGTTCACCCAGAGACTGCCACCCGCTCCCTTACAAGGGCCGCCCCCTTGTATAGTAGCTCAGAGGTTCCGCCTCCCGGACCCGTTACAGTTTGCTCGGGCCATGGAACCCGGTGGCACCCAAGCTCCCTCGCTCTCGGACCTCTGTCTTGAACTGTCCCGTCAGAAGTCCCAACAGGAGGCCATCCTGGGTCATCTGCGGAATGTTAATACTCGCCTGAACACCCTGTCTGATCCTGCAACTACGGCCAGTACCATGGTATCCTTTTCCGGACCCCGGCTCTCTGCACCTCCTCGCTTCGGAGGCGACTCCGTCCTGGCTCGGGGCTTCATAAATCAGTGCACCCTGCATTTTGAACTATTGTCCCACCAGTTTAACTCCGACCGAGCCAAAATTGCATTCATCATGTCCCATCTCACCGGGGAGGCTCTGGCCTGGCTAAATCCTCTATGGGAGAGAGGAGACCCCCTGGTGTCCGACTTGCCTGCCTTTCTCACGGCTTTCCGGAAAGCCTTCGACGAACCCGGACGGAGGACCTCATCCGCATCATCTCTGCTACGCCTCCGTCAGGGAAGCCTCACCGTGGGTCAATATGCCATACGGTTCCGTACCCTTGCCTCGGAGCTGGCCTGGGATAACGAAGCTCTGGTATCCGTCTTCTGGGAGGGTCTGTCCGGCCGTATTAAAGATGAACTTGCTGGTCGGGACATTCCTACCACTCTCGATGACCTAATAACTCTTGCCACCCGGATTGACCTACGGTTCCAGGAACGTGCCAAAGAGGTCACCCGTGAAAAGGGGCTTCCACGTCTGGTTCCTACTTTTCTGAAACCCGTCACTCCTTCCGTTTCTCCCCAGGTACACTCTCCTGAGCCTATGCAGGTCGACCAGACCAAGATGGTCAAATCCCGTCAGGACTTTCGCCGTGCCGAGGGGAGCTGCTTCTACTGTGGCAGTAAGGAGCATCGGATCCGTGCCTGCCCGGAGAGGTCGGGAGAACGCCTGTGTCTAGGTTCGCTCAGAGGACTTGATCTAGACAAAAATAAATCCTCTCCATCCCTGCTGCTGTCTGTCTCAATCATCTGCGGGGAGAATCGTTATTCCGAACTAGCCCAACTTGACTCTGGAGCAGCCGGAAATCTTATTTCACTGTCCCTGGTGGAGAAATACTGCATCCCCACCAAACCTCTGGCTGTACCCTTGTCTGTTGTTGCCGTGGATGGGGGCCTCTTATCTCGCCCCATCCAATTCATCACCGAATCCATTACTCTGCAAGTGGGTATGCTGCATTCAGAGAGTATCTCCCTTCACGTTCTGCCTGGACTCTCTCACGCCCTCTTGCTAGGTCTGCCTTGGCTCCAGAGACATGCACCCGTGCTTGACTGGCAAACCGGAGAAGTCCTTCGCTGGGGACAAGACTGTCATAAAACCTGTCTGGTTCCCGTCCATTCCGTCCGTCCCTCTCCTATCCCAGCTAATCTACCTGGACTTCCGATTCCTTATTGGTCTTGTGCTGATGTCTTTGATATGGAGGAGGCAGAGACATTACCACCTCATAGACCATGTGACTGCCCCATCGATCCCGCCAGAGTAATGCAGGTGGCCCCCGTGAGTCTAAATTGTCTCCCTCCTGGTAAGACGTTCGTATCGGTACCTGATCGGGAGAGGATCCTACACTGGGGTCATTCGTCTAAACTAGCTGGCCACGCCGGTCAGAAAAAGACCCTCCAGCTTATTACCCGGCACTACTGGTGGCCTAACCTGCACAAGGATGTTATGGACTTTGTTTCTGCCTGTGTGTCCTGCGCCCGCAACAAGGTTCCGAGACACCTGTCGGCCGGCCGCCTTCTTCCTCTGCCAGCACCTGCTGCCCCCTGGCAGCATATAGCGATGGACTTCGTAACTGATCTGCCCGTCTCTGCCGGTTGTACGGTCATTTGGGTGGTCGCTGACCGCTTTTCCAAGATGGCTCACTTCATTCCCCTGCCAGGTCTTCCGTCTGCACCCGAGCTGGCTAGAGTCTTTATCCGCCACATCTTCCGTCTTCATGGCCTGCCCCGTCACATCGTGTCGGATCGAGGAGTACAGTTCACTTCTCGTTTCTGGAGAGCCACTTGTAAATTGCTAGACGTCACTCTGGACTTCTCCTCCGCTTACCACCCACAGTCTAATGGTCAAGTGGAGCGGATCAATCAGAACCTGACCAGTTACCTCCGGCACTTCGTTAATGCTCACCATTCTGACTGGGTGGATCTCCTGCCATGGGCCGAATTCTCGTACAACAATCACTAGAGCGAGTCTTCCTCCATATGGGAGAGTACCCGGTCCGCACTCCTTCTGTCATCCGAGCGTATGAAAAGGCACGCTGACAAAGGACGTCTGGATCCTCCTCAATTCCGTCCTGGGGATAAAGTCTGGCTCTCGTCCAAATATGTCCGGCTCAAGATCCCTTCCTATAAGTTGGGGCCTCGGTTCATCGGCCCACTGGAGGTTATCAGTCAGATCAACCCGGTGGCCTATAAATTGAAACTCCCGGCCAACTTACGGATCCCTAACTCCTTCCATGTATCTCTCCTCAAACCTGTGGTACTTAACTCTTTTTCTAAGTCTACAGGTACGCCTCTTGCTCCGGTTTCTGCTGAGGACGAGTTTGAGGTAGAGAACATTCTTGCCACCAAAAGGGTAAGAGGAAAGACCTTTTTCTTGGTAGATTGGAGGGGGTTTGGTCCTGAGGAGAGAACGTGGGAGCCCCGGGAGAATATCCATGCCCCTCTCATCCTAGCTAAATTTCTGTCTGGCCTAAAAAAGGGGGGGCCTAAAGGGGGGGGTACTGTAGCGCTGGCGTCCCTGCCCTCTGCTAGGCAGGGACGCTGCTCCCCTCACCGCTCTGCTGTCAGCGCGCGCTCCGTCCCGGCGTCCTCTCCCCGCTCTGCTGTCAGCGCGCGCTCCGTCCCGGCGTCCTCCTCCTGCTCTGCTGTCAGCGCGCGCTCCGTCCCGGCGTCCTCCTCCTGCTCTGCTCTCAGCGCGCGCTCCTTCCCGGCCCCTGTGCTTAGGGCGCGCGCGCTCCCTTCCTCTTAAAGGGGCCGCGCGCGCCGCCCTAAAGAGTCCCCGGCCAATGGCCGGAGGACTTCATCATATATAAGGCACCTCCTCCAAAATGGAGGTGCCCGAGCAATGTTGTTTGCACCTGTGTCTCACCTGTGCTTCAGCCCTCAGGTCCCGTTGCCAGTTACCTGCCAGTTTCCTGCCAGTTACCTGCCTGATTCCTGCCTGAATACCTGTTACCTGTCTGCCAGTCTGAGGTCCGACGGTCTGCCTTACTACTCCTGTCAGTCTGTCTAAAGGACCAGCCTGCCCGCTCACCTGGGAGCGCATATCACCTACCTGCCTGCTTGCCTGAGGTCCGACGGTCTGCCTTACTACTCCGGTCAGTCTGTCTATGGACCAGCTTGCCCGCTCACCTGGGAGCGCTTCTCCGTTATCTGCCTGCTTGCCAGCCCGGAGGCTCCGTTGTCACGTGCTGTGACCACCAGCTATCTCAGAGACTCTTGCCCGCTCACCTGGGAGCGCATCTCCGTTACCTGCCTGCTTGCCAGCCCGGAGGTCCCGTTGTCACGTGCGGTGACCACCAGCTATTCCAGAGACTCTTGCCCGCTCACCTAGGAGCGCTTCTCCGTTACCTACCTGCCTGCCAGCCCGGAGGTTCCGCCGTCACGTGCCGTGACCACCTGCTATTCCAGAGACTCTCGCTTGCTCACCTGGGAGCACACATCTACCATCTGCCTGCTAGCCTACCCGGAGGCTCTGCCATCACAGGTCGTACCTACCCCTTACCCAGAGACTGCCCTGATCACTTGCCGTAACTCCCTGTCCGTTCACCCAGAGACTGCCACCCGCTCCCTTACAAGGGCCGCCCCCTTGTATAGTAGCTCAGAGGTTCCGCCTACCGGACCCGTTACAACTTTCATCCGTGAACAAGCACTGAAGCCCACTGATCCCTCATCCAGCATACCATGCAAGACTATGATGCCCGTGCCTGGTGGTGTGGTCAGGTACCCTTGCAGGTGGTCGTCTAGCACGCAGACCACGCTGATGTAAAAGGTTTTGAATGGTCTGACGTGACACTTGTGTGCTCCTCACATCCCTTAAATGTGCCTAGAGTTGTGTGGCGTTCATCGTCTGGTTCCGAAGGGCATTGTTCACAGTGAAGCGCTCATCATTGTGGGATGTGTCCAAAGGACGTTCACTTCTCTGCCTTTCTGTGACTCTTCCAGTCTCTGTATCTGTTGCAACCTGCTGATGACGCTCTGTGATGCTCTAAACTCAGTGGCCACTTCCGTCTGAGAACGTCCTGCTTGAAGCCTCACAATGGCGAGGTACTGTTGAGCAATTGTTAGTTGTCGTTTTGATCTCAAGATGTCAGAATGTGTACAGCATGATGACTGTTACTGTGTAAATAGCAATTCTAATTGAACCCTGAAATGTATTGGCCGATTCATGGATCAAACACCTGTTGTGAATTTTGCTATTAAGTTCCTTGTTAGAGAACAGCAAGTTGTGCAAAAAGTACTGAGGCTGCGTGCCCAAAATCAATAATAGCGTTTTGGACGCAGCTTCCCTGCCCTGCGTCCAAAATGCTGCTTTCTACATTAGAAGCACCGTAGATGGGATTTATAGAAATCCCACGCCCACTGTGCTTCTATTTGAACTCATTGGTGGCGCGGGTTTATGAGCCATAAACACTAGTCTCCACAACAGAAATTTCCCCAGTAGAATATATAGGGTGCGGTAACTCCGCATTGTTCAATGATCACGTGCAGAATTACCTGCGTGATTAGAACGCAGCGGTTTGGAAGCCGCGAAAATACGCTGCTTCCAAAACGCTTCTATAGCCTGATGATGGGCGCTCAGCCTGAAACATTGGACATCGATGGTGCCGTCAACAAGGATTTGGATTTCTGGATCACGGAATGAATTACCTATATGATGGACTACTTGCTAGAGATGGGGTGCACCTTATGAAGACTGGAAAACATGTATTTGGAAGTCGCCTTGCTACACTCATCAGGAGAACTTTAAACTAGAACAATGTGGGAAGAGAAGCAAAAGGCCAGAAAAAGATATACAGCTGACAAATACTATTGAGATCTCTGCTACTGTAAGTGGAAAGGAAGAACAAAGACAAAAACATTTAAATAATAAAAATATGGGAGGAAGAGAAACCAATCACAAACTAAAATGTTTTTATACAAATGCACAAAGCATGGGCAACAAACAAGGAGAATTGGAACTACTAACGCAGGAAAAGGAATATGATGTCATTGGAATCACTGAAACTTGGTGGGACGATACACATGATTGGAATACAAGGTTAAAAGGATACAACTTATTTGCAAGAAACAGACTTGATAAACGAGGAGGAGGTGTCACATTGTATGTTAGAAAAGCGTATATCTGCACAGGGATTGAAGCTTCAGAGACTGGGAGTTCTGTGGAAACTGTTTGGGTAAGAATGCAAGGAGAGAACAATGGAAAGGACACCATTGTAGGCATTTACTACAGGCCACCTGGGCAAGCTGAAGATATGGATGAACTCTTTATGTATCAAATGACCAAGTTCTCCAAAAAATATGACTTGGTGGTCATGAGAGATTTCAACTATCCAGACATTTGTTGGGAATCTCTCTCAAGTAAAGCTAACAGGTCAAGCAAATTCTTATCCTCTCTTGCTGACAACTTTATCTTCCAAAAGGTAGGGAAGAAAACAAGGGGATCTGCTACTTTGGATCTAATCCTTATAAACAGAGAGGAAATGGTTGAGGAGGTAAAAGTGACTGGAACCCTGGGAGGCAGCGATCATGCTATTATAGAATTTTGGATAACTAGAGGAGGAAGACATGTGAAGACTCAAACTTCAAGGTTAGATTTCAGAAAGGCAGATTTTAAGCGACTCAGAAAGAGAATAGGAGGGATCCAATGGCTGGATGTCCTTAAGGACAAAAATGTCCAGGAAGGATGGGAAATTTTTAAAAATGAGATTCTCAAAGCACAATAGTTAACAATCCTGAAAAGTAGGAAGAATAGGAAGCATTTAAGGAAACCAGGATGGATGAACACAGAACTTAAACACATGCTAAAAATAAAGAAATGTTTATCCAATGGAAAGAGGGAGGCATATCTAAAGAAGATTATAATGCAGTCTGCAGATCCTGTAGGGCACGTATCAGGTTAGCTAAAGCTGACAATGAAGTAAGGCTTGCAGGAGATGTCAAAAGCAATAAAAAAGGATTTTGGGGGTATGTCAAAAGTAAAAGAAAAGTCAAAGATGCTATAGGATTTTTACAGGATGAAAATGGTGAAATGGTAAGAAAGGATGTTGAGAAGGCTGAACTTTTTAATTCCTATTTTGCATCTGTTTTCTCTCAGAAAGAAAATGTAACATCAACTGATCTTCACTGTCCTATTAAAGGAATAGAAAAATCCAAGTTACCTGTAAACAGATTGTGAGGGAATATTTAGCTAACATAAATGAGTTCAAGTCTCCAGGTCCAGATGAATTACACCCCAGAGTACTGAAGGAGATCGTAGAAGAAATTTTAGAACCACTCTCCATAATCTTTGAAAATTCTTGGAGAACAGGAGAAGTCCCAGAAGACTGGAGAAGAGCAAATGTTGTTCCTATCTTCAAAAAGGGGAAGAAGGACCCAGGGAACTATAGGTCGGTGAGTCTGACTTCTATACCAGGAAAGATCTTTGCACAAATTATTAAACAACATGTATGTAAGTACATGGATAAGAATGAAGTGATTAACCAGAGTCAGCATGGGTTTGTAACTAACAAGTCATGTCAGACTAACTTAATTTCCTTCTATGACAGAATCACTGACTGGGTGGATCAGGGAAATGCTGTAGATATAGTATATTTTGACTTTAGCAAAGCATTTGACAAAGTATCTCACACCATCCTTATTGAAAAAATTACCAAGTATGGAATGGACAAGGCAACTGTTAGGTGGATTCATAACTGGCTTAGTGATCGGACTCAAATAGTGGTCGTAAATGGCTTCACATCCAGTTGGATGAATGTCTCAAGTGGGGTACCACGGGGGTCTGTCCTGGGACATGTATTGTTCAACATCTTTATTAATGATTTAGATGAAGGAATTGAGGGTAAACTGATTAAATTTGCTGATGACACAAAGCTAGGAGGGATAGCTAATACTAAAGAAGAAAGAGAGAGAATTCAAAAAGACCTAAATAAACTGGAGCAGTGGGCTGTAACAGAATGTTTTTTAACAGGGAAAAATGCAAAGTACTACATCTGGGCAATAAAAATGAAAAAGCATATACAAAATGGGAGGAATAGAGCTAAGCAACAGTACATGTGAAAAAGACTTGGGTATACTAATAGATCATAGACTGAACATGAGTCAACAGTGTGATGCAGCAGCAAAAAAAGGCAAATACAATTCTGGGATGTATTAACAGAAGCATACAGTCTAGATCATGTGAAGTCATTATCGGACTTTATTCCTCTTTGGTCAGACCTCATCTGGAATACTGCGTCCAGTTTTGGGCACCACATTTTAAAAAAGACCTCGACAAACTGGAGCAAGTTCAGAGAAGAGCGACCAGAATGGTGACCGGTCTGCAAACCATGTCCTATGAGGAATGGTTACAGGATTTGGGAATGTTTAGCTTGCAAAAAAGAAGACTGAGAGGAGACTTAATAGCTGTCTACAAATATCTCAAGGGCTGTCACATTGTAGAAGGATCATCTTTATTCTCATTTGCACAAGGAAAGACTAGAAGCAATGGGATGAAACTGAATGGGAGGAGACACAGATTAGATATTAGAAAAAACTTTTTGACAGGGTGATCAATGAGTGGAACAGGCTGCCACGAGAGGCGGTGAGTTCCCCTTCAATGGACATCTTAAAACAAAGCCTGGACAGATATCTGTCTGAGATGGTTTAGTGAATCCTGCTTTGAGCAGAGGGTTGGACCAGATGACCCAGGAGGTCCCCTCCAACTCTACCATTCTATGATTCTATGACATGTGCATTCAATAGTTCAGAGACTGTCACATTAAGTTCACCTGAAAAGGTTGCATTTTAGGACCATCCTGAAATTTTGCCCAAAAGCCAATTATCCCTAACTTTTTGTGAGTAGTGTATATGTCAGCACATAGCACCCATAGTCCTATGTATATTTCCTCATGGATTATATTTTTAATAACTTGCATATATTTTGCATACTTTTGTTCAATAACTTACTGTATGTACCAATGAGGAGACTCTGAATCTTATTATGCCCAGCACATTTATCACCAGTGGACTCATTATATATGAGCTTTATTAGCATGTATGAACAATAATTATATATACCCCCACTTTGAATTTACACCTAAATAAATGTGCATAATTTTAACATTTGTTTGGTAGGGGGTAATAAATTGCTTCAGTAGACAAAAAAATAAATAAATAAAAAAAAGGTAAAGATTCATCCTGTCTGCAGACTTTCAGTCCCCACACTTTTGTCGTGAGTTTTGTCAAAAACTAGTTAGGTCTCTCAATGAATATCTAATATCCAACACCTCCTTCTAGTGTGAAATAAATGGGTAGGTGGTCCTGTGACTGCACTGCATTAGTAAAATGCTAGATATACAATGCTTTGAATGTGAGAATCTTGATCAAATTGTGTGAGCCCACCTGCCACGAGCAGTCATTAATTCTCACTAAGCATTTCATATGTAACTGCCGGCAGAGAGGAATGATACAAATTTGCTCCTTTGAATCCAAGTTCGAGTACTGCAGCAGTTCTCACGTAAACTTTAGCCCAAACAGTATATGCTTTTTTTTTGAGAGTACTTCTTCATTCACTCTTTTGTGTTCTACACAGATATGCTTAAGATGTAACAGAGCACAGTAAATGTCAGGTGTATGTATAGCAGTGCACGTACCTCAGGTGCCACTCTAACCCTCAGCATCCTCTGCTTGCTAGTTATGTCAATGTCTCCCTGTAAAGATGTCTTCTGTGCGTTTACGGCAGTTACATCCAGAAGCATATTGCTTTAAGTGTTTGTTGCATTGATGTCTATGTGTTGTGACATGAATCTCTACCTGGTCTGGTTCACTGGCCTTCTACTACTTTCTATAATGTATATACAGTAGTTTTAATGGACCCTGGCAGTCACTGGAAACTGCTCTTATTTTAGAGTTTTCCCATTTTGCTGCAGATTATCTGCTTGCATATTGGAAGTGTTGTTTCTTTCATGATGACTGTTTTCAGACTAAAATGACAAGCCTACATGTATTAGGCTATGTGCCCACGATGCAGAAATGCTGCATATTTTTTCCGCTTCTCCCTGGCAGGAAAAACGCATGCGGATTTTACATGCGTTTTTCCTGCCAGGTAGAAGCGTTTGTCAAGCATTTTTGCATTCATTTCTGCATGCGGGTTGTCAAGTGCTTTTCCAGGCGATTTTAGCATCACTTGGAAAGTGCTTGACAACTTGGTCACACTATATACATTTATGCGACCGGCATGAATTTATATAGTGTGACCAAGTAATAGTTAAAAAAAAAAAACAAACATAGTAAAAAAAAATAAAGATTATACTTACCTTCCGATGGCCCCTGGTGTTTTCTCCGCTGCGTCCGGTGTGTTGTATCGGTCAGCGGTCGCGTGACCTGTCACATAACTAAATGACGTCATGGCAGGTCCTTTCACACCACCGCGACCCATACAACAGACCAGACGGAGCGGAGAAAACGCCGGGGTCCATCGGAAGGTAAGTATAATCTTTATTTTTTTATTTTATCCTTTTTTTTTAAAAGGTTCTATGGAACCTGGGTCTGGAGGAGAGTCTCCTCTTCTCCAAACCCGGGTACCATCCGCACATAGAATCGCATAATATCCGTATGTGCAAATGTGCTGACACGGATAATATGCGTTTCAATGCAAGTCAATGGCGGCTATTACGCTGCGTGTCCGCAAAATTAATGGACATGCTGCGTATTTTTCCGTAATGGTAAAACGCAGCGGAAATTTCCGCAGCATGTGCACAGCACATGCGGATTATCGTTGGGGACCATGGGACACGTATTACCATGTGTTTTTTTTTTAAGCATTTTCGCTGCGGAAATTCCACGGCAAAAAACGCTTGAAAAATGCATAGTGGGCACGCAGCCTTTATGTATCTGGAATTTTTGTGCTGCCATTCAATGCTTGGTTTGTAGCCATACAGTACAGACCAAAAGTTTGGACACACCTTCTCATTTTAAAGATTTTTCGGCATTTTCATGACTATGAAAATTGTACATTCATACTGAAGGCATCAAAAGTATGAATTAACACATGTGGAATTATATATTTAACAAAAAAATGTGAAACAAATGAAAATACGTCTTATATTCTAGGTTCTTCAAAGTAGCCACCTTTTGCTTTGATGACTGCTTTGCACACTCTTGGCATTCTCTTGACAAGCTTCAAGAGTTAGTCACCAGAAATGGTTTTCACTTCACAGGTGTGCCCTGACAGGTTTAATAAGTGGGAATTCTTGCCTTATAAATGGGGTTGGGACCATCAGTTGTGTTGTGCAGAAGTCAGGTGGATACACAGCTGATAGTCCTGCTGAATAGACTGTAATAATTTGTATTATGGCAAGAAAAAAGCAGCTAAGTAAAGAAAAACGAGTGGCCATCATTACTTTAAGAAATGAAGGTCAGTCAGTCCGAAAAATTGGGCAAACTTTGAAAGTGTCCCCAAGTGCAGTTGCAAAAACCATCAAGCGCTACAAAGAAATTGGCTCACATGAGGACCGCCCCAGGAAAGGAAGACCAAGAGTCACCTCTGCTTCTGAGGATAAGTTTATCCAAGTCATCAGCCTCAGAAATCACAGGTTAACAGCAGCTCAGATTAGAGACCACGTCAATGCCACACAGAGTTCTAGCAGCAGACACATCTCTACAACAACTGTTAAGAGGAGACTTTGTGCAGCAGGCCTTCATGGTAAAATAGCTGCTAGGAAACCACTGCTAAGGACAGGCAACAAGCAGAAGAGACTTGTTTGGGCTAAAGAACACAAGGAAAGGACATTAGACCAGTGGAAATCTGTGCTTTGGTCTGAGGAGTCCAAATTTGAGATCTTTGGTTCCAACCACCGTGTCTTTGTGCGAAGCAGAAAAGGTGAACGGATGGACTCTACATGCCTGGTTCCCACCGTGAAGCATGGAGGAGGAGGTGTGATGGTGTGGGGGTGCAAGGCTGGTGACCCTGTTGGGGATTTATTCAAAATTGAAGGCATACTGTACCAGCATGGCTACCACAGCATCTCGCTGCAGTATGCTATTTCATCCGGTTTGCATTTAGTTGGACCATCATTTATTTTTCAACAGGACTATGACCCCAAACACACCTCCAGGCGGTGTAAGGGCTATTTGACCAAGAAGGAGAGTGATGGGGTGCTACGCCAGATGACCTTGTCTCCACAGTCACCAGACCTGAACCCAATCGAGATGGTTTGGTGTGAGCTGGACCGCAGAGTGAAGGCGAAAGGGCCAACAAGTGCTAAGTATCTCTGGGAACTCCTTCAAGATTGTTGGAAGATCATTTACGGTCACAACCTCTTAAAGCTCATCAAGAGAATGCCAAGAGTGTGCAAAGCAGTCATCAAAGCAAGAGGTGGCTACTTTGAAGAACCAAGAATATAAGACATATTTTCAGTTGTTTCACACTTTTTTGTTAAGTATATAATTCCACATGTGTTAATTCATAGTTTTGATGCCTTCAGTGTGAATGTACAATTTTCAAAGTCATGAAAATACATAAAAATCATTAAATGAGAAGGTGTGTCCAAACTTTTGATCTGTACTGTATGTATGCAGCTATTCTCTCCTAGAAACATTTTGGGTGATTTTATCATTTAGGGAATTTATGAAGTCTGTTTTGCTGGAAGCTGCATTACTGTTCTTTGGGGCATATGTATCAAAGTGTAACATAATTTGGCACATCTTTAAATATAAACTCTGTCTAGAGAACTTCCTCCAGTTTTTTTTATACTCCCTTACTGAAGTGAGAACTGCAACCTATTTTTGCAACTTTATAAAAAAGTGTCAATTCATTAATCTGGTTTAGACTAGTGATGGGCGAGCACTAAAATGCTCGGGTCGAGCACATTGAAATACTCTGGTGCTCGACCCGAGCAACGAGCCCAATGTACGTCTATGGGAAACTCGAGCATTTTTCAGGCGGCTCCCCCCGGCGGTCTGCAGAGGTCTTAAAATTGCCGAAATCGATGGGAACAGTGCTCAAATGATATGGGAACAGCATGGGGAAGACCCCTGGAAGCATTTCTGACCCCCAGGTCACTGCTGTCAACAACGTGGTCAGAGGTATTACGCCACTTTTATGGACTCACAATAAAACGTACAAAAATGAAACCGAAATGGATTTTCCTGGGAAATATGTTAAGGAACAGCCTTTCCAGGGTAATGACTTGTATATAAGGCAAAATAAATAACCAAAACCAAAAATACTCCTCCATACCTTGGGCTATGTTCACACGTAGCGTTCTTGATGCGTTTTTTGCACTTTTGCATTGCTTTCAACCGTGATAAATGCATTCACCAGGAAATGTCATTTCAACATTTTACAACCTTATCTGGCCATGTGGTTGTGAGACATGATCAGACACATCCTGTTTTATTTATGAAGGAGAGACTCAGTCACAGCCTATTTTTATAGGGCCATCAGGCGGCCTTTACTATTCTTAGAGCACCATCAGCCTGCTATGCTTTGGTGTTCCCATTACTAAAGAGTGGGTCTGTATGCAGTGAGTGGCAGGGCTGCCCAAAATTTGGATACTCCCCAATACGCCTTTGAAAATTTGGACGCACCCCAATACCCCTTTGAAGAGACTTAGAGGAGGGCCTCCTGAAACCAATGTTCCCATTATTTGGAAGTGGGTCTCCCATAGTGTTGGCCTTTGCAGTGAATGCAAGGGCTGCCAAAAATTGGGAGGCTCTCCAATGCACCTAGGAAAAGACGTGGCGGAGGGCCTCATAAAAAAAAAAATGTTCCCATTAGAAAGGAGCGGGTCTCCTATACTTGTAATGCCCATGCACTAAGTGTATGGGCTGACAAGCATTTACCCCTGGGGGTATACATAAACATGCTGTATAAAAAAAAATATTTTTACCAGCATCATGAGCACCCTTTAAAAAAAAATTATGTGGGTGTTGCATCACGGACCACGGTCACTCTGGTGATATGGTGGTGGATGATGAGGAGAAGGAGGAGGACAAGAGCAAATAGCCAAAATCAGGAAGCGTATACCCATGTGTGGGTGTGAAAAGGTGCATGGGAATACACCTCTCCTAAAAAGACACTAGATTTGAGTTTGTTACGCTGCTATCATTCAATGGTATTGAGAAGTCTGGCCCAATCCAGCCCTTGTTCATTTTTATAAGAGTCAGCCTGTCAGCATTTTCAGCTGACAGGCGGATGCGCTTATCCGTTATAATTCCACCAGCGGCACTAAAAACCCGCTGTGATAAAACTCTAGCGGCAGGCCAGGCCAGGACCTCTAAGGCGTAGAGAGTATGTTCATTCCACTTGTCCATCTTAGATACCCAATAAATATAAGGCATAGAGGAATCGGGGGGAGGACGTTGGTACAGTTGGCAAAGTACTCCCTCAGCATCTTCCCAAACTTTGCACTCCTTGTGAGAGTACCCCGTGCCTCAGGGCCTGTGCAATGGGAGGGGCTGAGAAAACGCTCCCAGAACTTTTGACAGTGTTCCCCTGCCTCTGCTTGATTGAAGTTGTCTCTCTTGCCTGTACTCCTTGGTTGTCCAACAAACTGTGACCTCTGCCGCCAGCGTTTTCGGATGGGAATTTTTTTTAATAGTTTCGCAACAAGGGCCTCTGGTACTGCCCCATTTTTGTAGACCTGTGCGCCTTAGGAATAAGAGATATATAAAGTTCTCTTGTAGCATGGGTCTAGAAGTGTCACCAACCAGTGTCACCAATTTTGAGAACGCAAGGGTCACAGGAAAGGCAACGTAACATAAACTCAGCTATGCGTGCCAGACTGCTAACAGGCAAGATTTCCGTGTCCTCATCAAGAGGATGACTGACCATGCTCTCCTCCTCCACCTCCCTGTCCTCAGGCCATCCACGCTGAACAGACGGTATGACAGTTGTGCAGGTAGTACAGTCTATAGCGCATGAAACTAGCTCCTGTTCCTCCTCCTCCTCTTCCTCGTTGTCACCCAATCCACATTGGGATGAGATGAGGCTGGGCTGTGTGTAATCGCCCTGTATGATTCCTTGCTCCATCTCATCGTTCTCCTGCAATGTATCCTCTTTGATTGTGAGCAGAGAGCGTTTCAGAAGACAGAGAAGAGGGATGGTGACGCTAATTATGGCATAATTGCCACTCACCATCTTGGTGGAGTCCTCAAAGTTTTGGAGGATGGTACATATGTCTGACATCCATGTCCACTCCTGAGGTCTTATGTGTGGAGTCTGAACTGAATACCGATGGCCTTGTTGATGCTGGTACTCAACAACTGTCCTCTTCTGCTCACAAATCCTTCCCAACATCTGCAGTGTAGAGTTCCAATGTTTGGGGACATCACACACTAGTCTGTGAGCCGGAAGCTGCAAACGCTGCTGAAAGACGGCAAGGGCAGCGGAAGCTGTAGCTGACTTTCTAAAGTGGGCACAGAGGCCTCGTACTTTGACCAGCAGATCCGGCAGCTTCCGGTAGGTTTTGAAAAACCTCTGAACCACGAGGTTAAGCACATGGGCCAGGCATGGTACGTGTGTGTGCTCTCCTTAGAGCCGCCACCAGGTTCCTGCCTTTGTCTCACACGACCATGCCTGCTGTAGGTTCAGCGGTGTGAGCCACAGATCTGCCTGCTCTTTCAGAGCTGTCAACAACTCTTCAGCATTGTCTGGTTTGTCACCTAAGCATATTAGCTGCAGCACAGCCTGTTGCCGCTTGGCCGAGGCTGTGCTTCCAGCTTGTGACTTATGTGGTCATTTCGGAGATTGGAGGCTGAAGAGGAAGAGGAGGATGAAGTGCAGGAGCTGTAGACTGTGGAGGCAACCCTGATTGATTGACCTAGGGCCCGCAATCCTCGGCGTCGGGAGGATGTGTTCCTTCCCAAGGTCCGACTGGGTCCCGGGTTCCACTACATTAACCCAGTGTGCCATCAGTGAGATGTACCGTCCCTGCCCACAAGCACTTGTCCACGTGTCCGTGGTTAGGTGGACTTTCCCAGTAATATAATAATTTTTATTTTTATAGCGCCAACATATTCCGCAGCACTTTACAATTTTATGGGGGGGCTTGAACAGATAAAAAGACATTACCAAATAAGCATAACTCTGATATTAAAAGGAGTGAGGACCTTGCTTGCAAGCTTACAGTCTATGAGGAAATAGGGGGAGACACAAAAGGTAAAATGTACAAATATTGTATAATACAGCCATAATATGCTAAATAGGGTAAGTACATAGCACTACATGAACTGGTCAGTGCATGGATGATATGAACATGATTTTGAAGAAAATTTTGATATGGGCCAAACTGGGACAGTTAAGGCTATAGGCCAGTCTAAAGAAATTAGTTTTTAGGGCACACTTAAAGCTGTGGGTATTGGGAATTAATCGAATTGTCCTGGGTAGTGCATTCCAAAGAATTGGTGCAGCTCGTGAGAAATCTTGGAGATGGGAGTGGGAGATTTGGATTAAGGAGGATTTTAGTTTTAAGTCATTAGCAGAATGGAGGGCACGGGAAGGGTGGTAGACTGAGATGAGAGAGGAGATGTAGAGTGGTGCAGAATCGTGGAGAGCTTTATGGGTGAGAGTGATGAGTTTATATTGAACTCTGTATTGGATGAGTAACCAGTGCAATGACTGGCACAGGGAAGAGGCATTGGTGTATCTGTTGGAGAGGAATATGGTCCTGGCTGCTGCATTCAGGATGGATTGGAGAGGGGAAAGTTTAGAAAGAGGGAGCCCGATTAGTTAAGAGTTGCAATAGTCCAGATTAGAATGAATAAGCTACAGTAAGAGTTTTTGCCGAGTCAAAGGTAAGAAAAGTTCTGATTCTAGAGATGTTTTTGAGGTGTAGATGACACGCGCAAGTGAGTGATTTGATCTGAGGAGTGAAGGAAAGATCTGAATTGAGTGTGACCCCAATGCAGTAACTGCATTGTTGAGGGCACGGCTAATGTTGTGGGACACGTGCTTGTGTAATGCGGGGACGGCACACCGAGAGAAATAGTGGCGGCTGGGGAGCAAGTACCGAGGGACGGCCGCTGCCATCAGGTTGCGGAAAGCTTCCGTCTCCACGAGCTTAAAAGACAACATTTCAAGCGCAAGCAGTCACGAAATGTGGGAATTTAGTAGTGTTGCCTGTGGGGTGTTGGCTGCGTATTTGCGCTTGCGTTCCAAGGACTGGGCTATGGACAACTGAACACTGCGCTGCAACAAGAATGTGCTTGCTGATGGTGCTAGTTGAGAGGGTGCAACAACAGGTTCAGGGCAGTAGGCATCTTCGCATGCACTATGGACAGGGGATTGGCATGCACTCACAACAGCGGAAGAAGCAGTGGTGTCACCCGTAGACGCTGTTCCTGGACCCTGGGGTTCGGCCCACAAAGTCGGGTGCTTTGATGCCATGTGCCTGATCATGGTGGTGGTGGTCAGGCTGGTAGTTTTGCTACCCCTGCTGATGCTGGCCTGGCAGATGGTGCAAATGGCATTTAGGGGTTATCGGCAGAGTCTTTAAAAAACAACCAGACTCGGGAAGACCTAACAGTTGTACTGGCAACTTCCTTCGTGTTGGTGTTACAGGGAGCGGTTGCCCGCCTTCTGTCTGCGGCCATCACACTGCTTCTTCCTGCCTGTTGGGGTGCCCTTCCTCCCTTCCCCTGTGTGCTGCTGTACTCGCTCTGCATGTCCTCCTGCCAGGTTGGGTCAGTTACTATATCATCCACCACCTCGTCTTTCGCACCCTGGTCCTCCTCCTGAGTTTCTGGCAATTGTCTCATCATCGTCCACCTCTTGTGACACTTTCCCACTGTCGCCTTCGTATGACCGTGGCTGCTCAAATATTTGGGCATTGCTACATGCGATCTCCTCTTGCCCCGCTTCAAGTGGACCAGGCGAGAGGCCCGAATCTATAAATGGAAAAGTGAACAGCTCTTCGGAGTGTCCAAGTGTGGGATCAGTTGTTTCCGGGCGCTCTGCATAGTGGGAGGAAGGAGGATCGGGGTGAGGCATATGCAGTCCAGACTCACGGCTACTGAGACTTGACCGTGTGGAAGACAAGGGTGGTGGTGGCGGCAAAGTGACTGGAAGCCTTATCCGCTATCCAACCAACAACCTTTTGACACGCCTCTGCTTTCAATAGTGGTGTGCTGCGGTCCCCTAGTAATTGGGACAGGAAGGTCGTGCGAGAAGATGTGGGTGTTTGTTGTGGCACAATTTCAGCTTGCCCACTGCCTCAGCCTATGCATGCACCATCACCATCACGTCCAGCTTCCCGTCCCTTGCCAAGAGCCTTGCCCATTTTAAATGGAGGACAATATCTTCCACGCTCACTACAAATGGCTGAATTTGGAGTGGACTTATATGTGATCCGTGTGATGGACAAACCACAGTTTTAAATAGCTGGCCTGTAGGTAACCATTATTAACAGCGACCTTGTGTCGATAAGTTCGGTGAGATACTGCAACAAAATTTCAATGGAGACCAGAAATGTCAGAATTTTCAGCGCAATTATATGTGATCCGTGTGACGGACAAACCACAGTTTTAAATAGCTGGATTTTTAGCGCTGTAATATGGAAAGGACCTGGCTGTATTCGGCAGTGCCAACAAGCAAATGGCGCAGAAAAACGGTCTTCTCTGGATTGCTTTTTAAGCAAATAATCAGTATTAAGATAATTTTTTTTTTCTTCCTGGCCCCTGATACCTGGGGCTATTTCTACAAATATCTGTAAAAGCACCAGCAGACAACTGGAATGGACCCTCTTGCTATGTGCACTGCAGTCTATATACCCTGCCCACCTAGCACTGATATCAATACAGCTGGATTAGTCCTCAGAAGGACTGTTAGTTGAGATAGATATGTGTAATGTACGGGTTTTCTCCCTACACTAACTAATAAACAACCAAACCTCTCCATAGCTCAGCAGCACCTCTCCCTACACTGCCTGATTCCGGAGTGACTGTGACGAGCATGGCGGCGCCAGGTCTGATATAGACCTGATGACGCTGTGCGGCCAGCCAATCACTGTAATGCCACAACCAACAAGGCTGCGGCATTACAGTGTGTGGCAGATAATCCCTGCATGTTGATTGGCGCTCTAAAGGGGGGAGCAAGGGATCTAATTGCATGCTGCTTATCCATTGACCTCAATAATAAAACAATATGCAGCAATCCTTTTAACTCTTCCCAATGATTACTGACTTCTGTCAGAATTGTATCTTTATGCAGGGAAATTGGAGTTTTACGTAAAACCATATAGTTCTGACCTCTAGGGATGTAAGATATTGAGCACAGAATTTTTCTAACCTAATACGTCCTAATGTTAAATGTTTCCATTTAATTTAAGAAACATATGGTGCAGTGTTTCCTGTGATTGTCATTTTTTTTTTTTTCAGGCTCAGTTAGAAGCACAGAAAGCAACGCAAGATTTCCAGCGCGCCACTGAGGTTCTCCGAGCAGCGAAGGAGACGATATCCCTGGCAGAACAGCGGTTGTTAGAAGATGACAAGCGTCAGTTTGATTCTGCTTGGCAGGAGATGCTGAACCATGCCACACAGCGGGTGAGCCGAGAACATATATTGGATTCTATCATTGAATAATTGGATTTCTTTCAGTTGAAAACTTTGATTTTGTCTCACTCTTCACCTGGGTGATCATTTATCAGAAGAATGGTGACCTCATTTTGTGATCTCGCAGCGCATGCTGTTTTTGCAGATTTGGAGGACACAGACGGGAAATATCTCTTATGATAACTTATATTGTCTGAGGCTCCTTTTGACATTACTATATTTTTTAAGGTGTGATCTCCATTTTTTCCTCAATAAATGACACTAGTCTTCCTGAGATAATGCAGGTCGTCCATTTTTGGGAAGCGGTAGTCCCTTTTCTCCTAGGTAGAGCAATGCCGTGACTCGAAGATGCACAGTGATGTGCTGATGATTGGAGTGTGACTTTGCTCTGTAAGGAATAACATTAAGGCATACACAAGGGATATGTGAAAAAATAAAACTAAAATACACAATTTACAGTAAGAAAAGATCTGTATGCTCTTGAGTAGAAGATAGTGTCCTGCACTACATGATACCAATAATTGGAGAAGGCATGAAGCTGCCTTAGGATGTATTGGCTAAATTTACCGTAGAAAAGTCACTTAAATTTAAAGTGAAAATGATATAATAAAATAAAGTGGACATTGTGTTTTTTTTCTTTTTTGTTGCTTATGTAATGGCAACATATTCCACAGCCATGTACAGCAATTGTGCACCGGATTGAGGACATTGCCTAATGTGCGTGGTAACGTTCTAGTTTTCATCCACTTATTAGTGCCAGTTTTTATAGCCCAATACATCATTGGTACATTTTTGAAGTTCGGAAGGGAGCTTTAGCCTTAGTCAGATTAGTACCTTGAACTCCAGTTGGTTAAAGGGAATCTGTCACCATTTTTTTTTTTTTTGCCATCTAGTGTCTCAGATGATGTATAATGTAGAGATCGAGACCCTGATTCCACAATGTGTCACTTATTGGCTGTTTCTGTAGTTTTGATTTAAAATCAGTGTTTTATCATAAGGAAATTATCACTAGAGGACTAGTAAACCTGCCGCCATGTAGTCCTCCATATTCATGAGCTCTGTATAACCACGTCCCCACCACTGATTGCAGAAAGCTGCCAATCAGTGGTGTGGGCGGGGTTATGCAGAGCTCATCATTCTGAGATGCATTCATGGAATCAGGGTCTCTGCCCCTGCAACATGCTGCTCTTAGATGGGATAGCAAAAACCTGGTGACAGATTCCCTTTAGAAAAACAGTGTTGGCCGTTGAGCTATCTGTACAGTCTTTACACACAGAATTGCAACTAATGGTACAATTTCTCTGTACTACAAGAAGTTTCAGAATTTAAATATAAGGATGCAAATTGCCTCTTCAGAGAAAAAGAGGACTTGTACTCTATAGCGCCACCTATTGGAAGTAGCAATCCTACAAGTCACAATCAACCCTTTAACGAGTCGTGCAATATGACTTGAGATTCTGATTTGGCTTTTATCCTAATTTGCAGACACGGTGTTTCGGGGTATTGCCCCTCGTCAGTGCAAAGTATGAGAACTGATTTGGCTAGGTGAGAGGCTCTAGACTGAGGTCTAAGGGGTAACGTTTCTCCTTATGGAGAGTGATATAAGGATAATATAAGGATGGAATCCTACTGTGTGTGATCACAATATGACTTTCATCACCTTGCATCCCCTAATAAAAGAATTTGGATCTTGCCATGGTGCTTTTATTGAGAATGTTCACCTCTGACAACTCAACTTGTTACAAGGATTTCTTGACAACCAGTTACTATCAAAATATTCTTATAAGAACCTTATTGATCAGCTGTAAGGGTGAATTCACACAGAGGTTTCTTACCCTCTATTAATTGAGTTCTCCAATGAAAATGGACTTTGTAAAGGAGAAAACCCATTTAATACATTTCTAAGGTAATAAAATAATGAATGCACCATAAGGTGTTATTTAACTGACCAAATCTTTGATGTTTTTAAAATGTTGGGAGAGTTCTTCCAATGCACTTTTAGGTAAGACAATAGGTCTGGCTTTCTCACAAGTAGAAAAAAATGAATTCTTTTTCTTAAAGGTACATTAGCTCTGTAGAGTTGGAGGATTAGAGTGTCTGTGGAATATTCAGCTGTTCTGCTGCCTTGTACTTACTTTATAAAATCTAGTAATAAATCAGTAAGTGGGTTTCTGCTATAGTAGAAGGTATATCATAGTTATTTTTACATTCTAGGTTATGGAAGAAGAACAGAAGAAGACTCGTAGTGAACTGGTGCACAAGGAAACGGCTGCTAAATATAATGCAGCCATGGGAAGGATGAAACAATTAGAGAAGAAATTAAGGAGAAGCATTAATAGATCCAAGTAGGTATCTAGAAGATACAACTTTGTTATATATCAGACGGACCCAAGCGTCAGACATGGGAACGTCACCTGCATGAAAGATTTCTTATTCCTCCTTCACATGTCCTTGTTTCCAGTATGTGTGGTATGTTTTTTCCAACGCATGCCACACGTACCCATAACCTATGCTGCTATTCACATATCCACGTAAACCACATGGATATGTCCGTTGTATTTGGTCGCATGGATGACAATACAAGTCTATAGGTCCATGAAAAACATGTACAGCACACGGATGACATCAGTGTACCATCTGTGTGCTGTCCGTGTTTAACATTGCAAAGTATAGGAGGAACTTTGTAATTTTCCTTTATCCTTACCGGAAAAATACTGATGGTAAAAACGGACACGCGGATGGAAAACGTTGATGACACAGTTACCGTTTTTCACGTACGTGTTTTATCCGACCATGTGAAGGAGGCCTTAGCGTGGTATAAAATGTCAGTGATGGTTTCTCCAGTCTGACCTTCTAGACGATTTAGACCATAATTTTCATTCTCTTAATTTATATGCCTAGAATTGTCTGTAATGGGTAATTCTTTAAGGCTGTGTGCCCACGTAGCATTTTTCAAGCGTATATGCTGCGGAATTTCCGCAGCGTAAACGCTTGAAAAACGCATGTATATCCGCACCCCATGGTCCCCAATGGGATTCCGCAAGTTCTATGCACATGCTGCGGATTTTTCCGCAGCGTTTATGCTGCGTTCAAAAATCCGCAGCATGTCATTTAATTTTGCGTTTCCGCAAGCGGAATTGCCTTTGTCCAATGCATAAAAAACGCAAGGCAATTCCGCATGTGAAAAACGCGCGATAAACGCGTGCGGAATTCCGCATGCGTTTTTCCGGGAGAGGACTTGCATTTATGAAGCAGAAATTTTCTGCTTCATAAATGCAACGTGGGCACATAGCCTAACAGAGAAATTACTTTTGGGTGTAGATATCTGACTTCTAATGCCCCTGACACCTTTCTGTCATAGCCAGCATTAAAAGGCGCTTTCCACATTTAGGTGTTTGCCCTATTTTGGCCAGCGCTGTATTAAAATAATAAAATGAGCTAGTACTTGCCCTCACCGGGCCCAGTGCTGTCTCTCCTCCGCTGGTCCAGTCTCGATGTTTCAGCTGCAGTGGTCACGTCATTCCTACAAGGCACATCACCACTGCAGCCAATCACTGTGCTCAGTTGCTCTTCTGATGCATGCAACATGAAGCACTGAGCTCAGTGATTAGTTGCAGCTGTGATGTTTGTTGTAGTAATCATCAAAAACACACAGACCAGAGCAGCGGCAAAAAAACACCTCTGGACCCCAGGAAGGTATGTACTAGCTCAAAAGAGACGAAAAGCCAAAAAGTGGAAAACCCCTTTAACTTTTCCACCACTTGCCACATCTGTCGTATGTTGCCTCCCAACAGCATCTGATGCCGCCCATTGCCGCCTTGTGTGGTTCCTTGGCCTTCGTTTGTTTGAATAGTGCCGCATGCTCTGCTATTCTTGTTGTTGAATCTGACACAAATGCTGACATTTGCTAAAAAAATCAAAATGCTTCACAGTCTTATAGTTTGCATATATGACTAGACGAAATCTGTCCTCACGATATCCTTCACTTGGTGTTGAACAGAAATCGGGACATGAAATGATGTCTTCTCCTTGTTGTGCAGACGGACACTTGCATCATGTCGTGTGCGGCGTCCTCTCCTATACCCTATAATTAGATGACTAGTAATGACACCCCAGAGACAGTGGGCTCGCTCTGCTCATGTGTCAGGGAGTGATGTTAATAGAATGGTGTTTTTCTGCCAGGAAAGTACTGAGATATGACGGCTATTTTTGTGTATGGGAACTACTCACATCTGGGGTCAGTAATGAAATAAGAGGCATTTCACTGTTCAGTTGAATGGATGATGGATGTTATGGTTTTGTGTTTTCAGGACAAAATCCCAGATTAATGAGAGTAAACCATGCTTGACATTTGCAAAAATCCATATACTTTCAGGTTTTTTTGCCCATAGGTGTTAATTATTCCTGGTTTCCAGTAGAAGTGGTGTGATTTGTATATAATGGAATCCTCCATGGATATATGTGCACTTAGCTGTCCTTTAGTCTGGTCTTTAAAGCATTATGATCATCCTAAAAAATGGGTATTGTCAGATAGTGCTTGAAAATGCAAGCAATCTTGCAATTTACGGCTTATTAAAATTTTTAGCCATTACTGAGCTATTAACAGTTTTTCTTTTGTTTACAGCTTATTGACTTATTGAAGATCGACCACCACTACTAGACTGTAGAACATGGGCAGCGCTTACAAGCTCGTTTCTACTGAGCTTGTAAGCTGTTTTGAAGCTGTCTAGGATCGCTGGAGCATACGGTTACCTACCTCCTAATCCCGGCCAGCTTCAGCACAGTGCTTACAAGCTAGACAGCATCTTGAGTAATGAGATGTAAATAAGTGTTAATATCTAAGAACGGCTGTAAATTTTAATAAGCAGTAAATTTTCAAAAGTGCTTGTTTTTGGACACACCTCTCCTCAGTGTGCAGAGAGAAGGTATCTAAAAGAGGGCAAAAGAAAAACGGATTATAAAATGTTGGAAAGTGCATGAAGAGGAAAATTGCAGCATAAAAATTCATGTATTATTCTGAAAATCTTAGCACTGTGAATACAGAGACACCTCTCATCCAGCCTGTATTACTGGGAGAGTCACTTCCACAGGAGAAATACCCGATACTTGGATTAGGCTGTGAATTGCATATCTGGGGGTCTGAAAATGAATGAAGGAATTAAGATTGTAAACTGAAACCACTAAAATATGTAAAAAAAATATTTTCAATGTCAAAGGTGACCTTTTAATATGACGCTTTGTCCACAGAGCAAAAACTTTTAAATCTCAAATTCCCAGTAATTGGTCATCTGGAAAGGACCGTTCCTCTATCATATGACTGTAAAGCCCAGCATGGATCCCGTTCTATAGGAAAATTAGAAGTCTCCTCCTGTCAGTATTATTCTGTATGGAGATGTTTCTGCCTGTTTTTAGTTCCGGGCAAGCACATGTTTGTGGAGCACATTCTTCTGATCGTGGTTTATGGTTATAGGACTGCTGACTTATGGGATGATTCTCTACCGCCCACTGTTTCTGGATTCTGCCTGCCTTTTTCTTTAGTCGAGTCTTTTGATAACCAATATTTGTTTTTATTTTTCCTGTATAGACCCTATTTTGAAATGAAGGCAAAGTATTACCTGCTGCTTGAGGTTTGTGCATAATTCTGTTTAATTAGTACCCTGTAGGAATCCCATTTAGGCAGATAGGTGCACACATCTAGTCATAGGACTGGTCCTAATTCTAATGTAGCGGTGTACGATTACCCTTGCCACTGGGTTAGACAGTACAACAATTTCTATAGCACAAAGTAAGCCACTGAAATAAGTAATAAAATAAACCAATCTTTTCATACCTGTATTTGTGTGACACGAGCACTGGTCGCCAACCTCTAAAACACGCTTTTCAGCATAACCTTGGTCCGGTGTTGAAGGCATTGTGATTGGTGTCCACACGTACTGTTTATACACGTTACAGGCAACCGGGATCTTATTACTTAATGAGGATCTATTAGTTTGTAGAAAAAAACAAAATATGACAGAAGATGAAATTGCAACACTTTTGTCACATTCACATAATTAGTAAATTGGATGTTTTCTCTCTGTACTACAGCAACACAGGCGTGTGCGTGTGTGTCTATTCATGAATAGTAAATGGGGACTTGAACTCGGATCTGGTCGGAACTCGGGGTGAACAGATCAGTTCACCTGTTTCTCCATTTTGAAGAGACACCGGTCCATATAATGCAATAGGAAAATCAGTTGGCATATTTCTCATATTTATAAATTTGCCAAAAGCAATTGTACCAACATAGTGAATTAATTCTGCAATGTATCCCAATGGACAGTGAATTGGGGAAATTGGATGAAAATGCTCCTTCACCTCCCAACAGTAGCCTGAGCTTTACTACATACAGAATATTGGTATTTTTCTGCCATGTCATAAAATGTCCGTATTATACAGCCCAGATAAAGGAGGAGGATACAGCTTACAGGGCATGGACAGAAATATTGAGACACTTATGCCATCCCATTCCAAATCGTTTTCCATTACTATTGAGTTGGTTCCCCCGTTGCTGCTAAAACAGCTTTTACTCTTCTGGAATATGGTGGCATATTTTGGAGGCAAGAGATTTCAAGAACCGACTTGTTATAATGGTGGCGTCCTATTACAGGACCACACTCAAAACATGAGTCATTCTAAAGAGCTCATTGAATTTGACAGGCGGACTGCATGGCTAGGTGCTGGATTTTATACATCTGTAGCAAAGATGGTGAATGAAAATCCTTAATTCAGTGATTAATAGGTGTGTCCAATACTTTTCTCTATAATGTACATTTAAAGGGTTGTCTTACAAGTGGAGGACAGAGCTGCATATAAAGGGTTAGCAAGAAAGGAAACAGCTGCGTGTAAAGGGTTCATCTGAGACTCTCACTTATGACTTATGGAATCACTGCTTATAGTTTTAGGGTTGAAAAGATAAGTTTGCTTATATTGATGAAACACTAATACGCAGGAATCCATCTAATATTTCCCTTATTTTTCTCCATCCAACACGAAGTAAGATAGCAGCAGAGATCTTCCCTGTGCTTACATGCTGCACACTCACATTGGTATCTCCCAGCTCAGAAGCTGGAAATCTCAAGAGTTTTTCAAAATAGTAAGATAATTGCAAGCCGAGTCAGCTGACTCCAGTTTCTCACTCTCTAAGAGCTGGTATCACTGAATTAGTCAGGAATTGTAATGCTTTTTCAAACCATATATATTTGAAAAAAGGGTTTTATATTTTAGTTACTACTTAATCCAAGAGCTTTCCATGGGACTGATATGTCCTCTTTACCTCTATGGCTGTGCTAAAGGGAGCAGGGCATTTGAAGTTTTTTAGCAAGAACTAAATATTTAAAAAAAAACAAAAAAAACAACTTGACTATATATTTTTTATTTTATTTTTTTATACAATAAGATACATTGATGCTTTTTCTTTGACAACAATGATTAGGTTCTGTATTGGTGATCATTCCCAAAAGAGGCGCTTTGGTTCTCATTATAGGAGTGTGACCTACACTTATTGGCAGGGTTTACATTGACAATCTACACTCAATCACAATGGTTCTCAAAATTTGACACCTGCATAAGTAGAGTGACCCTCATTAATCTGAGAGAAAATCTACCATCCTGTTCCTCTAGCTGTTATCTATTTGGTTGTTGGTTAGCAAACAGTGACCTAGACAATGAGGCTATGTGCCCACGTAGCAGATTTGATGCAGAGCGTTTTTGCCTCTCTCTGGCAGAAAAAAACGCATGCCAGATTTACATGCTTTTTTTCTGCCAGAGAGAAGACTTTATTCAGTGTTTTCGCATGCGTTTTTTCAAGCACTTTTCCAAGCGATTTTGAGCATCACTTGGAAAGTGCTTGACAAGTTGGTCACACAATATAAATCCATGCAACCGGCATGGATTTATAATGTGTGACCAACTTAGATGCTTTAAATGCTGCATCTATAGTAAAAAAAAAAAAAAAACCTGTATACTCACCTCTCCAGTCTCCTCCCGGCGGCAATCCTCTCTCTTCTGCGTCCCGCGGTGTACTTGCAGGACCTGCGGTGACGTCACTTAGTCAGCTGATGGTCACACGACCATCACCTGACCGCTGACATCAGCGGTCGCGTGACCATCAGCTGACTAAGTGACGTCACCGCAGGTCCTGGCAGAACACCGCGGGACGCAGAAGAGAGAGGACGCCGCCGGGAGCAGACCGGAGAGGGTAATATACAGTTTTTATTTTTTTATTTTTAACTTTATTTCTTTTTTTTTCACTGCGTGGTAGCTGGGATGAGAGGAGTTGTAGTCTCCTCTTCATCCCGGGTACCACACACACCGCGATTACGCCGCAAATTCGCGGCCTATGAATTTAATTGAAACGCAGCAAATCCACATATACCTGCGGGTTTGCTGCGTTTCAATGTTCCTCAATGGCCGCGAATTTTCAGCGTAATCGCGGTAGAAATGGTCATGCTGCGTTTTGCAACGCAATGCGAATTTGGCGCGCTAATTAGCGCATCAAGTGCACAGCACATCCGAATTCACATAGCTTTGCATGGCAGACGGTGTTACAAGCGTTTTCGCGGCCGTGAAAACGCTACAAAAAACGCTACGTGGACACATGGCCTTATTCAGGACTACATTGCGGTGTACATTGTGGTATACTTTAACATTGATGACTTATCTATCTTCAGCAACTGAAGAAAACTGTAGATGACCTTCAAGCCAAGCTTTCTCTGGCGAAAGGTGAATACAAGACTGCTTTGAAGAATCTTGAGATGATTTCTGATGAGATACATGAGCGGAGGCGATCTTCAGCTATGGGCCCCAGAGGACGTGGGGTTGGCGCTGAAGGCGACAATTCACTAGAAGATCTCTCAGCATGTAAGCTGGAGTCTGACACAATTTCCAGTAAGATTGTCATTTCGTCTAGGATTTTTTTTTTTTTTTCCCCTCTTTATCTCTACATGTGTATTTATAAAAATGTGTTTGTTTGTGTGTGCATGTATTGTAGTTGTTCACACTCTCTGATAGCTGCTTGGAACACAAAATCACAGGATTTTTCTCTCAAAAACTGAATGTTTATTTCCAATTTCCACTGGTTGCACAGAACCGAACACAAAACCATAAACCTATAATCTGTAGCCTTGTCCAAGCGCTAACTAAACAATACAGACCCTGGCTACTCGGACGCGGCTGAACTAGTCTCAGTTCTGTCCCACAAAACCTCTATCGTCAATTGCAACCAGTGGTACTTGCAGTTTGATGCACATGGCCTGTGCAGTCTCCTCTCAGAGATATTCTGGCTGGTCTCTCTCCAGCTCCAACACAGCCCACTCTGCACAGCTTCCCCAGCTGACTGACTAGTGAACAGCTAGTCATAGCTATCCAGGTGCAGCTAGTCAGAACCTGTAGTGCTAGGATTTAACCCCAGCCTACCTGGCTTTCCTAGTGTGTGTGTGTGTGTATTACACACACTTCTGTGTTCTTTTTTTTTTTTTTTTTTTTTTTGTAGTATGTCTGAGCATGACATAACTAAATAATACAAGGTTCTATTCATGCAGACATAGAACCAAGTCAAACAATTCTTCCTGCCAGCAGTTATAGGAGTTTTTGATTACTGCAATCTGTTTCAATTTCATTGTATCGATTTTATGTTGCAAGCTTCTAACCCTACTGATGGCTCCCAAAAATATTATCACCTTGGACTCTGTTCACATCTTCAGCATGTGTTGCAGATGGAGGCCAGACACAAGTCAAATCTGATAGTCTCCAATGTAAGTCTATTGGAGCTGTTCGGTGCGTCTCTTGTAATGGATCCGGAACTACTCGGTGGTTTCTGTTTATAAAACACAGATGTGAACAGAGCCTGACTCTGACTATCCAATGAGAAGTTTTTTTTTGCTGGCATAGAATTTTGGACACAGCTAATAGACAAAACAGAATGGTGTTCATGGCTGGACTTTAACTCCTTTCAGAAGATGATGGTGTATACAGATCTTCCATAAATGCAGGTTCATGCCCTCCAGCTAATCCGGCAGACCACACCCCGTAAATAAAACAAGCATCTTATGACTGTAGTCAAAACACGGCATCCTGTAGTCACAGTGGAAGGGGATGACCTGACAAAAGCAAGTGTTTGTTCTTCTGCACAGGAAGGAGCCGGCCTTGTCACCTGCGTGACATTGCTTGTTTACGGACATAGGATGTACTCATTCTGGAGAGCGCTTTGCTTCTTTCGTCAAATTTGTGACATAAATAAGGTTTCCATACAGCCGCTCGTTCTCTGCAGAAAATGTTTATCTGAGCAAGAAGAATCCAAAGGAGTTTTTTTCTGCGTTGTTCCATGGAATGATGGTAAATGCTGAGGGGCAGATTTGTGGAACCTGTCTTAAAGAAAAACAGTCTTTGTTGCCCATTACAACCAATCCAAGAGCAGCTTTCATTATTCGAGAGGAGTTTGAGAAATTAAGGCCGTGCTGTGGAGAACAGAGTATTTTTCCTAAATTTGCCCCAAAAAGTGCCAGCTGTGATGGGAAAGCTCCACATAACTCTTCTCCTGATGGCTTTTCTCAACGTACTCAAGACGGTCGTTGACTATGTTGCCAGCTGTATACCTTTTTTAAAGTTTATTTCCAACCATTTGAATGAATGGGTCCAGAGTATATATCTTAGCTCTGCACAAATCGACTTGCATTTGTTTAACCCTCCCTGACGCATTTTTCTTTTCTCCTTTTCCGTCTTAGACTGCCTGTCGTATTGATAAATATTAAACCTGAGAAAGGTGACTTGCGTAAGAGACTTTCCTTACTGAGTGATTGCTAGGGCGAGACGAGGGGTTTTCGTTGACTTTGTGGTAGTAAAAGCGTCCCCATGAGAACTAATATTGCAGTCCAAGATGATATGGATCTGCCCTATGTGGAAATAAAATGATAAATTACTCCACATTTACCTCCATCTTGCTCAATTTTTGCTGGAGATGGTAACTAAAGTATGTTTGCCTGAATTGTGATTTCCTCAAGGTTTGTGTTGTTCTCCTTTACATATAGCCCTGATCTATGTATAACAAGGAACGATTTAGGAGTTATTCTAAGGACTTGCAAAAGATATTTGACAATCCTTTTTATAGCATGCCTTTAGCATTTCTTTTTCTTTTTTGGCAGTGACTTCTGAAGTTTTTGAAGATGATAATCTCAGTAGTTTGGTTTCTGAAGAAGACTCTGAGACTCAGTCTCTATCAAGCTTTAGCTCTGGCCCAACAAGTCCCTCCGAAGTTCTGAGTCCTTTTCCTCCTGCAAACCGACCTGGCAGCCTAGATTTATCCAGCCCTATGTCTCTTTCTGAATTTGGACTGATATCGCCTGTCCTTGGCCCCCGAAGTGAATGCAGTGGGGCGTCCTCACCCGAGTGTGATGTGGAAAGAGGTAAGTCAATAAGGCCGATTAAAGGGAATGTAACATTGCAAAATTACCTATTTTTTAAATCCTTTTTTTTATGTTGAATGTATCCCTGTAACATTTGTGGGCAGTGGTTTTATAGTTTTCATATTACAGTCTGTAATCTTGCATTTTTTCACTCTGGCCACTGGAGTGGTTTTAGGCTCCTACTTGCTGTTCTTTACAGAATACTTTTCAGAAGTCCCAATGTCATGTCACAAGCATTACTTGTCATTGTAATCCTGACTATATACAGCAGGTAATGTCACAGCTCCGTTGCTTCCCCTCCATTCACAATTACCTTTGCACATGCTCATTAGATGCTTTAGTACCTTGCTGCAAATTAACAAGTGGATTTCCTGAAAACATAGTAAGTTTCAATCTAGACTAACCCCAGCGGCCAATGAATAAATACAGAACGTAATATGAAAAATAAAAACCTTGCCAACCATTTTTCAAAAATCTATTGACAAATTAACCTATTTAAACAGTAGGTCAGTGATTGCTTTTAATATAATAGTGATGCACACTGTGACAAAAACGTGTTCTGCTGAGGGTTTAATTTGTTCTGTAATTTCTTTAAAGGCAGTCGGGCAGAAGGATCGGAGAACAAAGCCCAGGACAAAATAAATAACAACAGCAGCAGTAGCATCATTAAACCCAGGGCTTTGCCTTTGCTGGACAACAAAATGAAGCGTCTGTCTCTGGAGCGTGCAGATATTGAAAGCGGTGCGGACATAAAGAAGTGTGCGTGCTCTCAGTCCCTTGCTTCGCCAGCGCTGGTCAATGCAGTGTGAACAGTGTGCTGCATGGATTACAGATCAGACTAGATGTGCCAACAACTTTCTCTGGGCACTTGCAGTGCCTACTGCTGGGACGTAACCTGGTTTGAAGGATGGATGTGCAGCATGAGCCAGAAGAGGCAAGAACAGATGGCTTTGCCAGCAGGTGGCCACCATACTGTTTGCTGCCTTAACTCACAATATAACCCGAAACCAGGGCTGAAGCGCAAGATATCCATAATTAGAGCAATAACTGAAGCAATGCATCAGAGAGTCTTTGCCAAATGGGAGAAATCCCAAAATGAGTGTTAGCAACAAGGTTTTCTGTTTGTCGAGTCTTTACTATATACGACTATTGAGTGGTGAAGCAGAAACGCTGCAGTCGTGTGTGATATGCATCTGTCTCCCATTGAATGTCACTGTCCTGTAAGACTTCAGTGTGGACTAGACCTAGATTAGCTGCATCATATCAATGGTTTTCTTGAACCTGTTCATAGATGACATTATTCATCTTTATTCCTGTGCACTTTCTTCTAATTCATTTAGAATGCTATTTATTCAGATCATCAGCCATCCATTCCCCAGGAAGACCAGTCAGTCAACCATTAAGCGATTTTATCATATGCGTACCTACCAGTATATCCAATGAAGCCTAGTGGTTGTATAGAAGTAGAATCAAGCCTGTCTAATTGACGTACCTCCCTTTTTCTTTCCTATCCCTCGTCTGTTCAAGGATGATTTTCCTACCAGCAAGATATTCTGCCAAATGTGCTGCATCAGCATTTTCACACCCCGTCACACAACCTGCCCACGCAAGTCTTTTTATCTACATTCATTGTTACAGCACATAAGTCTATTGGATAATAAAATACAAAAATCAAATTCTAAAAATTGCACTTAGGCCTTTATTTTTAAAGAAATATGACTTCATAAAAAATGTGAAAAATGATGAGTGAATTATCTGTCCTCCGCCATAATAAGAGACCTATTTACTCTATTGTGGACACACAGCTATTTTGCATTTTTAACCCTCTACATGGACAAGTGATAATGACCACTATATTTATACGTGTCTTCTACCTTGTGCCATAGGAATACTAATAATCTTGATAACTTGCCAACCAGTTTAGCTATATGGAAATCAGATGTGTCATTCAAGGCCACATAATGTAACCCTAGATCATATCATGGCAGCTGGAGTCAGATCTAGACACCACTGTTCTTTATGGTGTCTGTATCACCCCATTATCCATATTGGGGTAAGCAATACAGAAATCGCTTTAAAGGTCTGAAGTTTTCTCCATTGCCATCTTCATATTGTACCTTGGCCTAGATATATAGTACAGATAACTGCTGTGTGGCCACCATGTATAGTGCATGGTCGTACTGATGTGGGAAGAGGCGATGATGCTGCTCTCCAGGGACAGCGGAGTCGGTGCTGCTAGTGTGTAGTGGCTGCATAGCAGAGGCTGGCGTGTTTTCTATGTTATTAAACTGTTTGCTTTGTATCATTTTCACTTTAGTATTACTGGAATGTGACCCGTCCCCTGCTGTTTTGTGTCACAACTTGTATGTTTCTGTACAGTTAAGTGTATTAAAGGGTGTTTCATGCAAATATCTGTACATTTCCTGGTATTCTTCCATACTCCTGTAATGTTATCCGTCAATTTCTGAAGATGTGACCCTTTTATCCACAGCAGATATTCTCTAACCAATGGAATAGAATTCATGTCACAATGTTCTGAGACTTATCTGGACAAATAATATTTCTTTTATTCGCCTTCCAAACTTGCTATATGAGCATAGGTTAAAGGGGTTGTCTAGGGTTTTCATAAGTTTGCAGTTGCTCTACGTGACTGCAGACTTTGTCAATCTTCATGTTACTCCAGTGCATGCTGTGAGGATTTTCCAGTGCCGGCAGCAAAACCAAGCGGTCATGTGACAGCAAGTATGTGATATGCATACTCCTGAGCACATTCCGACTAGACGTGCGCTGCCAAGTCAGCAGAAGTCAAGGTCAAGTGATTTAGCGAGGCTGCACACGTCTAGTTGGAGTGTTGCCAGTAGTATGCTCTGTCTTGCTGCCAGCAATTGAGAATCCTCACTGCTCGCGAATAGAGGATTCACAAGTCTGCAGTCACAAATAAGTGACTGCCTACTTTTGTTAAAAAATGGATAACCCCTTTATACTAGATGGACTCATGGCTTTCCTATACCTTACTATGTTACTTTTTCCCTTAGAAGGATCGTGTCGTTTGCTTTTCCAGGTCTCCCTGAGTCCCTCTATTACATAAATATGCTCTAATTGGACGTTGCCTATTATTTCTCAAGTGCTCCCAATATCTCATTAATCACAATGGTGACTGTTTAGTGCCAGTGTATCAGGACAACAAACCTTTTTTTTTTCTATGCTAATTCATTTAAAACGAAATTCTGAAGCAACATTAGAGAGCATTTACTACAAACTATACTACTATACACTTACTATGTATCCATAATAACACTTCAAACAAAACTTGTATAGCGTGATTGTGGGGTCATATTACAGTCCATTTTATGCTTATCTACCAAATTGATGCATGGAAAAAAAGATGGGCTATAACGGCAGAATCTGACTACACAGATTTTTTTTTGTGTTGTCTGTTACCTTGGACACACATAGGTCTGCACAGAAGCTGTACTTACAAGTGGCTTTATTTTTTATATTAGATTTAATGGAAAAGGTGGGCATAGCCTTTTAGCAATAACCTGCTGGGGGTGCTTCACTACTAGGCTCCATTCATGCGATGAGTATTTGAGTTTTTGATGTTGCAGATTTTATGCCGCATTTCTGCACCAATTAGGTTACTTGTGTTTTTCATTGTATTTTTTTTATATATATATGCTTTATCATATTTCTGACTCTGCAGCCTTTTATCTCTTTATGGTAGGTCGTGTTTTAAATCGAGCTGCTTTGTTTTTGATACTTCCTGGGATTTGGCTTTGATAGTACTTCTTTGATACAATCCTATACGGATTACAGGCATTTTTAAAGGATCCGCACAACTCCGCTACTCACAAGAGAAATGGAGCTGTTGCAGATTTACAATGCACCGCAGATCAGTTTACGCAGCGTAGAAAATGAAGAAACGCTGTGTTTTTTGCGTAGTGAAAATTCACAGAATCAAAAACTCGTTGTGGGAACTTAACCTGACAATGTCTCTCGGGGCTACTGTACTTGAGATGACCTTAAACTAAACTAGCTATTACTGTGTATATACAATAATTACATTGTTTCATGTTTGAGTACGGTATGTAAAAATGGTTTTACTTGGGGGGGGGGGGGGGAGAGAATGTCGCTATGTAGTTGCATATTATTTCTTACTAGAAGTTTTCCATGGCTTTTCTAATTTACAGGAGCATGATAATGCTTTTTCACAAATTTCTGACACATACAGGAATGTATTCCAGCTGGAAAGAGACAAGAGCCTTTCCTTCAATTCTCCTTCCCAGCAAGAGTTGGGGAAACCTAGATCTTAGGAGCCTTTTTTCCCCTTCTATGTACTTTTTTTTTTTATGAAACTGTGGTACTCAAAGGGTTAATATAAACTAGATGTGTTTCCTCCTACTAATGACATTACTTTAACAGTACAGTGTCAAAGGGACTTTCCAAATATGTAATGGTTGCAGCCTTTCCTCATAATAAGACCATCCATATTTCATCAGTCAGGTTCCGACTCAAAGACCGGTGGTTTTCATGCCTGTCTTGATGAGGGGACATGCTGGAGTCGGAAACTCCTGATTCATTAAAAAGGAACATGCCTCTTAAAGGGAATCTGTCAGCAGGTTTTGTTATGGAATTTTAGAGCAGCATGATATGAGGGCAGAGAGCCTGGTTCCAGTGATGTCTCACTCACTGGGCTGCTTAGTGTAGTTTTGATAGAATCCCTGTTCTCTGCTGTAGATGTAGCATTGCTCAGAATGCTGAGCTCTGTATAACCCCACCAACTGGCAGCTTATTGACAATCAGTGGTGGGGGCTGAGTTAAACAGACTGGTTTGCAAATGACACCTAGTCCAGCAGTGATAATCTCCTGTTGATAAAACACTACATTGAAAGAAGTTGTCCACTACTATTTAAAATTCCCCCAATGTATTTAACCTGTGGGGAGAAAATTTTTTTCTAATTACCTTGCGTTGTCTTTATTGCCTGTGAGTGGCGCTATTGCTGACCGCTCACAGGCATCATGTGGCCCCCGGCTGCAGCCGGCTCTGGCTTCCACTGATGTCAAGCGTGACTCAGTGACGCCCTCCCTGTGGTGGATGCTGGACTTTAGGCAGGTTTCTACACGCGTCACAGCCCAGCATCCACTGCGTGCTTTACCAATGAATGCAGGAGAAGGAAAGCGCGTGGTGGATGTTGGGCCACGCTTGACTTGACATCAGCGGAAGCCAGAACTGGCTGCAAGTGATTTTCCATCTCTAAAGTTTGGGTCCCAATGGGGTTAGGGTTCAGGTTCAAGTACAGTTCTGGTACCTGAATCGAACTTTGGATTAAAGTTTGGTCGGGCATCAGAACTCGCACTTCCATGAGTCTGCTCATCCCTACTGGTTAAGGCTTATCACAGGGAGAATAGGCTTTGCAGTCCAAAATCAGATGTGCCAGATCCTTAAAAGTGACTGTCAGTACAGAATGGCTGTTGAAACCAAGTACAGGCGCTCGGTGCTTCATGGCGGGGCCAATCGTTTATATACATCTTCACATCTGCTTAGTTTCAATCTATCTCCTACCTTCTCTGGCTCTGAGGCAAGAACTGTCAAAGGGGGGAGGGAGGACATTGAGGGAAACCAGGCAGGAGGGAAGGTGTATATAAATGATTAGCCGCCATGAAGCACTGAGCGACAGGACTTTGACTGTTCAACCTTTCTGTGCTGACATAGTACATTTAACTCCTCTGACAATCAACTGTCCAGGTCTCCCATACACATTAGACTAATGTTGGCCACACTCGCCGATAACGACTGATTCTGCTGACTGTCTAATATGTATGGGGGGGGTTTAGACCTCCAAGGATGTTCGCTTTAAACCTTTCACTACTCTTAAGCATTGATAATGTCTTTTCCTGCTGTTGACCAACAGGGTAGGCTCCATTAACTCACTCACTCCCTCAGACAACCAGCGATATCCTGTTATCCAAAACTTTGAATAGCTACCCTAAAATAGCTTTTAAATATCATTGAGATTGGTGGGGGTCCAGCAGGCCCCCCACCAATGAGCAATTATCGGCTCCCAAAGCAGTTAGATGTAACCAGTGTACGGCGTGGCTCTGTGGCCATTCCAGGGTACTGCAACTCCGCTCTTATTGAAGTAGATAGGAGTTGAGCTGTAGTCCTAGGGTACGAACACTAAAGTGTAAGGAGCTATGCTGCTCCATACACTGTCAGCAGTTCCTGTCAGATGTAATCAGCCGATTGGGTCGGACCCCCACCCATCTGACAGATTGTCTATCATAAGCATAGGTTATGAATATCACAGTTCTAGATAATTTAATACTGTAGAACAGCTAATTTCAATTTTAATTCATACAGAATTGCAGCACTATGTATGAATTTGAGTAACATTCATGTAGTTCTCAGTTTAGTGTACAATAAACTCTGGCATGCAGGGTGAGTATTTTTGGCCTGTGATGCTGGGCAGGTTCCCAGAGTATATTTGGTCCACGACGGCAGGTGGGTACCCGTCCAGGTATCACACTTTCAACATCTAGGATGCCGATATAGTTGATACAGTTGAAATCAACGATGGATGAGTGAGTGTCATCTGACGCTTCCTCGCCCATCATTTCCCCTCTGCATCTGATGTCTCAGCGCAGCGGGCACGATGATGTCATCACAACGTGCCCACTGTATTGAGTTGTGCAGAGGATGTGAAGAGACCGGAGCAGCGGGGAAACGGGCAGAGGTGAGTATTTTTAGCGTGGGGCCCATTGTATGGAAGGCCGAGTCGGGAATGATACTGTGATGGGGTCACCATTCTTTGTTGGGGGAATTCAGGGAGGGGGTTACAGTAGGGTCATGATACCATGCAGGCGGAGGTACACTGTGTTTGGGGGCACTTTTGTTGGCATCATACTTTTTGTTAATCTAATTAAAATGTACTTTCTTTGTGGGACAAACCCTTCAAGTTTATTTCCATATGAACAGTTCATCATTATATTTGATAATGGAAAACGTCAATTGTAGACTTTTTTTTTTTTTTTTACCAAGTATCAAGGTTGGCATGCGACTTTGTCCAAGCTTTTAATTTTGGTCCCCTGTGTCTTTGAGTTTGACATCCTTGGTGTACAAGGTCAGCAGCCCTAGACCTGTTTGTATATGCCCTATAGCCATTTGGCAACATCCTCTTTCATATTGAGTATTAGGCTTTGGCCATTCTATTAGTATTTTACATCAGTATTTGTAAGCCAAAACCAGGAGTGGGTGATAAATGCAGAATTGGTGACTTGTTCCTCACCTGGTTTTGGCTCCCACTCCTGAGAAAAAATACTGATAGTGGGGCTAAAGCCTTAAGAAAAATCTACAAATTGTCTTTGAATGCTTGAGTTTTGTGTAATATAACTCTATAAAGTGCTAGAAATATTGAAGAATTTAGCAGGTCATTATTTAAATAATGAATCTACAACATTAAAATCAATTTCTAATTTATACCCTCAGCATTTATGTCCAACAAAGCAAATCACTGTATGGTGGTGAAAAAATATTTATTTTTTCAGCTATTTATTGAAATTCTTCAATAAAATATTCAAGTAGACCTTTATACTGCATAACAGCAGTACCCTTTCCCTTCCATAAGAGGCGTCTTCTTCGGGGGAGCAGGATTTGAAAGCGGTGTATGATAATCCAGCGCTGTATCACAAGTCATGTAAATGCCATTCCTGCCAGGATTTTCCCTTCCGGTGAAGATGCATCGCAGAGAAATGTCCTGAGAAGTATTGGGCTCCATTTCCTTTATCATTGTAGCTGTGACACTTTGACAGGAATTACACTATTGAAGTCCAAAAAGAACGGGCCCTCCTGTGCAGGCAAAAATGTGGTGGGGATGATATTGTAGATTCCTGCTGGCAGATTGTCTATTTCCAGATAGCAGAAACCACATCTATGGAGAGAGAAGACATAATAGCCAGGACTTTACTATAACAATGCAGTATTTCCACAGCACAATTTTATATGAAACAGCAGCAGGATGTGGAATAATAGATTGTAAACCAGTAAGAAATGTCCCCAGTAGATGATGCTGCCAGTCTGCCTACTGGGTATATACAGCACTCCGAGGGATGAGAGCTTTAGATTGCCATGAATATATTAATGGTTGTTGGATAGTAGACCCATGCATGCAAAAGTCTTCACTACCCAAAGATACTTTGCTTTCTACTGCACTGCTGTCGACACCGTGAGTAGTCTCAGCCCTCCTCTAGATCTACAACCATTGATTGTACCAATCTATCTGTAGTCACTACAGAGGGAAGTCAGTCATTTTACATGGAGATAGATTATAAATTTTCTCTGGTAAAAGTATTTTCTAAATTCTAAAAAAAAATATTTATGTTGAAATGTATCCCTATAAGCTACAAAGTAGAATTATTTTCTAAAAAAACTTATCAATTAACAAAGGCAAAGTGAAATAACAAATGAGAAATCCAAGTCAACTCGATATTGGGTTGGACCACCCTTTGCAAAACAGCATAAATTCTTCTAGGTACACCTGCACAGTGTCAGGGATTTGTGTCAAGAGTGTGAGTATCCAATTATACCAAACAGGAGGTGATAATCATTGTTTTCATATGTAGGATGAAACACCGTTTTAACTAAAAAAAAAGCCATGTAGAAGGCTTAAAACTGGGTGAGGAACAGCCCAACTCTGCTACAGGTGAGAATGTGGAAGACCCTTTCATGTCACAAGTCATACACCATGGCAAGACTGAGCACAGCAACAGTCTCTCCCAGGCAAAGATTTCAAAGCAGACTGGGGTTCAAGATGTGTTGCTGAAGATCTTTTGAAGAAGAACCAAGAAATGGGGAATGTTGAGGACTGTGATACAATAGTCATCCAAGGAACCTTATTGCAGCAGATGAAAGACACCATGTTTACTTCCGTTCAAAATCGGAAGATGTCTGGCAGTGTCATCAGCTCAGAACTGGCAGCAACCAGTAGGGACCAGCTACAGCCATCTACTGTCCAGAGAAGTTTGGCCAGAAATGGTCTTCATAAAAGACTTGTGGCCAAAAAAACTACAAGTTGTGTGTGCAGAAAAAATGGCAGCGGGTGCTCTTGCCTGATAAAGACAACATCTAAAATATTTGGCTGTAACAGAAGGAAGTATGTTCAGTGAAGAGCGGTACAACAAAGTGTCTGTAGGAAACAGTGAAGCATGTTTGGGGTTAAATTTCAGCAAATGGAGTTGAGGATTTGGTTGGGATTAATGGTGTCCTCAATGCTGAAAAATGGGTGGTTTAAGAGTAGCAAGGGCCCCGGGAGATGCAGAAACGCTCAAAAAAAATCCGGAACATTTCTGTATCGTGTGCACATAGCCTTACATTAATTGTATAACTCAATATTGAGCACACGTAGCAATCTATACAGAGCGGGAGGCTGCACAGTGCCATCTATACACAACGGGAGGCCGCACGTAGCCATCTATACACAGCAGGAGGCCGCACGGCGCCCGCCCCCCCCCCAGAGACAGCAGGAGGCCGCACGGCGCCATCTATGCACAGCAGGAGGCCACACATAGCCATCTATACACAGCAGCAGGCCGCACGGCCCCATCTATACACAGCAGGGGGCCGCACGTAGCCATCTATACACAGCAGGAGGCCGCACGGCGCCCCCCCAGAGACAGCAGGAGGCCACACTGCACCATCTATACTCAGCAGGAGGCCGCACATAGCCATCTATACACAGCAGGGGGGCGCACGGCGCCATCTATACACAGCGGGAGGCCGCACGGCGTCCCCCCAGAGACAGCAGGAGGCCACACTGCACCATCTATACTCAGCAGGAGGCCGCACATAGCCATCTATACACAGCAGGGGGGCGCACGGCGCCATCTATACACAGCGGGAGGCCGCACGGCGCCCCCCCAGAGACAGCAGGAGGCCGCACGGCGCCATCGATACTCAGCAGGAGGCCACACGGCGCCATCTATACTCAGCAGGGGGTCGCACGGCGCCATCTATACTCAGCAGGAGGCCGCACGGCGCCATTATACACAGCAGGGGGCCGCACGGCACCATCTATACACAGCAGGAGGCTGCACGGCGCCATCTATACACAGCGGGAAGCCGCACGGCCCCCCCCCCCAGAGACAGCAGGAGGCCGCACATAGCCATCTATACACAGCAGGAGGCCGCACGGCGCCATCTATACACAGCAGGAGGCCGCACATAGCCATCTATACACAGCAGGAGGCCGCATGTAGCCATCTATACACAGCAGGAGGCCGCATGTAGCCATCTATATACAGCAGGAGGCCGCACGGCGCCATCTATACTCAGCAGGAGGCCGCACGGCGCCATCTATGCACAGCAGGAGGCCACACATAGCCATCTATACACAGCAGCAGGCCGCACGGCCCCATCTATACACAGCAGGGGCCCGCACGTAGCCATCTATACACAGCAGGAGGCCGCACGGCGCCCCCCCAGAGACAGCAGGAGGCCGCACTGCACCATCTATACTCAGCATGAGGCCGCACATAGCCATCTATACACAGCAGGATGCCGCACGGCGCCATCTATACACAGCAGGAGGCCGCACATAGCCATCTATACACAGCAGGGGGGCGCACGGCGCCATCTATACACAGCGGGAGGCCGCACGGCGCCCCCCCCAGAGACAGCAGGAGGCCGCACGGCGCCATCGATACTCAGCAGGAGGCCACACGGCGCCATCTATACACAGCAGGGGGTCGCACAGCGCCATCTATACTCAGCAGGAGGCCGCACGGCGCCATCTATACTCGGCAGGAGGCCACACGGCGCCATCTATACACAGCAGGGGGCCGCACGGCACCATCTATACAGGCTGCACGGCGCCATCTATACACAGCGGGAGGCCGCACGCCCCCCCCGAGACAGCAGGAGGCCGCACATAGCCATCTATACACAGCAGGAGGCCACACGGCGCCATCTATACACAGCGTGAGGCCGCACGGTGCCATCTATACACAGCAGGAGGCCGCACGGCGCCCCCCCCAGAGACAGCAGGAGGCCGCACGGCGCCATCTATACTCAGCAGGAGGCCGCACGGTGCCATCTATACACAGCAGGAGGCCGCACGGCGCCATCTATACACAGCAGGAGGCCACACGGCACCATCTATACACAGCAGGAGGCCGCACGGCCCCCCCGCCAGAGACAGCAGGAGGCCGCACTGCGCCATCTATACTCAGCAGGAGGCCGCACGGCGCCATCTATACACAGCAGGAGGCCGCACGGCGCCCCCCCAGAGACAGCAGGAGGCCGCACGGCGCCATCTATACTCAGCAGGAGGCCACACGGCGCCATCTATACACAGCAGGGGGCCGCACGGCACCATCTATACACAGCAGGAGGCTGCACGGCGCCATCTATACACAGCGGGAGGCCGCACGGCCCCCCCCGCCAGAGACAGCAGGAGGCCGCACATAGCCATCTATACACAGCAGGAGGCCGCACGGCGCCATCTATACACAGCGGGAGGCCGCACGGTGCCATCTATACACAGCAGGAGGCCGCACGGCGCCCCCCCCCCAGAGACAGCAGGAGGCCGCACGGCGCCCCCCCCCCCAGAGACAGCAGGAGGCCGCACGGCGCCATCTATACTCAGCAGGAGGCCGCACGGCGCCATCTATACTCATCAGGAGGCCGCACGGCGCCATCTATACTCAGCAGGAGGCCGCACAGCGCCATCTGTACACAGCGGGGGGCCACACGGCACCATCTATACACAGCAGGAGGCCGCACGGCGCCATCTATACACAGCGGGGGGCCACACGGCACCATCTATACACAGCGGGGGGCTGCACGGCGCCATCTATACACAGCGGGAGGCCGCACGGCCCCCCCCCCCAGAGACAGCAGGAGGCCGCACGTAGCCATCTATACACAGCAGGAGGCCGCATGTAGCCATCTATACACAGCAGGAGGCCGCATGTAGCCATCTATACACAGCAGGAGGCCGCACGGCGCCATCTATACACAGCAGGGGGCCGCACGTAGCTATCTATACACAGCAGGAGGCCGCACGGCGCCCCCCCAGAGACAGCAGGAGGCCGCACTGCACCATCTATACTCAGCATGAGGCCGCACATAGCCATCTATACACAGCAGGATGCCGCACGGCGCCATCTATACACAGCAGGAGGCCGCACATAGCCATCTATACACAGCAGGGGGGCGCACGGCGCCATCTATACACAGCGGGAGGCCGCACGGCGCCCCCCCCAGAGACAGCAGAAGGCCGCACGGCGCCATCGATACTCAGCAGGAGGCCACACGGCGCCATCTATACACAGCAGGGGGTCGCACGGCGCCATCTATACTCAGCAGGAGGCCGCACGGCGCCATCTATACTCAGCAGGAGGCCACACGGCGCCATCTATACACAGCAGGGGGCCGCACGGCGCCATCTATACACAGCGGGAGGCCGCACGCCCCCCCCCGAGACAGCAGGAGGCCGCACATAGCCATCTATACACAGCAGGAGGCCACACGGCGCCATCTATACACAGCGTGAGGCCGCACGGTGCCATCTATACACAGCAGGAGGCCGCACGGCGCCCCCCCCCAGAGACAGCAGGAGGCCGCACGGCGCCATCTATACTCAGCAGGAGGCCGCACGGTGCCATCTATACACAGCAGGAGGCCGCACGGCGCCATCTATACACAGCAGGAGGCCACACGGCACCATCTATACACAGCAGGAGGCCGCACGGCCCCCCCGCCAGAGACAGCAGGAGGCCGCACTGCGCCATCTATACTCAGCAGGAGGCCGCACGGCGCCATCTATACACAGCAGGAGGCCGCACGGCGCCCCCCCAGAGACAGCAGGAGGCCGCATGGCGCCATCTATACTCAGCAGGAGGCCACACGGCGCCATCTATACACAGCAGGGGGCCGCACGGCACCATCTATACACAGCAGGAGGCTGCACGGCGCCATCTATACACAGCGGGAGGCCGCACGGCCCCCCCCGCCAGAGACAGCAGGAGGCCGCACATAGCCATCTATACACAGCAGGAGGCCGCACGGCGCCATCTATACACAGCGGGAGGCCGCACGGTGCCATCTATACACAGCAGGAGGCCGCACGGCGCCCCCCCCCAGAGACAGCAGGAGGCCGCACGGCGACCCCCCCCCCAGAGACAGCAGGAGGCCGCACGGCGCCATCTATACTCAGCAGGAGGCCGCACGGCGCCATCTATACTCAGCAGGAGGCCGCACGGCGCCATCTATACTCAGCAGGAGGCCGCACGGCGCCATCTGTACACAGCGGGGGGCCACACGGCACCATCTATACACAGCAGGAGGCCGCACGGCGCCATCTATACACAGCGGGGGGCCACACGGCACCATCTATACACAGCGGGGGGCCACACGGCACCATCTATACACAGCAGGAGGCCGCACGGCGCCATCTATACACAGCAGGCGGCCGCACGGCGCCATCTATACACAGCAGGGGGCCGCACTGCACCATCTATACACAGCAGGAGGCCGCACGGCGCCATCAAAACACAGCAGGAGGCCGTACGGCGCCATCTATTCACAGCGGGAGGCCGCACGGCCCCCCCGCCAGAGACAGCAGGAGGCCGCACGGCGCCATCTATACTCAGCAGGAGGCCGCACGGCGCCATCTATACACAGCAGGAGGCCGCACGGCGCCATCTATACACAGCAGGAGGCCGCACGGCGCCATCTATACACAGCAGGAGGCCGCACGGCGCCCCCCCCAGAGACAGCAGGAGGCCGCACGGCGCCATCTATACTCAGCAGGAGGCCGCACGTCGCCATCTATACACAGCAGGAGGCCGCACAACGCCATCTATAGACAGCAGGGGGCCGCACGGCGCCATCTATAGACAGCAGGAGGCCGCACGGCGCCATCTATACACAGCAGGAGGCCGCACGGCGCCCCCCCCAGAGACAGCAGGAGGCCGCACTGCACCATCTATACTCAGCATGAGGCCGCACATAGCCATCTATACACAGCAGGATGCCGCACGGCGCCATCTATACACAGCAGGAGGCCGCACATAGCCATCTATACACAGCAGGGGGGCGCACGGCGCCATCTATACACAGCGGGAGGCCGCACGGCGCCCCCCCCAGAGACAGCAGGAGGCCACACGGCGCCATCTATACACAGCAGGGGGTCGCACGGCGCCATCTATACTCAGCAGGAGGCCGCACGGCGCCATCTATACTCAGCAGGAGGCCACACGGCGCCATCTATACACAGCAGGGGGCCGCACGGCACCATCTATACACAGCAGGAGGCCGCACGGCGCCATCTATACACAGCGGGAGGCCGCACGCCCCCACCGAGACAGCAGGAGGCCGCACATAGCCATCTATACACAGCAGGAGGCCACACGGCGCCATCTATACACAGCGTGAGGCCGCACGGTGCCATCTATACACAGCAGGAGGCCGCACGGCGCCCCCCCCCCAGAGACAGCAGGAGGCCGCACGGCGCCATCTATACTCAGCAGGAGGCCGCACGGTGCCATCTATACACAGCAGGAGGCCGCACGGCGCCATCTATACACAGCAGGAGGCCACACGGCACCATCTATACACAGCAGGAGGCCGCACGGCCCCCCCGCCAGAGACAGCAGGAGGCCGCACTGCGCCATCTATACTCAGCAGGAGGCCGCACGGCGCCATCTATACACAGCAGGAGGCCGCACGGCACCATCTATACACAGCAGGAGGCTGCACGGCGCCATCTATACACAGCGGGAGGCCGCACGGCCCCCCCCGCCAGAGACAGCAGGAGGCCGCACATAGCCATCTATACACAGCAGGAGGCCGCACGGCGCCATCTATACACAGCGGGAGGCCGCACGGTGCCATCTATACACAGCAGGAGGCCGCACGGCGCCCCCCCCCAGAGACAGCAGGAGGCCGCACGGCGCCCCCCCCCCCAGAGACAGCAGGAGGCCGCACGGCGCCATCTATACTCAGCAGGAGGCCGCACGGCGCCATCTATACTCAGCAGGAGGCCGCACGGCGCCATCTGTACACAGCGGGGGGCCACACGGCACCATCTATACACAGCAGGAGGCCGCACGGCGCCATCTATACACAGCGGGGGGCCACACGGCACCATCTATACACAGCGGGGGGCCACACGGCACCATCTATACACAGCAGGAGGCCGCACGGCGCCATCTATACACAGCAGGGGGCCGCACGGCGCCATCTATACACAGCAGGGGGCCGCACTGCACCATCTATACACAGCAGGAGGCCGCACGGCGCCATCAAAACACAGCAGGCCGCCGTACGGCACCATCTATTCACAGCGGGAGGCCGCACGGCCCCCCCGCCAGAGACAGCAGGAGGCCGCACGGCGCCATCTATACTCAGCAGGAGGCCGCACGGCGCCATCTATACACAGCAGGAGGCCGCACGGCGCCATCTATACACAGCAGGAGGCCGCACGGCGCCATCTATACACAGCAGGAGGCCGCACGGCGCCCCCCCCAGAGACAGCAGGAGGCCGCACGGCGCCATCTATACTCAGCAGGAGGCCGCACGGCGCCATCTATACACAGCAGGAGGCCGCACAACGCCATCTATAGACAGCAGGGGGCCGCACAACGCCATCTATAGACAGCAGGGGGCCGCACGGCACCATCTATACACAGCAGGAGGCCGCACGGCGCCATCTATACACAGAAGGGGGCCGCACGGCGCCATCTATACACAGCAGGGGGCGCACGGCGCCATCTATACACAGCAGGGGGCCGCACGGCGCCATCTATACACAGCAGGAGGCCGCACGGCGCCATCTATACACAGCAGGGGGCCGCACGGCGCCATCTATACACAGCAGGGGGCCGCACGGTGCCATCTATACACAGCAGGGGACCGCACGGCGCCATCTATACACAGCAGGGGGCCGCACGGCGCCATCTATACACAGCAGGGGACCGCACGGCACCATCTATACACAGAGGGAGGCCGCATGGCCCCCCCCCTCCCAGAGACAGCAGGAGGCCGCACGGCGCCATCTATACACAGCAGGAGGCCGCACGGCGCCATCTATACACAGCAGGGGGCCGCACGGCACCATCTATACACAGCAGAAGGCCGCACGGCGCCATCTATACACAGCAGGAGGCCGCACGGCGCCATCTATACACAGCAGGGGGCCGCACGGCACCATCTATACACAGCAGGGGGCCGCACGGCGCCATCTATACACAGCAGGGGGCCGCACGGCGCCATCTATACACAGCAGGGGGCCGCACGGCGCCATCTATACACAGCAGGGGCCGCACGGCGCCATCTATACACAGCAGGGGCCGCACGGCGCCATCTATACACAGCAGGGGCCGCACGGCGCCATCTATACACAGCAGGGGCCGCACGGCGCCATCTGTACACAGCAGGGGCCGCACGGCGCCATCTGTACACAGCAGGGGCCGCACGGCGCCATCTATACACAGCAGGGGCCGCACGGCGCCATCTATACACAGCAGGGGCCGCACGGCGCCATCTATACACAGCAGGGGGCCGCACGGCACCATCTATACACAGCAGAAGGCCGCACGGCGCCATCTATACACAGCAGGGGGCCACACGGCGTCATCTATACACAGCAGAGGGCCACACGGCGGCATCTATACACAGCAGGGGGCCGCACGGCGCCATCTATACACAGCGGGAGGTCGCACGGCGCCATCTATACATAGTGGGAGGCCGCACGGCGCCCCCCCCCCAAAGACAGCAGGAGGCCGCACTGCGCCAACTATTCTCAGCAGGAGGCCGCACGCAGTCATGCATGCAGTCACGCGCACACACACACACAAACATATACAGACATATACATACACGCATAAACACATTTGAAACACAAAAATACATATAAACAGACATCACACAATGATATCTGCCTGCACACACACAGACAGACTCACCATCCCCCGGCTCCATTCCTCCTGCCTGCTCTGACTTCTCCGTTGCAGCAGTGCAGGCCGGGCGCGCACTGCGTGACATCACAGCTAGGAGACACAGCCCCGCACAGGGCCGTGTCTCCTAGCAGTGATGCGGCCGGGCCAGCACAGGGAAGTTAACTGCTGCAGTGCTGGCCCGGCCGATGAAGAAGTAGCGGCCGTGCGCCGCTGCTGGGGGAGCGGTCCGGGGGCCCCCCTCCCGCCACTGCTACCGGTATGTGCCGCGGCGGCCCGCACATATAATGAGGGCAATCCGGCATTAGACACCCCGCCCGGAGCCACGGGCTCCCTGCAGGCTCGGGGCCCCGGGCGGTAGCCCGGATTGCCCTCATTATAATCCGCCTATGCAGATACTTATCCGTTATGCAATACCATCCGTGAGGCTAACTGGCTCCAAATTTATTCTTTAGCAGGACAACAACCCCAAACATACAGCCAATATTATTAAGAACTATCTTCTTCATGGGATTACATAAAGAGAAAACATTTTTCACAAGCCTTCATCCACAGAAGATCTGTGGTTACTACTCCAAGATGTTTGGTACAACCTTCCTGGTGAGATACACTTACACACAGTTTTGTACAGTAGTATCAAGAAGTGATGCTGTTGTGAAAGCAAAGGGCGGTCACACAAAATATTGATTTGATTTCTCATTCACTTTGCATTTTTTTTAAAATAAGCTATTAACACTTCTATTTTTTTAACCCCTTTCTGACATGATCAGTAATAGTACGTCCCTGTGCGCTGGGGCTATTGGACCAGGTACGTACTATTACGCATCACGGGATTGCCACAGCTGACACTCAGTGCTATGTACCAGGAGCGGTCCAGCACCATTCCCAGCATATTAACCCGCGAAATGCTGCGATCAAAGTAGCATTCCAGGAGCAAGGGGAGGTAAGCGCGGCTTACTTATCTGGTCTTTGGCGTCCCGCGCTGTCTGTGCCGGGTCCTGGTAGTTGCCATGGTGACCCGATGTCGTCAAGACGGTCTAACTAACTTGTGTGTGCAGGGGCTGCAGCCTGCATAGCATAGAGATGCAGCTACAGCATTTCTATGTTGTGCAAGCGACCTGCTTTTAAAAAGTGAAAGTCCTATAGTGGGACAAAGTGTAAAAGTAAAAAAAAGTGTATATATATATATATATATATATATATATATATATATATATATATATATATATATATATATATATATATATATTTACTGCACCCATAAATAAATATTATGAAAAATAAATAAAAGTACACATTTGGTATCGCTGCGTCCGGAACGACCTGACCTATAAAACTGTCCCACTAGTTAACCCCTTTAGTGAACATAGTAAAAAAAAAAAACCTATGCTTTATCAACATACCGCCCCCCCCCCCAAAAAATGGAATAAAACGCGATCAAAAAGACGAATGTAAATAAAAAAAGTACCGCTAAAAGTCATCTTGTCCCTCAAAAAACAAGCCGCCATACAGCTCCATAAGCAGAAAAATAAAAGTTATAGCTTTCAGAATAAAGCGATACAAAAAAAATATTATTTCTATAATAGTTTTTGTGTAAAAGCGCCAAAACATAAAAAAAATATAAAACGTACTGACCCGCAGAATAAATCTACCACACGCGGAACGGCATAAAAAAAGAACAAAAAAAAACTATTCCTGAATTGTTGGTTTTTGCTTATTCTGCCTCCCAAAAATCGGAATAGAAAGCGATCAAAAAGTGTCACGTGCCCGAAAATGGCACCAATAAAATGTCAGCTTGTCCCGCAAAAAACAAGCCCTTACATGACTGTCGGCCGAAATATGGAAAAAATTATAGGTCTCAAAATATGGCGATGCAAAAACTAGTCTTTGCAACAGAAAAAAAAAAAAAAAAAAGAGTTTTTGAGTATGTGACAGCTGTCAATCATAAAAACCAGATATGAATCTGGTGCTTTAATCACATCGACCCGAAGAATAAAGTCGTCTAATCACTTATACCGCACAAGGAAAGGCGTAAAAAATAAACTCTAGGGTTTGGGTTGTGCTAGGGTTGGGGATTCTTTAAAAAGTAAAAGGAAAAAAAAAAAAAAATATGATGACGATTTGGCGACTAGTGTTGAGTGCAAGTGCTCGCTACTTGAGTTTGCATCGGGTACTCGGGTATACACAGAGTATCGCGGGTGCTAGAGTCTCCGCCCCATTTTTCGCGGCTGTTATACAGCCAAGAAAACCTTGCGGGGATTTCCTGCCATGCAAGAGCGATCCTCGCATGTTTTTTTGGGTGTCTAATAACCGTGAAACATGCGGGCGGGGACTCTATTTTTCATTGGGTACTTGGGTATGCACCATGTATCGCGGATGTTCAAGTAGCGAGCACTTGCGCTCAAGACTAATGACAACTTATTCAATATGATGACCTAATGTTATCAAATTCTGTGTCATATCTCTGGGTTCAAAAGGGTCACATATATATTTATAAAATCCTTGAGGGGTGTAGTTTACAAAATAAGATCACTTGTGGGGAGTTTCCACTGTTTAAGCGCATCAGGGGCTCTCCAAACGCGACATGGCATCCGCTCTCGATTCCAGCCAATTTTGCGTTCAAAAAGTCACAAAGTGCTTCTTCCCTTCTGAACCCTGCTATGCGCCGAAACAGTGTTTTTTCTCCACATATGAGGTATCAGCATACACAAGAGAAATTGCACAACAGTTTTTGGGGTCCATTTTCTCCTCTTACCCTTGTGAAAATAAAAAAATTGGGGCTAAAAGATCTTTTGTGGAAAAAGTTAGATTTTTTTTATTTTCACGGCTCTACGTTATAAACTTCTGTAAAGCACCTGGTGTTTCAAGGTGTTCACCACACTTCTAGATAAGTTCCCTGAGGGGTCTAGTGTCCAAAATGGTGTCACTTGTGGGAGGTTTCGACTGATTAGGTACATCAGGGGCTCCCCAAATGTGACATGGTGTCCGCTAATTATTCAAGCAAATTTTACATTCAAAAAGTCAAATGGCGCTCCTCCCCTTCCGGACCCTGTCGTGCACCCAAACAGTGGTTTTCTCCCACATTTGGGGTATCAGAGTACTCAGGAGATTTTGCACAACAAGTTGCATGGTGCAATTTTTCCTGTTACCCTTATGAAAATGCAAAATTGGGGGCTGAAAAACATTTTTGTGGGAAAAATGTGAAAATTTTATTTTTACGGCTCCATGTTATAAACGTCTGTGAAGCACCTGGGGATTCAAGATGCTCACCACACATCTAGATAAGTTCCCTGAGGGGTCTACTTTCCAAAATGGGGTCACTTGTGGGGGGTTTCCACTGTTTAGGCACATCAGGGGCTCCCCAAATGCGACATGGCGTCCGCTAATTATTCAAACAAATTTTACATTCAAAAACTCAAATGGCGCTCCTTCCCTTCCGAACCATGCTGTGCGCCCAAACAGTGGTTTTTCCCCTCGTATGGGATATCTGTGTGCTCAGGAGAAACTGCACAACAAATTTTGGGGTCCATTTTTTCCTGTTACCCTTGCGAAAATAAAAAAAAATTAGGTCTAGTAACATTTTTGTGAAAAAAAAAGAAAATGTTATTTTTTTTCTTCCACATTCCAAAAATTCCTGTGAAGCGCCTGAAGGGTTAATAAAGTTCTTGAATGTGGTTTTGAGCACCTTGAGGGGTGCAGTTTTTAGAATGGTGTCACTTTTGGGTATTTTCTGTCATATAGACCCCTCAAATTCACTTCAAATGTGATGTGGTCCCTAAACAAATGGTTTTGGAAATTTTGTTGGAAAAATGAGAAATCGCTGGTCAACTTTTAACCCTTAGATCTTCCTAACAAAAAAAAATTTGGTTCCAAAATTGTGCTGATGTAAAGTAGACATGTGGGAAATGATATTTGTTAACTATTTTGTGCGACATATCTCTCTGATTTAAGGGCATCAAAATTCAAAGTTCGAAAATTGAAATTGCGAAATTTTCAAACTTTTCACCAAATTTCCGATTTTTTCACAAATAAACGCAAGTGATATCGAAGAAATTTTACCACTATCACGTTGTAAAATATGTCACGAAAAAACAGTCTCAGAATCAGGGGGATCCGTTGAAGCGTTCCAGAGTAATTACCTCAAAGTGACAGTGGTCAGAATTGTAAAAATTGGCCTGGTCATTAACGTGCAAACCAGCTTCGGGAGTAAAGGGGTTAAAGCATTCTTACTTTACAGTATTTTTTTCACGCCTCCATAAGATTTTTGCACAGTCCTGTAAACTGGTATTGATAAATGAATATTTACAGTTTGTATACAGAATACACACAGATTTCAGAGCTGACCTACAGTCTGTGCAGGGCTTGCTCTGGCCACGTGTGTTCCATGAAGTGTCATTTTTGATAACTGTCACTATTACAGGAGTGTAGCTATCTAAGCAGAAACGTGTTTAACCACAAGCTTGTCGACTGATTCCAAAAACAACAAACAGATTTGCAAACGTACTCTTTGTATTACCGTATATAGAATTATTTTTTATATAATCTGTAAAATGGTTTCAATTGAAAATAACCCTTTTCTAATCTAATAATGTAACAGTGTATGGTTAAGGGGGATTTTACTTGTCCATTTTCAGTTGTCGCATTTCTTGTACTGTGAGTTTGTCAGTGAAAGATTGATCATCAGATGTGAAATACCTGTAATCACCGCTGCTTTTCTTCTGGAAGCCTGATGACCCGGGATCTCCAGATGTGGACACTGTTATGACCTCAAAGCCCACGCTGTATTGCCTGCATAGTAAATTACAAAACTTATGGCTACATGTTCTATTCAGGCAGGGTTCAGGGACTTTCATTTCAATCCCCAGGAACCAATGACTTCAGTTAGGCGAACAGAGTCCAAAACATGAGACTTTGGGCTTCTGTCTGACATTCTTTTTGTTGATTTCCAGTGATTCAGACAGAAGACTCTGACAAAATCATGAAAAGGGACAAAGCTGTGTTCTGCACTCTGCTTAATATGTGCTACTTTGCAAAATTTTTACCCATTTTAAATTCAATGAAGAAGTAAGGAGAGCTAATGAACACAGTGGTTTATCCTTTTTTTTTTCCGCATCCTTGTATCTTTCTTTTAATAAATTCTTATATTTATAGAGGACCTTTTCCCAGTTGGAGCATGTAAAAGTGGCCCCATCATGAAATAATGGCTGTAGAGCTGAGTAAAATGTAGTTTTTATTTTTTGATTTCTCCTCTGTTGTGGAAATATTAGCTTGTAAAGTTTAGGTTATAATTTACGTTCTAGTTCAACTGGGTGCTACCAGAGATTGTCTCTGGTGATGTGTATTTCTTCCCCTCCATGAGGATGACCAATTGTAAGCAGGCAGCGTACTGCAGCGGAGAAAAGAACACGCCCTCCCCTCCATACTGATCTCTGCAGCTGTTGTGTAGAGATACAGCAGAGCTGAGTTATGCATCATTACAAACTCTTCCAGATCTAATCTCACAGTGCTGTCACCTCTCCCCCTCCCCCATACAGACTGCCATTAGATGATATCTTGAGCGTTGGTAATGATACTGATACAGCTCTGCTGTATCTCTGCATAGTAGCTGCAGGGATCAGTGAAAAGATAGGGGGAAAAAAAGAACACTTCCTCGTGTGTTACTGCCTCCTTATGAATGGTCAACCTCATGCAGAAGTACAGAAGCCCAGAGACAAATCTGTTGTTACAGCCAGTTGAACTTTACAAGCTAATATCTCCATAACAGAGAGAAGAACGTAAAAATAGAAATGATGTTTTAGTCATTTCTGTAGCCACTATTCCATGATGTGGCCAGGTTAACATGATCAGACTAGTGATAGGTCATCTTCAAGGCATTGTCCATAGTTTTTATTTTCTGTATGCAACATTTTAAATCTGCGAATTCTACACTAAGCCTTGTAAACAACTGAGACTCATTCTCTCCACATACATGTGATGTAGCAGAGAAGTGGTAAGTCCCATATCATAAAACCCCTTCTGCACAGCAGCTGAACTATACCTCACTGCGCTCAGCGCATGCAGGCGCACAAGGGCTTTTAATGTCTGTGTCACACATAGTGAGCTGCTGTTCAGCGGTGGCACAGATGAAAGTATAATTGGCGTCAAGGAAACAAACCTGTCAAGTGTGTATATCACATGATCACCTCTCAGTTAGATCACGTGAACACAGACCAGAGGTCTCAATCCAATTTTTCCATTATTTTTTTTTCTAATTTCTTTTCCAAGTAGTGAAATTCATTATTACCATTGTTCAATAATCTGAAACTTATCCAACTATAATAACCGTAAAAAACACAAGATAAAATAACAGACCTTGGTCCTCTGAGCTCAACCAGTAATGGTCCAGCTTTCTCCAAATTAAACTGATATATGGGATTATTTTTGTGGGTATCTCTAAAGTTACCACAGCCTCCTGCACTGTGGCCTTTCCATTGGCCATTTATCTAGAAGAAAAGTGTATTTGTTAGACCCAGACAATATGGCAGCAGTGGTGACATGAAACCCTCTTGACGGATCATTCTTACCCGTTTGTTAATTATATATGGTGTTGGGATCTTGGAAAATGTAAACTTGCAAGCCGCATACACCTACAATACAGAAGAAATAAACAGGGGGGGGGATACTAATGTAAAGCAGAAATGGGCTGAATGTTCATTTCTTAACAGTATGAACTGTAGAATGTGATAGATGCAAAAGTCGGCACCTGGTGCGATTAAAAGGATAATGTAAATGGCTATTTATCTGGCAAGGAAAAAAAACAAAACTGAGCAGAGAACTGGTGATAAGAGTGGCCATGGTTCAACTGCAGCTGCCTGTAGATTTCCCAGGGTTTTAATTACAACCGTTGACAATCAGCGGGGCCAGCCTATTTAAATATCTAATTTAAAAAATAACCCTCCAGGCTCTGGCTTAGGCCAGGTTCACGCAGGCGTATTTCACGATTCGTATACACACCGTAGTGCCCGGTCTTGAGTTAGATCATACAGTCCGGAATTTACACCTCATGTGGCAGGAGACCTGTGGTCAGTCCAGGCACTGTGGTCCATACACAGACCGTGAAATATGCTCGTGTGAAACAGGCCTTAGTAGGGCTTATTAGCCCAAGTGTTAGTGCAGCAACTACCTAATAATATGTTTTTCACTTGTGGTTTAGCAATCTGCACTCTATAATCAGTCTATACTAGCTGTAATGGAAATCAGTTTGATGAGGTGACCATGTGATAAGACTTTGTTTATATACAACAGCCAATCAGAGGAGACAGCAATCCAAAGGGCGGGAAAGAGCAGCAGTCTGAACCAATGATGAGACAGGAGGTGTGTCTCAGACTACTGCAGACTCCCTGCAGGCAGGTAGCTAAGCTGTAGGCACAGTTCATAACTCTGCTGCACTGGAGAGGAGCTAAAAGGCAGCCAACCGTCAAGAACTGAGGGAAATAAACTCAGTCTCAAGGAAGACAATCCTATACGGAAGTAAGCAGAATTAATAATCGGCCATTACCTACATGCAGAGAGCTGAATATTAATTTTTAAGGCCATAAGTAGACATTTGCTTTAGTTATACAGAAGAGGACAACCATTGGCCAAGGAATGACACCATTACCAAGCCAACTGTCGGATTGGTTTCTATTTTTAGGATATCAGTTATAGTGCCCTCTCAGTACACAGTGTAACCTGAAGTAAAACAAAATGTTTCTCTAATGATGGAAGAAATGGTATCCAGCAGCTCTCGATGAATGGAGAAGGATTTGTGGGCCATTGTTGACAGCCCATCGGCTGTCCTCTTCTACCCAGAAAATAGACTAAGACACTTGCTACAGACCAAGAGTTAAAGGGAATCTGTCGGCAGGTTTTTACTATGTAATCTAAATGGAGAAGATCAAGGCTGAAACACAGAATTCAGGGATGTGTCACATGTCAAAGTGCGTACTGTTGTTTACTGTGAAGGATTTATCACTAAGAGATTAACATTGCCGAACTACATCAACCTGGCAACGACCCCTCCTGTAATAAGCAGCTCACTGTCTATGAACTTTGCACACAGAGAGGCTGGTGTGGGTGGGGTTAGCTTCCTCAGCTCTGCTTCATGCTAAATCTAAAAACTCTGTGTCAAAGCGGCTGCACCCAGTAATCTGATACATTGTTGGATTCAGCTTCTCTTTGCCTACATTACACTGCTCTCAGAGGTAGCAAAAATCTGCTGACAGATTCCCTTTAACTGAATGTTTTTTATTCCAACTACCCCATACAGTTGTTGTCCTGGTACTTACCCTGAGAGTGTAGTGAATAGTGTTCTGCTTTTCATATTGAGATACCACTAAAGTAAATGTGTGGGTACCAGAGTTGGTCAGTGGGATCTTTGTAAGGTAATGAGGACTATTTATCCGTATTCCATCGATATAAGGAGCAGGGTCAGCTGGAAGACATAACATTAAGTCCCACAAACTGCATGACGTGATAATGGTTAATACTGCTAAATGGAGCTCTTAAAAGATAAGAAAAAAGAGCAATGTGAAGTTCCAAATGTAAAATAATCTTTTTTTTACCAATATTGTTTTGAGTTTCCTTTAAAATGTTCATCTGCCTTATTATTCCTTCTAACAATTCAAAGAGAATCTTTTTTTAAATGTATTCCATATTTATATGGTTAATTTTGTAAATACTGGTATAGCTCAGATGTACCAGATGTGAAAAGGGGTTGGATAGCTATGAGCAATAATGTGTTTCTGTTTGCACAACTTGCATAACTTTGTATACAGTTAAATATATTCTAATTATATACAGTGAGTATGGAAAGTATTCAGACCCCTTTACATTTTTCACTCTTTGTTTCATTGCAGCCATTTGGTAAATTCTAAAAAGTTCATTTTTTTCTCATTAAAGTACACTCTGCTCCCCATCTTGACTGAAAAAAAAAACAGAAATGTAGAAATTTTTGCAAATTTATCAAAAAAGAAAAACTGAAATATCACATGGTCATAAGTATTCAGACCCTTTGCTCAGACACTCATATTTAAGTCACATGCTGTCCATTTCCTTGTGATCCTCCTTGAGATGGTTTTACTCCTTCATTGGAGTCCAGCTGTGTTTAATTAAACTGATAGGACTTGATTTGGAAAGGCACCCACCTGTCTATATAAGACCTCACAGCTCACAGTGCATGTCAGACCAAATGAGAATCATGAGCTCAAAAGGAACTGTCCAAGGAGCTCAGAGACAGAAATGTGGCAAGGCACAGATTTGGCCAAGGTTATAAAAGAATGTCTGCATTACTCAAGGGTCCTAAGGGCACAGTGGCCTCCTTAATCCTTAAATGGAAGAAGTTTGGGACCACCAGAAGTCTTCCTAGACCTGGCCGTCCAGCCAAACTGAACAATCGTGGGAGAAGAGCCCTTTTGAGAGAGGTAAAGAAGAACCTCAAGATCACTGTATCTGAGCTCCAGAGATGCAGTAGGGAGATGGGAGAAAGTTACACAAAGTCAACTATCACTGCAGCCCTCCACCAGTCGGGCCTTTATGGCAGAGTGGCACGACGGAAATCTCTCCTCAGTGAAAGACATATGAAAGCCCGCATAGAGTTTGCTCAAAAACACAAGAAGGACTCCCAGACTATGAGAAATAAGATTCTCTGGTCTGATGAGATGAAGACAGAATTATCACCAAAAAGTTCTAAGCGGTATGTGTGGAAAAAAACAGGCACTGCTCATCACCTGCCCAATACAATCCCAACAGTGAAACACAGTGGTGGCAGTATCATGCTATTGGGGTGTTTTTCAGCTGCAGGGACAGGACAACTGGTTGCAATTGAAGGAAACATGAATGCGGCCAAGTACAGAGATATCCTGAATGAAAACCTCTTCCAGAGTGCTCTGGACCTCATACTTGGCTGAAGGTTCACCTTCCAACAAGACAATGACCCTAAGCACACAGCTAAAATAACAAAGGAGTGGCTTCAGAACAACTCTGTGACCATTCTTGACTGGTCCAGCCAGAGCCCTGACCTACAGTCAATTGAGCTTCTCTAGAGAGACCCGATAATGGCTGTCCACCAACGTTCACCATCAAACCTGACGGAACTGGAGAGGATCTGCAAGGAAGAATGGCAGAGGATCCCCAAATCCAGGTGTGAAAAACTTGTTGCATCATTCCCAAGAAGACTCATGGCTGTACTAGCTCAAAAGGGTGCTTCTACTCAATTCTGAGCAAAGGGTCTGAATATTTATGACCATGTGATATTTAAGTTTTTCTTTTTTAATAAATTTGCAAAAATGTCTACATTTCTGTTTTTTTCAGTCAAGATGGAGTGCAGAGTGTACTTTAATGAGAAAAAAATGAACTTTTTAGAATTTACCAAATGGCTGCAATGAAACAGAGTGAAAAATTTAAAGGGGTCTGAATACTTTCCGCACCCACCATATTTTAGATATTATAAATAAATTACACACACAGATATAAAGATAGACATATATACACTCTAATGTATGTAATGTCTCCATATATCCGCAACAGTATTAAAGCAGTGCAGCCATATCTATAATATAATGCTGGATGTGTCCGTCTGTCCAAAGCCTCTATAGACTGCACCTGCACAGTCTGGTCCCAGACAGAAGAATGCATCCAACTGGAATCAGCGCCTGCGCATAGCTTGATATCTGGCGCTATTTTAGTGAAGACACATTTGCAGTGTGTCTTCAACAAAACGGCGTGCTATGCAGACGCTGATTTCGGCGCCATTTTAGTAAAATAACACAAGAGCCGCACTGCAGGGGAGCGATGCTATTAGCCCAGCGCTTGGTGCTAATAGCAAGTGAGCATTTTTGCTACACACAGTAGGGCTCAAGCCCTGCTGTGTGTAGCACAAGCGAGCGGAAGATCGCAGTTTCTAGTCTCCCATGGAGACTATTGAAGCATGTGTAAAGTAAAAAAAACTGATTTTAAAAATATTAAAAAATATATAAAAAAGTTCAAATCGCCCCCCTTTTGCCCCATTCAAAATAAACGATTAAAAAAAAAATCAAATGTACACATTTGGTATTGCCACATTCAGAATTGCCTGATCTATCAATATATAAAAAGAATTAATCCGATTGGTAAACGGGATAAAGAGAAAGATATCAAAACACCAGAATTAAGGGTTTTTTTTAGTCGCCGCAACATTGCAATAGAATACAAAAACAAGCGATCAAAAGCTCGTACCTAACCCAAAATGGTATCAATAAAAAGGTCAGCCCTCACCAAAATAAGCCCTCACCAGCTCCAGATCATGAAAAATGGAGACGCTACGGGTCTCGGAAAATGACGTTTTCTTTTGCAAACTTTTTTTCAATACTTAAATAAAAAAGAACCTATAAATCTTTGGTATCTACAAACTCATAATGACCTATAGAATAATGGCAGGTCAGTTTTACCATATAGTGAACGTGGTAAAAAAAAAGCCAAAAAACAATTGTGAAATTGCACTTTTTTGCAATTTCACCGTACTTTGAATTTTTTTCCCGTTTTCCAGTACACGATATCGTAAAACCCATGGTGTCGTTCAAAAGTACAACTCGTCCCGCAAAAAAACAAGCCCTCATGTGGTCATATTGACGGAAAAATAAAAAAGCTAGGGCTCTGGGAAGAAGGGGAGCAAAGAACGAAAACGCAAAAACCCAAAGTGGTAAAGGAGTTCATAACAAATTGCATAATTTCACTACTTATTTAATAAAATCTAGTCTAAAATGCAGAAGAAATGTGTAAAAAGATAATTATAACCTTGCTGATTCCATGGGAATTAAGAGGGTAAGTAAATACAGAAGTTCTGGCAGTTTGCAGGTCTGGAGCATTCAGGAGTGTGAATGAGGAGGAGGAAAGACATCAGTAATGAATTTAAAGCAGTAATTATTGCTACACCATCAATCTGGGAAAGGTTATAGGGCCATTTTCAAAAACTTGTGGAGTCCATTATTTTACAGTGAGAAAGATTCTTCACAAGTGGGAAACATTCAAGACAGTTGGCAAGCTCCGGAGGAGTTGATGTCACAGCAAATTCACAGCAAGGTCAGACCGCGCAATGTCCAGAGAAATTGCAAAGAGAACCCAAGAGCTACAGCTCAGACATTAAAGGCCTTAGTTAACAGGGCTGTGGAGTCAGTATAAAATGAACCGACTCCTAAAATGTATAATAAATTGGGTACAGATACCCAAGGTCCTGCAATGCCTGCACATGAGGAAAGAGACATAGCGAATCAGAAAAATATATTAAATTTTTAATTGGAGAGATTAGCCTTGCTAATATTATTATAATTACACCTACTACATATTGGGATAGGATCTTGCTGAAGGGAATACCCCTTTAAGTAATGATGTAAATAAGAGTGAAAAAAAACTTTCTCCAGAGTGATGTGAGAGGCTGATACAGTCATACAGAAACCGATTGCTTTAAGTTATTGCTGCTGGAGGTGGTTTTACAAGCTATTGACTCATGGGGTGTACTTTATTTTTCACACACTGCCTCTGCATTTTGGCCTAGTTTTTTAAAATAATTAATGACAAGGTGTAATTTATCATGTGTAGTTCATCGGAGGTTGTATTTACCTAATATTAAGACCTTCTGAGGACCAGATTTTTTAGGATACCAAACAATTCAAAGAGGGTGTACTTTTTTTCCCCTCTGCTGTACATATTGTGTCCTCATTGTTTTAGTGTGGGAATACCACTGAACAGCCATAGCTAAAGTTTCCAACTTTAATTCCAGACTCTGATATGAAGACTTGCCTGCGGCACAGTGCCAATCCTGCATGGCGGCATCAAAGGAAATTCCGGCTCATTTTACTCAAGTCTTAGATGCTGGGTCAAAAACGGCCCTGAGGTTATGAATATTGGCAAAGATAACCTGCAGTTTGGGAACGTCTTTGTGATCCTTACACAAATCTACAACTTACCTGGGTAGTAAACTTTTTTGCCATCATTCTTGTAAACGACCAATGTAATAAATTCTCGATTTTGCGCAAAGTCATCCTACAAGAAGTAAGCAGACTAATGTCAATATTGTGTTTATAAACCTTTAAAATTCCTTTTATACTCCAAGGCTATGTTCACACATGTTGTTTTTTTTACGTCACAAATCTGAAACAAATCTGATCTCTGGCAGGAAATTAGCTGCATCAAAAATGCAGGTTTTGCTGCGTTTTTTCATCACTGTCCTGTCTCTATTTATGCATGTACAAAAAGTTCTGTGAAAAAAAAGTACCCCATTCTATTTTGCCATCAAACACGCTGAAAAAATGCTGATGCAAATTTTGGTGCGTTTTTGATGCATTTTTTTCACTACCCATTACTTCCTATGGGTGAAAAAACGCTGAAAGAAGTGACATGCTGTAGTTTCCAAAAACCCAACCAAGGCACAAAATACGCAAAAAAAAACAAAACACAAGATGTGTGAACAAATAATTTAGACTTTGCTGGTACTGCAAAACGCAGCTGAAAATCTGCATAAAATGGACTCTCCCATAAGTGTGGGGTGCAGAGCGGGGCTCATCATGTCTTTGGCTCTGGTTCCCGGACAGATTTTTCAACTATATTTTCTCTGAAACGCAAAAGCACTTCACAGAAAAATATATCTGGCTATAATCGGGCAGCCAGACTCAGATTTATGTTGCTCAAACTACGGACGACATAAATGTAAGTGGACCCCAAACGATTCTAGTAATGTAGAATAATAAAGACCGCTAGTACTTGCCCTCCCCCTTTTCAATAGCAGTTTCCTGTCCCTGCTCAGATTTCTTTGCTTTGGTACAGAAATGTTGTCTAATGGGGGCTCATATCATTGCTGCAGGCAATCACTGAGCTCAGCGACTTGTGCAATCTAATTCACCAGAGCCGCTGAGCTCAGGGAATGGCTGCAGCGGTGATGTGAGCCGTCGACGTGACATCACCAATGCAGCCAGGACACAGACCGGAGGAGGGCGAGTACCATCTATCTTTGTTACTCTACATTACTGGAATCGTTTGGGGTCCACCTTGCTAATAGACGAAAACCCCTTTATAGCTTATAAAATTGTAAATCTGTAGATCAAGAAACAGGCAAAGGTTTTACATCTTGTTACTCTCTATTAGTTTATACTACATATAGTTTAGGACATGGGTGCATCGGAACCAAATCTAGATCAACAAATAAAATGAAGTGTTAAAAAAAAAGAAGGAAAGATAAATTACTGGAATGCGCCAATCTCTGCATTATAGTCTGGCATCTCACAAAGTGCAAGTAAGTGGTAATTAGTGACCTTGTAAATTACAGATTACTCAATGGTATGTAAGGACAGTGCGTAATGTCCGGGTTAAATATTTACATGCTCACGGTTCCATAGGTGCGCCTGTCGGCCATAAATAACCAAGTCACTGACATTATTCCGAATTTACCTGCGCAGGCGATTAGGTAGAATTTGTAACAAGCGATTATGTAATTATTCCGACATGCCTTACACAAGAATATAACTTGTGATTAAACACTAATATCATCATTAATAAACAGTACTGCATTGCTGGAAATGGGATGAAGAGCAGTGCTCTGCAAGTTTCTACATGCATAGCAATATACTCTGCAATATCTATGCCGTGAGATTCCTCTAAGGAACACACATCAATCTACTCCTCCGACCTGGGGCGATTCTGGTACTTAAAGATATCTGATTCTATCCTCCCTGCAATGAGAACTGCCACTCTATGTACTGACTTCATGGTGAGCTTGTGCCAACACATCGCAGCCAATCTGAACGAGCAGAGCTGCAGTTTAAAGAGGCCTTGCCACATCTTTTGACAGGTATATTGCCTTTAAAATATCAATCCTGGAAACACTGACATAAATTAACGACTGGTGAATACTTTTTTCTTCCTTAAAATGATATTTCCCCACATAATCAGACACTGTCAGCATGTATTAGACAGCCACAGTGTGCAAGAACATTACCCCCCTTTACTTATGTTTAGCTTTCAATTTATTAATACAGTTCCAGGAGGAACAACAGAGGAACACAACAACAACAAAAATCACAATTACTATTTTATTGGAAATACTAGTACTTAAAAAAAAGAAAACAGACATGGCAGGAAAGCTAACAGGTCCAAGGGGGGGGAACAAAACATCCTAGTGGGACTGGATTTGGGACCACCTTAGATGCCAACAGATGTAGTCAGATCGATTTACTGCTCATAGCTGTGAATTAAAAAGAAAAAAGACCACTCCCTTTCTGCAATGCAAGATTATTCAAGCAGTAGTCTGATAAAGACAACAAGGGTGACATGGATTTCACAGGGAAGGACCCAGAAGTAAGAGCTGCTCTATAAGGCCACCTTCACACGGTCAGTATTTTATATCAGTATTTGGTCAGTATTTCTCTCAGGAGTGGGTGATAAATGCAGAATTGGTGACTTGTTTCTATTATAGCTTTTCTCTGATTGTTCCTCACCTGGTGTTGGCTCCCACTCCTGATTTTGACTTACAAATACTCATGTAAAATACCGACCAACTACTGACCGTTTGAAGGTGGCATAAGAGTGACTCCTGATCTGGTGGACGTGGTGCATCCATACATTACAAAGATGTTCAGTCATTTCCTTAGGGGGCATGAAGTGCTACAGTTCCACTGCAGCGACTAAGTGTGTAGCCAGACCCCCAGCAGTGACAGCTGTTCCATAGAGGATGAAAAGGCTGGGCCTGCGGAGGTCAGCTGGTAGAGACCACACTAAAATAGGTCTCTTCATGGGACAACCCTATAAACCTACAATCATATGTTCAGTATTTTACATCAGTATTTGTAAGCCAAAATCAGGAGTGGGATAATCAGAGGAAAAGTATAATAGAAACACGTCACCACTTCTGTATTTATCACCCACTCCTGCTTTTGGCTAACAAATGACAAATACGGATGTGAAATACCGATCAAATACTGAACATGTGAACGTGGCCTTTGAGTCACAAACAGATGACATTAGGAATCAATCTCAAACGCATATGATCATCAATACTAACCTTATCGGTGATGTGTCTGCTGAGCAAAATCCACACTGCTGCTCCTCCCTTCGGACACTGAACATCGAGCCGGTACTGGGGATTGTTGGCCAGGCTGTAGGCGTCTTTCACAGGACCTTGCTTTGCATCCCATGTACTGTAACATAACATTTTTCAATTCTGAGATGGTTTCTCATTTATGAGGTTTAATTGCAAAAGTAATAGGTTGTACCACAAACTATATATTACAATTTATTACTCCAAAAAAATTAGAAGTCAACACTGGAAAAAGCATGTGTGGATAATGGTGAGCAGCAAAACAAATCATGGCTGGGGTAGACTGTTCATTTTCTATTTTAATTCCTTAATAATTGGCCAATTGTATGTGTTTTTTCCCACTCATCTGTGTGTATGAGGCTGTTTTATCTGAAATAAATTGTATTATTTTTTAGCATTTTTTGGGGGGTACATATAAATTATCGTGTCATTTCTAGAGTTTTTTTTTCCAGTTTTTGTTTTTTATATTTTTTTTTATTGTTCACGTTCCACACCAAATGACATGTTGAATGAATTTCCCAGGTACTTGCGGTTATGTAGATAAAAAAAAAATACAAAAATACTAGTTATTTGTAATAAAATATATTTTATATGAAAAAAAAATTTATTTATTTTTTTTTGCAGCAGGGACTTTTTTTATATTTTTTTTTTAACATAATTTGCCCCTGAAGCAATCAAAAACGTCTGAAGAACTTTTTTTTTCTTTGTTTTATTGATCTTTTCTTTTCAACTGTAACTGAGGCATTAATTGGATAACCAGTTACAGGGGAAGACCGCACAGTACAGTGACTGTAGCAAGGCTATGTCGGCGAACACTTCGTCATTATTTGATCACTAGGTCCTATAGAAGCATCAATCAGCACTCCGATGTTTCTGTCCTCCACCCAACGCTGGTTGCAGCTGTGGAATGGTCATGCTCCTGCTACTTTCCAGGAGCTTTAACCATGCGCAGTTAATTTACTATAGCCCAGAGTTTAAGCCCAGAATCAGATACTTTGTCATTATAGACTTAAAGAAGTACTGCCATGAATAGACTTTTGCATGAAATGTGTGTATTGTGTATAGTGGGAGTGTATTACTGTACTCCTCTACAGCCACTTTCTCTGGGATGCAGAGCCATTCTGCTCCGCTTTAAAGTGACATCACTGCTCTGCAGACTCTCCGGGTCACACTGCGCTCTATGTGACCCTGAGTAGGTTTTAAAATGTAACGAGAGGCCAAAGGTTTACAATGTAAGAGAGACGTCACTGAGAAGAGGAATGGGTCAGCACTGGATCCCAGGGAAAACGACATTAAGTGAAAATATTAATGCATTCACACTATACACCATAAATATATTTCATGAGAATAAATATGCATGGCAGTGCTTCTTTAAGTAGGAAGTCAGTCTGCTTTATTTACAAGGCTTTTTCCACTATAGTGATAACTTATGCTATGGATAGGTCATCAATATCAGGACGGTGGGGATCTGACACCCGGCACCCCCCCGATCAGCTGTTTCCAGATCCAGTAGCGGCTGACTGTAAACAACGTACAGAGCAGAACAGCAGTGTTGCTCCCAGGTACTACAGATCAGCTACTACCTGGGAGCCACCAATAAACAGTGTGACGGATCTGTGATGTTCCACTTTGTTCACTGATTACATCCAGCCGCAGTTGGAGGTCATAAGAGCTCATTGTTATTGTTAATCCGACACCACCATCAATCTCATACCATTGACTTATCTTTAGAATATGTCATCAATATCATTGTAGTAGAAAACTCCTTTAACCCAGGAAGATAAACGTGCAATGCCCTATTAGAGCATATGCACCTAGAGGTCCGCTGCTCGGGTCCAGCAAGGAAATATGGGAACTATTTGACACCATAAATACAGCTATACCCTGCACAGAAAGCGCTTTCCCAATCTTTATTTTCATTCTCGATCTCTTCAGTATATTCACGTCAGAAAGCATTCACGTATTATAAAGCTTGTGACACCGCTAATCATATCAGTCAGACTCATGTGTCACATCTGATGAGCCGCACCACTCATCTCCGATGTCCTCATCACTGCTGGATAGTAAATCTGCAGGAATCTGGGCTGTGGATATTTATCAAGTCCTCAGAAAGGTCTTGCTCACCATAAACTCTCATGCCTACATCTTTGATGACCTTTTATTTTATTTTTTGGATCAACAATACGACCTGAGCAGGATAACTGTAGCCACTCATGTGCTGCGTGCAAATGAATCACCCAGTGTGCTCTGGACTTTATGTGTTAAGTGTTCTCAGGTAGAGCGCCAATCTCTCCCAAACCTCTCCACCCCCTATGGCAGCAAACACGGGTAAGCTTAAACTCGTTCTGTCAGCAGCTATTTAGAGGTGTTAGAAGAGATGACAGCACTACATAAACCCCTTACTGACTACACCTGATTGTGCCTTATTCGCCAGCCATTTTTTTGTTTTTGTCTTTGCTCTTCTCAGCAGCCATCATTTTTTTTCCCCACTGACGTGGCTATGTAAGTCTTTGTTTTATTCAGGACAAATTGTATTTTTTTTACCACTGCTTTGGGGTACATTTAAATTACTTGTAATTTGTTAAAAAAAATTGCGACACAAATATAGAAAAAAAACAAAACTATTGTTGGTTTACTTTTTGTTTGTTTATATTTTTTACTGTTCACACTTTACACCAAATTACCTGTTGAAAGAATTCTCCTTTATGGTCGTGTGGATACCTAATAGCTGTAGTTTTTTAAATTATTCGTGAACATGTATTTTAGATACATAAAAACCCAAAACTTTTTTTTTGTAATTTTTGCAGTGGAGACTTTTTTTCCTGTTTTTTTTTTTTTTTTTTTTGCATCTGATTCATAAAAAACGGCAGCTCTGCTGTGCTGGGACACGGCAGCTCGGCTGTGCTGGGACACGGCAGCTCGGCTGTGCTGGGACACGGCAGCTCGGCTGTGCTGGGACACGGCAGCTCGGCTGTGCTGGGACACGGCAGCTCGGCTGTGCTGGGACACGGCAGCTCGGCTGTGCTGGGACACGGCAGCTCGGCTGTGCTGGGACACGGCAGCTCTGCTGTGCTGGGACACGGCAGCTCTGCTGTGCTGGGACACGGCAGCTCTGCTGTGCTGACAAAGATCTGGTGATCATGTGATCCCCAGGTCCCACAGAAGCATTGGCTTTTCCGATGCTTCTACTCGCTGCATAGTGCTCACTGAGCACTACCTATCCTACCAAAGTGAAGACAGAAGCTGTAATAAACTGCTTTTGTCTTCTCTGCATGGCATGGACTCTGGCTCTGTCTGACAGCTGGGACCGGAACTTCTGATAAAGCTCCTGCAATCTAACCCCATGCCAAAAATTTACAATAGTGAACATTTAAAGCCCAGGACCAAGTGCCTTAAATTTACGGTGCTTTGTTGTCCTCAGGTTAAAGGGGTATTATATCAATGCGCTTTAAGTACGGTATATTCTTCATGTGTCAATTACAGTTTTAATTTCTCTGCTAGCTGTCAATCAGCAAGTGTCATTAATTCTTTACTTCCACTGGATATATATCTATAGGGGTCATGTGATACATTTTCAGGTGCCCCAGCTCTTTACAAGACACAATTCTTTTAAATGTAGGGTTCCACATAGTATGACAGCAAGCAGAGATGCTTTATTTCTTAAAACAATGATACTACCAAGATTATGCGTGCTATAACATATGTATTAAAAACAAAACGCAAGGAGCACAACGTCACCCAATAGCAGTGACAAGAGGAAATGCAGCCATGGGTTTCACCTTTCAGAAACAGTTTACTAAGGTGAATTCAAAGATGAAGATGGAGCTGCACTTCCTCTCATCACTTTTACAGAAATATCCAGAGCTACATGAGCTTCTGCTTTCTTTTTTGCCAATTAGTTTCTTTAATTCTGACTTTACAATGTATAAATCTTGCTTGGCTGGCATCCGACCTACCTGTGAATACAAGTTGATTCTTTGAAAAGACTTGGATTCCAGCTCAAATAAATGACATCATAATACTGACACAGGTCATCCCATGTGATCCAGAAAATACCTAGAGACACAATTACATTTATTAGATATCAGTTAGCGTCTGGACAGTTTTTGTCCCCAGACCACCATCTTCCTCTAAAAAGGAGTTGGAGGAGTTCTTCTGCTGGAAGCCAAACCACTGGTTCAATTCATCAGCCTGTTATTTAGATGATTGCATGGGGACCTCTGCTGGCCATCCTGTGTAAATGCCTTAGAGAATCTCACTGGTGGCAAATCTACCTTCCTTATACTAGTCATGTGGCAGATTAGTCATCTAAAAATTCAAAGGAGGGGTACAAAATACTGAAGGAGAGATCAATTCCTTTAAAGAAGACCTGTCACTTGCTCAAAAAAAATTGAGTTAAATACCTTGCAAAATCTCCCCTGATTCTTCTGCTCTTTTCAGTTTTTGCGCTGTATTACATCATTGAAGAAATATCTAAGTCTCTGTTTGAAGTTTAACTGGGTGTTTCTTCAGAGTCTTCCCTGGGGGCTTGCACTGTCACCCCTCCCTCCCAGATGCTGCCAATCACAGCTCAGCAGCTGATCTAGCAGACTTAAGTGTTCAACATTGCCGAGCTGTGATTGGCAGCGTCTGGGAGGGAGGGGTGAAGGCACACGCCCCCAGGGAAGACTCTGAAGAAATGCTCAGTTGGTCTGCAAGCAGAAATTCACATGGTGCGCTCCAGAAGAACAAATGTGAATATCTCTGCAAAGAAATGAGAAAGTGCAAAACAGAAAAAAAAAAAAAAGAGAGAGTCAAAATGAGAGGAGCTCAGGAAATTTTACAAGTCATTCAACTCTATTGTTTTGAGCAAGTGACAGGTCCTCTTTAAAGAATAAAACCACAAAATAATCATGAAATGTTATGTCATGAGTATAACTTCTCATCCATGAAGCCTCAGCAGCATGTCTACTCTTTCAAGCAGCTGCCAGAGTGGACCCCCAAAATGTTCCAAAGGGTGAAATTCTTTTAAACCTAGTAATAGGGATTAATTGATATTGTGAAAAGCCCCACGCAGCACATTGTTTGCCACTCCAGTAGCCAGAACAGAGCTTCTCTTGAAGATTATCTACTTTAAACTGTGTCCCTCACACTATCCCTAGAGCAGAACCCCCACTTGCCTAATGTCCCCTAACTTCCTTAGTAGTCACAGCAGCTGCCTGCCACGCACCTCCCAGTAGTCACAGCATGACTCCCACCTGTCAACCTCTCAGTAGTCTCAACAAGCCCTCTCTCGCTACCTTGACCTTAGTTGTCACAGTAGAATGATAAATTTACCATTGTCAATTTTTTGGGCAGTCCGTGGGTCAAAGTTTAGGTATTTCTGTAACTCTGGGGTCCAGCTTCTCTCATCTTTCTCACAAAATCGACCTTTCCACCGTAAATGACTCCATGGATTCTTCAGCTGGAGAAACCGCAATGACTGGAAAATAATAATAAAAAAATGCTAAGAAAAGATACATATAGCAATAGCTAAGAATGAAAAATAGCTGTGACTGTTGCGTCATTCAGGACTGTGAAGAGAACCCAACCATGGCTTTAGGGTTAGGGCCACACCTCGTCTTGTAAACATTTTTTTTCTCAATAGAGCAATCCAAAAACTGAAAGGGGTTGTGCCATGAACAAAAGTATATTTTAATCAACAGATCTTGGACTAAAAATAAACTGCACTATTGAATGTGTTTAAAAATAATGTTCCTGTGCTGAGATAATCTTATAAACGTTCCCCTGCGTGTATAGGACAGTACAGGAACATGGTCTGATCATACCACATCTCCTGGGCAGAGGAGGAAGCAAAAGAGTATACAGACAGGACCGCAGGGGATCACAGCTGATTCTTTTTGTGAGGTAAAACATTTCCCTGCCTGTTTTTAAAAAAATGTTTTACCTCAAAGAAAGAATCAGCTGTGATCCCTGTATACTCTCTTTAGCCTCCTCTGCATTTATAAGATCATCTTGGGACAGGAACATTTTTTTTTTTTTTTTTTAAAAACACATCCAATTTTGGAGTTTATTTTTATTCCAAGATCTGTTGAAAATATACTTTTGTTCGTGGCACAGCGCATTTAACATTTAATTTACAATCTCCAAAGAGAAAAAGAAAAGTACGGTACCTAATATATATATATATATTTTTTTATTTATTTATTTTTTAATATAAAATAAAATTCAGAGACCCTTACTTCTGATTGTTTAATCCCTTCCTGCCATGACCAACATGACACGGGATAAGCCAGGCATATTACCTGGTCTCTTTAAGGAGAACTAGTACATCCCTCGTCTTGTCTAAAGGGCGTCACAATCAGTCAGCTCGACACTGATGAGGGGCAAATACCCCAAAACAGGCTGTCTGTAAATTAGTTTCTGGTCAAGGTCTATCCCTGGTCATGTTGCAAAGCTCATTAAAAAGATGGGCACTGAATTGTAAGGTACCTCTCCTAGGTGGTACTTGTGAGATATCTGTCAGATAGGGCAAAATAATCTAATTTGCATTCTTTGATAGAGATTTTATTCCATATTTTAGACACTGACACAAATTATGAAATGCATCAAACCTTATATTCTCTGATGTCCAAGACGGCGTATGCATGTGTAGGTACCAAGCCCCATTTCTCACCCTCCTCTTCAGTCATCACGCCTGTAGCTGTGGTAATTAGTACATCACCTTTATGAAATCTAAAAGAAATAATCACTTATTAAGTGAAAAATGAGATCATCAAGGTATCTGTTATTTGCTTGCCACATTTTCCCTGGCAGTAAAAGGTTTCCTGCCAGTATTAGAGCAGAGTGTTTAGGACACTGCAGGTGCAAATGGTCACTTTTATTTTTCTGGTAAAAATTGGCAGTGATGTTAGAGGTAAAATATGGAGAACGATGTTAGAAAACAAAGTGTTAAGGGGGCTATGGTGGCAACATAAAAATTTGATCATGGTACAGAATATGCAGAGAATAGACTCCCGCACCAACCAGCACCCACCGGGATCTAGTGCAGTTTGTGCAGAGACACAAGTGATGTGACCGCTCCACCAGCTGCTGGACCGCTGAGCAGAACATCATCACAGGTGGCAGCGGTCCGGTGGCTGGTGGCACAGTGACATCACTGCTTCCTGTCTCTGCGCAGACCACAGATATTGTGATATCAGTAAGGCCCTTTCTGACATCTGGACACAGTATACACAATCCTTAACATTGCAATTGCAACACCAAGAAGGAAAAGTCATACAACTACAGAAATCACAGGATCGATAGACATGTTAAAGATATGAAAATTATCAAGACAATTTTAAAAACATCTTAATTTATTAGAGTATGAGCATCACACACAGAAATATACACAGTTACACACCTTGTAATGCTATCAATGAGGTTATTAATGGTTGTCTGAAAAATGTTCTGCTACACCGAATGCACTTGGACACACAAATCATCAAGATCCGCTGCTGGCAGCTCATTTTGCAAATGTCAACAAATGACATCCCAGGTGTGTTCGATGGAAGACAAGTCCGGAGATGCTGCCAGCCATAGAAGCATATTTAGGCCATGCAAGCAGCTCACAGTAGAATGAGTAACACACGGCCTGGCTTCGTTGCATTGAAAACTGGCACTTTGGATTGTAGAATCAGTGGTACAGCCATTTCTCCATTCTGTTCTTCAAGCGAAATGAGATGTCACATACCATACCAAGCCTAAGGCGTCAAAACACTGTCTGCACGACACTGGGCTAAGAGCCAGATGTCCAGTTATAGGTGTTTCACTGACCTTCACCACCACACTCAAAGGCTATCAGGATGCAAAGCAAGATGAAAAGAAAGGCTGGAATAAGGATTTATCCTCATCAGCGATGAATCCCGCTTTTGTCTTGGACACAAAGATAGCCAGAGATTAGTCTGAAGACCAGGTGGGCAATGCCATGAAGAGGCCCATGAAGAGAATGTTATATTGATTTGGTGGAACCAGTGGTAAGGCCATTTCTCCAATGTGTCTCACAAGTCATTTTTCAACACAACGCAAAGCCGCATATTGCTCGTGCTACTGTGGCTTGCAGCATCTACACACTTGCCTCCCATCGAGCACATCAGGGATGTTATTGGTCGACTGAGAAATCAGTGGTTTAATAGATTTGCAAAATGAAGCAAAAGATCTAAACCCTGTGTCACTCCAGCTCTATCCCCCCACCCAGTGCCGCCATCTCCTGCTTGACTGCCGAGTCCTTTGCCTAAGTCACACATCATAGATGCAGTCAGTCAAGTAATTGGAGGCAGTGCCCTGTGGGGATTATAGCTGGAATGACAGAAGCTTCAGACCTACAAATAGCTCTTCAGCTCCATTTGAATATCAATTCAATTGCAGATTTCTCAGTAATGGAGGAACAGACCAGCCATGTAAAGGTATTTTTTGGACTTGTCTGTGAAAGAGTTACTTGCACATACAGTCTAGTTTGTGGGGTGAAATCCTGCTGACAGATTACATTTCAGGTGATGGTGATGCTACTGAAGAGGTAAATAGGTCACAATTACAATTGGCTGGACACCATCACGACAATTGCTTGGCCCACTTGCAGTCTGCTGACTTCAGGTGGGCATACTCCTTAGAGAGCCATTGGCCTAACGTTAGTTTGGCAATCAGATATTTCTCCTTCCTCCACAATACTCTGTACATGCTTGGCTATATTGATAGAGTATGTGGAGGGGAATAAATCCAAGTCAGATCTATCTCTGGTAGCAGCTTATCTGCTTTGAGAAATCAGATATACCAGACCCTTCTTTCCCCCAATATCTGCTATGGGGAAGAATTTGGGAACCCCCAATAAAATTCTCCAAGTGTCTGCATATATTTAACTTAATATAATTAGATAACAAAAATGAAGATGACAACGAAAGTAACAAGTAATGCAAAAAAGGGCATTTCACTTATTGTTCAGATGATACAAAATACCATTTCTTTGCTAGAAAATAAGTTATGAAGCCATGCTGTAAAGGGGATATGTCACCCCCTAAATGCTAAATATTTATACAGGTATGTAGGAGATTAAGCCACATTAAAAATACCTATAGTAGTGATTTTAGTAGTTTAATTGGCAGAAAAAAAAAAGTATTTTGTATGTAAATGAGGGTCTCATGTGCAGCATTGTCTCATACTGTGTGTAAGGCCCACGCGGGGCTCCTGCAGTATCAGTGTGCGCTCTGATCACTGGCTCCTGTCTGCAGATGCGGCTCCATACTGTACCGCAGACAGGAGCCAGTGATCAGAGCGCACACTGACAATGAGAGCGGCCTAGCACAAGTTGCTTCCTGCAGTGTCTGTGTGAGGGTGCCAAGCTGATGGAACTGAGCGCTGTCAATCAAGATATGATAACCTTCTCAGCATTCAAACTGAAAAGGCGTAGCGGTGCACTGACATCTTAGCCAAGCCATTTGCCCCCTCATTTGCATACAAAATAAATAGTTTCTTCTTCTGACATCTAAATCACTAAAATCTATACCGCAGATATCATTTTGAAGGGGGCTAAGTCCCCTACATATCTGAATTATGTCATTTAATTAGCATTTTGTGAGTGATTGACTGAGTGAGTGTGAGTGATTGACTCCCCGTCATAACACATTGTTGGAATAAGACTATAACCCACTGTTTGCAATATTGTAGAATATATTCAACTGCACATCTTAATAGACTCCTATCACCTTAAAGGAGAATACAAAGTCACCATTTTCTAAGACACCAACCTTTCCCCTCTGGCCAGGAGATGAAGATCCAGAACAGAGCATCACTGTAGTAAGGTATATGAAGATTTGTACATAGACTTCAAAGTACTTAGCAAGTCCATATAATGGATGCAAAGACATGTACGTAGAACATTAATTGGATCACATCTTTCACCACATATAATTAATATCCTAATGGGTCACATACTTTATCCAAATAATTTTATAATATACATTGATCAATAAGTGTAAAACTCTTAAAAAAAAAATGTTTTTGCACTGAATGTGCTTTATCTACAAGACATTAGTGTGAGGTACATAGGCGACTAGACAAATAGACACTATACCTTTGGTACAACATTCTAAAGGTATTTTCTTTGTCAAAGGCCTGATTGTCGGAGTGCATAGCGATCCTCTCTGGGATCCATCCAGTCAGTGCATGCAGGTCAATATTCTGGAAGGCAATGACGGCACATCTTAATTTGCTTTATAACAAGGCCTATTAGATCATCTAACAAATACTTAATGAAGTGTTTTGTAAAAGAAAAAAAAGAAATCACAAAATCTTAAAAATGCAGCAATCATGAGGACAAGCTATAGCGATTTTTAATGTTTTTCTTCAATTTGCCCAAATAGAAATAATGAACTTTAAGCCAAAATGTACGAAATAAACAGCACAGTATGGAATTGCTCTTTTAGACACCTGCCATCAATACAGCATATAATGGGCAGGCCCCAATTTATGTAAAAAATCAGCACAAAGACTGGGAAGAAAACACCTCCGTGCAATACTCGTTACACATAAGTATAGAAACCCCTACAGAATCTATAATATAATCTGTCTGTAGCCTCTATAGACTGAGCATGCGTGACGCGCAGTCTGGCTCCAGACAGAACGCATGGAGCTGTTACAGGTAAGAGGAGGTGTATAGCGCCGGAGATCGCGGTATGCGTAGACACTGAACGCATACCGCGATCTCCGGCGCCATACTTACATACTTACCTGACCGGGAGGAGTGTTGCCGCGGCGCCTCTCTTCTGGCCGGAGACCGGGGCAGGAGTGAGGCATCGGATCGGCACATGAGCAGCGTGAAAGGAATGAGGGGGCCACACATGCCAGGATTGGGGGGTGAGGGAGCCACACATGCCAGGATTGGGGGGGGGGGGGATGAGGGGGCCACACATGCCAGGATTGGGGGATGAGGGGGGCCACACATGCCAGGATTGGGGGATGAGGGGGCCACACATGCCAGGATTGGGGGGGGATGAGGGGGCCACACATGCCAGGATTGGGGGGGGATGAGGGGGCCACACATGCCAGGATTGGGGGGATGAGGGGGGCCACACATGCCAGGATTGGGGGGATGAGGGGTGCCATGTATATCAAATTTGTGATGAGGGGTGACATGCATACCAGGATTCAGATGAGGGGTCATGCATACCAGGATAGGGATGAGGGGTACCATGCATACCAGTATTGAGGGGTGAGGGGTACCATGCATACCAGGATAGGGATCTGGGGGGGCCACGCATACCAGGATTTGGATGAGGGGCCATGCATACCAGGATAGGGATGAGGTGTACCATGTATACCAGGATAGGGATGAGGCGTGCCATGTGTACCAGGATTGGGGGTGAGGGGTGCCATGAGTACCAGGATTGGGGGTGAGGGGTGCCATGCGTACCAGGATTTGGATGAGGGGCCATGCATACCAGGATAGGGATGAGGTGTACCATGCGTACCAGGATTGGGCGGTGAGGGGTACCATGCATACCAGGATTGGGATCTGGGGGGGGCCATAAATACCAGGATTCGGATGAGGGGCCATGCATACCAGGATAGGGATGAGGGGTACCATGTATACCAGGATAGGGATGAGGCGTGCCATGTGTACCAGGATTGGGGGTGAGGGGTGCCATGAGTACCAGGATTGGGGGTGAGGGGTGACATGCGTACCAGGATTGAGGGTTAGGGGTGCCATGCGTACCAGGATTGAGGGTTAGGGGTGCCATGCGTACCAGGATTGAGGGTTAGGGGTGCCATGCATACCAGGATTGAGGGGGGAGGGGTGCCATGCGTACCTGGATTGAGGGGGGAGGGGAAAAAATGCGTACCAGGACTGAGGGGGAGGAGTGGCATGCATACCAGGATAGGGATGAGGGCAACACCTAACAGGATGGGGGAACAGGATTGGGGAGCACAAATACCAGGATGGGGGCAGCATATACCAGCATGGGAGACCATATACCAATAAAAATGCTCGCCACCCAGGCGTAGAACGGGCTCAATAGCTAGTACATTATATTACAGATACACACCACACTGATTGGATATACAGTACAGACCAAAAGTTTGGAAACACCTCATTTAAAGATTTTTCTGTATTTTCATGACTTTGAAAATTGTACATTCACACTGAAGGCATCAAAACTATGAATTAACACATGTGGAATTATATACTTAACAAAAAAAGTGTGAAACAACTGAAAATATGTCTTATATTCTAGGTTCTTCAAAGTAGCCACCTTTTGCTTTGATGACTGCTTTGCACACTCTTGGCATTCTCTTGATGAGCTTCAAGAGGTAGTCACCGGAAATGGTTTTCACTTCACAGGTGTGCCCTGTCAGGTTTAATAAGTGGGATTTCTTGACTTATAAAAGGGGTTGGGACCATCAGTTGTGTTGTGCAGAAGTCTGGTGGATACACAGCAGATAGTCCTACTGAATAGACTGTTAGAATTTGTATTATGGCAAGAAAAAAGCAGCTAAGTAAAGAAAAACGAGTGGCCATCATTACTTTAAGAAATGAACGTCAGTCAGTCCGAAAAATTGGAAAAACTTTGAAAGTGTCACCAAGTGCAGTTGCAAAAACCATCAAGCGCTACAAAGAAACTGGCTCACATGAGGACCGCCCCAGGAAAGGAAGACCAAGAGTCACCTCTGCTTCTGAGGATAAGTTTATCCGAGTCTCCAGCCTCAGAAATCGCAGGTTAACAGCAGCTCAGATTAGAGACCAGGTCAATGCCACACAGAGTTCTAACAGCAGACACATCTCTTCAACAACTGTTAAGAGGAGACTTTGTGCAGCAGGCCTTCATGGTAAAATAGCTGCTAGGAAACCACTGCTAAGGACAGGCAACAAGCAGAAGAGACTTGTTTTGGCTAAAGAACACAAGGAATGGACATTAGACCAGTGGAAATCTGTGCTTTGGTCTGATGAGTCCAAATTTGAGATCTTTGGTTCCAACCACCGTGTCTTTGTGCGACGCAGAAAAGGTGAACGGATGGACTCTACATGCCTGGTTCCCACCGTGAAGCATGGAGGAGGAGGTGTGATGGTGTGGGGGTGCTTTCCTGGTGACACTGTTGGGAATTTATTCAAAATTGAAGGCATACTGTACCAGCATGGCTACCACAGCATCTTGCAGCGGCATGCTATTCCATCCGGTTTGCGTTTAGCTGGACCATCATTTATTTTTCAACAGGACAATGACCCCAAACACACCTCCAGGCTGTGTAAGGGCTATTTGACCAAGAAGGAGAGTGATGGGGTGCTACGCCAGATGACCTGGCCTCCACAGTCACCAGACCTGAACCCAAACGAGATGGTTTGGGGTGAGCTGGACCGAAGAGTGAAGGCAAAAGGGCCAACAAGTGCTAAGCATCTCTGGGAACTCCTTCAAGATTGTTGGAAGACCATTTCCGGTGACTACCTCTTGAAGCTCATCAAGAGAATGCCAAGAGTGTGCAAAGCAGTCATCAAAGCAAAAGGTGGCTACTTTGAAGAACCTAGAATATAAGACTTATTTTCAGTTGTTTCACACTTTTTGTTAAGTATATAATTCCACATGTGTTAATTCATAGCTTTGATGCCTTCAGTGTGAATGTACAATTTTCAAAGTCATGAAAATACAGAAAAATCTTTAAAATGAGAAGGTGTGTCCAAACTTTTGGTCTGTACTGTATTTATAAAATACCAGAATTTATTCATGTATCACTTGAAAACACAGAAGTCATATCTTACGATTGGGGCAGCTATCAGATTTAGGAGCCAGAGAGCTCAAGTCACAGAAAAGATAAGAAGGCAGGTTTATCTTACCGAATTAGATCCGGGGAAGTCATAACCTCCCATTACTTTCATGTAGGCTTTTTCAATAAGAGACACCCATAATTCATTCTTGTTGTTAGAATATGAGCACAACAACTCTCCATTATGATCCACAGGCAGAAAATCGTCTATGATCACCTGAAAGAATAAATTAAAAATGGACCTGCAATAAAGATAATGAAGCGATGCAACAAAACAAAGCAGTATTACAATCGGAGACATTTATAACCTATGAATTTATGATCGATTCCACTTCCCCAACCTTTAATGTAAAGGGGATCTCCTTTTGTCCCAGAAACACAGTGTTCATGTTAGCTCTCTCTGTTGTACTTGGGAGTTGCTTAGATAACTGCACACGTACATGGTCACCCTAAATCCTCTTATTGGAGAGGGTTCTGTAGCTATACGGGGCTCACGGAGACTGACACCCTGTACACCAGTAGTACTCCCTCGTCTCTGCTCCCACCTGCATGACACATAAGAGCATGTCCGGGACCTGATGGTTCGGGGGGCGCAGGTTGTGCACCTCTGATGTAGAGTATCAGAATTATTTACTACATAGAGAAGTAGTAGTGAATAATAGAAAAATGAATTACCTTCCTAGGTACGCCATTAATGTGCAGCTTCACCATGTATTTCCCACAAGGATTGTATTCTGGTTCTCCTTTTTTGTTTTGTGGGTAGATGACACTAAATATGATATGAAAGATTGGTATATTAGCAAGTAGTTAATATGAACAGAAAGAAGCTGTGCAGCACATCTGCTGCTGTGATCCTTTCAAAAGCAAAACCCAAAATATTCACCTGGCTGAGAGGTCATTTTCCATTAAGTCAATCAGCCAACATTAACTCCACGATGGAGTATTTGGCACACAATGCCCTGGCTGTATGTGGTTGTATTTACCGCAGGGATGCTTCACACTGCATCTGCAATGTCTGCTGTCAGCACCCTGTGTACACTTCCATGGTATACATAAGCCCCCATTCACCCAAAGGAGACCAACAGCGTGTATACGAGCTGGGCTAATACACCTTTTTTTGCTGTGTAGAATAGTGCAGTCTGTGGTACTTTACCAACAGTTGCACCCAATGAAAAAAAAAGAATGGCATACTTTATCTAACATGGAAGCCTACAGGCGTCCGATGCTGCGGTATGTCTATACCCTGACATCTGTCAGAGATATATGTCAGGAAACCCCAATGAACTCCGAGGATACGGTAGATGATCAACAATTCAAAGACTATTTCAGGTATGTTTTTTCAGGGAAATACGAGGCTTGAGGGGGGCGCATTATACTGCAATGCACCCCAGATTTAGGCAGAGGAAAATAAGAAAAAATATTTCCAGCTAATTAAAATCTTTCAGTAGGTGTAAAGAAATGGAAGGGTCAATAGCGCTAATGTTAATGCACGAGGGTAGAATAGGGAGGTAATAAATCTATTGTTAGTTTTTCTCTGCAGCATTGTGTAGTATATACAACGTTTTACAGCGTGAACATTATGTGCACTCTCTACAGCGCACACATACAAACAGCATGCACAGTCAGCTCTGCTACAGTCACAACTCTGCTACATCAATACACATATGGCTCAGCTACATAAAAACATAAAACATACACGGCTCAGCTATATCAACACACACAGTTCAGCTACAATGTCAAAACACACACTTCTGCTACACATTGTATATACTGCCACGTCTTGAGGTTCCTTCCAGGCAGGTGGCTGATCAGATGACCTGAAAGTTCTTCAGCTAGTCTGGATCTGCAGCATCCATGCAGCTTTAGAGATGTACAGGCTCAGACTGATCAGTGTAGGGCAGGAGTAGAGAGCAGTTCTCTCAGATCGGGAAAGACACTGTCAGCGTTCTCCTCGATCACAGGACGCTGCCTCGTGACTATAAGGCACAGACACTTTTAAGCAAAATTTTTTCTTGCAAAAAAAGTGCATCTTATTGTTAAAAAAATATAGCACATATCAAAATGATTACTCTATAAAAATTTACAACATCCCCTAAAACAAATTTAAGACCAGAATTAAAATGAATGTGCGAGAGTGTATTCAGTGTCTCAGCAGGACATACCTTGTAATCAATTTCTTATTATAGCGTCTCTCGTAGGCAGCGCTGATGGCGAGGGAGGCCACAAAGGAGCAATCTGACACTATAGTCTGGAGACAAAGTACATGCAATGGTTACACTACTCACTCACCATTGGTCCCACAAGTCTCATACAACCTTTCCTTAACCTGTTACAAACCAGAATGTTATAGTGCTAAATGACCAGACACTGTTCATGGTGCGCAATAACCTCAACTTTTTATTTATTGCACTACCAAAATATTTTTTTTCAGTGCTTTTTTCATTACACAGACCGCTTTTTTGTAAAGAATGAATGGGAGGCTATGGCAAAGTGGTGACTGTTTTGTTATTTGTAGATATTTGGGATTCTGTCATTTTTAGAGCCATTAATGTAGCAACAGTAAGCACCTGCAGGCCAGAATAAAAGCTTGCTTTCACATTCATGCTGTTTCTAAAACGGTACACTTAATCACTTTATATCTCTACTATCAAATGCTTTCTGCAATTCTTCAATTTTCCAGGGCCAGTGTCCTGTTAACATAATATATCCCCCATAGGGTCATTATAGATCTCTGGGAGACATTCACTCCACAGAAATCCCAATTGTACAAGAGAAAAAAAGCCCTCTGTAGCGACATTAGTCACTAGCAAAGCTGACCTGGGCATATATACACCCAGTAGGTTAGCCATGCTGGGGGCATCCGGCAATCATATGGCTCCTGGGGATATGTCATTAAAAGCTATGTATGCAGCAAAAAAGAAAGACATATGGCTTTTGTCTTCTGTTGTACATTTAGAATGAAAAGGGATTACAGCCCACCGCCAAGTGCTGCAAATTTATGACGTCTAATCATATACAAGTTTAGAAAAAACACAGAAACAAAAGAACTAAAAGCACAAAGTTAATCTTTTAAATACTAAGGAATTAGGTGATCAGTGGCTGATTTCAGGTTATTATGCAACGAGAACCTTTCACCAAATACTAATACTGAACTGGACACACGATGAGTGGAATAAAACGTTTTTTTTTTGTTTTTTTTTAGATTTCGCGTCTCAGTTGCGGAGACATTAGCAAATCAAAATATTTTAAACCTAAGGATTTAACTTTAGTTAAGTCCAAGAGGTTGTGAACAGATTGCTTTCACTGAGCATGTATTTCTTCCCCTTGTATGACGTTAACCAATCAGGGATTTTTTGTTGCTGTACTGCAGCCAGCTTATGGTTGGTCAGCCTCCTACAGGGGGAAGATACACCCCCAGTAAAAACTATCTGATAACTTTAAGTCCAAGTGGGTGTTAACTTATTAGGTACCAAATAGTTTGATTTATCTCCACAACGGAGAGGTGAAATTTAAAAAAAATACATATTTTAGTCTGCTTTGCAACCACTGTTACATTGTGTGTCTAGTTCAACGTGAAAAATGTGGTGAAAGGTCCTCTTTAAAGTCGAAGAAACTGTATATATTACATATTAGGTCAGGGTGAAATGAGATACAATAAATGTGGATGTCCGGACTCTATTCATGGTTACCAAAACTGAACAAATGTCTCAAGCTTGTCTAACAAAATCCCCCTTAACTACCTTGGGTTTTTTCGTTTTTGCGTTTTCGTTTTTTGCTCCCCTTCTTCCCAGAGCCATAAGTTTTTTCATTTTCCGTCAATATGGCCATGTGAGGATTGTTTTTTGCAGGACGAGTTGTACTTTTGAACGACACCATTGATTTTACCATTTAGTGTACTAGAAAACTGGAAAAAAATTCCAAGTGAGGTGCAATTGCAAAAAAAACCTGCAATTTCACAATTGTTTTTTGTGTTATTTTTTTTTGACCATGTTCACTAAATGCTAAAATTGACCTGGTAGTATGATTCTCCAGGTCATTACGAGTTCGTAGATACCAAAACATATATAGGTTCTTTTTTTATTTATGTGGTAAAAAAAAAATTCCAAAACTTGTCCAAAAAAAAAACAAAGTTGCCATTTTCCGAGACCACTAGCATCTCTACTTTTGAGGGTCTGGGGCCTGGTGAGGGCTTATGTTTTGCGTGCCAAGCTGACATTTTTAATTATACCATTTTGGGATAGATATGATGTTTTGATCGCCCGTTAGTGCATTTTATTGCAATGTTGCGGCGACCAAAAAAAAAAAAAACAGTAATTCTGACGTTTTGATTCTTTTTTATCATTACGCCGTTTAACGATCGGATTAATTATTTTTATATATTGATAGATCGGGCGATTCTGAACACGGCGATATCAAATATGTGTATATGTTTATTTTGTTTCATCTTAAATGGGGCGAAAAGGGGTTGATTTGAACTTTTATATTTTTAAAAACTTTTTTTTTTTATTTTTTTACATGCTTCAATAGTCTCCATGGGAGACTAGAATCTGCAATCATCCGATCGCTTGTGCTACAGCCCTGCTATGTGTAGCAAAAATGCACATCTGCTATGAGCGCTGGCCACTGGGCGGCACTCACAGCAGCAATGACTCCTGCAAACCTCAGGTTGTCATGCTAACCCATTGGCGGCCCGCGATCATGTGACATTTACATTTAACAGCGATTCCACCTGCAGCTGTAAGGGGCACATGTCAGCTGATGAAATCAGCTGTCACGTGCCAGAAAAGGTGCTCATCAAGGGGGAGGCAATCTATGATATATATATGCCGTAGGTCGTAAAGGGGTTAAGGATGCAGCCTATTTGGTTCCCACTCCTCCTTCTTTCAAGGGCCATAACTTTTTTTTATTCTTCTGACATAGCAGAAAAATGGTTGTTTTTTTTTTAGGATTTGTGCTAGTTTTGAATAACACCATTAACTTCACCATATAATATACTGAAAAACAGGTAAAGAATTCCAGATGAGGTGAAATGGTGAAAATAACTGCCAGTGTGTCTCAGGTTTCGTTTTTACAGCATTCATTGTGTGATAAAAATTACCTGGCATTATGATTTTCCAGATCAGTAAAATTACAGTGATACCAAACTTGTAACCTTCTTTGGTCAAAATTGTATTATTTTAGTGGCTTGAATAATTTCTGAAGTTTGAAAAATTTTTTTTACGGACCCAGAAATACCCAACGTGTTTAATTTTATTTCTTTATTTTTACATAGTGAGAAGGTAGGCGATTCAAATATGTTTTAAATATTTTAGTATTATTATTTTAAATATTTACTTTTCACAGCATTTTTTCATCCCCTTAGCGGACTTTAACCTGCAATTTATTGGGTTAAATATTTGAAATGTCAAAAGAAGATCTAAACAGAAGCCAAAGAACAGAATGATGGAGTGATAGTTGGGCTATTGCTGTCACTTGGAAGAATTTTGAAGAACTGGCACCGAGGCTAGGCCTTTGTGTGCGTACAGTGTGTTTTTCTATGTTGGGATCTCAGATCTTCCTTTACGATTTCCACTGAATGTAGGCAGGGACTGACACTGAAAGGACCCTAAAGAGGTGCTGTAGGCAAATTAGCCAAAATCTTTATTCTATCTACTGAAAATAAAAAACAGGCCGATACTAGGAGCGGTTTAGCGGGAATGTGTCACCAGGTTTTTGCTATCCTGTCTGACAGCATAATGTAGAGACAGAGACCCCGATTCCAGCAATTTGTCACTTACTGGGATGCCTGCTACAGTTCTGATAAAATCCCTGTTTTCTCTGGTGTAGATCTAGCAGTTCTCTGAATACTGAGCTCTGTATAACCCCGCCCACACCACTGATTGACAGCTTTCTACCTATGCACAGTATATACACAAAGCTGTCAATCAGTGGTAGGGACGGGGTTATACAAAGCTCATGAATATGAAGGACTACATGGTCACAGTTTTTCTAGTCCTCTAGTGATAATCTCCCTCTGATAAAACTGAATTTATCAAAACTACAGAAAGCAGCCCAGTAAGTTACACATTATTGATAGCAGAGTCTCTGCCCCTATATTATGCTGTTCTTAGAATAGGTGTCAAAAACCTGATGACACATTCCCTTTAAATGAGGTGCTTTGATGAACATTATAATGGTTGTCAAATGCCAACATCCCTTCTATATTTTGTGGGGTATACATTGCACATGTGACACGGTGCTGCCTTACCTGCTTAATGCTGAAACTTGACACAGTGTAGATCATGATGGGGTTGTTGGTGATTTCATCCGGCCTCACCCACCTGGAAAACATGGCTTTCTGCTTGGGGGACAGCGCCAACTTTCCAAACTTATCTCTAAAGGAGTAAAACATTTGAAAAGTACATTTTTTTAATTATATATATCTCACACATTATACCATTTAATATTGCAGATCTTTGGATGGAAACATGGTACATATACATATATGCACATATATACATAGCCACAGGTTCTCTCTATAGGATATCGTTAAATCATGACCTATTGGGGGGTTTTGAGGACTGGACCAGCCCATAGATCTAAATGAGAACTGTGTAATGTACATACAGTTGAAACCAGACGTTTACATACACTATATAAAAAGACACATATGCATGTTTTTCTCAATATCTGACATGAAATCAGAATAAACCTTTCCCGTTTTAGGTCAATTAGGATTAACATAATTTTTAATATTTGCCAAATGCCAGAATAATGAGAGCGAGAGAGAATGTTTTAAGGCATTTTTATTACTTACTGCAATGTCAAAAGTTGACATACATTTCATTAGTATTTGGTACCATTACCCTTAAACTGAATGACTTGGGTCAAACATTTGGGATATCCTTCCAGAAGCTTCTCACAATAGTTGGTCGGAATTTGGGCCCATTCCTCCTGCCAAAACTGGTGTAACTGATCCAGGTTTGTAGGGCGCCTTGCTCGCAACCTGTCTTTTCAGCTTTGCCCATAAATTTTCAATAGGATTGAGCTTTCTGATGGCCACTCTAAAACATTGATTTTGTTATCCTTAAGCCACTTTGTTACCATTTTGGCAGTATGCTTCGGGTCATTGTCCATTTGCAAGACCCATTTCCGCTCAAGCTTTAACTTCCTGGCAGATGTCTTGAGATGTTGCTTCAGTATTGCCACATAATCTTCTTTTCTCATGATGCCATCTATTTTGTGAAGTGCACCAGTCCCTCCTGCAGCAAAACAATCCCACAATATGATGCTGCCACCCCCGTGTTTCACAGTTGGGATGCTATTTTTAGGCTTCCAAGCTTCTCCCTTTTTCCTCCAAACGTAACAATGGTCATCATGCCCAAAAAGCTCAATTTTAGTTTCATCAGACCACAGGACAGATCTCCAAAAATTAAGGTCTTTGTTCCTGTGTGCATTGGCAAACATTAATCTGTTTTTTTTTATGTTTCTTTTGGAGTAATGGCTTCTTCCTGGCAGAGTGGCCTTTCACCCCATGTTGATACAGTACTCGTTTCACTGTGGTTATTGACACAATATTACCAGCTTCAGCCATCATTTTCACAAGGTCTTTTGCTTCTGTCCTTGGGTTGATAGGCACATGTCAGACCAAAGCACGTTCATCTCTGGGATACAGAAAACGTCTCCTTCCTGAGCGGTATGATGGCTGGACATTCCCATCTTGTTTCGACTTGCATATAATTGTTTGTACAGATGAACGAGGTACCTTCAGGTATCTTGAAATTGTACCCAAGGATGAGCCAGACTGATTTCTTTAGACTTTCCCATGATGCTACACAAAGAAGCAGTGTGTTTCAGGTGTGCATTAAAATACATCCACAGGTGTGGAAGAAGCTTCCAAACACATGACATCATCATATGGGCAGTCCAGAATGGTTTAAAGGCATAGTAATCTTAGTGTGTGTAAACTTTTGACTTTGCAGTAAGTAATAAAAATGCCTTAAAACATTCTCTCTCTCATTATTCTGGCATTTGGCAAATATTACAAATTATGGTAATCCTAATTGGCATAAAACGGGAAAGGTTTATTCTGATTTCATGTCAGATATTGAGAAAAACATGCAGATGTGTCTTTTTATATAGTGTATGTAAACTTCTGGTTTCAACTGTACATACTGGATTGCTAATAAACCACAGTTTTATGTAGATCATCATAATCCATAAACGGGATTAATCCATCTCATACATTTATGGAATATGCACAGGCGTGCTCAGCTGCGACGCCTGGTACAGTCACCTGTAAAAATTACCTTGAAAAGGAAGGTGCCATAATAATGTTGATGTTTTTTTTCAAAAATTGCCAAAATGTAAAGTATTAATTAAAAAAAAAATTAACATTTTTAATGCTCCAAAATGTGAAAAATAATTTAAAAAGTTTTGATATTTTCCACTTTTAAACACTAGGCTGTACTACGACTGCAATAAATGTGGGCTGGATCTGCTCTCATATGTGTGTGACATCACTCCTCACCTCCCCTTCTGGGTGATTGTAAAGGAACAAGGAAGGATGAAGTTTAGGATAAAAGCAAGGAGACATTTTGTTTGTGACTGCAAAGTGATACTGACATATGAAAAGTGTCACCAAGGACAGCTGGCAGTGCCGATTGTGTTAGTTTGTGCTACTCGCCCCATCATATGCTGGGGTTAGAAACAGTGAGTTTATTATGTGCTGCGATTAGATACGAGGACTGTATTACACGCTGGGGTTAGATACAGGGATCAGTGTAGTGTATCACACAGGATGGGATTAGATTCATGTGACACCGCTCCGTCCACTTCTAGGGGAGCAGTGGAGTAATGTGTGACACCGCTCCGTCCACTTCTAGGGGAGCAGTGGTGTAATGTGTGACACCGCTCCGTCCACTTCTAGGGGAGCAGTGGTGTAATGTGTGACACCGCTCCATCCACTTCTAGGGGAGCAGTGGTGTCATGTGTGACACCGCTCCGTCCACTTCTAGGGGAGCAGTGGTGTAATGTGTGACACCGCTCCGTCCACTTCTAGGGGAGCAGTGGTGTAATGTGTGACACCGCTCCGTCCACTTCTAGGGGAGCAGTGGTGTAATGTGTGACACCGCTCCGTCCACTTCTAGGGGAGCAGTGGTGTAATGTGTGACACCGCTCCGTCCACTTCTAGGGGAGCAGTGGTGTAATGTGTGACACCGCTCCGTCCACTTCTAGGGGAGCAGTGGTGTAATGTGTGACACCGCTCCGTCCACTTCTAGGGGAGCAGTGGTGTAATGTGTGACACCGCTCCGTCCACTTCTAGGGGAGCAGTGGTGTAAAGTGTGACACCGCTCCGTCCACTTCTAGGGGAGCAGTGGTGTAATGTGTGACCCTCCCTCTCCATCCGCATCTCTGCGGGCTGTAGCACACATGATAGACATTAGATACGCAGCTCTAGGTTGTATCAAGGATGAGGGGATTAGATACTCGGCTCTGGTTTGTATCACATATGATGGGCATTAGATACACTGCTCTAAGTTGTATCACATGTGATGGTATTAGATATATGGCTCTGGGTTGTATCACAGATGATTTGTGACTTTAACAAAGAACGCCGGCTAGCGTTTGAAACGCGTATCTTTTTGTTTTTTCCTCCCACGCTGATTTTGTAATAAATTTTAAAATATTACAATGAAGAAAAATTTTATCCAGGACTTGGAACACCTCTTTTCTTGTTCTCATTAGATTCTCGGCTCTGAGTTGTATCACAGATGGGATTAGATACATGGCTCTGGGGGATATCACACATGATGGGCCTTAGATACACAGCTCCGCTATGCCAGTTTAAGCCTGCTGACATAGCACAGCTGTGTCAGTGATCAGAACACAGCAGCATGATGATTATTGCACTGCTGTGCTCTGAACACTGCAGTGACAGCGGCAGTGAGCAGCCTGGTATTGTACTACTAATCCCAGGCTGCCAATCACCTCTGACTCGCCGCAGATACTCACCTTGTCCTGGACCTCCGCTCAATGTTCGCAGCATCTCCTTTTGCATGGTGAGCGGTCACAGGATGAATTGGAGCGTGCAGCATAGCTGCGGTCTTAAAACAAATGGTACCATCTCCTCCCACAGCTGTGACCTGGACAGCCCAAGTGTTGAGCCCAGGTCACAGCTGGAGGCAGCCACAATGCAGGAGATACGGTCAGTCTCCTATGCACAGGGGCTGCTGTATTTGAGGTAAGTGTCATGCTCAGATACTTACACATCAGCAAATTAAAATGGCAGCCCCAGTGTGTAAAAACACATTTCATTTTGTATTAAAAATAATTGATTACATAATCAATAGTTATAAATACAAAATTAAAAAATATGGCACCTTCCCTTCAATTAGTTAGCTGCAGTCAGCCCAAATAATGAACTGTATTGTCAGTACTCCTGTACTAATTGGCCAACACTACTGCGCTGCTATTGAAAATTCCATCTCTCTGACATGTTTTGTCTTGCTCTTATGTCATTCCCATGGCTCCCCTGAGTATTATGGCCTTTTTTTTTTAATCAAGACATTTGGTCCAGAGATATAGGCCTTTTTATTCAGTACTAACTTTTATGGCGTTTATTAAGGGGGTGAGGCATGCAAGGTTTCCTTGTGGGCATGTTTTTAGGCTGCTTTTCATTATTATCCTGTGAGTCATGCCCCCTTAGTAAAGAACATGAAAAGTTGCACTAAATAAATAGGCCCTTCTATCTGAAACAGTATGGCAGATTTAATTTTTTTTTTTTAAAAAAAAGAAGAAAACGAAGAGTCAGCGGAGGAATAAAGTAGGAATAAATCAGAACCAAAAACTGGCCACATTTGACCAAGTGACAAATGTTCTTTAAAAGGTGCGGTCGAGGACTTTATTTATTTATTTTTTTTTTACTATGTGCTAAAAGAGGCAACTACCTTCCTGTTGTAGCCGGAGTCGGCACACTGACCAGTCCTGCAGACCATTCAGCTGATCCACATCAACAGAGCAGAAGCTTCTCTTCCGGTCTGCTCTGTCGTAGGGGCGTGACTGCGACATCATGCTAATTGACAGCCGGCTCCCCCAGTTAGGCAGCGCGGATCCAGCTGTTAATCAGAATAATGTTGGCAGTCCCACCCTGTCAACAGAGCAGAGCAGAAAAGAAGCCATTGCTCTGCTTGACGTGACGTCAGCAGAAGAAGCCGAGTCCCCGGCAGGAGCGGTCAGTGACTGCTCTGTGCCAGAGAAGAACGATGCCGAGCACAACAAACCGGTAGTTATCAACCATCTGTCCATTAGTGCTTAGGCACATCTTTTTTTTTTTTATCCCCTTTTAGACATCATTAATGATGTACTGACTATTCTAAAATAAATAGAAACACATTGAGGTTCCTTTTTATCTATATATAACTACTACACTACATACTTACGAAAATGGCATGGGGAAGGCAAATCGCTCCCGCAGGTCAACGCTCATAAAAGGCACATATTCAATGCCATTAATTTTTGATGTCTTCCTGTGAAAAAAAAAAAGCAGAAAACCATCAGCATGGAATGTAATGGAGGAATGAACCTGTGACCGATGTGTAGTGAAGCAGAGAATGCAGATGCTACAAGAATAGGAATCGTTAAGCACAAGTGAGGTGAACCATACCTGAGCACTTCGATCTCCTCCGATGTGTACCTCTGACGAGGTGGCTCGCTGTTTTGGGCCACCTGCCTGCCAGCTGATGGTTTATCATTCAAGCTGAAGTCTGGACCCAAAGGGAGGAAGCTCCGTGTTGGTTGGTTTTGGCTTTGCTTAGGGGCAGATGGCTTATCTTTGGAAGAAGATCTAGACCTGGAGTCTCTTAATGATTCTGCTCTATTGAAGAAAAGGAAGCAAAGTTTTATACTGGTACCAATATGTAAAGAGAGCAAATCAAAGCAGAATGTAGCAACAGGCGGGAAAACACCTTAATCACGAAATAGGTGTAATCCTACCGTAATGAGAAGTAATCCAAGGGACTAAAATTACCATTTCAAAATCTATATAGCACAGGAGTACTTTATATGACAGAACTGGATTCATCATTTTCCCCGGAATATATTGCGAGGCAGTATTTTAACCCGTTCAGGACTCAGCCATGCTCCATTTTTTTTGCACTTTTGGTTTTTCCTCTTCTCCCTAGAGCCGTAACCTTTTTATTTTTCTGTCACTATAGAGTTTGTTTTTTTATACTTTTGAATGACACCATTCACTTTACCCTACAATGCGCTGGAAAGCAGGAAAAAAAATTGGAGGGGATGAAATGCTGAAAAAAATGGCAATTCTAAGTGGATTTTTATCATCCCTTTCTGAGACCTGTAACTTTTTAATTTTCCAGTTGATTGACCCGCTTGTTTTTTACATGCCAAGCAGTAATTTTTATTGGTACTATATTGGAGTACATATGATGTCTTGATCACTATGTATTGTTTTTTTTTAATGGAGGTACGGCACCTGAAAAGTGCCAATTCTGGTGTTTTTAACTTTTTTTTTTTTAGACTTTACAATGTTTACTGTTTGGGTTAAATAGTTTTATATTTTGATAGATCGGACCATTACGAATTAGCAATATATATTTTATTCTTTTTATATCTTCATTTTTAAATTTGGGAAAAGGGAGGTGATTTCAACTTTTTCTTTTAAATTATTTTAATATGTGTTTATTAATTCCCATAGGAGTCTTGAACCTCAGAGTGTTTCATCGCTTTTACGATATTCTGCAATACTTTGGCATTACACAGCACTGTCTTCTATAAAGGTAACGCTGTGGCTTGGATTCACAGGAGCACCAAGGTGGCAGCCATGGGGGCTTTCAGTAGGTCCAGGGTTGCAATAACCCATCTGCACCCTGCAATCTTTTCTCTGATAGCGGTAATGTGCTCAAGCACATGTTGTGTCCATGTAAATGCTGAGAGATTGACAGTGGCATTTAAATAGTTAAACTGCAGTGATCAGGCGCTCTGGTCCCTGCTGTCAGAGGCAGATTCTGATTGTGTAACCCACATGGCACCTGTTGTGCAATTAGCAGTCTCAGCACCCTGTATTTGACCTATGATAGGTCACTAAATGAAACCGGTCATGTAAAATAATGCTATTAACGTGCAGATACGGGGATAATCCACAGGTTAATAGCGTACTGACACTGTGCAGCACTCGCACTGAGAGCCCCACTGCGGGGGAGGGGGAAGGGGGTGGGATAAAGTTCATTATTTCCTGGCAGCGGGTCTCTCAGTGCAGGGGCCACATGGTGTCAGAATACTATTAACCTGCAGATTAACTCCATATCTGCACATTAATAGCGTTATTTTATATGTCAGGTTCCCTTTAAGGAGTTAAGGATGCCCTCCTATTGTGTATAGCAGACTTTGTGATCAGCATCATAATACAAAACCAATAATTTATATAAGGTTTGCAAATAGCACAAATATTTCTACCCTCTTGGGATTTTTCTTTGGGAGCACATTGTGATTGCACAAGTATTTAGATAATAGAATTGAAGCATTATTTCCGGGGAAAATATGATGTGCTAACCCAGGAATGTGCCAGACCAGGAGAGAGGCGGCTGACACATCAGGAAGTACTGTGCTGAAACGACGCGGAAATCACCTGTCCAACGCTTGCCGAGCCAACTGCTTCAATTTTGTTTGCAGGTTTTGATCTGTAGTTTCATTGGACTAAATAGCAAAAAAAAAAAAAAAAAAAAAATTCTTAGAAAACATAATGAATCATTTCTTTTTTTTTTTTAATTATTATTGAGATTCAAATAGAACTAAATTTCCATATTCAAAGTACAAGAAAATAGTTGAATCAATAAGCCAAACAGAAGAATAAAAAGACCTCATCATATAACAAATGTATCTTACCTAAAGAACAAGGCTATAAATCGCACGGCAGGACAGAGAGCCCAACACCCTCTCTAATGCCCATTTCCACCACAGTCAGATGAAGGAATAGTGGTTGTAAAGACGGCTATTATTCAAGTATTATATTGACATACTAAGGCCTCATTCAGACGTCAAGAGTTTTTCATGTAAGCAAAAATAATGGGACCTGTGCCATCAGTTTTTCCATGTATGGATAAATAAATGACAAAGCTTCTCATATACTTTGCAATATTAAACATGACCAGTAAACAGACTGTACACTGATGCCATCCGTGTCCTTCACGGACCCATAGACTCGTATTGGCACTTTCCATCTGTGCTGCCAGAAAAAAATGGACATGTTTCCATGAGTATTTTGCAGACACACAGTCCGTGAAAAAACACGGACATGTGAACAGCACCATGGAATAAAATAGGTACATGTTGTATCTGTGAAAAACACTGGCTGTCTAACCTGAAGAATGCCAGGTACATAGAGAAACAGCTAGGGATAGGAATGTAAAGACCATCATACATCACCGAAATGGGAATCATTCAGGAGGAGGGAAGCCAAGGTCATCTATGGCATTCTCTACCTAAGTATCAGACCGTACAGCAGGGATTCCCAGGTTCCTTTGACTTTGTGTAGTGCGTTCCACATTTGCTACACTCCCTTTTCCAGTCTAATTACATTATTAATTTTGTTTAGAAATTCAGTAAATGTAGGAGGTGTCTGATCCAACTAGTGAGAGGCCAGAAGTAAGAGATGAAAAATACCAATTGCAGCAAGGGATTCAACATAAAACCTGTCAAACACACCTAAGATTATGGCCCCTGATTAATTAAATCTGGCGTTTCATACACCAGTCTTGATGAGGGGCATGCAGTGATAAAGTGCACTAAATATAATAAGAGGCACATGCCACTTAAAGGGGTATTCTGTCTCTTGAGCAGTTCAGAGCAATGCAAGCTCCTTACTTCCAGGTTTCTGGCAGGACGGGTTCTCCTCCTTGAGTGACCGCTTTGGTGAATAGTAAAACTGTAGTATTAGTAGAACTATGAAGCTCAGCACAGTTTCTCCTGTAACACATTCAGCTATCAGTGGTTTATTCTGAGTCTAAACTGAGTCTACACTGTTATCCCTGCATTTACACAAAGATAACAGGGCACTTGAACAAGCACACAAGACAGACAGACAACTGTCATTAGGAGACCTGCTGTAAAAGTTGGAGGGCTTGTGATTTATAACTGCATCTCTTCAGATAATGAGAGGAGGAGGAGAGAGGGCAAGGGAGATGAACAGCTAACTAGTGTATAGAAATCAAAAGACTGGACAGAGCTGGCTGGGATATTAAGGCTAACCCCTCTCCTGGAATAACTACTGTCTACTCTTGGCTCCATGGAAACAAGATGTACACTATATAAGATAAAATCTCCCATTGCAGGACAATGACAGCAAACAGAAAAAGCAAGTCAATTGCACACTTGATTTTAATGATTTTGTCAGTCAGGCGTTTCGACTTACCGTTGACAGGCAAAGCTCCACCGCCTCAGTGTACAACTCGATCGCCTCATCTACATTCCCCTTGTCATCTTCGTCAAATGCCTGGGTGACAAGGAAGTGTGCCCGTTCTAGATCCAAATGCTGCTTTGATTTTAAGGGATCAATATTCTGGGCTTGAACTGTAATGTAGCGAACAAAGAATACATAAATTACTACAATCCAACAGGTTAGGAGGACACTAAAAATTACCAATAAATATCTTGCCACTAAATTAGAATATCATACGAGTAGAGTGGATAATATACATTGATTTTCCTTTAAAAGTTGTGTCATGTTCAGCAAAGGCTGCTTGTGCCTTACACATCCTCTGTGAGTTTTCCACTACTGCAGGTCTGTATGACTCCATTACTGGCCAGTGGCCACAATTTCAAAGTTTTGGTGAATGTCTTAAAGACATTAGTATAGTTTGTTACTTATGTCAAATGACCACCCTACTGAAAACAACAGGAACCTGTCTCATATTTTTGACAGCTGAAAACGTTCTGTGACTTTAATATCATTGGCCTATGCTGCACATATGCCTTTAAGGGGGTTGTCCGAATTCCCCAAGAAAAATCCAAATTGCAAGGATGGTGTGAAAAGGACTGGATTATTTTCTAATTTAAACTGAGTGCCTCCTCCAATTGTTGCTGCTCCTTCACTGATTCAGGAACAGTTTTTCGTTTTCTTCTGCTCTCTTCTGTACCAGTTATACCCTCTTTTAAAGGTGCAAATTTTCTCTTCAAGCAAATGGCTGTATACCACAAAGCTTGTCAGTGAGTGTGGTCATATTCAGATTGGCTATAATTAGAGGAGAAAAAGCTAACAACCTCAGAAGTTCTGTGGTATATGCCCAGTTGGTTGAAGGGAAAATTTGTACCACACTGGGACATGAAACGTGACCTCATTCTTTGGTCAACTGACCACTGATGCATGTGACTGGCCACAGTAGTAAGGTCACTAGAGCAGGACACCATCAAATGTCCCTTGGGTGACGTCCTGTTCCAGTCCCATGATCGCTGTGGCAAGGACTCATCGGTCAAGTGACAAAAGAATGAGATATCATTGCTCCCTGTCTTGATGGAGACCATCAGAGGAATCGGCGCTGGAGCGCCAGGGCTTAGAACCCATAACTGTACTTTCTTTTTAAACTATGCATGGTGTTTGAAAGTTTTCGGTGGGAGTTGGACAACTTGTTTAAGTGTTTGACACTGGAGATCTGACCCTTGGGACTCCTCGCTAATCACCAGAATAAATGGGCTGCAATGATTCTTGCCATCAACATTATCTTCATAAGGAAACCCTTTAAAGTGTAACTGCGCTTTTAGAAAACGTTGGGCATTTCTGGGATACCTGATCGCTAAAAGGAAGGAGCAGGAGCACTGAGACAAGAGCTGGTCCTATCAGACTAAAGATGGGCTCAACAGAAAGTTAGAGGAGTAAAGTCTGCGTACTCAGACAGCAGCTCTGCTGAGCGCTTCTGTGCCTTCATTTTGGCAAATGCCGATACCCCACCAATCAAAAGGTCGGTCATCTCTATGAAATGTCAATGGTTTTCTATAAGTGCAGTTAGGCATTAAGTGTTAAAACAGCATCTGCATGAATTGGCCACATGAGTATTTGGATTTTGGGGCACAAGTTTAGGGAGTTTGTACCCCATTGTTTCCACATTTATAGCTTTCCAGAGCAGTGATCTTTTAGCAGAATTCCCTGGACACAAGATGCCAACATTTTCCAGTTTCTACATATTTCTGTCCACATTCTGTAGATATTATTATTATTATAGCGCCATTTATTCCATGGCACTTTACATGTGAAAAAGGGGTATACATACAAGAACAATTACACTAATCTTGAACACAATGTGACAGCGACTGGTACAGGAGGAGCGAGGTGCCTGCCCGTGAGGGCTCACAATCTTCAAGGGATGGGTGAGGATACAGTAGGTGAGGGTAGAGCTAGTCGTGCAGCGGTGTGGTGGATCAGTGGTTACTGAAGGTTGTAGGCTTGTCGGAAGAGGTGGGTCTACAGGCTCCTTTTGAAGGTTTCCACGGTAGGCGAGAGTCTGACGTGTTGGGGTAGAGAGTTCCAGAGTAGGGGGGAAGCACAGGAGAAATCTTGTATGCGATTGTGGGAGGAGGAGATAAGAGGGGAGTAGAGAAGGAGATCTTGTGAGGATCGGAGGTTGCGTGCGGGTATGTAACGGGAGACTAGGTTAGAGATATATGGACGAGATAGGTTGTGAATGGCTTTGTATGTCATGGTTAGGGTTTTGAACTGGAGTCTCTGAGCAATGGGGAGCCAGTGAAGAGATTGACAGAAAGGAGAGGCCGGGGAATAGTGGGGGGGGGGACAGGTGGATTAGTCGGGCAGCAGAGTTTAGGATTGGAGGAGTGCGAGAGTGTTGCAAGGGAGGCCACAGAGCAGGAGGTTGCAGTAGTCAAGGCGGGAGATGATGAGGGCGTGCACTAGTGTTTTTGCAGATTCGTGGTTGAGGAATGTGCGGATCCGGGAGATATTTTTAAGTTGGATTCGGGAGGAAGTGGAAAGGGCTTGGATATGTGGTTTGAAGGAGAGTTCAGAGTCCAGGGTTACCCCAAGGCAGCGAGCTTGATGGACTGGGGAGAGTGGACAGCCATTGACGTTGATAGATAGGTCAGTTTGGGGGGGGGGTGAATGAGATGGCGGAAAGATGATGAATTCTGTTTTGTCCATGTTAAGTTTTAGAAATCTAGCAGAGAAGAAGGATGAAATAGCAGATAGACATTGTGGGATTTTGGTTAGTAAGGAGGTGATATCGGGTCCAGAGATATAGATCTGTGTGTCATTAGCATAGAGGTGATAATGAAAGCCATGAGACTATGAGCTGTCCCAGGCCTAAGGTGTAGATGGAGAAGAGCAGAGGTCCTAGAACTGAACCTTGGGGGACACCGACAGATAGGGGGCGAGATGAGGAGGTGGTGTGTGAGTGGGAGACACTGAATGTCCTGTCTGTTAGGTATGAGGAGATCCAGGATAGGGCCAAGTCTGTGATGCCGAGAGATGAGAGAGTTTGTAGTAAGAGGGAATGGTCCACTGTGTCAAAGGCAGATGACAGGTCTAGGAGGAGGAGGACAGAGTAGTGTCACTTACATTTGGCGGTTAGTAGGTCGTTGGTGACTTTAGTCAGTGCAGTTTCAGTAGAATGGTGCGGTCGGAAACCAGATTGTAGGCGGTCGAAGAGGGAGCAGGAGGAGAGGTGGGAGGACAGCTCAGAATGGACGTGTTGTTCCAGTAGTTTTGAGGCATAGGGGAGAAGTGATATGGGGCGATAGCTAGTCAGAGAGGATGGGTCAACGGAGGGCTTTTTGAGGATGGGTGTGATTGAGGCATGTTTGAAGCATGAGGGGAAGACACCAGTTGTTAATGACAGGTTGAAGAGGTGGGCTAAGGATGGGATGAAGATAGTGGTAAGGTTTGGGATGAGGTGGGATCGGATTGGGTCAAGTTTACAGGTGGTGAGGTGTGATTTGGAGAGTAAAGAGGAAAGTTGATCTTCCGTAATGGTGGAGAAGGTGGTTTTGGAGGAGGAGGGTTGAGTAGGTGTGGGGACTTTAGGCAAAAGCTTTGTCTGATGGTGTCAATCTTCTGCTTGAAGAATGAGGCAAAGTCTTCAGCTGAAATAAAATGAGAGGGAGGAGGCACTGGGGGACAGAGGAGAGAATTGAAGGTGTTGAATAGTTGTTTGGGGTTGTGAGACAGGGAGGATAGGAGAGATGCGAAGTATGTTTGTTTTTTTTGCTGCAGTGAGTGTGGACTTGAAGGTAGTGAGGGACTGTTTGAATGCGATGAAGTGCTCATTGGAGTGGGACCTTTTCCATCTATGCTCAGCAACCCTGGAGACCCGTCGCAGTTCTTTAGTTAGGCTGGTATGCCAGGGTTGCCTGTTGATTGTGCGAGCTTTGGTATGTGTGAGGGGGGCGACCGAATCGAGAGCTGCAGCTGTTGTGGTGTTGTATAAAGTGGCAGCAACATCTGCATCATGTAAGGAACTAATGTCTGTAAGAGGGAGAAGGGATTCAGAGAGTGAGTGTAGGTCAAGGTGTTTGAGATTTCTATGAGGGTATGCAAGTGTGTGGAGCGGCCATTGTTGCCTTGGAGAGGGTAGAGAATGTAAGCAGGTTGTGGTCAGAGAGAGGGATAGGTGAATTAGAGAGGTTAGATAGGGAACAGAGGCGGCTGAAGATGAGGTCCAGTGTGTGGCCGTCTTTGTGGGTGGGTGTGGAAGACCACTGAGTAAGACCGAAGGAGGAAGTGAGGGATAGAAGCTGAGAGGGAAGTGTCAATGGGGATGTTAAAGTCGCCCATGAGGATAGTGGGGATGTCAATGGAGAGGAAATGAAGTAGCCAAGTGGTGAAGTGGTCAAAGAAAGTGGTGGTTGATCCTGGGGGGTGGTAAATGACAGCCGGTTGGAGGGGGGAGTAGATGCGCACGCAGTGCACTTCAAAAGAGGGGAGAGTAATATCTCATTCATCTTACTCTCATAGGGCCATAATGGGAAGTTTTCTGTGAAGAAGGTTAGCGTAGCTAGAATAACATAGATAAGCATTACTGTCCTTTGTGGGGAAATTCTATAAATCCCTGCATTGACTAAAAATACACATCTATGAAAACAATAAAACCTGTAAAACAAGAACACCGCGGGTGTGCGGGGGGGTGGTAAAGTCACTGTAAAATTCAGACGACAGTGTTTCAATAGACAGACAGTGTTAGCCTATAGGTCATGCACATTCATATGGTGAAATGTGCATAATGCTATATGAATTTGACGGGCCTCAGAAGTCCGATGCTCTTCTGGGTGGTATGTATCGGACTGTGATCGGCACTAGGAGCTCTACATGTGTGTGCACAAGCCTTTAGGCTAGCTTCACACATTACATCCAGATCATGGAGCAGATCACATCAGTATCAGGGATGGAAATATGGATGCATCCATAGTCTAATCTCTGAAAATAAACCTAGACAGGTATTTCTATCTGAAAAACACATGAAAGTAAACTATGGTACATTTTTAAAATATGTGCATATTTTATACATCCATGTGAGTGGAAGCATTAGATAACATTTGCTCTGTATGATGGACAGAAAACAATTGCCTATAATGTGCATTAGACAAATACTCATGTCACAGCAGCCTCAGGCCTCGTGCACAATTTTGTGTGTGCCTTTTGGCTTGTATGGTGCACAAAACAGAGCGGTATTCGGCACTGTATTGCAGGTTAGAATACATTCAGTGAAATAGTTGTGCAGCACTGTAAAAGGTTTTCTGTGATCTAGAGGTTTCCATACTATCTACTCACAGGAGAGATGATAAATGTATGACCACTCAGGGTCTCCGAGGCCCACGCTCCCCCAAAAAGTGTTGTGAACAGATTGTCAGCACCATGAGTGACAAACACCCGAGCGATGCAAACAAAGCTGCAGCAAGCATGCTTAAAGGGGTTCTCCAGTCATTCAAAAGTAATAGCATAGCTTTAGGTTACGTCATCAATATCAGATTGGTAGGAGTCTGATAACGGACAGCGTGATGGATCATCTGCCGGTTGTAAACAGCTGCATTAATTTTGTAGCCACCGCTGCCAAAGACTGCAGAGTAGCTGCTATACTTTTGAATAGAAGCTGATCTGCAGCGTTCGGCAGCAGTTGCTACACACTGAACGGGGCTGTCAAGTGCAGCTTTGTTCAATGATTACATTCAGAAATCATCAGAAGTGCTAACAGATGACAGGTGGTGGTGCCGGACCCTAACTGATCAGATATTCATGACATATCCTAAAGAATAGGAGGCCAATATCAAATACCTGGAGGTTCCCTTTAACCACTGCTTAATGCAACTTCTTACTGCAGCAGTGATCAATTGAGGTCTTGTTTTTCGGATGATAACATATTTATAATCCATCTTATAGATAGGTGATACATTTTCATTTCAGTCCCTTTAAACACTGATGACCTATCGTTAGGATAAGCCGTCAATATTGGACTGATGGGGTTTTCATACTGTACTGTGGCTCATTTTTTCATTGACTTGGGCATCGTTTACTTCATCTGCCAGTGTAAACAAGTTATAAAACTACCACAGTCTTTTAGTGCAGCCAGTCCGGAAGGTCCGTTTAAATGGACCTTTACTTACAGGTTGTGCACTGTGGCCCAAGCGCCCAAGTTATGTTAACGCTTTCATGAAGATTTATGTGACTTATCACAAATATAGAGTGTTGGGATACAGATGTGCATCTGGGAGTATACAGTAATAACAAGGAGTGATACAATGCACAAAGCGGGAGAAGGATAGACAGACAACTCCTACTACCATAATCCACTTACCTGCGGTATAAAGAGCTTGAACTCTTTCCTGGTACTCATTTATCTTGTCCTGAATATTCTCTAGTGTGGATCCTGCCATTTCAGCATAAATTAGGGCTTGAGCAGCTTCCTGCATTGTAGAAATCACCGGTCAGATTAAAAATGTTGTTGCAGTTTTAAAGAGAACCTCTCTCGGCAAAATTTTCATGTTAAGCTGCAGAGATACTTTTCCTTTTTTTAAAAAAGTCCAAGAGGGTGTTATCAGTGTTTTCACTGAGGCGTGTACTTTTTCCCCTTGTAAGATGCTGACCAATCAGAAGCACGCAGCAACACTCAAGGGAAAGAACACGCCCCCACAATAGCATAGATATTGTTCTCCTGAATGAGTGCTCCTGTGTATGGAAGAGTCGGGTGAGAAGGCGGACAGCCGACCAATTAGCTGAAGCATTGTTTAGCTGACAGCTATCTAATGTGTATGGTCTTCTTAACACAGCTGAGATGTGCTAAGAGGCATATCTACCCACTTAAAGGGGTTGTCGGGACCACTCACTTCCATACTGAAGGTAATCTAGCGGAGGAGAGTCTAGTTGGCATGTGACAGCAAGTATGCAAATCCTACTCATCATCAGTGGGCAGTGTTTGTGTCCCTCACATGGCTTCTAATGACGATTAGTTTCAGGGAAAGAGGCAGGAGTGTCAAAAGCACGGACTATGGCGGCAACCACTGAAGATGCAGGCAGAACCACTGACAATGAGGGCGTTGCGGACAAAAGCTGCGGTCACTTCACCATCCCCCCACTGAAACAGGACGTCATCCGGGGACAGTGGTGAAAGAAGATGCGGTAAGTGACTGCAGTGCCGCCCCCTGATGATGTCCTGTTTCGGAGGTGGGGTGTGTGATAAAAGCTGTGGGGAAGTTACTACAGGGCCATCCTCCTGTGATGTCACTCCCCTCAAATAAAGTGTCACAGGAAGTAAAGAAATAAAAGCACATACAGGGATTAACTATATAGGGAGAAGAGCTCCTGTGCTCCCCCTAGCGGTGGGGGCAGATGGGCAAAAAGTGTGTGAATGGAAACTTCGCTCCCCAAAAAGCTATACAATTAATTAAATCAGTACATTTTAAACCTTAAAACAAATTATGCTCAGTTTTGGAGGTATGCAAGTTCAGGCCTTGAGATTCACAAAAAAACAAGAGCTATACGCTACCGGCTTAAGTCATCATGACTCAGCGGGTTGGTAAGGTGCCCACTGCCTTCAATGCCCAGGAGGTAAATCCACCCCTTAATGGGCGCCTTGATGTTGCATCTCTGTCACTTCCAGGTCTAATTCCTTCTACGGCTATGTTCTCACACGTTATGGTTTTTTTCTGCAGCTAAATCTGCTGACAACTTTTCTCTGGCAGAAAAACAGCTGCATCAAAGCAGGTTTTCCTGCGTTTTTTGCAGTTTTTTTAACACTGTCCTTCTGTCTCTATTTAGGCATGTACATAAAGTTCTGTGAAAAAAAAAAAAAAGAATCCCATTCTATTTTGCCATCAAAAACGTAGGTGCGTCCTTTGCTGCGTATTTTGCAGTGGTTTTTTTCAACCACCCCATTACTTCCTATGGGTGAAAAAACGCTGCAAAAACAAAATGCTAAAAGAAGTGAAATGCTCTATTTTCCAAATACGCCAGCAAGGCAGAAAATACGCAGCAAACAAAAAGCAACATATGTGAACAGAGAATTCTGGTTTCTCATAGACTTTGCTGGTACTGCAGACACAGCTGAAAATTTGCATAAAAATCTGCTGCAAAATACGCAGCAAAACACAACGTGTGTGAACATAGCCTTACAGTTCATGCAGATTATTATTTACCATATGTCCCAATATGACAATGAAAACCGGCTTCTTGGAATTATGACATACGGGCAATGGTATTTGATCCAAGAATGCAGGGAGTGAGGTCAAGTGTTCTCAATCTCACGCGGTGTCTGACACATAGCAGTATATGGATGGTATACACCTAGTATAGAACTAGGACAAGTAACAGACACACACTACAAGAGTTCTGTCAATAGAAATTAATTTCTAGATCTCAGTAAGATTTTCATCAAGGATTTATACTGACGCCCATGCACTCTGGTAATTGTGCCAGGTAGTGCTCCCACATATCTGTAATACCCCCGTATGACCCATTCTGCACCAGTGTATGCCTCTAGCTTCATACAAGATGCACTTCTCATAAAACATGCAGTATCCTCCAACATCACATGCTGGAATACTAAAGGGATATTACAAGATTAAAAAGCTAGGGGATAACTAACTTGTCTTATGGTATTAGTTGCCGGTTTGGCACCAAGGTAATCAAAATGGCGCGTGATATTCACGAATTTGGAGCAAAGTGAAAATGGGGGTTTTCTTCCTGAATTGAACTGGTTTTGCCATACTCAAAAATACACCAAAAGGGGGACTGGAGTGAAGTTGAGCCAAATTTACAATTGATGAATCAGACAAAAATATCTTAAATAGAAAGACTGCGCTCACAAAGAAGAAAAAAAAAAAAAAAAAAAAAAACGACCAAGGAGACCACATATAGAATATACATAAAAAAGGTGCAAATAGAACATGGATTTGGGTTATAAAAAAAAAAAAAAAAAAAAAAGACACAAAACTACACAAAGATGATGAATCGGGACCACTGTATTTTAGTAGGGTGCCAGAGTGTAACTGTGACATTTCAAAAAGTTGCAAATGATAAATTGGGCCAAGTCATCTGGATAATGAAAACCACGCCAATTATGCCGAACCCCCAAAAAAAGATGAAACCAAGTGACGTTAGCTTAAATAAAGGCTCAAATTAAATAATGAATAACGCACAAACATAAAAGTCACTTGTTTGCGCCTTTTTTCTGGAGTAAAATTGGTTCTAAGACGATAATGAATTGGGGTTCGTGTTTTTAAATTTCATTCTCAGGCGCCACAGCTGAACACAGAGTCCTGAAGCGGTTAATGAAGGGGTCACGAATGATGGGGAGGGCGAGTATCGAAATGTCTGATATGCAAGTCTAAAAAAAAAAGATGGTTCTGGTCTCTGGTTTGTAAAAATGTTAAACAAGAGGCTTCATGAAAAAAACTACGGTGTTTCCTGAAAGTGTTAAAGTCATCAGGTTCGCCCACTTGAAAAAACAAAAAACGTGTTACACATAGGACTTAGCTCCTATAGAAATCACACCTGTAATATTTCATTGGTTTAGTTGCCATAAAAAAAAGCAAACTATTTCATATGCAAATGAGGGGCTTTGGCACACTCTTGCATGGACAAGGCCTCAGTGCACAGTTATGCCTCCTCCATTTGCATACTGAGCACTTTGAGAGCTCTAGTGAGCGGTGCCTGAACTCAGAGGCTCTGCATCTCCGCAAAGACAATGCAGGAGCCCAGCCAAGTTCACATAAGGTCATTGTTGGCTACCATCGCTGACTACTGTCTTGTGCCCCCACTCAGTACTGCAGATAGAAGCCAACGATGAGAGCCAGAAATGACACTGTGTGAACACAACCAGGCTCCTACAGCGTGAGTGCAGAGCCACTGATTGGCATATGTTGATTGAGTTCAGATCTGTCAATCATCAATCAGTGGCTCTGCCCCTCCCTACAGAGTCCAGCCATGCTCATAGTGTTATTGATGGCTCCTATCTTCAGTACAGTACTGAGCGGTGGCCGCCGCAGATGAGAGCCAGCAATGACACTATGTGAGCGGTGCTGCAGTCCCGCAATCCTGATTTACAGCGCTGAACTGAATCAGTGGCTCTGCACCTCAGTACGGACACTGCAGAAGTCCAGCCACATTCACAGTGTCATTGACGGCTCTCATCTCTGGCTTCTGTCTGCAGCCATAGCTTATACAGTACTGCAGACAGGAGCCAGCTGGACACCTGTATCGTCTGGACTAAGATGCAGAGCTGTTGAATAAGTTCAGGCAGCGCTCGCTTGAGTGCTGTCAATCAAATAGTGACAGTGTTCAGTATGCAAAATGACTGGGTGTAAAGGTGCACTTATCCATTGGATACACCAAAACCCCTCATTTGCATACAACATAAATACTTTTTTTTCTGCCCACTAAAATCTATATTACAGATGTGATTTTTATAGGGGCTAAGCCCCCTACATATCTGTATAAGTGCCTTAGTGTTTTAGAGATGACAGAACCTGACAGCATCTTTACTCACTGTGTATTGGCAGTGCTTTTTCACCTCCTAATATCGTTTTTATTGATCCCCATATTAACTCGAAATGCTGCTGCAGTATGTTTAAAGCACCAATACAGCGTTTTGGTCTTTTTATTTCAGTCCTGGAGTAGTGGCACTAATGTAAGTTCCCTAACCCTAGTATTATACTTACCAGCTGCCGTCTTCAGCTGTTCCCGGCCCCACTCCGATCCTGAGCCGCCATCTTGTGATCACAACTTGTGACCGGATGTCAGAGGTGACGGTAATCAGCTCTCAATGTAAGTCTATGAGATCCTCATTCTGGCTCTCATAGAAATACATTGGCAAGTGACCTCTGGCTCGCCCAGTAAACATTGGAGAGATCAGTCAGGACACAACGTGCTGGAGTGGTGCTTTAAAAGATGTGTAATGTGGGTGTGCACCCGGACTAGGCCATGACTGCTGTAACCTCTTCTCCTCCTCCCTGCACATGCTGAAATTTCAATCACAATGCAGAGGACATGATACCAGCACACAGTTACAATGAACAGCATCAGTCTCAGACTAGTCCAGGTACACGCATGCACCATTAAAGAGATTTTTTTTTAACCAGTTCAATGCTGGTCCATTTTTCCCAGTTGATGACCAGGCATGGTTTCAGGTGTTTTTTTTTTTTTAATACATGTGGTTTTAAGAGCTTCAGAATTTTTCTTGTTCTGATTCCTAAATAATTTTTCCCCTTTTTTTTTATCCATTTAACAAAGTTACAGGGAAAATTCAGAGACCTGCCTGCACTGCAGAGCTGACCTGGATATGCTGAAGCCCAGCAGCTCCTGCTCTACCTACACCCAGAGATCACATGACCACTGGGTCCAGAGGAGGAAGCACTGTCACTACTTCTATACTGTACACACATAGCTTATTCACCAGGATGAGGTGCCTAGTCGAAGAGGCAGGGCCCGATGGCTTCTGCCTGCCCATCTGACTAAACTGACTCCCCGTGTATCTGCCGGTCTAGCTGTGTGGGCGCCGGACAGGAAGAAGTCAGCGGGTAGCTGCCTCTGGAGTAGGCACTTCTCCCCCCAGACACAATTTCAACTAGGTTTTTCTCTAATGCACATCAGTGTTTCAGAGTGAAACAGTTACTTAGATGACAGAAGTCAGTCTCTCCTGGTCCAGGCAGCAAGAATCAGCTGACAGTTCCCTTATAAAAGATAGTAGCCAGTGGCCTTGGTTACAGAAGGGGCCATTATTCTATGTCGGACCCCGAATCTCATACCTTATAATAGAATACGGCTTCCTTGTATTTTCCTATTTGATCGTTGACGACCGCTAACTTTGCAAACTTCAGAGCATCCAGTTCTAGTGTGGAGGCATCCATGGTGACAGCTGGAGATCAGAAGGTGACAGCACCACAGAGAATAATAAATATCGGAGGATAGGGTGATGTGCAGGCACCTGTCACTACAGGGGTCTCCAGGAGTGTGCACTGGGGCCTCTTCTATCTTACAGTCCAGGAGATGTCCTGCGCTGGAGCTAGTCAGTAAGCAGATCGGCTGTTTCTTGATTGTCAGATCACTGTCCAGCCAAGATTGTCTGTGTAGGTCTCATAGTCCGTCCTCGGGGTGACATGCGGGACCCATCACACCTGTGCCAGGGCCGGATACACCAGGAGGGGGCAGGGCACCATTGCCAGGCTGGAGGAGTAGTAGCCGATCTGGAGAGTAGTCTCCTGGTCTCCTTTATAAACCTTCCTGGGAATCCAGTGCTAATGCCCAGGCACGGCTAATCCGCGGTCTTTGGGAAGGACTCCTGCCTCCGGTGCCCTCAGACTGGGCAGTGCCAGGCTGCCCTGCGCTCATCCATGGAGGTGTTTATGTTCGGGCACGCTGAGTAGGAGGGAGCAGCCTCCACCCGTCACTGACACAGCTGCTCCTCCCCGCTCACCTGCTGCTAAGGACCGGGCTGACAGACAATGCGGAACTGACCCGGCCGCGTCCCTCCTCCGACCTGACAGGCAGGAGAGGACCTTCCATGGGACGTACAGTCTGGGGAATGCGGCTTCCTGTTAGTACTGGGCATGCGCAGATCTGTCTGACGCGTAGTTACCCGATCAGAGAGACTTCTGGACGTGACTCTGTATGAACGTAAAAGTTCCTATGTTACGGGTGGCGTCCAATAAGGTTACAGCTATCATTTTTCCAGCGTTGGTTTGATAATAAAAACTTGATTTTGATTGGGTGCTGTGAGTCTGGTGGTCTGTCTTACCTACACATGCTGGACACATGAGAACTAATGTTGGGAGCAATTTTCTTAATTTGTAGGAATGTACATAGATTTATTACAGCTCACTGACTACTAAACGTGCGTGGCATTCTGAAGTCACTTTGCCTTATCAGCCTTTGTACCAAGAATGGTGCTAGTCCTTAAAGGGAACCTGTCACCAGAAATAAACGCTATTAACCTGCAGATATGGGTTATTATGCTGCCCGATGCCTGCATGCAGCCGAATGCAGTGGGAAGAAAATGAACCCCCCCCCCCCCCGGCATTCGGTTTCAGTCATGGGGACGGCGCCGGTGGGGGTTCAGTCATCGCTCTATGTATAGACAGCGGTGGCTGTAACCGCGCCCTCGGCCCGGACTGACACTCCCTCTTCACTGCTTCATGTAGATCCGCTGTGTATACATAGAGCGATGACTGAACCCCCACCGGCGCCTTCCCCATGACTAACACTGAATGCCGGGGGGATGCGGGGAGGGTACATTTTTCTACTCTAGCTAACTGCTATTTTTTTCCACTTCCTTTTTGATCATGCTTTGTTTGAGAATCTTAGTGCATGCTGGGATACTCAACGAAACGTCATCAGGGGACAGAGGCTGTGGTCACTGTTCAGCCCCTGCCCCATCCCTGAAATTAAGCTTCAGTGATGCACATTTCAGGGGCTGGGCTAGTCCCTGTGTGATGTGGACAATGACCATGCTCTGTTGTCGGCTCAGATCAGCAGTAACAAGCCAGCAACAGAGCGCTTTGTCAGAATACCCAGTGCAGAGACTAGCACCGCCCCCACAAGTGACATCAGTGGTCTCTGCGCGCTGGATATTGTGACAACGCTCTGTTGCCTGCTTGTTACTGCTGATCTGAGCCTTCGGACCACCCCTTTGTTATGGTAAATATTTATACTTTGCTTTGATTATTATTTTACACAATTAAATATATATCTAAATAATATAATATTAGCTTTATAAGTGATATTCATAAAAGCAGTAACGGTGTAGAGCTGTGTTTCTGTTACACTTTCATCTGTTTTTTTTAAAGTATAGTTAATTGGAGAGAGCTAGTTTTCAATTACAACTGTTATTTCCAATTAAAATACTTTTTCTCTTAGGTAATGTTAACTACCCCCTTTCTTCTGGGGGTGTAATAAAATACTTGTTGCTTGGGATCTGAGGACAGACAAGAATTGTACACTCAGACACTAGCTGTGTGTTATTTTCTTTCTCCCATGCCTCATATTTATTTATTTAACTTGAACCAAAAATGGCAGACAGATTTAGAGATAATTTGTTATCTCAATTCAAATGAGCTGTTCTTGAAAGGGCTACCACAACATTACATGGTGCCGAAAACCAGGATGGTTAACTTGACCTCTCTGTGACCCGACTGCAAGGACCTTTCCCATAAATCACTGAAAACAATTCAGCTGTGAGTAGCTGTTAAATATTAATTACGGATATTCATTTTATTCTTAATTCTGTATCCATACACAAGATTGCATCAGCCTGTGCTAAACATTCAGGCTATTTTTAGCTCAGCGTAAGTTAATGCCATATATAGATAACAGATACTATGAGGGGGCTCTATAACCCCATGTTAGAGACAGGGTGGTGCTCTCTTGCCACTGCACACTACACCAGACGAGGATCTACGCTGGCTGAGGAAACAGCTGCCGATGTAGGCCCAAGGAGACACGTGTTTTACCCGGACATGTGCTTGACACAGATGGACGGGAAATATCTTTCAGGATTCAAAGACAAATGAACAATCACTTTGTAACTATTTCACCTATTTTATGTAACTACTTCAATTATTCTTTTGAATGGACAATCCAAGAATAAATCGATACATTTTTTTATAAGAATATCGTGATATATATTCTTTAATCAATCACATCTGATAAGAAGTCCTCTATAAAAATATACGTAAATAAGTATTTTTTTACAGTAGCCCTTTGTGTTACAAAGTTTCAGTGCTTTCTGATGGTCCAAGACGGGAATGTAGTGGTCCTATAAGACCATTCTTATCAAACCTCTGCCATTGTTTGGATTTTGTGTGTATGATTGAACTTATAGAGTTATAAGATAATTTGTTGTGTATTATGTGTTTCAGTGTGATTTTAGACATATATAACTAACAATTGTTGAATGAAATTGGTTGAGTAACTGAATATAAGGGACAAATAAATATGTCCTTAAAGGGAATCTGTCACCCCCTGGGAGAGTTGAGACCTCTACTATGGGCATACAGGTTATTGAAAAGTAAATCTATACCTATCCCTGGACGCCAAGAAATCCCCACCTATCTGCTTAGTAAGCCCAGAAATCCCCGCCTATCTGATTGGTAAGCCCAGAAATCCCCACCTATCTGCTTAGTAAGCCCAGAAATCCCCGCCTATCTGATTGGTAAGCCCAGAAATCCCCGCCTATCGGTTTATTTAGCATATTCCCACCCTCCCCTGAACGTCACAGAGCCCTGTGATGTGAACGCATCTCACTCACTTCACAGTGACTCCCCGGCACGCTTTGCTTTAGAACAGGGTTCCCCAACTCCAGTCCTCAAGGCCCACCAACAGGTCATGTTTTTAGGATTTCCTTAGTATTACACAGGTGATAGTTGCATCACCTGCACAGGCAATAATTCCATCACCTGTGCAATACTAAGGAAATCCTGAAAACATGACCTGTTGGTGGGCCTTGAGGACTGGAGTTGGGGAACCCTGCTTTAGAACACTGCAGAGAACAACGGGGCCGGGAGAAAAAGAAGTGCTCCTGATGCTCTGTGCATGAGCGGGAAGTGAGTGAGAAGAGGGCACGCCACAGGGCCCTCTGACGTGCAGGCGAGGGGGAAAATGCGCTAAATAAACTGATAGGCAGTGATTTCTGGGCTTACTAATCAGATAGGCGGGAATTAATAAACAGGCGGGGATTTCTTGCCTTTCTAAGCAGACAGACGGGGATTTCTTGGCGTCCGATGCCAAGCATGTGAAAACAGATTTTTTAAAACTACATTTCTCTGCAATGAGACCTCTACTATGGGCTATACAGGTAGGTATAGATTTACTTTTCTATAACCTATATGCCCCTAATAGAGATCTCAAATCTCCCAGGGAGTGACAGATGCCCTTTAATTGATATAAGAGGTCCCATTAGGCGTGTCCAGAGGACATTCAACTCACGTTGAGTTGAAACAGGCAGAGTGATTGAGATACGGGACTCTACGTGAAAAAAAAAAGATCGCTGTGGAGTAGATCCCTGAATGAGCACGCATGAATGAATCGTCACTTGTCATTCTGGGAAAGGTGCACAGATGTGGTGCCCTGGGTGTTGTATGCCAGACTGAGCCCTACAGGAGTTTCATGTGGAATTTTTGGAGTTTCTGTGTTATGCTGAACAAATATAATAAGTCTGTTAAGAAACTGCCATAATTGCTGCATTTCTTTTAGCGCTGTTCTTATCTCTGTGCCGCGTTGAAGGGAGGGGCTGGTGATCCTGCGCAGGAGTGAAGCTGCTGCAGCTGTATGCAAGTTTTCTGTGTTGAGAAGTGTGTGGGTTTTTAAAGACACAGTACTGCACGTAAAGTTGAAAGTTGTAAGTTGAAGTTGAAGTTGGATGCTGAATGTAAAATATTATGCCTATTTTAGGAAGATTTGGAAATAATTATTTGGTCATCAGTGTGTTTGTACCTGCTTCCAGTTGTGTGGTTGCTGTACAGCTGGTTAAGGATCAGCAGAGGGGGGTAGCCAACTGCTAAGCTGGTATAGTAGATGAGAGGGCTATCACACCTGGGCCTTCCTACTTTAGTCAGCAGGTTTTAGTGGGTCAGAGAGCCGCGCGAGCCTTCCCACTGTCCATGGAGCTGGTCTGGTAGGTGGGAGGCCTATCACTCCTGAGCCTTTCTATTACAGTCAGCTGGTCTAACGGGTGAGAGAGCTACCAGAGCCTTCCCGTTACACCCTGTAGGTCTACCAGTTGAGAGAACTACCAGAGCCTTCCCGCTACACCTTACTAGCTCATTCTGACTTGCTAGAGTGTGGCCTGTAGACAAGGTCCAGGCACACTGAGAGGGCATTTGCAGAAAGGTAAGCTGTGTGAAGAATAAGTTGAAGCCATGGGCAACTTGTTCTGTGTGCAGTCAGGGCTCCCAATGGGATTCAAAACAGCTATACAGAGAGTAAGAAGGAATGGGAGAAGTGTATTTGTAATTGGGAAGGATTACTGGAAGATAGATGGAAGCAGACTTGAGCTGGCTAGGATTTGGTTAGAAGTATTCAAAGCGTCTCTCAATGAGTGAACATAAATCAGAGAAAATAGACATAGAACTGTGATTGTAATCTATGATACATGAAAATGCAGAGACCCCTGTAGTCTCTGTACTTGATGTAAAACTTGCATCCTTCTTGACACCCTGCCTTATGCAAGAGCTGCAGATATTGTATACAGAATCCCCGTGCAGTTAATTCATGTGTCCTGTGGGTCCCCATGTCCATGGATGCCCAAAGTGCCTCAGCCCCCATGAGGACCACAAGTCATGTACACTTTATACCTCCTAGGATAGAAAATAACCTGCTGGTACATGAACCACCATAGGTATAGCCAGTAGCATAATACATTGGCCCTGGTCCCCTAGTGAGCTCAACGCTCTTCTTACCCTGCTCCCGGCCCCCTTAACATTCTAACATTTAGCATGTGTCCCCATGGTGTTGAGGAGGCATATCGAGTCACATATCTAGTCTCAGTCATTTTACAGTGACCCCTTATTATTGCTGCAGTGTTTCATTAACATCCTTAGACCCATAGTCCTGACCGAAGTTAGCACTAGTCGCCTGGCGTGGTGCAATATGCGATGGGTGGATCTGAAGGAAATAGCCTGAGGGCTGAAGTAGAAAGCATGTCAAAGTAACGTCGCTGCAGCGCGCGATCTGGACGAGAGACCGCCCAACTCCTCATGTCTAGCGCGGCCATAGTGAATTCCTGGCGGCGCCCACTGGGTAACACTGCTTCATCGCCGCCCCAGCTGCCACAGCACCCTCCGCTGCCACAGACACGGCCCCAGCCGCCTTCGCTGCCGCAGCCCCAGTCGCCCCGCCACATCACAAAAACTACATTTGGACCATAAGACGCACCCCCTTTTCCCCAAAAAAATTTTGAGAAAAAATGCGTCTTATGGTCTGAAAAATACGGTATACAGTACAGACCAAAAGTTTGGAAACACCTTCTCATTTAAAGATTTTTCTGTATTTTCATGACTATGAAAATTGTACATACACACTGAAGGCATCAAAACTATGAATTAACACATGTGGAATTATATACTTAACAAAAAAGTGTGAAACAACTGAAAATATGTCTTATATTCTAGGTTCTTCAAAGTAGCCACCTTTTGCTTTGATGACTGCTTTGCACACTCTTGGCATTCTCTTGATGAGCTTCAAGAGGTAGTCACCGGAAATGGTTTTCACTTCACAGGTGTGCCCTGTCAGGTTTAATAAGTGGCATTTCTTGCCTTCTAAATGGGGTTGGGACCATCAGTTGTGTTGTGCAGAAGTCAGGTGGATACACAGCTGATAGTCCTACTGAATAGACTGTTAGAATTTGTATTATGGCAAGAAAAAAGCAGCTAAGTAAAGAAAAACGAGTGGCCATCATTACTTTAAGAAATGAAGGTCAGTCAGTGTGAAAAATTGGGAAAACTTTGAAAGTGTCCCCAAGTGCAGATGCAAAAACCATCAAGCGCTACAAAGAAACTGGCTCACATGAGGACCGCCCCAGGAAAGGAGGACCAAGAGTCACCTCTGCTTCCGAGGATAACTTTATCCGAGTCACCATCCTCAGAAATCACAGGTTAACAGCAGCTCAGATTAGAGACCAGGTCAATGCCACACAGAGTTCTAGCAGCAGACACATCTCTACAACAACTGTTAAGAGGAGACTTTGTGCAGCAGGCCTTCATGGTAAAATAGCTGCCAGGAAACCACTGCTAAGGACAGGCAACAAGCAGAAGAGACTTGTTTGGGCAAAAGAACACAAGGAATGGTCATTAGACCAGTGGAAATCTGTGCTTTGGTCTGATGAGTCCATATTTGAGATCTTTGGTTCCAACCACCGTGTCTTTGTGCGACGCAGAAAAGGTGAACTGATGGACTCTACATGGCTGGTTCCCACCGTGAAGCATAGAGGAGGAGGTGTGATAGTGTGGGGGTGCTTTGCTGGTGACACTGTTGGGGATTTATTCAAAATTGAAGGCATACTGAACCAGCATGGCTAACACAGCATCTTGCAGCGGCATGCTATTCCATCCGGTTTGCGTTTAGTTGGACCATCATTTATTTTTCAACAGGATAATGACCCCAAACACACCTCCAGGCTGTGTAAGGGCTATTTGACCAAGAGGGAGAGTGATGGGGTGGTATGCAAGATGACCTGGCCTCCACAGTCACCAGACCTGAACCCAATCGAGATGGTTTGGGTGAGCTGGACCGCAGAGTGAAGGCAAAAGGGCCAACAAGTGCTAAGCATCTCTGGGAACTCCTTCAAGATTGTTGGAAGACCATTTCCGGTGATTACCTCTTGAAGCTCATCAAGAGAATGCAAGAGTGTGCAAAGCAGTCATCAAAGCAGAAGGTGGCTACTTTGAAGAACCTAGAATATAAGACATATTTTCATTTGTTTCACACTTTTTTGTTAAGTATATAATTCCACATGTGTTAATTCATAGTTTTGATGCCTTCAGTGTGAATGTACAATTTTCAAAGTCATGAAAATACAGAAAAATCTTAAAATGAGAAGGTGTGTCCAAACTTTTGGTTTGTACTGTATATATTACTGATATTTACAATCATAAAATTGAAAATTGAATGAACTTACAAGTACTACTCACTAAATTAGAATATCATCAAAAAGCTAATTTAGTTCAGTTCTTCAAAACCAAAAAGTGAAACTCATATATCATATAGAGTCATTACAAACAGAGTGATCTATTTCAAGTGTTTGTTACTGTTAATGTTGATGATTATGGCTTCCAGCCAATGAAAACACAAAAGTCATTATCTCAGTAAATTAGAATAATTAACAAAAAGCACCTGCAAAGGCTTCCTACGCGTTTAAAAAGGTCCCTAAGTCTGTTTCCGTAGGCTCCACAATCATGGGAAACACTGCTGAGTTGACAGATGTCCAGAAGGTAGTCACTGACACACTGCACAATCAGGGTAAGCCACAAAAGGTCATTGCTAAAGAAGCTGGCTGTTCACAGAGTGTTGTATCCAAGCATATTAATGGAAAGTTGAGTGCAAAGAAAAAGTGTGGTAGAAAAAGGTGCACATGCAACCGGGATAACCGCAGCCTAGAAGGAATTGTTAAGAAATGGTCATTCAAAAATTTGGGGGAGATTCACAAGGAGTGGACTGTTGCTGAAGTCATTGTTTCAAGAACCACCACACACAGACGTATGCAGGAAATGGGCAACAAGCAGGGGCGTACATAAAAATCATGGGGCACCATAGCAGAAGCTCTAATTAGGCCCCCCTCCCCACAATAAATAAATATTTGTCTGTGTCACAGAAGAGCAGATCTCACATTTTTTCAGCCTTTACATAGTAATTTTCCTCCTGCTGAAGTCCTACATTCCTCCTTAATTGCCCCCATAAAGTATGATGCCAATAAAAGTGCCCCCCAAACACAGTATGATACCCCCATAGTGCATTCCTCCACATTAATCTCCACATGCACAGTATAATGACCCTACTGTGCGCCACGTCAACTTCCAGGGCAAAGTATAGTGACCCCCAACACAGTATGATCCCCCAACTGTGAGCCCTCCATACAGTATAATGGGCCTACATGCAGTATAATGGCCCGCACTAGCCCTCCAAACAGTATAATGGCCCCACACAGCCCCCCAAACAGTATGATGGACCCCACACAAACCTTCACACAGTATAATTGCTTTCATACAGTATAATGGCCCCCCACAAACACATAGCCCTCAAAATGTTATAATGACCCCGCATAGCCTTCCATATAGTATAATATGCCCCCCATAATTCTCCATATAGTGTAATGTGTCCCCCATAATCCTCCATATAATATAATGCATCCCCCATAATCCTCCATATAGTATAATGAACTTCCCATTGTCCTACATAGAATATAATGCACACCCCATAGTCCTCCATACAGTATATTACACACCCCATAGGGTAAAATGCAGCCCCCATATAGTATAATACACCGCACAGTCCTGCAGTAGTATGGGCACAACGTACACACTGATTTTAAAATACCGTATATTTTAAATAATCCGACCTGAGTATAAGCCGAGGCCCCTAATTTTACCACGAAAAAACTGGGAAAACGTATTGACTTAAGTATAAGCCTAGGGTGGGAAATGCAGCAGCTACTGGTAAATTTCTCCATCCTGGTACGCATGGCTCTCTCATCACCAATCCTGGTTTGTATGGCACCCCTCATCCCCCAATCATGGTACGTATGGCCCCCTCATCCCCCAATCCTGGTATGTGTGGCCCCCCTCATCCCCCAATCTTGGTATGTGTGGCTCTCCTCGTCCCCCAATCCTGGTATGCATGGCCCCCTCATTCCCCAATCCTGGTATGCATGGTACCCCTCATCCCCCAATCCTTGTATGTATGGCACCCCTCATCCCCCAATCCTGGTATGCATGGCCTCCTTATCTCCCAATTCTGGTATGCATGGCGCCCGCGCATGGCCCAATCACTGCACACATAAAACAAATAAACACTAATACTCACCTTCCTTCCTCACTTCTGCTCCAGCACTGCGTCCTGTCTGCCAGCAGCTCATGTCAGCATCTGAGCAGTGCGCGCTCTCAGACGCTGACGTGAGCTGCCGACATATTCACTCCTCTCCATACCAGGACTATGGGCGTGGAGAAGAATGAATACGAATTCTCTTTAGTAGCGGGCACTGTCAGTGTAAGGGGGAAAACCGGGGTGTAAGTACTTTCAGAACAAGGGATCCGGAACTGCCGGGGCCGTGGCTCTGGTTGCAGGGGGAAGACAGACTGCGAGCACAGGAGTCAGGTGACCAGGAAGCTGGGGGTGTGTCGAGAGCCAGAGCTCAGGGGTCAGGTGACCAGAGAGCTGGAAGCGTGTCTAGGAAGAGGGAGAAAAAGGAGTTTTGCGCGGGAAAGCAGGCAGTTGACAGTGGGAGTCAAGCCTGACTAGAGGGAGAAGAGACACAGGGTCCGTGGAGCCGAGCAAGTGAGGTGCAGTGTTATGGACTAGGGGCTCAGCGGGTCAAACCGGAGACCGCCCGCTGCTGCCAGAAGATGGAGCATTGTTTAGGCGGGAAAGCCAGAAGAAAACAACACCAGCATCAGCTGGCATCTGCCTTGTTGAGAACAAGAGTCAGCTAAGTGTAAAACTGCTGATTACAACCGTGTCGACTCTGCTACATCTAGCCAAACTGTGAATTGTCGTTTATAGTCTGTTACCTGCTACTCCCCTTGTTGGCACCATATTTTCCCATATTTCCCCTGTTACTCCCTGCGTGGAGATTGACCCTGTTACAGTAAATCCCCTTTGTTTATTAACCCTGCAATGGCTGCTCTGTGTTTCTGTGTCACTGCATCTAAAGTACCTGTGTTACATTTGGCGTAGTCGGCAGGATGCAGTCTTTAGACACAGACACTGCAGATCAGTCCATCCTGGGAGCCTCTGGATCTAGCTTGCTGCTGGGGGCCATGCTCAGCAATCTCCCGAAGTTCACCGGGGACAACATGATGCTGTGGGACTGGGTTGAGAGAGTTAGGAGTATGTTACGCATGCATCCGATGACCCCAGCGATGCAAGCCGAAATAGCCTCACTGGCCCTAGACGGCGAGGCCCGGCACTCTGTGATGTACCGCCCTCCTCATGACCAGGATACTGTAGAAAAAGTGGTGCGGATATTGGAGGAGATGCATGGGGATCCCACCAATGTAGGAGAGGTGAAGATACGGCTGTTTCACCAAGTGCAGCAGGAAGGGGAGACTGTGACGCAGTATGTTAATGCATTACAGAGGGTGCATGCCTATATCACTAGAAAAGACGACATGGGGAATTTGGGAATGGGCCCCCCTGACTTGATCTTAAGGGACCAATTTGTGGCAGGCCTCAGGGATATGCAGCTGAAGCAGGCCTTGTGGGAGCGCCTGCGCACTAACCCATGTATGACTTTTCTAGAAGTGGGGGCGGAGGCACGTGTGAGAGAGCAGGAGAATGGGGTGACGGCCCTGGCGGGGATGGTCCGGGTTAATGAGGTACCCACCCTGCCTGCAGCTGAACCAGAATGGGTGTGAGAGATGCAAAAGGAGATACAGGAAATGCGGGGTGAATGGTCCAGTCTCAAAAAGACCCCTGCACCGACACCAGAGATACCCAGATTGATTGTCCCAGTTAGGGAAAGAATTGAATTCAGGCCCCGCCCTGCAGAAGAGTTCCATGTAGAAGTGAGGCAGCCCTACATAGACAGAGACACGACCTGCTGCAAGTGTGGAGGCGCAGGACATTACGCCAGGGGCTGTGCAAGCCGAGGGTGGCCCCTGTCGTGGCAGCCGTTAAACTAACGTGCTCCGTGTTTGGGGGACACAGCCCAGAGCCTAAGAAGGGGAAAGAAAAAGAGGAAGTCCCAAAGACCTAGTTTCCACCAGCCCGACTGTCTAGGACGAAATAATCGGTCGGGCTGTTCACTGCCTGATTGACACGGGATCCCAGGTGACTACGATGACAGAAGCCTACTTTCAACAGCAATTTCCAGAGATAGCGCTGCCTGAATGGGGACGAGTAATTAGACTCACGGCAGCTAATCAATTACCCATCCCGGTCGCAGGGATGGTATGGATGAAGATCCGAGTGTATGGAAAAGATGTGGGAAAAAAAGGGGTCATCTTGGTCGCAGGGGAAACTGGAAGTGGACCCCCGGTGACCCTCGGAATGAATGTGCTGAAAGAGATGGGGCAAATCCTGATTAGTGAGCCGAAGGAGATTCCTCTAGACCGGTGGGACCCACGAACCCCCCCAAAGGAGGGTTTTTCAGCAATTAATCCGAGCCTCCCAGGCTCAGGAGACGTCGAGTGAAGGGAAGGTCCTGGGGAAAATAATAGTACCAGCAGCTACGGCGCTCACCTTACTGCCAGGACAAACTGTACTCACATTACCCACACGGGCCTGCACACCTATTGAGGGGGTCGAAGTTCAGATAGAACCAACATTGATGGACAAAGTACCCCCCGGGCTCCTGGTGGCTCGGACACTGGCCACCGTCCAGGGTGCCAATGTTATAGTGCGGTGCGTTAATCTGGGCGAAGGTGATCTCACACTCCCTCCCAAGGCGGAAAAACCCCAGATTCTGGGAATGCCAGAGAAGTTGGTGCGACCTGATGTGGTACAGCTGTCCGCAGTACGAGGAGACCCCTGGACTCTGGCCGGAATCCCACCGTGCTAGTGTGAAGGGGGGACGAAGAATCCTAGAACAAATGCGGGCTGAATAGATGGGGCTTTCACCTCGACAGGTGCAGCAGGTTGAGGAGGTACTGGAGCGGTACCCGGAAGTCTTTGCTCGCCATGAGGATGATTTTGGTTGCACCGAAGCCATTACCCACGAGATTCCCACTGGGAGCCCTGCCCCAGTGCGGTAGAGATACCGGCAGATACCTCCCCAGATGTATAAAGAGGTCAAGGAAATGCTAGCCTATATGTTACAGAATGGTGTGATACGGGAGAGTCAGAGTCCGTGTGCAGCCCCGATTGTCCTGGTCAGGAAGAAAGATGGGACCCTGCGGTTCTGTGTGGACTATAGACGACTGAATGCCTGTACAGTACGATACTCTTACCCATTACCCCGAATCGAAGAGTCCCTGTCGGCCTTAGGGAAGGCAAGATACTTCTCCTCCTTGGATCTGGCCAGCGGGCATTGGCAAGTGCCCGTGGCCGAACATAATCGTGCGAAGACGGCGTTCATATTATCCATGGGACTGTTCGAGTTCAATCGGATGCGCTTCAGCCTGACTAACGCCCCCGGGACATTCCAGTGTCTGATGGAGAGGTGCCTGGGCGATTTGAACTTCGAGGCGACACTGATTTATGTTGACAACATAATTGTCTATGCCGCCACCTTCGAGGAGCACCTCTAGCGACTGGAGCAAGAACTGAGTCGCCTACAGGGTCATGGCCTGAAGGTGAAGCCCCAGAAGTGCCACAGATCGAATATCTCGGTCATACTGTGTCTGGTGAAGGAGTCAGGCCCACCCGGTAAAAGGTGGCCGCCATACAGGAGTGGCCTACCCCGAAGACAGTGAAGGATGTTCGGGCCTTCCTGGGACTTGCCGGGTACTACCGAAGATTCGTGAAGAACTTCACCCGCATAGCCAACCCATTGCTGGAGCTACTTAAGGGAGTGCCTGCGGGCTCCAAAAATCAGGCGATTTGGTGGGGAAGCAGCCAGGAAGAGTCCTTCCATGCCCTAAAAATGGCCCTGACCGAGGCCCCAATACTTGCCTATGTGGATTTCTCCCAACCATTCATACTCCACACTGATGGGAGCCTACATGGTCTGGGAGCCGTGTTATCCCAAGTACAGGAGGAGAAAGAGCGCATGATTGCGTACGCCAGTCGCTCCCTTCACGACTCTGAGAGGAACCCAGATAATTATAGCTCTTTCAAATTAGAGTTGCTGGCTCTGGTTTGGGCAATGACCGAAAAGTTTGCAGAGTATTTGTCCGGGTCCAAAGTACTGGTGAGAACAGAAAACAACCCACTGGCTCACTTGGAGAATGCGAAATTGGGGGCCCTGGAGCAGCGATGGGTGGCCCGCATGGCCAGGTACCGGTATAAGATCGCATACCGGTCTAAGGCAGAGAATACTCACGCCGATGCCCTCTCCAGAGTGACATATGAACGGCCTGATCATGACCGCGATGAAGATTTGGAGGCGGATGAGGGCCCTAGCTTCCGAAGTTTCGTGGGACCGCTGGTCACGGCGCAGGGACAGATCGGAGAGACGTCAGAAGAACAAGTGCTAGGGCAGCCAAGAGACGACTGGGTCCGACTTCAACAGACTGACAAAGAAGTCGCCTAATTACGTCAATGGGTGGCTTTGAGACAGGTCCCCAGTCGAAAGGAGAGGAGTACCCTGTCCCCAGGGCCCTGAAAATGCTGGGAGAATGGGAGAGACTTTGTTTGCGAGACGGGCTGCTGTACCGACGGGTACAGCTACTGCGAGTGTTATGTTCTGCTACCAGAGCTAAGGAAAGAGAGGAGATCTGTCCCTACGATAGAACTCAGCTTTATCCCTACGATGTAACAGGGGACCTGATCCTGCGATCAGACCTGCTAAAGTCCTAAGCTAGTCTGTACGGAGACCTATAGATGTGGGGAAGGAATCCCTACAAGTACTAAGGACTGGGAGGAAAATGGGACACCTCCTAACAGAAATAGTAGCAGACAGACAAACAAACAAAATATATAGAACACTGAGGTCCGTAGACCAAGCAAACTAACAGAGTTAGATACAGAGCACAGGCTAGCTAGAAAGTAGATATACAATGAAGTCCAGCAAAGCCAGAAGGGCGGAGCAGGATTAAATAGGCCAACAAGGTCATGTGACCAGCAAAGGAAAAAAAACCTAACAGCAAGGTTCTAACACTTAGACCTTTGATCGGCAAAAATGTGGTTGTGTATTTGGATGACAATTTGATTTATTCGCCGGATCTGGAGTCTCATTGGCGGAGCGTACGTGAGGTATTACAGTTGTTAATGGACAATTCGCTTTTTGCTAAGCTGGAGAAATGTGAGTTCGCTGTACAGAGAATTAGTTTTTTGGGTTACATTATCTCCAGCGAAGGTTTTGAGATGGACCCGGTTAAAGTTCAAGCTGTACAGGAATGGCCTAGGCCTATTGGTTTGAAATCGATACAGAGGTTTTTAGGTTTCGCCAATTATTACAGAAAATTCATAAAAAAAATTTCTAGTATTGTCTAGTATTGAGCTTCGTATGAAGAAAGAAAAAAAAATGGTCAGTCATGCCCGTATTGCCTGTTTAAATTCCAAGGGTGTATTTTTAGCTGCTTCCACGATTGCTCAGGAAAAATTAATGGAATTTCGGGTGTTTGTTGATTGCGGGTCTACACTGAATGTAATTGATGGGGGATTCGTGGAAAAACTCAATTTAAAACCTGAACCTTTATCATCCCCCATTGCTGTGGTTTCTGTGGATGGCTCCCCTTTGAAGAATATTACTCTCAAGGTCAGTGAATTTCCTCTCACTATTAATGGTGTTCACCATGAGAAATTGGATTTGGTAGTGTTGAATAACTTGCCTTCTCCAGTAATATTGGGTTTGCCCTGGTTAAAATTTCACAATCCTGTACTGGATTGGTCTACCAGTGAAATTAAATCCTGGAGCCATAAATGTTATGACAAGTGTTGTAACGGGCGTATTGCAGCTTTGGATAGGGGAGAATTGCCTGTTCCTATTCAGGATTTTTGGAGAGTTTTTTCTGAGAAAGAATCGCAGGTTTTGCCTCCCCATAGAGACTATGATTGTTCTATTGAATTTGTCCCTGGAGCGATTCTTCCTAAAAGTCGTTTATTTAACCTTACTATTCCTGAGAGGAAGGCTTTGGAGGAATACATACAGACAAGTTTGGCCGCCGGTCACATTAGGCCCTCTAAGTCTCCTGTGGCGGTTGGATTTTTTTTTGTAAAAAAAAAGGACGGCGGTTTACGTCCTTGTCTGGATTTTCGTGAGATTAACAAAATTACGGTACGCAATCCTTACCCACTGCCATTGATTCCTGATCTGTTTAACCAGTTATTGGGGGCCAAGTGGTTCTCTAAAATTGACCTTAAGGGGGCATACAATCTGTTGCGCATGAAGGAGGGTGATGAATGGAAGACTGCTTTTAACACTCCTGTGGGTCATTTTGAGAATCTGGTTATGCCTTTTGGTCTTACTAATGCTCCTGCATTTTTTCAGAATCTGATTAATGACATCCTTAGACCTTTGATCGTTAAAAATGTGGTTGTGTATTTGGATGACATTTTGATTTATTCGCCAGATCTGGAGTCTCATTGGCGGAGCGTGCGTGAGGTATTACAGTTATTAATGGATAATTCGCTTTTTGCTAAGCTGGAGAAATGTGAGTTCGCTGTACAGAGAATTAGTTTTTTGGGCTACATTATCTCCAGCAAAGGTTTTGAGATGGATCCGGTTAAGGTTCAGGCTGTGCAGGAATGGCCTAGGCCTATTGGTTTGAAATCGATACAGAGGTTTTTGGGTTTCGCCAATTACTATAGAAAATTCATAAAAAATTTTTCTAGTATTGTCAAACCTCTGACTGATCTCACCAGGAAAGGTGCTGATGCGGTTCAGTGGTCTTCTGAGGCCATTGAAGCTTTTGTGTATCTCAAGGAGAGGTTCACCTCTGCTCCCATCCTTATGCAGCCTGATGTTACTAGGCCGTTTTTGGTTGAGGTTGATGCTTCCTCTGTGGGGGTTGGCGCAGTATTGTCTCAGGATAACGGGGATGGATTACATCCCTGTGCCTTTTTTTCAAAAAAATTTTCGGAGACTGAATTGAATTACGATATTGGTAATCGGGAATTATTGGCTATTAAACTCGCATTTGAACACTGGCGCCACTTCTTGGAAGGTGCGGAATTTCCCGTTCAGGTTCTTACGGATCATAAAAATCTGATATATCTTGATGCTGCCAAGCGCCTGAATGCCCGTCAGGCTAGGTGGGCACTGTTTTTCTCGCGGTTTAATTTCTCCGTTACTTACATCCCTGGTACTAAGAATGTTAAGGCGGATGCCTTGTCTCGCAGTTTTTCTCCCATAGTCGGTGCTGAGAAAGAGGAAAACATTTTACAAGAAGGTGTTGTGATAGCTGCTTTAGACTCCGTTTTGGAAGATGAGATTCTTAAAGCTCAGGAGAATGCCCCATCTAACACTCCTCATGGGAGGTTGTTTGTGCCTGGGACCTTTAGGAGAGATTTGTTTGTTGAGTGTCACGAATCTCGGTTGGCAGGTCATCCCGGAATCTCTGAGACCAAGAGACTGGTGGGTCGCAGTTTTTGGTGGCCTGGATGGCAGAAGGAAGTCATTAAGTGGGTGCGCCAATTTACTATATGTGCTAGATCTAAGTCCTCACATACTCCTGCTGCGGGGTTACTTTGTCCTTTGGAGGTCCCCAGTGCTCCTTGGACACATTTGGCTATGGACTTTATAACTGACCTTCCCCCCTCTGAGGGTTTTACTGTCATCTGGGTGGTCGTGGACCGTTTTAGCAAGATGTGTCACTTGGTTCCCTTCGTCAAACTGCCCTGCGCTAAAACTCTCGCTAAGGCCTTTGTCAAGGAAATTGTCAGACTTCATGGCGTTCCTACTGACATTGTTTCTGATAGGGGTCCTCAGTTCGTGGCTCGTTTTTGGCGTGCCTTTTGTGACAGGTTGGGAATTCATTTGTCGTTTTCGTCCGGATATCATCCTGAATCTAATGGCCAGACAGAAAGGAAAAACCAGGATGTTGAGCAGTTCTTGCGTTGTTTTGTGGCAGACAATCAAGAGGGGTGGTCTGAGTTTCTGCCACTTGCCGAATTTGCTCTGAACAATCATACATCTTCTTCTGCTGGTTGTTCGCCTTTTTTTTGTTGTTCTGGGAGACATCCGTCGTTTGGGTCGTTCTCCAAGTTGGGATCTGCCGTGCCTGAGGAGGAGAATTTTTCCGGTGATTTGGAAAGAGTTTGGACGGATGTGCGTGGTAATCTTCAGGAGGCCAACAGAAAATCTAAAGACTACTTTGATAGGAAACGACAGGAGGTTTTGTTCGCTGTTGGTGACATGGTTTGGTTGTCCTCTAGGAATCTGCGGTTGAGGATTCCTTCTAAGAAATTGGGTCCCAAGTTTGTAGGGCCCTTTAAGGTCAACCAATCTGCTGTTAGGTTGGAGGTTCCTACCTCCTGGAGAATTAATCCGGTCTTTCATGTCTCTCTGTTAAAAAAAGCTGTTGTGTCGGATGGTGACGCCTCTGCCTCTGTTCCTCCGGTGGTGGAGGACGGGGAATATGAAATTTCTCGCATCCTTGACTCTAGACGGTATAGAGGTAGTTTGCAGTATCTTGTGGCCTGGAAAGGTTTCGGACCCGAGGATAACTCTTGGGTGAGGTCAGATGATGTTTCCGCGTCCAGACTTATCAGAGCGTTTCACAGGAGATTTCCTGATAAGCCTGGTCCTAGGGGATCCGGAGGATCCTCTTAGAAGGGGGGGTACTGTTAGAACCTTGCTGTTAGGTTTTTTTTCCTTTGCTGGTCACATGACCTTGTTGGCCTATTTAATCCTGCTCCGCCCTTCTGGCTTTGCTGGACTTCATTGTATATCTACTTTCTAGCTAGCCTGTGCTCTGTATCTAGCTCTGTTAGTTTGCTTGGTCTACGGACCTCTATGTTCTATCTATTTTGTTTGTTCGTCTGTCTGCTACTATTTCTGTTAGGAGGTGTCCCATATTCCTCCCAGTCCTTAGTACTTGTAGGGATTCCCTCCCCACATCTATAGGTCTCCGTACAGACTAGATTAGGACTTTAGCAGGTCTGATCGCAGGATCAGGTTCCCTGTTACATCGTAGGGATTCAGCTGAGTCCTATAGTAGGGACAGATCTCCTCTCTTTCCTTAGCTTTGGTATCAGAACATAACACTAAGGATGTCATTAATAAGATTCTGAAAAAATGCAGGAGCATTAGTAAGACCAAAAGGCATAACCAGATTCTCAAAATGACCCACAGGAGTGTTAAAAGCAGTCTTCCATTCGTCACCCTCCTTCATGCGCAACAGATTGTATGCCCCCTTAAGGTCAATTTTAGAGAACCACTTGGCCCCCATTAACTGGTTAAATAAATCAGGAATCAATGGCTGTGGGTAAGGATTGCGTACAGTAATTTTGTTAATCTCACGAAAATCCAGACAAGGACGTAAACCGCCGTCCTTTTTTTTTACAAAAAAAAATCCAACCGCCACAGGAGACTTAGAAGGCCTAATGTGACCGGCGGCCAAACTTGTCTGTATGTATTCCTCCAAAGCCTTCCTCTCAGGAATAGTAAGGTTAAATAAACGACTTTTAGGAAGAGTCGCTCCAGGGACAAATTCAATAGAACAATCATAGTCTCTATGGGGAGGCAAAACCTGCGATTCCTTCTCAGAAAAAACTCTCCAAAAATCCTGAATAGGAACAGGCAATTCTCCCCTATCCAAAGCTGCAATACGCCCGTTACAACACTTGTCATAACATTTATGGCTCCAGGATTTAATTTCACTGGTAGACCAATCCAGTACAGGATTGTGAAATTTTAACCAGGGCACTCCCAATATTACTGGAGAAGGCAAGTTATTCAAAACTACCAAATCCAATTTCTCATGGTGAACACCATTAATAGTGAGAGGAAATTCACAGACCTTGAGAGTAATATTCTTCAAAGGGGAACCATCCACAGAAACCACAGCAATGGGGGATGATAAAGGTTCGGGTTTTAAATTGAGTCTTTCCAAGAATCCCCCATCAATTACATTCAGAGTAGACCCACAATCGACAAACACCCGAAATTCCATTAATTTTTCCTGAGCAATCGTGGAAGCAGCTAAAAATACACCCTTGGAATTTAAACAGGCAATACGGGCATGACTGACCTTTTTTTTTTCTTTCTTGATACGAAGCTCACAGCCTTTAATCAAATGACCAGATTTTCCGCAATAGAAACACAAGCCTTCAAAAAATCTACGGTCTTTTTCTTGAGAGCGAGGTGCCACCGATCCAATCTCCATCGGTTCACCACTGTTAGTACACACATTCTCATAACCAGAAACTGACATAGCAGAGGATTTGCTCTCATTAACCCTTGCACGCAGTCTCCTATCCACCCGTATAGCTAATTGCATAGCCTGTTGCAAATCTTCAGGTGTAGGATAAGCAATTAGCAGGTCTTTAACCCTTTCATTGAGCCCAGCAAGAAATAGACTTTTCAGAGCAGAATCGTTCCACCCTGTTTGAGTAGACCATCGACGGAAATGAGTACAATATTTTTCCACATTACCTGATCCCTGTCTCAAACGTCTTAACTCAGTCTCAGCTGATGCGACACGGTCAGGATCATCATATAATAGTCCCAAAGCAGAAAAAAAACTATCCACTGATCTGAAGCATGTATCACTAGGTTGCAAAGAAAAGGCCCACTCCTGAGGCTCTTTGCGCAAAAGTGACATTATGAACCCTATGCGCTGGGATTCATCCCCAGAGGACTTGGGTCTCAAACGAAAATACAATAAGCAAGCATTTTTAAATGAAAAAAATTCTCGGTGTTCACCAAAAAATAAATCCGGCAAACATACCTTAGGCTCCAAGAAATGTGCTCCAGGACAGTTACTCACGTGCTGACGGAGCTCGGCCACCTCCAGAGAGAGTCCCTGCAGGCGATGAGCCAAATCTTGAACCGACACCATGATGGAACAGAAAAATCTTTCCTTAGAGAATTTGCTGGCTGGACTTACTGTTATGTTCTGCTACCAGAGCTAAGGAAAGAGAGGAGATCTGTCCCTACGATAGAACTCAGCTTTATCCCTACGATGTAACAGGGGACCTGATCCTGCGATCAGACCTGCTAAAGTCCTAAGCTAGTCTGTACGGAGACCTATAGATGTGGGGAAGGAATCCCTACAAGTACTAAGGACTGGGAGGAAAATGGGACACCTCCTAACAGAAATAGTAGCAGACAGACAAACAAACAAAATATATAGAACACTGAGGTCCGTAGACCAAGCAAACTAACAGAGTTAGATACAGAGCACAGGCTAGCTAGAAAGTAGTTATACAATGAAGTCCAGCAAAGCCAGAAGGGCGGAGCAGGATTAAATAGGCCAACAAGGTCATGTGACCAGCAAAGGAAAAAACCTAAGAGCAAGGTTCTAACAGCGAGAGTTCGGGATCACTTGGCAAGTGGTGATCCCAGAGAAGTTGGTCGGAGTAGTGGCTAAGGAGGCTCATGAACGAGGGGCTCACTTCGGACCAGAGAAGACATTTCAGTGGTTGCAGAGGCTGGTGTAGCACCCCCGACTGCGAGCAACAATAGAAGACACTTGTCGAAGATGTCGGAGCTGTGAGCTGGTTAAGCCCCCGGAGCAGCGGGTCCCCATGCAAACCATTGTGACTTCTGCCCCCTTGGAGGTGCTGATGATCGACTATTTGACTGTTGGACCGGCGCATGTCGAGTATGAACATTGCCTAGTGATGACAGACCACTTCACAAAGTTTGCGGTGGTGACCCCGACCAGAGACCAGACCACCGAATCTGCTGCGCAGGCCATCTGCCGAGACTTAATTCGGGTGTACAGCTGCCCAAAGAGGATCCATTCCGATCAAGGTACCTGCTTCCAGGGCCGGGTGATGGAAGAGCTGCATCGGTTGAACAGGATTGAGAAGTCACAGACTACTCCTTACCACCCTCAAGGAAATGGGGCCTGTGAATGCTTTAATCGGACACTGATCCAAATGCTCCGCACGTTGGAGGAAGATCGGAAGGTACGGTGGCCTGAGTTTGTGGCCGAGCTGGTGTGGGTCCACAACAACCGAGTGAATAGTACGACGGAGTTCACTCTTTATACCTTACTGTTTGGGCGAAAGGGGCGAGAGATTACAGAGTTAGAGCTGGACCCCGAGGAGGACTACCCATGGACGGGGATGTCTTCCTGGGTCCGGGAACACCGTCATCGACTGCAGACCCTCCGACGGTTGGTACAACAAAAGTTTCGGGAGCTCAAACATCATGAGACATTGCCTCTTCGAGGGACAGCTCTGAGGCCCGGGGAGTGGGTGTTGGTTCGAGACAGGCGGCCCCGAGGCAAATTGAGTAGGCGGTGGGAACGGACCCCGCACCGAGTGAAGCGCAGGGTTGGCGCTGAAGGACCTGTGTATGAAGTTCAACCCAAGGGGGCTGAAGGAGCCCCTACCAGAGTGGTTCACCATAGTATGTTGCGGCCCTGTCGGTCTAAAGATGACGAAGATGAAGAAGGATCACCTGCTTCTAGGGAGGGTCCTGTCACAGTTGCCCCAAGTCACGATGTGGATGAAGAAGAATTGATGATTCTAAATCTGAGCCCCAGCACTCGATTACCTGCAGTCCCCAGTGCAGGGGGCGAGGGAACACCATTGGTTGAAGCCACCGGGCAGGCGGAGATTGGGAATCCAAGTGTCCCTGCACCCCCCATCGGTCAAACTGAGTTACGCTGGTCAGAACGGAGAACAGCAGGAGTCCCTCATCACCGTTACGAACAAGATCAATTTATATGGCAACGTATCGTTCAGGAAGTCCAAGAATGTGAACGTTTGGTGATGGAACTCTCGCACGTGGAATGGCATGTTAAAGGAGAGCGGGAGTGTAAGGGGGAAGACCGGGGTGTAAAGTACTTTCAGAACAAGGGATCCGGGGCTGTGCTTCTGGTTGCAGGGGGAAGACAGACTGCGAGCACAGGAGTCTGGTGACCATTAAGCTGGGGGTGTGTCGAGAGCCAGAGCTCAGGGGTCAGGTGACCGGAGAGCTGGAAGCGTGTCTAGGAAGAGCGAGAAAAAGGAGTTTTGCACGGGAAAGCAGGCAGTTGACAGTGGGAATCAAGCCCGACTAGAGGGAGAAGAGACGCAGGGTCTGTGGAACCGAGCAAGTGAGGTGCAGTGTTATGGACTAGGGGCTCAGCGGGTCAAACCGGAGACCGCCCGCTGCTGCCAGAAGACGTGGAGCCGAGCAAGTGAGGTGCAGTGTTATGGACTAGGGGCTCAGCGGGTCAAACCGGAGACCACCTGCTGCCGCCAGAAGACGGAGCATTGTTTAGGTGGGGAACCCAGAAGAAAACAACACCGGCATCAGCTGGAATCTGCCTTGTTGGGAACAAGAGTCAGCTAAGTGTAAAACTGCCGATTACGAACGTGGCGACTCTGCTACATCTAACCAAACTGTGAATTGTCGTTTATAGTCTGTTACCTGCTACTCCCCTTCTTGTCCCCATATTTCCCCTGGTACTTCCTGTGTGGATATTGACCCTCTTACGGTAAATCCCCCTTGTTTATTAACCCTGTACTGGCTGATCTGTGTTTCTGTGTCACTGCATCTAAAGTACCTGTGTTACAGTAGCAGGAGCCGCGGCTCAGCGCTCCTCCCTGCCCGCTGCAAAAGAGAATGAATATTCATTCTTTTCCACGCCCATGGGAGTGGAGAAGAGGGAATATTCATTTTCCTTTAGCAGCAGGCACACGTGGTAGCTGCAACCTCCCCTTCCCCCGTAAATACAACACTCACCTATCCTCCTTGTTCCCCTGCTGCTTCCGGGCCCCCCGGCTCACGGGCCCCACAGCAGTGGCGTGGCCTACCACCATTGGCGGTACGCCACTGGCTACAAGCGTTGCATTCCTTGTGTCAAGCCACTCATGACCAATAGACAACACCAGAAGCGTCTTACTTGGGCCATGGAGATAAAGACCTGGACTGACGCTCAATGGTTCAAGGTGTTGTTTTCAGATAAAAGTAAATTTTTGCATTGCATTTGGAAATCAGGGTCCCAGAGTCTGGAGGAAGAGTGGAGAGGCACACAATCTAAGCTGCTTGAGATCTAGTGTGAAGTTTCCACAATCAGTGATGGTTTGGGGAGCCATGTCATCTGCTGGTGTAGGTCCACTGTGTTTTATCAAGACCAAAGTCAGCGCAGCAGTCTACCAGGAAATTTTAGAGCACTTCATGCTTCCCTCTACCGACAAGCTTTTTGGAGATGGAAATTTCATTCTCCAGCAGGACTTGGCACCTGTCCATACTGCCAAAAGTACCAATACCTGGTTTAAAAACAACAGTATCACTGTGCTTGATTGGCCAGCAAACTCGCCTGACATTAACCCCATAGAGAATCTATGGGTTATTGTCAAAAGGAAGATGAGAGACATCAGACCCAACAATGCAGACGTGCTGAAGGCTGCTATCAAAGCAACCTGGGCTTCCATAACACCTCAGCAGTGCCACAGGCTGATCGCCTCCATGCCACGCCGCATTGATGCAGTAATTGATGCAAAAGGAGCCCCGACCAAGTATTGAGTGCATTTACTGAACATACATTTCAGTAGCCCAACATTTTGGATCTTAAAAACATTTTTCAAGCTGTTATAAAGTATTCTAATTTACTGAGATAATGATTTTTGTGTTTTCATTGGCTGTGAGCCGTAATCATCAACATTAACAGAAATAAACATTTGAAATAGATCACTCTGTAATGACTCTATATATGAGTTTCACTTTTTGTATTGAAGAACTGAAATAAATTAACTGTTTGATGATATTCTAATTTAGTGAGGAGCACTTGTAGTTGTTTTCATGACTGTATGACCATCCATATGATCTATTACAGTATATAGAGGGGTGGAGCAGTTGGGACAATTCCATGCGGCTCCTTTTTTCAGTAGCTTTGCCATTAATGTGGAGAAATAAAACATTTTTACCATAACTCTAACTGCAAAATGCTATAATTCTCTGTTGTCAGCTGTTTTGTTCCTGTTGGATCAGGAAGAGACTTGGAAGTTGCCATTCGTTGTGATCAGCAAATGTAATATGGAATCTCATGTTTTCCTTTAACTCATAGAGCAGTAGGTGATATGGACTAAAATAAAGGTTCATTTAAATAGGTGTCATGCATTGTAACATAGGGCTGCGAGTTATTTGCAGTCTGTGATTTTTTTTGTTTATTTAATGAAGTTGTAAACTTGGCACATAAAACAGCAGTGGCAGTTATGATGACATCACAAGGCACATGACAGCACAGGGCATATGACATCATAGATCTCACATGACATCACAATTGCTATTGAATGTGCAAAGTTCTATTCCTGAGCCATCTTGTGTCACAGCTTGAAGAGGACGAGTCCAGGTAGGTAGCTCTTCACTGAACGCTGAGGATCGGGTCACATCGGAGAGGGAGGAGGACTCGCCGCACAGCATTATGCACAGCACAAACAGCACAGCAGGACCAGGAAGAGAACTGCATTGTGTGCTGTATGGACAATGTCCTCATCATTCCCCGGATTTTTCACGATGATTATTAGATGCATTGTTTTCTTTCTTCCTGACCTTCCCCAAGGCTGTTCTGAGTTCGGTGGAGTAACTATCATAGGACCTGCCATTATCAAGGGAGAAGACTTTTTGGGGTCCAGCATAGAAGGTAGGTGTGCGTGCATGCGCATGTGTGTATGTGGACACACGTGTACATGTCCCCTGAAATGCAGCACTAAAGGGTTGTGTGTTTGGCCTCAGCACTGAAGGGGTGTGTGTGTTTTTGTGTGACCCCAGCACTAAAAGGAAGTGTGTGTATCCCCAGCACAGAAGGGGTGCGTGTCTGTGACCCCAGCAATAAAAGGGTGGTTGTGTGATGCTTTGTGTATCCCTACTCTAACGGGGTGTGTGATTGTGTGCCCAACACTGTCACAATGAAGGGGAGCGTGTGCGCGTGTGTTTATGTGTGTGTGGACACACGTGTACATGTCCCCTGAAGTGCAGCATTGAAGGGCTGTGTGTTTGGCCCCAGCACTGAAGGGCAGATGTTAGGGCAGCTTGTTATGGGACGGCTCCCCACAGGTGGAGCAGGCCTCAGGGCAGTGAAGTAAGTGCGTGGGTTGCGCTGGGCGTTGTAGTGCAGGGGGAACAATGGCGCCGATGAAAGAATGGACGGAGGCAGTACAGTGCAGTCATCCGAGATTTTACTCACAGTTCTTAAGACAGTCCACAGGTGCACTGTACAGGTGAAGGCCTCCCACGTCGTGCTGCGTTCACTGGGCAGGGGTTCAATCCTTCCTCAGGCAGCTTGGGAATACCTGGCAGAACCCCACTTTCTCATGTTCCTATTTTGACCGTCTTCACACTGGGTCTTTCTCCCTCCTGCCCTGCGCCGCCCACTCTGAATCCTGTTCGGGTACTCTGAAGTCCCTCCTGTCCGTCGGAGTTACACAGACTTGCTTGACCCTCAGGGGACTAGAATGCGGCTTACGATCCCCCTGTCTTTTGACAGGTGCGGGGCGTACGGGTGCCGTCCTGCACGCGCCGTACCCCCTAGGATCCCTTCTTAGAACGGAGCCTACTCCCTGCTCCCCTCCTGGGCCTCCAGACTTGGCCCCACTTGTGGAGCAGAGCTCCTACTGAGACTCTGCTCCCGGACTGTTCTTCTGAACTGTACCGAGCTGTTCTTCTGAACAGCTCTTCACTGAACCTAACTCTCCACTTTCTCAACTGCCACCCTAAGGTGGCTTCCCTGTTTTATACTCCTATTAAAGTGCTCCCTCAAGCTACTTCCTCCACCCACACCCACTACTGGTCCCCCCTACCTTTGGGTTCCCCCCCACTCCAGCCAGGGTCAGGGCTCAGCAGCTGCGCTCTGCATGTTGCTCCTCCAGCCGGCCTGGAGCAGTGTAGTGTTGGATGCAGGTGTTTTTGGGGTTCCAGGTAGCACTCCCTCCTTACCTGAGAGAAGGGAGACACCACACCTCTGGGTGAGGTGCAGTACCTCTATGGCGATTGAACCCTCAGGGGCGCCACACAAGGCTTTCTCAGGACATTCCAAGACCTGGAGGTAAGTGAGCAGACGATCCCACCCAGCTCTTTCAGCTGCTCATAAAACCCGGTCCATAATCCAGGCCCATTAATTACCTGTCAGCACTATGTGTGCTGGAGCCTGCTTCTCCGGGTCCTACATCACCGAGGCTTGGTACCTTGGAGACACATACCTCCCATCCACGACCTGTCCAGCTGCAACCTTACAGTCCCTACACTAATGGGGTGTGTGCTTGTGTGCCCAATACTGCAACAATGAAGGGGTGTGTGCACGTGTGTTTATGTGTGTGTTTAAGTGTGTGTGTTGAGGTGAGTATACATGTGTGTTGGGGTGTACATGTCCCCTGAAATGCAGCACTGAAGGGGTGTGTGTGTTTTTGTGTGACCCCAGGACTAAAGGGATGTGTGTGTGTGTGTCCAGCACTGAAGGGGTGTGTGTCTGTGACCCCCACAATAAAGGGGTGGCTGTGTGATGCTTTGTGTGTCCCCACACTAACGGGGTGTGTGTTTGTGTCCCCAACACTGCAGCACTGAAGGGTTGTGTGCGCGTGTGTTTATGTTTTGAGGTGAGTGTGTGTGTTTAAGTGTGTGTGTATGTATGTATGTGTTGAGGTGAATGTGCATGTGTGTGTGTTTGTGTGTATATGTGTGTGTGTTCATGTATGTATTAAAGGTAACCTGTTACTTCATTTCTGGACCCTAAACCCCCACCAACTTACTCCCCTAAACTGGTTATTTGGGAATTAAATTGATCACCTATAAGATGACCTGTAAGATAGATCATCAGTATGAGATCGGTGAGGTCCGACACCCCAACGATCAGCTGAAATCTGCTCCTGCAGTTCCCAGATGCATCATAAGCATATATGATAGGACGCTGCCTCTGGTCTATAAGACGCACACAATAGTTAGCAAGATTTTTGGTTGTTAAAAAGTGCGTCATATAGTCTAGAAAATACAGTTAATGACAGTTACTCTTTAACTAAGAAATGCATCTTAATCCCTTAACAACTTATGACTGATTATGTCCGTCAGAAGTCGACTCCCCAACTTTCACGCGGGCTCGCACGCCGAGCCCGAATCTTTCTAGGCAGATGATGGCTGTTATTTAGCCATCACATGCCTCTAACAGCCACTGGTGGAGGTGTGCTCCGCCCACAGCTGCTAACCTGTTAAATGCCACAGTCAATCTGTGACAGCGGCATTTAATGCGTGCCGGCGGGGGGGGCGCTGTTTTATCTCCCCATCAGCCCACCCGTGACGTGATCGCTGAGGATCCCTGTGTCTGTCATCACAGTACTCCTGTAAAAGCCAGCCTGTGCCTGCTGTTTATAGGAGGCCGTATATATAGCAATGCTGCGGCAATGCTGCATACAGCATAAGCAATCAGATGATGGCAGGTTCTAGTCCCCTAAAGAGATTAACAAATACAGTGAAAAGTAAAAAAATGTTTTGAAAATGATGAAAAAAAATATAAAAGTTCAAATCACCTGTTTTCTCCCATTAAAAATTAAGAAATATAAAAAAATAAAAAATAGACATATTTGGTATTGCTGTGTTTTGTAAAATTCAAATCCATCAAAATATAAAATAAATTAATATGATCGGTAAACGGCGTAACTAGAAAATAAAATTCCAGAATTACAGTTTTCGGCCGTTGCAACAAGAGAAAAAAATGTAATAACAGGCGATCAAAAGACCATATATACCCCAAAATGATATAAATTTCTGATTTTTTTCCATCACTTAAATAAATGTTTGCCACACTTTGAATTTTTTTCCCGCTTTCCAGTACATCATATGATAAAATGGATGGTGTCATTCAAAAGTACAACTAGTCCTGCAAAAACAAGCCCTCATATGGCTATATTAATGGAAAAATAAAAAAGTTATGGTTCTTTGAATAAGGGGAGGAAAAAAGGGAAGTGCAAAAACGAAAAATCACCTAGTCCTTAAGGGGCTAAAGGGATTTTACAGCAACGTGTAAAATAACAAATGAAGCTTTACCACCTCCTGCCGCTCCAGTTCTGGCTCTTCACTGCTGCCTCTGATCTTTAGCCACTGGCTTCAAAGGTGACGTCATGATTGCAGTTCTGCAGCCAATCACTTGGCTCAGTGGCCCATGCCAGCAGAGCTTCTAAGCTCAGTGATTGGCTACAGCAATGATGTGTGCTGTAGTAGAGCTATCACCGCTGCAGCCTGTCAAAATAGATCACAGGAAGTGCTGAAGATCCAGAAGTGGAGCAGCAGGGAGAAAGTAAAGCTCTGTGTTTTTTTTTTTCTACCAATGGTGTAACCTTTAAATGAAAAAAAAACATTCCTGTAAAACCCCTTTAACCTGACTCTATAGAAAATGTCGGGTACTGTCCTCCCCTCATGATTCACAAAATATGCAAAGTGTGAACAACTCCTGTCCCTAAATGAGGACTTGTTGGCGATCAGTTGATAGTCGCGGGTCTGGCACTGAACACCCTCAGCAGTCAGCTGTTTGTTTTTTTTTTGCTGGAAGAAGTAGCGGCCTCTTTAGGACAAAGTTCTTTTACACATTTGGCTAATTCTACATCTTCGTTGGAAGCCGTATTAGGAGCCTCCAATACAGATTTTATCATATAGGACGTGTGCTCGGCCAACCGCTATTTGGCCATTGTTCACATGACGTAAACCTATGTTATATAAAGCAATATGCAGCAGGACACACAAGATCCATGGAAATATCCGATCGCCAGCAATGGGGTCAGGAAGGAATTTTTTCCCCCCTGAAGCAGAACTCTTTGGGGAGGTTTCTTTGCCTTCCTCTGGATCGTTGGGTCCCAGTGGCTCTCAGGTGGTCCCCATTGACCGCAGCTCGTTTTGTGGTCTCCACCAGGGCCAATCTGAGAGTCACTGTAACCATAGTTTAATTTCTTAAAGGACCAGTAATATTTTCATTACAATGTTGCTTATTGCTATTCCAATAAAAAAAAATTATATATAAATATATTGTGTTGTGTGGTTTTTGCCTGGATTTCACCTTACACTGTGACAATGATGGGAGTAATCACTACTACCTTGAAAATTCCACAACTATACTTGGAAGTATAGGGGGCTCCATACACAGAGAGCAGATGTTATCATGTCTCTGGTACCAAAATACATTACATTTGTTATAGGGTTCAGTCTGTGATGAGGGCACTAACATTGTATACAGGATGTCCTAGACAACATAATACAGAAAGAAGACTGAAGACCAGACACAGAGCGGCAGAATACAGAAGACAAAGGGTCTTGTGTAAAAGTAAGAAACAGAGTAAAGATGTTCAACAAGTAGCCAGGAGGCTCCAGGACCAAACCAGGAGGGAGGCCTCAGTCATCAGTGACCATTGTTCTCATGAAATGACCCACATTTACCAACTGTTCTGCAGCCACTTGTTTGTTTGTTTTTAACTCTTTTTATTGAAAAATTCCACAAGATAATGGTTACAAACAAATACTGTCATATTTTAAGGTCAGAATAATCCAAACATTAACCATTCTCAGTTCAATACAGTTTACATCACATTCTCAATAATCAGAGTAAACAGTTAAAGAAAAACAAACAAGTTGAAACATAAGTTTCATTATGGAGCATTGCACTCTTTACTAAACCAGCCAGTTCCTTATCAGAATTCAGTACACGTATCCGTTATGGTTGTAGCAGAGGTACACTCTTATAGTCCATATATATCATATATCATTTTCCATGTGTTTGAAAGGGCATGTATCAGGACTAGTGTTGAGCGAGTATGTTCTATTAACTCTTTCGCCGAGTATGCTCGGGCCGAGCTCCGAGTATTTACAGCTGCTCGGTGATATGTTTGAATCGCTCCCTTGTGCATGATTTGTGACTGTTTGACAGTTTTAATACATGTGAGGAATGTCTATTTCTTACACATTCCTCACATGTAATAAAACTGTCAAACAGTTGCAAATCATGCACACGGGAGCGATTCAAACATATCACCGAGCAGCTATAAATACTCGGAGCTCGGCTCGAGCATACTCGGACAGAACATACTCGCTCAACCCTAATCAGGACTCATAACGTGAGATTAGCAAGGTCATGGCACTAGGGGATACGTGTGTTAAGGGCGAATCACACCATCTTTCCCATATACTTTGGAACTTCTGGGGACATCCTCTATTTCTGTATAATATATTCTCATACGGTATTGTATCATTCACTAGCCTTTTCCATTGGTTGATAGTAGGAGGAAGCTACAGGTACCTAAGGCCCAAGTCGCAAGCTATACAGGCGTAGTACACGGCAAGCTCAGGGACGTGGGCTATCATACTACTAAAGGGGGAGATAGTCAGCAAGGGCAGAGAGAGAACGGTAGGCCTACCCACTCACCCTGACCAGTGGAGCTTGCCCGAATGCCCTCAGACACCCAGGTCCATTCCTACCCTGTACTCCTGGTGGGTCTGTGATAAGTTCTGCAGTAAAAGACCCTGGACTGCATTATTGGACTCTGTGTGATTACTGCGGCGCCTGCACCATCACCCCAACAACCTATTACACTGCCCTGAGGCTACACTCCTCCCGTGGGGAGTTGTACTATTCCCTGCTGCATCCCCAACACCAGCCTCAGTGGTCTGCCTTGCAGCGGCGGTCCTCCCTGACCGCAATCCACGGGTGGCGTAGTCGGACATTACCTAAAACATATAAAAGGCTGCCACTGGTCTGACCACCCTTAGCCATGGGACCGGGTCGCCACTACTACTCCCAGTATTGCCCTGAAGTCCGGTCTCGAGTGCCCCACGGCCCAGGGGATGTGTCAGCTTTGGCGTAGTCGGCAGGATTGTGACCAACCCGCCACAAACGGGTATTGTGCGCCTGAAAAAGACTGTACACGTACCTTAAAAAGGAAGTTTCCCGCCATCTTCAGTCGTTTCCCGCCATCTTCAGTCGTTTCCCGCCATCTTCAGCCGTTTTCCCGCCATCGGACGCCATCTTCAGGACGCCGCGCGGGAAGAAGAGGGGCGTGGACATTCAAACCGCGCGAGACCTGAAACCCCGCCCTATGCACCGACACTGCGCAAGGTCCTGGAAGGAGAGAGAGCGACGCTGACGTCACCAGGACGCGACGCAAGGTCCTCGCCCGGAGCAGCACCAGCGGAGCCGCGGCCTACGGAAGAGGATCAACGGAAGGTAGGCCACGGTTAACTAGGGGGGAGGAAGATGACGGACGCGGAGGGACCTTCTACCACCAGCGTGGCTGCAGCGGCGGTGATGCCGTTCTCTATGCCCTACGTCCCTGGAGCAGCCTGGCTACCCCAATACTCAGGGGACCCCCATACCTTAACAAACTTTAGGGAAAGACTGCACAGTTTATTCAAAGTTTATCCCCTGACAGAAGAACAGAAAGTGAGCATTCTGACGGGGCAGCTCACCGATGCAGCCCAGCGGGAAGTGAAATCATGGTCAGATGAAGAGAAAAGGACAGTAAAGGACATTCTGACCCGGCTGCGGAGTACCTTTGATACCCGTACATCGGCAGAAATCAAAATGCGGTTCTATGGCTGTAAGCAGCGGGCCCAGGATAGTATCAGAGACTATGCCTTGAACCTGCAAGAAGCCCTGAGAGCTATCAAACAAGCTGACCCTGGTAGCGTGCAGTACTCTGATAAACTGTTGACTGACCAGTTCATAGAAGGTCTGCTGTCCAGCGCCCACAGAACCCAGCTGCGCCTCATGGCCCTACAGAACCCCGATTTGACTTTTGCGCAGTTCAAGGATCGGGCCATCCGGGTGCTCAGAGAACCCGCAGCAGGTGGCGCTGTAGCTTCCCGGCGCCCTGCCATCACTTACCACCAGGGGGCAGCGCCCTACCCCGCAGACCTTGTGGGGGCTGATGCACAGGCCCTAAATCCATCCCAGCCTGCAGACCTGCACCATCAGGTCCAGGAGCTAACAAAGAGTGTGGCTGCATTAACCAGGACCGTACAGTCGTTGCAGGTGGAACCGTCAAGACCAATCGAGCTGGCTTCCAGTCCGGAGCATGTACCGTGGCGTCGACAGAGGAGGATCCCGCCGTTCAGAGGGAGGCCCGCTGACCGCTACACTGAGGATGGACAGCCGATTTGCCGCCGTTGCAGTCAGCCAGGACACATAGCAAGGTACTGTACTTTAAATGGATCCGACCTGGGGCAGAGGGCCAACCCCCAGGCATAAGGTCATCAGGCCCGTCTAATTGGCGTGATAAGTACGTGGGGGGACGCCCGGTCTTACCCGTAGTGCTGGACGGTATCCCCATGAGTGCACTGCTGGACACCGGGTCTCAAGTGACTACCATCCCCTACGTACTTTTCAAGCGGTACTGGAGTGACGCTGACATAACCCGCTACCCAGACGATGACTTAAGCATCATTGCCAGCAATGGCCAATCCGTGCCGCAGGTGGGGTTCAGAGAGATGACCATAAAGATTGGTAAGGTGGAACTGCCGGCACAGGGAGTGATCATTGTGGACATTGACCGTCGTGAAAGTCACCCTAAAATAACTGTGGGTACTAATGTAATTGAAAACTGTCTTTCAGAAGTAATTGTGATTTTACAGCAGGTGGCGATGAATGCGAGCTCCAGCCAACCGAGGGTCCTCCAGAAAGAGATAAGAGCCCTGATGAGACGACAGCAGGTAGAACTGTCTGGTGGTGAGATCGGTAGCGTAAGAATGAGTGACCCATTCCCCATTTCCATGCCTCCCAAAAGTGAAATGATGATCTGGTGTCGGACTGCAATCGGGTTGAGAGGCAGAGACTACCAAGCCATGGTAGAACCCGTGTACTCAGACATCAGGCCCACCATTTTGACAGCCCGGGGGGTGGTTGATGTCCATCATGGGAGGGTGCTCGTTCGCATTCTCAATATTGGGGAGAGGGAGGTACACTTACCCAGGTACGCTACACTTGCCAAACTGTTCGCTGTTGAGCACAAAGCTATCAGGGCCGTGGAACCGTTGCCTCCATCTCTACAGGCGGAGGGTAATGGCTCCCAGAAACAAAAGGAGGACTGGTGCCAGAAACTCCAAGTGGGTGCTGACTCCATTCCCCTGCACCAAAAACAAGGAGTCTACCGGGTGGTTCAAGAGTACGAGAGAATTTTTAGTAAGCACCCGCTAGACTTCGGCAGAGTAAAAGGGATAGAACACCATATCCCCACGGGGAGCCACCCACCAATAAAAGAGAGACACAGGCCTGTACCCCCTGCACATTATCAGAACGCCAAGGGTATGCTGAGAGAAATGAAAGAAGCTGGGATCATTAGAGATAGCTGTAGCCCCTGGGCAGCTCCCTTAGTTTTGGTAAAAAAGAAAGACGGTACCACGAGAATGTGCGTGGACTATAGACATATCAATCGTATCACCCATAAAGATGCGTACCCGTTACCTAGGATAGAGGAGTCTTTAGCAGCTCTAAAATCAGCTAATTTCTTCTCTACTTTGGACCTTACTAGCGGGTACTGGCAGGTTCCTGTGGCAGAGGCTGACAAGGAGAAGACCGCCTTCACCACCCCGATGGGACTGAGTGAGTTCAACTGTATGCCCTTCGGGCTCTGCAACGCACCAGGGACCTTCCAGAGGCTGATGGAATGCTGTCTAGGGCACCGAAACTTCGAGACGGTCCTCCTTTACCTGGACGACGTGATCGTCTATTCGAAGACTTACGAGGACCATCTAAAGCACCTGGCCGAGGTGTTCGAAGCCCTGGCAGGCTACGGCCTGAAAGTGAAGCCTTCAAAGTGCCACCTGTTAAAACCGAAGGTCCAATACCTAGGACACGTGGTGAGTGCAGAGGGAGTAGCCCCCGACCCCGACAAAATTACAGCCATCAAGAGCTGGCCAAGCCCCTCTAACATCAAGGAAGTAAGGCAATTCCTCGGATTGGTAGGCTACTACCGAAGGTTCATCCCCGGGTTCACTAAGATGGCAGCCCCTATGCAGGACCTCCTGATAGGGCAATCTAAATCCAGAAGTCACAAGCCACCCTTCAAGTGGGACAAGCCGGAAGAGGAGTCCTTCCGCCAGTTGAAGATGGCCCTCACGGGGGATGAGATCCTGGCCTACCCCGATTATGGCCAGCCTTTTATCCTCCACACAGATGCAAGTAATGTGGGGCTGGCAGCCGTACTGTCACAGAACCAACAGGGCAGAGAAAGGGTGATCGCGTATGCCAGCCGGAAGCTGAGGCCCACTGAAAGAAACCCGGAGAACTACAGCTCCTTCAAGCTAGAATTCTTGGCAGTGGTATGGGCCGTCACAGAACGGTTTAAGCATTACCTGGCCTCCGCAAAGTTCACCGTGTACACGGACAACAACCCGTTGACACATCTGGACAATGCAAGACTTGGTGCCCTAGAACAGCGGTGGATGGCCCGGCTATCCAATTATGACTTCACAATCAAATACCGGGCGGGCAGAACCAACACCAACGCAGACGCCCTATCAAGAATGCCCCACCTACCTGAAGGAGAAGACGACTCGGAAGAGCTGGAGGAAATAGAGCTCCCTGCGTTCCACCGGTATGGGGCCACTCAGCATTCTCACCGGGTAAGAGACAAAGACTTAACCACCGTTATGTTCAACCCCTTACCCCACCACGGCTGGGCTGAAGCGCAAGATAGCGACCCTGCAATACGCCTGGTGAAAGACATGTTAACCCAGGAAGATGCTAGTCCTGGCCCGGACGCTCAAGAGGAAGCCAAGCAGATATGGAAGGAGAAAAGCAGGCTATTCCTCTACGAGGGTAAGCTGTGCAGAAGGCTTGTCAACCACCGGACGCACGAGCTGACCTGGCAGATAGTGGTCCCAAGGCAAGATGCAGCAATGGTCCTGGAGGCCTACCATGACAGAGCGGGACATTTCGGGTGGAAGAAACTGGAGTTCCTACTGAGAGAGCGGTTCTACTGGGTCGGCATGAGAAGGGCCATCGAGAAGTGGAGCAGGGACAGCGGCCCATGTCACCTCAGAAGGAAGGACCGTACCAGCCAGCAGACACCCTTGAGGCCCATCGTCACCAGGCAGCCTCTTGAGCTGGTAGCTCTGGACCATGTGAAATTGGCTCCAAGCCGGTCGGGCTACGTCTATGCCCTGACAATTGTGGACCATTACTCCCGGTTCCTGGTAGTGGTTCCTGTTAAAGACCTGACAGCCCAAACAGAGCCTTCCAGCAACACTTCTGCCGTCCACATGGGTATCCGGAACAGGTCTTGACAGATCAAGGTCCAGCGTTTGAGGCTGAAGTATACCAGGAGTTCTGCAACCTCTACGGCTGTAGGAAGATTCGGACAACGCCTTACCACCCGCAAACCAACGGGCTGTGTGAGAAAATGAACAATATCGTCATCGATCTCCTCAAGACGTTACCCCTGGAAGAACGCAGCCTGTGGCCGGAGAAGCTGCCAGACCTGATTGACTTGTACAACCATATCCCGGTGAATGCTACAAATTGCAACTCGGCTTACCTGATGCAAGCAAGACCAGGTAAGCTGCCGATCGACCTGGAGATGGGAGTCCTGACACCTGAGAACACCTCCCCAGACGCGGACTGGGATACGGAACGGCGGCTACAGTACAAGAAGGTACAGGAGAGTGTGGAGAGGAGTATGGCTCAAGAAAGAGAAAAGCAAGAGAGGCTCTTCAACCAACACGCCCCTGCTGGTCCCCTGGAACCTGGTGAGCAGGTCCTGAAGCGGAAGAGAAGGTTACACAAGCTGGATGACCAGTGGGAGAGAGACGCGTACACAGTACTGCAGTTCGACCACGACAACCCGAAGGTATGTGTGATTACCAAGGATGGAGGAGAAACCACTAGCACCGTCTCCAGAGACCACCTAAAACGGTGCCCCGAGCAACTACAGAGTCCAAGTGAAGATCAAGATGACCTTGAACCCGCAGAGGACAAGGAAGAGATGATCAGCACAGTTCTCGGAGAGTTCCCCCGGACCTGGACTCAGATAAATGGCGCAATAGTGGTACCCGTCCTACACTTCCTTCAGCCTACCCAGCAGGAGCCTACAGGAGAACGGGAAGAACAAGAAGAGCAAGCGGCCCCAGAGGTGGAAGAACCCACGCCAGCAGCCCAGGAGAGTCAGCCCTCTGCTGACAGTGAGCCTGCCATGCCTGCGGTAAGCCAAAGGACCCGCAGACAGCTGCCTGCCCTGCCTGTACACCCAGCTAGTAGCTGTACCCTCAATGATAGTGGGGAAAGCCAGGTTGGTCCACCACCAGACAGTGGGTTAAGGAGGTCAACCAGGAGCACTAGGGTTAAAACAGGAGGATATAGGTACAAGATCTAAATGTACCATGTATATATTTAATATGTTTGTTACCTGTAACTAATAGCTTTTTCTCCAGTTTTTCCAGATATATGGACTGACAGGTTATGAACTTTGGATAACCGGAACTACGTTGTAAATAGTTGCACTTGGTGCCTTTTGCGAAGATGGCCAAGGAAGAAAAACCTGTCTGGCGTGGTCCTGAGTGGTCCAAAGTAGTTTGCTTCACCTTGCAGCCACGCCCAGGGCCAACGTTTGGGGTTTGCTTTGGACAGGTCCCCGCACCGGTTGAGACTACGCCTTATTGGGTGAAATGGACACCCGGTCACAGGCCGTACTGTGACCTAAAGAATTTAATATGTGGTGTTGTTTGTTGTTTTCTTCTCTGTTATGTTTATGTTATAATTTATACCCTGTATCGTGTTTCTTGTTTAGTCCCGGAGTACTAAGCTTTCCTAGGGGGGAATGTGTCACACCAGGCCTGGATGCCACAAACTTGTAAGGCTGTGTCTGAGAGCAGGAGGGAGGTTCTCTGGTCATGGACCATTTGCATGCAGCACCTCCTGTCCCAGGCCAGTAGGGGGAGCAGGCTGCCCCTATAAAAACTGGTACTGAGTGTAGGGTTAGAGAGACCAGGACCCACTTCTGAAGCATCCAGAAGGGTTCCCAGAAGAGAGGGACAGGTCAGCCGCAGCTGAGGAGTCCAGGAGGCAAAGGAGGAGCAGAAAGCAAGGGACAGAGGCGACGAGAGCCGGTCCTGGCAGAGAGAGACTACACAACCGGACACTGGGGTCCGAGGCTGTCAGGGTTGCAGGTCCTGCAGCAGATAACCAACCCGCAAGGGATTTCAGGTCCCTTGGCCTAAGAAGCCTGGAGGCTCCACCACACAGAGGGACCGGTACAGCACGGAGAAGCTACAGGTACCTAAGGCCCGAGTCGCAAGCCATACAGGCGTAGTACACGGCAAGCTCAGGGACGTGGGCTATCATACTACTAAAGGGGGAGATAGTCAGCAAGGGCAGAGAGAGAACGGTAGGCCTACCCACTCACCCTGGCCAGTGGAGCTCACCTGAATGCCCTCAGACACCCAGGTCCATTCCTACCCCGTACTCCTGGTGGGTCTGTGATAAGTTCTGCAGTAAAAGACCCTGGACTGCATTATTGGACTTGTGTGATTACTGCGGCGCCTGCACCATCACCCCCAACATCCTATTACACTGCCCTGAGACTACACTCCTCCCGTGGGGAGTTGTACTATTCCCTGCTGCATCCCCAACACCAGCCTCAGCGGTCTGCCTTGCAGCTGCGGTCCTCCCTGACCGCAATCCACGGGTGGCGTAGTCGGACATTACCTAAAACATATAAAAGGCTGCCACTGGTCTGACCACCCTGAGCCACGGGACCGGGTCGCCACTACTACTCCCAGCATTGCCCTGAAGTCTGGTCTCGAGTGCCCCACGGCCCAGGGGGCGAGTCAGATGCACATGCATCAAAAAGGCAATAAGCATCCACACAATTAGAGGGACAAATAGCTAGCCCTTTCTACACCATGGTGTATGTCCAGTGGTGGCCACCCATAGTCTACTGTAAATTGGCTTTTCAGATGGCATGGTGATCAAGAATCTGAGGGCCACATACCTTCAGGAAAAAGATCTCATAAGGGCATGGTACCTTGAAATGTGAAGAACACAATAATATTTTCCATACAATTCTATTGTGTTATATTCAGGATATATTAAAAAAGTCTGGTCCTTAGAAGATATAAAATGAAGCCAATAAAACCTCAGGTGAACAACAACACATGGCAAATTACAAAGGGTTACCATTTATTTACCAAAATATAGACTTAAATGCAGAAACTCTGTGTGAAAAATTAAAGGTGTTGTTGTTCAGTGAAAACAAGCTCATATCTACAGGAACCTTTATCCCCTTTAGAATGGAGCGATGGTGCGCATGCTCAAATGCTGCTCCATTCATCCATATGAGGCTGTCATGCAGTGCGCTGTTTTTTGGGCAGCCCCATAGAGAATGAAGGGAGTGGTGGTAGGGCATCTGACTTGCTGCTCCATTTTGTAAAGAGGATAAAAATTCCCTGTACTTCCGATATTGCAGGAACCAGCAGCGGGATAACCAGTGATCAGTAAGTAATCACCTATTCTGGTAATAAGGGGGGATCACTGGGGAATACCAGTTATTTACACCTCATGAATCAATAGCTTGTAGAACCACCGTTAGCAGCAATAACTTGAAGTAATCGATTTCTATATGACGTTATCAGTTTCTCAAATCATTCCGGTAACAAGGTAACTAGAAGGAATATAAAGCGCACATAGGGTCTTATCCGAGATAAAAGGAATATTCGTGAGAGATAATTCAAATTCACTCACCTATTAGGCTATGTGCCCACGATGCAGAAATGCTCCGGATTTTTTCCTGAGCGTTTCTGCATCTCCCTGGCAGAAAAAACACATGCGGTTTGTACATGCGGATTGTACATGCGTTTTTCCTGCCAGGGACAAGCGGATGTGAAGTGTTCTTCACATGCATTTCCGCATGCAGGTTGACAAGCGCTTTCCAAGCGATTTTAGCATCACTTGGAAAGTGCTTGTGAACTTGGTCACACTATATAAATCCATGCAAACGGCATGGATTTATATAGTGGGACCTTAAAGAATGGTAAAAAATAAAAAAATAAATCTATACTTACCTTCTGATGGCCCCCAGAGTCTTGCTTCGCTCCGTCCTGGCTTGCTGGCAGCTCGCGGTACACTGAAGGACCTGCCATCACATGACTATGACGTCAGCGCAGGTCCTTCAGTCCACTGCGATCTGCCAGCAAGTGAAGACAAGAGCACCGCGGGCTGTCAGAAGGTAAATATAATATTTATTTTTTATTTTATTCTTTTTTTTTTACAGGTTCTATGGTACCCGGGTCCGGAGGAGAGTCTCCTGTCCTCCACACCTGGGTACCATCCGCACATTGAAATGTTTGGATTCCGCATGTACAGATGCAGTGATGCGGAATACATGCGTTCCAATGCAAGTCAATGGCGGCGAAAACGCAGCGCTTCCGCAAAATAATTGGTAGTGCTGCGTTTTTTTCCGTAATGATAATCTACAGCAGTAATCTCCGGAGCATGTGCACAGCACATGCGGATCATCATTGGGGGAAATGGCAGGCCTTCTACCATGCGTTTGTTAAGCGTTTCTGCAGCAGAATTACCGCTGCGGAAACGCTTAAAAAACGCATCTTGGGCACACAGCCTTAGGGTTGTGTAAGACACAACCACTGTACTTAGTATTGGCGGCTACTGCAAACCCCGAAGCAATGATCCTTTGTTGGGTGAAGAGAATGGGGCATCAGACTGCGCTGCTCGCCTGTCAGAATAATGTACCAGAGGGATCCAAGTCGATGTAATGATGAAATAGACTTTATTTCTGCGCATTTTGTGGTGATCACACCACTTCCTCAGGACAGTCTATACACATACACATACAGGGTCTGTTATTTATAGCAAAAGGATACACATGGAGAAGCCTCCCTTCAAAAAAATCACCACACCCAGTGGGCGGGGAATCAGACTAAACGCATGTATACACCGTAAAGCACACACAAAACAATCATAAAGCATAATGGAATATATCACTTAAAAACATTACTCATACATTTAAAAATATAAATGCAGATTTTTTATTTTTTTTTAAATAGATAAAAAGCGATTGAAGGAATAAATACATTTTACAAGTTAGGGGAGTGCTTGAACCTATGATGTTGACCCATGCGTTCTTTGTCAGCACCCTCCTGCTGCTGTTTTAATCCATTAAACCATTGAGCCAATGGTGAATTCGATTTGATCTCTTTATTTGGTGATAGTTTCACAAGAATCTATGAGATCAAAAATAAATAAATAAATAAAATAAATAATAATAATAATGGATAAAAGAAGCTCCAAAGCTCTTAGACTAGTTTAAAAGAAGGAATATTCAATATTATAAGAAATTGCAGTTAGGTGATCCTTATAAAAATCACCTAGCAATTGATGGGTCAAAACTAATGGAAAAAACGGGGGTTAGAAAAAGGAAGCAAAGACAAACCACAATAAAGGGATGAAACCCCTTCATTGAAAGAGCGGATGTTTGTCAGTAACATTCATCATTACAAAATACAGAGAAAAAGGTGGTGGGTCGTACAGAGGAACAAAGCAGGATCCATAGATATATCTCAATTAATTGAACAAATCAGTTGTTTCATGTAGTCCATGTGGATTTATAGTGTTCAACTTATGAATCCAGAACATCTCTTTCCTGTTAAGAGTCTGGACTCGGTTGGAGGTCTCATGGGGGACGTGGTCAATAGGGATCACCCTAAAAGAGATTCTTTTTTGTGATATCGCATAATGCCTAGAAAGGCCATGTTGTAAAAATCCTTCTTTTATATTATACCTGTGCAAGTTTATTCTTTTATGTACTGTAGCTGTTGCGTTGTCCTTCCCACATATAATTTCTTACATTTGCATATAATGACATAGATGACGAAACTGGATTGGCAAGTCAAATGATATTTGATTTGATTTTGAACTCATCGGGATTTTTACTGTCTGATGGAAAAGTTTTCGCATTATGAATGATGCTGGATCAACCTAGGCATCTCGGGATGCCACATCTATAGGAGCCTTGTCTGGGCTTTTCTATAGAGGGATTAAAATCCTCTTTTTTCTTTAGCCGACTTGGGGCCAACATATTTTTTAATGTTGGGGCCCTTCGGAAGGTTATCAGGGGATTGTTGGGTACAAGCCTCCCCAATATGGGATAATTGAGAAGTTTACCCCAATGTTTTTTCAGAACTAAACAAATTCTCTTATTCTGGGCTGAAAAAGTGGTGATAAAATTAAAATTAAATGTAGTATTGGATGCTGATTATTATTTTTTTATTATTAGAGATTAAGTATGTCTGTTCTATTTTTTTGCTTTCAGAGAATGCTCTCTGGATCAGTTTTTTTGGGTAACTTCTTTAAAGAAATTTATGTGATAAAACTTTTGATTGGTTTATGAAATCTATGTCCATACTACAGTTCCTCTTAATTTTTTTGTATCGGTTGAGCGGAATATTCCTCAACCATTTAGTATAGTGTCCACTTTGATTATGGACATAACTGTTCGCATCCACAGGTTTAAAGTAGGTTCTTGTGTGAATTTCTTTATTGTCATGAAAGAAAGTGAGGTCAACGAAGTCGACTGTGTCAGGGTTTACTACGGGGGTGAAACCCAAACCCCAGGTATTATCCTCAATGTTCCTGAGGAAGGACCCCACATCATCCTTTGAATTATCATAAATCAAAAATAAATCGTCTATGTAACGTTTGTAAATGATGGTATTGGGTGCATGTGTGGCGCCCCTGAGGGTTCGACCGCCACAGGGATGCTGCACTTCTTTAATGGAGTGTGGTGTTCCTCCTCTGAGGTAAGGCCAGTGTGATAGTCGTGACCCAACCTTTTGCATCCAACACCACACTTCTCCACCAGAGGGAGCTAGTATGCACTAGGTGCTGCTCCCCTGGTTACAGGGAGACTGGGGAACACAAAGTGGTAGGAACCAGTTAGTGGGTGAGGGTGGAGGACTTACAAGATAGTTACACTTTAAATTTGATATTTAATAAAAAGCCATCTTTGATCTTGGTCTTGGTCTGTCAAGCGGTCTTGGTTGCTGTAAAACTACTGTATGTAATGTGACTCCCGCCTGTGAGTGCAGATCCTGTGTGGGCCTGCACCGGCAAGGGACACAGCCCTCGTACCCTGACCTTGGGACGAGAGGTAGGTTGTAGACAAGGAATGTCTCAACCCGGCCAAGGACCAGGATCAAGAAGGCCCGGGAGCTCTAGAGTGTGGCTCCCCAGCAAATGGGTCCCGGGGAGGATGCAGACGGAGCGGAGTACGCCACCTGTCCTCGCCTACCTGATCTATTCAGAGGGATTCCAGCTGCAAGAGGGGTACCGGCCCCCGACACCCGACCTTGTACTCTGCGTCCTGGACGGGAAAGCCCGGTTAGGCCCTGAGGATCCCACCGGGCATCGGATGGAGAGGAATTGCCACCCGTGCCCTAGTCCTGAGAGGAGCTCAGAGGGAGACCCGGCCTATCTACACACGCACAGACGGGAAAGGGTGAAGTCAATAGTGCAGGAACACTCTGGTGTAGGGTCACTGCCTAATACTGGACCTGCTCGGACCCCCGTCCCTAGTGGCCGCAGGACTCCGCGGGGAGCAGGGAGTCGCCTTCCCGCTATCATCTCTAAGTGAGTAAAGCCTTGGAAGTTCACCCCTATGGCCTCCGGACTGTTCATTATGTGCCATACCATGCGACGTGGTGCCCGTACTCCCCGCACTACTACCCCCCCTCCATCCTGTCTGTCTGCCCCGAGGCCTTGCTCCGCCTGTGGGGAGCAGTGAGAACTTTGACCGCCATGACACCAGGCCTCGGCGGACTGCAGCGGCGCTGGTGACCCTTCACCAGGCACCGCAGGTGGCGTAGTCGTAAAATAAGCCACTCAAACCGGACAAGCCCATACCATCTCTTTCTAATGTGACGGCCCTGAGCAAGGGTCGGGCCCGGGCCACGGCTGCACCCCACCTCTCCATCACAGGGCCCGACACCGAGTCCCCCAACACCCAGGGTAAAACACGGGCTTTACGAGTAGAGGCGTCACACATGTATACTGCTGTATATGAAGATGGACTCGAAGATGGCCTTGAACAAATTTGCATAAGTTGGTGCCACCTTCGAGCCCATTGCGGTCCCAAGTATCTGATGGTATAAGGTATCTCGAAAAGTAAAGAAATTGTTATAAAGTATGAACTGCATGTTTTCATACAGAAAATCTCTTTGTATGGGTGTCAACCGTGGATCAATGTCTATGAACGTTTTGAAACACACCAGTCCAAAATCATAGAAGAGTTGTTAATCCATCGATTGCCTTCTTCTATCACCTCCCCAAAATCCATAAGGATGCTGTAAGACCCCCTGGGAAACCCATCATTTCAGGGATAGGGTCCCTGACAAAAAATATTGCTAATTATGTGGATGTAGTGATGCACACACATATAGACCAACTACACAGTTACTTGAGGGACACAGTTAGTTTATTTTCATGGATGTTTCCGCCCTCTATTCCAGCATTCTCTGAAAGCAAAAAAATAGAACAGACATACTTAATCTCTAATAATAAAAAAACAAAAAAATCAGCATCCAATACTACGTTTAATTTTATCATCACTTTTTCAGCCCAGAACAAGAGAATTCGTTTAGTTCTGAAAAAACATTGGGGTATACTGTTACGGGTCCGGGTGGTGGAACCTCTGTGCCGAGGTGCAAGGAGGGACCCAGAGGGGCGTGACTAAGTATCCACCCGAACCGACCCTTGTCGTACGGTAGCTAACGACACCGTGACCAGGGAGGATCCGGGCTGAGGGACCAGGTGCTACTCTGGGGACGACCTTGTAAGAGAGCAGGTGGCTCCCACGGGTCAGATGGCTGGGACTGACCGGTATGGCGGATGGACACGGCAAGCAGGCGGAAGTCTCTGGTAGCAGACAGGTGGTCACAGTTCGAAAAAGCAGGGCAAGTAGCAGTCTTTAGGTTTGCCAGGAAGGTGGCCACAGCAAGTGACGGCAGGGTCTCCAGGCAGGCTGGCAGGAAACAAGCAGGTGCTCCCAGGTGAGCGGGCAGACAGACGAGGCAGGTAACTGGCAGGTAACTGGTGGGTGCTCCCAGGTGAGCCGGCAGACAGACGAGGCAGGTAACTGGCAGGTAACAGGTGGGCGCTCCCAGGTGAGCGGGCAGACAGACGAGGCAGGTAATTGGCAGGTAACAGGTGGGCGCTCCCAGGTGAGCGGGCAGACAGACGAGGCAGGTAACAGGCGGGTGCTCCCAGGTGAGCGGCCAGACAGACGAGGCAGGTAACTGGCAGGTAACTGGTAGGCGCTCCCAGGTGAGCGGGCAGACAGACAAGGCAGGCGGATGCTCCCAGGTGAGCAGACAGATAGCCAAGGCAGGTAACCGGCAGGTAACAGGTGAGCGCTCCAGGTGAGCAGGCTGGCAGGTAATGGGCAGATAATATGCTGGCAGGCAGGACGGGAAGTCAGGCTAGCAGCGGGACCTGAGGGCTGAAGCACAGATCAGACACAGTGCAAACAACTTTGCTCGGGCACCTCCATTTTGGAGGAGGTGCCTTATATATGGGAGGTCCTCCGGCAATTGGCCGGGGACTCCTTAGGATGACGCGTGCGGTCCCTTTAAGAGAGGGGGAGCGCGCGCGCGTGCCCTAAGCACGCAGCCGGGGAAGGAGAGCGTGCCAGAAACAGCGGGGAGAGAAGCACTAAAGGAAGCCGCGGCAGGAGCGGGGAGGTTAGAGGGACGGCGTCTCTGCCTAGCAAGGGGCAGAGACGCCGATGCTACATATACCTCTCAATAATCCCATATTTGGGAGGCTTCTACCCAACAATCCCCTGATAACCTTCCGAAGGGCCCCGACATTAAAAAATATGTTGGCCCCAAGTCGGCAAAAGATAAAAGAGGATTTTAATCCCTCTATAGAAAAGCCCAGACAAGGCTCCTATAGATGTGGCATCCCGAGATGCCTATGTTGCTCCAGCATCATTCATAATGCGAAAACTTTTCCATCAGACAGTAAAAATCCCGATGAGTTCAAAATCAAATCAAATATCATTTGACTTGCCAATCCAGTTTCGTCATCTATGTCATTATATGCGAATGTAAGAAATTATATGTGGGAAGGACAACGCAACAGCTACAGTACATAAAAGAATAAACTCGCACAGGTATAATATAAAAGAAGGATTTTTACAACATGGCCTTTCTAGGCATTATGCGATATCACAATAAAAGAATCTCTTTTAGGGTGATCCCTATTGACCATGTCCCCCATGAGACCTCCAACCGAGTCCAGACTCTTAACAGGAAAGAGATGTTCTGGATTCATAAGTTGAACACTATAAATCCACATGGACTACATGAAACAACTGATTTGTTCAATTAATTGAGATATATCTATGGATCCTGCTTTGTTCCTCTGTATGACCCACCACCTTTTTCTCTGTATTTTGTAATGATGAATGTTACTGACAAACATCCGCTCTTTCTATGAAGGGGTTTCATCCCTTCATTGTGGTTTGTCTTTGCTTCCTTTTTCTAACCCCCGTTTTTTCCATTAGATTTGACCCATCATTTGCTATGTGATTTCTATAGGGATCATCTAACTGCAATTTCTCATAATATTGAACATTCCTTCTTTTAAACTAGTTCAAGAGCTTTGGAGCTTCTTTCATCCATTATTATTATTATTTATTTAATTTATTTATTTTTGATCTCATAGATTCTTGTGAAACCATCACCAAATAAAGAAATTAAATCAAATTCACCCATGGCTCAATGGTTTAAAACAGCTGACAAAGAACACATGGGTCAACATCATAGGTTCAAGCACTCCCCTAGCTTGTAAAATGTATTTATTCCTTCAACCACTTTTTCATATATTTTCTAATATATTAAAAAAAAAAAATCTGCAATGTATGAGTAATGTTTTTAAGTGATATATTCCATTATGCTTTATGATTGTTTTGTGTGTGCTTTACGGTGTATACATGCGTTTAGTCTGATTCCCCGCCCACTGGGTGTGGTGATTTTTTTGAAGGGAGGCTTCTCCATGTGCATTCTTTTGCTATAAATAACAGACCCTGTATGTGTATGTGTATAGACTGTCCTGAGGAAGTGGTGTGATCACCACGAAATGCGCAGAAATAAAGTCTATTTCATCATTACATCGACTTGGATCCCTCTGGTACATTATTCTGACAGGCGAGCAGCGCAGTCTGATGCCCCATTCTCTTCACCCAACAAAGGATCAAATTATTTCGGAGGATTTTTAGGCAATTCTTCTCTACAATATTGCTTAATCCCTTCACAACATTTGACGTACCTATACGTCATGGTTGGTAAGGGTTCCCCATACCTCCCAACCAGGGACGGAGTGGGACTAAAATTCAGCCCTGGAATTTGAAAACACACAGGCCCATGCCCGCTCCATTCCCATCCTCAGACTGGGGTCTCTATTACTTAAATTACCCTGTCTGCAGGAAATCAAGATTTACTAGTACCTATATTTCAAATAACACCTCTTTATAAGATTCCATAATATTATTGCAATATAACAGACAAATAATCCCAGCATATACAGTAGTAATAATACCGCTATGCTGGTTATTAAAGAAGCACTCCCATCTATATTTTTTATTAAATGTGTGTATATGCATGTACTGTAGTGTGAGTGTATTGATATAGTCACCTACCGCTGCTCTCTTCAGTGTCTAGTGCTATTCTGCTCTACCACCATATAGTGACCATATAATGGTAACATCAGTTCTACACCAGTGCTCTGCAGACCATATATGTGTGCACTGTGCAGGTTCTCACCAATGACAATGTTGTCATTCTTTCCCCTCCCAAATTGGGGCAGCTCCCTAACACTTTAACTGTTCTTATGCTATATCTATTTCCTGGTTATATTGTGCTCTCCACTGCAATTCCCATTCCTATCTATATATAACACTTTATCCTATTCCTATACCCATATCCTAATTTCCTATCCTAATACTGCCCCTATACTCAATACAATACCAGAACACATCATTATCTAAATAAATTTGAGTCATGTTAAATATGTGTAGCATCCTAAAACACTGTACATACTAAGTCATTCACATTATTATACATAAACCGTTTGCATTGGTGCTCGTAATACTCTATGTACTTGAAGCACCCATTTTAGTAGTGAAGGAAGAAAAGCATGTTTGTCCCAGACACACTCTTACATGACACCACAGGTACGGCGCCGGCACGGTAGGTGAGTATAGGTGTTTTTGCTTTCCCAGTGGCAAACGTTCAGATTGAGAATGGGCTGCCCTTGTAGTGGACAACCCCTTTAACATATGCCTGAGTACTCCAAAACAGCAAACTGTCCAAACTTCTGCTTTTATAGAGGTGATCCCACTTGCTGATGAATAGTTAATCAAAGGCATTTCATTAGCTGCTACTCACCCTTTAGTATCTATTAAGGGCTGGACTGGCCATCTGGCGGCTCTGGCATTTGCCAGAGGGACCACTCCAAACTGTGGGCCCCTTTGATGTAGTGAGAGTATGGGAGCAACTCAGGAGTAGGGGAAGGAGGCGCGGCTTGAACTCCTCTCCTCATTTGAGGAGCAGAGGTGAGACCTTTCTGATTCCAGCAGTGGGATAGAAGTCGGCAGTCAGAAAGAAGAGGCTGCTTGAACGAACAGTGTAGCTGTCCTCCTTGTTTCAATGGCTGGTGAGTGAGCAAGGAAGTTCAAACTAGAGTAAAACAGTCTATACACGCAGATGACCCTGCAGCTCCATCAGCCTATTGTTTTCAATGTTCATGACCGGAGGGGGAGAGAAGTCAAAGCTGCAGCATTTATTGTTTCACAAATACAACTATAGTTCAGGGCAGTGCACAGGGCTGTGTGAAATATTCTACAGTCTATACGAAGCAATCTCAGCTCAGCGGTGTCGTTATTACATTCATTTAAACCTGTGTTGGCAAAACTTGAAATACATGGACAGAAATGCAAGCAAAGCTGTGTTAGCAATCTGTACACTAAAAAACGGTGTTTGCATAGAAAGCAGAAGTGTGAGTGTAATCCATGCATAGCAGAGCTATGTGCGATTAATGTGGAGTCAACAATACTGCATGGCTCCTGCAGGGCCGGGACAAAGTATTTTGGTGCCCTAGGCAGATGAAGCCAATGCCCCCCCCCCCCATCCCAAAGCAAAGGAATGGCTCAGAGACTAAGGTAACAGGACCCTTAATGCATCAAAAGTAAAAAAAAGTGATGTACTTTAGGGATGTGACTTAACAGGGAGTGCAATTTCAAAGCTAAATACACAATGAATAACTTTTTGTGGACCATTTACACAATACAGGAGAAAAATATAGCAATATTCATCCCTGGCATTCTATATTTTAAATGCAGAACCTGAGGATAGTTATGGAAACTAATAAAGCGTAACTATAATTGGGGCCATTTAGTTTCATTTAAGGTGTTCAGTATTTGGCAGATACCCTAATGGAAAATAAACCGACCCCCATTATAAATAAAGGGGTACGTCTGATGGTTTTTCGTCCATCATACGACAAATACAGCTTGCACAAAACTGATGGTGGTTCTAGTGACATATTCATGTAGTGATGGTTGTTCTGGTGCTGTATTAATTTAATGATGATGATTCTGGTGATATAGTCATCACCAGAACCATCATCAGTACATGAATACGAAGCTATAATCTTTATCAGTACATAATTAGAGCACCAGAGCGATCAATAGTACATTAATATGGCACCAGAAGCATCATCATAAATAAATGTCACCAGAACTACCATCAGTACATGAATATGTCCCCAGAACCATCATTAGTACATGAAAGCATAACTAGATCCTCCATTAGTACATGACTACATCAACAGACCCACCATCAGTACTTGAATATGTCACCAGAACCACCATCAGTAAATTAATACATCACCAGAACCTCTATCAGTACATGAATATGTCACCAGAACCACCTTAAGTACATGAATACATGACTAGAACCAAGAGAACTTGAATACAATAACTCTAAGTATTAAGAGTACAACAATCTCTTAATACAACAATCAATTGTAATATCAAGTCAGCCCCATAAACAATTGTATCGCATGAAACTACAACCCTACACCTCCCAGTATGTTCTTAACAATGGTCAGGGAATTCTGAGAGTTGTTATTAACAGTTGTCATCAGATTGCAAACCATACAGGAACCACAGTACTGATGAGAATTAGTCAGTATCACATCTAAACATTTATATCCAGGTACCTTATAGATTACATCTTCTCTGGATTCATTTCTTTCCTTTCATCTCCATATTGTCTAGATGACTTTTCACATCCACAGCTGGTCTCTGCACACCTCCCTCTTCTCCGGTCTTTTGCAGCACAACCCAACACAGTGTCCTTAAAAATACGAGTGTTATTAAAATGCCCTCTGCATAAAATATCTGTTTTCATTATGACCTAAATAAGCCTCCTATGGTATATGACCTCCAGACTGTCTACCAGGTCTGCCACCAGGAATTGGCCCTTGAGACTCTGCCCAGGCTCCACCTCCACCCCTCAAACCGTCCACAGTCCCACCACCCACTCTTGGAAAAACTCCACTTCTGCACCAATCACACATTAACAGTTCCCATCAAGGACCATATCACATACCGTATTTTTCGGACCATAAGACGCACTTTTTTCCCCCCAAATTTGGGAGGAAAATGGAGGGTGCGTCTTATGGTCCGAAAGTAATTTAACGGTGGTGGTGGAGTGGGATCGCAGGGCCATCAGGAAGGTGGTGGCGGCAGCAGCGGAAGAGGAGGTGAGGCGAGCCGGTATCTGCCTGGGGGCCGGGGCCTTGCCGGGTACCGAGGCCGGTGTCTTGCTGTGAGTGGCGTGAGCGGCTTCCGGTGTGCGTGACCATTTTTCTGAAGCTGTGATCTACGGGAAAATGGCAGCTGGAGCTGGCGCATTCACTCTGCCACGCCGGCGGCCATTTTCCTGTAGATCACAGCTTCAGAAAGATGGCGTGCGCACCGGAAGCCACTCACGCCGTTCTGCCATGCCAGCAAGACACCTGTGCCGGTACTAGGCACCAGCCACCAGGCCCCCAGCACCAGCCACCAGGCCCCCCAGTGCTAGGCTAACAGACCCCATGCCCCCAGTGCCTGGCCCCCAGCCCACTAGTGTCAGGCCCCCAGCCCACCAGTGCCAGGGCCCCAGCCCACCAGTGGCAGGCCCCCGGCGCCAGTCACCAGCCCACCAGTGCCAGACACCCAGGCCTCAAGCCCCCAGCGCTATCCACCAGGCCACCAGAGCCAGGCACCCAGGCTAAGAGGCACCAGGCCCCCAGCGCCAGCCACCAGGATCCCCAGTGCTAGGCACCAAGGCCCCAAGCCCCCAGCGCTAGCCACCAGGCCCCCAGCCCACCAGTGCCAGGCCCCCAGCGCTAGGTCTCCAGCCCCCCAGTGCCAGACCCCCAGCTCCAGCCACCATGCCCCCAGCCCCAGGCCACCAGTGCCAGACCCCAAGCCCCCAGCGCCAGCCACCAGCACCTAGGCCACCAGGCACCAGGCCCCCAGTGCAAGCCACCAGGCCGCCAGCCCACCAGCGCCAGGCCCGATTTCCTGATGGACCCTGCCTCCTGTGACCCCTGCTCCACCGCCCCCCCAGGTAAGATACCTATTCAGACTATAAGACAAAACCCCATCTTATAAAAAATATTTTTTTCCTATTTTCCACCCCAAAATTTGAGGTGCGTCTTATGGTCCGGTGTGTCTTATAGTCCGAAAAATACGGTATATAGCCATCAGCTTTTGTTTTGGCCAAAATATTTTTTTAAGCTGCCACCAGGACACGGTAGACTCTTCTGGCCCGGTCCTACTCTACTCTATCCTATTAAACATTTCTTAAAATATTCAATACTCTTTTTAAGTATATTTTTATTTATTTTTATTTAAGGAAATGTGTCACATACATTTTTTAAAATGACCAATAATACCACATACAAGGAACACATACCGCCACACCATGACCAGACCACATATTACCACCACTTAGTGACCAAATAATACCATATACAAGGAACACATACCGCCACACCATGAGCAGACCACATATTACCACCACATAGTGACCAAATAATACCACATACAAGGAACAAATACTGCCACATCATGACCAGACCACATATTACCACCACATAGTGACCAAATAATACCACATACAAGGAACAAATACCACCACACCATGACCAGACCACATATTACCATCACATAGTGACCGAATAATACCACATACAAGGAACAAATACCGCCACACCATGACCAGACCACATATTACCACCACATATTGACAAATAATACCACATGCAAAGAACAATGACCAGACCACATATTACCACCACATAGTGACTAAATAATACCATATACAAAGAGCAAATATCTCCATACCGTGACCAGACCACATATTGCCACCACATAGTGACCGAATACTAAAATACTGATCATCAATAAACACAATACTAATATTACCATAAGTGTCATTATACTCAAGAGCTTTGTACATAGTATATAGTGTATAGTGTCAGTGCACAGGTAATAACACCATTGACATTATAAACAGGAACTCTGTATATAGTGTACAGGTAATACAGGGATCACCAGTGACATTATACACAGGAGCTCTGTATATAGTGTCAGTGTGCAGGTAATACAGGGATCACCAGTGACATTATACACAGGAGCCCTGTATATAGTGACAGTGTACAGTTAATACAGGGATCACCAGTGGCATTATACACAGGAGCTCTATATAAAGTGTCAGTGTACAGATAATACAGTGATCGCCAGTGACATTATACACAGGAGCTGTGTATATAATGCCAGTGTACAGGTAATACAGGGATTACCAGTGACATTATACACAGGAGCTTTGTATATAGTGTCAGTGTATAGGTAATACACGGATCACCGGTGACATTATACACCGAAGATCTGTATATAGTGTCAGTGTACAGGTAATACACGGATCACCGGTGACATTATACACAGGAGCTCTGAATATAGTGCCAGTGTACAGGTAATACAGGGATCACCAGTGACATTATACACAGGACTTCTGTATATATTGTCAGTGTACAGGTCAGGGCCGGTGTCAGCACCAGGGCAAGTGTCGGGGCCCTGAGCAGGCGGGGGGGACCCACTCGCCGTCGGGCACCCCGCCGTGCTATGGGACCCGTGAGCGGAGGAGAACGGTGTCAGCGCCCGCTCCCCCCTGCTTGCTCAGGGCCCCGGCAGCTGGCGGTGCACAATACTTACCTCTCCCCGTGCCTGCGCTGAGCCGTCACAGCGCAGAGAGCGGGAAGACGCCGGCGACGCTGGAGTCCAGAGCAGCGGCAGCAGGTGAGAAGTGAGGTGAGTATTGGATTTTTTTTTTTTATGTATGGTGGCATGGGGCATTATAAGGGGGGTGTGTGACATCCTGCATGGGGCATTATAAAGAAGGGGGGGGGGAGGTGACATAATGCATGGGGCATTATAAGGGGGGGAAGTGACATCCTGCAAGGAGCAATATAAGGGTGAGTGTGGCATCCTGCATGGGGCACTATAAGGGAGGGTGTGTGTGTGACATACTCCATGGGGCATTAAAAGGGGGGAAGTGACATCCTGCATGGGGCATTATCAGGGGGGGTGACATCCTGCATGGGGCATTATAAGGGAGGGGGTGTGTGTGACATACTGCATGGGGCATTAAAAGGGGGGGAAGTGACATCCTGCATGGGGCATTATAAAGGGGGGGTGTGACATCCTGCATGGGGCATTATAAGGAAGGGGGGGAGAGGTGACATCCTGCATGGGGCATTATAAGGGGGGAAGTGATATCCTGCATGGGGCATTATAAGGGGGGGTGACATCCTGCATGGGGCATTATAAGGGGGGTGACATACAGCATGGGGCATTATAAGGGGGGAAGAGCCTGCATGGAGCGTTATATGGGGGCCAGTATTCTGTATGGAGCGTTATAAGGGGGCCAGTATCCTGTATGGAGCATTTTATGGGGGCCAGTATTCTGTATGTAGCGAATTCGCCAGTTTATGAGCTATTGTGGAATTTATAATAAATATTAGTGTTGAGCGAGCACTAAAATGCTCGGGTGCTCGAAGCTCGGGCCAAGCTCGCCGTGATACTCGGGTGCTCAACCCGAGCAACGAGCCCAATGTTAGTCTATGGGAGACCTGAGCATTTTTGCAGCGGCACCCCCGGCAGTCTTTTAGAAGCCTAACAAGTGCCCAAAACGATAGTGACAGTGCTCAAATGACATGGGGACAGCATGGGGATCGCTCCAGGAAGCATTTCTGACCCCCAGGTCACTGCTGTAAACAACGTGGTCAGAGGTATTAAGCCACTTTTAAGGGCTCACAATAAAACGTTCAAAAATGAAACTGAAACTGCTTTCCTGTGAAATATGTTAAGGAAGTTCCTCTCCAGGGTAAAGACTTGTGTATAAGGTAAAATAAATAACCCCCCCAAAAAATACTCCTCCACACCTTGGGCTATGTTCACAAGTAGCATTTTTTATGCGATTTGGCACTTTTGTATTGCTTTCAACCGTGACAAATGCATTCACCGGGAAATGTCATTTTAACATTTTACAACCTTATCTGGCCATGTGCTGTGTGACACATGCATACAGTGCTGAAAATACATGGGAACAGCATGGGGAATACCCCTGGGAGCATCTCTGACACCCAGGCCACTGCCTAAAAGTGTGCCCTTCAGAAGTCATCCGTGCTGCATCAGAAGATGCAGACTTGCAACTATCCCCATGCAAGTTCTTGTCCCAGGGCACTGTTCAATTGAACCTCCCCATTCCTTGCAATGCAAGCGCAAATATGCAGCCAACCAACCACCCACCCCCAGGCTGCAATACCATACTGCTTGCTTGCACTTGAAATTGGGCCTTTAAGGCATGTGGAGGCGGAATCTGGCACCACGTCATGGCTGCGCTGGCGGCCTGAATTCCATACTCAGTCCCCAGCCGCCCGGCGGCCGGGTGTCCACACTTGGTCCCCAGCCGCCAGGGGGCGGCCGGGTGTCCATACTCGGTCCCCAGCCGCCCCACGGCCGGGTGTCCACACACAGTCCCCAGTCGCCTGTCCATAAACTGTCCCCAGCCGCCCCTATTTCTCCTTGGAACATCCCCCCACACACTTTTCTTAGCCCTGCCTGCTTTAGGGCAGCATTGGACGAGCCCACCAGAGACCCAGACTCCTCCGGTGGGCCCTGGCTTCTCCATCAGGGGAGTTGAGAGTGCCAAGGTGAGGAGCATGATGATGATGATACAAGTTAGCATCTGCTTTGTTTTCTTGGAATGCAAGCGCAAGTGTGCAGCCTGCCACCCACCCACCCCCAGGCTGCAATACCATACTGCTTGCTTGCACTTAAAATTGGGTCTTTTAGGCATGTGGAGGCGGAATCTGGCCACCACGTCATGACTGCGTTGGCGGCCTGGAATCCATACTCAGTCCCCAGCCGCTTGGCGGCCGGGTGTCCACACTCGGTCCCCAGCCGCCAGGGGGCGGCCGGGTATCCATACTCGGTCTCCAGCCGCCCCGCATCTGCTTTGTTTTCTTGGAATGCAAGCGCATGTATGTAGTAGCGGCTAGGCCTGAGGTGGTCAGCGTTTTGGCGCATATCCTACCTCCTCCGAGGATTGCTGGATGTTTTCCTGCTACTATCCCAGTTCTATGACTCCCGTTAAAACAAAGCTTCAGGTGATAAATGATGGATGAGGTGGTGGCAAAGGAGAAAGAGCAGGAGGAACAGGGACCATTCACATCAATATCAGGCCAGTCAACCACATATGTCTTGTAGGATATGTTTCTGTAAGAAAATGAGCGGTTCGGCTACACAGTTATAGGGCATACAGTGAGTGCAATGCCTACCAAAAATTTTGAGGCACTCCAGTGCCCCTTGGAAATGACATGGAGGTCAGAGGGCCTTAACTAAACCGTTTTTTCCATTTATAGCAACTGGGTCTCCTGTACACTGTTGGCCTAAGCAGTGAATGGAAGGCTTTCCAAAAATTATGAGGAACTGCAATGCCCCTTGAAACAGACGTGGATTACAGCGTACTAAAAATCTTCTACCCATTATTGGGGAGTGGGTCTCCCTTAGTTTTCGCCTTTTTATTGAAAAGCAAAAGCTGACGAAAATTAGGAGGAAATGCAATGCCCATTGGAAGAGTCGTGCAGGTTAGAGGTAATTAAAAACAACATTTCAATGCCCCTTGGAAGAGCTGTGGAGTTCAGAGTGGCTTAAGAAGACCCTTTAAATGCCCCTTTGAAGAGACATGGAGGTCAAAGTAGCTTAACAAGACCGTTTTAATGCACCTCGGAAAAGACGTGGAGGTCCGAGTAGCTTAACAAGACGGTTTTAATGCCCCTCGGAAAAGACGTGGAGGTCCCAGTAGCTTAACAAGACGGTTTTAATGCCCCTCGGAAAACTGGTGGAGGTCACAGTAGCTTAACAAGACGCTTTTAATGCCCCTCGGAAAAGTGGTGGAGGTCCCAGTAGCTTAATAAGACGCTTTTAATGCCCCTCAGAAGAGACGTGGAGGTCCCAGTAGCTTAAAAAGACGCTTTTAATGCCCCTCAGAAGAGACGTGGAGGTCCCAGTAGCTTAACAAGACGCTTTTAATGCCCCTCGGAAAAGTGGTGGCGGTCGCAGTAGCTTAACAAGACGCTTTTAATGCCCCTCAGAAGAGACGTGGAGGTCCCAGTAGCTTAACAAGATGGTTTTAATGCCCCTCGGAAAAGTGATGGAGGTCCCAGTAGCTTAACAAGATGCTTTTAATGCCGCTCAGAAGAGACTTGGAGGTCCCAGTAGCTTAACAAGATGGTTTGAATGCTCCTTGGAAGAGACGTGGAGGTCCCAGTAGCTTAACAAGATGGTTTTAATACCCCTCGGAAAAGTGGTGGAGGTCACAGTAGCTTAACAAGACGCTTTTAATGCCCCTCGGAAAAGTGGTGGAGGTCCCAGTAGCTTAACAAGATGCTTTTAATGCCACTCAGAAGAGACGTGGAGGTCCCAGTAGCTTAACAAGACGCTTTTAATGCCCCTCAGAAGAGACGTGGAGGTCCCAGTAGCTTAACAAGACGCTTTTAATGCCCCTCGGAAAAGTGGTGGAGGTAGCAGTAGCTTAACAAGACTCTTTTAATGCCCCTCAGAAGAGACGTGGAGGTCCCAGTAGCTTAACAAGACGGTTTTAATGCCCCTCGGAAAAGTGGTGGAGGTCCCAGTAGCTTAATAAGATGCTTTTAATGCCCCTCGGAAAAGTGGTGAAGGTCGCAGTAGCTTAAGAAGACGCTTTTAAAGCCCCTCTGAAGAGACGTGGAGGTCCCTGTAGCTTAACAAGACGGTTTGAATGCCCCTTGGAAGAGACGTGGAGGTCCCAGTAGCTTAACAAGACGGTTTTAATGCCCCTCGGAAAAGTGGTGGAGGTCCCAGTAGCTTAACAAGACGCTTTTAATGCCCCTCAGAGGAGACGTGGAGGTCCCAGTAGGTTAACAAAATGCTTTTAATGCCCCTCAGAAGAGACGTGGAGGTCCCAGTAGCTTAACAAGATGCTTTTAATGCCCCTCAGAAGAGACGTGGAGGTCCCAGTAGCTTAACAAGATGCTTTTAATGCCCCTCGGAAAAGTGGTGGAAGTCCCATTAGCTTAACAAGACGCTTTTAATGCCCCTCAGAAGAGACGTGGAGATCCCAGTTGCTTAACAAGACAGTTTTAAAGCCCCTCGGAAAAGTGGTGGAGGTCCCAGTAGCTTAACAAGACGCTTTTAATGCCCCTCGGAAAAGTGGTGAAGGTCAGAGTAGCTTAACAAGACGCTTTTTATGCCCCTCAGAAGAGACGTGGAGGTCCCAGTAGCTTAACAAGATGGTTTTAATGCCCCTCGGAAAAGTGGTGGAGGTCCCAGTAGCTTAACAAGACGCTTTTAATGCCCCTCAAAAGAGACGTGGTGGTCCCAGTAGCTTAACAAGACGGTTTGTATACCCCTTGGAAGAGACGTGGTGGTCCCAGTAGCTTAACAAGACGCTTTTAATGCCCCTCGGAAAAGTGGTGGAGGTCCCAGTAGCTTAACAAGACGCTTTTAATGCCCCTCCGAGGAGACGTGGAGGTCCCAGTAGCTTAACAAGACGCTTTTAATGCGCATCAGAAGAGACGTGGAGGTCCCAGTAGCTTAACAAGACGCTTTTAATGCCCATCAGAAGAGACGTGGAGGTCCCAGTAGCTTAGCAAGATGCTTTTATTGACCCTCGGAAAAGTGGTGGAAGTCCCATTAGCTTAACAAGACGCTTTTAATGCCCCTCAGAAGAGACGTGGAGATCCCAGTAGCTTAACAAGACGGTTTTAATGCTCCTCGGAAAAGTGGTGGAGGTTGCAGTAGCTTAACAAGACGCTTTTACTGCCCCTCAGAAGAGACGTGGAGGTCCCAGTTGCTTAACAAGACAGTTTTAATGCCCCTCGGAAAAGTGGTGGAGGTCCCAGTAGCTTAACAAGACGCTTTTAATGCCCCTCGGAAAAGTGGTGAAGGTCAGAGTAGCTTAACAAGACGCTTTTTATGCCCCTCAGAAGAGACGTGGAGGTCCCAGTAGCTTAACAAGATGGTTTTAATGCCCCTCGGAAAAGTGGTGGAGGTCCCAGTAGCTTAACAAGACGCTTTTAATGCCCCTCAAAAGAGACGTGGTGGTCCCAGTAGCTTAACAAGACGGTATGAATACCCCTTGGAAGAGACGTGGTGGTCCCAGTAGCTTAACAAGACGCTTTTAATGCCCCTCGGAAAAGTGGTGGAGGTCCCAGTAGCTTAACAAGACGCTTTTAATGCCCCTCCGAGGAGACGTGGAGGTCCCAGTAGCTTAACAAGACGCTTTTAATGCGCATCAGAAGAGACGTGGAGGTCCCAGTAGCTTAACAAGACGCTTTTAATGCCCATCAGAAGAGACGTGGAGGTCCCAGTAGCTTAGCAAGATGCTTTTATTGACCCTCGGAAAAGTGGTGGAGGTCCCAGTAGCTTAACAAGACGCTTTTAATGCCCCTCAGAAGAGACGTGGAGATCCCAGTAGCTTAACAAGACGTTTTTAATGCCCCTCAGAAAAGTGGTGGAGGTCCCAGTAGCTTGACAAGATGCTTTTAATGCCCCTCAGAAGAGACGTGGAGGTACCAGTAGCTTAACAAGACACTTTTAATGCCCCTCGGAAAAGTGGTGGAGGTCACAGTAGCTTAACAAGACGCTTTTAATGCCCCTCGGAAAAGTGGAGGAGGTCCCAGTAGCTTAACAAGACGCTTTTAATGCCCCTCAGAAGAGACGTGGAGGTCCCAGTAGCTTAACAAGACGCTTTTAATGCCCCTCGGAAAAGTGGTGGAGGTCCCAGTAGCTTAACAAGATGCTTTTAATGCCCCTCGGAAAAGTGGTGAAGGTCGCAGTAGCTTAAGAAGACGCTTTTAATGCCCCTCTGAAGAGACGTGGAGGTCCCTGTAGCTTAACAAGACGGTTTGAATGCCCTTTGGAAGAGACACGGAGGTCCCAGTAGCTTAACAAGACAGTTTTAATGCCCCTCAGAAAAGTGGTGGAGGTCACAGTAGCTTAACAAGACGCTTTTAATGCCCCTCGGAAAAGTGGTGGAGGTCCCAGTAGCTTAACAAGAGGCTTTTAATGCCCCTCAGAGGAGACGTGGAGGTCCCAGTAGGTTAACAAAATGCTTTTAATGCCCCTCAGAAGAGACGTGGAGGTCCCAGTAGCTTAACAAGACGCTTTTAATGCCCCTCAGAAGAGACGTGGAGGTCCCAGTAGCTTAACAAGACGCTTTTAATGCCCCTCAGAAGAGACGTGGAGGTCCGAGTAGCTTAACAAGACACTTTTAATGCCCCTCGGAAAAGTGGTGTAGGTCACAGTAGCTTAACAAGACGCTATTAACGCCCCTCAGAAGAGACGTGGAGGTCCCAGTAGCTTAACAAGACGCTTTTAATGCCCATCAGAAAAGACGTGGAGGTCCCAGTAGCTTAACAAGACTCTTTTAATGCCCCTCAGAAGAGACGTGGAGGACCGAGTAGCTTAACAAGACGCTTTTAATGCCCCTCGGAAAAGTGGTGGAGGTTGCAGTAGCTTAACAAGACGCTTTTACTGCCCCTCAGAAGAGACGTGGAGGTCCCAGTAGCTTAACAAGACGGTTTTAATGCCCCTCGGAAAAGTGGTGGAGGTCCCAGTAGCTTAACAAGACGCTTTTAATGCCCCTCGGAAAAGTGGTGAAGGTCGCAGTAGCTTAACAAGACGCTTTTAATGCCCCTCAGAAGAGACGTGGAGGTCCCAGTAGCTTAACAAGATGGTTTTAATGCCCCTCGGAAAAAGTGGTGGAGGTCCCAGTAGCTTAACAAGACGCTTTTAATGCCCCTCAAAAGAGACGTGGTGGTCCCAGTAACTTAACAAGACGGTTTGAATACCCCTTGGAAGAGACGTGGTGGTCCCAGTAGCTTAACAAGACGCTTTTAATACCCCTCGGAAAAGTGGTGGAGGTCCCAGTAGCTTAGCAAGACGCTTTTAATGCCCCTCAGAGGAGACGTGGAGGTCCCAGTAGCTTAACAAGACGCTTTTAATGCGCCTCAGAAGAGACGTGGAGGTCCCAGTAGCTTAACAAGACGCTTTTAATGCCCACCAGTAGAGACGTGGAGGTCCCAGTAGCTTAACAAGATGCTTTTATTGACCCTCGGAAAAGTGGTGGAGGTCCCAGTACCATAACAAGACGCTTTTAATGCCCCTCGGAAAAGTGATGGAGGTCCCAGTAGCTTAACAAGACGGTTTTAATGCCCCTCGGAAAAGTGGTGGAGGTCCCAGTAGCTTAACAAGATGCTTTTATTGCCCCTCGGAAAAGTGGTGAAGGTCGCAGTAGCTTAAGAAGACGCTTTTAATGCCCCTCTGAAGAGACGTGGAGGTCCCTGTAGCTTAACAAGACGGTTTGAATGCCCTTTGGAAGAGACACGGAGGTCCCAGTAGCTTAACAAGACGGTTTTAATTCCCCTCAGAAAAGTGGTGGAGGTCACAGTAGCTTAGCAAGACGCTTTTAATGCCCCTCAGAGGAGACGTGGAGGTCCCAGTAGCTTAACAAGACGCTTTAAATGCGCCTCAGAAGAGACGTGGAGGTCCCAGTAGCTTAACAAGACGCTTTTAATGCCCATCAGTAGAGACGTGGAGGTCCCAGTAGCTTAACAAGATGCTTTTATTGACCCTCGGAAAAGTGGTGGAGGTCCCAGTAGCTTAACAAGACGCTTTTAATGCCCCTCAGAAGTGACGTGGAGATCCCAGTAGCTTAACAAGATGCTTTTAATGCCCCTCAGAAAAGTGGTGGAGGTCCCAGTAGCTTGACAAGACGCTTTTAATGCCCCTCAGAAGAGACGTGGAGGTCCCTGTAGCTTAACAAGACGGTTTGAATGCCCCTTGGAAGAGACGTGGAGGTCCCAGTAGCTTAACAAGACGGTTTTAATGCCCCTCAGAGAAGTGGTGGAGGTCACAGTAGCTTAACAAGACGCTTTAAATGCCCCTCGGAAAAGTGATGGAGGTCCCAGTAGCTTAACAAGACGGCTTTAATGCCCCTCGGAAAAGTGGTGGAGGTCCCAGTAGCTTAACAAGATGCTTTTAATGCCCCTCGGAAAAGTGGTGAAGGTCGCAGTAGCTTAAGAAGACGCTTTTAATGCCCCTCTGAAGAGACGTGGAGGTCCCTGTAGCTTAACAAGACGGTTTGAATGCCCTTTGGAAGAGACACGGAGGTCCCAGTAGCTTAACAAGACAGTTTTAATGCCCCTCAGAAAAGTGGTGGAGGTCACAGTAGCTTAACAAGACGCTTTTAATGCCCCTCGGAAAAGTGGTGGAGGTCCCAGTAGCTTAACAAGACGCTTTTAATGCCCCTCAGAGGAGACGTGGAGGTCCCAGTAGGTTAACAAAATGCTTTTAATGCCCCTCAGAAGAGACGTGGAGGTCCCAGTAGCTTAACAAGACGCTTTTAATGCCCCTCAGAAGAGACGTGGAGGTCCCAGTAGCTTAACAAGACGCTTTTAATGCCCCTCAGAAGAGACGTGGAGGTCCGAGTATCTTAACAAGACACTTTTAATGCCCCTCGGAAAAGTGGTGTAGGTCACAGTAGCTTAACAAGACGCTATTAATGCCCCTCAGAAGAGACGTGGAGGTCCCAGTAGCTTAACAAGACGCTTTTAATGCCCATCAGAAAAGACGTGGAGGTCCCAGTAGCTTAACAAGACTCTTTTAATGCCCCTCAGAAGAGACGTGGAGGACCCAGTAGCTTAACAAGACGCTTTTAATGCCCCTCGGAAAAGTGGTGGAGGTTGCAGTAGCTTAACAAGACGCTTTTACTGCCCCTCAGAAGAGACGTGGAGGTCCCAGTAGCTTAACAAGACGGTTTTAATGCCCCTCGGAAAAGTGGTGGAGGTCCCAGTAGCTTAACAAGACGCTTTTAATGCCCCTCGGAAAAGTGGTGAAGGTCGCAGTAGCTTAACAAGACGCTTTTAATGCCCCTCAGAAGAGACGTGGAGGTCCCAATAGCTTAACAAGATGGTTTTAATGCCCCTCGGAAAAAGTGGTGGAGGTCCCAGTAGCTTAACAAGACGCTTTTAATGCCCCTCAAAAGAGACGTGGTGGTCCCAGTAACTTAACAAGACGGTTTGAATACCCCTTGGAAGAGACGTGGTGGTCCCAGTAGCTTAACAAGACGCTTTTAATACCCCTCGGAAAAGTGGTGGAGGTCCCAGTAGCTTAGCAAGACGCTTTTAATGCCCCTCAGAGGAGACGTGGAGGTCCCAGTAGCTTAACAAGACGCTTTTAATGCGCCTCATAAGAGACGTGGAGGTCCCAGTAGCTTAACAAGACGCTTTTAATGCCCATCAGTAGAGACGTGGAGGTCCTAGTAGCTTAACAAGATGCTTTTATTGACCCTCTGAAAAGTGGTGGAGGTCCCAGTAGCTTAACAAGACGCTTTTAATGCCCCTCAGAAAAGTGATGGAGGTCCCAGTAGCTTAAGAAGACGGTTTTAATGCCCCTCGGAAAAGTGGTGGAGGTCCCAGTAGCTTAACAAGATGCTTTTATTGCCCCTCGGAAAAGTGGTGAAGGTCGCAGTAGCTTAAGAAGACGCTTTTAATGCCCCTCTGAAGAGATGTGGAGGTCCCTGTAGCTTAACAAGACAGTTTGAATGCCCCTTGGAAGAGACACGGAGGTCCCAGTAGCTTAACAAGACGGTTTTAATTCCCCTCAGAAAAGTGGTGGAGGTCACAGTAGCTTAACAAGACGCTTTTAATGCCCCTCGGAAAAGTGGTGGAGGTCCCAGTAGCTTAACAAGACGCTTTTAATGCCCCTCAGAGGAGACGTGGAGGTCCCAGTAGGTTAACAAAATGCTTTTAATGCCCCTCAGAAGAGACGTGGAGGTCCCAGTAGCTTAACAAGACGCTTTTAATGCCCCTCAGAAGAGACGTGGAGGTCCCAGTAGCTTAACAAGACGCTTTTAATGCCCCTCAGAAGAGACGTGGAGGTCCGAGTAGCTTAACAAGACACTTTTAATGCCCCTCGGAAAAGTGGTGTAGGTCACAGTAGCTTAACAAGACGCTACTAATGCCCCTCAGAAGAGACGTGGAGGTCCCAGTAGCTTAACAAGACGCTTTTAATGCCCATCAGAAAAGACGTGGAGGTCCCAGTAGCTTAACAAGACTCTTTTAATGCCCCTCAGAAGAGACGTGGAGGACCCAGTAGCTTAACAAGACGCTTTTAATGCCCCTCGGAAAAGTGGTGGAGGTTGCAGTAGCTTAACAAGACGCTTTTACTGCCCCTCAGAAGAGACGTGGAGGTCCCAGTAGCTTAACAAGACGGTTTTAATGCCCCTCGGAAAAGTGGTGGAGATCCCAGTAGCTTAACAAGACGCTTTTAATGCCCCTCGGAAAAGTGGTGAAGGTCGCAGTAGCTTAAAAAGACGCTTTTAATGCCCCTCAGAAGAGACGTGGAGGTCCCAGTAGCTTAACAAGATGGTTTTAATGCCCCTCGGAAAAAGTGGTGGAGGTCCCAGTAGCTGAACAAGACGCTTTCAATGCCCCTCAAAAGAGACGTGGTGGTCCCAGTAACTTAACAAGACGGTTTGAATACCCCTTGGAAGAGACGTGGTGGTCCCAGTAGCTTAACAAGACGCTTTTAATACCCCTCGGAAAAGTGGTGGAGGTTCCAGTAGCTTAGCAAGACGCTTTTAATGCCCCTCAGAGGAGACGTGGAGGTCCCAGTAGCTTAACAAGACGCTTTTAATGCGCCTCAGAAGAGACGTGGAGGTCCCAGTAGCTTAACAAGACGTTTTTAATGCCCATCAGTAGAGACGTGGAGGTCCCAGTAGCTTAACAAGATGCTTTTATTGACCCTCGGAAAAGTGGTGGAGGTCCCAGTAGCTTAACAAGACGCTTTTAATGCCCCTCAGAAGTGACGTGGAGATCCCAGTAGCTTAACAAGATGCTTTTAATGCCCCTCGGAAAAGTGGTGGAGGTCCCAGTAGCTTAACAAGACGCTTTTAATGCCCCTCAGAAGTGACGTGGAGATCCCAGTAGCTTAACAAGATGCTTTTAATGCCCCTCGGAAAAGTGGTGGAGGTCCCAGTAGCTTGACAAGACGCTTTTAATGCCCCTCAGAAGAGACGTGGAGGTCCCAGTAGCTTATGAAGAAGCTTTTAATGCCCCTCAAAGGAGACGTGGAAGTCCCAGTAGCTTAACAAGACGCTTTTAATGCCCCTCAGAAAAGTGGTGGAGTTCGCAGTAGCTTAACTAGACGCTTTTAATGCCCCTCAGAAGAGACGTGGAGGTCCCAGTAGCTTAACAAGACGCTTTTAATGCCCCTTAAAAGAGACGTGGAGGTCCCAGTAGCTTAACAAGACGCTTTTAATGACCCTCGAAAAAGTGGTGGAGGTCGCAGTAGCTTAACAATACGCTTTTAATGCCCCTCAGAAGAGACGTGGAGGTCCCAGTAGCTTAACAAGATTCTTTTAATGCCCCTCAGAAGAGACGTGGAGGTCCCAGTAGCTTAACAAGACGCTTTTAATGCCCCTCGGAAAAGTGGTGGAGGTCCCAGTAGCTTAACAAGACGCTTTTAATGCCCCTCAGAAGAGACGTGGAGGTCCCAGCAGCTTAACAAGACGATTTGAATGCCCCTTGGAAGAGACGTGGAGGTCCCAGTAGCTTAACAAGACGCTTTTAATGCCCCTCAGAAGAGATGTGGAGGTCCCAGTAGCTTAACAAGACGCTTTTAATGCCCGTCGGAAAAGTGGTGGAGGTCCAAGTAGCTTAACAAGATGTTTTTAATGCTCCTCAGAAGAGACGTGGAGGTCCCAGTAGCTTAACAAGACGCTTTTAATGCCCCTCGGAAAAGTGGTGGAGGTCTCAGTAGCTTAACAAGACGCTTTTAATGCCCCTCAGAAGAGACGTGGAGGTCCCAGTAGCTTAACAAGATGCTTTTAATGCCCCTCAGAAGAGACGTGGAGGTCCCAGTAGCTTAACAAGATGCTTTTAATGCCCCTCAGAAGAGACGTGGAGGTCCCAGTAGCTTAACAAGACGCTTTTAATGCCCCTCGGAAAAGTGGTGGAGGTCGCAGTAGCTTAACAAGACCCTTTTAATGCCCCTCAGAAGAGACGTGGTGGTCCCAGTAGCTTAACAAGACGCTTTTAATGCCCCTCAGAAGAGACGTGGAGGATGCAGTAGCTTAACAAGGCGCTTTTAATGCCCCTCGGAAAAGTGGTGGAGGTCGAAGTATCTTAACAAGATGCTTTTAATGCCCCTCAGAAGAGACGTGGAGGTCCCAGTAGCTTAACAAGACGCTTTTAATGCCCCTCAGAAGAGACGTGGAGGTCCCAGTAGCTTAACAAGACGCTTTTAATGCCCCTCGGAAAAGTGGTGGAGGTCGCAGTAGCTTAACAAGACGCTTTTAATGCCCCTTACAAAAGCCATACAATACAGCATCTTAAAAACATTATTCCCATAATGGGGAGTGTCTCCCATAGTATTTTCTTATGCCTTCCAAGCAAAAGCTGCCAAAAATTAGGACAGAGGAACTTGCAATGCCCCTTACAAGAGCCATGCAGTACAGCATATTACAAACATTATTCCCATTATTGGGAAGTGGGTCTCCCATAGTCTTTGCGTATGCCTTCCAAGCGAAAGCTGACAAAAATTAGGACGGAGGAACTTGCAATGCCCCTTACAAGAGCCATGCAGTACAGCATATTACAAACATTATTCCCATGATTGGGGAGTGGGTCTCCCATAGTCTTTGCTTATGCCTTCCAAGCAAAAGCTGCCAAAAATTAGGACGGAGGAACTTGCAATGCCCCTTACAAGAGCCATGCAGTACAGCATATTACAAACATTATTTCCATGATTGGGGAGTGGGTCTCCCATAGTATTTGCTTATGCCTTCCAAGCAAAAGCTGCCAAAAATTAGGATGGAGGAACTTGCAATGCCCCTTACAAGAGCCATACAGTACATCATCTTAAAAATATTATTCCCATTATTGGGGAGTGGGTCTCCCACAGTCTTTGCTTATGCCTTCCAAGCAAAATCTGACAAAAATAAGGACGGAGGAAATTTCAATAATGGCAACACGGACCATGGTCACCCTGGTGGTATAGTGGTGATGGAGGCTGAGGATAAGGAGAAGAACATAAAACTGCCGAAATGAGGAAGCGTATACCCATGTGTGGGTGTGAAGCGGTGCATGTGAATACACCTCCCGAAAAAACACAGTGGATTTGACTTTATGTTACTCTGCTGTCATTTGGTGGTGATGAGAAGTCTGGCCCAATCCAGCCCTTGTTCATTTTGATAAGGGTCAGCTTGTCAGCATTGGCAGTTGACAGGCGAGTGCGCTTATCAGTTATAATTCCCCCAGCGGCACTAAAAACACGCTCCGATAATACGCTAGCGGCAGGGCAGGCCAGGACCTCCAAGGCATACAGAGCGAGTTCATTCCAAGTGTCCAGCTTGGATACCCAATAATTAAAAGGCACAGAGGAATCACGGAGGATGCTGGTACGGTCGGCAAGGTACTCCCTCACCATCTGTTGAAACTTTCCACTCCTTGTGAGAGTACCCCGCGCCTCAGGGCCTGTAAGCTGGGCGGGTCTCAGAAAACTGTCCCAGAACATTGACAGTGTTCCCCTGCCTCTGCTGGATTGGAGTTGCGTCTCTCTCGTCTGTACACCTTGGTTGGGCAACGAACTGTGACCTCTGCCGCTAGCGTGTTCAGATGGGAATTTTTTTAACAGTTCTGCAGCAAGGGCCTTCTGGTACTGCCCCATTTTTGTAGACCTCTCCACCTCAGGAATAAGAGAGTGAAAGTTCTCCTTGTAGCGGTGGGTCTAAAAGTGTCACCAACCAGTAATGACTGTCACCCAACATTTTGACAACGCGAGGGTCACGGTTAAGGCAGCGTAACATAAAGTCAGCCATGCGTGCCAGACTGGTAACGGTCAAGACTTCCGTGTCCTCACCAAGATGACGACTGACCATGCTCTCCTCTTCCTCCTCCCCCCTGTCCTCAGGCCACCCACGCTGAACCGAAGGTATGACAGTTGTACAGGTACTACCGTCTACAGCGCTCCTGTTCTTCCTCCTCCTCCTCCTCCTCTCCCTCATTGTCCCCCAATGCATGTTGGGATGAGATGAGGCTGGGCTGTGTGTAATCGACTGCTACGGCTTTTTGATCCATCTCATCATACTCTGGCTGCAATGCCTCCTCTTTAATTCTCTGCAGAGAGCGTTGCAAAAGACAGACAAGTGGAATGCTGATGCTAATGATGGCATCATCGCCACTCACCATCTTGGTGGACACCTCAAAGTTTGTCAAGGTCCGACTGGGTCCCGGCTTCCACTATGTTTACCCTGTGTGCCGTCAGGGAGATGTACCGTCCCTGGCCACAAGCACTTGTCCACGTGTCTGTTGTCAGGTGGACTCTCCCAGTAACTGCTTTGTTGAGGGCACGGCAGATGTTTTGGGACACGTGCTTGTGTAGTGCGGGGATGGCACACCGGGCAAAATAGTGTCGGCTGGGGACCGAGTACCGAGGGACGGCCACCGCCATAAGGTTGTGGAAGGATTCCGTCTCCACCAGCCTAGAAGGCAGCATTTCCAACACAAGCAGTCGTGAAATGTTCAAATTTAGGACTGTGGCCTGTGGGGCGTTAGCTGCAAATTTCCGCTTTCGTTCAAAGGTCTGGGATATGGACAATTGAACGCTGCGGTGGGACGTGGACGTGGATGTTGATGCTGTTTCTTGAGAAACTGCCATAACAAGTGAAGACTGAGAGGAGGGGGCATCTTTGCATGCAGTATGGACAGGGGATTGCCTTGCACACACAACAGGGGGTTCTATTGCACGCACAACAGTGGAAGAAGCAGTGGTGACATCCGCTGACACTGGTCGTGGACCCTGGGGTTCGCCCCACAAAGTCGGGTGCTTTGCTGCCATGTGCCTGATCATGCTGGTGGTAGTCAGGCTGGTAGTTTTGTCACCCCTGCTGATGCTGGCATGGCAGGTGGTACAAATGGCCTTTTTGGGGTTATTAGCAGAGTCTTTAAAAAAATTCCAGACTCTGGAAGACCTACCGGTTGTACTGGCAACGTCCCTCATGTTGGTGTTACGGGGAACGGTTGCCCGCCTTCTGTCTGCGGCCACCACACTGCTTCTTCCTGCCTGTTGGAGTACTCTGCCTCCCTCTCCCTGTGTGCTGCTGGCCTCACTCTGCATGTCCTCCTGCCACGTTGGGTCAGTTACTAGATCAACCACCACCTCCTCCTCTTCCACTTGCGCACCACGATCCTCCTCCTCACTTCCTGGCAATTGTGTCTCATCATCGTCCACCGCTTGTGACAAATTGCCAGCGTCAACTTCCTGTGGCCGTGGCTGTTCAATTATTTGGGCATCGCTACATGGGATCTCCTCTTCCACCACTTCAAGCGGAGCAGGCGAGGGGCACAAATCTGGAAATGGACCATTGAACAGCTCTTCAGAGTGTCCAAGTGTGGGATCAGTTGCTGTCTGACGACACTCGGCATGGTGGGAGGAAGGAGCATCAGGGTGAGGAGTATGCGGTCGAGACTCACGGCTACTAAGAGTCGACCGTGTGGAAGACAGGCCGGAGGTGGTGGTGCCAAGGTAACTGGAAGTATTATCTGCTATCCAATTAATAACCTGTTCACACTGATCAGTTCGCAATACTGGTGTTGTTCTGTGCTTCCCTAGTAATTCGGTCAAGAAGTGGGAGCGAAAAGATGTGGCTGTTGGTTGTGGCACATTTTCACCTTGGCCACTGCCCCGTCCTCTGCACGCACCATCACCAGAACGTCCACTTCCACGTCCCTTGCCACTCGCCTTGCCCATTGTAAAGTAAGTAAAATAGCTTACACTCGAACTATCAATGGAAAAAGGGTAATAAAAAGTAGATTAGAACCGTGGAAGAGGAAAACCACAGTACTATTTCTCTGGCCTACACCCGACTCTTTTAAACAATCTGAACAATCAGGGAGAAAATATTACTGTTTTTCTTTACGGAAAAAATATCAAAAGCTGAATAATAGAGATTTCTTACCGTGGAACAGCAAAACCACAGTTATAATTTACTGGTGTATGTATACCAGGCTTTTTTAAATATATATATTTGCGGCTGAACAGTGAGCGACACACTCAAACTGTTTTTTTTTAGATACAAATGCCCCAAAAGTGGATAAAACAGAGGTTTGACCCGTGGAACTGCAAAACCACACTTGTATTTCTCGGGCCTACACCAGACTATTTTCAACAGATATATTTGTGTCTGAAAAATCAGGGAGACACTATTATTTTTTTTACGGCAAAAAATGCAAAAAGCAGGATAACAGAGATTTTTTACCGTGGAACAGCAAAAGCACACTTCTGTCTCTCTGGCCTACACCAGACTATTTTCAACAGATATATTTGTGCCTGAAAAATCATGGAGACACTATTATTTTTTTTTTTACGGCAAAAAATGCCAAGAGCAGGATAATAGAGATTTTTACCGTGGAACAGCAAAGCCACAGTTATAATTTACTGGTGTATACCAGACTTTTTTAAATATATATATTTGCGGCTGAACAGTGAGCGACACACTCAAACAGTTTTTTTTAGATACAAATGGCCCATGGAACTGCAAAACCACACTTCTATTTCTCTGGCCTACACCAGACTATTTTCAACAGATATATTTGTGTCTGAAAAATCAGAGACACACTTTTTTTTTTTTTTGGGGGGGGGCACCAAAAGGTTAATGAGACGGGTATTTGTACAGTGTGAAGGAGGAAATAAAATAGAGGATTTAGATGGAAAAAGAGGGATTTTTCCTGGCCCCCGAGACCTGCAGCTAAGTCCAGCAATTTTAGCAACAGGAGCACACAGGACTGTAATGCAGCATTTGCTTGTATAACCACTGAGTCTCCTATACAGCCTGCCTGCCTGCCTGATATCTGGGATGGATATTAGTCCTGAGAAGGACTGTTTGTTTGATCTGGCAGCCTTTACTGACCCTACACTAACTATTTTGCAGGATATATCTCTCCCTAAATCAGCAGCGCTGTCCCTACACTGTCTGATCCGGAGCGACTGTGTCCAAGATGGCGGCGCCCGGTTTTAAATACTCGAGGTGACGCTGTGCGGCCAGCCAATCACTGTAAAGCCCACAAACAACATGGCTGCAGCATTACAATGACTGGCTGGCAATCCCTGCATGTTCATTGGCTCTGTAAAGAGCGCCAAACATGCAGGGCGGAGACCCGAGCTCCCGCCCGAGTAACCCGAAATTGCTCGGTGCTCGCCGAACATCCCGAGTAGTGAGATGCTCGGGCGAGTACCGAGCAGTGTCGAGCATACTCACTCAACACTAATAAATATTGCTCATGTAATGTAAGAAGTGAAATCTTTGGCATAGTTCTATATATATATATTTCTGTGCGGTATCTGTACATCATGAATCGTGGTATATGTTAAAGGGGCCCACTGAGACTCTTTCGCCCACAAAAACCTGGAACCGGCCCTGGTACATGTAATACAGTGATCACCAGTGACATTATACACAGGAGCTCTGTACATAGTATATAGTGTATAGTGTCAGTGTACAGATAACACACTGACTCACCAGTGATGTTTATAGTTGAAGTCCTTCATCTTCGCTTTTCTCCTTCATCAATCGCAGACCACCATCACTTCTTCCAGCCAGGATTCGTCGCTGCATAAAATAGCACAGCTATCTAGAGCACATTACCCAACGTCTACACTACACACCTGAATACAGATGTGCACCCACCATTAATATATAATTAGCTATTATGCAACCCACCATTCCAAATATAAATTGTAGTCCACCACTGCGCCCCCACTAATTGTAAATAGCCACTTCTCCCACCTAATGAATATATAAATTAGCTACATCCTGCACTCTTTCCCCAACTCATTACCTAAAGCAGTAAGGGCAGTAATGCCCTGATGGTGGCCCTGATTGTATTTCCCATAGCAGCTGCCGTCTAGTACAGTTCCCTCACCGAATATGTCTTGGAGTTGCACAAATATCTGACTGTTACTCATAACCTTGTTCTTTCCTCCATCCCAGACCCCAACTGTATAAGCGGCACTCACATTGGTACCGGGAGACTTGGTCATGGTCAAGAGATATATGAGGAGACCATTGGACCCAGATTCAGTGAGCCATTTCATCTACTACTGACCACTGCCACTTCTGTTAAGCGCCAAGGCAAAGATACTTGGATCAATGCCAGCCACTGAAAAAGGTACTGATCCCAGGCAGCAGCAAAGATGATGATCCTGCCCCTTTGAACCATGCTGATGGCAATTGAATCCCTTGCCCTAACTCTCAATGGCGTACTAAAAGGACTGGGACAACAAACTGATAAGTATCAGCAAGTCCTGCTGTGAGACATAGTTTCTAAAGACATTCCTAATAGCTGCTGGATATGCACCCATAGCCCAATATCCTCTGATACAACGCCATATCTCTCAGTGCCCCTATCCCCATATGAGGCTTTCAACCATAGCTGTTTCCACAAAGAGACTTTTGATACCGCCCATTACGATGGAGGAAACCTCACCAGCAGCCACGTGGTTCCGGTCCAGATTGTGAGGTGAGTGGAGAGTCCATGGTTACAGATAAATCTCACGGGTAGCTTAAAATGTTGGTATGAGCTGGACCTAGTACAAGGTAAATTTATAACACAGAGGATTAATTTGCACTTCAGCACCTTTTGTTCTACTATATTGATTATATTATCTGCATTAACTTGTTTCCTGTTTTTTAACTGTTTTTAATTCTGAAATATTTAATAAATTGTGTTTTTATTAAACAATATGTGTCCCTTCTAGTTGTTGCCAGGGGTGATTGGAACACTTGGAGAGTCCTAGGATTAGGCCTTGCAGTCTGAAGAGCTTCAGGACTTTTGGTGAAGGTATTGCATTGAAAGATGAGCGTGAAGTGAAGGACAGGAGCACCGGCCACTGAACCTCCCCCATCAGAGTGATAGGGTCCATGAGTTGTCTCCGTTAATAGGGGATAACTTTCATACTTGAGAAAAACCCTATAAGGATGGAGACAGTTTTCATTTTTGTGCTTTAACCTCTCCTTACAAGAACCATAATTTTTTTATTTTACGTCAATATAGCCGTATGAGGATGAGATTTAGTTTTGATAGACACCATTCATTTTGCCTTTGAATGTATTGAAAGACAGGAAAATATTCAAAGTAGGGTGAAATGTTGAAAATAATGCAATTCCGCCACGGCTTTGTGCAGTAAACAATGACCTCCAGGTCAGTACGATTATGGCGATATCAAACTTATCTAGATTTTTTACATTATTTTAGTGGGTTTTCAAAATGCTGTGTCACCATTTTCCAAGCCCTTAACTTTTTTACTTTTCCGTTGATGGACCTGTTTGATGGCTTGTTTTTCGTGTGGCAAGCTGACGATTTTAATTGGTTCAGTTTTGAGGTACATGTGAGGTTTTTAGAGCTTTCTATAGCATTTTTTGAGGGAGGGGTAAAGACAAAAATAATATCAGTTCTGGTGTCCCGATTTATTTTTTTTCTTTATGTCATTTAGTGCATGGGTTCAGTTTTATATTAAGGTCTAATTTTTATGGACACTGAGAGAAACAATGAATATGCAGGATTTTTGATTTTTTTTACATTTATTTTAGGATTAGAAAGAGGGATGATTCAAAGTTTTATGGTTTTTTTTCTTTAATATTTTTTAAAATGTTTTTTTCTTCATTTTCTCTTGAAACCCAATGTCAAACTGCAATTGATTCAGTGGGGAGAGGTGATAGGCACCCAAACGAACTCTCCACCGGAATCACACCATTTAATTTCGCTGTCAGAGATAGATGCCACTATCAAAGTGACTAAACATCAGCGATCAGAGCTAGCAGCTATTAGTGACAGGTGCTCACTGTATAACACAGCCGGCACCTTTCCTGTATGAAAACCTTCTAAAGGATAGAAATTTGTCCTGATCATGTTATAAAAATACAGGTATTGGACGATTGCAACAATGGCTCATCCACAAACCCATATTACAACTCCTTTTGGATAGAGTCATACTAGGGTTGCTATAGAACTTTATAATGTCTCTACTCTACCTTAGAAATGTAAATCTGTGATAATCATCACATGATTTGACTGATTTCTATCTCCTGTAAATAAGGGGAACACAGGCAAACTCTCTAGATCCCTGAATAAATGAACAGACCTCACATAGAATGACTGCAGACTTGAACCCCAAGCCAGGGCAACCCCTTTAAACCCTTTCTGACGTGGGGCGTAATAATACGTATCAGCGCCTTGGGCCTATTGGACCAGATACGTATTAATACGCCCTGCTGATCGCGCTCGCACAGAGGCTGTGCTGGCGCAATCACCGCCGAGTGTCAGCTGATTTTTACAGCTGACACCAGGTACTATGTGCCAGTAGTGGTGCCATACCACTCCCAGCACATTAACCACCGAAATCCCGCGATCGAAGTCGATTGCAGCATTTCTGGTGCATGCACCGGTAAGAGTGCCCCTCTTAACTTATATCCGGCGTCCCGCGCTGTGTATGCCGGATCTGGATAGTTGCTATGGTGACCCGATGTCGTCATGACAACATCCAAGTCACCAGGCATCAGCAAGATAGGTAGATCATGCTCAGTACACAATCTACCTAACTCATGTGTGCAGGGGCTGCAGCCTGCACAGCATAGGAGATGATGCTTCATCCTTATGCTGTGCAAGCGATCAGCCTGCAAAAAATTAAAATCCCAATGATGGGACAAAATGTAAAAGTTAAAAAACAGTCTCAGAAAGTGAAAAAAAAAATGTACAAATATTTTTTAAAAAAAGAAACAATAATCCAAAAAAATAAAAATATACTATACCCATAAATAAATATTATAATGAGAAAAAAAACAATAAAAATACACATATTTGGTATCGCCGCATCCGTAACGACCTGACCTATAAAACTGTCCCACTAGTTAACTCCTTTCGTGAACACGGTAAAAAATAATAAAAAAAAACGAAGCAAAAAAGATGCTTTATCATCATACCGCCAAACAAAAAATGGAATAAAATGCGATCAAAAAGATGAATGTAAATAAAAACAAGCTGCCATACAGCTCCATCAGCCGAAAAATAAAAAAGTTCTCGCTCTCAGAATAAGCAATATAGTAGCGCTGTAAACGTACTGACCCGAAGAATAACACTGCCTTATCAATTTTACCACAATCGGAACGACATAAAAAAAAAACAATTTCTGAATTGTTGGTTTTTGTTTATTCTGACTCTCAAAAATCAAGTAGAGAGCACTTGCACTCAAGACTAATGACAACTTATTCAATATGATGACCTAATGTTATCAAATTCTGTGTCGCACCTCTAGGTTCAAAATGTTCACTATACCCCTTGATAAAATCCTTGAGGGGTCTAGTTTCCAAAATGGGGTCACTTGTGGGGGGTTTCTGTGACATGCAGAAGTAGTGCTGTTGCTTCCAAAGCATTCAGCAACTGTTACAAATAACACAAGTACAGGAGACAGGAAGTGTTGTGCTTCAGAAGCATCCAGCAACTAGAGGGGTTAACACAGTCACAGTCTGTTTTAGCAGAGCCTCAGGGGGATTGTGGGGAACTTGTTATTATAGTCTGGCTAAAGCCAAAGAGAAAGGTGGTGTGTTATCTGGATCTGATAGAAGGCAACTGAACAGGATTCAGATCAGGAGAGCAACTAAACACAGGTCATATAAACTCCCTGAACTAACAGTGCAGAGTATTATCGGGCAGGAAGATAAGGACTGGAAAGAATTGTGTCACAGGGATCATCTCCCTCATCAAACCCTCCCCCCTCCATCTCCATGCAGGATAAAGAATGCTGTATACTATTTTGTCCTTATGAAGGAAAAGCCTGTGGTTGTGTATGCATAGAAGTGTGCTGTTAAGAGATCTAATCTATGCTGAATTATGCTACTGAAGAGACTGTAATACTATGCCTTGTTAAGAAACTACTGTATTGTTACTGGAGCCGGTTGCTCAAGAAACTCAGACTGTACTGTAATGAAGATTGTTGCTGTAATATCCCTGAATTGCTCTGGCCGTGCTTTAGATCAAATTCCACTGTTAAACTATTGAAAAAGACTCTTGTCAGATGTGTCTGGTCAGCAATTGAATCTATCGTGTGCCCGAGAGAAGCTGCAGCCTATGGTCGCCCTGAGTAACGGTTCCCCCAGGATTTCAAAGAATTCATGAAACCCCTCTCACCCTATCTGAACCCAGCGGCATGCGTGTAACATTGGTGGCCTGTACAGGGAATCCTGAGCGGGAATTAGCGTGTAGAGGGAGAAAAGGAAAAGTGTCTGGAAAAACACAGCAGCACAGCACCTCAATTCAACTCTGCTACACCAGTTAAAGGTGACCAGCCCTAAAGAAAAACTCACTAGCAGCAATGGATGTGGAAATACAAATGGACAGAATTAGTGAGCTGCTTCTTCAGTTAACCTGTGAAGAATTGAGAAGAGTAGCAGAGCACATAAAGATGTCAGAAGAACTGATTTCTGAAGCACACAACCGCAGGCACCGTTAGCTGCCATTAACGCAAAATGGATGAGCTGGGGGAGAAAGAAGCTGAAGACGTCATGGGGACATTCCTCCAGGAGCTAAAATAATTTCTAACCAGGTTGAAGTTGGAGGATGGAGGGGCGGCACCAATTACCAAAAGCGGGAATCTCGGTCCGCAGACAGAACTACAGGAATTGAAAGAACAATTCAAAGCCCTAGCAACAGCCCTGCAGGAATCGAGCAAAACCTCTGAATGGGTGACAGACTCAGACAGAACCTTTACCCTGCTCAGGAAGACAGTCCTCTCTTACACCACAAATCACCATAAGGAAAGAATTCAAGATCCTGGGACAGATTGGAGAGTGTGAACAGAAAGAGAAACTGTATTATATGAATTTGTTGCACCAGCCAGATGAGGTTCCAAAACAGGAGATACCCGGCTTGTGAAGTGTGCCATTCATCAAATCAGAGTACGGTGTGTGTCAGCGGAATTTCAGAGGAGCATGGAGACTTGTTTGGAAGGACTGAGGGACGATATTTGCCAGCCTTACTTGGATGACAATGTGGTACACAGCAAAACCTTCCGGGAGCATGTTGAACATGTGAGGACCGTATTACAGCGGTATCAACAACATAGAGTTAAGTTGACCCCAAAGAAGTGTGAACTGTTCAAAAGGCAAGTCAGATTTCTAGGAAAAATTGTGTGCGGAGAAGAATATACCATGGACCCAGCAGCAATCGCCCCGGTACTGGCCTTAAAAGACTAGCGGCCCTCTACTGTCGGGGAGTTGAGGCAGATCTTAGGATTACTCTCCTACTATCGTACTTACGTTCAGAACTTCTCCAAGATTGCCGCCCCACTATACCTCCTCTTGGGGGGATGATAGAGTCAACAACACTCACGGTGAAAAAGAAGAACGCAGGTAGGACCGGGCTTAAAAGAAACAACGCCGTTTCATCCCAACAGCCCATTCTCTGGACAGCAGACCAACAGGAGGTATTGGAAGAACTAGTAGACTACCTGGTAAAACCACCCAATCTTGGGATATCCTGATTTCAACTTACCATTTGTTCTTCATTGTGACGCTTCTCATGTTGGACTGGGAGCTGCCCTGTATCAGCATCAAGATGGAAAAATGAGAGTCATCAGTTACGGTTCTAGAACGTTGACAGACGCCGAGAAGAATTACCATCTGCATTCTGGCAAATTGGAGTTCTTGGCATTGAAATAGGCTATCTGTGAACAATTTAGAGATTATCTCTACTACAGCAAAGAGTTTGCGGTATACACTGACAACAACCCTTTGACCTATGTCCTCCCTACAGCCAAACTGAATACAATGGGTCAGAGATGGGTCGCTGAACTAGCTGACTTCAATTTCAGCATCAAGTACAGGCCAGGAAAATGCAATGGATTGTCGAGAATGCCACTAGAGCCTGTGGAGTTCATGCAAGAATGTTCGGAGGAAGTCAGTCTGGAAGCAATTGAGAGCACTACCCAAGCAGTGCAAGCTTATCAAGAGGAAGACACACCATTGTGGTGTCCATTGACGGTGGAAACCACCATAAAAGCGAGAGAACAAGATCACCCCCTGTCCATTCAACAACTACCAAAAGGAAAAATCTGTAGAGCACAATGGATAATTGGTAGAATACTACTTTATGTGGACCAAAATCGGTTTCCAAGTAAACGGGAGAGAGATAATGAGTCACCAGCAGTATCTGTTTTAGTTGAAGAATGGACAAACCTCTACCTCAGTGAAGACGATATCTTGTATCGCAAAGGAGATCAAAACTGGCAGTTGGTACTACCCAGAGTATTCTGTAGGTTGGTCTTCAAAGAACTCCATGAAAACATGGGACACCTGGGAGTGGAAAGGACAACCAAATTGATCCGTGAGCGTTTCTTCTCGCCGTACATGCAGAAAGATATTGTGAGGTACGTGACCAGGGATTGTGGGTATCTGAAAGATAAACGTCCCAACACATCAATCCGGGCAATATCCCAACTACGTATCCGTTTGAGATGGTCTCAATAGACTTTCTACATCTCAAGACAGGCAAGGGTGGTTACGAATACATATTGGTGATGATGGACCATTTTACTCGATTTGCCCAAGCATACTGTATGCCACCACCAATAAAGCTGGTCGAACAGCGGCAGAGAAGATCTTCAATGATTTTGCTTTGAGGTTTGGGTTCCCTACGAAGTTACATCACGAAAGAAAGAGAATTTGAGAACCAGCTCTTTGCCAAGCTAGAAAAGTACTGTAGAATTCAGAGATCCCACACAACGCCCTATCACCCAGAGGGTAATGGACAAGTGGAACGTTTTAACTGGATATTATTGTCGATGTTGTGCACTTTAACAGCTGACGAGAAAAAAGACTGGAAGAGTTCTCTGTCAAAAGTGGTACATTCCTTTAACTGTACAAAGAGCGATGCAACGGGTTACTTACCCTTCTTCTTATTGTATGGATGATCGCCAAGACTGACAATCGACATCATGTTCGATACTCCGGTGTCAGAGACTTACAAAAAGTATCCGGAGTACGTTCGGAAATGGAAGGAACGGATGGCAAAGGCATACAATATAGCGTCCAAAGTGGATATGCAAGGACAGAGCAAGAGTAAGGAGTACTATGATAGAAAATGTTACGGAGCAGAATTGGCACCAGGAAGCTGGGTGCTAGTCAAGAACGTACGTGAGAAAGGTGGTCCAGGAAAACTTTGTTCGTACTGGGAAGACAAGGTGTATGTGGTAGTTAAGAGGAAAGCCGATGACAGTCCAGTGTATGAAATCTGATTGGAAAGAGGGGACAAGAAAACCAGAATAGTCCATCGGAATTTATTACTACCCCGTGATTATCTCCCACCACAACAAGACTTCCCAGAAGCAGACCGACATCGACCAAGATCGACTAAGAGACCTCCACAGATTGAAGCTCCGGTGGTGGATAGTGACCTTGAAAGTTCCGATGAAGAAGAGCACACCATTGTATTTCTCGGACCGGCAAGGAGAGGGATGTGCCATCCTCAGGAGAGTGAACTAAGTCCTCGATGCTCCAGAGTTTGTACCAAGGAGTACAGATAAAGTCCAATTTAGATCTGATTATTGAACACTGGTTACTGGAGAGACCGATCGACACTCAGGAGAAGCAGAATTACCAGACCAGGTGGAAACGGACTATTCAAGAGAAGTACAGGAACTTACAGTGGCAGTTCAAAGATCATCTGAGTAAGTACGAGAAATGAGTGCGGCAGAAGAAACTCCTGCAACCAAGGAACCCGTGGCATCTGAGGAACAACCCACCAGGAGGATGTCGACTCGAGAATTGAGGAGGCCTGTGAAGTTGATGTATGAGACACTTGGTGAACCAAGCCAAGTGCCAAGGACTGTCGATTGGAAACAGGTATCTCTGCCTACGGACCAGGTAAGCCCACTTGAGTGGTATTCACCACCGAGAGACAGTATGGACAATATTACCTGGTGGAAAGACTTGTCTTGGCCTAGTGAGAGAGAGAGCTGGTTGAAGACATACGAAAAGCTCCAGTGTGGCAGAATAGGAAGGTAGTTTATACTAGCACCTGTGCTAGGGGGGATATGTGCAAGTATAAACTACCTTCCTAGTCTGCCACGAATGGTGGCTTCCTATGAGGCCATCAGAACAAACATATGAGTGATTATATTAGAAAGTTTAGGTAGATCAAGGATGATTTTTAATACCCAGTGTGCATTTTAATTGAATATTTAATAAAAGTTAAATTTTATAGTCTTTAGTGAGGGGTATTATATGGGGTTTCCACCATTTGGTAAATATTGCATAAGCATCCCTCCGGGCTATTTATATTCCTCTTGTTGGCATTTGGAATCTGATGTAAAGTAGAGTGGGAAATGTTATTTATTAACTATTTTGTGTGACATATCTCTCTGATTTAAGGGAATGAAAATTCAAATTTTGAAAATTGCGAAATTTTCTAAATTTTCACCAAATTTACAATTTTTTCAAAAATAAACACAAGTCATATCAAAGAAATTTTACCACTATCATGAAGTACAATATGTCACAAAAAACAATCTCAGAATCAGTGCGATCCGTTGAAGCTTTCCAGAGTTATTACCTCATAAAGTGACAGTGGTCAGAATTATAAAAATTGGCCTGGTCATTAACGAGCAAACCACCTTCTGGGGTAAAGGGGTTAAGGAGTCCATGCAAATGTGATAACTGTCTGCTTTGCTCTCGTCTATGTCTCCCGACTCCCCCCTACACATGAACATTTGGCTGAGCATTGATGTGTTTTCAATGGGGAGAAGAGAATAAAATGCGGCCAGACATCTTTGTTGCAGATTATCTCCACTGAGAACAAAAGAATTGGGAGTTTTGATTTAAAATGTTTAATCCTTATACTCTTCATCTTAATCTGTTGTTGGATAATCAGGAGGCCCTCGGATAGTTAGCTGGTCACAACAAAATTGGACTTTAGCTGAGCCAATAAATCAGGTCTGTCGAAGCTTTTATGAAAAGAGTTGTTCAGGACTGAAGTATTGATGACCTGTCCTTGGGTGGGAATCAGTAGGGGTCTGACACCCGGAGCCCGCACCGATCTGCTGAAGACTGAAATTGAAACTACTAGAATGGGAGAGAAACAGTGGTATTCGAAAGTAGCCAGTAAGTAATGTACAGGGCTGCTGTGTTCAGTCCCATGCATCACTTAGTTCAGCTTGTTACCGTTATAGTTTTCAGCTGATCAGTATTTCCAGTATTATCCCATATTGGTGATGTATCTGTAGCACCCTGAGGATTCGGCTGCTACAGGGGTATTGCACCTCAACCCAGAGGTGTGATATTCCACTCCCGGGTAAGGAAGGAGTGTGGAACTGAGCTCAGATAGACTGCATGCACTACATACATCCCATTTCAGAGGAGCAGGCCGACGGTACTCCCACTTAGAAATGTGCAGGTACAACCGAGCCTGTTCCTGGCTGGAGTGGGAGGGGGGTGGAACATCCCATGTAGTGTAGGGGCAGATAGGGGGAGCAGCCTGGGTAAAGTTAGGAGCTCATTGGGTGCTGGTCACCTGAGCTCACACATAGAGGGTGTATATAAGGTGGGCACCAACTAGAATCAGGGTCAGTCTGTCAGAATCAGGAAGAGGAGCAGAGCAGAGCCCTAGAGAGAGAGAGAGGAGAAAGAAAGAGAAAGACCCAGAGGGGGAAGACTGAAGGGACCCAAGAACCCAAATTAGAGCACCGGGTGAGGAGTCAGCAAGAGGGTACCGGAACCCAAGCTGGTGGGGGCAAAGACATTCCCCAGCCAGAGACCGGAGACCGTGGGCAGTGTCTGTCACGGTCACCCACCACATTCACCCCGAAGGCACACCACATGAAGGGTCAGGGAACCCAAGGCCAAGGGTGTCCCAACAGAAGGCCCGAGGGAGCTGGACCTAGGTGAATCACTGGTGGGGACGGCTGAAGAAAGGACAGAGGGAGAGCTCAGGGCCACGCTCTGGACTTGTTTGGGGGTTGGCCGGATCCAGGACCTGGTGGACGCAGCACGGCTCGGGTGGTCACTAGCAGCTGGAGTGACCAGTACAACATCAGCAGTAAGTAAACACCCTTAACTGCACAACCCGAGTCTGTCTTCATTGCCGGCTGCATCGCACCACCACAACCCCCATCCTCTGCGCCTGTCCCCTCTGAGGCTATACCCCTCCCGTTGGGGGTTATCTCACCAAGCTGCGCACCCACCATCAGCCTCAGCGGACCCTGCAGCAGCGGCGGCCACAGTGACCGCATCACAACGGGTGGCGTAGTCGACACAAAAGAACTTTAGTAACATCTGTAAAGCTGCCACATAACACTTAGCTTGACGCCCTGGGCACGGGACCGGGTCACAGCCGCTCGGAGACTACAACCCCCCATCTGATCCGGTGCCGGGTATTCCCCTCAAAAAGGAATATGTCCCAGGGGGCGCGTCAACTTTGGCGTAGTCGGCAGGATTACGTGCCCGCAGCACCCGGGTACTGCGTGCCTGAAGAAAAGTGCAAGTTTACCTCAGAAAGAAGACTCCTGCCGGTTCCGGAGGGTCCACGCCATCGGACTCCATCACCAGTCGTTTCCCGCCGATTGTCCGCCATTTCCAGCTTGTTCCCGCCATCTGCAGAGTTTCCCGCCACTGGGCGACGCTTCCCGCCAAAACCGCAGATTTCCCGCCTTGGAAGAGCAGCGGACGCCATTATGGGCGTGCCAAAGGAGGGCAGGAGGCCACCTCCCATCGTGGGCCAGGACAGAAAATGGCGCCAAAAGTGGAAACCGCCCCCACCAACAGAGACTGTGATGCTGGAGGTGTCTGTCAGCGTGAAAGAACTACCCCTGGAGCTGACAGTCACCGAGTTGCCCCGGGACCGCCCTCGAAGTGGGAGGAGACGAAAGAGAAGAGAAAAGATGGGTGTCGCTTGGAGCAGTCTGGAGCGAGCGCACCCGGAGGCAAGAGGTCTAACAAGGAGTAGCGGAGGAGCTCACCCGGAGATGGAAAGAAAGCAGAACAGCACCGGCCCGCTGGCCAGGAGTCTGCTAGAGACCGAGGAAGAAGGGCAGAGCAGCACCGGCCCGCTGGCCAGGAGCCTGCCGGAAGCCGAGCAGAGCAGCACCGACCCGATGGTCAGGAGCCTGCTAGAGTCCACAACCCCGCTAGGTCTAGCGGAGATCCTAGCGCAGCTCCCCCGAGACCGGGAGTGTGCACAAACTGCCCTGGAGGGCCTCGCAAGGAGGATGGCCCGGGTACAGCGTGAGATACTGGCGGAGTGGAGCCGGGAGATGGCCCAGCAAGCAGAGACCAGTCAACGGAGCACGCTACCCTGGAAGAGGAAGCAGACCGCCTCTGAGGATGGCGCGGGAGGACCCAAGGCCGGAGACGGCGCCGAGGAGGGAGCCGAACGCATGGAGGCAGGTAAAGGGGACGCCTATACCCCAAGCCGTGACACCGCTTACCTGCCCCAGCTCCCCGTCGCAGAGCCCGAAAGTCCCCCTGCTGTGCCCGTAGCCGCCAGGTCACCGCCATGGACTAGGCCCCGACCGGAAGCCGCCGCCGCGACCCCTGTGACGTCACACGCACCGACCCGGAGCGTGACAAAGCAGGAATTACCACCAGCCTGGTCGCAAGGCCTAGTACCCCCGGGCGCCGCACCACCAACAGCGCCCCCTACCTCCGCGGAGCCTCCGGCCTGGCCGCAAGGCCAGGTAGCCCAGGGCGCCGCCGTCCTAATGGTGCCCTTCACCTTCCAGGTGCCCCAGGCCTGGCCGCAAGGCCTGGGCAACCCGGGCGCCACCACCACCGCGCCCGCGCCCGCAATACCTAGGGTGCCACACCTGGGGGAGGACCTCTTCGGCCAGCTCACATGGCCGGACGGGCGGCCCTTCATCTGGCCCGAAGGATACCATGAGCTGGAGCGGCAACAAAGACTAGGGCCCTTGTGTGACCCCCTGATCCCGGCTCCGAAGCCCGTGACTCGGGTCTCGCCTCCTTTAGAAGAAGCCCAATTCGTGTGGGACCCCACGGGAGAAGATTTGATGGGGTTCACCGGAGAAACTCGGGCAGCCGCAGCTGAACGTACAGAGTGTTGCCGTCAACAGCTGGCAGAGTTTAAGAGAGAACGGGAGGAGAGGCGGGTCAGAGAACAACAGGCCCAAATCCAGAGCGCGGAGCAGAAGAGCCGGACTAGGAGGAACCCCCGTGCAGCGCATTGTCCCCGCACCATCGGGACAGTGATAAAGTTCAACCCGCAGCATGGGTGGGGCTTTATTCGGGACCGTAACAACCGCGGTGACGTTTTTGTGACCCGCAGAGACGTCGAGTCCCACCTGCCCGAAGGTCACAAAGGCCGTGACCTCTACGTCGGAGACGAGGTCACTTTCACCCGGCACAAGTGTGCCAAAGGACCTTACGCCCTCCACGTACACCGCTTGACGGAGGAGGAGTTGCGGTACGGAGAGGAGGAGCCAGAGGACCCGGACGGGTCTGAAGAAACATCATATCAAGAAAGAGCAGGAGGAAGACGCCGTTGAGTGCGGCAGAGCAGGAGCTGTAAATAGTTACCCAATCGGGGTATATAGAAACTGAAACTGTTGCTGCTAAAATAGTCCCCGTTGGGACCAGGGAACTGTTTACCCGTTAACCCCTTCATCCTACAGGCTGAGGACTGTGAGCAGCCATTCCCTACCCTCTACCTGGCCGAGGACTGAGAGCGGCCAACTTCCCCTGTATATAGTTGCGCGTCCTAAAGCGCCCCCTACCGGTTTTATAAGAAAACCAGATTTTTCTAAGAGACTGTCGCACTTTTCCCGGACACACGTTGCACAGTGTCCGGAGGAGGAACCAGAGACAAGAGAAGTCTACGAGAATGTTTATATAAAAAGTTTTATATATATATAATGTTTATATGTTTTATATGTTCATATAAAAATTTTGTATGTTTTGGTGTTTTATGTCTTACAGCCCGAGGACGTGCTGTGATTTACCAGGGGGGAATGTAGCACCCTGAGGATTCGGCTGCTACAGGGGTATTGCACCTCAACCCAGAGGTGTGATATTCCACTCCCGGGTAAGGAAGGAGTGTGGAACTGAGCTCAGATAGACTGCATGCACTACATACATCCCATTTCAGAGGAGCAGGCCGACGGTACTCCCACTTAGAAATGTGCAGGTACAACCGAGCCTGTTCCTGGCTGGAGTGGGAGGGGGGTGGAACATCCCATGTAGTGTAGGGGCAGATAGGGGGAGCAGCCTGGGTAAAGTTAGGAGCTCATTGGGTGCTGGTCACCTGAGCTCACACATAGAGGGTGTATATAAGGTGGGCACCAACTAGAATCAGGGTCAGTCTGTCAGAATCAGGAAGAGGAGCAGAGCAGAGCCCTAGAGAGAGAGAGAGGAGAAAGAAAGAGAAAGACCCAGAGGGGGAAGACTGAAGGGACCCAAGAACCCAAATTAGAGCACCGGGTGAGGAGTCAGCAAGAGGGTACCGGAACCCAAGCTGGTGGGGGCAAAGACATTCCCCAGCCAGAGACCGGAGACCGTGGGCAGTGTCTGTCACGGTCACCCACCACATTCACCCCGAAGGCACACCACATGAAGGGTCAGGGAACCCAAGGCCAAGGGTGTCCCAACAGAAGGCCCGAGGGAGCTGGACCTAGGTGAATCACTGGTGGGGACGGCTGAAGAAAGGACAGAGGGAGAGCTCAGGGCCACGCTCTGGACTTGTTTGGGGGTTGGCCGGATCCAGGACCTGGTGGACGCAGCACGGCTCGGGTGGTCACTAGCAGCTGGAGTGACCAGTACAACATCAGCAGTAAGTAAACACCCTTAACTGCACAACCCGAGTCTGTCTTCATTGCCGGCTGCATCGCACCACCACAACCCCCATCCTCTGCGCCTGTCCCCTCTGAGGCTATACCCCTCCCGTTGGGGGTTATCTCACCAAGCTGCGCACCCACCATCAGCCTCAGCGGACCCTGCAGCAGCGGCGGCCACAGTGACCGCATCACAACGGGTGGCGTAGTCGACACAAAAGAACTTTAGTAACATCTGTAAAGCTGCCACATAACACTTAGCTTGACGCCCTGGGCACGGGACCGGGTCACAGCCGCTCGGAGACTACAACCCCCCATCTGATCCGGTGCCGGGTATTCCCCTCAAAAAGGAATATGTCCCAGGGGGCGCGTCATATCCTTTGGATTGGTCATCAGCACTTCAGTCCTGGACAGCCCCTTTAAGGTGTACATGTCATTTCAGGTACATTTTTAGTATAAGCTGTTGTGTGTGTACATAAAGAATAACACTATTTCTGGCCATTATATGCCTTTTATCGTGCATTTTTCACCAGTTAAGACTTTATCTAATTTTACTGTCCTCTCTGAGCTGGTGTAAGGAAACTAACTGTTAAGATGTCTCCTGAACACACTACACAGAAACAGGGATTCCTGCTCTTCTTCATATAGCGATTGTTCAGAAGCAGCTGCATGGAAGACATTATGCAGCAGTACTGAGCAGTGTAGCTGTGTATCCTACACTGAATGAGGTAAAACATTTGGGAGAAGCTGCAATAAGATCTATCTGTTATCTAACTGTGCCCAGTGCTACTCCCTCTTCCTTCCATCCCCTTCTTCATAGACTTTAAAGGGAATCTGTCAGCAGATTTTTGCTACCTCATCTGAGAGCAGTGTAATGTAGGCAAAGAGAAGCTGAATCCAATGATTTATCACACAGTTTACAGGGTGCAGCGGTTCGGACACAGAGATTTTAGATTTCGCAATGCAGCAGACTTGAGAAAGTTAAGCCACCCACCCCTGGCTCTGTATGTACAATGTCCATAGAATATGAGGTGCTTATCACAGAAGGGGCGGACTCGAACCAGGAGGCGCAGCTGCTGTGTCCAGCAATGATAAGCTACTGATGCCCATGAAGCTTGATAAGAGAGGCGTCGTGGAAATCTGTGTTTTAACCCCTACAGCATGCTGTCTTCAGATCACAAAAGCAAAAACCTGCTTACAGATTCCCTTTAGTAGGAGCTGAAATCTGATCCCTCAATGATCTAGCAGGGCATCTTGTTTTGACCAAGATATATTTTTGCAGTTGGAATTTTTGGAATCGGGTGAGGAACAGAAGAAGTGTCTCAAAATTGGAGCATATTTCTGTGAAAAGATATATTACAAGTTTGTTTTTGTGTTTTTATTTTATTTTACTTGTACTATTGATTTCTGCAAATTTTGCTGAAACTACAGTGATTAATTACTATCAGCACTGAAATATTGTGCACATGGCATTCCCCTTAACCCCTTAACGACAACCGATGCGCATTAAAATGGCGGCCGTTAAGGGGTCTTATTCCCTCATTGCAGTTTTAAAACGGAGTTCGGGAGTAAGCCTATAGCACCCCCCCAGAGTCTGAAAGTCTCTGGGGTTTCAGCTACCTGGGGTAGCTGAGACGCTGGAGAACATGATCAGGGCTGGTTTCAATGAATAACGGCTATCAAGTTAAACAAAAAACAGAATGTCGCTGTTACAATCATTTCTCTCTCTTCTGACGTGATATACATGTCAGAGGAGAGAGAAATGATGCCCCCAAGCCCTCTCGATACCTCCGCCATCCCAGGGCCCTCCTCCTCCATTCCTTGGCCCGTCGTGTCATCTCCTTAAAAAAAAAACAGCGAGTACATGTGCAGTGTGCCCGCCCAGATCTGCCGGCCAGTACCCGGCAACAGCAGATAATTTTTTCTATTGGTTCGTTTTGATCACTGTGATAGACCCTATCACAGTGATCAAAAGCCAAAGATTAGTTAACCAAATCCCCCTTTGTCATCCGCTTAGTCATATAAAAATTATAAAATAAAAAATATATATTTTTTTTCATTCTTTGCAGTTAGGGTTGGGGTTAGGTTTAGGATTGGGTTTTGGGTTAGAGTTGTTGTGACGATACAGAGTAAAATCTTAATAAACCAGATGTTTAGATTTGTTAATCCAAGAAAAATACCCTATTATCTTTGTGTATTTGTGTCTTGTCAATAAGAACAGACCAGTATTTGTATAACCATGATTGTTATCTCCTCTTGGGGTTGGAAACAATGTTGTTTGCTAATATGCTAATTATACTAAATGGCAGATGAATGTTGATTTAAAGAGCCCACTGTATACCAACTATGTAAATTGATTATCTCAAACAATGAGCGCTGAGCCATGAACCCCTTGACCTGTGGCTGTGTATTGAAAAAGGAGATGTGCTTCTGTAGCAGTCAGTCTTGGGACAGAGATTCAGAAAGACTTTACAGGGAGAATGAGAGACATCCTTCAGGAAAGTAGATAGATTGCATGTCATCCAAAGAGACACAGATTTGTATTCTACATGATTCTAGCCTAAGGGTACGACCCTACCTGGGAAGATACGGATTTGCTCCATTTAACCATCAGAGAGACCATGGATACTCTTGGGGAGACCAGGAGAGGACGAAGAAGTCACCTAGCACCATGGATATGTTGTTTTGGAGTTGCCAGGAGGGACCCACCGGTCGCCTGGCCCCATGGATACTCTCGTAGATGCCAGGGTGGGACCCTTGGGTCTCCTGGCCTTGTACCTCGATGGTTGGGGTTAGGGTTGTGTTAGGGTTAGGGTTCGAGTTAGGGTTAGGATTGGGGCTTTTTCAAAAGTAAAAAAAAAATAATGATGACAATATGATGACTAGTGTTGAGCGCAAGTGCTCGCTACTCGAGTTTGCATCGGGTGCTCGGGTATGCACCGAGTATTGCTGGTGCTCGAGTGGCATGTATGCGTCTCCAGCCTGCATGTTTTGTGGCTGTTAAGACACCCAAAAAAACATGAAGGGATTGCCCATGTATGGCAGGCAATCAGCGCATGTTTTTTTTTTAGAAATGAGTGGTAAATGGAAGTGACAGGAGACTATAAAAACAATCGCCATCAGAAGGGGTTTGGGTTTGTATTCTGAAACCTCAACCTTGGACATTAAGACTATGTGCACATAGTTTTTAGCAGGTTTTGGAGCTAAAACTGAGCACTAACAATCTCCAAATCCTCCTCCAAAACTTGGAGGTTCTGCTCAGTTTCTGCTTCTAAAACTCAACAAAAAGACTCTGTGTGTACATAGCCTAAGAAAGCTTGTTCTGTTCTTGATGACAAGTGTTTATAGCCAAACAATGATTCATTCATGAAATAGATTATACATAATCATCAATGTATCAGGTGAAATCTCTGGCAAATCTGCATGTAGATTTTGCCACAAAGTTATCATAGATTTGTGGTGAAATCCGCTGCGGAAATAGTCAACTATGTGTCAACTTACACTAAGGCTGAGTTCAGACATCTCTGTGAAACATGGTCCAAGTATGGACTACAGTATATGGATTGGAGGCAGTTTTCCTGTCCCGAACTCAACAGTCTCATGGGCATATATGAGATTATGGGTTTGGGATAGACCTGAGCCCTGCTCGTGTATTACAAGCCATACTCCAACCATGTTTTATGGATGTCTAAATTCGGCCTTTGGAGGAGTGCATGCTTGAATATTGTCCTAAAATGGGATCATTATATGCAACACTACTTTCAAAAAGGACAAAACACAGTTCTACAATTCAAGATATTCTTTATTTTAAAGCCATTTCTGTTATTTCTATACAAATGCAAGTAATGAACATGTTAGCTCATGTGATTTTCTTTAGAAAGCTTTGTAAGGTGCCTCTTCTTGGTAGATCGTTATATTCAGACACACGGAAAACTTTATTCTCAATAGAATTAAAATTGAAGTTATTTACTTTTCCGCTCACTAACTGACAAATGCCAATTTCATGAAAGGTACCGACAGTTACTGCATACAATTCAGTCCTGGGATTTAAGGTTGCTGCTGCCTGTGCAGCAATCTGGTTTTGTGCAATCCCTGAAGATTTACCATCAGAAAATATTATAACTTTCCTCTTTACATTGGGTCTCCCACTGCTACTGAAATACTTCAGCAGGTACTTTAAAGCATCTGGTAGGTCTGTGGACTCATCTATATATGTAACTTTAGACAAATTGGACATTGCATCCTCTAAGTGGTCAGTTAACGGTACTTCAAGCCTTTGTGTCCCAGTATTGCTGTACTGAATCACAGCCAGTCGTAGCATTCGGTTTAGGTTCATGTCTCCAGAGAGGATCTTAGAAGTCATGATCTTTACAAATTCTTTTACTTTTTCAAAGTTGCGGTAGCCAACACTGCTGGAGCCGTCCATCAGGAACACAATGTCAGTGGGTTCATCAAACTCAACTGCAATAAAACAAAAGCAATCTTACAAGAGGTTGTCCACTACTTTAACATGGATGACCTATCCTTAAGATAGCAGAGGAAGAGACAACTGCACTTTCATGGATTCTTGAATTCAACAATAAAGTGGCTTTTTATTCGTGCAATGCAATTCACATAGTGAGCACAAAGACGTGAAGATTATTGCTACAAATCTGGAAGTGTTGACCCTTCCTGGGTCTTTTTCTTTTAAAGAATGTTTTTATTAACATTTTTCAAATTACAAAAACCTATGGTATATAAACAAAGGAAATAGAGAGTAATGGCTGATTTGACTAAAGAAAAAATGTTCTATATATAACCTTTATGATATAAGTCAGTGAAGTAATAAAAATTACTGTGCAATAGGTTAATGAACAACAAAGTAAACTTTAAAAGTGGCGTCAAATAAGCACCAATACAGTAATTGTGCATGTTTATAGTCATTGTAGATAGAGAATATAGTAATAGAGAAACTCATCCACGTGGTTTGTGGATTTGTTTCTCCATTTAGCAGACATAACCTGTAGTGGAAAAGTAAGGTAACATTATTGCAGGATCTCCCATCAACAGCCTTTGTTGAAACCATGTGGTTGGTCCAAAACTATCTTGCAAGGATTTACGAATGTGGGGAGGTAAAAATTCTATATAACTCTCCCAAATGTCAAAGAAATTTTGAACTCTTTGTTCCCTTTGAAGAGACGCCTCCACCCAGTCCATCTTCATCAAAAAGGCAGGTTTTCCAAAAACATTTTGTATGGAGGGGGTTGCACCAGAGAGGTAGTAAGAACTGCACTTGCTCCAAGCTTTCACAAGGAAACATGTGAATATCACCGGCGCCGCCTTAAAGCAGACTGAAAGTATTTAATCACCCAGGCCGGCATTAATTAGAGAAGGAGGGAGGTGGCCACTGGGTCCTAGAGTGAGACAGCTTCTAAAAAGGTGTCTGTAATGCCAAACGAAGAGATCTCCTGCAACCAACTACAGTGTGACTGTCTGTCACATCTGACACACCCGTGACAGTAACCCCTCCTCTACGAGTGGCCTCCGGACACTCGTGACTGGGTTTCTCAGGATAAGAGGTGTGAAATGAACGAACCAACCTGGAAGTGTTCACCTCTGAGGCTGAAACCCAAATCCTCTCTTCTGGACCATAACCCTTCCAGTGCACCAAGTACTGTAGGGAACAAGGTTGGAGACAAGAATCTACAATCCTCAAAATCTGAAACTCCAGAACCATTACTGGGGGCGGTGGTAGGGGCGAGGGCTCAAGAGGTTCCACATATTTCTGTGGAAAACATTGTAAACCTTAAGGGCCTGAGGAAGCTCAAGATGAAACGCTACTGGGTGAATGACGGTGGTTATTTTGTAGGGACCAATAAACCTAGGTCCCAGCTTCCAAGAAGGGACCTTCAACTTGATATTCCTGGTAGACAACCACACAAAGTCATTCACATCCAGGTCCGGACCTGGCAAGCGTTTTCTGTCAGTCATATATTTATACCTGTCTCCCGTGATCTTTAAATTACTCAGGACCCCCTGCCACACCGAGAAGAGTGACAAAGCTCCTGAAGCTCCTCCCTCACTAAAGGTACCAAACTGTGGATGGTAACCGTATGCACCAAAGAACGGTGACCTGCCAGTGGATTGACGATGATTATTAATGGCAAATTATGCCAGCGGTAAGTAGCATGCCCAATCCTCCTGCTTTTCGGAGACAAAACACCTGAGGTAGGTCTCAAAAGTCTGATTGACGTGCTCGGTCTGTCCATTCGACTGAGGGTGTAAGGCAGAGGAAAAGGACAACTGCTCCCCCAGCCGAGAACAGAATGCTTTCCAGAACTTGGAAACAAACTGGGTCCCTCGATCTGACACCACATCGGAGGGAACCCAGTGAAGCTTCACAGTCTCATTTATGAACACCTCCGCAAGTGTCTTGGCATTTGGAAGTGCAGGCAATGTGACAAAGTGAACAATTTTACTGAACCTATCTACTACCACCAAAACCACCGTGCCTGCAGAAACCGATAGGTCAGTAATAAAATCCATGGACAAGTGTGTCCATGGCCTACTAGGGATAGGTAGTGGAAGAAGAGTACCAGACGGACGGGTATGCGAAACCTTAGAACGCATGCAAATACTACAAGCAGCTACGTGTTCAATCACATCCCGATTAACCCCGGCCACCAAAAATGACGAGAGAGGAGATCCGCGGTTGCCTTACCACCTGGATGACCTGCAAGCACAGAGTTATGATGTTGTTTAATTACTTTGTGGCGCAGATTAGATGGTACAAATAACCTTCCTGAAGGGCAGGAGGCAGGAGCGTCCCCCTGAGCCTCCAACACCTCACCCTCCAGTTCAGGATACAATACCGAAATGACTACCCCCTTCTGTAATATCGGGGCATGGTTCTCATTGTCACTGCCACCAGGGAAGCTCTGGGACAAAGCATCAGCCTTGAAATTTTTGACCCCTGGACGAAAAGTGACAACAAAATTGAACCTAGTAAAAAACAGAGACCATTTGGCTTGCCTAGGGTTGTGACGTTTAGCTGACTGGAAATGACAGGTTCTTATGGTCAGTAATAACCGTAAAAGGATAGACAGCCCCCTCCAACCAATGTCGCCATTCTTCGAACTCCAATTTGATCGCCAAAAGTTCCCTATTACCCACATCATAATTTCTCTCAGCCGAAGACAAGTTTTTAGAAAAGAAGGAGCATGGATGCCATTTTCTAGGGAATGGACCCTGAGACAACACAGCCCAAACCCCCACATACAATGCATCAACCTCCACAATAAAGGGTTGGGAAACATCGGGTTGACTGAGTATAGGTGCAGTGGCAAAATAATTCTTTAAGGAAGAAAAAGCCTGAAGGGAGTCATCCGACCATTTGGAAAAATCAGACCCCTTCTTAGTCATGTCAGTAAGGGGTTTCACAATTGCTGAGTAATTTTGGATGAATTTCCGGTAAAAATTAGTAAAGCCCAGAAAACATTATAGAGCATTCAGGTTCTCAGGACGGTCCCAATCAAGGACTGCACAGATCTTCTCCGGATCCATGCAAAAACCCAAAGATGACAACAAGTACCCCAAAAATTGCACCTACTGAATGGTGAAAACACATTTTTCTAGTCTGGCTTATAGTTTGTTATCCCTTAATATCTGAAGTACCTGTTTAACATGCCCCCGATGTGTCTCAAAATCAGGTGAGTAAACCAAAATATCGTCCAGATAGACCACCACAAACCTTCCCACCAAATGATCGAAAAAATCATTTATGAAATGCTGGAACACCAGAGGTGCATTGGTCAAACCAAAAGGCATAACCAGATTCTCGAAATGCCCTTCAGGGGTATTCAACATGTTTTCCATTTGTCCCCTTCTCTGATTCTAACCAGATTGTAGGCTCCCCTTAAATCCAACTTGGAGAATACCTTAGCTCCCACAACGTGGCTGAACAAATCTGCAATCAGAGGAAGAAGGTATGGATCTCTGATGGTAATTTGATTAAAAAAAATCAAAATTAAAATTAAAAATCTAAACAGGGACGTAGACTGCCATTTTTTTGCTTCACGAAGAAGAACCCTGCCGCCACAGGCTAAGATGAGGGACTAATGTGTCCCTTTTCCAGACTTTCCAGAGTGAAATCCTTCATGGCTTGTCTCTCAGAGCCAGAAAGATTATACAGTTTGGACTTTGGTAGTTTAGCTCCGGGGTCAGGTTAATGGGACAGTCATATGCACGATGAGGAGGCAAATCCTGACACCGCCTCTCAGAACAAATGTCCTCAAAACCAGACAGTGAGCTCAACATTCAATTATCTCCCCAGTTTGCCAATCCACCAATGGATTATGTTTCATCAGCCAGGGAAGACCCAAAACAACTGGGGTGGGAAGACAGTCCAGGACACAGCAAGGGATTATATCACAATGAACTGACCCCACCCTCAGTTTCACATTATGTACAATCTGAGTAAATGCTTTCTGTGCAAGTGGCACTGAGTCTATGGCGAAAATGGGAATAGGCTTAGCTAAAGTACAGAAAGCAAGACCATGAGTTTTCACAAACTCAGCATCAACCATGCTGAATCCGGCTACACTATCAAGAAACAGAAATTTTCTCGGTTTTTCTCTCTAGCACCACCTCTGCTGTCAGGACAAACTGGGAACTGCAAGTTGGCAACAAATGCACCCCTTTCTTATCCAAATTTAGGCTACCAAGAGTTAATCGAGTCTCCTTTTGTTTAGGAATTGAAGGACAGGTCGCAATAAAATGTCCCTTTTTCCCACAAAAAAAAATACGCCTTTTTTCTTGCGAATCTCCGGGGAAATGTATGATGTAAAGGCACCGCCTTACTGCATGGGTTCCTCCACCTCCCCCAGTACTGGTTCACTACCAGACCACTCCCCCGGTAGAAGTACATAACCCCGACAAGAAGGCCCCGGAGAAGGTGGTCTCACCCGTTTATACTGAAGGCGTCTATCAAGACGTTTGGCCAACGACATGGCAACCTCCAAGGACTGAGGGTTTTCATGTACTGCTAAAGCATCTTTCAACCTTTCAGTAAGACCCTCACAAAATTAGCTCCCAAGAGCTGAGTCATTCCATTTAGAATCTGTTGCCCATCTACGCAATTCAGAACTGTACATCTCCACTGACCGATTCCCCTTCTGAAGGCGATGTAGCCTAGACTCAGACAAGGCAACTCGGTCAGAGTCATCATAGATGAGGGCCTGAGCCCCGAAAAACCCCTCTACAGGCTGGAAACAAACCGAATCCTGCGGTAAAGAAAACGCCCAGGACTGAGGATCTCCCTGCAACAGTGAGATAACAATTTCTACTCGTAGCTCCTCACTTCTGGAGGAGTAAGGACGAAGTTTAAAATACAGTTTGCAGGCCTCCTTGAATACAAAAAACTTGTCCCTACTTCCAGAAAACCTGTCCGGGAGGGCAACCTTGGGTTCAGGATGGACAGGCCTACCTGCAGAGACCCCCACATTAGCGACCTGTAGCTGCTGATGCTGTTGTTGAACCTCACAGTGGAGGTCAGTCACCTCCAGAGACAGACTGCTCAGCCGCTCTGCGAGTTCTGCAACTGAACCCATACCAAAGAGAAAGGAGAGGAAATAAAATACCACACCCGAAAAAAACCAACTGCAGGGTGACTGTCTGTCACATCTCACATACCCGTGACACAAGGTTGTTATAGCATATGAAAAGGAATTCGAGGATGCCCACTAGGGTAGTCCTTACTTTCGAAAGTGTGTTTTCTTTAGTAGGCACCCCTTGATTCTGTTTTAGTATGTAAACTAAAAATGTAGAAAATAATTCAGCCAGATATACACAGATTTAGGGGTCCCTACCTACCATCAAACTTTCTGGATTTTTGCCATGGCACTTCATCTAAAAGATCTAGTTGTGGCAGGACAGCACAAATTTTGCTGAATATAGCCTGAGATCCTCCTTCTCCAGCTTCCTGTCCTCTGATGCTGCTCCTCCCCCCGCAGGTTGCCATGGCAATACAGCTCTGAGAGGATTAATGTCTCTTAGGCTGCGTTCCCACTATGCGTTTTTCAAGCGTTTTTGCCGTGGAATTTCCGCAGCCAAAATGCTTTAAAAATGCTTGGTAATACGTGCCCCATGGTCTTTAATGATAATCCGCATGTGCTATGCACATGCTGCGGAAATTTCCGCTGCGGATTATCATTACGGAAAAATACGCAGCATGTCCATTAATTTTGCGGACACGCAGTGTAATTGCCGCCATTGACTTGCATTGAAACGCTCAATATCCATGTCAGCACATTAGCACACACGGATATGAAGAGATTCAATGTGCGGATGGTACCCAGGCCTGGAGAAGAGGAGACTCTCATCCAGACCTGGGTACCATAGAAACTGTAAAAAAAAGAATTTAGAATAAAAAATAGAGAATATACTTACCTTCCGATGGCCCCCGGTCTCCATAGCGATGCGTGCGGTGTGTTGGGCAGATCGCGGAGGTGTGAGGACCTGACATGACGTCATTTAGTCATGTGACAGGTCACGCGACCGCTGACGTCGGCGGTCGCGTGACCTGTCACATGACTCAATAACGTCATCGCAGGTCCTTCACACCACCGCGGGAGACCGGACGCATCGGAGAAGGAGACCGGGGGCCATCGGAAGGTAAGTATAATCTTTATTTTTTATTTTTACCATTCTTATTCTTTTTTTTTAACTATTACTTGGTCACACTATATAAATCCATGCCGGTTGCATGGATTTATGTAGTGTGACCAAGTTGTCAAGCACTTTCCAAGTGATGCTTAAATCGCTTGGAAAAGCGCTTGATAACCCGCATGCAGAAATGCATGCAAAAATGCTTGACAAGCGCTTCTACCTGGCGGGAAAAACGCATGTAAAATCTGCATGCGTTTTTCCTGCCAGGTAGAAGCGGAAAAAATATGCAGCATTTCTGCATCGTGGGCACTTAGCCTTACTGAAAAGCACTGTCTGTTTCTGTTTGCATCAGTTCCTGTACACCATACTCCCTCTACAGGGGTTACAAAAAGAAAACATCAAACATAGCAGCTAGCACTGCAGTATGTCAAAGCCAACAACCAGAAGCAAAACAGACTTGTGGCTTATTGGACAAATGTCAGATAGTAGTTTATCTTGAACTAACTAAACTGCCATCCAAGAGAGGGGTTATGTCACTGTTCTACTACAGTCATGGCCAAAAGTTTTGAGAATGACACCAAAATTATATTTTCACATGATCTGCTGGCCTCTGGTTTTTATTAGTGTTTGTCTGATGTTTATATCACATACAGAAATATAATTGCAATCATATTATGAGTACCAATAGGTTATATTGACAGTTAGAATGAGTTAATGCAGCAAGTCAATATTTGCAGTGTTGCCCCTTCTTCTTCAAGACCTCTGTAATTCTCCCTGGCATGCTCTCAATCAACTTTTGGACCAAATCCTGACTGATAGCAGTCCATTCTTGCATAATCAATGCTTGCATTTTGCCAGAATTTGTAGGTTTTTGTTTGTCCACCTGTCTCTTGATGATTGACCACAAGTTCTCAATGGGATTAAGATCTGGGGAGTTTCCAGGCCATGGACCCAAAATCTCTATGTTTTGTTCCATGAGCCATTTAGTTATCACCTTTGCTTTATGGCAAGGTGCTCCATCATGCTGGAAAAGGCATTGTTGGGCGCCAAACTGCTCTTAGACGGTTGGGAGAAGTTGCTCTTGGAGGACATTCTGGTACCATTCTTTATTCATGGCTGTGTTTTTAGGCAAGACTGTGAGTGAGCCGATTCCCTTGGCTGAGAAGCAACCCCACACATGAATGGTTTCAGGATGCTTTACAGTTGGCATGAGACAAGACTGGTGGTAGCGCTCACCTCTTCTTCTCCGAATAAGCTGTTTTCGAGATGTCCCAAACAATCGAAAAGGGGATTCATCAGAGAAAATGACTTTGCCCCAGTCCTCAGCAGTCCACTCCCTGTACCTTTTGCAGAATATCAGTCGGTCCCTGATGTTTTTTCTGGAGAGAAGTGGCTTCTTTGCTGCCCTCCTTGAAACCAGCCCTTGCTCAAAGAGTCTCCGCCTCACAGTGCGTGCAGAAGCACTCACACCAGCCTGCTGCCATTCCTGAGCAAGCTCGGCACTGCTGGTAGTCCGATCCCGCAGCTGAAACAGTTTTAAGATACGGTCCTGGCGCTTGCTGGTCTTTCTTGGGCACGCTGGAGCCTTTTTGACAACAATGGAAGCTCTCTCCTTGAAGTTCTTGATGATGCGATAGATTGTTGACTGAGGTGCAATCTTTGTAGCTGCGATACTCTTCCCTGTTAGGCCATTTTTGTGCAGTGCAATGATGGCTGCACGTGTTTCTTTAGAGATAACCATGGTTAACTGAAGAGAAACAATGATACCAAGAACCAGCCTCCTTTTAAAGTGTCCAGTGATGTCATTCTTACTTAATCATGACTGATTAATCGCCAGCCCTGTCCTCATCAACACCCACACCTGTGTTAATGGATAAATCACTAAAACGATGTTAGCTGCTCCTTTTAAGGCAGGACTGCAATGATGTTGAAATGTGTTTTGGGGGTTAAAGTTCATTTTCTGGGCAAATATTGACTTTGCAAGTACAGTAATTGCTGCTAAGCTGATCACTCTTTGACATTCAGGAGTATATGCAAATTGCCATTACAAAAAATGAAGCAGTAAACTTTGGAAAAATTACTACTTGTCTCATTCTCAATACTTTTGGCCATGACTGTACTACAAGAAAATGACTAAACAGACAGTTTGTGCAGCTCATTTAACAGCTAATCATTTTCTTGATGTCTGGGCAAAGGCAGTCATCTCCACAAGACTGAAAAATCTTGTGGTTGAAAAAGTGGAAGGTCTCTTTAAAGAATATGACAAGCTGAAGAAAAGCAAAGAAAACAAAACTAAACGTTCTAATAGTCTGAAGAAGAAGGAAGAATGGAATGCAGTTTTAGACAACTTGTTTGATAGGGCAAGGAATATGACAAGAATACTGGAAGACAAGGAGTTTTTACTAGCTCAGAGACAAACTGGACGCCATGGAAAAATGGGAGGTGTTGACAAAGAGTTTGAGAAGAAACAAAGACATTTTGAAGAAAGAGAGGCAAATTTCAAGAAAAGAATCGAGAAAGAGAGACAAGAAAGAAGTGGTAGAGAGGAAAAGGTGGCGCTGTTGAAGTCGTCATATGATGAAGTAGATACAGATACGGAAGACAAAGAAACATATGAAACAGTACAGGTACTGCCATCAGCAAAACGAGCCAAAAGAGTAAGAATCAGTGTAGTAGATGACAAACTGTCAGCAAGCCTTGACGTGGCCAAAATTAGTGACAGAAATGCAGCATTAATTCTCACACAACCCCTTCAGTTCTTTGGCCATGATCCTGCATATTTCAATGTAAATCATTTATCAGTTCATAGAGAAAGAATAAAACGCCGTCAAACAATGGCTCTAAACCTGACACAGAAGCTTCAGCCAACTGTACATTTAACAATTCACTGGAATGTAAAGCTCTTAGAAGACATCAGAGGCAGGAAAACTGTAGACTGTCTTCCCATTCTGCTATCAGGAGTTGACTTTGATCATTTGCTTGGAGTTTTAAGCTTGCCAAAGGAACAGGTGAAGCTGGTGCTAATGCTGTTTATGCTGCCGCAGTGACCTGGAATGTTACTGACAATGTGAAATGCATATGTTTTGATACCACATCTGTCAACATGGGCTCCAGGAATGGCACCTGCAAACATCGAGAGCAGAAGCTTGGCAACGACATGCTGTGGTTTGCATAACGCGATCATATTCTAGGAATAGTGCTGAAAGCAGTGGATGTTCATTGCCTTGGTCCGTTGAAATGTCCAGAAAATATGATCTTCAGCAGTACAAGAACAACTGGCATATCATCGACTTGACTACCTTTCAGACAGCACTATCAGACCAGATCATGTCAAGAGCAGCTTTGCACATTGCAGCTGAAATCACAGCCTTTGCCTAGATGCAACTGCTTCAGTACCAACCCCACAAGGAATACTGAGAATTATTGGAGTTAACAATCGTTTTCCTTGGTGGTGTTCCATCTAGATGAATTTCATTCAGAGCTCCAGCTGGACTGCACCAGGCCAGACAGATGGCAAAGGCTATCTATGCGCTAAAAATGTGGATGTTCAGGAGTCAGTTCGTGCTGACAAATGAGCAAGAAAAGGCTATCACAGACATGACACTGGTATTATCGATGATCCGTTTAACCGAACCATCCAAATTTTGTACCCTTCCCTCTTTGTAATTCCCTTACTAAAATAAAATAAGACTAAAACACCATATTATTTTGGGAAATTCTGGCCACAGCAACCTTTATTTAAACAAAAATTACATAGATAAATAATTACCACTCAATGGTAGGAGGGTCCTTGAAGCTCCAAAGATCTGGTGATTAACATAAAACCAACAATTAAAACCAAATTGCCCCCAGCCGTTACCCCACTGGCTCGAGAGCACCATAACCCAAAAGGGTTCCATTACTTACTTCCACTTCCCGGGCTCCGACATTACCTGCCGTGAGACCCCGAAAACCAGATCAGCAACCAACATTTTCTAATTAAGGAATCCATACCCTAATGGACCCCCCATACCAATTTAAATCCAACTTCAAGGACCCCCAACCGCCAAAAGCCACAGTGACCCAAATCTACTCCAAAACCCCTCATACCGAAATACCAACCATAGAGCGGGCGGGACAACACACTACCCCTGTGAGCGGGAATCTGGGTAACCCCTCCTCTCACAAGCTCTTAAAACCCCCCCATTAAACCACTCCCCATTACCATTAAGGCCTAGCCACTCCCTCCAACCCATTGTCCTGCAGGCCTGCGTCCAAGCCTGCGGGGGGGGGTTGGAGGCAGCTGTACTCCGGCCTATCCTTGACACTGGTATTGTCGATGATCCGTTTAACCGAATCATCCAAATATTATACCCTTCCCTCTTTGTAATTCCCTTACTAAAATAAAATAAGACTAAAACACCATATTCTTTTGGGAAATTCTGGCCACAGCAGCCTTTATTTAAACAAAAATTACATAGATAGACAATTAACACTCAATGGTAGGAAGGTCCTTGAAGCTCCAAAGATCTGGTGATTAACATAAAACCAACAATTAAAACCAAATTGCCCCCAGTCGTTACCCCACTGGCTCGAGAGCACCATAACCCAAAAGGGTTCCATTGTTTACTTCCACTTCTCGGGCTCCGACATTACCTGCCGTGAGACCCCCAAACCAGATCAGCAACCTACGTTTTCCAATTAAGGAATCCATACCCTAATGGACCCCCATACCAATTTAAATCCAACTTCAAGGACCCCCAACCGCCACAATGAGGGCACTTTGAATATCTCAAATGCCCGAGACCCCCCCGAACGAAAAGCCCTCTCGATGACCTCTTGTAACCCCAAAGCCCACGTCAATGCCCACTGCATTTAAATGCACACCATCCGCCAACCAACATTCACCCTCTCCTTTCTCTAAATCAAAATGCCGCACAGCAATCCCCCCATTCCTAGTAACAAAACTAGAGACTGCCCTATTAACTTTAATCCTAGCTTTATTGATTTTCTCAACGGACCTAGCTCTACGCCAAAATCTCCGAGGGACAATCTCCGACCAAACAATAAACAAACCTGGAAATGCCAACCACAATCGCAACAAATCATGTTTAATATCCTTTATCAACTCTCTAAAAGGGCGCAAACCTAGGTCGTTCCCCCCCACGTGCAAAACCAAAATGTCAGGTGACCAATCTAAATGCGCGCTGTGATGTACCTCCTGCAGCACTCTACACCAACTCATGCCTCTAAAGCCCAACCACCTGATCACAGCCGTTTCTCTGCTAAAACCGAGCTGCCTTCCTGCAGGCCTTATATTCGCCCTCAGTGCTCCCCAGTACACGTAGGAGTGTCCCAGAATCCATACCAACACGGAATTGGAACCTGCAGAATAAACACAAACAAATTTGAAAAACACTTGCCTTAAACCAACAGCAGCCATAAAATCCAACATTAAAGAGGCAGTTTACCTGCCCGAGCCTCAGGTCTGATATAACTCTGATAACGCCTCGACTCCCACCGCCCAATGCGCTGTATAGTTTCCCTATTAAGACCACCCGCAGCCGCTTCTGTTGCTGCTCCAATCCGAAACGAATGTGACCCAAAACGGGATGAATCTAACCCCAATGACTTTAAACACTTCCTAAATACTGCTATAAACTGGTATCTGGACAAGTAAGACCCGTCCTTGTGACACAATAATGGCCCTCCCTGCTTTGGTTCAGACTCCCTAAACAGCCGCAAGCATCTTAACGGACACATAAAAGAATTCCCAACTGCTTCCAAAACTACGCGTATTCCTTTTCCCAACTGATCCGTTTTTGATTTCCGGATCCAAAATTCCACACCTCCTGAGGTGCCCACCACATCTGCTGACAAAAGACCCCCGCCCACTGATCTACTAGGTGATACGATCTCACCTACCCTCAAAGCTCCAAAGAAGGCCAGAGAAAAGGCCAGTCTAAAAAGACAAATTTCAAACTCAGAGCAACACACAGAAGGTAACACCCCCCCTATCTTTTCCAAAATGCCAAATGAAACTGGCCTCCTAGAGTCCTCCTGCCCCTTCCCCCTCCGAAACCCCTTCAATGCCTGTTTTATAAAAAAACTTTTTGTTAAATCTCTCTGACCATGTAACTTGAAGCCAAAGGCCATAGCCGCAATGGTCCGAGAAATTTTTGCTACTGACCAACCCCCCTCAGCCCCTTGACTTATCCATGACAATAATACTCCTAACTGATCATCGTCCAGAGCCGAAAGCCCGACCGTATTAAACAACCGGTCTTCCCATAATTGCCAGATAGATTGATACACTTCCCAAGTTCCCACCGCCAACGATAACCTAATCAACGACTCAGCGGCCCGTATACCACCTTCCAAAGCTCCGGAGGGCACTCCAGCCCCTTGTCTGCCGTCTCTGGTGCCAACCGCCGGAAGCGCTCCAACTGCAAGCGAGAAAGTGAATCAGCAATGGCATTCTGCACTCCCGGTACGTGAGACGCTGTCACATAAGCATTCATGGAAAGGCAAGTCAGCACTAACTGGCGGAGAACCCTAATCACTGGAGGCGAGGATGCTGTAATGTTATTAATTGCACACACGACCCCCATGTTGTCGCAGTTAAACCGTACCCACTTATTTTGAAGTTCCCCCCTCCACAGGTATATTGCCCAATCTTCAGGCCAACCGGATGCGCACCATTGACCTCTAAAGTACGCCCCAAAACCTGAACTTCCGGCCGCATCTGTGTACAATTCCAAAATACAATTTTCCTATACTTCCTCCATGAGCAATGAACGTCCGTTATATTGCTCCAGAAATTTTTCCCACACTACCAAATCATCTCTGTGTTCAGCCGACAAACGAACGTAATGATGTGGCGATTTTACACCCGCCGTAGCGCTGGCTAATCGACGAGAAAAAATTCTCCCCATGGGAATAATGCGGCATGCAAAATTAAGTTTCCCAAGAAAAGACTGTATTTCCCTCAAAGTCATTTTTTTTTAACTTCCTAGCCCGCGCAACCTTCTTTTTCAAAGTCGACACTTTCTCCTCTGGCAACCTAAATTCCCAATTAACTAAATCAATTACAATTCCTAAAAAACAAATGGTCGTAGTTGGACCTTCAGCTTTTTTCTGAAGCCAAAGGCACTCGAAACGCTCTGCTACCCACTGAATCGCTCTCAGCAGAATTTTACAACATGTAGAATCGCCCGAACCAATGCACAAAAAATCATCCAGATAATGGATGATAGATTCAACACCGGTCACATCCTGGACGACCCATTCTATAAATGTACTGAAAGCCTCGAACAAGGAACAAGACAAAGAATAGCCCATGGGCAAACACCTATCCACAAAAAAACTCCCTCCCCCAGTAACAACCCAACAATCTAACACTTTCAGGATGAACAGGCAACAACCGAAACACTGATTCCACATCCGTCTTAGCCAGCAATGCCCCTTTACCACACCATCTAACCCACCGCGCCGCCTCATCGAATGACGTATAAACCACGGAACACAGTTCCGAATCAATCCCGTCATTAACTGACCTTTCCCGCGGATAAGAAAGATGGTGAATGAGCCTAAAATTATTAGGCTCCTTTTTGGGCACTACCCCCAATGGAGATACTACCAAATTTGAAAAAGGAGGATCGGCAAAAGGACCAGCGATACGCCCCAAAGCCACCTCTTTTTGTAACTTTACAGAAACCACCTCCGCATACTGATCTGCTGATCTGAGATTTTTCAGCACCCGGGGAATCTCGAATGGAGGTGGAGGAAATTTAAATCCGTCAGCAAAACCTGATAATAACACTGCCGCTTTTTCCCTATCAAGAAATCTATTTAGATAAGGGAGCATCGCGGTTAAGTTCACCGGTGGCTCCCCCTTGAGAATTGTTGGCCCCTGACTTGGCTTTATTTTTGAAACCCCTGGCAGTGCCATGTGATGAGCCATTGCAGTGCGAGCAAAGATGCTTGAACCTGCAGTTGGCCCCAAATTTACATTGGCTGTCGTTGAACTGCCAGCATAAACCCGGTTTTTGAATTCCTGACTGCCCGGATGTGCCTCCACTCCCTTGCGCACCTGATTGACCAGCGGAATGGCCGGCAAAGCCGGCCCCTCTGTGAAAGGAATGCCCCAATCTAGAAGGAGCCATCACCCGTAACCAAAGGCCAATGTCCTTCTGATCCCACCTTATGGCAGGATGAATAGCTTTCCTCTGACGAAACTGCTCGTCATACTGAAGCCAAGTCTGTCCCCCGTAAGTCCTATGGGCCTCCCCAATAGCATCCATATAGCAAAACAAGGGAGAGCAGTTCTCTGGTGCCTTCTCACCTATCACGCTCGCCAAAATGGCGAATGCCTGCAGCCAATTAGTGAAAGTCTGCGGGATTAAACGCCACCTTTTCTTCTCTTCGTCCTCCTTCCTACTATCATCCTTTTTACTTTTTTCCAGGTTAAATTTCACCAGAGGCAGAAGAGAAAAAATTTCTACGTATTCGTCTTTCCAAACTTTTTCCCTCACCTCATTCTTAAGGTGTGTCCCTAACGGACCTTCAAAACACACGTAAACCTCCCCGTGAGCCCTATCGTCCAAATGAATTCTACACTCCTTTTCTTTTTCGGTCTGCACCGACACCGAAACGGGCTCGGTCAATTGACTCTCACCCCCAAGTCTATTACCCACACTGCTCAGCCCGCCCCATTGCGGGCTCACCCATGCGGCTAAATGGCCCGAAGCGGCACTACTACCCCTTTCCAGTCGCGACAATAACTCCCTCACATTTGCTAATACCTCACTCACCCCTTCGCCAACCACCCCCGTCTGTCCCTGACTTGTACCACCAGCCACTGACCCCTGGCTTAAACCTGGGGATAGAACACTTAAACCTGTGGCTAGAAAATTCTGGGGTAACGAACAAGACATATAACACAAATCACCAGGCTGGGGAGAAGCTGTGGTCCCCCCAGCCGACCTTCCTGAATCCAGCTGTCCGTCCCGACTTCCGATTCTTCCCGTTGGACCCTTCGACTCTTGTGGCCCGAACACCGCTGATGCTATGGATCCTGCCGACGCAGCCCTGTAAGGCCGAAAGTCACTGACATGCACTGATGTTGAAAAAGGACCAGGGGGCTGTGTATGTGAGGGCACATCATAGTCATCCAGCCCCCTGCCCGCTCTGACCCCTGCCTGCAAGGTCTGTGTGCCAGTGGCCCGCGTGTCTGGCCCTGACACGGGCTGCAGTCTACTAACAGCCGCATGACACGTGTCGGCGGGCTGATTCCTCCCAGACCGGGGCCTGCTGCTGCGCTTCCTGACCAGCGCCTAGCCTGGAGGGTCCCCGGAGGGGCTGCTGAGCCTGCACAGTGCCTGGGGAGCCAGGTCGGGCGACAGCCTGTCAGGAGGCCGCGCCCGACAGGAACGCGGCTCCGGCTGTGCTGTCACAGCCACCATCCCCACTCCCCCTCCGATGATCGCCACTACCTGCTCCTCAAGCCATCCCACTGGGTGCGACTCTGCAGCCGTCCTCAGGGCTTCCAAGAGCTGCGCTGTGGACGCCATCTGGTATTCACAGGATGATATGGGGGAGACAACACACTACCCCTGTGAGCGGGCATCTGGGTAACCCCTCCCCTCACAAGCTGTTAAAAACCCCCATTAAACCACTCCCCATTACCATTAAGGCCTAGCCACTCCCTCCAACCCATTGTCATGCAGGCCTGCGTCCAAGCCTGCGCGGAGGGGGGGGGGGTGGCAGCTGTACTCTGGCCCATCCTTGTCAGGTTTTGATCTATGTGAAGGTGTCTTTCCTTGATCTCCAGCTGCTCGAGGACATCTATCTGTACAAGACACAGAATCACTCAGTGTCAGAAGTCGCGATGAAGAAGATGAAAAGACACTTATGGTACTTGTCCGAGGAACTGATCGCTGTCTCATTGTTTTATGATCCTGTGTCAAATGACACAAACGTCTGATGGTGACAGCCCTACAAACACCAGCTGCAGAACATCCTCCCAAGAAGGTAATTGTCGATTCAGCATTAGTTGTGACGAAGAACCTAGAAGACATTGTCACTCAGAAAACCTACAGATTCTTTAACACCACCGTCATGTCATCGGCGTTCCTGTCCAAAGATGTAGATCTATGGTCTGCAGATGAAGGCTACAAGACTGCTAAGAAAACAGTCAATGTGTGGCGCCCAGCTGCGCTTGGAGCCACAGATCCTAGAGGGGTGCATTAACGGATTCCTCCACAAGAGGCCCCCACAGCACACACACACCTCCACCTTCCACATCCATCAGACCACCAGAGGGAGCCCGTTAGGGATATAAAAAGGGAAGGTGGAGCTAGGCAGTAAGCAGTTCCTCTGGAGAGTTCAGCAAGTACAGACCTGAATACAGAGTCGAGCTCAGTCTAGTCTGGAGTCTACAGAGAGTCAAGTCTGAGAGAGGTCAGCCCGCAGTGGAGCCCAGTCCAGATGCAGTTGTAGCTCAGTTAGAGCTCAAGGTGTGACGGCGCCATAAGATCGGTGAAGCGCTGCAAGCTGCCACTAGTGTGTATAACCTAGTGAGGGCCCGAGCGTGGCCGAAGGCGAGTGGAAAGTGAGTAGCATTGGGGGCAGAGGAGCTGTACAAGCTCACCCCAGAAAGCATACAGTGCCTACAAGTAGTATTCAACCCCCTGCAGATTTAGCTGGTTTGATAAGATGCAAATAAGTTAGAGCCTTCAAACTGCAAACGAGAGTAGGTTTTATGAACAGAAGCATAAATTTTACAAACCAAAAAGTTATGTTGCTCAGTTGAATTTTATTAAATTTTAAACATAAAAGTGTGAGTCAATTATTATACAACCCCTATGTTTAATATTTTGTGGAATAACCCTTGTTTGCAATTACAGCTAATAATCGTCTTTTATAAGACCTGATCAGGCCGGCACAGGTCTGTGGAGTTATCTTGGCCCACTCCTCCATGCAGATCTTCTCCAAGTTATCTAGGTTCTTTGGGTGTCTCATGTGGACTTTATTCTTGAGCTCCTTCCACAAGTTTTCAATTGGGTTAAGGTCAGGAGACTGACTAGGCCACTCCAACACCTTGACTTTTTCCCTCTTGAACCAGGCCTTGGTTTTCTTGGCTGTGTGCTTTGGGTCGTTGTCTTGTTGGAAGATGGAGGAGCGGAGGTTCTTGGCCAAAATCTCCAGGTAGTCCGTGCTATCCATCTTCCCATGGATGCTTACCAGATGGCCAGGCCCCTCGGCTGAGAAACAGCCCCACAGCATGATGCTGCCACCACCATGCTTGACTGTAGGGATGGTATTCTTGGGGTCGTATGCAGTGCCATCCAGTCTCCAAACGTCACCTGTGTGGTTGGCACCAAAGATCTCGATCTTGGTCTCATCAGACCATAGAACCTTGAACCAGTCTGACTCAGAGTCCTCCAAGTGATCATGAGCAAACTGTAGACGAGCCTTGACATGACGCTTTGAAAGTAAAGGTACCTTACGGGCTCGTCTGGAACGGAGACCATTGCGGTGGAGTACGTTACTTATGGTATTGACTGAAACCAATGTCCCCAATGTCCCCTAATGAGATCTTCCCGGAGCTCCTTCCTTGTTGTCCTTGGGTTAGCCTTGACTCTTCGGACAAGCCTGGCCTCGGCACGGGAGGACACTTTCAAAGGCTGTCCAGTAGTTCCATAAGCCTTCCACTTACAGATGATGCTCCCAACAGTGGAGACAGGTAGGCCCAACTCCTTGGAAAGGGTTTTGTACCCCTTGCCAGCCTTTTGACCCTCCACGATCTTGTCTCTGATGGCCTTGGAAGGCTTATGGAACAGTAGTTCCATAAGCCTTCCACTTACAGATGATGCTCCCAACAGTGGAGACAGGTAGGCCCAACTCCTTGGAAAGGGTTTTGTACCCCTTGCCAGCCTTTTGACCCTCCACGATCTTGTCTCTGATGGCCTTGGAATGCTCCTTTGTCTTTCCCATGTTGACCATGTCTGAGTGCTGTTCACAAGTTTGGGGAGGGTCTTAAATAGTCAGAAAAGGCTGGCAAAAGAGATCTTTAATCCACACATGTGAAGCTCATTATTCTTGGTGCCTGAACTACTTCTTAATACTTTAGGGGGACCAAACAGAATTCTTGTGGTTTGAGGGGTTGAATAATAAATGACACTCTGAATTAACTTTTAACGTTTAAAAAAAAAAAAAAACAAAAACAAAAACAAAATTTGCTGCAGTGCATTTCCCACTTCCAGGCTGATCTACAGTACAAATGTCACAATGCCAAGTTAATTCCGCATGTGTCAACCAGCTAAATCTGCAGGGGGTTGAATACTACTAGTAGGCACTGTATACCGGACACCGGGTCCGAGCTTACCGGGATCTCTAGGACCCTGTAGGACATAACTGGAATCCCTGGAAGACTTCAAGATCACCTAAGAGCTGATAAGTAACAGAGCCAGGAGTCACAGAGGCCCCGCAAGCTGGGAGCGCGTGCTCCAAGAGAAGGCCCTACCACAAAGTCAGCCGGTGCAGTACAGAAACCAGGTTATGCCTAGCTCCAGGCAGGTCAGAAACTTACCACATGAAGGCAAGAAACAGGAGGCCCTACACCCGCTCACTGGGGAGGATCCTGATATGCACCCTTCACCGTACAGCGCTCCGGGACGTGCCTGAATTTCCATCAGTAAAAGGTACTGAAGTGACTATCGTGTCTGTCCCTGTTCTTGCTCTGACTCGGCTGGGTCCCATCTGTCCTGCATCCTTAAATCCCCGCTGCCTTGAGGCCTAGCTCCACCTGTGGGGAGCTATACCATGCAAGCTGCCTTAACACCGGCGTCAGTGGGCTGCCGCAGCGCTGGTGATCCTCACCAGACTCCACAGGTGGCGTCACGAACTTAGTAACATAATCATCCACCCACCGCGACATTCCCCAGGGTCAGGCCATAACAAGGCCCGGGCGCCGAGTACTCCCCCCCCCCCCCACCTGGGCTCTACAAATGTTATGAGGGTGACTAATACTGCAGAACGAGGAGTAACACTGATGGAAGAATATAACAAGTTGCACACAACAAATGAAGAACAGAAACAATTTCTGCTATTGGTAGTCAAGGAGTATTGAGAACGATATGGAGATAGAATGAAAAAGACACTTATGGACTGCAAATAATAAGTGACTATCAAACAAGTATTTAACTGTCAGGCAACAAAAGTAATTGTTTTTGTTGAGAAATAAACATGATTTAGAATTGTCAAAATGGTATATACCGTAGTGGAACTAATGGGTCTCCCTGATGTTTCCTGCTGCAAGTAAGGACACCTACCACAGGTTTTCAAGTAAATATAAAATTAATAAAATAAGCAACTTGCGTTGGAGACGTAGGGGGAAAAGGGGTAATATCATCGGGGTAGTTAAAGGGGTGATATCAACGGGGTAGTTAAAAAACCAAGGTAATGGTAATAATAATTAGAATGGTACAGTAGTGAGTTAAAACAAACAATTTTATTGGTTCAGTTAAAACAATTATTAGAGATAAAAGATGGCGTGCGGATAAGATCAGGGGATTTAAAAGATGAAAACCGTTGTAGGCGGGGAGTAAAAGATTTCCTTGTAGCTTTTGGTTTAGTATATAGATTGGTGCTTAGTTTTCCAATGGGTATAACATGACTTAGAATGCGGTCATTCCCTGGAGGAGAAGCACATAATCCCCCCTACTCTGCAGTACCTATCTTCCTCTACCATAGAGGCTATCAGTTGCAGACATAGGTGGATTATAATGAGGGCAATCTGGGCTACCGCCCGGTGCCCTGGGCCTCCAGGGGGGCCCGGGGCTCCGAGAGGTCCATGGCCAGATTGCCATCATTATAATATGTGCGGCACCGCGGCACATACCGGCAGTAAGAGGCGGGGGGTGCCCCCGGACCGCTCCCCCAGCAGCGGCGCACGGCCGCTACTTCTTTGGCCGGGCCAGCACACAGGGAAGTTAACAGGTGCAGAGTTGGCCCGGCCAAAGAAGTAGCGGCCGTGCGCCGCTGCTGGGGGAGCGGTCACAGCTAGGAGATACGGCCCTGTGCGCGGCCCTGTCTGCTATTGTGACGTCACGCAGTGCGCGCCCGGCCTGCACTGCTGCACCGGAGGGGAGCTGGAGGATGGTGAGTCTGTATGTGTGAGTGTGTGAGTGAGTGTGTGTCTGTGTGTGTGAGAGTGAGTGTGTGTGTGCAGATATCATTGTATGAGAGTGTGTGTGTAAATGTGTGAGTGATTGAGTGAGTGAGTGTGTGTGCAGCTATCATTATGTGATGTCTGTTTATATGTATTTTTGTGTTTCAAATGTGTTTATGCGTGTATGTATGTATATGTCTGTATATGTTTGTGTGTGTGTGCATGACTGCGTGCGGCCCCGTGCTGTGTATAGATGGCTACGTGCGGCCCCCTGCTGTGTATAGATGGCTACGTGCGGCCTCCCGCTGTGTATAGATGGCTACGTGCGGCCCCCTGCTGTGTATAGATGGCACCGTGCGGCCCCCTGCTGTGTATAGATGGCACTGTGCGGCCCCCTGCTGTGTATAGATGGCACCTGTTATGATCTGCAACATAAACTAAGGAAAGAAGGGGAGAGCTGTCCCTACAGTAAGACTAAGCTGAGCCCCTACGTTGTAGCGGGCTACCTGTTCCTTGTGAACAGACCCGCCTTCGTCCTCGGCTAGTCTGAACGGAGACCTATAGAGAAAGGGAGGGGTCCCTAAAGGAACTAAGGACTGGGACAAAAATGGGACACCTCCTAACAGAAGTTGTTGCAGAGCAAACGCTAAACTGACAAAAAGTACTAGAGGTCCCAGAGGACCAAGCGAACTAGAGAGAAATAGGCACAAAAGCACCTGGCTATAGAGACAGTCAAAACAACACTGAAGTCCAGCAAAGCCAGAAGGGCGGAGCTGGAATATATAGGCAGATGGTCACGTGACCGCAAAACACAAGATAGAAACAAAAACATACAGGAGGGTTCTAACAGTACCCCCTCTTTTATGAGGATCCTCCAGGCCCAGGCCTATCCAGAAATCTCCTGTGGAAAGCTCTGACAAGTCTAGGGGCAGAGACATCATCCGCCCTTACCCAGGAGTTATCCTCAGGACCGAAACCTTTCCAAGCGACAAGATACTGCAATCTCCCTCTATGCCCTCTAGAATTCAGGATACAAGAAATTTCATATTCTCCATCTTCCACCACCGGAGGAACTGTGACAGTGGCATCCCTATCCGATACATCAGCCTTTTTCAACAAGGAAACATGAAACACAGGATTAATCTTCCAGGAGGTGGGGACCTCCAACCTAACAGCAGACTGGTTAACCACCTGAAGCACCTTAAATGGCCCCACAAACTTCGGGCCCAATTTTTTAGAGGGAATCCTCAACCGCAGATTCTTTGAGGACAACCAAACCATGTCACCCACAGTAAACAAAACCTCTTTACGTTTCCTGTTAAAATACTTCTTGGACTTTTTGTTAGCCTCTTGAAGGTTACAACGAACATTAGTCCAAATTCTGTTCAAATCACCGGAAAAATTCTCCTCCTCCAGCACCACCGACCCCAATTTGGAGAATGAACCAAAAGACGGATGTCTCCCAGTACAACAAAAAAAAGGAGAACACCCAGCAGAGGAGGATGTATGGTTGTTAAGAGCAAATTCTGCGAGTGGCAGAAGCTCAGACCACCCCTCTTGATTGTCTGCCACAAAACAATGCAAAAACTGTTCAACATCCTGGTTCTTTCTTCCAGTCTGTCCATTAGACTCAGGATGATACCCAGACGAAAATGACAAATGGACTCCCAACCTGTCACAAAAAGCACGCCAAAAGCAAGCCACAAACTGAGGTCCCCTATCAGAAACAATGTCGGTGGGAACGCCATGGAGCCTGACAATTTCCTTAACAAACGCCTTAGTGAGTGTCTTAGCGCAGGGTAGCTTAATGAATGGAACCAAATGACACATCTTGCTAAAACGGTCCACGACCACCCAGATGACAGTGAAACCCTCGGACACAGGAAGGTCAGTAATAAAATCCATTGCAAGATGCGTCCAAGGCACACTAGGAACCTCCAGAGGGCAAAGCAACCCCGCAGCAGGGGTATGTGAAGCCTTTGACCTAGCACACACCATACATTGACGCACCCACTTGATGACTTCCTTCTGCCACCCAGGCCACCAAAAACTGCGACTGATAAGTCTCTTAGTCTCAGAAATTCCTGGATGACCTGCCAACAGAGACTCATGATACTCCACAAACAAACCTCTCCTAAAGGTTCTAGGCACAAACAACCTCCCATGGGGAGTGTTAGATGGGGCATCCTCTTGGGCTTTCAGAATCCCATTTTCCAAAACGGAGTCCAATGCTGCTACCACAACTCCTTCCTGTAAAATGCTCTCCTCCTCCTCGGTACCAACCATGGGAGAAAAGCTACGAGATAAAGCATCGGCTTTAACATTCTTAGTACCAGGGATATAAGTAACAGAAAAATTAAACCGAGAAAAAAAAAGTGCCCACCTAGCTTGACGGGCATTCAAGTGTTTGGCAGCATCCAGATAGATCAAATTCTTATGATCTGTGAAAACCTGAATAGGAAATCTAGCACCTTCCAAGAAATGACGCCAATGTTGAAACGCGAGTTTAATAGCCAGCAATTCCCGATTACCAACATCGTAATTAAGTTCGGTTTCTGAAAATTTTTTAGAAAAAAAAGCACAGGGATGTACTCCATCTTTGTTCTCCTGAGACAAAACTGCACCGACCCCCACCGAAGAAGCATCGACCTCGACCAAAAAAGGCTTGGTCTCATCAGGCTGCATAAGGATAGGGGCAGAACTGAACCTCTCCTTGAGATACACAAAAGCTTCAATGGCCTCAGTAGTCCACTGGACTGTATTCGCACCTTTCCTGGTGAGATCGGTCAGCGGCTTAACAATTATAGAAAAATTCTTAATGAATTTCCTGTAATAATTGGCGAAATCCAAAAATCTCTGTATCGATTTCAAACCAACAGGCCTAGGCCATTCCTGCACAGCCTGAACCTTGACCGGGTCCATCTCAAAGCCCTTGCTGGAGATAATGTAGCCCAAAAAACTAATTCTCTGCACAGCGAACTCACATTTCTCCAGCTTAGCAAAAAGTGAATTATCACTCAATAACTGCAACACTTCACGTACACTCTGCCAATGGGACTCCAGATCTGGTGAATAAATCAGAATGTCATCCAAATACACAACCACATTCTTACCAATCAAAGGTCTCAGGATGTCATTAATAAGGTTCTGAAAAAACGCGGGTGCATTGGTAAGACCAAAAGGCATCACCAGATTCTCAAAATGACCTACCGGAGTGTTAAAAGCAGTTTTCCATTCATCACCCTCCTTCATTCGTAACAAATTGTATGCCCCCCGGAGATCAATTTTAGAGAACCACTTGGCCCCCACTAACGGGTTAAACAAGTCAGGAATTAATGGCAATGGGTAGGAATTGCATACGGTAATCTTATTAATTTCACGAAAGACCAGACATGGACGTAAACCCCCGTCCTTTTTTTTAACAAAGAAAAATCCAACAGCCACAGGCGACTTAGAAGGTCTAATGTGACCAGCAGCCAATCTCGTCTGCATGTATTCCTCCAAGGCCTTTCTCTCAGGGAGAGTCAGATTAAATAAGCGACTCTTGGGAAGAGTAGCTCCAGGAACAAACTCAATGATGCAATCATAGTTCCTATGAGGAGGTAAAACTTGCGACTCCTCCTCTGAAAAAACCTTCCAAAAATCCTGAATAGGTACAGGTAATTCCCCTTTTTCCACAGCCGCAATGCGACCATTACAACATTTCTCATAGCATTTCGGACTCCAAGACTTAATCTCATTAGTAGACCAGTCCAGTAAAGGATTGTGCAGTTTTAACCAAGGCAAACCTAAAACGACTGGAGAGGGTAAATTATTTAATACAACCAAGTCCAAAATTTCTTGGTGAATACCATTGATAGTGAGGGGAAATGCCGCAACCTTGCGAGTAATACATTTCAAAGGAGTGTTATCAATTGCAATAACAGAAATAGGTGATGACAAAGGTTTGGATTCCAATTTAAGTTTTTCCAAAAACCCCTTATCAATCACATTAAGTGTTGAACCACAATCCACAAATACCTGAAATTCAATCAAATCTTCCTGCAATGAGGTACTCCCTGAAAGAAATACTCCCTTAGAGCTCAAACAAGCAATATGGGCGTAACTGACCTTTTTTTTTTCTTTACTTAAACGAAGCTCACAGTTCTTAATCAAATGGTCAGTTTTACCACAATAAAAACACAATCCCTTGGAAAACCTGCGGTCTCTTTCCTGAGAGCGGAGTGACATCGCTTCAACCTCCATCGGTTCTGAGCCGTCCGAGCAGACCCTCTGGGGACTAGGAGCTGCCATTGCAGGAATTTTTTCATCATTAACCCTGGCATGCAGTCTCCTGTCCACACGTATAGCTAATTGCATGGCTTCCTGCAAGGTCTCAGGTGCAGGGAATGCAATCAGCAGATCCTTAACCCTTTCACTTAGACCAGCAAGAAAAAAACATTTTAACGCCGAATCATTCCATTTCACTTCTGAGGACCACCTTCTGAAGTGTGTAGAATAATTTTCAACATCACCTGACCCCTGATTCAAACGCCTCAGTTCTGTCTCAGCAGATGAGACTTGATCAGGATTGTCGTACAATAGCCCCATAGCAGAAAAAAAATCCTCCACTGACCTAAAACACGGATCATTAGGTTGGAGAGAAAAGGCCCACCCCTGTGGTTCCTTGTGCAAAAGTGACATGATAAACCCAATGTGCTGTGATTCATTCCCAGAGGACCTTGGTCTCAAATGAAAATATAATAAACAAGCATTTTTAAAGGAAAAAAAATCTTGTTGCTTACCATAAAAAATATCAGGCAGTCCTACCTTCGGTTCCACAAGATGTGCTCCAGGACAGCTACTCACGTGTTGCTGAAGCTCGGTCACCTCCAGAGACAATCCCTGCAGGCGTTGAGCCAACTCCTGGACAGAAACCATACTGATCCCTGAATTTCTTTCCTTTTATTTTTTTTGGGCTGGACTGTCACGGGTGTGTTGCCACGAAGATCGTCACGAGTACACAGCCTGACTTCTCGCAGCTGACTTGTTGGTGCTTTGTGTTTTCTCGGCAGTGTAGGAGTTAATTCTCTCTCTCTCTGGGCTAGCTGAGGTCCAGCCTCGCCCAGCTGCAATCAATGCTTCTTTAGTGAGACTCCTTTATATTCCTGCAGGTCTGTTTGGGAGGTGTCGGTGAAAGCTTTTCATTCAGACTTACAGAGCGGATCGTGGTGTTTGGAGTTGCTGAGATAAGTGTATTTGGAAGTGTGTTTTCCCTTTCCTCGCTTTATCATTTATCTCCTTTCCCGTTGGTGTTCCCTCTGTTGTAGTTGTTTAGAAGTTGTATGCAAGGTGGTTTTGGTTTTTCCCTTGTACTGTCTCGTTCGTCTAAATACTGTGTGTGGGCATATTATTTCTGGTTCCCTATTGTTGTGATCGGGGTCCTTCTCAGGACTAGATTACTTAGGTGCAGGGATCCTCAGAAGGTAGGGGTTACGCTGGCGGCCTGGACCTCTGTACCTTTAACAGTACCTCCAGGATGAGGGATTAGTCAGGGCCCCAGCTTAGGGTCAGCTTAGGCCCCCTACCTCCAGTATTCTGTGACAGTGTGACATTTTCACCGACCATCTTAGTTTTTCTCCAGCTACCATGGATCCAGTAGCCGGTCTAGCTCGGCAGTTGCAGAGTTTGTCCATGGGGCTGGCGGACGTTAGGTCCAAGGTTTTGCATCCTCTGGAGCAAGCCGGACCAGAACCTAAAGTAGCTCTCCCTGACAGGTTCACTGGGGGGCGGGACAAGTTTTTTGTTTTCCGGGAGGCATGCAAATTGTACTTTCGGCTGCGGCCTCGGTCATCGGGCAGTGAAGAACAAAGGGTGGGAATTGTCATCTCGCTCCTACAAGGGGACCCACAATCTTGGGCGTTCTCTCTTCCCCCAAGCTCCCCGGTTCTCCAGTCAGTGGATAGGTTTTTCGCTGCTCTGGGACTCGTATATGATGACCCAGATCGGATCTCCCTTGCTGAGTCTAAGTTACGTAGGATTCAGCAGGGAGATCGTCCGGCGGAGGAATTCTGTTCGGAGTTCCGTAGGTGGGCCACGGACACCCAGTGGAATGACCCGGCTCTTAGGAGCCAGTTTTGTCATGGTTTATCCGACAAATTACAGGATGTGTTGGCACAGTATGACTCTCCCGCGTCACTGGAAGCCGCTATGGCCCTTGCTATTCGCGTTGACAGACGGCTTCGGGAGAGGTGCGGGATAACTCTACCCCCTGTAATGTCTCCACCTCCTACAAGGTCCCCTCATATGGTGGTTCCCCTGGTCAGTCCGGAGGAGCCTATGCAATTAGGAGGGACATCATTTCGGGGAAGGGGACCGGTGGTGCGCCATAAGACAGGAAGGTGTTTTCTCTGCGGGAAAAAGGGACATTTTATTGGGGGGTGTCCATCCCGTCCCTTGCAGAGTAAAGAGTCGTCGAAAAAACTGTTGATCCCAGGTTGTGTGGTGGACGGCAATCTGGGAGTAGGTATTTCGTCCCTAGGTTCGTCTCAGTTTCTCGTACCGGCGGAGGTGGTGGTGGGTACGAGAACTGAGAGGATATCTGTTCTTCTGGATAGTGGGGCCGGGGCTAATCTGGTTGATGCTCGGTTTGCCCGGGTTCAAGGTATGCGATTGAGTGAGTTGGCTAAACCCATCCCCATATTCTCGATCGATGCCAGACCTCTCGGTCAGGGAAGTTTTTTGCAAGCTGTGCATGGCGTAAAACTTCAAGTGGGGGCAATACATAAAGAACTGTTGTCTTGCTACGTGTTGGAGGGTCTTCCCACTCCTATAGTGTTGGGCCTTCCTTGGTTAGCTAAGCATAACCCGGTTATTAATTGGCAAACCAGAGAGATAAGCCAATGGAGTAAATTCTGTAATAAAAACTGCATGAACACGGTCATCGGTGCGGTTACTCCTTGGGTCTTACCTCCATTTCTGGCGGACTTTGAGGATGTATTCTCGGAGAATGGGTGTCAGGAACTACCTCCTCATCGCGTGTATGACTGTTCTGTAAAACTGCTCCCTGAGGCCAAGTTACCTAAAGCTAGGTTGTATAACCTTTCTGGTCCTGAGAGGCAGGCCATGAAGGATTATATTTCTGAAAGTCTGGCTAAGGGGCATATTAGACCTTCATCTTCTCCGGTGGCCGCGGGGTTCTTCTTTGTTAAGAAGAAAGATGGAGGCCTACGCCCTTGCCTGGATTTCCGTGAACTTAATCGGATTACGGTCCGAGATCCGTATCCGCTCCCACTTATTCCCGATCTCTTTAATCAGATCGTGGGCGCCAAATGGTTCTCTAAGTTGGATCTCAGGGGGGCGTACAATCTGATTAGGATGAAGGAGGGGGATGAGTGGAAGACGGCTTTTAACACTCCGGAGGGGCATTATGAGAACCTTGTCATGCCATTCGGTCTGACTAATGCCCCGGCGGTGTTTCAACACTTTGTTAATGATATTTTTCGCCACCTGGTGGGACAGTTTGTTGTCATATATCTGGATGATATCTTAATTTACTCGCCGGATCTGGTGTCTCATCAGGAGCACGTTAGACAGGTGTTACAGATCTTGCGGGATAATAAACTGTATGCCAAGTGGGAAAAGTGTGTGTTCGCCGTACAGGAACTCCAGTTTTTAGGCTTCCTGGTTTCAGCGTCCGGTTTTCGTATGGACCCTGGGAAAGTGCGGGCAGTTCTTGAGTGGGATCGGCCGGAGAATCTTAAGGCACTACAACGTTTCCTGGGGTTTGCTAACTATTACCGGAAGTTCATTCGTAATTTCTCGTCCATGGTTAAGCCTCTCACAGACATGACTAAAAAGGGGACGGATTTTTCTAGGTGGTCTGACAAGGCTTGTCAAGCATTCTCCTCCTTGAAAAAATGTTTTGCCTCGGCACCCATACTCATTCAACCTGATGCGTCTCAGCCATTCTTTGTAGAGGTAGACGCTTCCGAGGTAGGGGTGGGAGCAGTATTGTCACAGGGTTCGTCCCCTGGTAAGTGGCATCCGTGCGCCTTTTTCTCTAAAAAATTGTCGTCCGCTGAGAGGAATTACGATGTCGGCAATAGGGAACTCTTGGCCATTAAGTTAGCTTTTGAGGAGTGGCGCCATTTTTTGGAGGGGGCAGTTCATCCGGTCACCGTCATCACCGATCACAAGAACCTGCTATATCTGGAGTCCGCTAAACGTCTGAATCCCAGACAAGCTAGGTGGTCATTGTTTTTTACCAGGTTTAATTTCGTCGTTACATATCGTCCTGGGTCTAAAAATGTAAAGGCGGATGCCTTATCTCGTAGTTTCCCTGGGGCCGGGAATACGGACGACCCGATTCCTATTCTTCAGGAGGGGGTGGTGGTTTCGGCAGTATGCTCTGAGCTGGAGGAGGAGATATTGGAGGCTCAGGGAGACGCCCCTGTTGGACCTCCGGGGAGACTGTTCGTTCCAGATCAGTTGCGACAAAAGGTGATCGAGGCACACCATAACTCAGTTTTTGCAGGACACCCGGGGAGTAAAGCAACTGTGGATCTCCTCTCGCGTCGGTTTTGGTGGCCTAACTTACATAAAGAGGTGGTAACTTTTGTCGCGTCCTGTGGGGTTTGTGCGCGCTCTAAGACCTCACATACCCGTCCGTCTGGGGCCCTCTTACCTTTGAAGATCCCGGAGCGTCCTTGGACTCATCTGTCTATGGACTTTATTACTGACCTCCCTCCGTCTTCGGGTAAAACGGTCATACTCGTTGTAGTGGACAGGTTCAGCAAGATGGCACATTTTATCGCTCTTCCGGCTCTCCCTAATGCTAAAACTCTTGCGCAGGTGTTCATTGGGGAGATTGTGAGGCTTCACGGGGTACCCTCCGAGGTCGTGTCTGATCGGGGGTCTCAGTTTGTGTCCAAGTTCTGGAAGGCGTTTTGTGCACGGCGGGGGATGCATTTGTCATTCTCGTCGGCTTTTCATCCTCAGACCAATGGTCAGACGGAACGTATGAACCAGAGCTTGGAGACATATCTTCGGTGTTTTGTGTCAGAGAACCAGGAGGACTGGGCTTCTTTCCTACCTCTGGCAGAGTTTGCTCTCAATAATAGGCGGAGCGAGTCCACTGGTAAGTCCCCGTTTTTTGGCGCATATGGTTTTCACCCCCAGTTTTGTACTTTCAGTAGGGGGGGCTCTTCGGGGGTTCCGGAGGAGGAACGATTTTCCTCATCTCTCGCTTCAGTATGGAGAGGGGTGCTGAAGAATCTGAATACTATGGGGAACCGATACAAACGTATGGCTGATAGGAGGAGAGTGTCTGGTCCGGACCTAAGTGTGAACGATCAGGTATGGTTGTCTACCAGGAATATTAAACTTAAGGTTCCCTCCTGGAAACTGGGTCCCAGGTTCATCGGGCCGTACAGAATCAGTTCTGTTATTAATCCGGTGGCATTCCGTCTTGACCTCCCCCCTACGTTTAAAATTCACAACGTGTTTCACAGATCATTGCTTAAGAGGTATGTGGCGCCGGTGGTACCGTCACCTTTACCTCCCCCTCCTGTGGTTGTCAATGGTAACTTGGAGTTCCAGGTATCGAGGGTCATTGATTCACGCTTTAATCGCCGGTCCCTTCAGTACTTGGTTCATTGGAAGGGGTATGGTCCTGAGGAGAGGATGTGGGTTCCTGCGTCGGATATTAACGCAGACCGATTAGTTCGGGCCTTCCACACGACTCACCCGGATAAACCTGGCCCTGAGGGTCCAGAGGCCCCTCGTAGAAGGGGGGGTACTGTCACGGGTGTGTTGCCACGAAGATCGTCACGAGTACACAGCCTGACTTCTCGCAGCTGACTTGTTGGTGCTTTGTGTTTTCTCGGCAGTGTAGGAGTTAATTCTCTCTCTCTCTGGGCTAGCTGAGGTCCAGCCTCGCCCAGCTGCAATCAATGCTTCTTTAGTGAGACTCCTTTATATTCCTGCAGGTCTGTTTGGGAGGTGTCGGTGAAAGCTTTTCATTCAGACTTACAGAGCGGATCGTGGTGTTTGGAGTTGCTGAGATAAGTGTATTTGGAAGTGTGTTTTCCCTTTCCTCGCTTTATCATTTATCTCCTTTCCCGTTGGTGTTCCCTCTGTTGTAGTTGTTTAGAAGTTGTATGCAAGGTGGTTTTGGTTTTTCCCTTGTACTGTCTCGTTCGTCTAAATACTGTGTGTGGGCATATTATTTCTGGTTCCCTATTGTTGTGATCGGGGTCCTTCTCAGGACTAGATTACTTAGGTGCAGGGATCCTCAGAAGGTAGGGGTTACGCTGGCGGCCTGGACCTCTGTACCTTTAACAGTACCTCCAGGATGAGGGATTAGTCAGGGCCCCAGCTTAGGGTCAGCTTAGGCCCCCTACCTCCAGTATTCTGTGACAGTGTGACATGGACTTACTGTTATGATCTGCAACATAAACTAAGGAAAGAAGGGGAGAGCTGTCCCTACAGTAAGACTAAGCTGAGCCCCTACGTTGTAGCGGGCTACCTGTTCCTTGTGAACAGACCCGCCTTCGTCCTCGGCTAGTCTGAACGGAGACCTATAGAGAAAGGGAGGGGTCCCTAAAGGAACTAAGGACTGGGACAAAAATGGGACACCTCCTAACAGAAGTTGCAGAGCAAACGTTAAACTGACAAAAAGTACTAGAGTTCCCAGAGGACCAAGCGAACTAGAGAGAGATATGCACAAAAGCACCTGGCTAGAGAGACAGTCAAAACAACACTGAAGTCCAGCAAAGCCAGAAGGGCGGAGCTGGAATATATAGGCAGATGGTCACATGACCGCAAAACACAAGATAGAAAGAAAAACAAACAGGAGGGTTCTAACAGCACCGTGCGGCCCCCCGCTGTGTATAGATGGTTATGTGCGCCCCCCCCGCTGTGTATAGATGGCTACGTGTCGCCTTCCGCTGTGTATGGATGGATATGTGCGGCCTCCCGGCTGTGTATAGATGGCTACGTGCGGCCTCCCACTGTGTATAGATGGCTACGTGCGGCCTCCCGCTGTGTATAGATGGCTACGTGCGGCCTCCCGCTGTGTATAGATGGCTACGTGCAGCCTCCCGCTGTGTATAGATGGCTACGTGCGGCCTCCCGCTATGCATAGATGGCTACGTGCGGCCTCCCGCTGTGTATAGATGGCTACGTGCGGCCTCCCGCTGTGTATAGATGGCTATGTGCCGCCTCCTGCTGTGTATAGATGGCTACGTGTGCTCAATATTAAGCTATACAATTAATGTAAGGCTATGTGCCCACGATGCAGAAATGCTCCGGATTTTTTTTGAGCGTTTCTGCATCTCCCTAGCAGAAAAAATGCATGCGGATTATACTTGCGTTTTTCTTGCCAGGGACATGCGGAAGTGAAGCGTTCTTCACATGCATTTCCGCATGCGGGTTGTCAAGAGCTTTCCAAGCGATTTTAGCATCATTTGGAAAAGTACTTGACAACTTGGTCACACTATGTAAATCCATGCAACTGGCATGGATTTATATAGTGTGGCCGTAAAAGAATGGTAAAAATTAAAAAATAAATATATACTTATCTTCTGATGGCCTGGCGACGTCAGCGGTCTCGTGACCCATCACATGACTAAATGACGTCACCACAGGTCCTTTAGTCTACCGCGAGCTGCCGGCAAGCCAGGACGTATCGGATAAAGACACCGGGCCCATCAGAAGGTAAGTATAATATTTATTTTTTATTTTATTCTTTTTTTTACAGGTTCTATGGTACCCGGGTCCGGAGGAGAGTCTCCTCTTCTCCAGACCCGGCTACCATCCGCACATTGAAACGCATGGATTCCGCATGTACAGATGCAGTGATGCGGATTCCATGCATTCCAATGCAAGTCAATGGCGGCGAAAACGCAGCACTTCCGCAAAATAATTGGTTGTGCTGTGGATTTTTCCGCAATGATAACCCGCAGCGGAAATTTCCGCAGCATGTGCACAGCACATGCGGATTATCATTGGGGAACATGGCAGGCCTTCTACCAAGCGTTTTTTAAGTGTTTCTGCAGCAGAACTGCTGCTGCGGAAACGCTTAAAAAACGCATAGTGGGCACACAGCCTAAAAAAAAATATTATAATTAATATATTAATATTGTGCCAAATTAATTTCACATGAACTATAACATGATCTATCACAGGGATCATGTGACTTGTGATACATCAGGTGTGTGTGTGTGTGTGTGTGTGTGTGGGGGGGGGGGGGAGGCCCGCGCCTTCTAAACTGCCCGGGGCCCTTGCTACTCTTAATCCACCCCTGGTTGCAGATAGAGACTCCACACTGCTTTGCTATACCCCTCACAGAGCAAAGGGGATACTGGATTGCTGAATCAGCAGTGAAGTCTCCTCCGCTAACCACCTTTGACAGAGAACTTGGGCTGGCATTATTCTATTGCTTCCATCTTCAGCAGTTTATAAACCGTCACTGCCAAGGATATCTGCCAGAAAAGCCAGCCACTTATCACAAAAAGACTCTAGTCACTTCAAGTTACACTATGTCCATTGATTCAACAGGTAACCTTATTGTCCTACCTGCTGCTTCATCATAGTGGCAATTTATTTAGTCTTAATTACCTCTGTCACACTGTGCCATCTTATTCTCAGCCTCTGAGAGCCCATCTATGTACCACCCACAAGGGCTGCATTGACTCCCACTCAGAAGTAACTTACAGGTATATATCCATATCCTAACATTTTCTCAATTGTCTTAACCACTTTTTACCTTACCTGTCTATTTTTCCTTCAGTCCACAGAGAAGGTTTCCTACCCGGATCCTCCCTCCATAACACCCCTCCCCCACCCCTAGGAAGGTAACTTTTTCCATCCACAGTTCCACAGGCAATTACTGCTGCACCTGAGGTTCTTATTTTTTTTTTTTCTCTTCTCCTCCAGGGAATGACCCAGTTCTAAGTCATGTTATACCCATTGGAAAACTAAGCACCATTCTATATACTAAACCAAAAGCTACAAGGAAATCTTTTACTCCCCGCCTACAACGGTTTTCATCTTTTAAATCCCCCGATCTTATCTGCACGCCATCTTTTATCTCTAATAATTATTTTAACTGAACCAATAAAATAGTTTATTTTTACTCACTACTGTACCATTCTAATGATTATTACCATTACCTTGGTTTTTTAACTACCCCATTGATATCACACCTTTAACTACCCCGCTGATATCACCCCTTTTCCCCCTACGTCTCCAGCGCAAGTTGCTTATTTTATTAATTTTATGATTTATAATTGCCGATCATAATGGTTAATTTTTATCAAGATATTTTCAAACGACTACATATGTTGATTGGTAGGGACTAGTGATGAGCGAGCGTGTATTGTTAATCCTTTTGGCGAGCATACATGGGTGCTCGCCGAGCATTTGTGGTGTGCTCGGCATCTATGTTAGTGTAGCTGCGGCTGCATGCGTCACATCTGTTAGACAGCTGTGACACATGCAGGGATTGCTCAACAAACAGGCAATCCCTGAATGTGTCATAGCTGTCTACCAGTTGTGACACATGCAGCCACGGCGACACTAACATAGATGCCGAGCACGCTGCAAATACTCGACGAGCACCCGAGCGTGCTCTTTGAAAGGGTTAACAATACATGTTCGCTAATCACTAGTAGGGACCTGTAAGACTGAAAAGATTTTTAAAATGTTTGTAGTTTATTTAGTTTTTTTACCAAAATTAATCATTTCAGAGGGTGCCCTATCAAAAAATGTAAAAAATATTTTTTTGCTTGCATTAAGGACCACCCTAATGCCCATCCCCCCAAATAAAGGATCGATACAAATAATTGATTTCTTTTACTTCTTTTGGATTTATGTATATATGGGTAGGAATTGGAGTAGGTAAAGCAATTTGGGAAATTCTACCACTTTAAGTAAATTTGCTCTACCTAAATAAGAAATGGCGCCATATCCTTAGGGTGGATTCTAGTGACTGAATGTAGCGATTAATTTTAGCGGAATATAACTGTTGGGGAGATATAGTGATTGTGACCCCTAAGTAGGTAAGAGAGTTTGTAAGGACCTTTCTATGTTTAACAGGGGTATTCTGGCTTGCTGTGTCCTATGAAATAAACTTAAAATCAGTGGAGGTTGCATAATGTGGTGATGTATTGGTGTTTGATATACTCCTCTTTGATGTCTTGACAAAGGGTTTAGTCAGGATTCTTCATCCCAGCGTGCAAATAAAACCTGGGCTTTGTTTAAAGTCTGCAAAGAAAGAGAGTCACACACCACAAGAGGACTTATGAAAAGGTAGAATGGGCATAATTAAATTAATAAAGAAAAACATCACATGTGAACAGATAACGAATAGCCAGTAACTTTGATTAATCATATCAGGCCATGTAGCCATTAACATTGTAGACAAAGTCATGAAAGTCAGTTATGTTCTCCCACTGAAATGATAATGGTCATCCTTCATTTGGCGGTGTGCATCTATCGGATCATCAAAGATGTGGGTGCGGCCTTTGCCTTGGACTTTTAGTTTGGCTGGAAAAAACAGCTGGAACCTAATAGAGAATAGAGTTGTCATGAAGGTATCAACAAATGGGTGAGAAGCCTTTACATTTTTGAATGACTGAAGAAGAAAAGTCCTGAAAAATGAGGATATGGTTGTTTAGTGTTAGTGAGTTCATCCAATGGTATGCTCCCAAGATTAGTTCTTTAATGGACCAGTTTAGGAATTTACTGATGACCATATGTGGACGGCCTCCTCCTTGTGTGGCGCCCCTGAGGGTTGGACCGCCCAGGGATGCTGCACTTCTGTAATGGAGTGCAGTGTTCCTCCTCTGAGGTAAGGACGGCGTGATGATCAGGACCCTTCCTGCACATCCAACACCACACTTCTCCACCAGAGGGAGCTAGAATGCACTAGGTGCTGCCCTCCTGGTTACAGGGAGACTGGGGAACACAAAAGTGGTAGGAACCAGTTAGTGGGTGAGGGTGGAGGACTCACAATTTATTGACACTGAAAATCTAATATTTAATAGAAAGCCATCTTGGCTCTTGGTTCTTCGACTGTTTCCTGACAGTACTCGGCTGTACTATGACTGTACTCTGACTGGTGTCAGAACGTGATCTCCTAGCCTGGAAGTGGATCCTGTGTGGGCCTGCAGGGGATGGAGACACGGCCCTAGTCCCTAGGCCTTGGGATGATGGGCAGGCGGGAGATAAGGAATATCTCAGCCCGATCGAGTACCATGAGCAAGAAGGCCCGGAGCTCTAGAGTGTGGCTCCCCAGCAAATGGGTCCCGGGGAGGATGCAGACGGAGCGGTGTATGCCACCTGTCGTCTCCTACCTGATCTATTCAGAGGGATTCCGGCTGCAAGAGGGGTACCGGCCCCCGACACCCGACCTTGCCACTCTATGTCCTGGTTGGGAAAGCCCGGTAGGCCCTGAGGATCCCACCGGGCATCGGATGGAGCGGAGCTGCCACCCGTGCCCTTGTTCTGAGAGGAGCTCAGAGGGAGACCCGGCCTATCTACACACACACACAGACGGGAAAGGGATGAGGTCTGTAGTTCAGGAACACTCTGGTGCGGGGTCCTGATCGAATGCTGAACTTTCTCGGAGGTAGTCGGACCCCCGTCCCTGGTAGCCGCAGGACTCCGCGGGGAGCAGGGAGTCGCCTTCCCGCTGTCATCTCTGATGTGAGTAAAGCCTTGGAAGTTCACCCCTATGGCCTCCGGACTGTTATTTCTGCGCCACACCACACGACGCGGCTCCCGTACTCCTCTACTACTACCCCTTCCATCTTGTCTGTCTGCCCTGAGGCCTCCCTGTGGGGAGTAGTAAGAACTTTGGCCTCCATGACACCGGGCCTCAGCGGACTGCGGCGGCGCTGGTGGCTCGTCACCAGGTGCCACAGGTGGCATAGTCGGATTCAGCCACTCAACCCGGATAAGCCCACAACATCATTTTAAATGTGACGGCCCTGGGCACGGAGCGGGTCCGGGCCACAGCTGCACCCCCATCTCCACAACATCTAGACCCGTCTCCGAGTCCCCATCTTCCCAGGGTGAGGGCTTCGAGGCGTCACACTTGTTCTCTAGGAGGACCTATGTGATGGGCTATCTCAACAATCAGTGAGCCCAGAGTAATAGGAAGTTGCAAAGATTGTATTAGAGCAGTAGTGAGAAAGCTGGTTAGATTATCTCTAAAAATATTTTCTGGGACACCTATGAATAGGAGATTATTCCACCATTCTCTATTTTCTAGGTCCTCCAAATGTCACGTTGGGAAATTTCTTCTCTTTGACTATTGGTGGATGCCTTAGCCAAAGAAGAGGTGATGGTAGTTTCACAATCATTGACCCTGTTCTCCAGTTTGGCAATTTTTTGTGCATTTGTCATAATCTAATCTGCAGCTGAATTGATAGATGCATGTAGGACATCTAATCTCTTATCCAAGAGCGGCATACAGAGTTTCGGGACTTCCTGAGCAACAGCACCTGCTTGTAGGTTTTCTGTTGCAGGCGAAGCTGGGGGAGTCTGGCATGGTGACATACTGTAATATGCAGGGTATTGTCCTCACCAGTTATAAATTCAGGCAAAGCCTCTGGATTTTCTGATGATGCTGTCATCTGAGACTTTGTCAGTAGTTGTTTATTTTTATGATTTTTGCGTTTTTTGATAGGGTAGAAGATGTAGGTGTTCCCAAACCGGCAGATCTGTCTGACATTTGCGATACGAAGTGAGGTGAATTTTGTTGCTTTGACAAGGATTTTTTCATGCCTATTGATGTACAGTAAAGAGCTCTTGTAAAAAGCAGCCATGCAAGATGCCTCGCTCGCAAAAGTCCCCTGGTCTTTTTCATTTACTCTCTGTGCCAGAATGTGAAGGAAGGTAAGATGAACGCACTCTGTGCATGGTTAAAGGTATGTGTGCACCTTTAACCACACAGAGCGTGTATTCATCTTACCCTCCTTCATATTCTGGCACAGCGACTCTATTAAAAAGATCCGGGAAGGGTCGAAACGTCCAGATTTGTTGCAATAATCTTCATGACTTTGCACCCACTATATGAATTGTATTGTATGACTATAAAGCCACTTTATTGTTGAATTTAAGAATCCATGAAAGTGCGGTTGATTCTTCCTCAGCTGTACATTGGGGACCACCCATTTCGAACAGCACCTCCCATCATCACCGCGTGCACGCCAAACAGCTTTCTCCTATCCTTAAGATAGGTCATCAATGTCTGATTGGTGGGGGTGCAACACCCGGCACCCCCCTCCGATCAGCTGTTCAAACCAATAGTGGCAGATGTGCTGTACCAGGCCACGACCAGTGTCAGTAGACGGAGCTCTGTAACTAAGTACTTACAGCTGCCGCTGGCACCTAGAACAGATGATCGGTGGGGGTGCCGGGTGTTGCACCCCTGCCAATCAGACATTGACGACCTATCCTAAGGATAGGTCATCAATGCTAAAGTAGTGGACAACCTATTTAAAATAAGGTCAGGTTCAGACGGCATCAGTGTGCACAACGGACTGCGCATAGAATTCACAATGACTAATGTTTATTGATGAGCGAGCACTAAAATGCTCGGGTACTCGTTGCTCGGGTCGAGCAAATTGGAATACTCGGGTGCTCGACCCGAGCAACGAGCCCAATGTAAGTCTATGGGAAACTAGAGCATTTTTCAGGCGGCTCCCGTCGGCGGTCTGCAGAGGGCCTAAAAATTGCCCAAATCGATGGGAACAATGCTCAAATGACATGGGAACAGCATGGGGAAGACCCCTGGTAGCATCTCTGACTCCTAGATCACTGCTGTCAACAACGTTGTCAGAGTATTACGCCACTTTTACGGACTCACAATAAAACATACAAAAACGAAACCAAAATGGATTTTCCTGGGAAATATGTTAAGGAACATCCTTTACAGGGTAATGAGTTGTATATAAGGCAAAATAAATAGCCAAAAACAAAAATACTCCTCCACACCTTGGGCTATGTTCACATGTAGCGTTTTTGATGCGTTTTTGCACTTTTGAATTGCTTTCAACCAAGACAAATGCATTCACCAGGAAATGTCATTTTAACATTTTACAACCTTATCTGGCCATGTGGTGTGTGACACATCATCAGACACATGCATACAGTGATGAAAAGACATGGGAACAGCATGGGGAAGACCTCTGGAAGCATCTCTGACTCCCAGGTCACTGCCTAAAAGTATGCGCATCATGAGTGATCCTTGGCGCATGCGAAGATGCCTCCCGCCATGCACCTGTCATTGCAGACTTGCAACAATCACCGTCCACGTCCTTGTCCCAGTGCAGCGTTCAGTTGTCCCTACCCCATTCCTTGGAATGCAAGCGCAAGTTTTCAGCCAGCCACCCACCCACCCACAGGCTGCAATACTATACTGCCAAATTTTTGACAGCTGCTTGCATTTAAAATGTGGCCTTTTAGGCTCGTGGAGGTGGAAGCTTTTCATAACCTCATGCCGGCGGCGGCTGGGTGTCCATACTCGGTCCCCAGCCGCCACTGTTTCTTCCGGTGTCGTCTCCGCCTTCCACAAGCACGGGTCCCACAACATTACCTGTGCCCTCCTCAGTGCACTTACTGGGAAGGACCGCCTAACCACAAACACGTGGACAGGTGAATGTGGCCAGGGACGGTACGGAGACAGTCCACAGCTTTTTTTGCTGAGTTGTATTTCACCACAGCCATATTCTTTAGCTTGGTGAAAGGACTTGGGAAACCATATCTACCCAGCTGTCATTTCTCCCAGGAAGTCCTCTAAAGCTGCTTTAACTTGAAATGTGGCCTTTTAGGCTCATGGAGGCGGAAGCTTTTCATAACCTCATGCCGGCAGTGGCCAGGTGTCCATACTCGGTCCCCAGCCGCCACTGTTTTTCCCGGTGTCGTCTGCGCCTTCCACAAGCACGGGTCCCACAACATTACCCGTGCCCTCCTTAGTGAACTTACTGGGAAGGACCGCCTACCCACAAACACGTGGTCAATTGAATGTGGCCAGGTACGGAGCCAGTCCACAGCTTTTTTTGCTGAGTTGTATTTCACCACAGCCATACTCTTTAGCTTGGTGAAAGGACTTGGTAAACCATATCTACTCCAGCTGTCATTTCTCCCAGGAAGTCCTCTAAAGCTGCTTTCACTTGAAATGTGGCCTTTTAGGCTCGTGGAGGCGGAAGCTTTTCACAACTTTATGCCTCGTGTCCATACTCGGTCCCCAGCCGCCACTATTTCTCCCCGTGTTGTCTCCGCCTTCTACAAGTGCGGGTCCCTGAACATTACTGCTGGTACTTTTCTGTGGGAATCTGCTTGCCTCCTACCAGCCTGGAATATTTCCAGTAAACTATGGTACGACACCAAGGTATTAGCACTGTCCCCAGTACCAGTAGCGAAGCCTTCCCCAATTTCCTTCTCAGGAATTTTAGTTGGTAGACTGAGTGGCTGCCCAAATACATTAGTTTATCACAAAGGAGCTGAAGATAGAGTGGCAGTAGGTGCAAGTTTCTCCAGCCTGTTAGATATCAGAGGGTGAACGGCAGCACATTAGATCAGTGGTTAGCACTGAAGCCTTGCAGCTCTGGGATCCTGGGTTCAAATCCCAGCAAGGACAACATCTGCAAGGATTTTGCATGTTCTCCCCGTGTTTGCATGGGTTTCCACCTCAGTAAACAAGCGGCCATAGAGTGTCTGGGAACCTTCCCACACACTTTTCTTTAGCCAGGACTGCTCCTCGGCAGGGTTGGACAGTCCCACCAGAGAATATTCTGGTGTGCCCTGGCTTCTACATCAGGAGTGTTCATGATAGCGCTAACTTTGCAGCTGCTATGGGGCTCTTGAGCGGGGGAGTAAGGTGAGCCCTCAGAATCCAATCCTCTGGTGGGCCCAATGTTTTTCAATCTGAAACAGCTTCTCAGTGGGAGTTGTATTTCACCACAGCCATATTCTTTAGCTCGGTGAAAGGACTGGCATAGAGGGAAACCGTATCTACTCCGACTGTCATTTCTCCATCACCAGGTTCCGCCCATTGTCACACACGACCATGCCTGGCTGTATATGCTCAGCGGTGAGAGCCACAGATCAAGCTGCTGTGTTACAGCTTTCAGCAACTCTGCAGCGCTGGGCGGTTTGTCACCTAAGCATTAAGCATGTTATCTTCGGCACAGCCTGTTGCCGCTTGGCCAAAGCAGTGCTGCAGTGCTTACAGCTTGTGACTGATGTGGTCATTTTGGAGATGGAGGAGGAGGTGCAGGAGCTGAACAATGTGATTACATTGAGGTTACATTGGCGACTCTGTTTTTATACTAAAGAAAGATCATACTGTTTTTTTTTTTACGTTATTTTTTAAGTCAAATGCATTCACCGGGAAATGTCATTTTAACATTTTACAACCTTATCAGGCAATGTGGTATATGACACATCATTAGACACATCCTGTTTCATTGATGATGGAGGGACTCTGAAAGACACATAGAGCAGGGCCACAGTAACGAGTATGACATGTTCCCATTAGAAAGGAGAGAGTCTGCTATACAGTTATATAGTATGCAGTGAGTCTAACGGCTGACCAAATTTAGTAAAAACCCCACTAAGAAATTAAAGACACATAGAGCAGGGCCACAGTAACGACAAATTCCCATTAGAAAGGAGAGAGTCTGCTATACAGTTATAGGGTATGCAGTGAGTCCAACGGCTGACCAAATTTAGGAAAACCCCCACTAAGAAACTAAAGACACATAGAGCAGGGCCACAGTAATGACAAATTCCCATAAGAAAGGAGAGAGTCTGCTATACAGTTATAGGGTATGCAGTGAGTCCAACCGCTGACCAAATTTAGGAAAAACCCCACTAAGAAATTAAAGACACATAGAGCAGGGCCACAGTAATGACAAATTCCCATTAGAAAGGAGAGAGTCTGCTATATAGTTATAGGGTATGCAGTGAGTCCAACGGCTGACCAAATTTAGGAAAAACCCCACTAAGAAATTAAAGACACATAGAGCAGGGCCACAGTAACGACAAATTCCCATTAGAAAGGAGAGAGTCTGCTATACAGTTATAGGGTATGAAGTGAGTCCAACGGCTGACCAAATTTAGGAAAAACCCCACTAAGAAACTAAAGACACATAGAGCAGGGCCACAGTAACAAGTACGACATATTCCCATTAGCCCATTAGAAAGGAGAGGGTCTGCTATACAGTTATAGGGTATGCAGTGAGTCTAACGGCTAACCAAATTTAGGAAAATCCCACTAACAATTTAAAGAGACATAGAGCAGGGCCACAGTAACGACAAATTCCCATTAGAAAGGAGAGAGTCTCCCATAGTGTTGGCCTATGCAGTGAATGCAAGGGCTGCCAAAAACTCGGAGGCACTTCAATGCCCCTTGGAAGAGACGTGGAGGAGGGCCTCATAAAAAAATGTTCCCATTAGAAAGGAGCGGGCCTCCTATACTTGTAATGCCCATGCACTAAGTGTATGGGCTGACAAACATTTACCCCTGGGGGGTATACATGAACATACTGTATAATTTTTTTTTTTTTACCGGCATCATAAACACCCTTTAAAAAAATTATGTGGGTGTTGCATAACGGACCACGGTCACCCTGGTGATATGGTGGTGGAGGATGAGGAGAAGGAGGAGGACAAGAGCAAATAGCCAAAATCAGGAAGCGTATACCCATGTGTGGGTGTGTAAAGGTGCATGGGAATACACCTCCCAAGAAAAGACACTGGATTTGAGTTTATGTTACGCTGCTATCATTCGGTGGTGTTGAGAAGTCTAGCCCAATCCAGCCCTTGTTCATTTTTAGAAGAGTCAGCCTGTCAGCATTTTCAGTTGACAGGCGGATGCGCTTATCAGTTATAATTCCACCAGCGGCACTAAAAACCAGCTCTGATAAAACGCTGGTGGCAGGGCAGGCCAGGGCCTCCAAGGCATAGAGAGACATTTCATTCCACGTATCCAGCTTGGATACCCAATAATTATAAGTCACAGCGGAATCACGGAGGACGTTGGTACGGTCGGCAAGGTACTCCCTCAGCATCTTCCCAAACTTTGCACTCCTTGTGAGAGTACACCGCGCCTCAGGGCCTGTGCAATGGGAGGGTCTGAGAAAACGCTCCCAGAACTTTGACAGTGTTCTCCTGCCTCTGCTGGATTGAAGTTGTGTCTCTCTCGCCTGTACTCCTTGGTTGTCCAACGAAGTGTACCCTCTGCCGCCAGCGTTTTCAGATGGGAATTTTTTTAATAGTTCCGCACCAAGGGCCTTCTGGTACAGCCCCATTATTGTAGACCTGGCCGCCTCAGGAATAAGAGATATAAAGTTCTCCTTGTAGCGTGGGTCTAGAAGTGTCACCAACCAGTAATGACTGTCACCCAAAATTTTGAGAACGCGAGGGTCATGGGAAAGGCAGCGTAACATAAACTCAGCCATGCGTGCCAGACTACTAACAGGCAAGACTTCTGTGTCCTCACCAAGAGGATGACTGACCATGCTCTCCTCCTCCTCTCTGTTCTCTGGCCATCCACGCTGAACAGACGGTATGACAGCTGTGCAGGTCGTACCGTCTATAGTGCATGAAACTAGCTCCTGTCCTTCCTCCTCCTCCTCCTCCTCTTCCTCTTCCTCATTGTCACCCAATCCACGTTGGGATGAGATGAGGCTGTGTGTAATCACCCTGTATGGTTCCTTGCTCCATCTCATTGTGCTCCGCCTGCAATGCATCCTCTTTGATTGTGAGCAGAGAGCGTTTCAGAAAACAGAGAAGCGGGATGGTGACGCTAATTATAGCATCATCGCCGCTCACCATCTTGGTGGAGTCCTCAAAGTTTTGGAGGATGGTACATATGTCTGACATCCATGTCCACTCCTGAGGTCTTATGTGTGGAGTCTGAACTGAATACCGACGGCCTTGTTGATGCTGGTACTCAACAACTGCCCTCTTCTGCTCACAAATCCTTCCCAACATTTGCAGTGTACAGTTCCAACGTGTGGGGACATCACACACCAGTCTGTGAGCCGGAAGCTGCAAACGCTGTTGAAACACTGCAAGGGAGGAGGAAGGAGTAGCTGACTTTCTAAAATGGGCACACAGGTGGCGTACTTTAACAAGCAGATCCGGTAGCTCTGGGTAGGATTTGAGAAACCGCTGAACCACGAGGTTAAGCACATGGGCCAGGCATGGTACGTGTGTGAGCTCGCCTCGCCTCAGAGCGGCCACCAGGTTCCGGCCGTTGTCACACACGACCATGCCTGGCTGTAGGTTCAGCGGTGTGAGCCACAGATCTGCCTGCTCTTTCAGAACTGTCCACAACTATTCAGCATTGTGTGGTTTTTCGCCTAAGCATATTAGCTTCAGCACAGTCTGTTGCCGCTTGGCCGAGGCAATGCTGCAGTGCTTCCAGCTCGTGACTGATGTGGTCATTTCTGAGATGGAGGCTGAAGAGGAGGAGGAGGCTGAGGAGGATGAGGTGCAGGAGCTGTAGACCGTGGGGGCAACCCTGATTGACCTAGGGCCCGCAATCCTTGGCGTCGGGAGGACATGTTCCGTCCCAAGGTCCGACTGGGTCCCGGCTTCCACTATGTTAACCCAGTGTGCCGTTAGCGAGATGTACTGTCCCTGCCCACAAGCACTTGTCCACGTGTCCGTTGTTAAGTGAACTTTCCTGGTAACTGCGTTGTTGAGGGCACGGCTAATGTTTTGGGACATGTGCTTGTGTAATGCGGGGACGGCTCACCGGAAGAAATAGTGATGGCTGGGGTCCGAGTACCGAGGAACGGCCGCCACCATCAGGTTGCGGAATGCTTCTGTCTCCACGAGCCTAAAAGGCAACATTTCGAGCGCAAGCAGTCGTGAAATGTGAAAATTTAGTAGTGTGGCCTGTGGGGCGTTGGCTGCATTTTTGTGCTTGCGTTCCGAGGACTGGGGTATGGACAACTGAACGCTGCGCTGGGACAAGGACATGGACGTGGTTCCTGATGCTGCTACTTGAGAGTGTGCAACGACAGGTGCAGGGCAGGATGCATCTTCGCATGCACCATGGACAGGGGATTGGCTTGCATGCACAACAGTGGAAGAAGCAATGGTGCCACCTGCAGACATTGTTCCTGGACCCTGGGGTTCGGCCCACAAAGTCGGGTGCTTTGCTGCCATGTGCCTGATCATGCTGGTGGTGGTCAGGCTGGTCGTTTTGCCACCCCTGCTGATGCTGGCCTGGCAGGTGGTGCAAATAGCATTTTTGGGGTTATCGGCAGAGTCTTTAAAAAACAACCAGACTCGGGAAGACCTAACAGTTGTACTGTCAACTTCCTTTGTGTTGGTGTTACGGGGAACGGTTGCCTGCCTTCTGTCTGCGGCCACCACACTACTTCTTCCTGCCTGTTGGGGTGCCCTGCCTCCCTCCCCCTGTGTGCTGCTGTCCTCGCTCTGCATGTCCTCCTGCCAGGTTGGGTCAGTTATTATATCATCCACCACCTCGTCTACCACTTCCGCACCCTGGTCCTCCTCCTGACTTTCTGGCAATTGTGTCTCATCATCATCCACCTCTTGTGACACTTTCCCACTGTCGCCTTCGTGTGACCGTGGCTGCTCAAATATTTGGACATCGCTACACGCGATCTCCTCTTACCCTGCTTCAAGTGGACCAGGCGAGAGGCCCGAATCTATAAATGGAAAAGTGAACAGCTCTTCAGTGTCCAAGTGTGGGATCAGTTGTCTCTGGCTACTCGGCATGGTGGGAGGAAGGAGGATCAGGGTGAGGAATATGCAGTCCAGACTCATGGCTACTGAGACTTGACCGTGTGGAATACAGGGTGGTGGCTAAGTGACTGGAAGTATTATCCGCTATTCAACCAACAACCTTTTGACACTGCTGTGGGTTCAATAGTGGTGTGCTGCGGTCCCCTAGAAATTGGGACAGGAAGGTCAGGCAAGAAGATGTGGGTGTTTGTTGTGGCACAATTTCAGCTTGCCCACGACCTTGTCCTCGGCCTCTGAATGCACCATTACCATCACGTCACGGGGAGTCTCTTGCCACATGCCTTGCCCATTTTAAATGGAGGACAGTATCTTCCACGCTCACTACAAATGACTGAGTTTGGAGTGAACTTATATGTGATCCGTGTGACGGAGAAAATAGAGTTTCAAATAGCTGGTCTGTAGGTAAGTAGTTTGAACAGCAAACTGCTGTGAATTGCTTCACTGACACACTAAAGGAAATTTTTAATGGAGGCCTGAAATGGCAGTATTTTCTATCAACGTATATGTGATCCGTGTGATGGAGAAAACAGAGTTTTAAATACCTGGCCTGTAGGTAAGTAGTTTGAACAGCAAACTGCTGTGAGTTGCTTCACTGACACACTGAAAGAATTTTTTAATGGAGGCAAGAAATGGCAGTATTTTCTGACAACGTATATGTGATCCGTTTGACGGAGAAAACAAGTTTTAAATAGCTGGATTTCTAGCGCTGTAATATGGAAAGGACCTGGCTGTATTCTGCAGTGCCAACAAGCAAATGGCGCAGAAAAACGGTGTTCTCTGGATTGCTTTTTAAGCAAATAATGAGGATTAAGATCCAAAGAAAAGTATTCCTGGCCCCTGAGACCTGGGCCTTTGTATAGAAATATCTAACAGCAGCAGAAGGCAGAATTGGAATGGAGCCTCTTGTCCTATATGCACTGCAGTCTGCTATATACCCTGCCTGCCTATATACACTGCCTGCCTGATATCTCTGCAGATGGATTAGTTAGTCCTCAAAAGGACTGTTTGTTAAGATAGATATGTGTAATGTACGGTTTTTCTCCCTACACTACCTAATACACAAGCAAATCTCTCCCTGGCGCAGCAGCACCTCTCCCTACACAAGCAAATGGCGCAAAAAAACGGTGTTCTCTGGATTGCTTTTTAAGCAAATAATGAGGATTAAGATCCAAAGAAAAGTATTCCTGGCCCCTGAGACCTGGGCCTTTGAATAGAAATATCTAACAGCAGCAGAAGGCAGAATTGGAATGGAGCCTCTTGTGCTATATGCACTGCAGTCTGCTATATACACTGCCTGCCTATACTCCCTGCCTGCCTGATATCTCTGCAGATGGATTAGTCCTCAGAAGGACTGTTTGTTAAGATGGATATGTGTAATGTACGGTTTTTCTCCCTACACTACCTAATACACAAGCAAATCTCTCCCTGACGCAGCAGCACCTCTCCTTACACTGTCTGATTCCGGAGTGACTGTGACGAGCATGGCGGCGCCAGGTCTGATATAGACTCGATGACGCTATGCGGCCAGCCAATCACTGTAATGCCACAACCAACATGGCTACGGCTTTACAGTGAGTGGCAGGCAATCCCTGCAGTTCATTGGCTCTGTAAAGAGCGCCAAACATGCAGGGAGGAGACTAGTGATGAGCGAGTATGTTTTGTTAACCCTTTCGCCTAGTATGCTCGGGCGAGCACCAAGTAGTTACAGCTGCTCGGTGATATGTTTGAATCACTCCCGTGTGCATGATTTGCGACGGTTTGACAGCTTTAATACATGTAAGGAATGTCTATTTCTTACACATTCCTGACATATATTAAAGCTGTCAAACAGTCGCAAATCATACACACGGGAGTGATTCAAACATATCACCGAGCAGCTGTAACTACTCGGTGCTCGCCCGAGCATACTCCGCGAAAGGGTTAACAAAACCTACTCGCTCATCACTAGAGGAGACCCGAGCTCCCACCGAGCAACCCCGGAAATACTCGCCGAGCGCCGAGCATCTCGAGCAGTGAGATGCTCGGGCGAGCACCGAGCAGTAGCGAGCATGCTCGCTCATCACTACTAGTGTTACATTACGTGCTAATGCAGGTAGACCTTAGGTCCATGTAGAAAAACATCCAGCATGCACTATTCTGGTTAGTTTAGTTTTATGGACGAGAATAGTGCTTGCGATGGCTGATACCTCTTGCACCTGTTTGCAATGTGAATGAGTGCATGGAGCTGCACACAAAATTTGAGACATGACTGGCTCGATTATTTCAACACCTATCTGAAGCTGGGTTTAGATCGGCGTATTTCATGGTCAATATACAGATCTCAATGGCTGCACTGACTAAGTCTCCCGATCTAAACTTACAGCCTCACAGACCCATATAAGGCTGTGTGCCCACGATGCGTTTTTTAAGCGTTTCCGCAGTGGCAAAAACGCTGCAGAAATGCTTAAAAAACGCATGGTAGAAGGCCTGCCATGTTCCCCAATGATAATTCGCATGTGCTGTGCATATGCTGCGGAAATTTCCGCTGCGGGTTATCATTGCGGAAAAAAACGCAGCACTACCAATTATTTTGCGGAAGTGCTGCGTTTTCGCCGCCATTGACTTTCATTGAACCGCTTGGATTCCGCATCACTGCATCTGTACATGCGGAATCAAAACGTTTCAATGTGCGGATGGTACCCGGGTGTGAAGGAGAGGAGACTCTCCTCCGGACCCAGGTACCATAGAACCTGTGAAAAAAAGAATAAAATAAAAAATAAATATTATATTTACCTTCTGATGGCCCCCGGTCTCCTTGCCGGCAGCTCACAGTAGACTGAAGCACCTGCGTTGATGTCATTTAGTCATGTGATGGCAGGTCCTCCAGTGTAGTGTACCGCGAGCTGCCGGCAAACCAGGACGGAGCGAAGCAAGACTGCGGGGGCCATCGGAAGGTAAGTATAGATATTTTTTTTTTTTAAAACATTCTTTATGGTCACAGTATATAAATCCATGCCGTTTGCATGGATTTATATAGTGTGACCAAGTTGTCAAGCACTTTCCAAGTGATGCTAAAATCGCTTGGAAAGCGCTTGTCAACCCACATGCGGAAATGCAAGTGAAGAACGCTTCACATCCGCTTGTCCCTGGCAGGAAAAACGCATGTACAATCCGCATGTACAATCCGCATGTACAATCCGCATGTACAATCCGCATGTGTTTTTTCTGCCAGGGAGATGCAGAAATGCTCAGGAAAAAATACGGAGCATTTCTGCATTGTGGGCACATAGCCTAAAGCTGTATGTTTGGGTAGGGAGACCCACAGTTAATCTAAGTATTGCCGTCCATATACATATAATGAAATACACCAGGAACATTTCAGTTATAAAAAGTTCTGTTTACTATAGCATTAGACAACAACAAGGGAAGTTCTACATATTTAGGTCCATATTTTTAAAGATTTTTTAAGCTATGAGTCTGATTACCTTGACATGTAAACTCTGGACAAGTGGAATCTGGAAAAAAGCAGAAACATTATAAAGAGAATACACATTTAACAAGTCTACTATATAAGACCATGGTAACATGTTGGAAGCCTTTACAACCTTTACAAGTATATCTTGTAATGTTATGCAGGGTGGTCTCATCAAGCAGATCTTCATACTCTGTAATTAACACCTGCATTCCCTGAGCCCTGGTACCCTGGCAGGTGATTTCTTGTAAGGCCTTCATATGTGGTGTTCGCTTGAATAGGTCTCCTACCCCAATGCCTACCACCTGTGAACAAATAACCTTGGTACATGTTACTTCATACAGCATGTGGGTACAATACAACACAGCAACAGGAGTTGGGAAGGTTGTAAGTTGTAATGTGATAGAATCAGTAACAATCATAAGCATTTTAGCTTAATATCCATGAATATATTACCTGGCTACAGAGGTGGATATACCATTGGTGCAAGCTTTGTTGTTGCACAGGAGCTCAAGAGGTAAGGGGGGCACTATCATCTCCAAAGCAGGTCACGGGTACTTAAGATGCAGTGACACAGAAACACAGAGCAGCCAATACGGGGTCAATAAACAGGGGAGGTTTATGATAACAGGGTCAACCTCCACGCAGGGAGTAACAGGTGAAAATATGGGGGAAAAACAAGGGAAGTAGTAGGTAAAAGTCTATTACTGACAGTTCACAGTTTAACTAGGTGCAGCAGAGTCGAACCGGTTGTAATCGTCAGTTTTTTCACTTATCTGACTCTTGCTCCTCACAAGGCAGTAGCCAGCTGATGGCGGTGTTGATTTTTTCAGGCGTCCCCGCCCAAACAATGCTCCATCTTCTGGCGGCAGCAGGCGGTCTCCGGTTTTACCCGCTGAGCCCCCAGTCCATAACACGGCACCTCACATGCTCGGCTCCACGGACCCTGCATCTCTTCTCTCTCTAGCCGGTCCATTGCACTCGGATCTTGCTCCAAGTACTGTAGCCAGGAGCCTGGACCCTCTCACACTGCTCTGCTGAGCAGGACCGAGCTCCGCTTTTCTGCGCAAACGTCCTGGTCTCTTCCTCTCTCTAGCCACGCCACCAGTTCCCCGGTCACCTGACCTCCCAGCTCTCACTCTGGACACGCCCCCAGCTTCCAGTCACCTGACTCCTGTCATTGCAGTCTGTCTTCCCCCTGAAACCAGAGGCACGGCTCCAGCAGTTCGGGATTCCTTGCTCTGAAAGTGCTTACACCCCGGTCTTCCCCCTTACATTAGGAATGCAAAGGTCCAATATATATTGTTCTTGCACCGGGAACGGGATGTTTTCTGTCTGTGTCCGCTTCGAACTGGCTAACCCTTTCTGATTAGCCCATGATGCACAGACATATAAGTAATTGTGTCACCCTACCTGGATGCCACAAGTGTAATTAAAGCTGTGTCTGAGAGCAAGGGGGAGGTTCTCTGGCCAGGGGAACATTAGCATGCAATGCCTCCTGTCTCAGGCCAGTAGGGGGAGCAGGCTGCCCCTATAAAAGCTGGTACTGGGGACAGGGTTAGGGAGAACTGGATTGCCTGTCTCAGCTTTGAGACGTGTCCCAGAGTGGAGCAGGGACAGAAAGTTGCATTGTAACCTAAGAGGAAGTGTGGCAGGGAGAGAGCCACCAGCCAGAGACAAGAGGTGAAGAGAGCCTGTCTTGGCAGAGAAAAGACTTAACTTTACCAGAATTTGGTGTCTGAGGCTGGAAGGATTCCACATCCCCCAGCAGAGAACCAGCCCGCAAGGGACTGTACATTCCTTGGCCTAAGAAGCCTGGAGGCCCTGCCACAACCGAAGGGACCAGTAAAGCCGTACAAGGCTGGGAGCAGAAAGGAACCCACGTCGCAGGCCATACAGGCGAGAAAGCACGGAAGCTCGGAAACGTGGGCTGTTATCCTATCAGGAGGAGATAGTCAGAAGGAGCGCAGAAAGCACGGTAGGCCCACACCCTCACCCTGACCAGGGCCAATTTCCCCATTGCTCTCAGACATCCAGGTCTCCTCCTAGCTGGGACTGTTTGTGGGTCAGTTTGCCTGTTTAGTAAAGACCCTGGACTGCAACCTGTTGTCTGTGTGCTCCTTGCTCCTCCAGCACTATCAGCACCGGGACTCTCACTACCATCACTCCCACCATCCACTATACTGCCCTGGGGCCGCACTCTTCCCGTGGGGAGTCACACTACCATAGCTGCACATATCATCAGCCCCAGTGGTCTGCATGCAGTGGCGGTTCCTAATAACCGCAATCCACGGGTGGCGTAGTCGGACATAATCAACAACACATAACGGACTACCACTGGCCTGACCACCCTGAGCCACGGAACCGGGTTGCCACTACTACTCCCATCGTTCCCCCTATTGCCCGGATCCGAGTGCCCCACGGCCCAGGGGGCGAGTCATAATCAAGGGGAAGTCAGGGCTGTGGCTGGCTGCTCACTTCCTGTTGATTACTAATATGTCTGAAGGCAGGGACAGTGACGCCAGCGCTGATTGGATGTAGGGCTCACGTGGCATAACAACCTCATGTGAGCCTCGAGAATGCGAGTGCCGACACCGCTGGAACGGTTTTTATTTTAACGAGGCCAAACATGGGGAATGAGAAGGGCTTGTCCAAGTAGTGGTCAACTCCTTTAACTGTTTTTCTCAATAAATACAAGCTTCCTCTAGTGGCTTTTCATCTCATGTTACCATTACACATGAGACGAAATGTCTTTATGAGAAGCTGGATGTAGCAAGACGGATACAATGTGACAAAACAGGCAGAGAGGTGAGTATTCTCCAATTTTTCCTCCTAGTAAGGCTGTGTGCCCACTATGAGTTTTTTAAGCGTTTCCACAGTGGCAATTCCGCCGCAGAAACGCTTAAAAAACGCTTGGTAGAAGGTCTGCTATGTTCCCCAATGATAATCCGCATGTGCTGTGCACATGCTGCGGAAATTTCCGCTGCGGATTATCATTGCGGAAAAATCCGCAGCACTACCAATTATTTTGCGTAAGCCCAAAAAACTTGCATTGAATCGCTTAATATCTGCATGACTACATGTGCACATGCGGATATTAAGCGATTCAATGTGCGGATGGTACCCGGATCTGGAGAAGAGGAGACTCTCCTCCAGACCTTGGTACCATAATACCTGTAATAAAAAAAAGAATTTAAAATAAATAAATACATTATACTTACTTTCTAATGGCCCCCGGTCTCGATAGCGATGCGTCCTGGCTTCCCGGCGGCTCGCAATGGTCTAAAAGGACCTTTCATGACGTCATTTAGTCATGTGACAGGTCACGTGATCACTGACAACGGCGGTCGAGTGACCTGTCACATGACTAAATGACATCATGGAAGGTCCTTTTAGACCATTGCGAGCCGCCCAACACACCGGACGCATTGGAGGAGACCGGGGGCCATCAGAAGGTGAGTATAATGTTTATTTTTTACCATCCGGTTGCATGGATTTATATAGTGTGACCAAGTTGTCAAGCACTTTCCAAGTGATGCTAAAATCGCTTGGAAAGCACTTGACTACCCGCATGCGGAAATGCATGTGAAGAACGCTTCCCTTCCGCTTGTCCCTGGCAGGAAAAACGCATGTACAATCCGCATGCGTTTTTTCTGCCAGGGAGATGCAGAAACGCTCAGGAAAAATCCGGAGCATTTCTGCATCGTGGGCACTTAGACTAACATCTTCTTTCTTGGCAAATGCCCTATTTTAATCAGAATCATATTCATTGGTCAAGTATTTTTGCAAACAGTTCACCATTAATGATATTTCTTATATTGACTACATAAAGGGGTTACTTACATTCATGTTTGGCACTGTACAAAGTGAAGATAAAGATTTACTGTCTCGAGTGTCAAATCTACCATCTGTTAACACTATTGCAACTTTATGGGTGAGTATAGAATCTTGCAAAGTTTGCTTGGCAAAATCTAATGCTTCTCCTGTGAATGTCCCCCCTGCCATCCACTGCATGTTCTTCACAGCACTGAAACAAAAAAAGAGCAATAACATCTGAAAACAAGAATCATACATATTTTAATATTATTATATATTACATAAATATATTATAAATATTATAATGTAAATAGTACTTTTAATGTTATATTTCTCAGATTTTTTTTTTACATTTTTGTAGTATTAAAGTGGTTATCTGTGCATATAGATTATTAAACCATTATAAAGTCTCTGAGAAATAAAGAAGATTTGTACTTTACTTGCTGATAAAATTCTGGCTTGTTCCTGAGCTGTCACATGTGGTAGCTCTTTACTTATTGGTGTCACAGTGGTAACCTTTATGCCTCCTCAGCGCAGCCCTACTCACTGTGGTCATCACGTGGCTCGCTGAGTTTTGCCTCTTGCAGCACTGCTGCATCTTAGCACTGCTGCATCCCATTTTGCCTTAGGGTGGTGTGGCTGGTCTCTGCAGGAATTTAACCCTGCTGTGTCCTGCAGAGATTAGGTTTCCTAGCCTATTCCTTGTCAGCAGGCACTATATCTGGCAGCTCCTCCCACCAGTCTTGCCTGATCGTTGGTTCCTAGCCTGTTTGTTCATCTACAGTCCTGTTTGTGCTCCGCTTCTGACATCGGTTACATATCCTAAACCTGTGCTGCTTGCACTGACCTTGGACCATCTGACCTCGTTTTTGTCTTTGCCCTCCTGTACTGCGTTCGGTGCCTCAGACCCTCCGGTCAGCTGCTGCAGTCCTGGGGACTGCCCTGGAGTAGTACTTGGCGACTACCCTTTGGCAAGCCTATCCTCACCACCGCTCTAGCGAAAACCAGGTAGTCGCTTAGTCACGACCCAACAAGGTAAGCCCAGCGGGTCCACATCCACCAGCATTATATTAGCCCTCCAGCGTTACAATTGGTACAGTCTATTTCAAGCCCTGGTACAAAGATTTCCTGTCTCTGCTTTGAATGGACTGTAGTTTGCCACTCAGGCTGAGCCCAGCATGTAGGGTGGGGGGCTCAGCAGGTCTCACAGCAGTGAGGTCTAAACAATGATGTCATAGGAGGCATGGAGTTTGATCTCTGTGTGCAGGAGGAAGGAGGGGGGGGGAGCAGCAGCAGTGAACATGAATCAGCTCATCACATCAGTATCTGACTCATTGTTCTCCTACAGCCTGTGTGGAGCCTGTTGAAGACAATGCCACCTCTCCAAATCCAGTGGGAGGCAGGCTGCAAAGAACTAAGCCAAGGAGTGGAGCCGAATGAAGGAGGGGCGGCTGGAAGAGGAGCTGGTTGCAGAGAAGTCAGGTAGAAGCAATGAAAGGAAAGGGGGTCTGCAAGGGAGGAGAAGGGGAACTGGGTACAATGCAGTGGGCGGGCAAGAAATCAGCAGCCAACTAGATGCAGTGGGTGGGAATTATATATATGTGTATTGTGCAATGAATCATGGCAAATGTAGTCTGGATGGCTCAAGAACATAAACAGTAACACCATGCAAGGTTGGCTGTAGGATGTGAAGGGTAGCTCAAAATGTAAAATAAAAGTTACAAGGGGGTTGCTGGGCTCACTATGGGGAGTGCAATATATTCTTGTGTCCAGGTCACCTCTTTAAGTATTATAATAACTAGATTATTTCATGATAATATTGATAAGATGAATAATTTATGATATAGTATTATAGTATAGCATATAATTAAGTATACATTTTTACAAGTTTGCTATTATTTTAAAGCGACAGTCAATCCCTAACCATGATTCTATAGCCTTTATAATTCTTTTTTCTGGTCTGAGCTTTGTTTTTGGATACAGAACTACAGATGCTTTACATAGACAATACGTTAAGGATGTAATAATTAAAGTAACATTTGTGGGGTCTCCTGCAATGATTTTATTTTATTATTAATTTCAGTGAATAAATGTATTCAGTAAGCTCCTAAGCCTCTCCTAGTCGTGGCAGCAAACAGGCATTTAAGCATACTTACACTTTTTTAGCTTTCTAATATGTAACAAGGCCTGAAGATCAGCTGCAGTATTTCTCCACCTCTATGTCCACCATGTCCCGCGCCTCAACGACGACAGGCCCTCCTTCCTCAGCTCTTACATCCTGTCTAGGGGAGATATCTAGACTTCCAGCAGTTTCTGGTGGAACAGCAAAGCTTCAGCATCCATTTCCGTCCCACTTTGATGGAGATCCCAAGAAGATCTGTGGCTTCATAAACCAGTGCCAGATCCACTTCACTCTCCACATTCATCTTTTTCCTTCGGACCAGACCAAGATTGCGTTCATGGTCTCTCTGTCCGGACGAGCCCTGGCTTGGGCAAGCCCCTTTTGGGAGCATTGAGGTCCAGATACTTGCATCACTGGGAGATTCTTGGAGATGTTCCGGGCAGTATTCGAGGAACCTGGCCGCACCTAGTCTTCTGCATCGTCCCTGCTGACTCTAAAACAGGGCATAGATACCGTGGCTCAGTATGACTTACGCTTCCACACTCTGGCGGTGGAGCTGGTCTGGAATGAAGAGGTCCTTGTGGTGACCTTCTGGCAGGGTCTGTCCTGTCAAATTAAGAATGAGTTAGCAGGTAGAGCTCTACCATCCTCCCTGGATGCTCTTATACACCTCGCTACTAGGATTGATCTCCTTTTCAATGAGCAAGCTCTGGTTCAAGTGTCTCCTCTTTTCTAGTAACCTCCCAGGTCAGTTCAAACCTTTCAGTACCCCTTGCTGACGCTAGGTCCACCTCTTGATATAGAGCCGATGCAGGTAGAGTGAGCCAAACTCTCTGTACAAGAGTGACAGCAAAGGTATCCTGACAATAGGTGCATGTACTGTGGTGGCAAGGGCCATTATGTTCATCAGTGCCCAGTGAAGCCTGGAGAACCCTCGCTTCTAGGGGTGGTCGGAAAGGTGACCCTAGATAACAGAGATTGCTCTCCAAAACTGGTGACCGAAGTTACGCTGTCCTGGCAGGAGAACTCCCTTTCTGCGGCTGTCCATCTGGATTCCGGCTCCATGGGCAACTTCATCCATCTGGATCTATTCCGCCGACTTCAGCTCCTTATACAACAGCTGGATCACACCCTGTCTATTACCTCCATTGAAGGAAAACTGGCAGAACATATTCATTATACCATGTTGCCAGTCACCCTGCAGATCGTAATTCGGCATTCCAAAAAAAATTCTGGGGTGGGGGGCGGTAACTCGCATGCCTCCTTAGCACTGCCTTACTCACTGTGTTCACTGCACTGCTTCTCTTCTTGTCAGGCCGACTTGCTGAGTTTGTCTCTTGCGGCACTCCACAGCAGTGCTGCATCTGTATGCTGTTTCCACATGGCTATAGGAGGGCGCGGCCAGATCCTGCAGGAATTTAACCCTGCTGTGTCCTACATGGTTTGGATTCCCCAGCCAATCACCAACCTGCAGGTGCTATATCAGGCAGCGCCGCCCTCCACACATTTCCCTGAGTTTAGGTTCCAGTTTGCTGTTAGCATCTAGTTGCGGTCATGGTATTTTGTTGTTTATCCTCCCTGTTACTGGTCTGGCTTGTCTTCTTGTTCTGTCTATTCTATCCGCTCCAGACCTTGCCTACGTATCTTGAACCTGTTCTGCCTTCCCCGATCCCGGACCATCTGACTGCGCTTTGGCTTGACCCTCTTGCCCTGGAATGGCACCTAGTGGCTATCCAGTACATGTTTCTGTTTGCTCTGTTAAAGGACTCTGTCACCAAATTATTGCCACGTAATCTGAAAGCAGCATAACGTAGACTCAGAAACCCTGATTACGGCAATGTGTCACTTACTGGGCTGCTTGCAGTAGTTTTGATTAAATCACTTTATCAGCAGGAGATTATGACTAGAGGACAGGTAAAACTGATGCCATGTAGAAGTTCATATTCAAGAGTTCAGTATGACCACGCTCTCACCATTGATTGGCAGATTTCTGATTATGCACAGTGTACACAGTGGTGTTGTCGGGATTATACAGAGCTCAGCAGCAGATAAAGAGTGATTTTATCAAAACTATAACGAGAGACCAGTAAGTGACACATTGCTGGAATCACGTTATTTGCCCCTACATCATGCTGCTCTCAGATTCCCTTTAATGGATATGGAGACATTTTTTCTTAAATTGACTTTCAGCTTAGAAGATAGTTCAGGAGATGACATAATGGTTACAAACCCTTTCACCTGACAAGTTTTGATTTGAAGGATTTCACTGTAAACTCATTTTGCAGCCTGATACAAAAAGGCTGTACAACTACATGCATTCAGTGAACCTGTTGCTTAGCTGAAATGTAATATAAATGCACAATACAATATAACACATGATACCTGTGCTATTGTTCCCCATTTTGATTTAGTTTTTCTTATGTTTCGCCCCAGCTTACCTATGCACTGAATAAACCCAACATTTTTCTAAGAAAAATATATTACATTTTGATAGTGTCTACATTGGCAATCTAATATGGAAAAGTTTGCTGAAACAACAGTAACTAAGTAAAAATGCCTTAAAAAATGCCCATATAACTTTAATAATTGGAAACATTGTAAATGAGAAGGGTTACCTCTTAAACTGGGTGAGTGTTTTAATGTTGGGGTCATCTGTAGAAAGAAGCTCTTGTTTCCCTTCATGGCTGTACTGAATGATTCCAAAACGGTTAGCGACAACTTCTTTACTCTAGTAAAAGAGCAACAAATACACAAAAAATAATAGTACATTTACTATTATCATAGAGAAAATGGATTGCATGTTGATTGTGTTCTTGTATTGTGATTGTCATTATCAACAGTTCACCACTAGATGTCGCACTTCAATTAAAGAACATAAATAAACAAAAAATAGTTTACAAAAGAATTTACTAATACTGTAAAATATGGACCCTAAGGCTCTGAGCCCATGTAGCAGATTTGATGCAGAGCGTTTTTGCCTCTCTCTGGCAGAAAAAAACGCATGCCAGATTTACATGCGTTGTTTCTGCCAGAGAGAAGCGTTTTTTCAACGTTTTACATGTGTTTTTACATGCTTTTTTTCAAGCACTTTTCCAAGCGATTTTGAGCATCACTTGGAAAGTGCTTGACAAGTTGGTCACACAATATAAATCCATGCAACCGGCATGGATTTATATAGTGTGACCAACTTAGATGCTTTAAATGCTGCATCTATAGTTAAAAAAAAAGAATTAGGCTGGGTGCCCACGTAGCGTTTTTCAAGCTTTTATGCTGCGGAATTTCCGCAGCATAAACGCTTGTGAAACGCTAGATAATCCGCACCCCATGGTCCCCAATGGGATTCCGCATGTTCTATGCACATGCTGCGGCATGTCATTTAATTTTGCGGAAGCGCAGCGGAACTCCCGCCATTGACTTGCATTGAGACGCATAGAAACCGCGACTGTACATTTGTACAAGCGGCTTCTATGCGTCTCTATGTGCGGATGGTACCCAGTTCTGGAGGAGAGAAGACTCTCATCCAGACCTGGGTACCATTGTACCTGTAAAAAAAGAATAAAATAACAAATAAAGTTTATACTCACCTTTCCGAAGGCTTCTCTCTAAAACCGGCATCGCTTGAGGACCTGCGGTGACGTCACAGTCATGTGACCGCAGGCCCTTCACCGCTCTGTCTCGCGATATGCCGGCATCCAGGAACCAGACAGGAACGAGCGCTGCAGCCACGCCGGGGCCTCGGGGGTGAGTATAGCTTTATTTGTTTTAATTTTTACGGTTCACACTGTATAAATCCATGCTGTTTGCATGGATTTATGCAGTCTAACCTAGTTGTCAAGCACTTTCCAAGTGATGCTGTCGCCTGGAAAGCGCTTGTCAATCTGCATGCGGAAACGCATGTGAATCCGCATGTGGATCCGCATGTATTCTGCAGGAAAAACGCATGCACAATCTACATGCATTTTTTCTGCCAGGGAGATGCAGAAATGCTGCAGAAATTTTCTGCTTCATTTCTGCATCGTGGGCACATAGCCTTAAAAAATTAAAAATAAAAAAAACCTGTTTACTCACCTCTCCGGTCTCCTCCCGGCGGCGATCCTCGTTAAAGCCCAGGCGAAACGCGCGTTGGATTCAGGTCTTACGGGTTAGTACAGCTCTGTCATCTTTACTTACTCTATATTCCGTTTTACCATACTCATACACTCTGCTGCTTTATTGATTGTTCTCTACTGTGAGATTATCTATTAACACTTTGCACTTTATGTAAATCTCACATGATTACTTGCAGTGCGGATCTTTTATATATTTGCAGCATGTGATTGAATTTGATTCATTGGCGAATATTCTTATATGTACTATAGCTGTCAATCCCGGCGACCTTTGTTTGTGTTGCTTCCCTTCCCTTATTATATTTATGTATTTTTTTATTGTTTTTAATATATCAAAAATAAATGTTACATTTTATATATTATCAGTCTATGTGTTAAATTATAGGTTTTTGCTGTTTATGCAGACACATGGGCATTTTGATATTTTTGTGCAATTCAGTTTATTGATTGTTGTCTCACAACACAAGTAAACCCGTAACAAAATCTGCACAACTATATGCTGAGCGCATAACCCTCCAATGTATGCATTCCTATGTTTTAAAGTTGTATATATTTAGCATTAACTATTATTAAGAAAAAAGTATACAAAACTTTCTATATTCATTCCTTTGAAACCGACAGGGGTCGAAGCTGCCCCTAGCAGCGATACGCGTAGGGTCCTATCCTAGCAGGTAATTTGTATAAGCTCATCTGGTACTATGACTTTTTTATTACATCTCTGACCTTAATTGTTGTATATTCTGGTGTATTGACGGCCTCTTACCCTGTTATGTACCTTGATGTCGAGTATTTTGGTGTATTGACTGTCTGGTGCCTGATGTTCTATTAATGTATATCTTGTATCATGCTTTGTGATAGCCCCCAGCAATCCCAGTATGAATTGTTACCAATTATTAATTTGATGAAATATAATTTACACCTGCTGTAAAGTGCTGTTGGGCTATTCTACCCAACCGTTTTGTTTGTACGTTGTTGTTTTAAATGTTTTTAATTGAAGTTGCTCTACTTTTGGTTTATGTTTCCTAATTTTGGGTGTGCGCAACCTTTTCTTGCCCTCCCTGCGGTTTTCTCTCTCCATTACACTTATCAGAGTCTAATTGCAGGTCACATGGTACATCAGGGGGATCAAAATGGACAATTTTGCAAGGTGAGAATATATCGTCAATATTGTCACATACAGTATTGAAACATGTACCAAAATAAATTGTACCAAAAGACTTAGGCGTCCCAGTTACAGTGGGGAAAATACGTATTTGATACACTGCTGATTTTGCAAGTTTTCCCACCTACAAAGAATGGAGAGGTCTGTAATTTTTATCGTAGGTGCACTTCACCTGCGAGAGATAGAATCTAAAAATAAAATCACATTGTATGATTTTTATATAATTAATTTGCATTTTGTTGCATGAAATAAGTATTTGATACAGTAGAAAAACAGAACTTATTATTTGGTACAGAAACCTTTATTTGCAATTACAGAGGTCAGACTTTTCCTGTAGTTCTTGACCAAGTTTGCACACTCTGCAGCAGGGATTTTGGCCCACTCCTCCATACAGATCTTCTCCAGATCTTTCAGGTTTTGGGGCTGTCGCTGGGCAACATTGAGTTTCAGCTCCCTCCAAAGATTTTCTATTGGCTTCAGGTCTGGAGACTGACTAGGCCACTCCAGGACCTTGAAATGCTTCTTATGGAGCCACTCCTTAGTTGCCCTGGCTGTGTGTTTCGGGTCATTTTCATGCTGGAAGGCCCAGCCATGACCCATCTTCAATGCTCTTACTGAGGGAAGGAAGTTGTTGGCCAAAATCTCCCCATCCATCCTCCCTTCAATATGGTCCAGTTGTCCTGTTCCCTTTGCAGAAAAGAACCCCCGAAGTATTATGTTTCCCCCACCATGCTTGACGCTTGGACGGTATTCTTGGGGTTGTCCTTTTTCTTACTCCAAACACTGCAAGTGAAGTTGATACCAAAAAGTTCTATTTTGGCCTCATTTGACCACATGACCTTCTTCCATGTCTCCTCTGGATCATCCAGATGGTCATTGGCAAACTTCAAATTGGCTTGGACAAGAGCTGGTGTGAGCAGGGGAACCTTGCATGCCCTGCAGGATTTTAATCCACGACGGCGCAGTGTGTTACTAACGGTAATCTTTGAGACTGTGGTCCCAGCTCTCTTGAGGTTATTGACCAGGTCCTCCCGTGTAGTTCTGGGCTGATTCCTGACCTTTCTCAGAATCATCCTTACCCCGTGAGGTGAGATCTTGCATGGAGCCCTAGACCAAGGAAGATTGACAGTCATCTTGTGTTTCTTCCATTTTCTAATAATTGCACCAACAGTTGTTGCCTTCTCACCAAGCTGCTTGCCTATTGTTCTGTAGGTCATCCCAGCCTTATGCAGGTCTAAAATTTTGTCCCTGGTGTCCTTAGACAGCTCTTTGGTCTTGGCCATGGTGGAGAGATTGGAGTGTGATTGATTGAGTGTGTGGACAGGTGTCTTTTATACAGGTAACAAGTTCAAACAGGTGCAATTAATACAGATAATTAGTGCAGAGTAGGAAGGCTTCTTAAAAGAAAAACTAACAGGTCTGTGAGAGCCAGAATTCTTGCTGGATGGTAGGTGATCAAATACTTATTTCATGCAATAAAATGCAATTTAAGTATGTAAAAATCATACAATGTGACTTTCTGTATTTTATTTTTAGATTCTGTCTCTCACAGTTGACATGTACCTACGATAAAAATTACAGACCTCTCCATTCTTTGTAGGTGAGAAAACTTGCAAAACCGTCAGTGTATCAAATGCTTATTTTCCCCACTGTACATGGGAAATCATCAATAAAAAAGTGGATTAATATTTAAAATGCCCCCCAAGGTCTTTTAATACCTTCCTGGAAGCACAGTCTATGAAATAAATAAATAAAAATAAATAAATAAATAAAAAGAAAATAAAACACAAAAAAGAGATACCCTCAGTCCCTATCGCTGTTTCTAGCCCTGCCCCCCTTGGAAAAAATATTAACAATATATAAAAATAATTTGTACGGAAAGTGGAGCTCAATTTAGAATGTTTTTAACAGTCCTTGTGGTCTTAAAATAAATGCTAAAAATAAATTTGTACTTCTACATTTCTTTACAATTTTCCCCGATATCAGCAAAAAATGATAAAGGAGTATAAAAATTGCATAAGAATCAAACCCAATGTGTCGCGAAAAAAACAGGGAAAAATTATTTGACTATCTGAATGAGAAAATAATACACATGAAAATAAACAACTTTGTCATAAATCTTATCAGAGAAAAGTTAACTTCCTGGACTGATCCTTCACTTTCAATTTATGGGTAAAAATCTGTAGTCAGTGAAGACTTTCACAATACTGAGAGAGGAGTTGACACTTGGTACTTATAAGACTATAGAGAGGGGGAGGGAGGAGCTGGAGACAGACACAGCCATTCTGCTGCAAGTTCTCCTGAAACAACAGTTGCAGTTTTCCATAGAACTTTATGAGCACCAACTGTCACCTTCTATCTCAGTAATGGGAAAATCTGTATTCTCTGAAGACAGATTGTACCCATGACTTGAGAATTTTGCGAATAAATGATCAGTCCTGGAGGAAAAAGAAGCTAATTTTTTAAATAAAATATATTTCAAAGTTTATTATTTTCACATGTACTATTGATTTATGGGGGGTAAAAATAACAGAAAGCAACGGTTTCTCTATAAGGGTCCAGTAGACCGTGTTCTCAAGTGACAGACACAACATGTTTTTGCCAGTGCAGGAAATTACTGTAGTGATCAGGCTTTACTGGAATGTTATAAAATCCCATTCACATAGAGTTGTTTATAATGGCAAAGTTTTTGGAAATGCTTCATTTTAAAAAGTTTTGAAAAAATAAAAAACAGGTACTGCAATATGGTTTTTAATAGACAATTGCCAGATTCACATATTATTTTTTTGGTAGCTAAAAATAAACTGAAAATTTAAGTTCTGAATCACAAATTTTTTGTAGTCCCAAGAGCAGTTTTTATTCCGGTTGCAGTACTCTCTATTTGTAGCATCTTTACTGCACGTTCTTATGTAGACCATTTGGTAGAAAATACATAAATCACAGAGTAATGGCGTATTTTTACATTTTGCGTTTAGAGCACTGTCATATGATTTCCATCATTGTGCACAATACCGTTTTTCTGCCTTGTTTGGTCATTTTGTTGATCACACGTAGGATAAATTCTTTCTGCAGAGTAAAATTAGTGAGTCCCACACTTTCAGAGCTATCCAGAACAAAGAGCACCATGACCGGTCCACATGGACATTCTGTACAAAAACAGTAATACATGGTTAAGAAAAATGTTTTATATTCTTTATTATTATTATTATTATTATTATTATTATTATTTTACCATTAAAAAGGACAGTTAGCTGGAGCCAGGGCGGGCTCCAGATTTTCATGGGCCCCAAGTGAGAGAGTGTTCATGGTGTTGTTTGGTTAGTGGGGCCTTTTGCTTAATGGCGTTGCAGCCTCTGTGGCCTTTCAGAAAAGATGCGTATATACTGACAAATCATTCGGCACTTAGATTGCACACAGGTGGACTTCCTTTCACTAAGAATGGGACTTATGAGGGTATTTGCTTCCATCAGAAATTTTCAGGGGCTTCATAGCAAAAGGGGTGAATACATATGCACATGGCAATTTTTAGTTATTTGAGCCCATAAAATGAATTTATATGCCTATATTTTTGTCACTTCACTAACTTAGACTGTTTGGTGCAGATGCATTACACACAAATTGGATTAGAAAATATTTAAACACCGGTTTTAATATAGCTAAATAGGTAAAAAGCCAAGGGAGTGAATACTTTCGCAAGCCACTGTGTTTGGTTGCACACCCTTTGGAATAAATAACTGTAATCAATCGCTTCCTATTACCATCAACAAGCTTCTTACACCTCTCAAATGGAATTTTGGAGCACTCTTCTTTTGCAAACTGCTCCAGGTCTCTCATATTTGAAAGGTGCCTTCTCCCAACAGCAATTTTAAGATCTCACTATAGGTGTTCAATGAGATTTAGATCCGGATTCATTGCTGGCCACTTCAGAACTCTACACCTTTTTGCTTCCAACCATTTCTGGGTGCTTCTTGAAGTAAGTTTGGGGTCATTGTCCTGCATTGTCCTGCTGGAAGACCCATGACCTAGGACACAAATCCAGCTTTCTGACACTGGACACTACATTGCAGTCCAAAATCATTCAATCATTCAATCATAATCTTCAGCGTTCATGATGCCTTGCATACAGTCAAAGTACCCAGTGCCAGAGGCAGCACAACAACCCCAAAACATCTTTGAACCTCCACCATATTTGACTTTAGGTACTGTGTATAACACGTGTATAACAAAATGTGTAATTGCAATAATTTTTTGGGAGAAATACTTTATTTTCTGGAACAATTTAAAGTGTGCCAACATTTTTGTCCATGACTGTAGAGATTGTGGGGCTATCATACTATAGATCGGGAGCTGTGAACCCATCATTCGCTATATAGGGAGCTGTGAGGAGATCATACTATATTTAGGAAGCTGGGGTTCCATTTTACTGTTGGTGAGTTGTGGTGGCCATCATACTGCATATAGGGGTCTGTGGGGCATCATTATAGAGAAATTATTATTAAAAGAAAGCATGGGGGGGCATTTTTACTATTATAAGGGGGTACAGGGTCTTTATAAAAGGGGTACTGGAAAATTATTAAAGGAGACACAAGTGGACATTATTTCTAAATGGTGCTGTGTAACTGTAAGGAGGCATAGAGAAGTTATTACTATGAGGAAGTGTGGAGTAGTAGTATTACTGTGTATGGGCACTGAGGGGGCACTGCTATTGTGTGGGCCTCAAAAGGAGGGTACTATTACTATACATGGCACAGAAGGGGCATTATTACTATATAGGGCACTGGTTATAGAACTATATGGTTTACATAGGGGTGTGGGAATGTGAGGAGGGTTCTGAAAAAGCAGTAAGCCAAAGATCTGTTTGTGTTACATTTTCCGGGAACGAGATATGGATAGAAGAAGTGGTCATGCTGGTCTGGGCCATATGGAAAAGAAAAGCGAAAATGAATGACTACGATCGCAGAGAACGTCACCGGTGAGTATCGGTACAGTATTTATGCTCGTACAGTGATTTATGCTCAAAGTACATAAGAAATCTAATTTGTCCTGTGTACCATGTTTTGATTGACTTCAAATATAGGAAGAATTCTATTTTATTGAGTTCCTGGAATTACTTTTTCTTAGAATAACATGCAAATCACATACTTGTGATCACATGACAACTGCAATCGGCAAGTAGAGCTAAATCCTAATGGTGTGTATACTATATACAGATAAAATTTGGCAGACTACACTGCTTCTGAAAATGTACTCAGTCCCTTTAATGATAGTTATTTTGGCATTAATCTGTCACTATGTGGTGGTAGTCATGGTGTAGCGGTACTATTTCATCTTATAGAGTAGTGCTATCAGTAATATTGGTCTTGTAGTAAATCTTGATTTCTTCCAGGCTCGGTAATATTTCTAATAGAGACCTCCATCTGGGGAAGAGGGTGGAGGAGCAGCATGGGTATGTGTACTTTCAAATGCCAGGGCTGAATTTCAGTTCCAGTTCGGCCCTGCCCAGTTGTCAATTTAGTATATGAATGTATAGGAGAAACAACAGAACAATGGCCCAACACACGTCACAGAAAATCTGAACTATCATTATTAGATCATGTGTTCTATTAACTGCATATCTAATAATTGCAAAATTGACCCGCCACACACCAGCCATGCCTTATGACATTACCCTTCACCACATATTACTGTTTAACCCAATAAGAAAAAATGAGAAGGGACCAGAGACCTGACATAACTATAACTGTTGTAATGCATTATAGAGTCTGTAATTCTTTAGAAAAGCATTATGCCAAAATCACGCTATTTTACAACATATCTGGTAGACCATGATCAAGTGTCTGTGTATCAATGATGAGTGTTCTGATCATGACTTGTCCTTTTATATAGTTACTAGCTGTATTACCCGGCTTCGCCCGGGTTAATAACTGCTGTTAGCAAAATAGAATGTGTTAACATAAATTTATTCTCCACACAAAAACCACAAAACAAATAGATAGAAATGTAATTATTAAAAGGCAAAAACTAAGCTAATAGAAGCATTTCACAACATATATTTTTTAACACCAGAGATATTCCACACAGATTTACCTAAATTGGCCAAGTAATGTGAAGTAATCTTCTTCTCCTTATTCGAGAGCCTTTTGACAAACAACATTCTTAGTTCTTCCTTCAGGTGCAAACACGAACAGATTTTTGGCTGTTCCAACTCTTGAACAGGCCACATAAAGTTGACCATGAGAAAAGCATGGGGATTGTAAATCGATTCCAACTACTTTCAAGGACTGTCCCTGAGCCTTGTTGATGGACATAGCAAATGCCAGTCGAACAGGAAACTGGAGGCGTTTAAAATCAAAAGGCAAATCAGATGGAATGAGAGGAATTGTTGGAATGAAAACATCTTCTCCTGTGGCACATCCTGTCAAAATGGTTGCCTCAATTACATGTGGAAACAGGTTCTTAATCAAGAGTCTTGTTCCATTACACAGCTTTGGTGGATCCAAATTTCTCAATAGCAGAATAGGTGCTCCAGGTTTTAGAAGAGGTTGTGAGGAGGAAGTCCTTGTGGCTCCAAGGAATTGAGGAACTCAGTTGGATAAAATAATGCTTGAGCAGGGTCTATTACTGTATCCACTGACTTGTAGGTTGTGCACACACCTGGAAGGAGATTTAGAATTTGAAGATTGATCTTGTTGACACTGTCATTTTTGGGAGCTAGAATAGCCCTTTCACACAGCCAGCCAGAATTTTTGAAGTGGAGTTGAATGTTTGGAAAAACCTTTGCTTTCAACTCCTCAATGGAAGTCACAATGCAACAAAAGTTGCTTGGGAAGGTGATCTGTCCAGTGGTTGAGTTTACTGGTTCCTTGCCATCTCCAATAGTCAACAGCTGACTCGAAAACAGTACAGCAGAAACATCGCCTGTCATGTAGACCCCATGTTTGTGTTCAGTGACATTTTCTTTACTTTTCTCCAAAGGTACGATGCTTTCAGACAGGCATTCAGTTCGTCTGCAGAGGTTGATTTTGGAATAACAGGTAGTGTTTGGTGGAAGTCACCTGCCAAAACAACAACTACTCCTCCCATGATATATTTGTTGCTACGCAGGTTTTGCAGCAGTCTGTCCACTGCTTCCAGAGCCCTTTTGTGTGACATGGTGCATTCATCCCAAATGATGGCACTGCATTTTTGAAGCAATTTGGTCAGTCCTGATCCCTTGGCAATATTACACACAGAATGTCGAATGTGCTGTCCTGCTACCTTTTAAAAGCGTAGCTGCAATTCCAGAAGATGCTACTGCAAGTGCAATCTTTTTTTGTTGTCGAAATTTTGCCAGGAGCAAGTTGATTACAAATGTCTTTCCTGTTCCACCTGGAGCATCAAGGAAGACAATCCCACCTTTGTTGGTTTCACTGAAACTTAAAATGTAGTTATAGGCGTCCCTTTGATCTGGTACCAATATTGGCTCGTTCTGAAACACAAATGCTGTCAGTTCATTAATATTGTAGTTTGTTTCTAGGAAAATCTCCCTACACATTTGGATGCCTTCAGGATTTCTTATTGGAGCAGGCAAACCAAGCAACTGTAAGGCTTTTCCTGACATTGCTATGCACTGATCTTCAAGGAGCATTAAAGTTTCATTGAATATTTCCCCAGTGAAGTTGATGAGTTGCTGAGGATTTTCCCTTCTAATCTGCATGAGGATGTCCTCACTGAGATCAGTTTTGTACTTTGTCCAAATCTCAAGAGGATTTGAAATGGTACAGGTTGTTAGAATAATAGCAAAGAGGTGTCTTAGTCGCTTTGGGGTTTGTGTGGCTGCTGCTTCACTGAGGGTCATGTCCCAGTGTCCATCATTTTCCAAAAGTCCTTTTCTTTGGCAAGCTTCCCTGAATGTTTCACACACATGGCCTCCGACAGTCTTCAGGTCAGAAAATGAAGTAGGACCTTTGACAACATGAAGTAACATGCGCAGGTAGAAGCACTCTGCATTTAACGGATGAACAGTGTAGACACGACCAAGAGTATCAGTTGCTTTCACCCCTGGATAGCCTTCAATATCAAGCCCCCGTTTCCTCTGTTCCACTGTTTTTCTGGAAGCATTCCAAGTGTAGTACTTTGGTAAATCACAGTAGAGAATTGCTTTTGCAAAAGAGTCTTGTTGACACAGCTCAAAAAATGCCAAGAGGGTGGTTTTGGGTGGTGTTAGGAGCTGCTGCTGCAAGTTTGCTGGGTTAAAGTAAATTCTCTGTCCATTTTCCAAATGCACACTCAGATGCACAACTGGTGGGTAGCGCTCATGAATGGAGAATCCTAGTATTCTCCAAACAGCTTCATTGCTGCTTATGTACCTGCTCATCTGGAATGCCTCCACTTCATCAATAATAGGTCCATTTTTCTGGAGTTCAAAAACTGCTTGATCACTTCCTTTGTGGACATATTTGCAGATATACTTGATTGATTTTACAAAGTGGCAAGATTCAACATTTATGTGGGCCTGGAAGATTTTTGAGAGCAAAGGGTTGTAAGGCACCACCCACCTGTTGTCAATTTCTATCTCTTGGAGTGATGATCCAACACGCATTTTGAGCTTTGCTATGAAACCACCATCCCCTGGCTTTCTTCTTCGGTAGACTGGATATCCATCTTGTCCTCTTTGGGTTTCTTGGACCAGGGATCATGGGTAATGCTTTGAACACCTGCCATCAATCATTCAGGGAGAATTTTTGTTCAGACTCCCACACGGACCATGGATCATGTTTTTTGTGATGGTGTCAAACTGCAATGGGTCAATCTGAGGGTCTAGCAATTCGGCACTGATGATATTGTCAATTTCGGTAGGCTGTATTTTTTGCTTCAGCCAAATCAAGATGTGGGCGTGAAGAAGGCCTCTTTTGTGCCATTCAACTGAATACATCCAGCACTGCGTCTCACGATAAATATGTGATTTTGTGATGAGATTAGTCATTTTTGAAAGTTTCTGTTTGAAAACCCGAGCAATAAGGTCATGGCGATTCACTGTTTTTTGCCCGGCAACAGGTGCCCTCCAATTTCCTCCCAGGCAGGATTGCAAGTAAAGGTGATGAAAAGATCTGGACAGCCATACTTTCTCACATAAGTCATTGCATCCTGTGTGTATTCATGCATGTGTCGTGGGCTTCCAGTGACAGTTGATGGAAGAATAACCATTTTCCCCAACTCTTTTGGATCAGCATCATTTGCAACAGCATCTTTAAGGTGAATATATTCCTCTGCCCTGAGCTTCTTTGATTTAGTCGGATATATAAAAGACGTTCACTCTCAATCTTTGCATACATGTCAACAATAAATTGGTGGAAGAGGTGTTTGCATTTCAAGATGTGATTTTCCTCTGCAAATCTTGTCATGATCCTATATGCATAGAAGTCCATGGCAGACACTTTTTTTCCTGAAGGGTTGCCTGTTGTAGGATCTGTCTGAGGTATTCCAAAGTGATAGCCATCCTGTCCCTGCCAAAAGATGACTGGATGTTGCGGAGCATCATAGGACCTGTGAGTTTCTGCTACTCGTTGCAAACTATTGTTCCTTTTTTGAAGCACAATGTCACGGCTTTGAAAATCATTACCTACAATCAAGATGGTTACTTCATCAAATGTGGGAGCATTGAAACGTCGCTGATGTTCACCTTGTGGTGTTTTGTCAGCTCGAATGACAACCTTGTAATCGGCATTTGGCATGCAGTCTTGAAAAGTTGAACATATAAATTGTTGAGTGAAGGAACTGCTGCAAAATAGTGACAATATCAAGGCGAGTGCTTGGAATTAAAGAGCATCTCCGCTGAGCCTCTGCTTCTGCATTTCCCATAAAGAAGAGTTGAAGAAATTGAGGTTCTTCTCCTTGTAATGGAAGCAGTGAGCCAATTGAGTGGTAAACCTGTCCATGAACTTTTAATGTCGGCATAAATCCTGTTGTAAACATTTCTTTTGTTGCACCAAATGATGTCACTTGGAAGCAGGAGTTGTACTTCCTAATGTTGTCCAAGAAATGTTTTGATATTGTACTGGTACCTGTCATCAGAGACTTTAGGGGATCTAGTGGTGACAGGAGAGGTGGAAGTTTTATCTTGCCATTTGCACAGCATAAACCTGGCGGTTCATCTTTCCATTTCAGGGCACTGCAGTACATGCAGACCACATCCATTTTTCCTATCTGAACTTTAGGATTATCCTGACAGTTTATGTCTGACTGGTAACAAAAGGCAGCATGTTTCAAATCTCCAACCATTTCATGTGCCCTCATGGAAGAAATAGCAATTCTCTTAGTGGCAAGTCGGCCTTCTCTCTGCTGAGATGAATTATTGGCCCTTGAGGAAGCAGCTCTTCTTCTCTTATCTGCAAGCCTTGCTTCCCTCTCCTCAGAAAGTTCATTGGCTCTTGAGGAAGCAGTTCTTGTTCTCTTGTCTGGAAGCCTCGCTTCCCTCTCCTCAGAAAGTTCATTGGCCCTTGAGGAAGCAGCTCTTGTTTTCATGTCTGCAAGCCTCGCTTCCCTCTCCTCAGAAAGTTCATTGGCTCTTGAGGAAGTAGCTCTTGTTTTCATGTCTGCAAGCCTCGCTTCCCTCTCCTCAGAAAGTTCATTGGCCCTTGAGGAAGCAGCTCTTGTTTTCATGTCTGCAAGCCTCGCTTCCCTCTCAGAAAGTTCATTGGCTCTTGAGGAAGCAGCTCTTGTTTTCATGTCTGCAAGCCTCGCTTCCCTCTCCTCAGAAAGTTCATTGGCCCTGGAGGAAGCAGCTCTTGTTTTCATGTCTGCAAGCCTCGCTTCCCTCTCCTCAGAAAGTTCATTGGCCCTTGAGGAAGCAGCTCTTGTTTTCATGTCTGCAAGCCTCGCTTCCCTCTCAGAAAGTTCATTGGCTCTTGAGGAAGCAGCTCTTGTTTTCATGTCTGCAAGCCTCGCTTCCCTCTCCTCAGAAAGTTCATTGGCCCTGGAGGAAGCAGCTCTTATTCTCTTGTCTGCAAGCCTCGCTTCCCTCTGCTCAGAAAATTCATTGGCTCTTGAGGAAGCAGCTGCTGTTCTCATGTGTGTCAGCCTTGTTTCTCGGTCTTCACATTTTTCATTGGCCCTTAATGCAGCTTTTCTTTTCGCATCAGCTGACATTCGTGCCATGAAATTCCTTTTCATATGAGGCATTATTGTGGTAAAAATAGTCTGTAACTGGCAGTTTCTATATCCTCTCACATAGAAGTAATGTGACTGACATCAGCCTTTCCACCAACACACACTAACTGACATGTTATTACCTTACACAAGCTTTGTTATACTGAGAATGTCCTTTGTTGCCTATATTAACCAATCACAGCTCAGATTAATTAACTGTAGCAAAATAGAGGCTGAGCTGTGATTGGTTGCTATTGGCAGCCTGATAAATCTTTGTGAGATGAGTTTTGTGTGTGCTGAGGGTGGTATATGTGTTCAAGCACGTGGTAGTGTGTGGCGCATTTTGTGTGTGTGTTCATATCCCCGTGTGTGGCGAGTATGAGTATCCCATGTCGGGGCCCCACCTTAGCAACTGTACGGTATATACTCTTTAGCGCCATCGCTCTCATTCTTTAATTCTCCCTTGTTCACATGTGGCAGCTGTTAATTTGCCTCCATCACTTTTCCTTTCACTTTTTCCCCATTATGTAGATAGGGGCAAAATTGTTTGGTGAATTGGAACACGCGGGGTTAAAATTTCACCTCACAACATAGCCTATGACGCTCTCGGGTCCAGACGTGTGACTGCAAAATTTTGTGGCTGTAGCTGCGACGGTGCAGATGCCAATCCCGGACACACACACACACATACATACATACATACACACACACACACACACACACACACACACACACACACACACACACACATACATACATACATACATACATACATACATACATACACACACACACACACACACACACACACACACACACACACACACACACATACACACATACACACATACACACATACACACACACATACACACACACACACACACATACACACACACACACATTCAGCTTTATATATTAGATAATACTGAAGTCAGGGTTTCATACAGACAGATTGTGGCATCACGTGAGATGTACAATAGTAACATTTGGGTATGATTTCAATTTATGTGGTAATTCATTGCAGTACAAATGAAATATTCAGAATGTTATGAAATTAAGTCCACATGTGAAAATATAACTATGGAAATATGAATATAAAAGTTTGCTGTTACTCACCACAGCAAGCTGTAAAAATGAGAAGACGAATGACATGGTTATTTAAATAGTTAAGCATCATAAATTATCTGCGTAAATCTATTTCTATGTGAAGGTAACAGAGAATTCTGAAAAGTCTTACACTATGGTCTACATTATGATCCAACAACTAAAGAGAGGATTTCTAGTCAAATCATTATAAAAAAAATTATGATTTTATGATTTAGGCAATTCTGAATATTTTAAGACATTTTTTTCTGTAAAATGGGGTTTCACAACGAATAAATAAGTACAGTGAGTTATAATGTTTATATGTAGCATGCAAGAAGTTTCAGCAGCATGTATGAAGGTGCATGAAGAAAAACTGAGATTATCAGTTGGAATAGCTCAATGTATCATTATCGTTTGGTAAAACAGCTGGTATTCTGATGTTTTAAGTGTATTGTTGACTAAGGTAAATTTACTGGGTTATCTTATCCATCTCCCGTTTCACTGCTTGCTGGGAGTGGTGCTCTCCTACTTGTGTGATAGTTTAGACCAGTGACATTGTTGTGCTACTGGGCTGAACTGTGCACTCTCTGATTCAGCTTTATGAGGTAGATTTGCCACTGCAGCATTGGCAGGGTTACTTATCCGGAGATTAAAGTTCGCTTCAGCAATCCGACTAGATTCAGAGCTGAGCTTACAAAACTTTATTGGAAAGAACTTGTAAGTACTGAGCATTTTCGGTCACCCCAGCTGTAAGAGGGTAACCGGGACGGTCATGCACCTCTTCCCTCTTTATGCACATAATGTCATACTCTGCTTTATATATGAGTATGTGTTATGACCGACTGTCTGATGTGCCAGTTACAGGGTCAGTGTAGGATAAGTATAGATAAGGTGTTAATTTAGGACTAGGATAGTGCAGAGGTGGGCACTATAGCTTAGAGAGGATAATATACCACAAAAAGAACCAGACTTTGATATAAATCATGCTAACTCCATTATTAAGCATTTTACTTAGAAAAACAGAGTAATTACACATGCAGCAATTTTTGTGAAAAAAGTATAAATCCATTTATTTTACATATATGCTGACAAACAATTAAAAACAACAGTTATTTAACAGACAGTGAACCGTAGTAAATGATGAACCGATCAATTGGGGTAGTTTGCAGGTTTACAAGTGTATATCCTGTGTGGCATTAACATCAATCAAATCACATTGCAGTAAACAGGTTAACACCAGTCTTTTTTAGTAATCAGAAGGACTTTATCTTCCCCTCTCCACGGGAGGTAGCAAACAGCACGGACGGACGCCAAAAGACAACAAGAAGCCACCTCCCATCGTGGGCCAGGTCCCAGAATGGCGCCAAAGATGGAGCCCACCCCCAACGGCCATGAGTGCGGCTGTAGAGATGTCCATCAACGTGGGGGGGCTGCCCCTGAGAGTGATTCTCAGCAGATTGCCCAGGGACCACCCCCAACATGGGCGGAAGGGAAAGAAAACCGAAGGGCAGGGTGTGGTTTGGATCAGTCTTGGCAGACCACACCCGGAGATGGCGGGGAGCGCCAGTCCCAGTGCCCTGACGAGTGGCCTGCTGCAGGCCGAAACGGCTCTGTGCAGCCTCGCGGAGCTGGAGGCTCAGCTCCCCGGAGAGGACCCTGAATTCCTCCGGGCTGGACTGGAGGATTTGCACCGGAGGATAGTCCAGGCGCAGCGGGAGGCCATCGCAGGGTGGAGAGAAGAGAAGGGCCGGCGGGTCGCGGCCCGGCAGCAAGTGGCGCTACAACCACCCGACAGCGTGCCTGCCCCTGGGGACGGAGGAGGACCACCGGAGGCTGAGAGCAGCGCTGCAAAGGGAGCAGGTAAGGGAGATGCCCCTGATACCAGCCCGGTCCTAACACTACCACCACTGGGGACCGACTTATACAGTCAGCTCGCCGGTCCTGATGGAGAGCCGGTCCCCCTGCCACGCGGATGGGTTCACCCTTGCCACCGGAGGGACCTGTCCGCAGGGGCCAAAGCCCCGCTTCCTCCGCTCCTGCCCGCTCCGCAGCCAGTCACCATCCCCCAGCTCCTGGATAAAGAGGTCCAGATAGAGTGGGACCAGACCGGGGAGGACCTGATGGGGTTCTCACAGGAGACGCGGGCAGACACAGCTCGCAGGTGGGAATTCTGCCGCCGGGAAATAGAGCAGCTGGAGAAGGAGAAGCGGACGCGGCGCCAGAAGCAGGAACAGCTACAGGCCCGGAGCACGGAAGAAAAGACCCGGACCCGCCGAGACCCCCAGGTTGCACGCGGTCCCACAGTCACCGGGATCGTGGTCAAGTTCCGCCAGGAGAAGGGGTGGGGGTTCATTCGGGACCCGACGACTGACACAGACCTCTTTGTTGACCGGGGGGATGTGGAGAGTCGTCTGCCCGCGGGTCACCCGAAACGGGGTCTGTTCCCGGGGGATCGGGTATCATACACCCGACACCGAGATCTGCGAGGGTGGTACGCTCTCAACGTTCGGAGGGTGGAGGAGCACCACTACCCTGAATCCCGCTACGTGGGGGACCCGGATGAGCCTGAAGAGGATGAGGCGCAGGGAGACCACTACTGAAGAACAATAGCAGGAACTGTATATAGTTACCCGCCAGGGTGAAAAAGTTTCGAGACACGCCGTTTGCGGATTACAAAAAGTTTACCTGGATCGGGATTGTTGTCGGTTTATTGGTTTACGAAAGTTACCCGAAAAGGGTCTGTGAACTATCTGGCTGAGGACTGGGAACAGCCAACCTTACTATCCGGCTGAGGACTGGGAGCAGCCAACCTTTCTATTCGGCTGAGGACTGGGAGCAGCCAAATTTTGTAAATAGTTGCACTTCTTAAAGTGCCCCCTATTGGCTTTCTACACACCTACCTCAAAAGATACCTGAAGGTGTTTGAAAGTTTGCACTTAGTAAAATTGCACCTTATTGGATGACATGGACGCCTGGTCGCGGCAAGGACTGTGACCTGCTAAAGAGACTTCATCACAAGAGTGCTGCTGAGAATAGTTTGTGTTTTCTACGTGAAGAGATGTTTTATATACATACAATGCTGTCCAAAAGTATTGGCACCCCTGCAATTCTGTCAGATAATACTCAGTTTCTTCCTGAAAATGATTGCAATCACAAATTCTTTGGTATTATTCTCTTCATTTAATTTGCTTGCAAGGAAAAAACACAAAAGAGAATGAAGCAAAAATCAAATCATTGATCATTTCACACAAAACTCCAAAAAAGGGTCGGACAAAAGTATTGGCACCCTCAGCCTAATACTTGGTTGCACAACCTTTAGCCAAAACAACTGCGAACAACCGCTTCCGGTAACCATCAATGAGTTTCTTACAATGCTCTGCTGGAATTGTAGACCATTCTTCTTTGACAAACTGCTCCAGGTCCCTGATATTTGAAGGGTGCCTTCTCCAAACTGCCATTTTGAGACCTCTCCACAGGTGTTCTATGGGATTCAGGTCTGGACTCATTGCTGGCCACCTTAGAAGTCTCCAGTGCTTTCTCTAAAACCATTTTATAGTGCTTTTGGAAGTGTGTTTTGGGTCATTGTCCTGCTGGAAGACCCATGACCTCTGAGGGAGGCCCAGCTTTCTCACACTGGGCCCTACATTATGCTGCAAAATTTGTTGGTAGTCTTCAGACTTCATAATGCCATGCACACGGTCAAGCAGTCCAGTGCCAGAGGCAGCAAAGCAACCCCAAAACATCAGGGAACCTCCGCCATGTTTGACTGTAGGTACCGTGTTCTTTTCTTTGAATGCCTCTTTTTTTCCTGTACACTCTATGTTGATGCTTTTTCCCAAAAAGCTCTACTTTTGTCTCATCTGACCAGAGAACATTCTTCCAAAATGTTTTAGGCTTTCTCAGGTAAGTTTTGGCAAACTCCAGCCTGGCTTTTTTATGTCTCGGGGTAAGAAGTGGGGTCTTCCTGGGTATCCTACCATACAGTCCCTTTTCATTCAGATGTCGATGGATAGTATTGGTTGACACTGTTGTACCCTCGGACTGCAGGGCACCTTGAACTTGTTTGGATGTTAGTCGAGGTTCTTTATCCACCATCCGCACAATCTTACGTTGAAATCTCTCGTCAATTTTTCTTTTCCGTCCACATCTAGGGAGGTTAGCCACAGTGCCATGAGCTTTAAACTTCTTGATGACACAGCGCACGGAAGACACAGGAACATTCAGGTCTTTGGAGATGGACTTGTAGCCTTGAGATTGCTCATGCTTCCTCACAATTTGGTTTCTCAAGTCCTCAGACAGTTCTTTGGTATTCTTTCTTTTCTCCATGCTCAATGTGGTACACACAAGGACACAGGACAGAGGTTGAGTCAACATGTTAACTGGCTGCAAGTGTGATTTAGTTATTGCCAACACCTGTTAGGTGCCACAGGTAAGTTACAGGTGCTGCTAATTACACGAATTAGAGAAGCATCACATGATTTTTCAAAGGGTGCCAATACTTTTGTCCACCCCCTTTTTTAGGTTTGGTGTGGAATTATATCCAATTTGGCTTTAGGACAATTCTTTTTGTGTTTTTTTTTCATCGAAGACAAATTAAATGAAGAGAATAATACCAAAGAATTTGTGATTGCAATCATTTTCAGGAAGAAACTGAGTATTATCTGACAGAATTGCAGGGGTGCCAATACTTTTGGCCAGCACTGTATATATGCCGAGAGTTATATATTTGAAAGAAAATTTCATATATATTAAAAAGTAAAGTTTAATAATGCTGAAAGTAACAGGAAAAGTTGTCTCCCATAAAGGGAAAAAGAAAATGTTGAATTGCTTTTATATGGTTGCATTTAAAAATGTCTTTGCATGTCTTGAAATCAAATGTCTTTTGCTCTGTTCCAGCCCGCGGACGTGCTGTGATTTACCAGGGGGGAATGTAGCGCCCCGAGGGTTCGGTCGCTACAGAGGTATTGCATCTCACCCAGAGGTGTGATATCTCACTTCCAGGTAAGGATGGAGTGTGGCTCAGGACCCTAACACCCACATGCACTACACCAAATTTCCGGGGGACAGGGCGACAATGCTCCCGGGTGTGAGCACAACTGTCCCTGTCACTGGCTGGAGTGGGGGGAGGGAACACCTAGGAAGGGGGAACCCGGTAGTGTGTGGGTGGGGAGAGTAGATCCTGGGTGCACTGTATAGAGGAGTATATATGGTGGGCACCATCTTAGAGTCAGTGAGAAAAAGAAGTAGAAAGTGAGAGAGAAGGAGGCTGGGAGCAGAGGCTCTGCATGGGCTCTGCTCCACAGGCAGGCCAAGTCTTAAGGCCTGGGCCTGGAGGAGAAGGAAGTAAGGGAGAGAAACGGAGGAGGCTCCAGGAGTGGAGTGAAGGGACCCCAGGGGTGCGGACCGGCCAGCCGCCACCGCACGCCCGCCGCTACAAGAGTAGGGGGGTCAGGCCAAGAAAGGGAACCGGATCCCTCATCTAGTGGAGGAGAGCAACTACCCTCAGCTAGTAACCGGAGGCCGTGGCACTGTACGTGCATGGCCCCTCACTACACCCGTTAGGAAGGCACCATATAGGACCCAGGGAAACGGAACATACGTTTGCCCGCCAAGTCCCGAGGCAGCTGGGCAGAAACGTGGTCAATTGTGGGGTACGACAGGCCAGAGAAAGGACACACGAAGGGGGTCCTGAAAAGCATTCCAAAGGTACCTGGGAGTTGGCCGAGCCCCTCACCTGGTGAGCAGAGCACGACGTGGGCAGCCATTACGTGCAGAAGTGGCTTGGAGTGTAAAATTGTGAGTAAAGACCCTGGACTGCATCACTGGACTCTGAGTCATTTCTGTTGCTCCCGCACACCATCACCCCCACCATCTGCGCTCACTGCCCTGATGCTATACTCCTCCCATGGATAGTTATACAGTCATGGCTAAAAGTATTGAGATTGAGACAAATAGTAATTTTTCCAAAGTTTACTGCTTCATTTTTTGTAATGGCAATTTGCATATACTCCTGAATGTCAAAGAATGATCAGCTTAACAGCAATTACTGTACTTGCAAAGTCAATATTTGCCCAGAAAATGAACTTTAACCCCCAAAACACATTTCAACATCATTGCAGTCCTGCCTTAAAAGGAGCAGCTAACATCGTTTTAGTGATTGATCCATTAACACAGGTGTGGGTGTTGATGAGGACAGGGCTGGCGATCAATCAGTCATGATTAAGTAAGAATGACATCACTGGACACTTTAAAAGGAGGCTGGTTCTTGGTATCATTGTTTCTCTTCAGTTAACCATGGTTATCTCTAAAGAAACACGTGCAGCCATCATTGCACTGCACAAAAATGGCCTAACAGGGAAGAGTATCGCAGCTACAAAGATTGCACCTCAGTCAACAATCTATCGCATCATCAAGAACTTCAAGGAGAGAGCTTCCATTGTTGTCAAAAAGGCTCTAGGGCGCCCAAGAAAGACTAGCAAGCGCCAGGACCGTATCTTAAAACTGTTTCAGCTGCGGGATCGGACTACCAGCAGTGCCGAGCTTGCTCAGGAATGGCAGCAGGCTGGTGTGAGTGCTTCTGCACGCACTGTGAGGCGGAGACTCTTTGAGCAAGGGCTGGTTTCAAGGAGGGCAGCAAAGAAGCCACTTCTCTCCAGAAAAAACATCAGGGACCGACTGATATTCTGCAAAAGGTACAGGGAGTGGACTGATGAGGATTGGGGCAAAGTCATTTTCTCTGATGAATCCCCTTTTCGATTGTTTGGGACATCTGGAAAACAGCTTATTCGGAGAAGAAGAGGTGAGCGCTACCACCAGTCTTGTCTCATGCCAACTGTAAAGCATCCTGAAACCATTCATGTGTGGGGTTGCTTCTCAGCCAAGAGAATCGGCTCACTCACAGTCTTGCCTAAAAACACAGCCATGAATAAAGAATGGTACCAGAATGTCCTCCAAGAGCAACTTCTCCCAACTGTCCAAGAGCAGTTTGGCGCCCAACAATGCCTTTTCCAGCATGATGGAGCACCTTGCCATAAAGCAAAGGTGATAACTAAATGGCTCATGGAACAAAACATAGAGATTTTGGGTCCATGGCCTGGAAACTCCCCAGATATTAATCCCATTGAGAACTTGTGGTCAATCATCAAGAGACGGGTGGACAAACAAAAACCAACAAATTCTGGCAAAATGCAAGCATTGATTATGCAAGAATGGACTGCTATCAGTCAGGATTTGGTCCAAAAGTTGATTGAGAGCACGCCAGGGAGAATTACAGAGGTCTTGAAGAAGAAGGGGCAACACTGCAAATATTGACTTGCTGCATTAACTCATTCTAACTGTCAATATAATTTATTGGTACTCATAATATGATTGCAATTATATTTCTGTATGTGATATAAACATCAGACAAACACTGATAAAAACCAGAGGCCAGCAGATCATGTGAAAATATAATTTTGGTGTCATTCTCAAAACTTTTGGCCATGACTGTACTACCCTCTGCTGCGCACACAACATCAGCCTCAGCAGTCTGCCCCGCAGCGGCAGTTCTCAGTGACCGCAATCCACGGGTGGCGTAGTCGGACATTTAAGCATTACAAAAGCTAAAGAAATAGATCCCCCACTGGTTTGACCACCCTGAGCCACGGGACCGGGTCGCCGCCACGGAGACTACAACCCCCAGCATTACACAGAGACCTGACTCCGGGTATTCCCCTACACACACGGCCCAGGGGGCGCGTCATACCTAATACAGTACATGTGTAATATAAGGGTTAGACTACATTCACACACTCTTGTGACACGTCTTGTGATACCTAAGCTACTGTAATGCCCTGCACATGGGGAAAGAGACATAACGAATCAGAAGAACTATACTACATTTCTAATTGGAGATATTTGCTAATATTATTATAATTACACCTACTACATATTGGGATAGGATCTTGGAGATGGGAATACCCTTTAACTTAATGACACATTGAAGACAGACTTTATAATTCAGAGTTCCATCCGTTTTTTTAACTGATACATTATTAAGAGTTATTGCATGAAGAAAGTTCAGATCGTTACCCTGCTTCAATGAAAAAAAAATTAATGAGAAAAAAAGAAGCAACTAGGATGACACCTTAGAATAAATCGGTTAGTTTCTCTTGGATGATAAGACTCCCATGGATGTGTGAATGTAGAATTAACTGCATCTGGACTACCTATACACTGTACACATCTGGGTGGTCCTGCTCCTACAGTGATGTTTTAAATCGTCACTGCATAGGAACGCAGCTCACATGATTGTGTAGCTAGCTGCGGAAGCGGGAATCTGTGTGGAATATGGGAGTCCCAAAAGAGAAGGCAGAGATGGTTTATTACTGTCAGTGCCTTCTCCATCACTGTATAAACAGTGTTAAACTAGCTCACTGCCCTTCCTTCTCCATACACAGCAGTCATGTGATTTTTGTGTATAAGGAGGGAGCAGGAGTTACTGAGTCATAAGAGATGAAGACAGCTCTGTTACACATCCAGAAGGCTGCATTTCCCTTGTAACTGTGCCTCATATATCAGTGCCAGCTACAAGGGAAGTAAGATCAAAATAAAAATATTTCAATACGTAAATACCCCCCCCCATTCCCAGTGGTCTATTACATCATTATGGGGGCACAATGTATAAAGTAAATTAAAACGAAATAAAAAATAACTGGAGAATAAATAAATAATTAATTAAATAAGATTGCCAATCCAGGGATTCTATGAAAACTATACCAAGCAGTCCAGTAGGTGACACATTGCTGAAATCGGGCTCTCTGCCCCTACTAGAGATGAGCGTTGTTCTACTCGAACTGTTCGCCAATCTCAAATTCGAGCTGTTTTGGGCGGTGTTCGAGCCTTTCGGCGAACACGAACAATTTGAGAAAAATTCGGCTGTTCGAGGTTATGTTCGATAACTGTTCGTGCACCAAAATCATAACTGGATTTTTTCTCAGTAATGATGAAAATTAATGTTAATACGCAGTTTGAGTGTACAGCGGGGTGGGGGGAGGGGCAGGGGATGGATCTCTGCAGGAACAATGAAGATCTCCATTTTTTTTTCTCTTTCCCGCATTTACAGTGGGGAGGTGCAATCTGTCAGCCTATCAGCAGCGCACACACGGAGCGAAGTGCTTTTTTTCACACAAGCAAGGGCATGTGTCATTGGCAGTGTATGTCACATGTCCTTGCCCTATAAGACCAAGCCATTTTCCCCGTCGCCACCATTTTCTCACTGCTGCAGCTGCGTGTTAGACGGCACCGCTGTTGCTGTGTGCACTATACCTTGTTAATTTCAAGCCAATTTTCGCACAAATCTACAGATAGCTTGGGAGTAGGGAATAGTTGTGATTGCAGTCCTTTTAAGGACTAGGTTACAGCATTTCCTACGACTTTTATCAGGCAGGTCTGTGCTCTTAAATAGATAGATTGTGGGAGTAAAGACTAATTGTAATTGGAGTCCTTTTCAGGACTAGGTTACATCAGTTCCTATCAGTTTTTGCCAGGCAGGTCTGTGCCAGTGCTGTGCAAGTTTTTTTCACAGCATTTGGCTGAATCTAGCAAAGCTAATCCTTTTTGGCCTATTGCAGAGTGTGTTAGTCAGTGGAGTAGCCTATCTGTGTTGCAAGATATACCACCTGTGTATAGAATACCAATTTTTTTACTGCACCTAGTGAAGTAAAATCTTTTGGGCATAGCATCATTCTATTAGTCCATCTATACTGACCTCCATCAGGTTGCAAATTGAATATAATTTTTTTCTGCATCTAGCTCTGAAAAAATATTGGGCTTCTAGCTGTGTGTGGGACTTGTTGTATTAGTCCATCTATACTGACCTCCATCAGGTTGCAAACTGAATATATTTTTTTCTGCATCTACCTCTGAAAAAATATTGGGCTTCTAGCTGTGTGTGGGACTTGTTCTATTAATCCATCTATACAGACCTCCATCAGGTTGCAAACTGAATATATTTTTTTCTGCATCTACCTCTGAAAAAATATTGGGCTTCTAGCTGTGTGTGGGACTTGTTGTATTAGTCCATCTATACTGACCTCCATCAGGTTGCAAACTGAATATATTTTTTTCTGCATCTACCTCTGAAAAAATATTGGGCTTCTAGCTGTGTGTGGGACTTGTTCTATTAATCCATCTATACAGACCTCCATCAGGTTGCAAACTGAATATATTTTTTTCTGCATCTACCTCTGAAAAAATATGTGGCCTTCTAGCAGTGTGTGGGACTTTCTCTATTAGTCCATCTATACTGACCTCCATCAGGTTGCAAACTGAATATAATTTTTTTCTGCATCTAGCTCTGAAAAAATATTTAGCCTTCTAGCAGTGTGTGGGACTTTCTCTATTAGTCCATCTATACTGACCTCCATCAGGTTGCAAATTAAAAATAATTTTTATCTGCATCTACAGTACCTCTGAAAAAATATTTGGGCTTCTAGCTGTGTGTGGGACTTGTTCTATTAGTCCATCTATACTGAACTCCATCAGGTTGCAAATTGAATATAATTTTTATCTGCATCTAGCTCTGAAAAAATATTTGGCCTTCCAGCAGTGTGTGGGACTTTCTCTATTAGTCCATCTATACTGACCTCCATCAGGTTGCAAATTGAATATAATTTTTATCTGCATCTAGCTCTGAAAAAATATTTGGCCTTCTAGCAGTGTGTGGGACTTTCTCTATTAGTCCATCTATACTGACCTCCATCAGGTTGCAAATTAAAAATAATTTTTATCTGCATCTACCTCTGAAAAAATATTTGGGCTTCTAGCTGTGTGTGGGACTTGTTCTATTACTCCATCTATACTGACCTCCATCAGGTTGCAAACTGAATATATTTTTTTCTGCATCTACCTCTGAAAAAATATTGGGCTTCTAGCTGTGTGTGGGACTTGTTGTATTAGTCCATCTATACTGACCTCCATCAGGTTGCAAATTAAAAATAATTTTTATCTGCATCTACAGTACCTCTGAAAAAATATTTGGGCTTCTAGCTGTGTGTGGGACTTGTTCTATTAGTCCATCTATACTGACCTCCATCAGGTTGCAAATTGAATATAATTTTTATCTGCATCTAGCTCTGAAAAAATATTTGGCCTTCTAGCAGTGTGTGGGACTTTCTCTATTAGTCCATCTATACTGACCTCCATCAGGTTGCAAATTAAAAATAATTTTTATCTGCATCTAGCTCTGAAAAAATATTTGGCCTTCTAGCAGTGTGTGGGACTTTCTCTATTAGTCCATCTATACTGACCTCCATCAGGTTGCAAATTAAAAATAATTTTTATCTGCATCTACCTCTGAAAAAATATTTGGGCTTCTAGCTGTGTGTGGGACTTGTTCTATTAATCCATCTATACAGACCTCCATCAGGTTGCAAACTGAATATAATTTTTTTCTGCATCTAGCTCTGAAAAAATATTTGGCCTTCTAGCAGTGTGTGGGACTTGTTCTATTAGTCCACCTATACTGACCTCCATCAGGTTGCAAATTCAAAATAAATTTTTGTCTGCATCTAGCTCTGAAAAAATATTTGGCCTTCTAGCAGTGTGTGGGACTTTCTCTATTAGTCCATCTATACTGACCTCCATCAGGTTGCAAACTGAATATATATTTTTTCTGCATCTACCTCTGAAAAAATATTGGGCTTGTAGCTGTGTGTGGGACTTGTTCTATTAATCCATCTATACAGACCTCCATCAGGTTGCAAACTGAATAAAAAATTTTTCTGCATCTACCTCTGAAAAAATATTTGGGCTTCTAGCTGTGTGTGGGACTTGTTCTATTAGTCCATCTATACTGACCTCCATCAGGTTGCAAATTGAATATAATTTTTTTCTGCATCTAACCCAGCCAATAGTTTTGGCCTAATACCACAGTTTGGCCACTCAGCTCTGCTCGGTTCCCATCCATTGTTTTTTTGTGCAAACAACTCCAGAGTTGTGAATTAGTTAACCACCAAAATGAGTGGAAAAAGGCCTGCTGCTGGTGGAAAGGGGAATAGGCGTGTTGGGAAGGGGAAAAAAGGTTGTGTCCGTGGGGTAGGTGTTAAAGCAACAGTAACATCTGCAGAAGAAAGACCATCTTCCAGCCAAACTAAAATGTCTACTTCTTTTAGCGGACAATGTGATAAGATCCCTTTCTTACGGCCACGCCAATCGCTACAAATTCCAGATGAGGCACAAAAACAGCAGGTGCTTCAACGGATATCAAGTGCTCCTTTAAGTGGGCTCTCCTCCACATCAACTTCAACATCACAAATACTCCAGTCCTCAAAGGTGTCACCCCAATCGCACTTGCTTCCTCACAGCTCCCAAATCTCCAGCTGCCCGTCTGAGTATGAGGTAGAACAGATGGTTGAGTCTGCAGAGCTGTTTACTCATACTATAGCCTGGGAATCAGAGGTAGACTCCAGCGCTTCTGTGAATCCAGACGAGGAAATGATCTGCACTGATGCCCAGAATCTTTATGAGTCGGATCCAGGACCAGACGCAGAAGGTTCTGACCATAATGTAGACCCTCATTCCCAAACTGTAACTCCTGTTGGTGGAGACAATGAGGAAGACGATGATAAGACTCAAATACCTGATTGGAGCGACAACTTTAGTTTTTTGTCAGGGCAGGAACAGGTTGGCTCTGAGGACGACGGGTGTGATAACGCACAGGGTGATGATGATGAGGTTGGAGATCCCACTTACTGTCAACCCACAGTCAGCCAAGAGATGACGTAATTGCCTGTAGGAAAGAGTCCTCAATTTGCCCTTATCAGCACGCACACGTGTGTACTGTGAATCAGCTACATACTTCTTGATTGCCAAGACACTTCATTCTGATCATCGCACAATGTTGATTGTAGTCATGCCTTGACCTAAACACTCCACAATTTGTTGCTTCTCAGCAGCCGACACATCCTTTTTCTTTCCCATTTTGGCAGAAAATGTAGGCTGCTTAATAATGTGAGACAGCCTTCTTAAGTAGTCTTGCCTTTCATTGGACACACCTGCCAAACTAATTAGCACAGGTGTCTGCAATTGCTTACAGTGATATAAAGAGCCCTGACACACATCACCATCAATGAGTTTAACTGACAAACAAACAAATTCTTCCCTTATCACTCCTAAACACTTTTTGCATAATAATTTGGAACACAGTGTACATGTGCTTTTCCACAAAACACCAGTGGTTCACGTAGTGAATCTTACAGTTCTAACTTGCCAACCGTGGTCTGTATGGAGTTGTTCAATAAAGGGCCCAAAATTAAGATAACATAGATGGGAGAGGTCTCTATGAATAGGAATTCCTAAGTATTTGATACCCTGTGAGGGCCAGGCAAAGGGAAAGTTGGACTGGATGGAATCCTATATGGATTTGGGGAGGGAGACATCGAGGGCCTCAGACTTCGCTGCATTGATTTTAAAATTTGACCATGTAACAAAGTGATCTATTTCAGCCATAACAGCATGGATGGATATATGTGATTGAGTGATATATACTAGGACATCATCAGCAAATAGAGAGCACTTGTACTCGGTGCCTCCGACCTCAATCCACCTAATATTGGGGTTATGGCGAATTGATGAGAGAGGGGACAGAGAACATCCCTGCCTTGTTCCATTGGTGATTGTGAAAGGTGATGAAAATGTTCTGACGCGCCCCCTGGGCCTTGGGGCACCCTGAGCTGGACCCTTTTTGGTGGATGCTGGTGGTTGTAGTCTCCGTGGCGGCGACCCGGTTCCGTGGCTCAGGGCGGTCAAACCAGTGGCGGAACTATTTATGTGGTTTTGATGTTTAAATGTCCGACTACGCCACCCGTGGATTGCGGTCAGAGTGAACCGCCGCTCCAGGGCAGACCGCTGAGGCTGGTGTTGTGGGTGCAGCAGAGAGTAGCATAACTCCCCACGGGAGGAGTATAGCCTCAGGGCAGTGTATGCGGAGGATGGGGGTGATGGTGCAGGGCAGCAGCAGTAACTACACGGAGTCAGTGATGCAGTCCAGGGCCTTTACTCACAGTTCTTATTATCCAGACCACGTCTGCAGGTAACGGCTGCCCACGTCGTACTGTGCTCACCAGGTGAGGGGCTCAGACAACTCCCAGATAACTTTGGAGCGCTTCACAGGACCCCCTTTGTGTGTCCTTTGTCTGGCCTTTCTTACCAACCCTTCTGTCCGGCTGCCTCGGGCCTCCTCTTGGTAAACTTGGCGCCAGTTTCCCTGACCCTATGTGGTGCCTTCCTAGCGGGTGTAGCGAGGGGCTGCGCCACATAAAATGTCACAGCCTCCTGTTTCTAGCTGAGGGTCGTTTCCTGCCTCCACTAGTTTCGGGGACCGGTCTCCCCCTTTGGCCTGACCCCTCCACGCAGGTGGATTCGGGCGTGCGGTGGCGACTCGCCCGTCCGCACCCCAGGGATCCCTTCGTTCCTCGTTCCTGGAGCCTTCTCCGCTCCTCTTCCTTCCTTCTCCCTCTTCCAGGCCTGGGCCTCTGTTACTAGGCCCGCCTCCGGAGCAGAGCTCATGCAGAACCCCTGCTCCCTGCCACTTCTGCTCAGACTTCTCTGCACTGAACTAAGATGGTGCCCACCTTTTATACTCCCTTCTCAATGCACCCAGGAACTGCTTCCTCCCTGCTCCTGCACTACAGGGTTCCCCTTCCTCAGTGTTCCCTCCCCCCACTCCAGCCAGGGACAGGGACTGTCGTGCCCATCTCAGGGGCATATTGGTCGCCCTGCCCCACGGCAATGTGGTGTAATGCATGCAGGTGTCGGGTCCTGATCCACACTACATCCTTACCTGAGAGTGAGATATCACACCTCTGGGTGAGGTGCAATACCTCTGTAGCAACCGAGCCCTCAGGGTGCTACAGTTCCATTTATCTTCAGCCTAGGTGACGTATTGCGATACAGGGCCGTGATTTTGGCTATAAAAGGGTCCCCTAGACACCTACCCCAAGCTTTTTAAGAGAATCATATATGGCGTGCCAGGAGACTCTATGGAATGCTTTCTCAGCATCCAACGAGAGTATCTAATTACAAATTTTTAACTGCATCTAGCCCAGGAAATACTTTGTGCCTAGTAGCAGTGTCTGCTAGTCAGCGGATTATCCCGGCTGTTAAGCAAGCTACACCACCTGTAGTTTGGACACTTAATTTTTTCAAAGGAAATGCTTCGGGACCACGGGATACTCAGTGAAGAGCATCAGGAGGCACCCCAAGGCATAGGGGCTGGGACTGGCAGTAGGATGCCTTGCGGTGGACAGCCGAGCTCGATCCTTATAAAAGCTTTTTAACTGCAGCAGCTTTAGTGGACGCTACTGGAGCTGGAATTACGCGGCTGCTGGCATGAGACTTGCCCTCCAATAGATCCTTGTAAATGGATTTAAAGTGTATTCATTCAAATTAGAGAGACAATTTAAATTAAAAAGCTTAGAGCTGCCTCCACCACAGGGGGGCTCGCTCGACCCACCAGCGGACAGGCACCAGTATTGGGAGAGGGGGGCTGGCCGTCAGGGTTCACCGCGGCTCTGGCACAAACCCGGCGACACGGAGGTGGCACGGGCAGGAGCGGACTGAACGTGTCGGCTTCTCACTTTTTGGATTTTAGAAGGGCATGACATGCCTATATCTGTGTCTCCCCCTCCTTTTACTCCTCCACCTCTTTTCTTTTCGCATGACTATATGTACTTGTCACTTTTCCATGTGTTAGTTGTGTCTTCTGAGCAGTTTGTCAGCTTTTGGACACCTTTGAAGGTGTTTTCTATGTGTTTCTATGTGTTTTTGTTTGCCTGCCATTGGTTTTAACGGTGTTCGAAGGTGTTCGACGAACAGTTCGACGAACAGTTCGGCGAACACACGGGTGTTCGACGAACCGAACCGAACTCGAACACTACGGGGGTGGCTCAACACTAGCCCCTACATCCTTGAACTCTCAGATTCCTTGCAAGAACCTGCTGACAGATGCCTTTTAATCACACTTTTAGCCAAACATCACTATAATCTGAAAACAGCACAGCAAAACAACAAACCTGACAGCAGCTCTGTTCACCCCATAAATTAGTGTGCTTATTTGGGGTGTATGGAATTGGAAAAGTGTTGTTCTAAACTGAAACTATAATGTAGATGTGAACAAAGAGTAACACTAAAGATCCTAAACTCTGGACTTACGTGAAAGATGTCTATTTCTCATATTCCGTTTCAGGTGACGATATATCATTGGTAAAGCATGCAGATATAACTTTCTGTTTTTAAAGATGGAGTAATATGGGATTACTTACAGCTCATTCTCTGGATGATGTCAAGTATTTCACACTCCTAAAAAGAACAAAAAAACCCCACAATGTACAAACATTTTTTTGTAAAAACAATTCCAATGCTTAATGTGATTGGTCAAAGGCTTATAGTAATGACCAGCTAAAACATTCCAGAGGAGGGTCCGTTTGCTATAATGTACAGGTTTGGTTGGGATACAGTTGCTGCACTGAAGAGCACAGTCTACTATAATAAAAATGCATGCTGTGCAGAATGTAATCCACAGATGGCTTGTGAGTGGTATTATGGTTTCAACTAAATAAAGCGTATTTATTGCACCATGAAAACATATACAATTTTATAAATTTGTTTTCTATATCGATTCCTCAGCATTTTCAAGATCTCTGCCTGCAATCATTCAATAGTTACCTCCAGTGCATAAAACTGTCCTGGTCATGTGAAGGATACACATTAGACTATGACATAATGCGGATACGTTCTCTCTCCTATTAGCCAAAATGGCACCACATACACTGGACAGAAAGGGCACACACAGGGCTTTGAAAATTCACAAAAGTTAGGCCCAATTCGAGGCTGTGCTAAAATTTTGTGACTTTTGGAGTTCTCACGTAATTTTGGCCCAGTCCTGACAAAGTGGCAGGGCGGGGGCGTAGCGGCTCCTGCTCACCAAATTCATGATGAGTGGCAGTGTTTGCTACACCACAAATCATACACCAGTTGTGACTGGAGTAGGATTTGTGGCGAGGCGTACACTGGGGTGTATGCCATTCTTCTGACATTCCTGATTCATGAAGAGGCATACTGGAGTAAACGCCGGTCTTGATGAATTAGGCCCATAGTTCATGTGTCTGATGCATTTATGGCAAGAGTACTCTACCTGCCTCTCCCTGCTTTTTCAAAAGTGACGACTGGCGCTGTGTTTCTGCATACTCAGTTACCAGTCTATCACTGGTCAGCGGGAGTCAGAGACAGGCCGGTAGAGCGCTTCTCTCTTGAATACACCGGACTCATCAACAATTTGTAAAACTTATTTTCCGATTATCATAAAATCCTATTAATAAGGAGGCAGGCTTGAATTTTCCTTATTAATTGTAATTGTTCACTTAATATGTAAGATAAAAACTCACAACCTAAAAAAAGCTATTGTGGGGGCAGTTTATCTCGATACCCAATTACTTGTGCTTTATTCCTACTAATTTCAGGCTGGTAAATGTATATCTTATTAGTGACAATAAGCTATCACCAAAAGCTGTGATATTTGTGATTGATTCGTATGTTCTTAATGTGCCCATACATACTGTATTAGATGTTTGACCATCAGTAATATCTCTCAACTCTCCTACATACATGAATCCTAGGCTTTCATGTGTTTTTAATGAGCAAAAGGTGAGTAATGTGCTGCGGACTCCTCTCCAGGTGGAACAAAATGATCTGACATCTAAATTTAAAGTGGCCAATCCTTTTCTCAGATAATGCTGGTCAAAAATCGGAAAACCCATGTACATCAGAAAGTTGGCCAGTCCTGCCGAAACTGGCGGATTTGACCAACTTTGGTCTTATGTGTATGATTCTCTCTGTCACAGATCGGCATCACAGCTTTCTCAAGTATAGTATGGTTTCAGACTTACATGTCTTTTACACTAGGTAGCTGATAGACTAAACCTAGTCATTGAGTACTATCTGAACCATTACTAACTGTAACATTAAGCAAATATACACTACAAGTCCAAACAATGTGTAACCACAAATATATCCAGTTGATAGTTTGCTAATAGGCACATACATTTGGTCCTGGGAGTCCTGGCATGCCGGGGGGACCCTGCAACACATAAGTTTCATGTTAACAATTTATCCAGGACATAAATATATTGAGTTATTTGGAGCTACATGGGATAAACAGATTAACAATGTATTTATATATTTCAGTAGTGACTCTGGATCATTTCTGCAGGCTTTGACATCTGCTCCCAACCACACAGTAAATTCTGTGCTGAGTATATGTCTGTGGAGTGAAAACACTAAATGAAGGTCAGTCCACATCCTAAACTTCTTCACTGTAGGTCACAGCGATGGGTCTTTACGGCACTATACAAAATCCTAGATTCTCCATACTAGCAGCATATGCCACTTTAAGGTACCTCTGTAGGGCCGTATAAATATTTTGTTTCCTAAAACCAGATCGTGCAACACTATGGAGCATGGTACATCACATGTTTTTTCTTTAAGCAAGTCCGCATAGAATTTACTGTGTATTTGCCCCGTTATAACATAGCCTAATGCAGAATCTGAAGGAACCCACTTCCATATACCTTTATATGAAATCTATGACCTCATAGATTGCTATAATACAGTAGTAGCTATGGTAATATAATATAGTATCACCTCTCCATTCTGGTTAGCAAAGGGAGTCCCAATGGCCTATGGTATCCAGATTTTGTAAAAGTGATAGCACATAGCCTTTAAATACATTCATTCAATACTTTTCTCAAAGTACTGTTTCAACTGTTTTCTTTTTTATCTTAGGCTGTGTGCGCACAGAGTCTTTTCTGATGAATTTTGGAGCAGAAATTTCACATTTGTGAACATTTTTTAAACTTTTAAGAGGATTTGGAGAATTTCCGCTTAGATTCTACCCGCCAGAGGAGAAACAACTGCTAACCATATTCCAGAATGTGTATATATGGAAACTACCACGGTATTTCCAAATAAAAGTAATGCAGTTATTTCATGTTCAGTGATATGTCTGTACAATGAAAAGGGCCAACAGCCACGCCATGTTACAGGGTCTAGTCACTAATTTTGTAGTAAGTATCAGACCATCATGTGCACTGTACTGTGCCTTGATATTAATGTCCATAAGATGGTTGCACCACCACACATTGATGATAAAGGTGGTTTGTTCAGCTGCAGGCCATTTTTTGCATGCTTGATCTGATCCAATTAATTTACCCTTGCTGTACATACAGTATGTCAAACGAACTGACAGAACTGGTATTGGTTTAGACCAGCAAGGATTATTTAATGCAATGTAGGGGGATTAATTGGTATTTCTATTTATTAAATTCATGAATATATATATATATATATATATATATATTTATATTTATTAGACTGTATGATTGATTGAGGATCAATCAACCTATAAGTATTCTCCTACTTTTTGTAGCACTACTCTATTATATGTTTTTAATGTGTGTATATATATTTCAATAAAATAATTTTGGAAGGTTTAATATACTCTTTGGTATTCTGGGTGTTTTTAATTATGCTTGCCCAGGATCTTGGTGTTGACTTGTAAATATTGTTGGAAAAATGAAAAATTGCTGATTTAACTTAATCCTTCTAACTTCCTAACAAAAAAATAATGTTTTATAAATGATCCTGATGTAAAGAATACATGTGGTAAATGTTATCTATTAACTATTTTGTGGGATATAACGATGTATGTTTATATGTAAAATCTTCCTTAAAACCCATCTTGCATGAGAATATATGTGAATCTAATGAAAACGTAGAGTCCCTGTGGGTGGAGATAAGGGGAGGGGGAAAAATAATAAATTACTGATTGGGGTTAAAATAGTCTGGGTGAAATGGTGGATGAGGATGAGGAAAAAGTCAATATGCTAAAAGATTTTTTTTTTTCAACAGTATTTACACAAGAAAATCGCATGACAGAAAACATGATTAGTGATAACAAAAATTCTCCATTAAATGTCACATGCTTAACCCAGCAGGAAGTACGGCGGCGTCTAAAAATCACTAAAGTTGACAAATCCCCGGGCCCAGATGGGATACACCTGCGAGTACTGCAGGAATTAAGTAATGTCACAGATAGACCATTATTTTTAATCTTTAAAGATTCCATAATAACAGGGTCTGTACCACAGGACTGGCGTATAGCAAATGTGGTGCCAATATTCAAAAAGGGGACAAAAACTGAACTTGGAAATTATAGGCCGGTAAGCTTAACCGCTACTGTGTGTAAAATCCTGGAGGGTTTCCTAAGAGATGCTATACTAGAGTATCTGAAGAAAAATAACCTCATGACCCAATATCAACATGGGTTTACGAGGGACCGTTCCTGTCAAACTAATCTGATCAGCTTTTATGAGGAGGCAAGTTCCGGACTGGACCAAGGAAATGCAGTGGATGTTGTGTATATGGACTTTTCAAAAACTTTTGATACGGTTCCACACAAAAGGTTGATACATAAAATGAGAACAATGGGGATAGGGGAAAATATATGTATGTGGGTTAAGAACTGGCTCAGTGATAGGAAACAAAGGGTAGTTATTAATGGAACACACTCAGACTGGGTCTCAGTTAACAGTGGAGTACCACACAGGTCAGTATTGGGCCCCCTTCTTTTTAACATATTTATTAATGACCTTGTAGGGGGCATACAGAGTATTATTTCAATATTTGCAGATGACACTAAACTCTGCAGGGTAATTAATACAGAGGAGGGCAATTTTATATTACAGGAGGATCTATGTAAACTAGAAGCTTGGGCTGATAAATGGCAAATGAGCTTTAATGGGGATAAATGTAAGGTAATGCACTTGGGCAGAGGAAATATAATGTATAATTATATGCTGAATTGTAAAACACTGGGCAAAACTGTAACTGAAAAAGACCGGGTGTATTGGTGGACGACAAGCTCACGTTTGGTGGCCAGTGTCAGGCAGTGTCAGGCAGCTGCTGCAAAGGCAAATAAAATAATGGGATGCATTAAAAGAGGCATAGATGCTCATGAGGAGAACATAATTTTACCTCTATACAAGTCACTAGTGTGACCACACTTAGAATACTGTGTACAGTTCTGGTCTCCGGTGTATAAGAAAGACATAGCTGAACTCGAGTGGGAGCAGAGAAGAGCGACCAAGGTTATTAGAGGACTGGGGAGTCTGCAATACCAAGAGAGGTTATTATGTGTCACCCTGGCCTGGATGCCACAAGTGTAATAAAGCTGTGTCTGAGAGCAAGGGGGAGGTTCTCTAGTCAGGGGAACATTAGCATGCAATACCTCCTGTCTCAGGCCAGTAGGGGGAGCAGGCTGCCCCTATAAAAGCTGGAACTGGGGGCAGGGTTAGGGAGAACTGGACGACCTGTCTCAGGACTGAGACTTGTCCCAGAGCAGAGCAGGGACAGAAAGTTGTATTGCACCTAAGAGGAAGTGTGGCAGGAGGAGAGCCACAAGCCAGAGACAAGAGGCGAAGTGAGCCTGCCTTGGCAGATAAAGGACTTAATTTACCAGACTTTGGTGTCTGAGGCTGGGAGGATTCCACATCCTACAGCAGATAACCAGTCCGCAGGGGACTGTATATTCCTTGGCCTAAGAAGCCTGGAGGCTCTGCCACAACAGAAGGGACCAGCACAGCCGTACCAGGCTGGGAGCAGAAAGGAACCCACGTCGCAGGCCATACAGGTGAGAATACACGGAGAGCTCGGAAACGTGGGCTGTTACCCTATAAGGAGGAGATAGCCAGAAGGAGCGCAGAAAGCACGGTAGGCCTACACCCTCACCCGGGCCAATTTCCCCATTGCTCTCAGACATCCAGGTCCCCTCCTAGCCGGGACTGTTTGTGGGTCAGTTTACCTGTTCTAGTAAAGACCCTGGACTGCAACCTGTCGTCTGTGTGCTCCTTGCTCCTCCAGCACTATCAGCAATGGGACTCTCACCACCATCACTCCCACTATCCACTACACTGCCCTGGGGCCGCACTCTTCCCGTGGGGAGTCACACCATCCCAGCTGCATACATCATCAGCCCCAGCGGTCTGCCTTGCAGCGGCGGTTCCTAATGACCGCAAATCCACGGGTGGCGTAGTCGGACATAATCAACAGCACATAACGGACTACCACTGGCCTGACCACCCTGAGCCACGGAACCGGGTTGCCACTATTACTCCCATCTTTCCCCTACTGCCCGGATCCGAGTGCCCCACGGCCCAGGGGGCGAGTCAGCTTTGGCGTAGTCGGCAGGATTTCGTGCCCGCAACCACCGGGTGCTGCGTGCCTTAAAAAGACTGTCATACCTGCCTGGGTGAAGGTTCCCGCCATCCGGAGCCGGTTCCCGCCATCTTCAGTCGGTTCCCGCCATCTTCAGCTGTTTTCCCGCCATCCGAAGTCGTTTTCCCGCCGTCGGACGCCACGCGGGAAGAAGAGGGGCGTGGACGCCGAAAGCGTGCGAGACCCGAAGCTCCGCCCCACGCACAGACGCTGCGCATGGTTCTGGAAGGGAGAGAGAGCGACGCTGACGTCACCAGGACGCGACGCAAGGTCCTCGTCCGGAGCAGCATCAGCGGAGCCGCGGCCTACAGAAGAGGATCATCGGAAGGTAGGCCGCGCTTGACTAGGGGGGAGGAAGATGTCGGACACGGAGGCGCCCACTACCACCAGCGCAGCTGCAGCAGCGGTGATGCCATTTTCCCTGCCCTATATCCCTGGAGCGGACTGGCTGCCTAAGTACTCAGGGGAGCCCCATGCCCTGACTGATTTTAAGGAAAGGCTGTACAGTTTGTTCCAAGTTTACCCCCTGACAGAGGAACAGAAGGTTAGCATACTAACAGGGCAGTTAACTGGCGCAGCCCAGCGGGAGGTAAAGTCATGGCCCGCTGAGGAGAAAAGAACTGTGAAGGGTATTCTGGCCCGGCTGTGGGGTACCTTTGACACACGTACCTCCGCTGAAATTAAAATGAGGTTCTATGGATGTAAGCAGCGGGCACAGGACAGCATCAGAGACTATGCCCTAAATCTGCAGGAAGCCTTGAGGGCTATCCAACAAACTGACCCTGGCAGTGTGCAGGAAACGGATAAGCTACTAACAGAACAATTCATAGAAGGTCCGCTGTCTAGCGCCCACAGGACCCAGCTGCGCCTCATGTTCTTCCAGAACCCTGACCTGACCTTTGCCCAATTCAAGGACAGGGCCATAAGGGTGCTCCGTGAACCCGCAACAAGTGGCGCTATAAACCCCCGGCGCCCTGCTCTCACCTACCACCAGGAGGCGGCGCCCTCCTCTATGGACTCTGTGGGGGCCGATGCACAGGCCCTGAACCAAGCCCCGTCAAAAGATCTGCATCACCAAGTCCAGGAGCTGACCAGGAGCGTCGCGGCGTTGACCAGGACTGTCCAGGCGTTACAAGTGGACCCGTCAAGACCCATCGAGCTGGCTTCAAGTCCGGAGGATGTCCCGTGGCGTCGACAAAGGAGGATCCCGTCGTTCCAAGGGAGGCCCACAGACCGCTATGCAGAGGATGGACAGCCCATTTGCCGTCGATGCAACCAGCCCGGACACATTTCCAGGTACTGTAATTTAAACGGGTCCAACCTGGGGCAGAGGGCCAACCCCCAGGCATAAGATCACCAGGCCCTTATAATTGGCGTGATAAGTACGTTGGGGGGCGCCCGGTTTTACCCGTGGTGCTGGACGGTATCCCCTTGCTGGATACTGGGTCGCAAGTAACCACTATCCCTTATGTACTTTTTAAGCAGTATTGGACTGATGCTGATATCACACGGTATCCAGACAGTAACTTGAGCATCATTGCCAGTAATGGCTTACCCGTGCCGCAGATAGGGTTCAAGGAGATGACCATTAAGATTGGTAAAGTTGAACTGCCGGCACAGGGAGTAATTATTGTGGACATTGACCGTCGTGAAAGTCACCCTAAAATAACTGTGGGTACTAACGTGATTGAAAATTGTCTTTCAGAGATAATTGTAATTCTACAACAGGTGGCGGTGAATGCTAGTTCCAGCCAACAGAGAGTCCTCAACAAAGAGATAAAAGCCCTGATGAGACGGCAGCAGGTAGAACTGTCTGGTGGTGAGATCGGTAGCGTAAGACTGAGTGACCCATTCCCCATTTCCATGCCTCCCAAAAGTGAAATGATGATCTGGTGTCGGACTGCAATCGGGTTGAGAGGTAGAGACTACCAAGCCATGGTAGAACCCGTGTACTCAGACAGCAGGCCCACCATTTTGACGGCCAGGGGGGTGGTTGATGTCCACCATGGGAGGGTGTCTGTTCGCATTCTCAACATTGGGGAGAGAGAGGTACACTTACCCTGGTACGCTACACTTGCCAAACTGTTTGTTGTCAAACACCAAGCTATCAGGGCCGTGGAACCCTTGCCTCCATCTCCTCAGACGGAGGGTAATGGCTCCCAGAAACAAAAGGAGGACTGGTGCCAGAAACTCCATGTGGGTGCTGACTCCACTCCCCTGCACCAAAAACAAGGAGTCTACCGAGTGGTCCAGGAGTACGAGAGAATTTTTAGTAAGCACCCGCTAGACTTCGGCAGAGTAAAAGGGATAGAACACCACATCCCCACCGGGAGCCACCCACCAATAAAAGAGAGACACAGACCTGTACCCCCTGCACATTATCAGAATGCCAAGGGTATGCTGCGGGAAATGAAAGAAGCTGGGGTCATTAGAGATAGCTGTAGCCCCTGGGCAGCCCCCTTGGTTCTGGTGAAAAAGAAAGACAGCACCATGAGAATGTGCGTGGACTATAGACAAATCAACCGTATCACCCACAAAGACGCATATCCGCTGCCTAGAATAGAGGAGTCTTTAGCCACACTAAAATCAGCTAACTTCTTTTCTACTTTGGACCTTACTAGCGGGTACTGGCAGGTTCCTGTGGCAGAGGCTGACAAGGAGAAGACCGCCTTCACCACCCCGATGGGACTGAGTGAGTTCAACTGTATGCCCTTCGGGCTCTGCAACGCACCAGGGACCTTCCAGAGGCTGATGAAATGCTGTCTAGGGCACCGAAACTTCGAGACGGTCCTCCTTTACCTGGACGACGTGATCGTCTATTCAAAGACTTACGAGGATCATCTAAAGCACCTGGCCGAGGTGTTCGAAGCCCTGGCAGGCTATGGCCTGAAGGTGAAACCATCGAAGTGTCACCTGCTGAAACCAAAGGTCCAGTACCTAGGGCACGTGGTATGTGCGGAAGGAGTAGCCCCCGACCCTGAAAAGGTCACGGCAATCAAGAGCTGGCCAAGCCCCTCGAACATCAAGGAAGTGAGGCAATTCCTTGGGTTGGTAGGCTACTACTGAAGGTTCATCCCCGGGTTCACTAAGATGGCAGCTCCTATGCAGGACCTCCTGATAGGACAGTCTAAGTCCAGAAGTCAAAAGCCACCCTTCAAGTGGGATAAACCAGAAGAGGAGTCCTTCTGCCAGTTGAAGATGGCCCTCACGGGGGATGAGATCCTGGCCTACCCTGACTATGGCCAGCCTTTTATCCTCCACACAGACGCCAGTAATGTGGGACTGGGAGCCGTACTGTCCCAAAACCAACAGGGCAGAGAAAGGGTGATCGCATACGCCAGCCGGAAGCTGAGCCCACCGAGAGGAACCCGGAGAATTACAGCTCCTTCAAGCTAGAATTCTTGGCGGTGGTGTGGGCCGTAACGGAATGCTTCAAGCATTACCTGGCCTCCGCAAAGTTCACGGTGTACACGGACAACAACCCGTTAACACACCTAGACAATGCAAGACTCGGTGCCCTGGAACAGCGGTGGATGGCCAGTCTCTCCAATTATGACTTTGTGATCAAGTACCGGGCAGGCAAAACCAATGCCAACGCTGACGCCCTATCGAGAATGCCTCACTTACCTGAAGGTGACGAAGACCCAGAAGAGCTGGAGGAGGTAGAACTCCCCGAGTTTCACCGGTATGGAGCCGCTCAATACTCCCACCGCGTGAAGGAGGAGGATCTAACAACCGTGATGATCAATCCCCTACCTCACCACAGCTGGGCCGAGACCCAAGATAGTGACCCTGCCATCCGCCTAGTGAAAGATCTGCTGACCTAGGAAGATGCCCGCATGGATCCGGATGCTCCAGAGGAAGCCAAGCAGCTATGGAAAGAGAAGAGCAAGCTGTTCCTCTACGAAGGCAAGCTGTGCAGAAGGATTGTCAACCACCGGACGCACGAGCTGACCTGGCAAGTCGTGGTTCCAAGGCGGGATGCAGCTATGGCTTACCATGACAGAGCGGGGCACTTCGGTTGGAAGAAACTGGAGTTCCTGCTAAGAGGACGGTTCTTTTGGGTCGGCATAAGAGGGGCTGTAGAGAAGTGGTGCAGAGACTGTGGCCCTTGTCACCTAAGGAGGAAGGACCGTGCCAGCCTGAAGACACTCTTGAGGCCCATCGTCACCACGCAGCCTCTTGAGCTGGTAGCTCTGGACCACGTCAAATTGGCTCCAAGCCGGTCAGGATACATCTATGCCCTGACAATCGTGGACCACTATTCCTGTTTTCTAGTGGTGGTCCCGGTAAAGGACTTGACAGCCCTAACGGCGGGCAGAGCCTTCCAGGAATACTTCTGCCGTCCACACGGGTATTTGGAACAGGTCCTGACGGACCAGGGTCCAGCGTTCGAGGCTGAAATCTTCCAAGAATTCTGCAACCTCTATGGCTATAAGAAGATTCGGACAACGCCTTACCACCCACAAACCAACGGGATGTGTGAGAAAATGAACAACATAGTCATTGATCTCCTGAAGACGTTGCCCCTGGAGGAACGCAGCCTGTGGCCAGAAAAACTGCCGGATCTGATAGACTTATACAATCATATCCCGGTGAATGCTACAAACTGCACCCCGGCTTACCTGATGCGAGCCAGACCAGGTAAGCTGCCCGTAGACCTGGAGATGGGAGTCCTAACACCTGAGGACACCTCCCCGGATGCGGACTGGGATACGGAAAGGCAACTGCAGTACAAGAAGGTACAGGAGAGTGTGGAGAGGAGTCTGGCTCAAACGAGAGAAAAGCAAGAGAGGCTCTTCAACCAACACGCCCCTGCTGGTCCCCTTGAACCTGGTGAGCAGGTCCTGAAGCGAAAGAGAAGGCTTCACAAGTTGGACGACAAGTGGGAAAGGGAACCCTACACCGTACTGCAGTCTGATCACGACAACCCGAAGGTGTGCGTGATCACCAAGGACGGAGGAGAAACCACTAGTACCGTCTCCAGAGACCACCTAAAAAAGTGCCCCGAGCAACTCCGTAGTGCAGAAGAGGATCAAAGTGACCTTGAACCCGCAGAGGACAAGGAAGAAATGATCGGCACTGTTCTCGGAGAGTTCCCTCAGTCCTGAACTCGAATAAACGATGCAATAGTGGTACACATCCTGCATTTCCTGCAACCGTCCGCGCAACAACCTGCACCAGAGCCGGAAGGTGAAGAGGAGCAAGCAGTTCCAGAGGCAGAAGAGCCTGAACCAGCAGCCCAGGAGAATAAACCCTCTGCTGACAGTGAGCCTGCCATGCCTGCGGTAAGCCAAAGGACCCACAGACAGCTGCCTGCCCTGCCTGTAAGTCCAGCTGGTAGCTATACCCCTAACACTAGTGGGGAAAGCCAGGTCGGTCCACCACCAGACAGTGGGTTAAGGAGGTCAACCAGGAGCACAAAAGGGCAGATACCTGCTCGCTGGAGAATATAGAGTACACTAAAATTGTAAATAACCCTGTTGCCAAATGTTGAAATGTTTGCAAAGTTACATGCATGTTTGGTAATTCTGTGTTTCAGTTTCTTGCAGTTACCGTAAGGACTCAAAGGTTATGGACTTTTTATAACCGGGACCTTTGTATGGACTGCGTTCGGAGCCTAACCAAGGAATGAACTAAGACTGTAAAGGACTTGGGGTAGGACAGACCCCCACCTGGTTAAGGCTCCCCGTTGTATTGGTGATATGGACACCCGGTCACAGACCACACTGTGACCTTAAGAACTCAAGCTGTGCGTCGTCTGTCTGTTAATGTTTTATGGTTATGCATATTGTCTTTGTTTATTGTTTAGTCCCGGAGTACTAAATTTTACTAGGGGGGAATGTGTCACCCTGGCCTGGATGCCACAAGTGTAATAAAGCTGTGTCTGAGAGCAAGGGGGAGGTTCTCTAGTCAGGGGAACATAAGCATGCAATACCTCCTGTCTCAGGCCAGTAGGGGGAGCAGGCTGCCCCTATAAAAGCTGGAACTGGGGGCAGGGTTAGGGAGAACTGGACGACCTGTCTCAGGACTGAGACTTGTCCCAGAGCAGAGCAGGGACAGAAAGTTGTATTGCACCTAAGAGGAAGTGTGGCAGGAGGAGAGCCACAAGCCAGAGACAAGAGGCGAAGTGAGCCTGTCTTGGCAGATAAAGGACTTAATTTACCAGACTTTGGTGTCTGAGGCTGGGAGGATTCCACAGCCTACAGCAGATAACCAGTCCACAGGGGACTGTATATTCCTTGGCCTAAGAAGACTGGAGGCTCTGCCACAACAGAAGGGACCAGCACAGCCGTACCAGGCTGGGAGCAGAAAGGAACCCACGTCGCAGGCCATACAGGTGAGAATACACGGAGAGCTCGGAAACGTGGGCTGTTACCCTATAAGGAGGAGATAGCCAGAAGGAGCGCAGAAAGCACGGTAGGCCTACACCCTCACCCTGACCAGGGCCAATTTCCCCATTGCTCTCAGACATCCAGGTCCCCTCCTAGCCAGGACTGTTTGTGGGTCAGTTTACCTGTTCTAGTAAAGACCCTGGACTGCAACCTGTCGTCTGTGTGCTCCTTGCTCCTCCAGCACTATCAGCACTGGGACTCTAACCACCATCACTCCCACCATCCACTACACTGCCCTGGGGCCGCACTCTTCCCGTGGGGAGTCACACCATCCCAGCTGCATACATCATCAGCCCCAGCGGTCTGCCTTGCAGCGGCGGTTCCTAATGACCGCAAATCCACGGGTGGCGTAGTCGGACATAATCAACAGCACATAATGGACTACCACTGGCCTGACCCCCCTGAGCCACGGAACCGGGTTGCCACTACTACTCCCATCATTCCCCTACTGCCCGGATCCGAGTGCCCCACGGCCCAGGGGGCGAGTCAATTACACTTGGGGTTATTTACTTTGGAAAAGCGAAGGCTTAGGGGTGATCTTATTACTATGCACAAGTATATGAGTGGACAGTACAAAGACCTTTCTACTGATCTTTTTATTCTGAGGCCTGAGACGGGGACAAGGGGGCATCTTCTACTTCTGGAGGAAAGAAAGTTTAATCATAATCACAGATGCGGATTCTTTACTGTAAGAGCAGTGAGACTATGGAACTCTCTGCTGTATGATGTTGTAATGAGTGATTCACTACTAAAATTTAAGAAGGGCATGGATGCCTTTCTTGAAAAGTATAATATTACAGGTTACATATACTAGATTCCTTGATAGGGCATTGATCCAGGGAACTAGTCTAATTGTCATATGGAGTCAGGAAGGAATTTTTTTCCCCAATGTGGAGCTTAGTGTTTGCCACAGGTTTTTTTTTTGCTTCCTCTGGATCAACATGTTAGGCTACGGGTTGAACTAGATGGACTTGGTCTTCCTTCAACCTTAAAAACAATGTTACTATGTTACTATGTTATGTAGGTGATGGGCATAAAAATTCAAAGATTGAAAATTGCAAAATGTTCAATTTTTCGTTAAATTTCCAATTTTTTTCATAAATAAACGCAAAAAATGTTGACCAAAATTTACCAGTAGCATGAAGTACAACATGTCACAAAATGTTCAGTCTCAGAATCACTGGAATATGTTGTAGCATTTCAGAGTTATTACTCTATAAAGTAACACTGGTCAGAATTGTAAAATTTGGCCTGGTCAGGAAGGCAAAAACAGGCTCAGGGCTGCAGGGGATAAAGATCCCGTTCCTGTCTGAGACTCTTCCTGTCACTGAAATTTCTTGGTCTTTTACTTGTGGTTTGCGTGGTCTTTATTTGTTGTTATCTTATAATATGCTGGCTGATTTATACAGCAATTAAAGATGCAAAATATTGCAGTAATCATATTATATAGGACTATATACTTACTATATACTCATATTGCCCTTCTACCCAGCTAATTATATTTACTCTGCTCTATGTAGAAACAGGAAGCCTCTTTTCCCTGCTTGAATCATCCCCTTCTTCAACCCCTGATCAAAAAGCTCTGCTCCTTTTCCCTTACATGGATTTTTGCAGTGATTCATGCAGGGAAAAGAGACCTACTGTTTCTACATAGAGCTTAGATGGATTCAACTAGCCTGTTTTTAATCACATGATATCATGGACCTAATGGAAAAGAAAATAATTACTGTATATACTCGTGTATAAGCCGCCTTTTACAGCACATTTTTTATGGGCGTGAAGAGGAGTGAATATTCATTCTCTTTAGTAGCGGGCACACAGCATCACTGAGCAGCAGCAGAAAGCCTGCGGCTGTGACTGACAGTGTGCTCTATTAAGGAGAATAAATATTCACTCCTCTCCACTCTCATAGTCCTGGCAGCTGATATCAGAGTGTGAGGGCGCATGGCAGTGACGTCATGCGCTGCTCGCATGCTGGCAGAACAAGACGCAGCGCTAGAGCAGAGGCAAGGAAGGTGAGTAGAACTATTTTTTTTTCATGTGTGCAGTGATGGGGGGCCATGCATACCAGGATTGGGATGAGGAGCCCATGCATACCAGGATTGGGGATGAGGGAGCCATGCATACCAGGATTGGGGATGAGGGAGCCATGCATACTAGGATTGGGGATGAGGGAGCCATGCATACCAGGATTGGGGATGAGGGAGCCATGCATACCAGGATTGGGGATGAGGGGGCCATGCATACCAGGATTGGGGATGAGGGGGCCATGCATACCAAGATTGGTGATGAGTGGGCAATGCATACCAAGATTGGTGATGAGTGGGCAATGCATACCAGGATGGAGAAATTTAACACCCTAGGCTAATACTTGAGTCAATAAGTTTTCCCATTTTTTTGTGATAAAATTAGGTGCCTTGGCTTATATTTGAGTTGGCTTATACCCGAATTTATACAGTAACTGGGTAGAAGAGAAAATGAGCAATTGTAAGCACACAATGCTATATAATATGATGATTGCAATATATTAAGTTTAAACTCACCTCATTTACATTGCATTGTACATAAAAAGCATTTTTATGTAATTTTAGTTTCCTACATTTTCAGGAAATTCACATGTATATAAAGGAAATTATTTGTGAAATACAAAAACTATAGCACATACTTGTTCTCCTTGTGGCCCAGCATACCCCTTAGGTCCTCTTTCCCCTTCTTTTCCAGATTGGTAATTCTGTAAAAAATAAAACACAGTGTGAGGGTGCAGACAAACTGCTCAGATTTAAAGCATGTTGCATTGATTTATCTATGACAAATGAAGCAAGTAGGGCAATACTGTCACAGCACATGTTCTGACTTTCTGTTAGAAAAAAACTTTAAAGGGTTTTTCCACAACAATTTCAGAACAGTGGGTGTCCAAAACACAACACCTGCATCGATAAGCTGGGATATTTGAGTATGAGTGTACCTGTACTACGTGGCAGCAGCTGGATATAGACAGTGTAAGGAGCAGAACACCACAGCTCTGTTACACTTTTTAGTGGCCACTGCTGGGTGTTACAGATCAGCTCCTATACAAATAATAACATCTGATAGGTGGGCGTGCTGGGTGTCAAATGTGCATTTCTCTAATAATGATGACTTATCTTGGTGATAGGTCATAAATATGGAAGTGGTGGAAAACCTTTTTAATTCGAGGTGATGTTTGCCTTACACTGTATATCATTATTGCAATTTCATGCTGCAGGTCCGTTCAATTGTACATATGGAAGACCAGGTTCTCACAGAGCAGGTTTGGTAAAGTTTTTCCTAAAACTGGGACTAGATATAAACATTGTGAATAAATGGACTTACATCACCTCCATCATCTCCAGCTAATCCTTGTTCTCCTTTCATTCCAAGAAAGCCTTTTATTCCCTACAAATAGGAAACAAATTTTTTAAGGAGTACCGTTCCCAATATTTTATTATTTAAACTCTATATATCACTAAAATGGGAGAGACTGGCTGATTACAACCTTTTTTTCCACTGCATTGTGGAGATATTGTCTTTTGAAGGTAAGTGCACCCAATGGGTAAGTTTCCCTCCAACCAAAAAGGCGGTAGATTCTTCTTTCGTGAGTCAACTTTTTCCCTCTATGACAATGCCAAATCATAAGAAGACAGCATCATAAAGGGGCAAACAAGCAAAAGTTATATAAGGCATTTTTGGCATGATCTCATGAGACTTGATGTGTCTCATTTGAAAACGCTTCACTCCTATCGCTTCCTGTCATTACAGCTCCGGGAGAGGACTAGAGCTGCACAGGGAGTGCCAGAGCAGAAAAGATCATCATATTAATAATATGAATATAAGAAGAAATAGCTGAAGCGTGTCACAAAGCTATGCTGCAAGCTATGGCAATGAAAGTTCAATGCAAACAGTACAAATCAAGTTTCACAAGCTACTCTAGGCTAATTATCTGGCTTTCTGCTAATTGGGTCACGCTGCTACAGCTTCCTAACTAAATAGAAAACTGAGCTAAACCATAACACAGTTCAACACTGGTGTTTCACTCACAATTGTGCAGATCAGGAATAGATAGACAGCTGCTGCTTAGTTCTGATATAGCTGAGCCAGATGAGTTATGCTTGAGTTCTTTCTCCTATATTGGATCTCTTTCCCTCTGCAGGTCAGGGAAGTCTTGTTTCACTTTCAATGATGAGAGATAGTTGACACTCTGTGTTATCTGTTACCTCAGGTCACCAGTATTCAGAAAAGCTGTTCTAGAGAAGTGATTCAGCTCTTTACTTTTGGACACAGTCCTGACAAAAAATCTTGTAACAGTCCGAACTTTATCTTTCCCCAGAGAATATCAGTTCCTCTTATTATCTCTCCTTGTCAGGACACCGGCAAACGTCCTGTAAGTTACCTCAGACACACACACGAGGTCTCTCACTTCCTGGTTATTCTTCCTTCAACAGCACACACCAAAACAACAGGGGGAGAGTCGACTAGTCCAAGAGCAATAATCAGAGGTGAGCAAGTTCTCTTAAAGCCACAGTGTCATTCAATGTCAAGTAAGGGCTGAGCCCCAACATGCCTCCCCACTTAAAGGCGGCCGTCCTTGGCCTTGCTGCATAGTCAGGAAAAGAATAAAGACTATGCAGCGGTATACATAACAGGGCCACCTTCATCACAATACATACGAGTGGACCAAATAAACGGATCAGCATTGTACCTGTCTGGTGGAACCCCTGCATTAGACCTACTGGATCTTTGGAGATCTTGACTGTCCTCCATGGGAACAGCAGCCATAGGACTGTCCTCTTCAGCTGAAGGTTCGGATGGAGCCTGAGGTTCCTCCCCTCTGCGAGCTGGCAATGGTTCTGTGTCAGGAAGGTCAACATCCATGGACTGAGGACCTTCCGCGGTCTTAGGAACGGTACACCAGTCTTCACCAAAGTCACTGTCCCGGAAAGCCGGTCTTGATGAAGGAATAGGAGGAGTAACTCTTGGGACAGATGTAAGATCTTCAGAACAGCATGCCCGTAACACATTCCTGTGTAGAGTTCTCAGATCAGACTCCTCATTTCTAGCTTGCACTTCGTACACTGGACCGTTGGGATACACTCTTGATCACTTTGTATTGTTGTACCTCCCAACGTTTGATCAGCTTCCCTTTGGGGCATTTTTCCAGTTAAAGCGCTAACAGGCCCCATCAGTTGTCTGGACCTTTCGATTCCGTACAGTCGGTACTGTTCAACGATCACTTTACCCTGAAAACACTCTCCTTGATCTAAATGAATCCACTTCGGACACCCGTAGACCCGGACGAAATCCTGACAGATGGCTCGTACAGCAGACTCAGCCATCTGGTCCCAAGTCGGGGTGACCACACGCAAACTTGGAGAAGAGGTTGGTTACGACCAGGCAGTACTGTGGACCTCTATTCGATTGTTCCATGAGGAGGTAATCTATCATCAACACTTCAAGTGGTTCTTTGGTTTGTATGGTCTGTACGGTTGCACTCTGTTCTGTGCTTTTGGTGAGGTCACACACTCGGCACTGTCGGCAAGCGTCCTCATCCGTGTCCTCCAACCGGGGGCAATATGCATAACTCTGCAGCCACTGGTAGATCTTTCCTGGTCCAAAGTGAGGTCCAACCTCATGAGCCTCTTTGGCAATTACTCGTGCTACTCTTTCAGGGATTACTACTTGCCACCTTGCCTCTAAGTCAGCCAACTATTGCCATTTATGATATAGAACGGCTTCTTGAACTTCTAACCTATCCCACTGGCGCAGTACGGACTTCATTTTGAGATCTAGGTCAGCTCTTTCTTCCTTGTCAGGCACTTATCCCTGGGCTACCCAGCTTTTCACTTCCTGCAACCCTGCATCTTCATCTTGAACTCGACCCCATTCTTCGTTAGTCCTCTCTAGTGGCTTGGGTAGAGATCGAGCCTCACCACTTGACTGTGCCGCTACTGGTGTGAATTTGTGGAAATCTGGGATCTCCTCTTCTTTTAGATGTTCATCACAGTCTTCTCCCAGATTCTTGAAGGTTACTCTTGACAATCCATCAGCATTGGTATTCTCCGTGGCAAAGCCGTAGCGAATCGAGAAGTCAAATTTTGCAAGGCGAGCAACCCAATGTTGCTCCAGGGCCCCCAGCTTGGCAGTGTCCAGATGGGCCAACGGGTTGTTATCAGTCCACACTAGGATCTTGCCTCCCACTAGGTATTACAAAAATTTCCATTTCATGGCCCACACTAGGGTGAGGAGTTTCAGCGGGACGTAGCTGTAGTTGTGGGGGTTCCGTTCCATATCCCTACTGGCATAGGCGATAACTCTTTCATGCCCATCTTGAAGCTGTGAAAGGACTGCTCCTAGTCCATGAAGACTGCCATCCGTATGTAAGAGGAACGGCCGGTCAAAATCTGCATAGGCCAAGATGGTGGCCGATGTCAGGGCACCTTTCAGTGTCTGGAAGGCCTCCTCCTGTTTCTGTTCCCAGGGTATGCCCTGACTCTTTGGTCCCCCAGCAGTTCCTCATCAGTTCGTTCAGAGGGCTCACTATTTTTGCATAGTCTTTGATGAATCGCCGGTAGTACCCGGTCAATTCGAGGAAGGTCTTCAACTGCCACAGGGTTCTAGGTGCTGGCCATTGTTGTATCGCAGCTACTTTGGCTTGGGAAGGCAAGACTCCATCCTGAGACAATATGTGGCCCCGGTTCTCGATCTCTTTCTTGAAAAGATGACACTTCTTCAGCTTTATCTTCAGGCCATGGGCCCGTAGTCATCCGAGCACCTTCCAGAGTCTGTCCAGATGTTCCTGAAAGGTATCAGAGTACACAAATATATCATCCTGGTATATCAGAGTAGCTTCAAAGTTTAGGTCACTCAAGCACTTCATCCACATGACCCCTGTGACTGGGATCGGTTGCTGATTAGCCGCTGTTACTCAAATCAACGTCTCCCGCTCTGGCTTGACCATCGCTTGAAAGTAACGGTTGAAGTATGACTCAGGCATAGTCATTACCTGTGATCCAGGATCCACCAAACAGTCCACTGGGATTCCTTCAAACTCGGTTCGCAGGATGGGACAGCTTGCAACCAGACGTTCAGAGTTGTGCTGGGTGGTTTGTCCTTCTAACTCTCCTTCTACCTCCCCTGCAGTACACCCCACTACTGCAGAGGCCGGAATTTTAACGGCGGCTCTGGGAATCTCTGCAAATTGCTCCGACATTCTCTAGCGAAGTGTCTTTCACTTCCACATCACCAGCACTGTGCGATATGACGATCCTCTCTTTGTTTGAGTGTGGGAGGCGCCCTTGACATCCAACTGGCTGGTCGCGGTGAAGAATGCTGGGGTCTTGGGTACAGTGGCTCAGACCGAGAGACCGCTGGTGGGTGATATTGAGGAACTTGGTAAAACGGCCAACCCACATACGTTGTAGGCGGGGGACCGTAAGGGTTCAATGGACCAGCATAAAGAGGCCCAGGTTCAGGATCCTGAGGAAAGGTCCGATAAGGATTTGGTAGGGCTGGGTAGGTTGAATCAGTGGCAGAGCCAGTCCCCATCCTCTTTTCCATTTGCGTCACTTTTTCTTGTATAATATTCAGGGAACTCTGCAGGTCTTGCACTACCCTGAACAGAGTCTCATTATTCCCTCCACCCCTGACGATTGTGATGGCCTAGGTCCGCACCACTCCGGAAGCACAACTGTCTTCTTTGCTTCGGGCCACCGCTTCTGCTAATATTTGTTGAAAGCTTAAGGTAGAATCCACTCTTACTCGCTCATGCAGAATCTGTCTCAGGAAAGTACTGTAGAGTCCGAGAATAAATTGTTGTCGTAATATCCCGTCCACAGATCCCATGCTGCATACTCCGTCTGCCTCTTTCTTTTGTACCTCTCCAAGAATTTCCTTTAGTGCTGTGGCGTATTGGGAGACTCCCTCCCCTTTTCGCTGCAATTGGTAGAAGAATTTTGCCTGGAGATGCCCCACACTAGCTGTTTCACCGTATATCTCTTCCAGAAATTTTACCATCTATTCTAAGGTGTTACGTGTGGCTTCCAGTTGCAGGAAGACATTTCTGCACGCCTCACCCTCCAGGGCAGTCAGAGCGATCTCAACTTGTAGTTCTGGGCTAACATTATTAATCTCTGCAATCTGGTGACCCAGTCCATCAGTGGCATATTCTGGCCATCGAATTTGGGCAGCACACTAAACAGCATGCTTATAGGGAGGGCCCTTGCAGGGGTTCTACCATTGCCCGCGGTACTCACATTAGCCACATTGCTGACGGCCGCCTCCATCTCTGTTACCAAACCCAGCTCGCAGCACCAAAGAAAAGTGTCCAAAGAACACCGCAAGGCAGGATTCAAGTACGGCACAGCAGACGATGAGGCAGAAACAAAGCACCGGCTTTATTGTATAAAAAGGGATTATGTGCCGGAAGATAACAATAACAGTGTTTTCAATGGTAATATTAATAATATGAATATAAGAAAAAAGGCCGAAGCGTGTCACAAAGCTATGCTCCAGCTATGGCAATGAAAGTTCAATACAAACAGTACAAATCAAGTTTCACAAACCACTCTAGGCTAATTATCTGGCTTTCCGCTAATCGGGTCACGCTGCTACAGCGCCCTAACTAAAGAGAAAACTGAGCTAAACCCCAACACAGTTCAACACTGGTGTTTCACTCATAATTGTGCAGATCAGGAACAGATAGACAGCTGCTGCTTGGTTCTGATATTGCTGAGCCAGATGAGTTATGCTTGAGTTTTTTCTCCTGTATATTGGATCTATTTCCCTCTGCAGGTCAGGGAAGTCTTGTTTCACTTTCAATGATGAGAGATGGCTGACACTCTGTGTTATCTGTTACCTCAGGTCACCAGTATTCAGGAAAGCTGTTCTAGAGAAGTGATTCAGCTCTTTACTTTTGGACACAGTCCTGAGAAAAAATCTTGTAATAGTCCGAACTTTATCTTTCCCCAGAAAATATCAGTTCCTCTTATTGTGTCTCCTTATCAGGACACCGGCAAATGTCCTGTAAGTTACCTCAGACACACACGAGGTCTCTCACTTCCTGGTTCTTCTGCCTTCAGCAGCACACACCAAAACAACAGGAGGGAGAGTCAACTAGTCCAAGAGCAATAATCAGAGGTGAGCAAGGCCTCTTAAAGCCACAGTGTCATTCAATGTCCAGTAAGAGCTGACCCCCTACAACTAGGATGACTAGTCCAAGACATAAGTCCCCTAAGGCTTCTCCCCACCATGCTCCTCTTGACTGACAGATCTTTCCTTATACACAGAGAGAGAGAGAGACCTGTCAGTCAAGGGGAGCAGGTTGAGGAGAAGCCGACAGAAACCTGCCTCTCGGGAGAGGGTCAAGGAGAAGCTGGCAGAGACCTGCCTCTTGTACTAGTAATCCTAGTTGCATGGTGCCTAGCCACCATTTCCAATTATGCATTCTCTGAAATGCTGCATCCTTTCAGAGTGAAACATACATGGCTGCAGTAACAGAGGCGGTCACTGATTCATGCTGCCTGGGGTTCTGACATCATGGATCAGCAGATAGACTCTATTTAAGCATTATAGAAACATAAAGGTAATGCAATTAAAAAAAAAGAACACAATTAAAAACTGGCTTTGCAATAACATAATGAATGTCTCACAAAGGAAGCACTTTTCTTATTTGAGCCTCAGAATTTAGCTTGGACAGACTTTTGTTATTGAAATGTGTGGCATCACCATATTCAAAATTGTTGCTAAATAGTGGGTCACCTGGTTAACCACTATACAGAGATCTTTAAAATGGAGTCTTTGATTGGAAAAATTCTGAAATAATGCACTCTAGACAGACGAGTCAAAAGTAAAGGGTTTTGTTCCCAGCACCCGAAGACATGTTGGGTGAAAATCAAAAAATGGCAGCTGTGCAACATGTTGATAAAAATGTTATGGTTAGGTGTTTGGCTGCATCGGGGCATGAATAGCTCACAATTAGAGAATCTATAATGGACATTAGTTTCAGCACTTAGCAGTCTACATCACATGATGCGTAGCACGTGCAGGATGGTAAAATATTGTATCATTTATACATGCTGTTAAGTATGGGACAAGAATAAAAATTAAGATAATTCTGGTAGATAATTATGTTTCAGTTTATTATTTTTTTTTGAATACTGTATCTTTCATATTGTCTGTATGTCACGGATTTCTTGAATACACACACATAAAAACCAAGCATTTTAAAGTATGTACCTTAGGACCATCTGCACCCCGTAGTCCAGGAAAACCCTAAAAGAAAATATTGAAATTAAACCTTTAGACTGGGCTTTTTTTGCCAAGCAAAACAACATATTCTGCTGACAAATGAACAAAATATAAGAATTTGGCCTGCGAGCATGACTTATGGTAGTTGAGGAAGGTCAGATGTTCGCATGTGCTCAAGCTCTTTCAACTTTTTTCAAGAGATTTTTTTACTTTTTTACAACTTATAATCTCCCTTATTTAACCCTTTCCTGACATCCGCCATATATGTACAGCGCATGTTGGCGGCGGATATATTGAGCTGGCTCAGGTGATGAGGCCCAGGCATATGCGGTAGGTGCTGGATGTGCTATACAGCCGGGACTTGCCTCTGACAGCAGTAACTGGAGTTAGCTCCAAATTTCTGCTATTTTAACAATTTGAATACCATTGTCAGTCACTGATATTGACATTTAAATAGGCTGCTTGCCGATGTGCACACAATCACAGGATATCCATAGGTTGCCATGATAACTGGGGGCCTAGTTAAGGCCATGTCACTGTCTTCTTGAACCTACTACGAAGCCCTGCTACAAGACTGTCATTTTCACTCCATGCTTACATGTGTAGTCTAAAGTAAAAAAAAAACTATAAAAATATAAAAAATAACCTTAATATTATTCTTCAAATAAAAAAAACAGATTTCTATCATCACATCTGTAAAAGTCCTGTCTATCAAAACATAAAATGATTTAACCAGTTGGGCAAATGTTGTAAGCAAAAACAATTAGAAATGCCATATTTGCCATTTTTTTGTTGAGGCACAGCCCCTCAAAAATGCAATTAAAAAGAGATAAAAACATAATATAAACAAAAAAAAGAAGCTCTCACGCAACTCAATCAACGAAAAAAATCAACATTTACAGCTAGGTTTCAGAAAATGTACCCCATAATGAATCCTGTAAAAACAAAATCCAAAAATCAATTGTGGAATTGCATTTTTTTTTTTACAACACTTCGCCCAATGGCACTTTCAAAACTACAACTCGCCTTGTAAAAAACAAGCCCTTATGTGGCTTTATCATCCTGAAATGAAAAGAAAAGGGGTTGAAAAGGAAGAAAAAAAAAATGAAAGCTAAAATATGAAAATTGTCAGCAGCGAAAAGGAGTTAAAAAATGAGTTACAGTAAAAATATTTTTGCTGGCATCTCTCTTATAAACATCAGTCTCAATCATTCCAGCAGTGATGGGTAACAACTCTGGTGATCTAAGGGAGTGAAGAGGTTAATATCATCTCTGGTGGTCTAAATCAGTGATTGGTGGGCTGGGATAATGAAATTAGACTCAGGGAATGTGTGAACAGGGACTAAAGGAGAGAAACACATTATTAGTTTTCAAAGGGTCATCAGCTTTTGAATCTTTGAACAAATGCCACCACCTTTATCTGCTCTTATTTTGAGTTCCACAACATGTCTATCATCTCCTAACTAGAAATGAGCGGTGTTCGACTCGAACTGTTCTCCAATCTCAAATTTGAGCTGTTTTGGGCGGTGTTCGAGTCGTTCGACGAATGCGAACGATTTGCAAAAAATTCGGCTGTTCGAGGTTATGTTCGATAACTGTTCGTGCACCAAAAGCGTAACTGGATTTTTTCACATCATGCAGGGATTGTCTGCCACTCACTGCAATGCCACAGCCATGGTGGTTGTGGCATTACAGTGGTTGCCCAAATCGATGGGAACAGTGCTCACAGTGAAACATGAAAAGCCGCCAATTCAGCAGCGGCATACACCGGTACCCGACAATTTAGAACAGAAAGAATAGAGCATCACACATAGATTAGATAGATAGAAACATTTCAGTCACATATATAAGAAGTACAGTGACAGTGTTGGTTACTGTACTTGTCATTTAGTGTTAAAGGATTTATTTAAAAAAATAATAGTGTTTTCATGCACCGTCTCTTTAAAAAAGCTGTCCGGCAATTCAGCATTGGTACCCGACAATTTAGAACAGAAAGAATAGAGCATCACACATAGATTAGATAGATAGAAACATGCCAGTCACATATATAATAAGTACAGTGATAGTGTTGATTACTGTACTTGTCATTTAGTGTTAAAATAAAGGATTTATTAAAAAAAAAATTGGCATGGGGTTCCCCGTAATTTTAGTCTCTAGCGGAGGTTAAGCAGATGGCTGGGGCAGATGTTTGAAGCCTGGGAAGGGGGTAATACCCACGGAGCTTCCCAGGCTACTAATATCAGCCCCCAGCTGAATACCTAGCCTTTATTAGCTATTAAAATAGGGGACCCCCCCAAAAAATGACGTGGGGTCCCCCCTATTTTAATAGCTAGCAAAGGCTAGGCAGACAGCTGGGGGCTGATATTAATAGCCTAGGAAGGGTGCCATGAATATTGGCCCCCTCCCAGGCTAGAAACACCAGCTGTCAGCCGCCCCAGAAATGGCGCATCCACAGGATGCGCCAATTCTGGCACTTAGCCTCGCTCTTCCCACTGCCCTGTAGCGGTGGCAGTGGTGTAATAGGGCTGGGGTTGATGGCAGCTTATAATGTCCGCATGCCATCCTTCATAGACACTGCAGAGCGCAGGCATGCTTGCGCTCTGCAGTGTCTCTGAAGGGTGACAAGCTGGATGGCAGCGCTCAGCTGCGATCCAGCCTGTCATCAGAATGCCATCCCAGCATGGGAGAATTCTCCTACTCAAACGCTGAGCGCAGAAGAATTCTCCCATGCTGGGATGGCATTCTGATGACAGGCTGGATCGCAGCTGAGCACTGCCATCCAGCTTGTCATCCTTCAGAGACACTGCAGAGCGCAAGCATGCCTGCGCTCTGCAGTGTCTATGAAGGATGGCATGCTGGATGGTAATGCTCAGCTGCGATTCAGCCTATCATCTCAATGCCATTGCAGCGTGGGAGAATTCTCCTGCTCACCGCATGCGCAGGAGAATTCTCCCACGCTGTCAGTGACGTGCATGAGGTGAGCTGAGGTCATTGGAGATGAACTCGGCTCATTTGGATGCCGTCACAGTGAGACACTGAGGAGCGCAAGCATGCCTGTGCTTCTCAGTGTCTGCGGCATGGCAAGCTGGATGGAAGCTTTCGGCTGCGATCCATCCTGTCATGTGAATGTAGCAGAGCTGGAGCTGTCCTGGGAACCATGGAAAGGTAAGGATGAGGTTGATTTATTATTTTACTTTTATTGCAGAAGACATTGGCTTCAGCTGGAATGGGCGTGATGGTAAGTATGGTTTAATTTAGAGCATTAAAGAATTGTGTGTTTATTTCAATTAAAGGATCTTATTCTGGGTGTTTGTGTTTTTTTAACTTTGACTATGGGGTTAGTAATGGGGGTGTCTTATAGACGCCTCTCCATTACTAACCTGGGCTTGATGTCACCTGGCATTTTAATCTGACATCAACCCCAGCCCTATTACCCCACTGCCACCGCTACAGGGCAATGGGAAGAGCGAGGCTAAGTGCCAGAATTGGCGCATCCTATGGATGCGCCATTTCTGGGGCGGCTGACAGCTGGTGTTTCTAGCCTGGGAGGGGGCCAATATTCATGGCACCCTTCCTAGGCTATTAATATCAGCCCCCAGCTGTCTGCCTAGCCTTTGCTAGCTATTAAAATAGGGGGGACCCCACGTCATTTTTTGGGGGGGTCCCCCATTTTAATAGCTAGTAAAGGCTAGGTATTCAGCTGGGGGCTGATATTAGTAGCCTGGGAAGCTCGGTGGGTATTACCCCCTTCCCAGGCTTCAAACATCTGCCCCAGCTGTCTGCTTAACCTCTGCTAGAGACTAAAATTACGGGGAACCCCACGCCAATTTTTTTTTTTAATAAATCCTTTATTTTAACACTAAATGACAAGTACAGTAATCAACACTATCACTGTACTTATTATATATGTGACTGACATGTTTCTATCTATCTAATCTATGTGTGATGCACTATTCTTTCTGTTCAAAATTGTCGGGTATCGATGCTGAATTGCCGGCCGGCTTTTTTAAAGAGACAGGTACATGAAAACACAATTTTTTAAAATAAATCCTTTAACACTAAATGACAAGTACAGTAACCAACACTGTCACTGTACTTCTTATATATGTGACTGACATGTTTCTATCTATCTAATCTATGTGTGATGCTCTATTCTTTCTGTTCTAAATTGTCGGGTACCGATGCTGAATTGCCGGCCGGCTTTTTTAAAGAGAGTTTCTTCTGAGCAGTTTGTCAGCTTTTGGACACCTTTGAAGGTATTTTCTATGTCGTTTTGTTTGCCTGCCATTGGTTTTAACGGTGTTCGACGGTGTTCTAAGGTGTTCGATGAACAGTTCCACGAACATTCTGGTGTTCGACGAACCGAACCGAACCCGAACACTACGGGGGTGGCTCAACACTACTCCTAACTCCCCCTGTATACCACCAAAAATACCATATTAATTGTTCCTGCACTGTAAATGAGGATGGTCTGGTCCGATGGGCGTCCTGTCGCGGCATCTGTTCCTCCTCACTGATCCTAATCACTGTCCTACGGCTTTGATTGATGTGGATGACGCGTCCTGCGTCACTCACACAGAAAAGGAAATATTGCGCCTGCAAGTAGCCTCGTAGGCGCATTTTGGTCTGCCCTACAGCAGGTAGAGCGTAAAACATCAGTGTGCAAGCCTCTAATTAACTTTAAAGTTTCTCCTAACTAGTGTGTGCCATGCAGTGTTATGCAGTGTATATAAAAAAAGCCATACAGATAACAAATGCATACTACATCAGATATTGTGCAGTTAATTCAATAGGTAAAAAGCATTTGATGCCATGCTGTAAAACTCATTTTTCATCAGTGTCATAACTAGAGTCCAATGGGCCCTGGTGCAAAATTTGGACCTGGGCCCGAAACTTCATGTTGGTCAGATGCATGGGCCCTTGTAGAGTTCTAGATCCTATAAAGACATGCATGTTTGCCCCCCATGTAATAATGTCCCCACCCTGGCCCCTTCTTGTAATAATGTCCCCCTTCCTGGTCCTTTCCTGTAATAATCTCCTCCATCCTGGACCCTATCTTGCATTAATATCCCCCATTCTGTGCTCCTTCTTATATTAATGTCCCCCCACTCGTATTGGCCCTTGTCAACCTTGCTGCCGGAAAAAAATGACATGTCTGTGTGTGTTTTGCACAGACACACGTTTTTTGTAAAAACACGGACATGTTCACAGCAGCATAGGTTATAATGGGTACATGTGTATCTATGAGAAAAACAGATGCCACATGTACTGGAAACACGAACGTGTGAAGAAGGCCTTACAAAGACTTTTTAAAGGCTGGTTAACCTCTTCTATATTTTGTATCTGGCTGCGTGCCCACGATGCGTTTTTCATGCGTTTCCGCTGCGGAATTTCCGCAGCGGAAACGCATCAAAAACACATGGTAATCCGCACCACATGGTCCTCAATGGCATTCCGCAATGTCAATGCACATGCTGCGGATTATTCCGAAGCGTTTCTGCGGCGCTCAAAAATCCGCAGCATGTTCATTAATTTTGCGGAAGCGCAGCGGAATTGCCGCCATTGACTTGCATTGAGACGCATATAATCCGTGTCTGTACATTTGTACACGCGGATTATATGCGTTTCAATGTGCGGATGGTACCCAGTTCTGGAGGAGAGAAGACTCTCATCCAGACCTGGGTACCATTGTACCTGTGAAGAAAAGAATAAAATAATAAAGTTTATATTCACCTTCTCGTGCGCCGGCAGCTCTTCTCCATCCAGGACCTGAGATGACGTCGCGATCATGTGACCGCAGGCTGTCTCACGAGATGCCGGCAAGCCAGGAAGGAACCAGGAAGGAGCACGACAGCGCACGCGGCGGCATCGGTGGTAAAGTATAGCTTTATTTTTTTATTTTCACGGTCACACTATATAAATCCATGCTGGTTGCATGGATTTATACAGTGTGACCTAGTTGTCAAGCACTTTCCAAGTGATGCTATCGCCTGGAAAGTGCTTGTCAGTCCACATGCGGAAACACATGCGTTAACGCATGTGGATACGCATGTGAATCCGCATGTATTCTGCCGGAAAAACGCATGCACAATCTGCATGCGTTTTTTCTGCCAGGGAGATGCAGAAATGCTGCAGAAATTTTCTGCTTCATTTCTGTATCGTGGGCACATAGCCTCTAAGTACTGTATTGTGACGGCTGACTGTCTTTCTGACATATAGGCAATATTCAGTATGGTAGCCTGATCTGAACTAAAACCTCAATATCCCTTAAGCATAAAAAACATTGGACATCAAAGAGGGTGCTGAAAATAATGACAACAGCTTGAGCATCTGGGCCTACTACATTAGAGCCTTGCCAATGATTGATAAGAACCGTGGGCTATCATGTTCTTCCAAACCGGGCATTTTCAATTTTTGCTCTTTCATTTTTCATCTCCTTTTAATAGCCATAACTCTTTTATTTTTCCATCGACATAACCATAGGATGCTTTGGCTTGCTTTTTTGGCGATGACTTGTAGTTTAAAATGACATTTATTTTAGCATACAATGTAGTGGAAAAAATTCCAAGTGTATTGAAATAGCATATAAAACGCATTTCTACCATTGTTTTTTGGGGTTTTGGTTTACAGTGTTGGGCAGTACAAGGTACCTGGCAATTCTGGCATTTTGATTTTTTTCACTTTGTGGCTTTTACCGTACAGCTTAATTAATTAAACATTTTGATTGATCACACTTTTACAAATGCAGCAATATCAAATATATATTTTTTTAATTCTTAATTTTTAATAGGGGAAAATGTTGTGATTTTAATTTTTATATATATATTTATATTTATTTTTTTGTTTCCTTTGGAGACTTGAACCTGTGATCGTTTGATCATTTGTTCCATACAGTATACTGCAATACAATAGTACCGTGGTTGATGACAAATGCACCGACAATAAAAAGCTGGTACCCTGATATTTTTGTAAAGGGTATAGAAATACGAGATTCCTACACAGGTATTAGACAAGTATTAGCTAACAATGATGGGTCTGCAATATATAGGGTGGTCCAAAAGTAGGTGGCAGAAAATAATAACATTTATTTTGATTTATATATAAAATTATATTTACTAACACAAGCATAACATTGACAATTAAATTTTATTTTGAACAATAATACAAAAGCCCTTAAATTTTATCAACGCAGGCGCTCAAACTGTTTTCCATTACAATTTGCACAGCTTTAAAGCCTGCCTCTTACGCTTCGACAAACTTTTTTGCACAAGTCTCTTTGGGTATTAATTTCTTGAAATGCATCTCTTATGTAATTTTTCAAATAACTGACACTTTTGTCCTTCAGTACTCCCCAAAAGAAAAAATCAATTGGGGTCAAGTCTGGTGAACGTGCCCGCCAATCAAGTGGGCCTCTTCGGCCAATCCATTTATTAGGAAATGTTTCATCAAGATACTTGCGGACTACTCTTGAATAATGTGGAGGGGCCCCATCTTGTTGGAAATAAAGGTCATTTGAATTAGGCTGTTGCTGTAACTGGGGAACAACTTGATTCATTAGAATTTCGAGATACTTATCTCCTGTGACTGTTCCATCAAAAAATATTGGTCCTAAAACACCAAAACTTGAAATACCACCCCAAACATTGACACCAGGCTCATTTAGTTGTTGCTCTAATGTTAAATGCATGTTCTCATTATACCAGTAAATATAATTATGTCTGTTAATATGGCCGGATAATTTGAAAGAAGCTTCATCACTCCACATAATGTTATCTAAAATTACTGGATTTTCTTCAATTTCGTTAAGCAGAATCTCACTAAATTGCAGCCGCCTGTCTGCATCATCCTCCAATAAACCATGAATTAGACGTGGACATATCTTTGTATATATTCATACAATAGTATTGCAGGATATAGAGAAAATCATGGTCTCTTATGAAGCCGAGCCTCAGGTGTAGCAGAAGGGACAGATGGGCATGTGGAATGGTGCTCCCACAGACCACATGCTTTAAATGCTACTGTCAGAGATTGATTGTGGTGTATAAGTGGTTAATAGTAGCCAGCGGCTCACAGCCTGCGTTTGCCGGTTATGGAGAATGATGCCAGTACGTCCAATATTGGGATGGGGTAAAGAGATAAGCGCTTACATTGAACATGCAATACTTTCTGCAGGCTATAGACCAGGTGGAATATAACAGTTATATAGTTTTGTAGTGAAAGATTGAGTATAACGTGTATTTTAAGTGTCTCTGTATTTAAAAGTGACTATCACATTTGTTGTATAAAGTCACCCCACTTGGTGCCCTCCATTTACTTCCTGCTGTTTGCTTCACTGAGTCCTGCTATTTGATCCACTTGCATTCAAGAAAACTGGTGATCACAATGGTAGTTCTTAATCCCACCTCCCTGCCTTTCAATGCTGTGAAGTCGTTGTTGAAACTTTCCACTGCTCATTATACCACTGCAACGGCCATCTTGGATGAAGAAGATCTGGAAAGCCGGTCACATATTAGAGGTGAGGGCACCAGGTAGAGTGACTATGCATGACAAATGTATAGTTACATTTCAGTGGCAGAAAGTAACTTTAAATCTCTGCTTTTTTATGGTTAGGAGTCCAATGGGTGGTCCTACTCAGTGATTGAAAGCTATCTCTGTATACAATCATATAAGGCTGGCTAGTAATCACTAGTTAGGACTACCCACTGGACTCCTAAGCACAGAAAGAGCAAAGACTTAAATACATGAAAAACATGTTATACTGAATCTATAAGGTTGCTTTTTTCATAACTAATACACAAGTAAATACACTACAAGAAATAATTATTTAAGTGGGTTATCCAAAAAACAGCAGCTCTTCTGTGTATGGGCAGTATCTGCCATTAAAGCTTGGCCTTATTCACTTAAATGAGGGTGTAACATACGCTGTATGCATAATTATTAGGCAAATGAGTATTTTGATCACATGATACTTTTTATACATGTTGTCCTACTCCAAGCTGCATAGGCTTGAGAGCCAACTACCAATTAATAAATCTGATAATGTGCATCTCTGTAATGAGGAGGGGTGTTGACTAATGACATCAACACCCTATATAAGGTGTGCTAAATTATTAGGCAACTTCCTTTCCTTTGGCAAAATGGGTCAGAAGAGAGATTTGACGGGCTCTGAAAAATCCAAAATTGTGAGATGTCTTGCAGAGGGATGAAGCAGTCTTGAAATATCCAAATTTTTGAAGTGTGATCACCGAACAATCAAGCGTTTCATGGCAAATAGCCAACAGTGCCGCAAGAAGCGTGTTGGCCAACAAAGGCCATTCGCCACCAGTTTTGCCATATTTCAGAGCTGCAACGTTACTGGAGTATCAAAAAGCACAAGGTGAGCGATACTCAGGGACATGGCCAAGGTAAGGAAGGCTGAAAAACGACCACCTATGAACAAGAAACATAAGATAAAACGTCAAGAATGGGCCAAGAAATATCTTAAGACTGATTTTTCAAAGATTTTATGGACTGATGAAATGAGAGTGACTCTTGATGGACCAGATGGATGGGCTAGAGGCTGGATCAGTAAAGGGCAGAGAGCTCCACTTCGACTCAGACGCCAGCAAGGTGGAGGTGGGGTACTGGTATGGGCTGGTATCATCAAAGATGAACTTGTGGGACCTTTTCGGGTTGATGATGGAGTGAAGCTCAACTCCCAGACCTACTGCCAGTTTCTGGAAGACAACTTCTTCAAGCAGTGGTACAGGAAGAAGTCAGTATCGTTCAAGAAAAACATGATTTTCATGCAGGACAATGCTCCATCACATGCATCCAACTACTCCACAGCGTGACTGGCCAGTAAAGGTCTGAAAGAAGAAAAAATAATGACATGGCCCCCTTGTTCACCTGATCTGAACCCCATAGAGAACCTGTAGTCCATCATAAAATGTGAGATCTACAGGGAGGGAAAACAGTACACATCTCAGAACAGTGTCTGGGAGGCTGTGGTGGTTGCTACACACAATGTTGATCGAAAATAGATCAAGCAACTGACAGAATCTATGGATGGAAGGCTGTTGAGTGTCATCATAAAGAAAGGTGGCTATATTGATCTCTAATATTTTTGTTTTTTGTTTTTGCATGTCAGAAATATTTATTTCTAAATTTTGTGCACTGATATTGGTTTACCTGGTGAAAATAAACAAGTGAGATGGGATTATATTTGGTTTTTATTAAGTTGCCTAATAATTCTGCACAGTAATAGTTACCTGCACAAACAGGTATCCTCCTAAGATAGCCAAATCTAAAAAAAACCCACTCCAACTTCCAAAAATATTAAGCATGGATATTTATGAGTCTTTTGGGTTGATTGAGAACATAGTTGTTGATCAATAATAAAAATAATCCTCTAAAATACAACTTGCCTAATAATTCTGCACACAGTGTATTATATGTTGTGAGGCAGTGACGGGAATTATATGCGAGGGACGGTATGTATCCCCTAGGATGCACATAGAGGTTTACTGAACCCGCTGGAGTGCACTGCAATCACAGAAACACCTGTGGTTGCAGTGAAAAATAAAAGCAAAGTTTGGACTTGGCCAAACTATTTGATCAAGTCGGATTTAAGAAAATCCGGCATGGGCTTTTATTTTGGGAGTGATCTACAGGTGGCAGTGGGGCGGGTCACTCCCTCCAGCCAGGTCTTACAAGTGGCTCATGGCCACAGATTCCATTTAAAAATCTTCAGCAAAGGTTTGGGTGTGTCAGTTTTTGGTTTGCAAGCTGCAAAGCAGGAGGCTCTGTGCTATACAGGCCTGTGTGAAGTGAACACAGAGCCCTATGAAAGCAAAGCTTCTGACATACCTCGGAGTGATACGGTGGTGCAATCACCCATGGCAACAGTGTTTTGTTTGTGCGGGCTATTGTGGACATCCCGGCTGCGATCCAGAGGATAAAGCTGCCTTCACTGTGTGAGTTTTTGGACAATAAAAACTTTAAGTTGGACATTTTTGGGTCACTGCCTGTTAAATTGCACTGTGTGAACACCACCGCACTACAATATGGTGGAGAATGTGGGCAGTGTCAACTGAGGCATAACCCAAAAGCTGTATGTCTGTGATCAAGCCTACAAAGCTACAGCTCAGGCCTGCTGACAACATGGAGGAGCTATTAAAGCAGTTGGTCCTCACCCAGCAGCAGCTACAACAGCAGCGCAATCAGCAGCAGAAGTTACTGTATCAACAGCAGCAGAAAACTAACGAACTGATTTTGCAACAAATTGCAGCCCTACAAGAGACGCTCCCAACTCCGACCCCGATTCGTTCTGAGTCTTGGGACAAAGTCAGGTCAGCACTGAGAAAGATGAGTTCTGAGGACAACATGGAAGCTTTCCTCACCGTGTCTGAATGCACAGCGGAGTGAGAGAGCTTACCAATTTCTCAGTGCGCTGAGGTGGTGGCCCTGTTCCTAATGGGAGATGCCCAGAAGGTATACTTTGACCTCCTCTTGGAGAATGCCATGAAATACGGGAAGCTGAAAGATGAGATCCTTGCCCGACTGGGGGTTAACACTTATGTGCGGGCACAACGTGTGTACCAGTGGTCCTTTGCGAAGTCCCGACCCGCTAGGTCTCAGGCATATGACTTGTTACAATTAGTCAAAAAGTGGCAGAGACCTTGAGCCCAGCCCAAATGGTGGAAAGGGTAGTGGTTGACCTGTTGGTGCGAACTCTGCCACCAGCCATACAGCGTTGGGTGGGGCAAGGGGACCCAGGTAACCTAGACCAGGTGGTTGGCCTGATCGAGCGATATACAGCCACCCAGGAGTTTGTACGGGACACTGCCCCACTGCGGGTAGCACGCCGGCCCCTGCAAGCCCAGGAGCCTGGAAGGAGGTCATGTCCCTCTGCGGGGGACAGTCGAAACCAAGCCCATACTGAGGGGGTATCCCGAAGTGAGGGTGGCAGGAGACCAGTTTCCCCTAAAACGGTCTCAAGGACTAGTGGTGCCACTGCTATTAAGTGCTGGCGATGCCAAGGGCCAGGACATATGGCTGCCAACTGCCCCCTGACTGTGGAACCCATAGACTGCGGGTTTAACCGCAGGTAGTCTATGTATGCTCGGACCGTCTACACCGCAGACCCCGACAGTCCAACGGGTGAACCCCGTCTGTACCAGATGCGCGTCAATGGACATCGAGTGGAAGCTCTCTTGGACTCAGGGAGCCTAGTGACCCTCATCCATGGGTCCTTGATCTCTGGGCTGGAACCCACTGGGGGAAAGGTCGGGGTCATATGCATACTCTGTGAGTATCCAACGTCTTAGGTTACCTTTTCCACTCCGTGCAGAGAGGTTAAACATGTGGTTGAAGTGGTAAAGACTCTTCCTTTTGGGACTGTGCTGGGAAGAGATTTACTCCTATTTTGGACCTTGCGGGAGAGGAAGATTAACCCTCCCAGAATAAAGATTTGTCTGGTACGGAACCCAAACTTCCCGATTCAGGGATACCTGCTGTAGGGGTCGCCAACCTAGGGACAGAGTGTAACCCCGATAGGTTTCCCCTAGAGGTATTAGCATGGGAGGTCGAGGAAACGCTATCTATCCCAGAGCTGGAAGTGTCTCCTGGTACTCTTGGGACAGCTCAGCTCCAGGATCCCACTCTAGCCCGGGCACGAGAAAGGGTGGTAGAAATAAATGGGGTGTCTCAGCAACCGGGTGCCGAGGTGGTTTTCCCACTCATGGCTGTCAGCCAGGATTTAGTATATAGAGTTGATAAAATCCCAGAAGAAGTGATGGAACAGCTGGTAGCACCCCAGTCGTACCGTCGGGCAGTGCTAGAGATGGCTCACACACACATGGTGGGTGGATACCTAGGGGTGAAAAAAACATAAGAACGTATTTTGCAGTGGTTCTTTTGGCCCAGGATTTATGCTGAGGTGCAGAGGTATTGTGAATTGTGTCCCAAGTGTCAACTTACCACACCCACTGCAAATTTCCTGAGTCCATTGGTACCTCTACCCATTATAGAGGTACCTTTTGAGTGGATTGCGATGGATCTGGTGGGGCCTATAGTAAAATCTGCCCGTGGCCACCCGTTACCTGGAGGCAATACCACTTCGCCACACTTCGGCAAAACTTATCGCCCGTGAGCTGTTTGCTATGTTCTGCTGCCTTGACTACCTAAGGAGATCCTTACAGATCAGGGGACTCCTTTTATGTCCAACGTGACACGGGAACTGTGTAAGCTGCTCCGGATAAAACAGTTATGCACATCGGTGTACCATCCACAGACCAATGGGTTAGTGTAGAGATTTGACAAGACTCTTAAATCTATGTTAAAAAAAGTGGTCTCCAAGGACGGGAGGGATTGGGACATGTTACTGCCCTATTTAATGTTCACTATTAGTGAGATACCACAGACTCCCACGGGGTTCTCACCCTTTGAGCTATTGTATGGCAGGCATACAAGGGGGCTGCTGGATGTAGTCAAAGAGACGTGGAAACAGGAGCCTACTCCACATAGGAGTATAATTGAGCACGTGGCAAGTATGCAGGATCGGATCGCGGCGGTCATGCTTGTAGTGAAAGAGCATCTAATGGATGACCAGGCAGCGCAGAACCGAATGTATAATAAAAAAGCCACGGTCAGGTCCTTTAAAGAAGGGGATCGGGTGTTAGTGTTAGTGCCCACAAAAGTGAGTAAACTCATGGCCAAGTGGCAAGGGCCATTTCAAGTCCGGGAAAAGGTGGGGGAGGTGTATTACAGAGTGTACCAGCCCAGAAAGAGAAAACCGGAACAACTGTATCATGCGAACCTGCTAAAAGCATGGAAAGACCGGGAGTGTATGCTTACAGATGCGACTCCAGTCGTACCATCTGAGAACCCTCTAACACCGGCCAGGGACGAGGCTGGGGGAGAGGTAAAGATAAGTGACGCTCTCACTAAACAGCAGCGACGGGAGGCTCAGAATTTGGTGCAGCAGAATACGGACGTATTCTCAGGACTGCCAGGCCGGACCTCTGTGATCCGATATGACATTGCCATCGAGCCTCGGGTGAGGGTACGAATGAAACCGCATCGTGTGCTGGAGGCCCGGAGGCAAGCCATCGCGGCTGAAGTAAAACAGATGCTCAAACTAGGAGTTATCGAGGAATCGAGGAGTGAGTGGGCTAGCCCCATTGTGCTAATTCCGAAGCCTGATGGGTCGTTACAGAAAATTTAATGAGGTGTCAAAATTTGACCTTTATCCAATGCCCCGTGCGGACGAGCTGATTGAGATACTGGGGCACGCCCAGTACTTCACCATGCTCGATCTGACCAAGGGTTACTGGCAGGTGCTTTTGACAGAAGCGGCGAAAGGAAAAAAACACCTTTATTACACCGGAGGGTCTCTATCACTATGTCATCTTGCCTTTTGGGTTACATGGGGCCTCGGCTACATTCCAGAAGCTGATGGACATAGTGTTGGAGCCCCATCAGAAGTATGAGTCCGCATATTTGGATGATATTATCATCTTTAGTATTGACTGGCATACTCACTTATCCCAGGTACAAGCAGTAGTGGATTCACTCAGAGCAGTGGGACTGACAGTGAACCCAAAAAAATGTGCGATAGGTCTTGAGGAAGCTTAGTGCTTGGGGTACATGATTGGCCACGGAGTTATCAAGCCTCAAATAAACAAGATTGAGGCCATTCAAAACTGACCCAAACCTTTGACTACTAAACAGGTAAGAGCATTATTGGGTATTACCGATGGTTAATAACTAATTTTGCTGGGAGATCGGCACCCTTGACCGATCTCTTAAAGGGAAAGAAGTCGGTCATGGTTCGGTGGAACCCTCAAGCGGAGGAAGCGCTCCAGTCCATGAAATTGGCATTGTGACGACAGCCGGTCCTCACCAGCCCCAACTTCAAGAAGGGCTTTATAGTGCAAACAGATGCTTCAGAGGTTGGCCTAGGAATGGTACTGTCGCAAGAGGAGAACGGAGAGGAACATCCTGTCACCTACTTGAGTAGGAAACTTACCCCGGCAGAGAAAAATTATAGCGTAGTGGAGAAGGAGTGTTTGGCCATTAAGTGGACCTTGAAGTCCCTACGCTATTATTTGCTCAGGTGACAGTTTCGCTTGGTGATGGACCATTCACCCTTGCTATGGATGAGGTATGCCAAGGAGAGGAATGCTCGAGTCACCTGATGGTTCTTGTCACTACAAAATTTTAGTTTTTCAGTGGAACATCGAGTTGGGAAGTCGCACGGGAATGCAGATGCTCTGTCACGGGCACCCTGTATGGTGACAAGTGTTCAACCCCTCAAGTTTGAACAGAGGGGGGGATATGTGAGGCAGTTAGGGGAATTATATGTGAGGTACGGTATGTATCCCCTAGGATGCTCATAGAGGCATATTGAACCCGCTGGAGTGTACTGCAATCACAGAAACACCTGTGGTTGCAGTGCAAAATAAAAGTAAAGTTTGGACTTGGTCAAACTATTTGATCAAGTCGAATTTAAGAAAACCCGGCATGGGCTTTTATTTTGGGAGTGGTCTACAGGTGGCTCAGGGTGTCACGGGTGTGTCAGAAATGACAGACAGTCGCACTGCAGTTAGTTGCAGAAGATCTCTACGTTTGGCATTACAGGTATCTTCTTAGAGGCTGTCTCTAGGACCCAGCGACTCCCTTCGTCTGGCTAGTTGACACCCTGTCTGGGTGTATAAATACCTGATGTGTTTCAGAGGGAGGTGCCGGCGATATTCATTCCTGCTTGTGAAGGCTTTAGCAAGATAAGTACTTCGTCCTCTGGACTAGTGCTCATTTCCTCCCTTCCCTATCCTTAGACATATGCCAGGGAAAGGGAAAGACATGGCGAGGCACGAGTGCGGCGATAGGTGAAGAGCCAATACAGGGACGTTAGGGGAGACAGGGTGACGCTAGATCAACTTAGGAGGTCTCCACTTCCCCCCTTTCCCTAGAGCCTGGGCTCTCTTTCCCTCCCTTGGCTGAGTCTAGGCTACGTCGCCTTCAGCAGGGGAATCGGTCAGTGGAGACGTACAGATCGGAATTCCGTACATGGGCAATAGATTCCAAGTGGAATGACTCTGCCTTTAAAAGTCAATTTTGTGAGGGGCTTACTGAAAGGTTGAAAGATGCCTTGGCAGTATATGACACCCCTCAGTTCTTGGAGGCTGCCATGTCGTTGGCCATACGTCTTGATAGACGCCTTTGGGATAGACATGTGAGACCACCTTCTCCGGGGCCTTCTTGTTGGAGGTTGTGTACCTCTGCCGGGGGAGCGGTCTGGGGTTAAGCCAGTTTTGGGGGAGGTGGAGGAACCCATGAGGTTAGGGGGTGTCTCTACATCATACATTTCCCCGGAGATTCGCAGGAATAAAGGCGTATGTTTTTTTTTGTGGGAAAAAGGGACATTTTGTTGGGACCTGTCCTGCAATTACTAAGCAAAAGGAGTCTCGATTAACTCTTGGTAGTCTGGAGTTGGATAAACAAGGGGTGCATTTGTTACCAACCTGCAGTTCCTGCTTTGTCCTGTCAGCAGAGGTGATGCTAGAGAGAAAACCCGAGAAAATTTCTGTGTTTGTTGACAGTGGAGCCGGTGTCAGCATGGTTGATGCTGAGTTTGTGAAAACTCATGGTCTTGCTTGCTGTGCTTTAGCTGAACCTATTTCCATTTTTACCACAGACTCGGCGCCACTTGCACAGAAAGCATTTACTCAGATTGTACATAATAAAATTGAGGGTGGGGTCAGTTCATTGTGAAATAACCCCTTGCTGTGTCCTGGACAATCTTCCCACACCGATTGTTTTGGGTATTCCTTGGCTTGTTAAACATAATCCGTTGATGGATTGGCAAACTGGGGATATTATTGAATGGGGAGATTACTGCCATGAGAACTGTTTAGATATTTCCCTTGCTACTGTCTCTACGGAAATATTACCTGCTTTTCTGTCTAGTTTTAAAGAAGTTTTTTTCTGAGAGGGGGTGTCAGGATTTGCCTCATCGTGCTTATGGCTGTCCTATTAACCTGGCCCCCCGGCGCTAAACTACTAAAATCCAGACTGTATAATCTTTCTGGCCCTGAGAGAGAAGCCATAGAGGATTTCATAGCGGAAAGTCTGGAGAAAGGACAAATCAGACCCTCATCTTCGCCCATGGCGGCAGGGTTCTTCTTTGTGAAGAAAAAAGATGGTGGTCTACGACCCTGTTTAGATTTCCGGGAATTAAATCAAATTACCATCCATGATCCATATCTCCCTTCTTCTGTTTCCTGAATTGTTCAGCCAGGTTGTAGGAGCTAATTTGTTCCTGCTCTCCGGCGAGGTGGTGATAGGGTTAAACTACTCCAGATGACTGAAGCTCGATGGATTTTAAAACTAAATACCAGATACCCAGCAGGACTAAATCTAAAACATGAATTGATGTATCTATATTAAAAAAGTTGGGACAAATTGAGGTATTTATTAATCATGAAAATAAAAAACATTCTGCATTTTTTTATTTTTTTTGCAGAGTGTTTTTTATTTTCATGATTAATCTAGGGGAGACTGCAAATAATAGTATACAAAACAAAACATGCTAATTACATTTTGTAATAATTTCAAGCCATTCTTATATGGTTTTAAAATAGAGATTAGTATTGGAAAAGTATGCCCTTGAAATTAAATGTTAGAACAGTAATTTTTAGAAAATAGGTAATTATATCTTTAGAAGCTCTTCTAGTTACAGATTTATTTAAATAGTGCATTAATTGTTTATTCAATGAATTCACAGATATAAAACTTGGGTAAAAAGTGATCAAATAATTGGTGCAGTACTAAGTGACAGTTCACATTGTAATACGCTTGTAGAGGATGGATGTACTATAGGGTTAAACTAGTGTTTAGATCACTGCTAGCCTTGAATTAATGATGCTGATATCACAGCTGATTTTGGTGGGTGTTACCCTTGGCAGCTTCCTTTGACTGTTTTCCTTGAAAAGTGCAACATTTATTCAGTATTTCATGCTATGACTAAGGGTCAAATATGATCTGAAACGCGTAAGCCTACATATGCTTTTATCTTCGTTGGATTTGTATTTTTTAACAATGGATTAAATACAGGCTTTTTTTAAATTTTTCTAAATCGTGTGCTGGAAAACTATTTTTTACTTTAATTGTAGAAGCTAAGGTATTCTCCAAGTTGTATTTAAGGGGGAGCCTACAACCTGGTTAGAATCAGAGAAGGGGACGAATGGAAAACAGCGTTCAATACCCCGGAAGGACATTTCAAGACTCTGGTTATGCCTTTTGGTTTGACTAGTGCACCTGGGGTATTCCAGCATTTTATAAATTATATTTTCCATCATTTGGTGGGGAGGTTTGTGGTGGTCTATCTGGACGATATTTTGGTTTACTCACCTGATTTTGAGACTCATCGGGGACATGTTAAGCAGGTGCTTCAGATATTAAGTGTTACGCTCACGCCCGGACTGACTGGTGTGAGCGTGATTAGTGATCCCACTGTACCATGAACCGAGGAGTGCCTGGAGGGGCGTAACTAAGTATCAACCCGATCCGACCAAGGTCGCACGGCGGCTTAGTCGACTCCGTGGACCAAGGAGGAACCGAGCAGAGGGACCAGGTGCGACTCCAGGTCAGACCCTGGTCACAGTTGTTGACCCCCACCGGGGAATGCAGGAACAGGCAGGTTAGACTGGCATACAGGCAGGTGGGTATTGGCAAGTACGGCTGGTATGCAGACAGGTGGGTACTGGCAAGTACGGCTGGTATGCAGACAGGTGGGTACTGGCAAGTACGGCTGGTATGCAGACAGGTGGGTACTGGCAAGTACGGCTGGTATGCAGACAGGTGGGTACTGGCAAGCATGGCTGGTATGCAGACAGGTGGGCACTGGCAAGCACGGCTGGTATGCAGACAGGGAGATACTGGCAAGCACGGCTGGTATGCAGACAGGGAGAAACTGGCAAGCACGGCTGGAGTGCAGACAGGGAGGTACTAGCAGGATGGAGCGCAGGCTGGATAGGGTCCAGTACAGACTGGGAGACAGGTACAGAGCTGCAGATGCAGTAGACAAGCAGAGTAAAGCGAAACCGCCGGAGCGGAGGACAAGGCAGAGCAGAGAGGAACTGCTGGTGCGGTGATCAAGCAGAGCGGAGCGAAAACCGCGGTGCGGTGGGCAAGGCAGAGCAGAGCGGAACCTTCGGAGCGGTGGACAAGGCAGAGCAGAGAGAAACCGCAGGTGCGGTGTACAAGGCAAATCAGAGCGGAACCGCCGGAGCGGTGGACAAGGCAGAGCAGAGAGAAACCGCTGGTGCGGTGAGCAAGGCAGAGCAGAGAGAAACCGCTGGTGCGGTGAGCAAGGCAGAGCAGAGAGAAACCGTTGGAGAGGTGGGCAAGTCAGAGCAGAGAGAAACCGCTGGATCGGTGAGCAAGTCAGAGCAGAGAGAAACCGCTGGATCGGTGAGCAAGGCAGAGCAGAGAGAAACCGCCGGAGCGGTGGGTAAAGCAGAGCAGAGGGAAGCCGTCGGAGCGGTGGGCAAGTCAGAGCAGAGAGAAACCGCCGGAGCGGTGGGCAAGGCAGAGAAGAGGGAAGCCGCCGGAGTGGTGGGCAAGACAGAGCGGAGCGAAACTGCAGGTACGGTGGACAAGGCAGAGAGGACAGGGCTTTGTTCACATGGAACAGACATGAAAATGCAGGAAGATGGCTAGAACACAGGAGGAAGATACGGAGGAAGGGAAAAGGGACAAGCAGAACCAGATACTTACAAGGTACTTCACATGAAGTAGTGAGTGGACACAAAACTCACAAACAGAAGTACAGAGACAACGACTTGGAGTTAGGTGCAGGTTCAGATACTGCAGGAAAAGGGAAGGTACGGACATAGAGACAAACAGGTAACAGGCTAGGATACAGTTCAGACAGGAACTGCTACTGCAATGAGATACAAGAACGAGCCTGGGTATACAGCTCCCAGAGTGGCGGGAACAGACTAGAAGTCAGAGATAACAGGTCTGGGAATGCAGCCCCCAGAATGGCGGAGACAGACTAGAAACAGGACAGGACCTGGCAATTCAGTAGCAAAGACTAACTGAGTGAAGGTGTTGCTCAGGCACCTCCTACTGGGTGGAGGGGGTTTAAATATCCAGTGACTCACAGCAATAGGCTGGAGACGCATTAGGGGTGCGCCCACAGCAGCTATAAGAATCAGGAAGTAACCGGGCCGCCGCCCTAAACAGTCAGTCAAGAGACATGCACATAGCATGAACTGGAGCAAGGTTTGTTGGCTGGACTGACAGGTAAGATTGCGATCTTGCATAGTGGGAGGTGGTGCACTATGCAAGCACGCCGCCAGGGATGTTACAGTACCCCCCCCCTTTACGCCCCCTCTTCTTCAAGCCAGCAAGGGTCTTCTGCAGAGAATTTGGAGGCCCATCCTTCTCTTCAAGAGGATTACCTCTTCTGTCCATTAGAGGAAACAAAACTGATCTCATCATCTTGGTGACTAGGATGCTTCCTCCTATCAAGCCATCCTCAGCAACAGATGAAATGGGTGAAGAACCAGGAACAGCACACAGGAAAGTCTCTCTTCATTTGTTATCAGGTAGCACCCTGGTGGAATCAGGAGACAACTGGAGGTCCTCCGCCTGGTTGGAGGGGTGCAGAGACTCGGGGGTAACCACCGTCTTGACGTACACTTTACCAAGCTTACTGGATGAAATGGACGGCGTACCAGGTACCGGGTGTAGGAAAGTCTCTCTCCATTTGTTATCAGGTAGCACCCTGGTGGATTCAGGAGACAACTGGAGGTCCTCTGCCTGGTTGGAGGGGTGCAGAGACTCGGTGGTAATCACTGCTTCGATGTACACTTTGCCAAGATTACTGGATGAAGTGGCGAAGTACCAGGTACAGGGTGTAGGAAAGTCTCTCTCCCTTTGTTATCAGGTAGCACCCCAGAGGATTCAGGAGACAACTGGAGGTCCTCCGCCTGGTTGGAGGGGTGCAGAGACTCGGGGGTAAACACCGCCTTGATGGACGTAGGACCAGATTTATTAGAGACGGAGGGTCCTTGCTTTAGGACCATCTTCAGACTGGTTTCAGAGATGACATGTCTGTAAGGCGGGACGGTACCTGAAGCCAGATCATTGGTACAATCGTCGAGACTGTGTGGGGACATCACCTCCGCTTCTCTTCCCTCGGAGACTTCAGCGCACAGCGAGTCAGCGACTAGCAGATCTGGTGAAGAAGAAGAAGAAACTGCTGACTGTCCTGAAGATGTGGGGACTGGACACCCCTTGTACCTCAGCAATCCCCCAAGATACACCATGCAGGATCTCCAGACCTGAGCGGGCACTAGATCTCTCGGCTCTGGACGAACTGTGGGTAAGCCAGTCAGCACCTGGAATGTGAACTTCTTCATGTGTAATGCTCCAATCTGGAGCTTAATTTGTACAGACATATTTTGACTGTTTCTGAGTAGGGCTCGTCCTTCTGCTGACAATGCCCAAACCAGCTTCTGGAGTTGTCGGATGGGAATCAGACACCGACTCTTCAAGGCTTTAAGCCCGAAACTTCCGGTTAATCCGAGGCCTTCACTTGCCACAGAGATAGTCATGGTCATCTGTGGAGAGAAAACACTAACGCCAAGGGCAGCCTTTCCTACAGGCCTAATGTCTTGGGATTCTCCAACCTTCGCTGGACAAAGACCGTCAGGGGGTCCCAAACCACCGCAGCGGGACCGCAATCAGATTTTGTGACTGAGTTCTGGCTACTGCTTTGCCTGACGAACATAGTCATCCTTCATGGATTCTGTGCAGAAAGTTCCCTCTACAAGCTGTGGAACAGAGGTCTTTTCCCCAGGACAGAACCTGGCGTGACGGTTTACCTCTACGCCTTGCACGTCTGGACTGCCTCTTGAGGTTGGGAAGAGAAGTATTCTGTGGAGCATAGTCATCCTGTGTGGATTCTGGGTGGGCAGCAGTCTATTCGGGCTGGAGGACTGGTAGGCTACCTACACACATTACCCATCGGGGCTGCTCCGGGATATTGGGAAGGGAAGCTTTAGCAGAGGCTTCAGGATTAGGGTCATCGAAGACCATTAGAAAGGCCACCAGGAAAGCCTGCAGGTCAAAGACGATAGGATCCCATGCTTCCCATAGGGGGGTGATCCATTTCAAGGCGTCACGGGCTAGGTAGGACATCATAAATGCCACTTTAACCTGATCGGTAGGAAAATAGTGAGCATAGAACTTAAAATGCAACATGCATTGCTCCACAAATGCACGGCTTCGTTTTGGATCCCCATAGTACCGTGGTGGATCCGCAGGAACGAGTGCTGATAGATCCATTTGGGCTGATGCGTAAATCGCCTGGGCCATAGGTTGAGAAATTTTTTTTTGTTGGTGCACGTATTCGCCAGACAAGGATTCAAAATGTCTCTGAGAGCGAAAGTCCGTGGGGCTCAATGGGAACCATGGCCTGAGCAAACTGTTACGCTCACGCCCGGACTGACTGGCGTGAGCGTGATTAGTGATCCCACTGTACCATGAACCGAGGAGTGCCTGGAGGGGCGTAACTAAGTATCAACCCAATCCGACCAAGGTCGCACGGCAGTTTAGTCGACTCCGTGGACCAAGGAGGAACCGAGCAGAGGGACCAGGTGTGACTCCAGGTCAGACCCCGGTCACAGTTGTTGACCCCCACCGGGGAATGCAGGAACAGGTAGGTTAGACTGGCATACAGGCAGGTGGGTATTGGCAAGTACGGCTGGTATGCAGACAGGTGGGTACTGGGAAGTACGGCTGGTATGCAGACAGGTGTGTACTGGCAAGTACGGCTGGTATGCAGACAGGTGGGTACTGGCAAGTACGGCTGGTATGCAGACAGGTGGGCACTGGCAAGCACAGCTGGTATGCAGACAGGGAGATACTGGCAAGCACGGCTGGTATGCAGACAGGGAGATACTGGCAAGCACGGCTGGAGTGCAGACAGGGAGGTACTAGCAGGTTGGAGCGCAGGCTGGATAGGGTCCAGTACAGACTGGGAGACAGGTACAGAGCCGCAGATGCAGTAGACAAGCAGAGCAAAGCGATACCGCCGGAGTGGAGGACAAGGCAGAGCAGAGAGGAACTGCTAGTGCGGTGAGCAAGCAGAGCAGAGCGAAAACCGCAGGTGCGGTAGGCAAGGCAGAGCAGAGCGGAACCGTCGGACTGGTGGACAAGGCAGAGCAGAGAGAAACCGCAGGTGCGGTGTACAAGGCAAAGCAGAGCGGAACCGCCGGAGCGGTGGGCAAGGCAGAGCAGAGAGAAACTGCTGGTGCGGTGAGCAAGGCAGAGCAGAGACAAACCGCCGGAGCGGTGGGCAAGTCGGAGCAGAGAGAAGCCGCCGGAGCGGTGGGCAAGTCAGAGCAGAGAGAAACCGCTGGAGCGGTGAGCAAGGCAGAGCAGAGAGAAACCGCAGGAGCGGTGGGTAAAGCAGAGCAGAGGGAAACCGCCGGAGCGGTGGGCAAGTCAGAGCAGAGAGAAACCGCCAGAGCGGTGGGTAAGGCAGAGCAGAGGGCAGCCACCGGAGCGGTGGGCAAGTCAGAGCGGAGAGAAACCACCGGAGCGGTGGGCAAGTCAGAGCGGAGCGAAACCGCAGGGGCGTTGGACAAGGCAGAGAGGACAGGGCTCTGTTCACATGGAACAGACATGAAAATGCAGGAAGATGGCTAGAACACAGGAGGAAGATACGGAGGAAGGGAAAAGGGACAAGCAGAACCAGATACACACAAGGTACTTCACATGAAGCAGCGAGTGGACACAAAACTCACAAACAGAAGTACAGAGACAACGAGTTGGAGTTAGGTGCAGGTTCAGATACTGCAGGAAAAGGGAAGGTACGGACATAGAGACAAACAGGTAACAGGCTAGGATACAGTTTAGACAGGAACTGCTACTGCAATGAGATACAAGAACGAGCCTGGGTATACAGCCCCCAGAGTGGCGGGAACAGACTAGAAGTCAGAGATAACAGGTCTGGGAATGCAGCCCCCAGAATGGCGGAGACAGACTAGAAACAGGACAGGACCTGGCAATTCAGTAGCAAAGACTAACTGAGTGAAGGTGTTGCTCAGGCACCTCCTACTGGGTGGAGGGGGTTTAAATATCCAGTGACTCACAGCAATAGGCTGGAGACGCATTAGGGGTGTGCCCACAACAGCTATAAGAATCAGGAAGTAACCGGGCCGCCGCCCTAAACAGTCAGTCAAGAGACATGCACATAGCATGAACTGGAGCAAGGTTTGTTGGCTGGACTGACAGGTAAGATTGCGGTCTTGCATAGTGGGAGGTGGTGCACTATGCAAGCACGCCGCCAGGGATGTTACATTAAGGGATAACAAACTTTGTGCCAAACTGGAAAAATGTGTTTTCGCTGTTCAAGAGGTGCAGTTTTTGGGGTATTTGTTGTCATCTTCAGGTTTTCGGATGGATCCAGAGAAGATTTGTGCAGTCCTTGATTGGGAACGTCCCGAGAACCTGAAGTCTCTACAACGTTTTCTGGGCTTTACTAATTTTTACCAGAAATTCATCCAAAATTACTCTGTTATTGTGAAACCCCTTACTGACATGACTAACATACTGACATGACGAATGGTCGGATGCTTCCCTCCAGGCATTTTCTTCCTTAAAGAATCATTTTGCCACTGCACCTATGCTCAGTCAGCCTGATGTTTCCCAACCCTTTATTGTGGAGGTTGATGTGTCGGGTGTCGGGGTTGGGGCTGTATTGCCTCAGGGTTCGTCCCCTGGTAAATGGCATCTATGCGCCTTCTTTTCTAAAAAATGCCTTCGGCTCCGAGAAATTATGATGTGGGTAATAGGGAACTTTTGGCGATCAAATTGGCGTTCAAGTAATGGCAACATTGGTTGGAGGGGGCTGTCTATCCTATTACTGTTATTACTGACCATAACAACCTGTCATATATCCAGTCAGCTAAACGTCTCAACCCTAGGCAATTCATATGGTTCCTGTTTCTTAGTAGGTTCAATTTTATTGTCACTTTTCGTCCAGGAGTAAAACATGTCAAGGCTGATGCTTTGTCCCGGAGTTTCCCTGGTGGTGGTGACCATAAGAACCCTGCCCCGATTTTACAGAAAGGGGTAGTCATTTCGGCACTGTATCCTGAACTGGAGGGTCAAGTGTTGGAGGCTTAGGGGGACGCCCCTGCCCCCTGCCCTTCGGGAAGGTTACTTGCACCATCTAATCTGCGCCGCAAAGTAATTAAGGAACATCATAACTCTGTGCTTGCTGGGCATTCAGGTGGTAAGGCAACCGCGGACCTCCTCTCTCGTCATTTTTGGTGGCCGGGGTTAATCGGGATGTGATTGAACACGTAGCTGCTTGTAGTATTTGCATGCGTTCTAAGGTTTCGCATACCCGTCCGTCTGGTACTCTTCTTCCACTACCTATCCCTAGTAGGCCATGGACACACTTGTCCATGGATTTTATTACTGACCTATCGGTTTCTGCAGGCACGGTGGTTTTGGTGGTAGTAGATAGGTTCAGTAAAATTGTTCACTTTGTCACATTGCCTGCACTTCCAAATGCCAAGACACTTGCTCAGGTGTTCATAAATGAGATCTTGAAGCTTCACGTGATTCCCTCCGATGTGGTGTCAGATCGGGGGAACCAGTTTGTTTCCAAGTTCTGGAAGGCATTCTGTTCTCGACTGGGGGTGCAGCTGTCTTTTTCCTCTGTTTCCACCCTCAGTCGAATGGTCAGACTGAGCATGTCAATCAGAATTTGGAGACCTACCTCAGGTGTTTCGTCTCCAAAAATCAGGAGGATTGGGCATCCTACTTACTGCTGGCAAAATTTGCCATTAATAATCATCGTCAATAGTCAACTGGCAGGTCACCATTCTTCGGTGCATACCGTTATCACCCACAGTTTGGTACCTTTAGTGGACGAAGAGCTTCAGGAGTTCCTGAGGAGGAACGGTTTGCTTCGTTGCTCTCCTCGGTATGGCAGGGTGTTCTGAGTAATTTATCATGGTAGACAGGTATAAACATATGGCTGACAGAAAACACTTGCCAGGTCCGGACCTGAATGTGAATGACTTTGTGTGGTTGTCTACCAGGAATATAAGATTGAAAGTTCCTTCTTGGAAGCTGGGACCTAGGTTTATTGGTCCCTATAAAATAACTGCCGTCATTAACCCAGCAGCGCTTCGTCTTGAACTTCCTCAGGCCCTTAAGGTCCATAACATGTTCCACAGGTCCTTACTCAAAAAGTATGTGGAACCTCTTAAGCCCTCACCTCTACCACCGCCCCCAGTAGTGATTGATGGTAATCTGGAGTTCCAGATTTTGAGGATTGTAGATTCTCATCTCCAACGTCATTCTCTACAATACTTGGTGCACTGGAAAGGCTATGGTCCATAGGAGAGGATGTGGGTTTCAGCGTCAGAGGTAAACACTCCCAGGTTGGTTTGCTCATTCCACACCTCTTATTCTGAGAAACCTGGTCCTGAGTGTCCAGAGGACACTCGTAGAGGGGGCGGGTACTGTCACAGGTGTGTCAGAAGTGACAGACAATCGCCCTACAGTTGGTTGCAGGAGATCTCTGCGTTTGGCATTACAGACATCTTTCTAGAGGCTGTCTCTAGGACCCACGGCTGCCTTCCTCTGGCTAGTTGACACCCTGTATGGGTGTATAAATACCTGCTGTGTTTCAGAGGGAGGTGCCAGCGATATTCATTCCTACTTGTGAAGGCTTTATCAAGAGAAGTACTTCGTCTTCTCTGGAGCTTGAGGACGTGTGCGCATTTGTCTGGAGTTCGTCTAAAGCTAAGCAATTTCTCCCTGTTTGTTCACCCCTGTTGTCTATAGTGTTTAGTGGAGATCGACTAGTGCTCATCTCCTCCCTGCCCTAGCCTTAGCCATACGCCAGGGAAACACAGGGCGAGGCACACGTGTGCCGATTGGTGAAGAGCCAATACAGGGACATTAGGGGAGACATGGTGACGCTAGATCAATCTAGGAGTTCTCCACTTCCCCCCTTTCTCTAGAGTCTGGGCTCCCTTTTCCCTCTTCCCTTTGTGTTGCACTAAGTCTTTCCCACACCTTGCGTGACACATGGCCGCAGATTCTATTCAAAAACCTTCAGCAAAGGTTTGGGTGTGTCAGTCTTTGGTTTGCAAGCTGCAGAGCAAGAGGCTCTGTTCTATAGAGGAGGCCTGTGTGAAGTGAGCCCCATGAAGGCAAAGCTTCTGACACACCTCGGAGTGATATTGCTGTGCAATCGCCCACGAAAATAATGTTTTGTTTGTATGGACTATTGTGGACAACCTGGCTGCGATCCATAGGATAAAGCTGCCTTCACTTTGTGAGTTTTTTGGACAATAAAATAAGTTTGACATTCTTGGGTCACTGCCTGTTAAATCGCACTGTGTCAACAGCGCCGCACTACAACATGTAAATATGGCCCTGCTGCTTGGCCTTTTTTTTTAATTCCATACAAACACTTTAATTATCTTACGTGAAATCCAATTGATCCAGGTATTCCTTGACCAGGTTCACCTTCTTCACCCTGGTAAAAAGAAAATGTTATATTTTTTTCAGGAGACAAAAAAACATGCCAGATCCTTATACAAATGACTTTTCTTCTGTAATGTTGCAGAAGATTGTCACGGTTTAATAATAACATTATGCCCAGTTGCATTGAGATCTCTCATAGAAGTGAATGGAGAGAGACACTTTCCCAGTAGCATTAGTGAGTCAGGTGACTACTGTTCTAGACATAGGTATGGGTCCTTGAGGTAGGACTAGGGGTACTTATGGCATATCCCACCCTGCTAAGATGAGGTTACCCCTTAATATTTATCAATAGATGAAAATAATACATTAGTCATACATCCGCTTCCCATCACATACCAGTGGCTTATTTCCTGCATTCCTAAGATTTGTGCATGACTAGAAGAGCTTCTAATTCTGCAGTGTATAACTAACAAAGTGTTGGTATTTAGTTAATAAAGCTTTGCTGTCATTGTGATAGATAACATATGTTGAAGTCCTGAAAAAGTAGCTTCTGATAGAGCAGTTTTAGGTGACTTTTTTATCCTTTCTTTGACATTTGCTGCCCCTGTGCAGATCCTGTTGGGTAATCAATGCATCTTCATTCTGTATTCTCACGCACAGTTTATGTGTCTCCATGGTGAACTACATGTCTCCAAACTATGTAGGCTAATTTAGCTATAGCAAGGAAGGTGTAAGTGTGACCCAGCCAATAAAACTATTAAGCCCCTTACTCCTTGTAGCAATATTACACTTTGTGTGTAATTTGAGGGGCAGTTATCAATTGTTTTAGTTGTTTTTGAAGCCTGACAATTTAGCTTCGATTCATCAAAGTATTTATACCTAATATAAAACTAGCATGAAACACTTTGAAAAGTCGCAACAGTTTTGCACAATACAAAGTTGCCAAAACTTTTAGCAACTTTGGACATTTTTCCACCAGTTTCAGTAGCTCCACCAAAAAGGGCAGAGCTGGGGAGGAGCCAGGGCAGGACATGGTACGGCTATGCCAGCCCATCAAATTCATTAAAAGTGGCGACCTTTAGACCAGTATTCCCCAACTCCAGTCCTCAAGTCCCACCAACAGGTCATGTTTTCAGGATTTCCTTAGTATTGCTCAGGTGATCATTGCATCACCTGCACAGGCAATAATTCCATCACCTGTGTAATAGTAAGGAAATCCTGAAAACATGACCTGTTGGTGGGCCTTGAGGACTGGAGTTGGGGAACCCTGCTTTAGACGGTCACATTAATTTCATAGTACATCCCAAATACCTACCAAATTGCCTTCCTCTCCAACTTCCTCTCCTCTGGTGCCTTGTGCATGGGGGAGCAGGCGCAAGGCACCACACTACTCTACAGAAACTTCCAATTACCACTAAAAAGCTCCACACCGCCACAACTCTCTACAGATGTCGCATCCCTCTGTAAGCAATTAATGGGTAGACATATGGAGATAAATGCACCTGGCAGTTAATGATAACAGTTATTTTTCTCCACACCACTCCATATTCACTAAAATAGACCATAGTAAATCGAAAATGGTTTCAGAACTCACTGCATATATTGCGATCTTTCCACTACTGAATGAATGGGTGCCACTCCACTGCTACCTGGCAGTACATAGGAAAGGACGAAGAAAAAGAGCTGGCACTTCCAAGAATATTAAAAATTCACTTTCTTTTATTAGTGCATTCGTCCAAAAAGTTACATGCATGGCTCCATATTGCACTTTTCCAGCTTAATAAACATCCTTAATGGGGTACTCCCAATCTCCAAGATCCTATCCCAATATGTAGTAGGTGTAATAGTAATAATATTAGCAAATACCTCCAATTAGAAATGTAGTATAGTATTTTTGATTCGCTGTTACTCTTACCTCATGTGCAGGCATCGTAGGACCTTAAGTATCCATGGTTACGACCACTAGCAACTAGCTAACTAACTGTGACTTTATCAGTGGACGTAACCATGGATACCTAAGGTCCTGCAATGCTTGCACATGAGGAAAGAGACATAGGGAATCAAAAATACTATACTACATTTCTAATTGGAGGTATTTGCTAATATTATTATTATTACACCTACTACATATTGGGATAGGATCTTGGAGATGGGAATACCCCTTTAACCCCTTAATAACATTTGACGTACTAATACGCGTCTGTGCCCTGGGACTTAAGAGCCAGACTCATATTAGTACGTCATGGCGATCGCGCGCGCACACAGGCTGTGCGGGCGCGATCGCCGCCGGGTGTCAGCTGATTGTCACAGCTGACACCCGGTACTATGTGCAGGGAGTGGTCCTGCACCGCTCCCAGCACATTAACCCCCGCTATGCTGCGATCGAAGTCGATCGAAATCGATCGCGGCATTGCGGGGGCAAGGGGAGGTGATCGGCGATACTCACCTCCTCTTCCGGCTTCCAGCGCAGACTGCAGCGGCTTCCCGGGTGTTGCCATGACGACCCGATGTCGTCATGACAACATCCGGGTCACCAGAGAGCAGGAAGATTGCTTGGACATGCGCAGTGCATCTCCAAGCAATCTTAACACTGTGCACTTCTGACAGCCTGCATGGCATAGGGATGGTGCTCCATTCCTATGCCATGCAGGCGATCAGAAAAAAAAAGTGAAAGTCCCAGAGTGGGACAAAGTAATAAGGTGTACAAACTGTCTGAAAGTGGAAAAAAAAAAAAAAATGTGCAAAAATATTATAAAAAAATAAAAAAAATAATACACCAAAAATAAAAATATAATGTACCCATCAATAAATATTATTATAAAAAAAATAAAAAAAAAACAATAAAAGTACACATATTTGGTATCGCCGCGTCCGGAACAGCCTGACCTATAAAACTGTCCCACTAGTTAACCCCTTCAGTGAACATGGTAAAAAAAAAAAAAACGCAGCAAAAAACAATGCTTTATCACCATACCGCCAAACAAAAAGTGGAATAACACGCGATCAAAAAGACGCATATAAATAAAAATGATACCGCTGAAAACGTCATCTCGTCCCACAAAAAACAAGCCACCATACAGCTCCATCAGCCGAAAAATAAAAAAGTTTCAGCTCTCAGAATAAAGCGATGCTAAAAAATATTTTTTTCTATAAAATAGCTTTTATTGTGTATAAGCGCCAAAACATAGAAAAATTATACAAATGTGGTACCGCTGTAAACGTACTGACCCAAAGAATAAAGCTACCTCATCAATTTTACCACACGCGGAACAGAATAAAAAAAAAAAAAACAAAACAATTCCTGAATTGTTGGTTTTTGTTTATTCTGCCTCCCAAAAATCGGAATAGAAAGCGATCAAAAAATGTCACGTGCCTGAAAATGGCACCAATAACAACGTCAAGTCATCCCGCAAAAAACGAGCCGTCACATGACTGTCTGCCAAAATCTGGAAAAATTATAGCTCTCAAAATATGGCGATGCAAAAATTAGATTTTACAAAAAATGCGTCTTTTAGTGTGTGACAGCTGTCAGTCATAAAAACCCCATATGATTCTGGCATTGCTGTAATCACACCGACCCGAAGAATAAAGTCGTCTAATCACTTATACCGCACAAGGAACGGCGTCAAAAATAAACTCTTGGGTTAGGATTGGGCTAGGGTTAGGGCTGGGTTTGGGGCTAGGGTTGTGCTGGGGCTAGGGTTGTGCTGGGGCTAGGGTTGTGCTGGGGCTAGGGTTGTGCTAGGGCTAGGGTTGTGCTAGGGCTAGGGCTGGGGTTGGGATTTTTTTCAAAAGTAAGAAAAAAAGATGACGATATGGTGACTAGTGTTGAGAGCAAGTGCTCGCTACTTGAGTTTGCATCGGGTGCTCTGGTATGCATTAAGTATCGTGGGTATTTGAGTGACATGCTCGAGTCTCTGCCCCATATGCTTCGCGTCCAAAAAACTTTACGGGGATTGCCTGCCATGCACGAGCGATCCCCGCATGTTTTTTTTTGGGTGCCTAATAACCGTGAAACATGCGGAGCAGGGACTCGAGCATGTCACTCAAGCACACGCTGTACATGGTGCATACCTGAGTACCCGATGCAAACTCAAGTAGCGAGCACTTGCGCTCAAGAATAATGACAACTTATTCAATATGATGACCTAATGTAAACAAATTCTGTGCCGTACCTCTGGGTTCAAAATGTTCACTATACACCTTAATAAAATCCTTGAGGGGTATAGTTTCCAAAATGGGGACACTTGTGGGGGAGCTCCACTGTTTAGGCACATCACGGGCTCTCCAAACGCGACATGGTGTCCGCTAACAAATTGAATGGAAAATCGGCTCAAATTGTTAGCGGACGCCATGTTGCGTTTGGAGAGCCCCTGTGTGCCCAAACATTGGAGCCCCCCCACAAGTGACCCCATTTTGGAAACTAGACCCCCCAAGGCACCTATCTAGATGCATAGTAAGCACTTGGAACCCCCAGGTGCTTCACAAATTGATTTGTAAAAATGAAAAAGTGAAAAAAAAAAACACTTTTACATTTTTATGAATCAATTTGTGAAGCACCTGGGGTTCCAAGTGCTCACTATGCATCTAGAAAGGTGCCTTGGGGGGTCTAGTTTCCAAAATGGGGTCACTTGTGGGGGAGCTCCAATGTTTGGGCACACAGGGACTCTCTAAATGCAACATGGTATCCGCTAACAAATTGAATGGAAAATCGGCTCAAATTGTTAGCGGACACCACATTGCGTTTGGAGAGCCCCTCTGTGCCCAAACTTTGGAGCTCCCCCACAAGTGACCCCATTTTGGAAACTAGACCCCCCAAGGCACCTATCTAGATGCATAGTAAGCACTTGGAACCCCCAGGTGCTTCACAAATTGATTTGTAAAAATGAAAAAGTGAAAAAAAAAACACTTTTTCATTTTTATGAATCAATTTGTGAAGCACCTGGGGTTCCAAGTGCTCACTATGCATCTAGAAAGGTGCCTTGGGGGGTCTAGTTTCCAAAATGGGGTCACTTGTGGGGGAGCTCCAATGTTTGGGCACACAGGGACTCTCCAAATGCAACATGATATCCGCTAACAAATTGTCGGCTCAAATTGTTAGCGGATATCATGTTGCATTTGGAGAGTCCCTGTGTGCCCAAACATTGGAGCTCCCCCACAAGTGACCCCATTTTAGAAACTAGACCCCCCAAGGCACCTTTCTAGATGCATAGTGAGCACTTGGAACCCCAGGTGCTTCACAAATTGATTCATAAAAATGAAAAAGTGTTTTTTTTTTCACTTTTTCATTTTTACGAATCAATTTGTGAAGCACCTGGGGGTTCCAAGTGCTTACTATGCATCTAGATAGGTGCCTTGGGGGGTCTAGTTTCCAAAATGGGGTCACTTGTGGGGGAGCTCCAAAGTTTGGGCACAGAGGGGCTCTCCAAACGCAATGTGGTGTCCACTAACAATTTGAGCCGATTTTCCATTCAATTTGTTAGCGGATACCATGTTGCATTTAGAGAGTCCCTGTGTGCCCAAACATTGGAGCTCCCCCACAAGTGACCCCATTTTGGAAACTAGACCCCCCAAGGCACCTATCTAGATGCATAGTGAGCACTTGGAACCCCTAGGTGCTTCACAAATTGATTCGTAAAAATGAAAAAGTGTTTTTTTTTTCACTTTTTCATTTTTACGAATCAATTTGTGAAGCACCTGGGGGTTCCAAGTGCTCACTATGCATCTAGAAAGGTGCCTTGGGGGGTCTAGTTTCCAAAATGGGGTCACTTGTGGGGGAGCTCCAAAGTTTGGGCACAGAGGGGCTCTCCAAACGCAATGTGGTGTCCGCTAACAATTTGAGCCGATTTTCCATTCAATTTGTTAGCGGATACCATGTTGCATTTAGAGAGTCCCTGTGTGCCCAAACATTGGAGCTCCCGCACAAGTCACCCCATTTTGGAAACTAGACCCCCCAAGGCACCTATCTAGATGCATAGTGAGCACTTGGAACCCCTAGGTGCTTCACAAATTGATTCGTAAAAATGAAAAAGTGTTTTTTTTTTCACTTTTTCATTTTTACGAATCAATTTGTGAAGCACCTGGGGGTTCCAAGTGCTCACTATGCATCTAGAAAGGTGCCTTGGGGGGTCTAGTTTCCAAAATGGGGTCACTTGTGGGGGAGCTCCAAAGTTTGGGCACACAGGGGCTCTCCAAACAGAACATGGTGTCCGCTAATTATTCAAGCAAATTTTACAATCAAAAAGTCAAATGGCGCTCCTTCCCTTCCGAGCCCTGCCGTGCGCCCAAACAGTGTTTCTTCCCCAAATATTGGGTATCTGCGTGCCCAGGGGAAATTGCACAACAAATTTTGGTGTCCATTTTTTCTTGTTACCCCTGTGAAAATAAAAAAAATTGGGTCTAAAGTAACATTTTTGTGAAAAAAGTTAAATGTTCATTTTTTTCTTCCACATTCAAAAAATTCCTGTGAAGCACCTGAAGGGTTAATAAAGTTCTTGAATGTGGTTTTGAGCACCTTGAGGGGTGCAGTTTTTAGAATGGTGTCACTTTTGGGTATTTTCTGTCATAAAGACCTCTCAAAGTGACTTCAAATGTGATGTGGTCCCTAAAAAAATGGTTTTATAAATTTTGTTGGAAAAATGAGAAATCGCTGGTCAACTTTTAACCCTTATAGCTCCCTAACAAAAAAAAATTTTGGTTCCAAAATTGTGCTGATGTAAAGTAGACATGTGGGAAATGTTATTTATTAACTCTTTTGTGTGACATATCGCTCTGATTTCAGGGCTTAAAAATTCAAATTTTGAAAATCGCAAAATTTTCAAAATTTTCGCCAAATTTCCGTTTTTTTCACAAATAAACGCAATTGATATCGAAGAAATTTTTCCACAATCATGAAGTACAATATGTCACGAAAAAACAGTCTCAGAATCAGGGGGATCCGTTGAAGCGTTCCAGAGTAATTACCTCATAAAGTGACAGTGGTCAGAATTGTAAAAATTGGCCCGGTCATTAACGTGCAAACCACCCGCGGGGCTTAAGGGGTTAATTGTAGAGAGATACCTCTATACTATGGTCAAATTGCAGTCCCATCTCTTAATATATGCCTCCAAGAGCTAGCAAAAATATTGTCTCAATACCGACCTAGGCAAGCGTAAATTAGATACAATGGATTTATTTCTTGATAAAAATGCTTTCTAGTGTCTCTTGGACCTACCAGTTTGTGGTGTTATGGAGATAGAACTTCCCTGATCATTTCTTATCCTGGATCCATGCTTTATACAGTCACCCTTCAGCTCAAGTACAATACAATTGACGCGCCCCCTGGGCCGTGGGGTACTCGGTGCCGGGCCGGTCGTTGCTAGGGTAGGTGTCACAGTGACGGTGACCCAGTCCGTGACCCAGGGCGGTCAGTAAAAAGGGGATATTTACAGGGGATTTATAGTTTTTATATACACTTCGTGACCCCACCTGTGGTATGCGGCTATATGGAGCCGCCACTGCGGAGCAGGTCCTCTGGAGCTGTTGTTAATGCAGCCGAGTTGGTTCAGCTCTCCACAGGTAGAGCTTAGCTCCAGGGCTGTGCTGAGATGTTATGGATACTGCGGTGTAGTGCAGGGAGTGATGAAACAGTAGTAATTCACGGAGACAGGGGGGGCAGTCTTCAGAGTTTACTCACAGTTGTTGCAATCCAAGTTACAGGTACCGCTGTAACTTCCCACGTCGTCCTGTGCTTACTCAAGGAGGGGTTCAGCAATCCCTCAGGTAATTCAAGAGCACTTAACGGGACCCCCTTCTGTGTGCCTTCCTCAGTCGTCTTCCTGCGCTGGCTCTCACCCTCCTGCCCTGTGCCTCACAATCAGTGTCCCAATCCGGTAGCCTCGGGTCTTGTCGGGCGACTTGCAGTCCCCTGGACCCTCTGTGGCCACCTTTTCGGCGATGTAATTGTGGCTATGGCAACCGCACCTTAAAAGTACAGAAGCGTCCGGTTTCTAGCTGAGCCTTGTAGTTCTCCACTAGTTTAGGGGCCGGTCCCCTCTCTGCGGCCTGATCACTCCACGTTCCTGCAGATTCAGGCGTACGGGTGGCCTCCAGCACTTCCCGTACCCCTAGGATCCCCTCATTCCTCCTGGAGCCTTCCTTCCTGCTCCTCTCCTCTCTTCAGTCTGTCCTGGGCCTCTCTCACTAGGCCCTGCTCCTGAGCAGAGCTCCTGCTGAGCTCCTGCTCCACACACTCTCCTCCTCTGACTGAACACACTCTCTCAAGATGGCTCCCCTTTTTATACACCTACTGAAGTGCTCCCCTAAACTACGTTCTCCACCAACACCCACTACATGGTTCCAATATCCAGCCAGGGACCAGGGACTGTGCTCTCCCTTAGGAGCAATCTTGCCCAGCCCCCACTGAAGGGAATGTGTTGGATGCAGGTGTTAGGGTCCCAGGCAACACTCTATCCTTACCTGAGAGTGAGATACCACACCTCTGGGTGAGATGCAGTACCTCTGTGGCAACTGAACCCACAGAGGCGCCACACAATGGTTTCTCATACAACCCAGCCAGGAGAGAAAACATATATAGGAATATATTACCTAACTTTTATTAGAATAAGGTTAAGATGGAACTAAGCTTAAATATAAAATAAATAAATGAAGGTGATTTATAAGTACTGTGATAGGAGTGATCTATAAGGCAAAGTGCAGTTGTGGGAAAGAGTATGTGGGAAACACTCTGTGGAAATTCAGGAGGAGGGTGGGAGAACATTAGGGAAACACATGAATAATAAACATGGAGGTGATTTTAGGGCCATCAAATTAATTTATGGACATTGATGTGGTTAAACCACCAAAGAGAGGGGAGATTTGGATAAACTACTGTTGTAAAGGGAGAATTGGAAATTTCATCTTCGTACATCCACACCCTATGGCCTTAATGAACAACTAAATTTTAGCTGTTTTTTCGTAAAATTTGCTTTCCTCCCATCTTGTTTTCCACTAGCCACATAATCTTGGTGGTACTGTTTCATTAACATGATAAATCCTAAATTAACTCTAGTAAACTCTCTCATAAGCTCGAATAAGTAGGCAGCGTGAACATAAATGTAGATGGCAGATGCCCTTAGACCTGAAATAAAACAGCAACGTGGATGTCCATATAAATCACAGAGACCCCTAGAAAATGTTCACAAAAATCCTTCAAACCACTAAGCCACTGCTTCTCATTGGTTAGATACACCATAAATAGCTTGCATGTCAGCCCTAGCATTACCCCTCAGAAGAAGCTGATCGTGAGGGGTGTTCCTTGGCCGAACTGCCACACTGGTTTGCACCTTCAAATATCCAACATTAATGTTATGCTGCCATGTTTTGTATGACTGTATGTTTCTCAGTATGTGCATCTCCTCCAGATCTTTGGAGTGCCTTGTGATCTCTGTGCGCACCTCCTTACACCTAACTATTAGGGTCTTTGACCTACAATACTTGATTATGTATAGGTGTATTTCAGTCTAGCTAGCATGATTATACCATTATATGCATAGTGATTCTTTTTTCTATATTAATCTCTTGTGTTGTCCATAATCTACCAGTTGGTAGAATATCCTTTTTCTATGATATTTATGGATGGGCATTGATCTCCCTGTTTGAACAAAATGAGTCATAATGTATTCTCTTGGCAGCTGTTATACATACTCCTAAAAGGTGTCTAGTGTGGCGTTATTCTGTTTTAACATCTTCTTTTATCTTTTTTATATGTGTGTTCTGTATTGTATTAAGTTATCTAATAAAATGTATACATTTTATTGATTTTGGTTGTTATACTCCGTGGTTAATATAGGATTTATTTATCATTTTGAGTGCCTTATTATATAAGTCCGCTTATAGGCTCCTTCATTAACATGATGCTGCTTTTTAAATTAATCCCCTTTTTCTGTTCCCTGCTCTCTACAATCCCCCTTTCTCATTTCCTACCTTATTATGGTCATTAATTGCATCTACAATAGGCCATTGATCACTCATGGTTTTCTTATTTCTATTTAGTGATTCAGTAGTCTATATCTAAATTGCAATATGTTTTGTGTTTATTCTTATTGTCCTTCTCACACACCTATCCCATTTACATCATAGTATTTCGCATTTTTGTTCCTCTATTCTTGTTGTCTATTATATATACTGGCCCTATTGGCACCCGCTGCTAAGGGAACACACTTTTGCTTCAAGTACCGAAAATTGCTTTAGGTAGACATGTGTTGCTATGATGACGCACTTATTAGGTCATGCCCCTTGCCGACTGCATCATAGTCAATGTCATGCTTCAACCAGTGGGAACTTTCCCGGAGTGACGCTGGATGCATCAGCATGTAAGCAGACCCTAGACAAGCCTACCAACATGGCATGTCATACAGGTGCGTTGCCAAGGAAACGTGCGAATCTCGCAATGTTGTGAGAACCTCAGTGAGGGGATATTTTGACATACTCCCTCACTGACGTCAGACGCCCAGGCTGGGGGAGAGGATACTCACTCTATGTATACCCTCTATGGACAAATGTACCCTCATATCATACATTTATTTAGGCTGTACAGCACTCTCATTGCCATATCAAGGGTTTCCTGTCACTGTATGTCCCTGTTGTGAATCCCCCTGGAAACAGAGGTATTGTTTAGCATGTGGCAGGACGACACTTGGGTACTGCCCTTGTGAGGGTGGGAGCTTTTACATGGGGCACAACAGGGTATTTAACTTATGGAGCATTTTTGACCCATTGTCCCCTGATCTCATTGAATAGTGACATATCATCGCAAGGACGGATTGTGTGAGATCTTACCATTATTTACATGAGCACTTTTACAGTTGGGCACTTTCATACTATAGTACAATTTACTGCTATGTGTTACTAGTATCTCAGGACTCGCCCATATTTGTTTTGTTATTGTATATTTAGATTTAACTACTTCTTGTCCTTATTTTAATAAAAGTTAGGTTTTATATTCTTATGTATCTTTTCTCTCCTGGCTGGGTAGTATCATATATATTTTGAGAGATTGGAAACCTCTATTACCACCAGGTGTTCACATTTATGCTGTTCATTACAATGGTTTCTCCTCAGACTCCTTTTCCATCAAAACAGGCTGCTCCCTTTCTCCTCTACTATTTTTACTTGCTATCTAATCCTTGGCTATCAGCCTTCGCCTTCATTCAAACATTATGCTCAAACTGCACAACTGGCCCAACTAACATTATATCAATACATCCTATGAACCACCTCTTTGGCTTTCCCTGGAAACCCATGAATGCCACCCATATGGTACCTTAATATGGCTCTTCCCAACTCAACGTAAACATTTGTCAAATCCTATAATGTCCCAATTCACTTAAAATCTGGATTACTTAAAATACTTTTCAGCCCTTATCTTTACCTTTTTACTTTTAGCACCCTTGTGGGTTAACACTCAACTCCCTCCAGGCTCAGAATCCCCCCAAGCATTCCGTGCATGGATAATAGCTGGGCTTCACCACCTATTAATATAGTTGGTATCATTCCATTTCCTCCTCTCCAAGAAAAATGTAATCTCCCCTCTACAGAAGTGTTTTGATACTTGCTGCTCAAACATTTAATCACGTCGTTATTGTGGAACATAATTCCACCATGCTTTTTACCCCATTTGAACAGAGATGCCTCCTAAATCTTCACGCTCTGGTCATTATCTCACTCTTCTATACTCGTTGAAACCATACTACCCACAAACGTAATCTTACCTACACCTCCCACTGGGAATCTGATATTGGTACCACTTTAACCGACACAGACCGGACATAAATCTGGTCCTCTACCACAAGTGTCTTACTCAACACGTTGATGCTGGAAACAAATTCTAAAGTTAGGATGAGCTGGTATCCTGACTCTGGTTGGAGTAGCCAAAGCTGTTCCTAACTACTCATTTCAGTGCTTCAGTGACTGTAAATCTACAGGTGACACGTACCATATATGTTGGCTTTTCCCCAAAGCACGTAGGCTCTGGATTAGTGTATGCTTCCTCATTATTTCAGTCACAGGTCATAACCTAAAGAAAAACCCCATGTGAGGCTTTGCTAAACAAACATTCACAATATCCCCTAATATTTCCACACCCTTATTTCCTTTATTTTTCTAGCTGCTAAACAAACTATCACCACAACTTGCAGAAAACCTGGGTTAGACCTCTTGGAAATTAAAAGACCAATCTTCTGGTATATGATCAATGAAAAACTATCAGTTATACTAACAGACAAGCTACATAATATCTGGTCCTCCTGGACAGAATACAGAATCCATACTCCTTTTGTCACACCATCACTATTCTTATATGTTCTGTCAAACCCTGATTTCTCTTTATAAACTACATCCATTGGGCAGAACTCGACTCCCTCTCTGGTTGACCCTGCCCTCCCATCATTTCCTTTCCCTCAGCCATTCCCCTTAATGCTCTTCTTTTCACAATTCCTAAACAAAATATTGTACTTTGTTATCTTGATGCATTTTTACTCTGACTTTAAAACTTTCAATAAAAATCTGTTAAAAAAAAGTTACTCTAGTTCTTCACTGGAGAAAAATTTCTGGTAAGGCACACAAAGACGCCCACCAACTGATAAGATCGCCAAATTCATTAAGTGAATTACGCCTTTTAATGAATTTGGTACATCTCAGTCCTGCATGCACCTTTTTTAGATTGGCTTACGAAACACTGGTCTTAATGAAACAGGGCCATAGTGTTACATCTGACTAAGACACTGATGGTTAATCGGCCAAACTATTTGGTCCTCAAATATGGTCTTTAACTCCTTCTAAGAGCCTCACATTACATTTAGCCAGGGCTGAGTAAGAGGGTAGGTGCACACAGTCGTTTACACGGCAGTACAAAAAAGGGCTTATTCACAACATCATATTTTACTTCATTGTTACAATTGCAGGTTTAGGGACCAGCAGTTATTAATTGTGGCCTTACCACAAATACGGCAGTTATATGGTTATGCGAATAACCTTTATGATCCAGCACAGCACTCAGTACACAGGGACACTCATGTCTAATTATATTCTAGGTTGACTTCCAACTTGACTTACACTGAGGGCACATCAGGCTGATATAGGAGCCATGTGACTTTAATAGAAATCAAAAAGCCTTATTGTCATCTGCTGATTGACCGCAATCAAACGGAATCAAGATGCCTTAAGAATGTTGAAGGGGAAACAGATTTGAACGTGAGACCCAGTCAGGTGACGTCCAGTGAGGCGTTTTCAAATATAACGGTCGAGGTGATTTCGGCGCCAAGCTGCAGAGAGAAGGAGACGCATGCTGGATGCGCTGAGGAAACCAGCCTGACAAGTCGGAGTCAGAGACCAGCGAGGCAGGACAGGGGGACGCCGATGAACAAATGCCGGATTCACCGCAGAGATACCCCGAGTGCCGAGGCCGCTGAGGAGAGCCGGGATCTGCTTGTGGTACTGAGTGACTTCACAGTACCCGACATTGCCCGTCAACCGACAAGGTCTGGACCCCGCTATCCAAGGCGTGAGAGACCGCCTCCAATGGCTGAGCAAAGGGGAGATAAGAGAGAACTGCGTCAGAGGAGTCACACCAGCAGAAACAGAGGAGCTGCATTGTTGAACAGGGCCGTCACTTCAATTGATCATCCACGGTGCCGGGGGCAGTGGGGTTTAGGATGTCAGGTTGGGAGGGGGACGGGCGAAGTGGAAAAAGCTAAACTGGATTTAATTGACTTTGTTAGAAAAAGACTTGCAGCCTAGCGGGAATAACCGGTGACCCCTGCTAGGGCCATTCACAGAGTTAAAGAACTGCCGTGGTGACTCCCACACCAGGGAGCATCACATTATTTTGGGAGATTGTTCATTGTTATTGTAAATTACCTGCTCATCCTTGTTACTAACCTCTTGTTTAAAGCCTGGTTATATATATATAAATTGTTTTTACACAGCTCTGACTGCCCTCACTTCGTGTCTCTGCGCGTTGCATTTCTGACACCTGCTTTACATTTAGACCCAGAGAAATTAATTGATCATCCCTGGGCTAAGTGCAATTGGTAATAGGGCAATTAATAAAAGGCTCCAAGCTGATGGCAAAATAGGTAATCTGCCCCTAAGCCCTACTGCACTGAAGGATGGAAGTACGGCTTTGTTTCTTTCCCAGCCGCTACTCAAACATTATGTTACAACTAGAGATGAGCGTTGTTCTACTCGAACTGTTCGCCAATCTCAAATTCGAGCTGTTTTGGGCGGTGTTCGAGCCGTTCGGCGAACACGAACAATTTGAGAAAAATTCGGCTGTTCGAGGTTATGTTCGATAACTGTTCGTGCACCAAAATCATAACTGGATTTTTTCTCAGTAATGATGAAAATTAATGTTAATACGCAGTTTGAGTGTACAGCGGGGTGGGGGGAGGGGCAGGGGATGGATCTCTGCAGGAACAATGAAGATCTCCATTTTTTTTTCTCTTTCCCGCATTTGCAGTGGGGAGGTGCAATCTGTCAGCCTATCAGCAGCGCACACACGGAGCGAAGTGCTTTTTTTCACACAAGCAAGGGCATGTGTCATTGGCAGTGTATGTCACATGTCCTTGCCCTATAAGACCAAGCCATTTTCCCCGTCGCCACCATTTTCTCACTGCTGCAGCTGCGTGTTAGACGGCACCGCTGTTGCTGTGTGCGCTATACCTTGTTAATTTCAAGCCAATTTTCGCACAAATATACAGATAGCTTGGGAGTAGGGAATAGTTGTGATTGCAGTCCTTTTAAGGACTAGGTTACAGCATTTCCTACGACTTTTATCAGGGAGGTCTGTGCTCTTAAATAGATAGGTTGTGGGAGTAAAGACTAATTGTAATTGCAGTCCTTTTCAGGACTAGGTTACATCAGTTCCTATCAGTTTTTGCCAGGCAGGTCTGTGCCAGTGCTGTGCAAGTTTTTTTCACAGCATTTGGCTGAATCTAGCAAAGCTAATCCTTTTTGGCCTATTGCAGAGTGTGTTAGTCAGTGGAGTAGCCTATCTGTGTTGCAAGATATAACACCTGTGTATAGAATACCAATTTTTTTACTGCACCTAGTGAAGTAAAATCTTTTGGGCATAGCATCATTCTATTAGTCCATCTATACTGACCTCCATCAGGTTGCAAACTGAATATAATTTTTTTCTGCATCTAGCTCTGAAAAAATATTTGGGCTTCTAGCAGTGTGTGGGACTTGGTCTATTAGTCCATCTATACTGACCTCCATCAGGTTGCAAATTAAAAATAATTTTTTTCTTCATTTAGCTCTGAAAAAATATTTGGGCTTCTAGCAGTGTGTGGGACTTGTTCTGTTAGTCCTTCTATACTGACCTCCAGCAGGTTGCAAATTGAATATAATTTTTTTCTGCATCTAGCTCTGAAAAAATAGTTGGGCTTCTAGCGGTGTGTGGGACTTGGTCTATTAGTCCATCTATACTGACCTCCATCAGGTTGCAAATTAAAAATAATTTTTTTCTGCATCTAGCTCTGAAAAAATATTTGGGCTTCTAGCAGTGTGTGGGACTTGGTCTATTAGTCCATCTATACTGACCTCCATCAGGTTGCAAATTAAAAATAATTTTTTTCTGCATCTAGCTCTGAAAAAATATTTGGGCTTCTAGCAGTGTGTGGGACTTGGTCTATTAGTCCATCTATACTGACCTCCATCAGGTTGCAAATTAAAAATAATTTTTTTCTGCATCTAGCTCTGAAAAAATATTTGGGCTTCTAGCAGTGTGTGGGACTTGGTCTATTAGTCCATCTATACTGACCTCCATCAGGTTGCAAATTAAAAATAATTTTTTTCTTCATTTAGCTCTGAAAAAATATTTTGGCTTCTAGCAGTGTGTGGGACTTGTTCTATTAGTCCTTCTATACTGACCTCCAGCAGGTTGCAAATTGAATATAATTTTTTTCTGCATCTAGCTCTGAAAAAATAGTTGGGCTTCTAGCGGTGTGTGGGACTTGGTCTATTAGTCCATCTATACTGACCTCCATCAGGTTGCAAATTAAAAATAATTTTTTTCTGCATCTAGCTCTGAAAAAATATTTGGGCTTCTAGCAGTGTGTGGGACTTGGTCTATTAGTCCATCTATACTGACCTCCATCAGGTTGCAAATTAAAAATATTTTTTTTCTGCATCTAGCTCTGAAAAAATATTTGGGCTTCTAGCGGTGTGTGGGACTTGGTCTATTAGTCCATCTATACTGACCTCCATCAGGTTGCAAATTAAAAATAATTTTTTTCTGCATCTAGCTCTGAAAAAATATTTGGGCTTCTAGCAGTGTGTGGGACTTGGTCTATTAGTCCATCTATACTGACCTCCATCAGGTTGCAAATTAAAAATAATTTTTTTCTGCATCTAGCTCTGAAAAAATATTTGGGCTTCTAGCGGTGTGTGGGACTTGGTCTATTAGTCCATCTATACTGACCTCCATCAGGTTGCAAATTAAAAATAATTTTTTTCTGCATCTAGCTCTGAAAAAATATTTGGGCTTCTAGCGGTGTGTGGGACTTGGTCTATTAGTCCATCTATACTGACCTCCATGAGGTTGCAAATTCAAAATAATTTTTTTCTTCATTTAGCTCTGAAAAAATATTTGGGCTTCTAGCAGTGTGTGGGACTTGTTCTATTAGTCCTTCTATACTGACCTCCAGCAGGTTGCAAATTGAATATAATTTTTTTCTGCATCTAGCTCTGAAAAAATAGTTGGGCTTCTAGCGGTGTGTGGGACTTGGTCTATTAGTCCATCTATACTGACCTCCATCAGGTTGCAAATTAAAAATAATTTTTTTCTGCATCTAGCTCTGAAAAAATATTTGGGCTTCTAGCAGTGTGTGGGACTTGGTCTATTAGTCCATCTATACTGACCTCCATCAGGTTGCAAATTAAAAATAATTTTTATCTGCATCTACAGTACCTCTGAAAAAATATTTGGGCTTCTAGCTGTGTGTGGGACTATTTGTATTAGTCCATCTATACTGACCTCCATCAGGTTGCAAACTGAATATATTTTTTTCTGCATCTACCTCTGAAAAAATATTTGGCCTTCTAGTAGTGTGTCGGACTTTCTCTATTAGTCCATCTATACTGACCTCCATCAGGTTGCAAATTAAAACTAATTTTTATCTGCATCTACAGTACCTCTGAAAAAATATTTGGGCTTCTAGCTGTGTGTGGGACTATTTGTATTGGTCCATCTATACTGACCTCCATCAGGTTGCAAATTCAAAATAATTTTTTTCTGCATCTAACCCAGCCAATAGTTTTGGCCTAATACCACAGTTTGGCCACTCAGCTCTGCTCGGTTACCATCCATTGTTTTTTTGTGCAAACAACTCCAGAGTTGTGAATTAGTTAACCACCAAAATGAGTGGAAAAAGGCCTGCTGCTGGTGGAAAGGGGAATAGGCGTGTTGGGAAGGGGAAAAAAGGTTGTGTCCGTGGGGTAGGTGTTAAAGCAACAGTAACATCTGCAGAAGAAAGACCATCTTCCAGCCAAACTAAAATGTCTACTTCTTTTAGCGGACAATGTGATAAGATCCCTTTCTTACGGCCACGCCAATCGCTACAAATTCCAGATGAGGCACAAAAACAGCAGGTGCTTCAACGGATATCAAGTGCTCCTTTAAGTGGGCTCTCCTCCACATCAACTTCAACATCACAAATACTCCAGTCCTCAAAGGTGTCACCCAAATCGCACTTGCTTCCTCACAGCTCCCAAATCTCCTGCTGCCCGTCTGAGTATGAGGTAGAACAGATGGTTGAGTCTGCAGAGCTGTTTACTCATACTATAGCCTGGGAATCAGAGGTCGACTCCAGCGCTTCTGTGAATCCAGACGAGGAAATGATCTGCACTGATGCCCAGAATCTTTATGAGTCGGATCCAGGACCAGACGCAGAAGGTTCTGACCATAATGTAGACCCTCATTCCCAAACTGTAACTCCTGTTGGTGGAGACAATGAGGAAGACGATGATAAGACTCAAATACCTGATTGGAGCGACAACTTTAGTTTTTTGTCAGGGCAGGAACAGGTTGGCTCTGAGGACGACGGGTGTGATAACGCACAGGGTGATGATGATGAGGTCGGAGATCCCACTTACTGTCAACCCACAGTCAGCCAAGAGATGAGGTCAGCAGAGGAGGTGGAGGAAGATGCTAGTGACGACGAGGTCAGGTTGCGCCTTCCTGGACAGAGACGTAGTACTGGAAGCACGTCAACAACTGCATCCTCAAACACAACTCTGCCTCTCACCACAAGTCGTGGTGGCTCTTCAGGTCGCATGGGTGCTAAGCCTTGCATAGCCTGGGCATTTTTTCAGATCGATAAAGATGACCCAACTCGTGTTATCTGTAACATTTGTCAGCAAAAGCTAAGTAGAGGCCAAAAAATACATAGTTTGAGTACTTCATGCATGAACCGGCACATGGACATGAAGCATAAGTTGCAGTGGGAAGCTCAGTGTGCTACAATGCGGCCTAGCCGGCCGGGCCAATCACCGTCTGCCATATCTTGTGCATCCGCGGCCTCTTCATCCTCTGTGACTGGGGGGACAGCAGTCACACCTGTTTTGGGGCGCAGACCTGCCACCTCTTTACCCGCAACAGCCAGCGTGATTGGCAGGTCATCATTTTCTTTGGAGGTGGTAACACCAGCTGGTGTTGAGCGCTGTCCGACATCGATAGCACCACCTTTGGATCAAGGCAACCTAACATGTCCGCCTGCATCTTCCTCACAGACCGGCAGTTTGCCGGGGACACCCTTATCAACCCCGTCTAAGCACAATAGCCAGCCCTCGGTCCCTCAGATGTGGATGTAGCACCCTGAGGATTCGGCTGCTACAGGGGTATTACACCTCAAGCCAGAGGTGTGATATTCCACTCCCGGGTAAGGATGGAGTGTGGAACTGAGCTCAGTAGGCTGCATGCACTACACACATCCCATTTCCGAGGAACAGACCGATGGTACTCCCACTAGAGAAATGTGCAGGTACGACAGTGTCTGTTCCTGGCTGGAGTGGGAGGGGGGTGGAACATCCCAGTAGTGTAGGGGCAGATAGGGGGAGCAGTCTGGGTAGTGCTAGGAGCTCATTGGGTGCTGGTCACCTGAGCTCACACATAGAGGGAGTATATAAGGTGGGAACCATCTTAGATCAGGGTCAGTCTGTCAGTCTTTGTGCAGAGGAAGAGAGCAGAGGAGAAGAGCAGCTCCAAGGCCCAGAGAGAGAGAGAGGAGAAAGAAAGACCCAGAGGGGGAGAAAGAAGGAACTCCAAGAGCCCAAATTAGACCAGAGGGTGAAGAGTTGGCAACAGGGTACCGGATCCCAAGCTGGCAGAGGCTACAGCACACCTTAGCCAGGAACCGGAGGTCGTGGGCAGGATCGATCTGCCACGATCACCCACTAAATCCACCCGGAAGGCAGACCAGGAATAGGGTCAGGGAACCCAGAGACAAGGGTTTACCACCAAGAGGCCCGAGGGAGCCGGACATAGGTGGATCCCTGGTGGGGAAGGCCAGAGAAGAGGACAGGACAGAAAGGGAGCTCAGGACCACGCTCCAGAATCACCTGGGGGTTGGCCGAGTCCAGGACCTGGTGGACGCAGCACGGCTCGGGTGGTCACTCAAGGCCGGAGTGACCAGAACAACTGCAGTAAGTAAACAAACCCTGAACTGCACAGCCCGACTCTGACTCTCATTTCCATCCCCGCTGCACCACCACAACCCCCATCCTCTGCAACTGACCCCCTGAGGCTATACCCCTCCCGTTGGGGGTTATACTACCTAAGCTGCACCCACATCACCAGCCTCAGTGGACCCTGCTGCAGCGGCGGCCGTATTGACCGCAATTCAACGGGTGGCGTAGTCGACACAAAAGAACATCTAGTAACATCATAAGGACTGCCACACACTGAGATTGACACCCTGGGCACGGACCGGGTCACAGCCACTCGGAGACTACAACCCCCATCTGATCCGGCTCCGGGTATCCCCCAAACAACACTGGCCCAGGGGGCGCGTCAACTTTGGCGTAGTCGGCAGGATAACGTGCCCGCAACAACCGGGTACTGCGTGCCTGAAGAAAAGTTCACCGTTACCTCAAAAAGAAGTCTCCTGCCGGTTCCGGAGGGTCCCCGCCATCGGACCCCATCACAGGTCGTTTCCCGCCGGTTGTCCGCCATTTGCAGCTTTTTCCCGCCATCCATGGAGTTTCCCGCCACTGGGAGACGATTCCCGCCATTTCCGAAGATTTCCCGCCTTGGAAGAGCGGACGCCATTATGGGCGTGCCAGAGGGTGGCAAGAGGCCACCTCCCATCGTGGGCCAGGTCGAAGAATGGCGCCAAAAGCGGAAACCGCTCCCATCAACAGAGACTGTGATGCTGGAAGTGTCCATCAGCGTAAGAGAACTGCCCCTGGAACTGAAGTTGCCCCGGGACCACCCTCGATGTGGGCAGAGACAGAAGAAGAGAACAAAGATGGGTGTCGCCTGGAGCAGTCTGGAGAGAGCGCACCCGGAGACAAGACGTCTGGAAGAGAGTCCAGAGAGAGCCTCCCCGGAGATGGAGGGAGAGCCAGGCAGCACCGACCCAGTGGTCAGGAGCCTGATGCGGGCCGCCACTCCAGGCAGCACCGACCCAGTGGTCAGGAGCCTGTTGCCGGTCGCCACTCCAGAAAGCCTGCTGGAGATTCTAGCACAGCTCCCCCGAGACCGGGAGTGTGCACAGACCGCGCTGGAGGGCCTCGCACGGAGGATGGCCCGGGTGCAGCGAGAGACGTTGGCGGAGTGGAGCCGAGAGATGGCCCAGCAGACCGAAATCCGTCAGCGGAGCACGCCACCCGAGACGAGGAGACAGACCGCCTTTGAGGATGGCGCAGGAGGACTGAAGGCCGGAGACGGCGCCGAGAAGGGAGCCGAACGAATGGAGGCAGGTAAAGGGGACGTCACTACCCCGAGCAGGGAAACCGCGTGCCTGCCCCAGCTCCCCGTCGCAGAGCCCGAAGTACCCCCTGCGGTGCCCGTCGCTGCAACGTCACCGCCGCAGACTAGGCCTCAAACGGAAGCCGCGACCCCTGTGACGTCACACGCCTCGACCCCGAGCGTGGCCAAGCAGGAAGTACCATCGGCCTGGTCGCAAGGCCTAGTACCCCCGGGCGCCGCAATACCAACAGCGCCCCCTACCTCCGCGGAGCCACCGGCCTGGTCGCAGGGCCGAATAACCCAGGGCGCCGCCGTTCTTACGGTGCCCTTTGCCTTTAAGGTGCCCCAGGCCTGGTCGCAAGGCCTGGTCGACCCGGGCGCCGCTACCATCAACGCGCCCTCAACATCTAGAGTACCGCACCTGGGTGAAAATCTATTTGCCCAGCATACGGGCCCGGACGGGTCTGAAACTGAAACTGTCCACAAAGAAAGAGCAGGAGGACGCCGTCGTTGAAGTACGGTAGAGAGAGACTGTATAAAGTTGCCCGTCGGGGTACCAAGAACTGTTACCTAGTTAAAATATAGTCCCCGTTGGGACCAGCAAAGTGAACTGTTAACCCCGTGTGTCCCTATTCCCACTGACCGAGGACTGAGGGCGGTCAATCCTCCCTAATACCTGGCCGAGGACTGAGAGCGGCCATAGCCCCTTGTATATAGTTGCGCTTCCTAAAGCGCCCCCTGCCGGTTTTGTAGGAAACTGTTTTCTTCCAAAAGAGACTGTCGCACTTTACCCGGTCACAAGTTGCACCGTGACCGGAGGTACCAGAAGACAAGAATGTTTCTAATGAAAAGTTTTTATGAAAAGTTTTATATGATGTTTTATTATGTTGTTTATGCAAAAATTGTATGTTTTGGTGTTTTTTATATCTTACAGCCCGAGGACGTGCTGTGATTTACCAGGGGGGAATGTAGCACCCTGAGGATTCGGCTGCTACAGGGGTATTACACCTCAAGCCAGAGGTGTGATATTCCACTCCCGGGTAAGGATGGAGTGTGGAACTGAGCTCAGTAGGCTGCATGCACTACACACATCCCATTTCCGAGGAACAGACCGATGGTACTCCCACTAGAGAAATGTGCAGGTACAACAGTGTCTGTTCCTGGCTGGAGTGGGAGGGGGGTGGAACATCCCAGTAGTGTAGGGGCAGATAGGGGGAGCAGTCTGGGTAGTGCTAGGAGCTCATTGGGTGCTGGTCACCTGAGCTCACACATAGAGGGAGTATATAAGGTGGGAACCATCTTAGATTAGGGTCAGTCTGTCAGTCTTTGTGCAGAGGAAGAGAGCAGAGGAGAAGAGCAGCTCCAAGGCCCAGAGAGAGAGAGAGGAGAAAGAAAGACCCAGAGGGGGAGAAAGAAGGAACTCCAAGAGCCCAAATTAGACCAGAGGGTGAAGAGTTGGCAACAGGGTACCGGATCAAAAGCTGGCAGAGGCTACAGCACACCTTAGCCAGGAACCGGAGGTCGTGGGCAGGATCGATCTGCCACGATCACCCACTAAATCCACCCGGAAGGCAGACCAGGAATAGGGTCAGGGAACCCAGAGACAAGGGTTTACCACCAAGAGGCCCGAGGGAGCCGGACATAGGTGGATCCCTGGTGGGGAAGGCCAGAGAAGAGGACAGGACAGAAAGGGAGCTCAGGACCATGCTCCAGAATCACCTGGGGGTTGGCCGAGTCCAGGACCTGGTGGACGCAGCACGGCTCGGGTGGTCACTCAAGGCCGGAGTGACCAGAACAACTGCACTAAGTAAACAAACCCTGAACTGCACAGCCCGACTCTGACTCTCATTTCCATCCCCGCTGCACCACCACAACCCCCATCCTCTGCAACTGACCCCCTGAGGCTATACCCCTCCCGTTGGGGGTTATACTACCTAAGCTGCACCCACATCACCAGCCTCAGTGGACCCTGCTGCAGCGGCGGCCGTATTGACCGCAATTCAACGGGTGGCGTAGTCGACACAAAAGAACATCTAGTAACATCATAAGGACTGCCACACACTGAGCTTGACACCCTGGGCACGGACCGGGTCACAGCCACTCGGAGACTACAACCCCCATCTGATCCGGCTCCGGGTATCCCCCAAACAACACTGGCCCAGGGGGCGTGTCATGGACAAGTAAAAGACCATTTCCTCCTAGCCATGAGAAAGCTAAGAGGTTGAATTTCACCATCTGCAAGCTCTTGGCTACAGAAATGCTGCCTTTCCGCCTGGTGGACACAGAGGATTTTCGAGACCTTATGTCCGTCGCAGTGCCCCAGTACCAGATGCCCAGTCGGCACTACTTCTCAAAGAAAGGTGTGCCTGCGCTCCACCAGCATGTCGCACACAACATCACCGCTTCTTTGAGAAACTCTGTGTGTGACAGGGTGCATTTCACCACAGACACTTGGACGAGTAGGCATGGACAGGGGCGTTACATGTCGCTGACTGGGCACTGGGTAACTATGGTGACAGCAGGACAAGGGGCTGCTGTCCAAGTCTTGCCGTCCCCACGAGTTGTGCGTCAATCCTCTTTATGTCAAAGTTCCTCCACTGCTTCTGCCTCCTCAACCTCCTCTCGGTCTTCCACCTGCACCCAAAGCCTGTCTGGTCATGCCACAAGCTTTCTAACTGCGCAGAAGGGATCCTGCACACCTCCTTACTATGCTGGCAGTAGGGCTCAACGTCATCAGGCGGTTTTTACATTGAAATGTCTGGGAAATGTGAGTCACACAGCTGAGGAGTTGTGGTCAGCTCTGGAGAACCAATTTCATGAATGGTTGTTCCACTGGACCTGAAACCAGGGAAGGCCGTGTGCGACAATGCTGCAAACCTGGGTGCGGCCCTTCGCCGGGGCAATGTCACACACGTGCCTTGTATGGCTCACGTGTTGAACCTGGTTGTCCAGCAATTTTTAGCCCACTATCCCAGACTAGATGGCCTTCTGCAGAGGGCACGGTCGCTGTGTGCTCACTTCCGCCGTTCGCATCCCGCAGCTCAGCGACTTACATCTCTACAGAAGTCGTTGGGCCTGCCACTTCACCGGCTAAAATGCGATGTGCCTACCCGGTGGAATTCAACTCTGCACATGTTGCAGCGACTGTGGCAGCACCGACAAGCCCTGGTGCAATACGTTCTGACGTATAGCCTGGGCCAACGAGATTCAGAGGTGGGGCAAATCACGCTGGAGGAGTGGTCTCAGATCAGGGACCTATGCACCCTTCTGCACAGTTTTGAAATGGCGACGAAGATGTTTAGTGCTGACGATGCCATTATCAGCATGACTATTCCGGTGATTTACATGCTGGAGCACATGTTAAACAGAATTCGGAGTCAGGTGGTGGCACAAGAGGAGGTGGAGGAAGTAGAGGAGGAGGAGTTGTATGCGGAAGGGCTAACATCTGCAAGGTCCAGACGGTCGGCAGCACCAAGGCGGCAGGCATGTGAGGGTGGGGGAGATGGTTTTACCAGGGCGCATGGTAGCAGCCAAACTAGTGAGGAAGGTGCAGGAGCCCAGGAAGAAGTGGAGGACGAACTGATGGAAGACTCATCAGATGAGGGAGACCTTGATCACATTTCTGTTGTGCGAGGTTGGGGGGAGAGGACAGAGGAAGGAAGCATGATTGTTACCTCGCCACCAACACAACAGGGACTTGGTGCTCCTGGATGCGCAACACACATGAGTGCTTTCTTGCTGCACTACCTGCAACATGACCCTCGAATTGTGAGAATTAGAAATAATCCTGACTACTGGGTTGCCACACTGTTAGATCCCCGGTACAAAAGTAAATTTGCAGAAATTATTCCTGCCATAGAAAGGGATGCACGCATGCAGGAGTATCAGCAGAGACTGTTGCAGAATCTTACATGTGCTTTTCCACAAAATACCAGTGGTGCACGTAGTGAATCTCACAGTTCCAACTTGCCAACCGTGGGACCGTCAAGTGTTCAGCACTCAAACCGTAACAGAACCACAGTATCTGCTGGTAACATCAATTTTGCGGAATCATTTCACCACTTTTTTAGCCCATCCTTTGCAAGGCCACAGGAGACAAGAAGTCTGACACATAGTCAACGCCTAGAGACGATGGTACAGGAGTATCTCCAAGTAAACATTGAAGCCACGACTGTGTCACTGGACCCTTGCTCTTTTTGGGCTTCCAATCTGGATAAATGGCCGGAGCTAGCCACTTACGCCTTGGAGATCTTGTCATGCCCCGCAGCCAGCGTTCTGTCTGAACGTGTGTTCAGCGCTGCTGGTGGTGTGCTGACAGATAAGCGCACGCGGCTCTCCACTGATAATGTAGACAGACTCACGTTCATAAAGATGAACAAATCATGGATCCGAAACGACTTTTCTACCCCTGTGTCATCCTGGGGAGAGTAAAAGCTTGATGATTGGTTAAAATCACCCTACCAACCGTTTTAAGCTTTCAAATTACTAATCATGTTTATCTGTATCTTGACTGGAAAATAATTTGGGCTTTGTAGCAGTGTGCAGCACTGATCCTATTAGGCCATCTATACTAAAGCTTCACCAGATTTAAAATTAAAAATAATTTTTAGCTGCATCTAGCCCGGAAAATAATTTTGGGGCTCCGAGATGCGCAAGGCACATAAGTGCCTTCTTGCTGCACTACCTGCAGCATGACCCTCATATTGTCAGAATTCGAAGTAATCATGACTACTGGGTTGCCACACTCTTAGATCCCCCAAACTTTTCGATCAACCTTTTCATTTTAATAAAGACCAAAAAAATGGTCATTTTTGAAATTATAAGCATTAGCAGGTTGTTAGAAACTGAAATCAAACAGTTTTCAACTCAAAACTTTATTCTAGGTGATGTTACATTTTCACATAGGACCCCTTGTTCAAAAGGAGCTTCTGAACTCTCTCGTCCATTGAATTTGTCAGGTTTTGGATGGTTTCTGCTTCAATTGTTTTGCATGAGGACAGAATACCCTCCCAGAGCTGTTGCTTAGATGTGAACTGCCTCCCGCCATCATAGACACTCCTTTTAATGATGCTCCAAAGGTTCTGAATGGGGTAGAGGTCAGGGGAGCATGGGGGTCACACCATAAGTTTGTCCCCTTTTATGCCCATATCAGCCAGAGATGCAGATGTTTTATGTGCAGCATGAGATGGTGCATTATCATGCAGAAAAATGATCTTGCTGTGAAATACACGGTTCTTCTTCTTGAACCATGGCAGGAAGTGCTGTTTGAGAAAATCCACATACATTATGGAGTTCATCTTTAGCGCCTTCAGGGATCCTAAAGGGGCCGACAATCTCTCTCCCCATGATTGCAGCCCAAAACATTACTCCACCTCCTCCTTGTTGGCGCTGTAGCCGTGTTTGCGTGGGGTGTCCATCAACCAGCCATCCTCCACTCCATCCATCTGGACCATCGAGCGCTGCACGGCACTCATCCGTGAACAAAACAGTTTTGAAATCAGTCTTCATGTAATGTTTGGCCCACTGGAGCCGTTTCTGCTTGTGTGAAGTGGATAGAGGAGGTCGACAGGATGGCGCATGCACAGCTGCAAACCTCTGAAGGACCCTGCATCTTGTTGTTCGGGGGATGTTGGAGGCACAAGCAGCTTCAAAAACTTGTCTGCTGCTATGACAAGGCTTTTTTGCCGCTGCTCTTTCAACCTGACGTAATTGCCTGTAGGAAAGAGTCCTCAATTTGCCCTTATCAGCACGCACACGTGTGTACTGTGAATCAGCTACATACTTCTTGATTGCCAAGACACTTCATCCTGATCATCGCACAATGTTGATTGTAGTCATGCCTTGACCTAAACACTCCACAATTTGTTGCTTCTCAGCAGCCGACACATCCTTTTTCTTTCCCATTTTGGCAGAAAATGTAGGCTGCTTAATAATGTGAGAGAGCCTTCTTAAGTAGTCTTGCCTTTCATTGGACACACCTGCCAAACTAATTAGCACAGGTGTCTGCAATTGCTTACAGTGATATAAAGAGCCCTGACACACATCACCATCAATGAGTTTAACTGACAAACAAACAAATTCTTCCCTTATCACTCCTAAACACTTTTTGTATAATAATTTGGAACGCAGTGTACATGTGCTTTTCCACAAAACACCAGTGGTTCACGTAGTGAATCTTACAGTTCTAACTTGCCAACCGTGGTCTGTATAGAGTTGTTCAATAAAGGGCCCAAAATTAAGATAACATAGCTGGGAGAGGTCTCTATGAATAGGAATTCCTAAGTATTTGATACCCTGTGAGGGCCAGGCAAAGGGAAAGTTGGACTGGATGGAATCCTATATGGATTTGGGGAGGGAGACATCGAGGGCCTCAGACTTCGCTGCATTGATTTTAAAATTTTACCATGTAACAAAGTGATCTATTTCAGCCATAACAGCATGGATGGATATATGTGATTGAGTGATATATACTAGGACATCATCAGCAAATAGAGAGCACTTGTACTCGGTGCCTCCCACCTCAATCCACCTAATATTGGGGTTATGGCGAATTGATGAGAGCAGGTGCTCCGTCACTAGGATGTATAAGAGAGGGGACAGAGGACATCACTGCCTTGTCCCATTGGTGATTGTGAAAGGTGATGACAATGTTCTGACGCACCCCCTGGGCCTTGGGACACCCGGAGCCGGACCCTTTTTGGTGGATGCTGGTGGTTGTAGTCTTTGTGGCGGCGACCCGGTTCCGTGGCTCAGGGCGGTCAAAACAGTGGCGGAACTATTTATGTGGTTTTCATGTTTAAATGTCCGACTACGCCACCCATGGATTGCGGTCAGATTGAACCGCCGCTACAGGGCAGACCACTGAGGCTGGTGTTGTGGGTGCAGCAGAGCGTAGCATAACTCCCCACGGGAGGAGTATAGCCTCAGGGCAGTGTATGCGGAGGATGGGGGTGATGGTGCAGGGCAGCAGCAGTAACGACACGGAGTCAGTGATGCAGTTCAGGGCCTTTACTCACAGTTCTTATTATCCAGACCACGTCTGCAGGTAACGGCTGGCCACGTCGTACTGTGCTCACCAGGTGAGGGGCTCAGACAACTCCCAGATAACTTTGGAGCACTTCACAGGACCCCCTTTGTGTGTCCTTTGTCTGGCCTTTCTTACCAACACTTCTGTCCGGCTGCCTCGGGCCTCCTCTTGGTAAACTTGGCGCCAGTTTCCCTGACCCTATGTGGTGCCTTCCTAGCGGGTGTAGCGAGGGGCTGCGCCACATAAAATGTCAGAGCCTCCGGTTTCTAGCTGAGGGTCGTTTCCTGCCTCCACTAGTTCGGGGACCGGTCTCCCCCTTTGGCCTGACCCCTCCACGCAGGTGGATTCGGGCGTGCGGTGGCGACTCGCCCGTCCGCACCCCTGGGATCCCTTCATTCCTCGTTCCTGGAGCCTTCTCCGCTCCTCTTCCTTCCTTCTCCCTCTTCCAGGCCTGGGCCTCTGTTACTAGGCCCGCCTCCGGAGCAGAGCTCATGCAGAGCCCCTGCTCCCTGCCACTTCTGCTCAGACTTCTCTGCACTGAACTAAGATGCAGAGCCCACCTTTTATACTCCCTTCTCAATGCACCCAGGAACTGCTTCCTCCCTGCTCCTGCACTACAGGGTTCCCCTTCCTCAGTGTTCCCTCCCCCCACTCCAGCCAGGGACAGGGACTGTCGTGCCCATCTCAGGGGCATATTGGTCGCCCTGCCCCACGGCAATGTGGTGTAATGCATGTGACGCGCCCCTGGGCCTGTGTCGCGCTGCGTTGCGCACGCGGGAGCTTACCCGGAGCCGGATCTGTTTAGGGTTGTAGTCTCGTGGCGGTGACCCGGTCCGTGCCCAGGGAGTCAAACTGGACGGCAGTCTGTTAGCGGTAGAAAATGGTTGATGACTACGCCACCCGTTGAATGCAGCCAGGGGGCTGCTGCTGCAGGGCAGACCGCTGAGGCCAGTGGAAGGATGGTGCAGCGTGATAGTATAACCCCCAACGGGAGGGGTATGGCCTCAGGGCAGCCGACGTGGATGATGGGGGTAGCAGGAACCACTCAGAGACGGTATGGTAGCGTTCAGGGTCTTTACTGGTAACAACGATAGACCCTCCCGGAGTACTTGCTAGCGAACGGGGCCTGGTCAGTCCTTGAGCAGATGGGATCTCCCCTGGCCAGGCGTAGTTGTAGGCCTCCCAAGCTGACTGTACTCTTCTGGCTACCTTGCTAGAAGCTGATGTAAGTAGCCCACGTCCCTGAGTGTACCGTGTGGTGCTCACCCGTATGGCCGGTGACTCGGGGCCTTCTAATGGCTTCCGCTCCACGATGGCGGTGCTGGTCCCACGCGTGTGACCGGGCCTTCGGGCTTCTGGGCCAGGGGACCTGAAATCCCCTGCCTGACGGATTCTGCTGCTGGGTAGAAGTTAGTCCCCACAGCCTCGGACTCCGGGTCCGGTAAAGAATCTTCTTAGTCAGGGCGAGCTCTTTAGCTGCCAGCCCCTGACTCCTTGTGACTCTGCTGCTTCCTATGCTGCTCTTGTCTCTACTCTTCCTGGACTCCAGGCTCAGGCCCCAGGACAGGGCCTGCCTGTGGAGCAGAGCCCATAGAGCAGCTCTGCTCCCTGTCTTCTCCTCTCAGAACTCCCTACCCTGCCTCAGCCCCAGGTTTATATAGGGGAAGTCCTTCCCCTCCCAAGACTGGGCAGGAGGTGTGGCATGCACAGGATCCCTGACCAAAGGACCTCCCACCTGCTCTCAGACGTAATATCTCTATCACTGTGGCAACCAGACCCCTGGGGTGTCACATTCCCCCCTAGTGAAATTTAGTACTCCGGGACTAAACATATTTTTGTAACATAACAAAGTATAAACAATAACATTACAATAAGGAAACGCATAAAGCTGGTCACGGCGTGTCCGTAACCGGGTGCAGTCTTTGAAGAAAGCAAGGTGTCCATTTCACCAAAACAGGGAGACGTAACCAGGTAGGGGTCTGTCCTACCCCGAGTCCTTAACAGTCTTTTAGTCCATCCTGGGTTACGCTCCACTAACTGTACAAAGGATTCCCGGTAAATCCACCAAGGACTCCTATAAATAACTGGAAACACATAATATTTACAAGATATGGCCGCTCTCAGTCCTCGGCCAGTGGGGATAAGGATTGGCTGCTCACAGTCCTCAGCCTGTGGGGAGATGGGATGGCTGCTCACAGTCCTCAGCCTGGTTAAGGATAGGGGACACACGGGAACAGTTCACACTTGTCCCAAAGGGGACCATATTTTAATTAGCAACACAAGTACCCCTACGGGTAACTATGTACAGTACCACTTTACCGTACTTCAGTAACGGCATCCTCCTGCTCCTTCTTGTGTGTAGGCTTCAGACCCGTCCGGGTCCTCTTGGCTTTCCTCATATTGGTAGTACTGCAGCTCCTCCTTGGTTAACGTGGAGGGCGTACAGTCCTTTTGCACCTGGGGAGTTCAGGCCTTGCGACCAGGCGTGGAGAGGGTCGCCGTTGATGACGCCCGGGGTCAGAGGGTGCAACTTTGGGCCTGGGCGCGGGCTGGTGGTGGTAGTGCCCAGGGCTGGAGGGCTTGGCCGCAGGGCTTGTTGCGAGGGCTGGAGCAGGTCGGTGTCTGCAGCGCCCGGAATCGGCGGCTCCACCAGGGGGCCCGGGAGCAGGCTGACGCTGGCAGCGTCCGGGACAGGGAGACTCCTCTTACCTGCTCCCGCGACCGCTCCTGCGTCACGCGTCTTCTCCCGGCGCTGGTCGGGGCCGGCGACGACTGGGGCACTGCCGATGCTGGGCAGCTTAGTCTGCTGCCGGTCCGCCATCTTGCTGTCCGTTCCTGGTGTCCTCCTCCCCCCTAGTGGACCGTGGCCTACCTTCCGGAGATCCTCTTCCGTAGGCCGCGGCTCCGCAGTCAATCGTCGGGGTAGAGGACCTGGCGTCGCGCTCCTGTGACGTCGGCGTCTGCTGGGCTCCTTCCAGGACCTTACGCAACGTCCGGACGTGAGGCGGGGCTTCAGTTCTCGCGCGCTTTCGGAGTCCACGCCCCTCTTCTTCCCGCGCGGCGTCTCCAAGATGGCGTCCAATGGCGGGAAAACTCCACGGATGGCGGGAAGAAGGCTGAAGATGGCGCCGGATGGCGGGAAACTTCACCGATGGCGGGAAGAAGGCTGAAGATGGCGCCGGATGGCGGGAATCTTCACCGATGGCGGGAATCTTCACCACTGGTAAGTTTGAAAAGTCTCTTTTTCAGGCACGCAGTACCCGGTGGTTGCGGGCACGTGATCCTGCCGACTACGCCAAAGTTGACGCGCCCCTGGGCCTGTGTCGCGCTGCGTTGCGCACGCGGGAGCTTACCCGGAGCCGGATCTGTTTAGGGTTGTAGTCTCGTGGCGGTGACCCGGTCCGTGCCCAGGGAGTCAAACTGGACGGCAGTCTGTTAGCGGTAGAAAATGGTTGATGACTACGCCACCCGTTGAATGCAGCCAGGGGGCTGCTGCTGCAGGGCAGACCGCTGAGGCCGGTGGAAGGATGGTGCAGCGTGATAGTATAACCCCCAACGGGAGGGGTATGGCCTCAGGGCAGCCGACGTGGATGATGGGGGTAGCAGGAACCACTCAGAGACGGTATGGTAGCGTTCAGGGTCTTTACTGGTAACAACGATAGACCCTCCCGGAGTACTTGCTAGCGAACGGGGCCTGGTCAGTCCTTGAGCAGATGGGATCTCCCCTGGCCAGGCGTAGTTGTAGGCCTCCCAAGCTGACTGTACTCTTCTGGCTACCTTGCTAGAAGCTGATGTAAGTAGCCCACGTCCCTGAGTGTACCGTGTGGTGCTCACCCGTATGGCCGGTGACTCGGGGCCTTCTAATGGCTTCCGCTCCACGATGGCGGTGCTGGTCCCACGCGTGTGACCGGGCCTTCGGGCTTCTGGGCCAGGGGACCTGAAATCCCCTGCCTGACGGATTCTGCTGCTGGGTAGAAGTTAGTCCCCACAGCCTCGGACTCCGGGTCCGGTAAAGAATCTTCTTAGTCAGGGCGAGCTCTTTAGCTGCCAGCCCCTGACTCCTTGTGACTCTGCTGCTTCCTATGCTGCTCTTGTCTCTACTCTTCCTGGACTCCAGGCTCAGGCCCCAGGACAGGGCCTGCCTGTGGAGCAGAGCCCATAGAGCAGCTCTGCTCCCTGTCTTCTCCTCTCAGAACTCCCTACCCTGCCTCAGCCCCAGGTTTATATAGGGGAAGTCCTTCCCCTCCCAAGACTGGGCAGGAGGTGTGGCATGCACAGGATCCCTGACCAAAGGACCTCCCACCTGCTCTCAGACGTAATATCTCTATCACTGTGGCAACCAGACCCCTGGGGTGTCACACATGCAGGTGTCGGGTCCTGATCCACACTCCATCCTTACCTGAGAGTGAGATATCACACCTCTGGGTGAGGTGCAATACGTCTGTAGCAACCGAGCCCTCAGGGTGCTACAGTTCCATTTATCTTCAGCCTAGGTGACGTATTGCGATACAGGGCCGTGATTTTGGCTATAAAAGGGTCCCCTAGACCCCTACCCCAAGTTTTTTAAGAGAATCATATATGGCGTGCCAGGAGACTCTATGGAATGCTTTCTAAGCATCCAACGAGAGTATCTAATTACAAATTTTTAACTGCATCTAGCCCAGGAAATACTTTGTGCCTAGTAGCAGTGTCTGCTAGTGAGCGGATTATCCCGGCTGTTAAGCAAGCTGCACCACCTGTAGTTTAGACACTTAATTTTTTCAAAGGAAATGCTTCGGGACCATGGGATACTTAGTGAAGAGCATCAGGAGGCACCCCAAGGCATAGGGGCTGGGACTGGCAGTAGGATGCCTTGCGGTGGACAGCCGAGCTCGATCCTTATAAAAGCTTTTTAACTGCAGCAGCTTTAGTGGACGCTACTGGAGCTGGAATTACCGCGGCTGCTGGCATGAGACTTGCCCTCCAATAGATCCTTGTAAATGGATTTAAAGTGTATTCATTCAAATTAGAGAGACAATTTAAATTAAAAAGCTTAGAGCTGCCTCCACCACAGGGGGGCTCGCTCGACCCACCAGCGGACAGGCACCAGTATTGGGAGAGGGGGGCTGGCCGTCAGGGTTCACCGCGGCTCTGGCACAAACCCGGCGACACGGAGGTGGCACGGGCAGGAGCGGACTGGCCGTGTCGGCTTCTCACTTTTTGGATTTTAGAAGGGCATGACATGCCTATATCTGTGTCTCCCCCTCCTTTTACTCCTCCACCTCTTTTATTTTCGCATGACTATATGTACTTGTCACTTTTCCATGTGTTAGTTATGTCTTCTGAGCAGTTTGTCAGCTTTTGGACACCTTTGAAGGTGTTTTCTATGTGTTTCTATGTGTTTTTGTTTGCCTGCCATTGGTTTTAACGGTGTTCGAAGGTGTTCGACGAACAGTTCGACGAACAGTTCGGCGAACACACGGGTGTTCGACGAACCGAACCGAACTCGAACACTACGGGGGTGGCTCAACACTAGTTACAACCTCTCTTGTACAAATGCACATTCTCATACATTAGACGAATAAATGCATGAATGAGTCTACAATCCTTGGAAACCACATGCCTTATTTCCTGTTAAGATATAAGAGGATAAAACAGTCTGGTTGTTAAGAAACAGAATAAATCTAGATAACAACAATTACCATACATAGTAAATTATATCATCTTGAAGTAGTTTAAGTCAACAAAGTGGAAATTGTGAATTATTTTATCTATGTTTGATGCTTAGCCATTTATAAAAGTCAGATGTGGCTGAGACCAGAACAACTACTCTCCAAGATATAATCAGAGATATAGTCTATTAGAAATACGCTAATGGATATGCAATAGTTTTACATGACGCATATTGAATTGGTGCCAAAATAATTTAAAAGCTTTTTGTCTCAATTACATATAATTGAAAGACTTGTGTGTTCTTTTAAACAGAGGTCAGCAGTGTATACTGTGATTAATTATGCTAAGGGAGGCTCTGACAATATTTTAAATGCAGCATCCACCCACAGAAAAAAAATGTCTGCGTAGAGGCAAAAAAAAAAATTAGATCTGATCTGTCAATGTCCAAAACTTTGTAGAGTTTGCACAACAAGGAGCATATTTTTGGGATGTCAATAAACCCCTATTAGACTTGGTCTAGGGAACATATCACTTACCCTATTCCCAGGTGCTCCCGATTCTCCTAGTGACCCTGGGAAGCCTTTTGACCCCTTTTCTCCCTATGTAAATAAAAGAAGCAATGGTTTACCAATCATAAAATTATCAATCATGTCATCTATTATATGATCATTAACGAGAATCTGTCAGCAGAATTTCACTCCCAAAACTAGCTATTTATGTGCATGCGGCTCTTTCAAAGACAAGGCCAGCAATATCTTTATATGGCCAGTCCGTTCCTTCGTTATTGAGAAATCAGTATATTCTGCATAACTAATCATATGCTAAATAGCTGCAAGTCAAATTTATGTATGAGATAGCCAAGATGATTGTCTATAAAATTATGGTAGTCTCACGTTCAAAGCAGTAGTGGATGGTGAGATATGGAGCCTGAAAGACAAAAGTTCAAAATATTGCTTTTGATTGTCAGTGTAAATAAGGCTGAAGAGCTATAGTAGATTTGAAGCCTCTGTCACTCCAGGTCTATTCCCCGCCCAGTGCCACCTCCTCCTGAAGCCCTGGGCGGGGAATAGAGCTGTAGTGACAGAGGCTTCAGATCTACAAAAGCTCTTCAGCCTCATTTACAGTGGGGAAAGTGCCATTTTACATTGAAGCAGCTTTTTACATGGCTATTTCCCATCCTTACAGCAAATGGGATAGGGGAGGGGGTTTGAGTGAGAGGGATTTCAGAGATTTCTAATATTTTCTATGACACCGTGGACAAAGGAACATCAAGATCTCTGAAGATAGACTTTTAACCTTGAGATTGTTGATATTGTTCCACAATTTTGGTTCTCAAGTCCTCAGATAGTTCTATTCTCTTTCTGTTCTCCATGCTTAGTGTGGCACACACAGACACAATGCAAAGATTGAGTCAATTTCTCCCCTTTTTTTAATCTGATTTCAGGTGTGATTTTCATATTACCCACACCTGTTACTTGTCACAGGTGAGTTTGAACGAGCATAACATGTTTGAAACAAAGTTGTTTACCCACAATTTTGGAAAGGTTGGGTTTTGTGGTGTTCCATCACATACAAAGGAAATAAACATGTGTATAACAAAACATGTGTAATTGCAATAATTTTCTGGGAGAAATAGTTTATTTTCAGGAACAATTTCAAGAGTGCTAACATTTTTGGCCATAACTGTAAATAGTTTTTGAGGTGAAATCCTACTAACAGATTAACTATGTATTAATACGTATTTGGTGCATAGGATGTGAATAGTGCCGCAGCCTCCCCACCTCATGCAGCCTGATACAGATTCATCCATGGGGCATGCAACTTGCTTATCACTCCATCATGGTAAAAAAAGCACCAGATTAGGAGATATATTTGATAGAAAACCTTGATAACTGTGTATCTCACTGTGCAGTTATGAAACCCTGCTTGCTTTTTCTAACACGGACGAACTAGTTAAAAAAATAACATTTTGAAAAAAAAAATAAAGCCAAAGTACTGGAGGACAATGCATTGTATTAAATATTCTTTGGCAACCCGATTCCTTTTTTACTTAGCTTTAACCCTTTCACCTCGTAGCCTGTTTTCACCTTTCTGACCAGGCCAATTTTTTGAATTCTGACCACTGTCACTTTATGAGGTAATTACTCTGGAACGCTTCAACGGATCCTGGTGATTCTGAGAATGTTTTTTAATGAAATATTGTACTTCATGATAGTGGTAAAATTTATTTGATATGACTTAAATTTATTTGTGAAAAAATCGGAAATTTGGCGAACATTTTTAAAATTTTGCAAATTTCAAAATTTTAATCTTTATGCCCTTAAATCAGAGAGATATGTCACACAAAATAGTTAATAAATAATATTTCCCACATGTCTACTTTACATAAGCATAATTTTGGAACCAACATTTTTTTTCATTAGGAAGTTATAAGGGTTAAAAGTTGACCAGCGATTTCTCATTTTTCCAAGAAAATTTACAAAACCATTATTTTAGTGACCACATCACATTTGAAGTCACTTTGAGGCGTCTTTATGACAGAAAATACCCAAAAGTGACACCATTCTAAAAACTGAACCCATCAAGGTGCTCAAAACCACATTCAAGAAGTTTATTAACCCTTCAAGTGCTTCACAGGAATTTTTGGAATGTTGAAGGAAAAAATAAACATTTGACTTTTTTTAAAAAAATGTTACTTTAAAACCATTTTTTTTACTTTCACAAAAGTAACAGGAGAAAATGGTCCCCAAAATTTGTTGTGCAGTTTCTCTTGAGCACACCAATACCCAATATGTGGGGAAAAAACACTGTTTGGGCGTACGGCAGGGTTCGGAAGGGAATGAGCGCCATTTGACTTTTTGAATGTAAAATTTACTAGCATAATTAACGGACGCCATGTCGTGTTTGGAGGGCCGCTTATGTACCTAAACAGTGGAAATCCCCCACAAGTGACACCATTTTGGAAGATAGACCCCTCAGGGAACTTATCTAGATGTGTGGTAAGCACTTTGTACCCCCAATTGCTTCATAGAAGTTTACAACATTGAGCCGTGAAAATAAAAAAAGAAATTTTTTTTTCCCGCAAGAATGTTTTTTAGCACAAAATTTTGCATTTTCACAAGGGTAACAGGAGAAAATGGACCCCAAAATTTGTTGTGCAATTTCTCTTGAGTATGCAGATACCCCGTATGAGGTCAAAAACTTCTTTTGAGGCATAGTGCAAAGCTCAGAAGGGAAGAAGCACCATATTGGAGTTCAGATTTTGTTGGACTGGTTTGAGGGTGCCATGTCACATTGGTAGAGCCCCTGAGGTGACAGATCAGCTGAACCCCCCCATAAGTGACCTCATTTTACAAACTACACCTCTCAATGAATTAATCTAGGGGTGCAGTGATCATATTGACACCACAGGTGTGTCACATAATTTTATGCCATTGGGCAGTGAAGAAAAAAAATCACATTTTTACCACGAAAAAAATTTTTAGCCCCAGATTTTACATTTTCACACTGGGAAATGGGTAAAAATGGCATCAAAATTTGTCCCACAATTTCTGCTGAATGTAGAAATACCCCATATGTGGCTGTACAGTACTGCTTAGCCACACGGCGAGACTTGGGAGGGACGGAGCGCAGATTTTCCTAGAATAGTTTATATACAGAGAACCTACATGCTAGAAGAGCAGAATCCCCCTCAAGTGACCCCATTTTGGAAATTATACCCCTTTGTGACACAGGTATAGTGACAATTTTGACTCCATGGGTGTTGTCCAGAAACAAGCAGCAGTGGATGTTGCTAAGTGAAGCTTGAAAACTGCCATTGTAGTTACCAGTACGCTGTAGTGACCAGTACGCTGTAGTGACCAGTACATTATGCCCAGCTCATTCTTCTGGAGACATGCACCCATAAATTAGGAAGGCTCTCATTGCTACAGGAATGCCAAACATGTGGATTCTAACTGCGGTTTAGACACACACTGGAGCGCAGAATGGATGGGGGACATTTGGATTTGGGAGCACAGAATTCACTGGATTTCTTTTAGAGGGCGAGGAGCCATTTAGTTTTTCCAGAGCCTTTGTGCTACCAGTAATGTGGAAGCCCCTATATTTTTGTTAACAGATGACGGACCTGAGTGGGGGCTTTTTTTGTGAATGGAGTTGAAGCTTTTATTGGCAACATTTTACATAACATTTTCAATCACGTTTTTCCTGCACTCTACACTGAGCACTTATATCTGAGTTTCCATCTAAATCTCCGAGTAATGTGATTTAGATGAAATCCCCAAGGGATCCATTCACTATAATGAGACAGCAGAGTTAGTCTGGACTCCGTCTGGCCTCTGTTCAGCATCATCCTTCTTTTCAGAAGTGCACAGAACTGTGGCCGACGGCACTTTTATACACGCCTAATAAAAAGATAGACACCGTGGGATCACAGGTCCTATGACGTCCACAGTGCCTCCTTCTGCCTCATTACAGGGAATCGTCACATATTTCAGAGATTTACACGGAAACCCCGGTATAAGTGCTCAGCGCAGAACGCCAGATAAATGTGAGCCGAGTCTTACTGCAATCTTTGGGAGGCACAAAGAACCAATCAACAGCATGTGATGAATTGGTTTTATACATTTTTTAAGCCTTTCCTCGTGCATTATAAGTGATTAGATGACTTTTTTCTTCAGGTCGGTGCGATTACAGCGATACCAGATTCATATCGGGATTTTATGATTGGCTGCTGTCACACACTAAAAGACGCTTTTTATTGTAAAAACAAGTTTTTGCATTGCCATATTTTGAGAGCTATAATTTTTCTATATTTTGGCTGACAGAGTCATATAAGGTCTTGTTTTTTGTGGGACAAGTTGACATATTTATTGGTACTATTTTCGGGCACGTGACATTTTTTGATCGCTTTCTATTACGGTTTTTGCGAGGCAGAATGATCAGGAATTGTTTTTTGGGTATTTTTTTATGCTGTTCCTTGTGTTGTAAAATTGATAAGGCAGATTTATTCTTTGAGTCAGAGCGATTACAGCGAAACCACATTTAGATTTTTTTTATGTTTTGGCGCTTTTAAACAATAAAAACTATTTTATAGAAAAGATAATTATTTTGGCATCGTTTTATTCTGAAAGCTGTAACTTTTTTATTTTTCTGCTGACAGAGCTGTATGGCAGCTTGTTTTTTGCGGGACAAGATGACGTTTTCAGTGGTACCATATTTATTTACAGGCGTCTTTTTACTGTCGCATTTTATTCCCCTTTTTGTTTGGCGGTATGATGATAAAGCATCGTTTTTTGCCTTGTTTTTTCGGTGTTCACTGAAGGGGTTAATTAGTGGGACAGTTTTATTCTTTTTTTCCCCCCAGATAAATATATTTATTGGATTAATATTTTTTTCTTTTTTTCCTTTATTTTGTGATTTTTTAAAAAAAAAATATTTTTATAATTTTTATTAAATGTTTTATTACTCTTTTACATTGTCCCAGGGTGGGAGATCATTATCAAACTGGCAGATCGCTGATCTGAAGCTCTGCAGGGCATATGCACTGCAGAGCATCAGATCAGCGTCTCACAGGCAGGAAGGTGGCGTCTCAGCTCTGTGGAGGTGCTGGTGCCCTATCTGACTGGCGAGCCCCAAAAGGTTTACTATGACCTGGCCTTACAGGATGCCCAGGAATATTTAAAGTTATAAACTGAGAAATTGGCACGTGCTGGAGTGACTATGTCAGTCAGAGCTCAAAGGGTTCACCACTGGGCGTATTATGATGATAAACCCCCTCACTCCCAAATAATCGACCTTCTGCATCTGGCCCACTTCAGCCCAGATGGTTGAGTGGGTTGTCATGGACAGATTTGACAGATTTGTGAACTCCCTTCCTAGGCCTGTGCAGACCTGGGTTGTCCAGGGAGAACCCTGGAATGCAGACAAACTGGTTGGCTTAGTGGAGAGGTACCAGGTGGTCAAGAGGTCCCTAAGGAAGCCGAGTGTAGTTGCACCCCTGTACTGAGGTACCTAGAAGGAGCCTGAACCTCTAAAGAGGGGTATTAGAGCCACAACTAGGGGGAGTCCAAGGTCCCAAGGGCTTACTGAGGGGTTACCAAAGGCTGCCGGTAAAGACTTGCTTTGCTGGAGGTGTCATGGTCCTGGCCACATAGCCGCCAATTGTCCTATTTCCTCTGAACAAATAGAGTGCACCATAGGGAGGCGGTGCTCATACTATGCCTACCCCGCCTGCAATGTGGACTATCAGCCCGGTGAGGGGCCACAGTCATGTCCCGTGACCATAAATGGGGTATTGGTGTCGGGACTTTTGGACTCAGGGAGTTTGGTGACTCTAGTAAGTGCCACACTCCCCCACCAGTTGATCCCTGGGAAACACGTGTATCCACAGAGACGCCAAGGACTACCTCGTCACCCAAGTGACTATAAAAATAAACCGTGGTACTGAGTCCTTTTTACACCCAGTCATAATCGGGCGGGACTTCAGGCTGTTCTGAGACTTGTGGGAAAAAGCGGAGTGCCCCCTAACTCAGACCAGAGCCAGTTAATCCATGAAGAATCCCCATTACAGTCAGAGGCAGATGAGTTTCCCCTGTGTGTACTTGCTGGTGACGAGGACGAGACAGGGACCCATGAGAATGAGATTCCTGAACTGAGGGTTTCTGGGGGGAATTTTGGTACTGCACAAATGCAGAATCTTACATTGAAAGGTGCTTTTGACAATGTGACTGTAATAAATGGGGTTGCTCAAGAGCCGGCGACTGACACCAGGTTCCCATATTTCACCTTAAATGAGGAGCTTCTTTATCGGGTCACTAAACCAAGAGGGGAAGTAATAGAGCAATTGTTGGTGCCAGGTCCCTATAGACGTAGGGTATTAGATTTGGCCCATTCGCATGTCTTAGGCGGGCATCTAGGGGTAGACAAAACCCAAGAGCAGGTCCTGCAGAGGTTCTACTGGCCTAGGCATCATTGAGACATTGATAATTTCTGCCGGTCTTGCCCTACTTGTCAGCTAACAACTCCTGTGTCCCACTTCCGGAGTCCTCCGGGCCTGTTACCCAGTTGACCAAATTGCCATGGACTTTGTAGGGCCCTTAGTTAAGTCCGCCAGGGGTCACCAATACATCCTAGTGGTGCTGGACTACGCAACATGGTACCCCAAGGTGGCACCGTTGAGAAACTCCTCTGCCAGGAGTATAGCCCGAGAACTGGTAAATAACTTCTCCCGGACAGGCCTACCAAAGGAGATCCTGACAGACTAGGGAACTCCTTTCATGTTGAAAGTGATGAGGGAATTGTGTAAGGCTCTCCAGATTACACAACTCAGGATGTCAGTGTACCATCCGCAGACGGACGGCCTGGTGGAGAGGTTCAATAAGATCCTAAAGTCCATGCTAAAAAGGTCATGGAGAAGGATGGCTGAGACTGGGATTGCCTAGTTCCCTACCTGCTATTCTTCATTAGAGAAGTCCCACAGGCCTCTATGGTGTTCTCACCCTTCGAGTTGCTATATGAACAGCACCCTCAGGGACTATTGGACATTGGAAAGAGACCTGTGAAGCCAAGGTAACACCCCACCGAGTGTCATCGAGCATGTGGCCCAAATGCAAGACCGGATTGTGAGAGTGATGCCAATTGTAAGGGAAAGCCTCCTACAAGCACAAGAGACCCAGGCAAGGGTCTACAATCAGTTGGCGAGACTGAGACAGTTCAGCTCTGGAGACCGGGTGTTGGTGTTGATCCCAAGGGAGGAGAGTAAATTCCTGGCCAAGTGGCAAGGGCCATATGAAGTGGTCGAAAAGTTGAGTGACGTCAACTACAAGGTCCACCAACCAGGAAGAAGAAAGCCGTATCAGGTGTACCACGTTAACCTGCCCAAACCTTGGCGAGACAGGGAGCCGGTGGAAGCTATGTGCCTGGGGGCCAATCCTGAAACCTGAGTCGAGGATGTCACAGTGGCAGACACACTGTCACCGGCCCAGAAGCAACAGTGCTGAGAGCTGCTTCAGCGGAACCAGGACCTGTTTTCAGAGCTGCCAGGTTGTACGCAGGTGGTTGAGCATGAAATCTTGATAGAGCCGCATTTGAGGGTGAACCAAAGGCCGTATCGGATTCCTGAAGCCTGCTGCGAAGTGATCTCCAAATAGGTGAGGAGAATATTGAGCATGGGCGTCATTGAGGAGTCAAAGAGCGGCTGGTCCAGCCCCATTGTCCTGGTGCTGAAGCCGGATGGAGAATGGCGATTTTGTAATAACTACAGGAAGCTGAATGAGGTGTCAAATTTCGACACGTATCCGATGCCCCACGTCGATGAGCTTATTGAGAGGCTAGGGTCAGCCAGATATATCACCACACTGGACCTAACGAAAGGGTACTAGCAGATTCTCCTGTACCCAAGTGCCAAGGAGAAGATGGCCTTCTGTACTCCTGATGGGTGCTTTCAGTACACCAGGATGTCGTTCGGTCTGCAGTGAGCCCCAGCTACTTTCCAGAGGGCCATGGACCGGATCCTGGTCTCTCACAAAAAGTACACCGCAGCTTAACTGGATGACATTGTAATATTCAGCCCGGAATGGGGAAGTCATTTACAGAAGGTCCAGGCGGTACTGGATGCGCTAAGGAAGGCAGGGTTTACGATAAACCCAAAGAGGTGCGCCATTGGGAAAGAAGAGGCAAAATACTTGGGCTACATCGTTGGAAGGGTCGAAATAAAGCAGCAAGTAAATAAGGTGGAGGCTATCCGAAATTGTCCTCAACCGAACTCCAAGAAGCAAGTTCGGGCATTTCTAGGAATTGTGGGATATTATCGGCGATTTATCCCAAATTTCGCCAGGATAGCTGCCTCCTTGACTGATCTTCTTAAGACATGAAGACATCGATGGCCAAGTGGTCCCCTGAAGCGGAGATGGCCAGTCTTAGTAGTGCCTGAATTCACTAAGGAGTTCGTGGTTCAGACTGACGCCTCTGAGGTCGAATTGAGAACTGTGTTGTCCCAGGAAATAGATGGGGGACGAACATCCAGTCCTATCCCTGAGTAGGAAACTCTCCTCCTGTGAAAAGAACTATGCCATTGTAGAGAAGGAGTGCTTGGCCATCAAATGGGCAATTGAGACACTAAGATGCAACCTGTTAGGCTGAAAGTTCAGGCTAGTATCCGATTATACACCCCTGAGAAGGATGAGGGAAAGGAGGGGGAAGAATGCCTGGGTGACTACGTGGTTTCTAGCCCTTCAGGACATTAATTTTCACGTGGAGCACAGGCCTGAGAAACTGCAAATGTGGTACCAATATTCAAAAAGGGGTCTAAAAGTGACCCTGGGAACTATAGACCAGTCAGCTTAACGTCTGTTGTGGGTAAATTGTTTGAAGGATTTCTTAGAGATGCTATTGTAGAATATCTTAATGATAATAACTGTCTAACTCCATATCAACATGGATTCATGAGGGATCGCTCCTGCCAAACAAACCTGATGGCCTTCTACGAGGAGGTGAGCTTACAGCTGGACCGGGGAGAGTCAGTGGATGTTGTATATCTTGACTTCTCCAAAGCATTTGATACCGTGCCACACAAAAGGTTGGTATATAAAATGAGAATGCTTGGTCTGGGGGATAATGTGTGCAAGTGGGTAAATAGCTGGCTGAGTGATAGAAAGCAGAGGGTGGTTATCAGTGGTGTAAGCTCAGGGTGTGTCAGGGTTACTAGCGGGGTGCCTCAAGGGTCTGTCTTGGGCCCTATATTATTTAATATATTTATTAATGATCTAGTGGAAGGGTTGCATAGTAAAATAGCAATATTTGCAGATGATACTAAACTTTGTAAAGTAGTTAATACAGATGAGGATAGGGCACAGCTACAGGAGGATTTAGATAAATTGGGGAGTTGGGCCAAAAAATGGCAAATGGGGTTCAATGCCGATAAATGTAAGGTCATGCACATGGGAAAGAAAAACAGCAGTCACCCATACATATTAAATGGGAAACCGTTGGGGAAATCTGACATGGAGAAGGACCTTGGCGTCTTGGTTAATAGCAAATTAAATTGGAGTGCCCAGTGTCAGGCAGCAGCTGCGAAGGCAAATAGAGTCATGGCATGCATCAAAAGAGGAATAGGGGCATATGATGAGAACATTGTTCTTCCTCTGTATAAAGCGCTGGTAAGGCCGCACTTAGAATATTGTGCACAGTTCTGGGCTCCGGTGCTCAGGAAAGACATATTGGAGCTAGAGAGGGTACAAAGGAGGGCGACTAAGGTAATAAAGGGAATGGAGGGACTAGAATACCCAGAGAGGTTGTCAAAATTAGGCCTATTTACGTTGGAAAAGAGAAGGCTTAGGGGAGACCTCATAAACATGTATAAAAACATCATGGGGCAGTACAGAGATCTCTCCCATGACCTGTTTATACCAAGGATGGTGACAAAGACGAGGGGGCACACTATGCGTCTGGAGGAAAGGAGGTTCCTGCACCAGCATAGAAGGGGATTCTTTACGGTCAGAGCCGTGAGACTCTGGAACTCTCTGGGAGAGGAAGTGGTGATGTCCAACTCACTTAATGAGTTCAAGAGAGGCCTGGACGCCTTTCTTGAGAACAATAAAATTACATCTTATGCTTAGTGATAGTTAATTAATCCAGGGATTTAATCTGACTGCCAGATTGGAGTCGGGAAGTGAATTTTTCCTCAATGATGTAAATTGGCCTATACCGCATGTTTTTTTTTTTGCCTTCCCCTGGATCAACGCTGCGGAATACCTGCAGTGCACAAGAAATAGGCTGAACTCGATGGACGCTTGTCTTTTTTCGGCCTTATAAACTATGTAACTATGTAACTATGTACATAATAATGCCGATGCCCTGTCCAGACTTCCCTGTTTAGCGAGTGAAGGTGCCAAAAGCCCTGTCTTTGAGCAGGGGAGGGGGATATGTGACAAAGTCACTGGTAAAGTATTAGAGGGGAGATATGTTTCCCTGAACCTATTAGCTTTATTAGCTTCAGTGAATTAAAACTGTTATGTTTCCTCCAGCATGTTATGTACAAGGAGGGGTTAAGTCACCATTTGTAAAGGGCGTGTTTTTATGAGAACAACCAAGAGTAGGCATGAGGTTGTTCTCTATATCTCCACCTCAGGGTGTGGTCTGGGGTTTAAATACTCGGCCTGCTGAGGCATTAAGTGTTCAGTGTCTGGAGAAGCTAGCTCCAGAGAGGAACTTGTGTGTTCTGTGCTATTCTGAACCCTGTGTTTGCTGGACTTTGAGCGGGTGGATCACCACTACCACAAGGACTGTGTTTGGTATCACCACTTTGTTTTGTTTTTCCTGTTTTTGAGCCAATCTACCACACTATCTATCTCAGATAGTGCAACCTTTCAGTTTAGATTGATACGTATAGTAAGAACTAATAATGGTAAATACCTCATTTCCATCAAGACCTGGCTCACCCTTAAAACCATTTATTCCAATCTCTCCAGCATCCCCCTATAATTAAAATATAAAAATATATATATAAAAATAAATTACATTATTGTAACATTGGATATAGTAATTTTAATAACTATTATCAAATGTAGACAAATGTTCTTACAGTGCATCCATTTTCTCCAGTCATGCCTTCGTGTCCAGATGGTCCTAGGGGTCCATCTTTACCCTACAAAACAAATCATAATTTACTAAATAAAACATTGACTACAACTCTTTCTTTGGTTATTCTGATATGGGTGACTGTGATGCTGCCTTTGGGTCATGTCACGCTTGCTGTGGTAATGTTTCTGGTATGTGTAGATGTAATATTGTTGCAGTCCCCTAAGTAATTGATGAGTGCCTCTTGAGTTGTGCTGCACGTCTATGCATGTTAATAATATTGAGAAGCTTACTGTCAGTATAAGCAGTCATAGTGATGGGATACTAGAGAGTGTCCATGTGTCACAGCTTCAATCTAAACCAGAGAGGACAACATCGCATTGTAATCGTCATGATCATTACCTTCTCACCTCGTGATCCTCGATTTCCAGGCGGACCTCTCAAACCTTGTTCTCCTTTTGCTCCCTGGAAATACCGTAAATTGTATTTGTAATGCTTTGATGTCTCCTTGAAGCGGTTGTCCATCTTTGTGGATATTTTTTTTTTTTTTACTTAAATGCATGCAATTGTGGAAACCCCCTTTAACAGTTATGTAAAGTCTTACATCTTCTGTAAAATACTACAGTCGACAATCATTTTACATTAGTTCCTGTTTAGATGTGGGGAATTGGTTGACTTCCAATGTGGTTTCTACACTGACAATCTATGACATAATAAGGTGCAATAAATATGAATTGTGTTTTTAAAACCCCTTCGCATGTAACAGATTTTTCTGCTGTGGATTTTAGGGCATGCTCTAGATTTTCAATCCGCAGTAAGCCTCGAGCAAAGGATAATATCCGTGGCAGATCTACAGCTTTTACTTTTCTGTCTGAATATGACCATAGGGAAAGACATCAAATGTGTAAAATAAAAGGTCTACATAAAATGTTACTGTTATACACAAAAAAAAGCTAATTTGTGTATTCATCCAACCTTTTTTCCTGTAGTGCCACTCTTGCCAAGGTCACCCTGTGAAGGAAAAGTATTCAATAAAAATTGGAATATTTCAAATTGAATGATTGAGAAGTTAAAGAGAATGAAGCCACAATAATGATTTGACGGTAAGTAGTCTATTATGTATTTGTGATTGCTTTCAACTTACAAGGATTTCAATGACAATATCCATAACACTGGTGAAATAAAATCACTAACTAAAGAATGTTTGACAATTATGGAGATTCTACAACATCTCTATGTATTCTTAATTGTTTCCCATCATACATTTTATTGTTGTAGGGTATATAAAGAAATGTGCACAGGGCGCTGATTTAACTTACATGTGATGGAATAAGTCCAGAAAACTTACCTCATCACCTCGTTCTCCCTTGTTTCCCTTCAGGCCCAAAGGTCCTTGTGTTCCCTAAAGGTTATATGGAAAAGATAAATTGCACCATGTTTTTCCACACTTTCTCATGTAATTTTTATCCTCTAACAGGCTCTTTAAGGCATCAGTGATTTTTCTCAAAAAACCAAGCCAAGTTTCATCCTCGTTTTGGATCAGATTTTCATGAGTGTTTGATCAGTGTGTCAGTTTTTACCATTATTCTTTTTCTTGTTTGCAAAAAATAAGTACTGATTGTAATTTTCAAAACTTCTCCTAGCAAATGTTCAGTGAAAATAGGAAAGCTCATGGATGGTATCTGAATGCTGTTCAATTTTTTCACGAATCTATAGACTTGAATTGGTGAGTTTGATCCGAGACTCAGATCAAAATAGAACATACCTCCATCATTTCGTGTGGAATGCTTGGTCCACAAAAATACATCAACAAATACATCAACTCTCATACGTGAAAAACTGACTTCTGAATGAATCTTAAGGGTATATGAACATGACATCTGTTCCAGGAAAGCAAACCCCCCAATTATTTCAAGAGGAAGATGCTTCAAGAAATGGCAGCTTTTTTTAGATTTTATTTGGTTGTTTCCTGAGCGCTATTTCAATATTTTGGACCACCAGCGGGGTTTTTAAGCACTTTTTCAGCATTTTTGTGACATCTTTTTCCTGACATTTTTTGGAGGTTATTTACTCCATTCAACAATGAAGGAACTGCTAGCAGGTTTTTCAAGCAAAAAAATGGCAAAATGCTCAGAAAAAACACCCAGGTGTCTTCTGGGCATCAATTGAGGCTTCTCATTGACTTCTATTATAAAGTATAGAGTGTCTTCAGATCAGAAAACATCTGATGAATGGTCAGCTCACTTTTTTTAATCACGTGGCATAATCTGCCTGAAAAAGACGTTATGTGCTCATACCCTAGAGCAGGGGTCCTCAAACTACGGCCCGCGGGCCACATGCGGCCCGCGGAGGACTTTTATCCGGCCCGCCGGGCTGTGGGCAGAGGAGAGTGGTGTCAGCGCCCGCCCTTCCCCCCGCTTTCTCAGAGCCCCGGCAGCCCGATACTTACCTCTCCACGTGCCTTCGCAGATCCGCTGTCTTCCTGGTCTGCGCTCCCTGTGACGTCTCAGGTCAGAGGGTGCGGTGACGTCTTTCCACCGCGCCCTCCCCTGAGCCATCACAGGCAGCGCAGAGAGGGACAACGCCGGAGAAGCTGGACTCCGGACCTGAGCAGCGGCAGCAGGCAAGGAGGTAGGTGAGTATTGTTTTTTTTAATGTATGGAGGCATGGGACATAATATTAGGGGTGACATCCTGAATGTGGCATTATATGGGGGGGGGGGGTGGCATCCTGAATGGGCCATTATATGGGGGGGTGACATCCTGAATGGGGCATTATATGGGGGGGGTGACATCCTGAATGGGGCATTATATGGGGGGGGTGACATCCTGCATGGGGCATTATATGGGGGGGTGACATCCTGCATGGGGCATTATATGGGGGGGTGACATCCTGCATGGGGCATTATATGTGAGGGTGACATCCTGCATGGGGCATTATATGGGGGTGGGTGACATCCTGTATGGGGCATTATAGGAGGGGGGGTGACATCCTGAATGGGGCATTATATGGGGGGTGACATCCAGCATGGGGCATTATATGGGGGGGTGACATCCTGAATGGGGCATTATATGGGGGGGTGACATGCTGCATGGGGCATTATATGGGGGGTGACATCCAGCATGGGGCATTATATGGGGGGGTGACATCCTGAATGGGGCATTATAAAGACAGGGGAGTGATATCCTGCATTTGTCATTATATGGGGGGGGGTGACATCCTGAATGGGGCATTATATGGGGGGGGGTGACATCCTGAATGGGGCATTATAAAGACAGGGGAGTGATATCTTGCACGGGGCATTGTATGGTGGGAGAAAGGGAAATCCTGCATGGGGCATAATAAGGGGGGAACAGCCTGCATAGGGCATTATAAGGGGGAAACAGCCTGTCTATTGAGGACATTTACCTGCCTATTGGGGACATTTATCTGCCTATTGGGGACATTTACCTGCCTATTGGGGATATTTACCTGCCTATTGGGGACCTATGCTGCCTATTTGGGACATTTACCTGCCTATTTGGGACATTTACCTGCCTATTGGGGACCTATGCTGCCTATTGGGAACATTTACCTGCCTATTGGGGATCTATGCTGCCTATTGGGTACATTTACCTGCCTATTGGGGACCTATGCTGCCTATTGGGTACATTTACCTGCCTATTGGGGACCTATGCTGCCTATTGGGTACATTTACCTGCCTATTGGGGACCTATGCTGCCTATTGGGTACATTTACCTGCCTATTGGGGACCTATGCTGCCTATTGGATACATTTACCTGCCTATTGGGGACCTATGCTGCCTATTGGGGACCTATGCTGCCTATTGGGTACATTTACCTGCCTATTAGGGACCTATGCTGCCTATTGGGTACATTTACCTGCCTATTGGGGACCTATGCTGCCTATTGGGGACCTATGCTGCCTATTGGGTACATTTACCTGCCTATTGGGAACCTATGCTGCCTATTGGGGATATTTACCTGCCTATTGGGGACATTTACCTGCCTATTGGGGACATTTACCTGCCTATTGAGGACCTATGCTGCCTATTGGGTACAGTTACCTACCTATTGAAATACCGGTTGATTTAACTTTACTTGTTCTTCATTTTAAATATTGTATTTGTTCCTGTATTGTTTTTTTTACTACAAAATAAGATATGTGCAGTGTGCATAGTAATTTGTTCATAGTTTTTTTTAAAAACTATATTCCGGCCCTCCAATGGTCTGAGGGACCGTGAACTGGCCCCCTGTTTAAAAAGTTTGAGGACCCCTGCCCTAGAGTTACCACTATCTTGTGTCATGGGAAAAATAATTGTTTATAATCAAGTTTTTACACTGTGCAAACAAATAGTGAAATTATCTAAATAACCAGACACTGAGGTACAAAGGTGTTACATTTTAATGGGGTTATCCACTAGTAGGACAACCCCTTCTCAATCTGAATATTTGGCGCCGATAAAACAAAAACACTTATACTCACCTCCTGTGCCGGCACCATTCAAGCAGGGGTGTCAACACTCGCGCCCAATCAGTGCTGGCATGATTATCCCCACCTTTGTACAAATCGAATACCATGAGAAAGTCAGTGAGCAGCAGCCGTCACTTCTTATTGATGTCCGATTTGTCCAAAGGCGGGGACAGTGACGCCAGCGCTGATTGGATACGAGTGCCGACACCGCTGGAATGGCGCCGGCACGGGAGGTGAGTATGAGTGGGGTGAGTATAAGTGCTTTTATTTTATCTGTGCCAAACATTCAGATCAAGAATGGGTTGTCCTAGTAGTGGACAACCCCTTTAATGACACTATAAAATGCAGAGAATTGTTGAATTCCTTCCATTAATTTTTTGGTAGAAAATAGAATAAAATTGTAATTCCACCATTGTTTTTTAGAAAATAACACTGCAAGGAAAATATTTAAAAAATGCGACGTGAACATACACTTAGGATTTTATATACTGCAGACCTGGGACCCTTATTATATCCCAGCTGCCATAAAATCTCATTAGTGCATTGCAATCGAGTCATGGAGGTGCAGAATGCACTTATAGGCCATGGCCCCACTATCAGTATTTGGTCAGTATTTTTTCTCAGGAGTGGGAGCCAAAACCAGGAGTGGGTGGTAAATGCAGAATTGGTGACTTGTTCCTATTATACCTTTTCTCTGATTGTTCCTCACCTGGTTTTGGCTCCCACTCCTGAGAAAAAATACTGACCGAAATAAAAATTATTATTATTATTATTTATATTGTCCACATCTGTGGCGTAACTAGAGTCTGTGTCACAATGCGGTCTGGCTGAATTACTAAAAGTGTGTCTTCTGAGAGAAAATGAACATATCTTCCCACAACAATCTTTTAGTTATGGGGCGGTGCAAGTGCACTGCAGACCTGGCTGTCAATCAAAGTGTCGGGGTGTGCTTACAGCCGCCACTGGTTTTATAGTGAGCAGGGTTGTGAGGGGTGACTATAGCTGCTCCATGGACCACCCCAATGACTGAAAGGTGATGGCTCATGGGAGAAAATAAGTTCCTTTTCTCCCAATAGCTGCTCTTTTTAGTAAGGGAGCCTGGCAACATGGTAATGCTATTTACCTGCAGAACCTTCTATCTACAGGTACTGTAAATAGCATTTCTAAGCTGACAGGTTCCCTTTTACTAGATCCACTGACATTTAATACATCCTTACTAGTGTTGAGCGAACATGTTCGACACTGCTCGGTACTCGCCTGAGCATCACGCTATTCGGGATGTTGGGCGAGCACCGAGCATTTCCGGGTTACTCGAGCGGGAGCTCGGGTCTCCGCCCTGCATGATTGGCGCTCTTTACAGAGCCAATGAACATGCAGGGATTGGCAGCCAGTCACTGTAATGCTGCAGCCATGTTGGTTGTGGGCATTACAGTGATTGGCTGGCCGCACAGCGTCACCTCGAGTATTTAAAACGGGGCGCCGCCATCTTGGACACAGTCGCTCCGGATTAGACAGTGTAGGGACAGCGCTGCTGATTTAGGGAGAGATATAAACTGCGAAATAGTTAGTGTAGGGTCTGTAAAGGCTGCCAGAACAAACAAACAGTCCTTTTCAGGACTAATATCCATCCCAGATACCAGGCAGGCAGGTTGTATAGGAGACACATTGGTTATACCAGCAAACGCTGCATTACAGTCCTGTGTGCTCCTGTTGCTGAAATTGCTGGACTTAGCACCAGGTGTCGGGGGCCAGGAAAAATCCTTTTTTTTTCATCTAAATCCTCCTTTTTTTCCCTCCTTCACACTGTACAAATACCCGTCTTATTAACCTTTTGGTGTGTCCCCCCCCCCCCCAAAAAAAAGCGTGACTCTGATTTTTCAGACACAAATATAACTGTTGAAAATAGTCTGGTGTAGGCTAGAGAAACAGAAGTGTTGTTTTGCACTTCCACGGTTCAAACCTCTGTATTCTCCATTTTGGGCCATTTGTATCTAAAAAAAAAAACTGTTTGAGTGTGTCGCTCACTGTTCAGCCGCAAATATCTCTATTTAAAAAAGTGTGGTATACCCCAGTAAACAATAACTGTGGTTTTGCCATCCCACGGTAAAAAATCTCTATTATTCAGGTTTTGGTATTTTTTTCCGTAAAGAAAAACAGTAGTGTCTCCTGACTGTTGTGACACAAAAATATATCTGTTGAAAATAGTCTTGTGTACGCCCAACATCCCAGTGTGGTTTCGCAGTTCCACGGGTCAAATCGCTGTACTATCCAGTTTTGGGCCTTTGGTATCTAAAAAAAAAGCAGCTTGAGTGTGTCGCTCACTATTCAGCCTCAAATATCTATTTAAAAAAGTGTGGTATACCCCAGTAAACAATAACTGTGGTTTTGCCATCCCACGGTAAAAAATCTCTATTATTCAGCTTTTGGTAGTTTTTTCCGTAAAGAAAAACAGTAGTGTCTCCTGACTGTTGTGACACAAAAATATGTCTGTTGAAAATAGTCTTGTGTAGGCCCGACATCCCAGTGTGGTTTCGCAGTTCCACGGGTCAAATCGCTGTACTATCCAGTTTTGGGCCTTTGGTATCTAAAAAAAAAGCAGCTTGAGTGTGTCGCTCACTGTTCAGCCGCAAATATCTCTATTTAAAAAAGTGTGGTATACCCCAGTAAACAATAACTGTGGTTTTGCCATCCCACGGTAAAAAATCTCTATTATTCAGCCTTTGGTAGTTTTTTCCGTAAAGAAAAACAGTAGTGTCTCCTGACTGTTGTGACACAAAAATATATCTGTTGAAAATAGTCTTGTGTAGGCCCGACATCCCAGTGTGGTTTCGCAGTTCCACAGGTCAAATCGCTGTACTATCCAGTTTTGGGCCTTTGGTATCTAAAAAAAAAGCAGTTTGAGTGTGTCGCTCACTGTTCAGCCGCAAATATCTCTATTTAAAAAGTGTGGTATACCCCAGTAAACAATAACTGTGGTTTTGCCATCCCACGGTAAAAAATCTCTATTATTCAGCTTTTGGTAGTTTTTTCCGTAAAGAAAAACAGTAGTGTCTCCTGACTGTTGTGACACAAAAATATATCTGTTGAAAATAGTCTTGTGTAGGCCTGACATCCCAGTGTGGTTTCGCAGTTCCACGGGTAAAATCGCTGTACTATCCAGTTTTGGGCCTTTGGTATCTAAAAAAAAAAGCAGTTTGAGTGTGTCGCTCACTGTTCAGCCGCAAATATCTCTATTTAAAAAAGTGTGGTATACTCCAGTAAACAATAACTGTGGTTTTCCTCTTCCACGGTTCTAATCTACTCTTTATTACCCTTTTTCCATTGATAGTGCAAGTGTAAGCTATTTTACTTCATTTACAATGGGCAAGGCGCGTGGCAAGGGACGTGGAAGTGGACGTTCTGGTGATGGTTCGTGCAGAGGACGGGGCCGTGGCCAAGGTGAAAATGTGCCACAACCAACAGCCACATCTTCTCGCTCCCACTTCTTGACCGAATTACTAGGGAAGCACAGAACAACACCAGTATTGAGAACTGATCAGTGTGAACAGGTTATTAATTGGATAGCAGATAATACTTCCAGTTACCTGGGCACCACCACCTCCGGTCTGTTTTCCACACGGTCAACTCTTAGTAGCCGTGAGTCTCGACCGCATACTCCTCCTCACCCTGATGCTCCTTCCTCCCACCATGCCGAGTGTCGTCAGACAGCAAGTGATCCCACACTTGGACACTCTGAAGAGCTGTTCACTGGTCCATTTCTATATTTGGGCCCCTCGCCTGATACGCTTGAAGTGGTGGAAGAGGAGATCCCATGTTGCGATGCCCAAATATTTGAACAGCCACGGCCACAGGAAGTCGACGTTGGCAATCTGTTACAAGAGGTGGACGATGACGAGACACAATTGCCAGGAAGTGAGGAGGAGGATCGTGGTGCGCAAGTGGAAGAGGAGGAGGTGGTGGATGATCTAGTAACTGACCCAACGTGGAAGGAGGACATGCAGAGTGAGGCCAGCAGCACACAGGGGGAGGGAGGCCGAGTACCCCAACAGGCAGGAAGAAGCAGTGTGGTGGCCGCAGACAGAAGGCAGGCAACCGTTCCCCGTAACACCAACACGAGGGACGTTGCCAGTACAAGCGGTAGGTCTTCCAGAGTCTGGAATTTTTTTAAAGACTCTGCTGATAACCCCAAAAAGGCCATATGTTCCACCTGCCATGCCAGCATCAGCAGGGGTGACAAAACTACCAGCCTGACCACCACCAGCATGATCAGGCACATGGCAGCAAAGCACCTGACTTTGTGGGGCAAAACCCAGGGTCCACGACCAATGTCAGCGGGTGTCACCACTGCTTCTTCCACTGTTGTGAGTGCAATAGAACCCCCTGTTGTGTGTGCAAGGCAATCCCCTGTCCATACTGCATGTAAAGATGCCCCCTCCTCTCAGTCTTCATTTGTTATGGTAGTTTCTCAAGAAACAGCATCAACGTCCACGTCCACGTCCCACCGCAGCGTTCAATTGTCCATATCCCAGACCTTTGAATGAAAGCGGAAATTCGCAGCTAACGCCCCACAGGCCACAGTCCTAAATTCGCACATTTCACGACTGCTTGCATTGGAAATGCTGCCTTTTAGGCTGGTGGAGACGGAATCCTTCCGCAATCTTATGGCGGTGGCCGTCCCTCGGTACTCGGTCCCCAGCCGACACTATTTTGCCCGGTGTGCCATCCCCGCACTACACAAGCACGTGTCCCAAAGCATCTGCCGTGCCCTCAACAACGCAGTTACTGGGAGAGTCTACCTGACAACGGACACGTGGACAAGTGCTTGTGGCCAGGGACGGTACATCTCTCTGACGGCACACTGGGTAAACATAGTGGAAGCCGGGACCCAGTCGGACCTTGGGATGGAACACATCCTCACCACACCGAGAATTGCGGGCCCTATGTCAGTCAGAGTTGCCCCCACAGTGTACAGCTCCTGCGCATCCTCCTCCTCCTCCTCATGTTCAGCCTCCATCTCAGATATCACCACATCAGTTACAAGCTGGAAGCATTACAGTACTGCCTCCGTTAAGCGGCAACAGGCTGTGCTGAAACTCATAAGCTTAGGTGATAAACCTCACACTGCTTGTGAGTTGTGGACAGCTGTGAAAGAGCAGGCATATCTGTGGCTGAGACTGCTGAACCTACATCCCGACATGGTCGTGTGTGACAATGGCCGTAACCTGGTGGCGGCTCTGAGGCGAGGTGAGATCACACACGTACCATGCCTGGCTCATGTGCTTAACCTCGTGGTTCAGTGGTTTCTTAAATCGTACCCCGAGTTGCCAGATCTGCTCGTGAAAGTACGCCGCCTGTCAGCTCATTTTCGCAAGTCGGCTACAGCTTCCGCCGCCCTTGCTGTGCTGCAGCAGCGTTTGCAGCTTCCGGCACACCGACTGGTGTGTGATGTCCTCACACGTTGGAACTCTACCCTCCACATGTTGCAAAGGATTTGTGAGCAGAAGAGAGCAGTTGTGGAGTACCAACTGCAACAAGGCCGTCGATATTCACTTCAGACTCCACACATAAGACCTCAGGAGTGGACCTGGATGTCTGACATATGTACCATCCTGACAAACTTTGAGGAGGCCACCAAGATGGTGAGTGGCGATGACGCCATCATTAGTGTCAGCATCCCACTTGTCTGTCTTTTTCAATGCTCTCTGCAGAGAATTAAAAAGGAGGCATTGCAGCCAGAGTATGATGAGATGGATCAAGAAGCCGTAGCGGGCGATTACACACAGCCCAGCCTCATCTCATCCCAACGTGCATTGGGGGACAATGAGGGAGAGGAGGAGGAGGAGGAGGAGGAAGAACAGGAGCTACTATCATGCGTTGTAGACGGTAGTACCTGTACAAGTGTCATACCTTCGGTTCAGCGTGGGTGGCCTGAGGACAGGGGGGAGGAGGAAGAGGAGGAGTAGGAGGAGGAGAGCATGGTCAGTCGTCATCTTGGTGAGGACACGGAAATCTTGCCCATTACCAGTCTGGCACGCATATCTGACTTTATGTTACGCTGCCTTAACCGTGACCCTCGCGTTGTCAAAATGTTGGGTTACAGTCATTACTGGTTGGTGACACTTGTAGACCCCCGCTACAAGGAGAACTTTCACTCTCTTATTCCTGAGGTGGAGAGGTCTACAAAAATGGGGCAATACCAGAAGGCCCTTGCTGCAGAACTCTTAAAAAAATTCCCATCTGAACACGCTAACGGCAGAGGTCACAGTTCGTTGCCCAACCAAGGCGTACAGGCGAGAGAGATGCAACTCCAATCCAGCAGAGGCAGGGGAACACTGTCAACATTCTGGGACCGTTTTCTGACACCCACCCAGCTTACAGGCCCTGAGGCGCGGGGTACTCTCACAAGGAGTGGAAAGTTTCAAAAGATGGTGAGGGAGTATCTTGCCGATCGTACCAGCGTCCTCCGTGATTCCTCTGTGCCTTTTAATTATTGGGTATCCAAGCTGGACACTTGGAATGAACTCGCTCTGTATGCCTTGGAGGTCCTGGCCTGCCCTGCCGCTAGCGTGTTATCGAAGCGTGTTTTTAGTGCCGCTGGGGGAATTATAACTGATAAGCGCACTCGCCTGTCAACTGACAATGCTGACAAGCTGACCCTTATCAAAATGAACAAGGGCTGGATTGGGCCAGACTTCTCATCACCACCAAATGACAGCAGAGTAACATAAAGTCAAATCCACTGTGTTATTTCGGGAGGTGTATTCACGTGCACCGCTTCACACCCACACATGGGTATACGCTTCCTCGTTTCGGCTGTTTAATCTTCTTCTCCTTATCCTCAGCCTCCACCACCACTATACCACCAGGGTGCCAGCATTGCAAGTTCCTCCGTCCTTATTTTTGGCAGCTTTTGCTTGCAAGGCATAAGCAAATACTATGGGACACCCACTCCCCAATAATGGGACTTATGTTTGTAATATGCTGTACTGCATGGCTCTTGTAAGGGGCATTGCAAGTTGCTCCGTCCTAATTTTTGGCAGCTTTTGCTGGGAAAGCATAAGCAAATACTATGGGACACCCACTCCCCAATAATGGGACTTATGTTTGTAATATGCTGTACTGCATGGCTCTTGTAAGGGGCATTGCAAGTTGCTCCGTCCTAATTTTTGGCAGCTTTTGCTTGGAAAGCATAAGCAAATACTATGGGACACCCACTCCCCAATAATGGGACTTATGTTTGTAATATGCTGTACTGCATGGCTCTTGTAAGGGGCATTGCAAGTTGCTCCGTCCTAATTTTTGGCAGCTTTTGCTGGGAAAGCATAAGCAAATACTATGGGACACCCACTCCCCAATAATGGGACTTATGTTTGTAATATGCTGTACTGCATGGCTCTTGTAAGGGGCATTGCAAGTTGCTCCGTCCTAATTTTTGGCAGCTTTTGCTGGGAAAGCATAAGCAAATACTATGGGACACCCACTTCCCAATAATGGGACTTATGTTTGTAATATGCTGTACTGCATGGCTCTTATAAGGGGCATTGCAAGTTGCTCCGTCCTAATTTTTGGCAGCTTTTGCTGGGAAAGCATAAGCAAATACTATGGGACACCCACTCCCCAATAATGGGACTTATGTTTGTAATATGCTGTACTGCATGGCTCTTGTAAGGGGCATTGCAAGTTGCTCCGTCCTAATTTTTGGCAGCTTTTGCTGGGAAAGCATAAGCAAATACTATGGGACACCCACTCCCCAATAATGGGACTTATGTTTGTAATATGCTGTACTGCATGGCTCTTGTAAGGGGCATTGCAAGTTGCTCCGTCCTAATTTTTGGCAGCTTTTGCTGGGAAAGCATAAGCAAATACTATGGGACACCCACTCCCCAATAATGGGACTTATGTTTGTAATATGCTGTACTGCATGGCTCTTGTAAGGGGCATTGCAAGTTGCTCCGTCCTAATTTTTGGCAGCTTTTGCTGGGAAAGCATAAGCAAATACTATGGGACACCCACTCCCCAATAATGGGACTTATGTTTGTAATATGCTGTACTGCATGGCTCTTGTAAGGGGCATTGCAAGTTGCTCCGTCCTAATTTTTGGCAGCTTTTGCTGGGAAAGCATAAGCAAATACTATGAGACACCCACTCCCCAATAATGGGACTTATGTTTGTAATATGCTGTACTGCATGGCTCTTGTAAGGGGCATTGCAAGTTGCTCCGTCCTAATTTTTGGCAGCTTTTGCTGGGAAAGCATAAGCAAATACTATGGGACACCCACTCCCCAATAATGGGACTTACGTTTGTAATATGCTGTACTGCATGGCTCTTGTAAGGGGCATTGCAAGTTGCTCCGTCCTAATTTTTGGCAGCTTTTGCTGGGAAAGCATAAGAAAATACTATGGGACACCCACTCCCCAATAATGGGACTTATGTTTGTAATATGCTGTACTGCATGGCTCTTGTAAGGGGCATTGCAAGTTGCTCCGTCCTAATTTTTGGCAGCTTTTGCTGGGAAAGCATAAGCAAATACTATGGGACACCCACTCCCCAATAATGGGACTTATGTTTGTAATATGCTGTACTGCATGGCTCTTGTAAGGGGCATTGCAAGTTGCTCCGTCCTAATTTTTGGCAGCTTTTGCTGGGAAAGCATAAGCAAATACTATGGGACACCCACTCCCCAATAATGGGACTAATGTTTGTAATATGCTGTACTGCATGGCTCTTGTAAGGGTTATTGTAAGTTGCTCCGTCCTAATTTTTGGCAGCTTTTGCTTGGAAAGCATAAGCAAATACCATGGGACACCCACTCCCCAATAATGGGACTTATGTTTGTAATATGCTGTACTGCATGTGACGCTCCCCCTGGGCCGTGTGTACACGTGTGTGGGATACCCGGTGCCGGGTCTCTGGGGTCTGTAGTCTCCGTGGCGGTGACCCGGTCCCGTGGCTCAGGCTGGTCAAACCAGTGGCAGTCTTTCTTAGGTTTTGAGGTTAATTGTCCGACTGCGCCACCCGTGGATTGCGGTCAGGGAGTACCACAGCTGCGAGGCAGACCGCTGAGGCTGGTGTTGTGTGCGCAGCATAGAATGGGATAACTCCCCTCGGGAGGAGTATAGCCTCAGGGCAGTGAGTGTGGATGATGGGGGTGATGGTGCACGAGCGCAGCAGGAATGACTCAGAGTCTTTGCAGTGCAGTTCAGGGTCTTTACTGATGATTATAAGGTAGACCCTCCCAGGAGTACTGGCTAGCATAAGAGGCCTGGTCAGTCTGTGAGCAAGCAGGAGTTCCCCTGGCCAGGTGGAGTTTTAGGCCTCCCCGTCTGTCTGCACTCTTCCTGGCTACCTTGCTGTAAGCGGGTAGAAGTAGCCCACGTCCCTGAGTGTACCGTGTAGTGCTCACCCGTATGGCTGGTGACTTGGGGCCTTCTGTTAGCCTCCGCTCCACGATGGCGGTGCTGGTCCCTTGCTTGTGACTGAGCCTCCGGGCTTCTATGGCCAGAGGACCTGAAATCCCCAGCCGGCTGGTTTCTGCTGCTGGATATATAAGTCCTCACAGCTTCGGACTCCTGTGTCCGGTTCCTATTGTCTTCTGCCAGGGCGAGCTCTGCTCAGCTTCCAGCCCCTGGTCTTTAGCTCCTAGCTCCTACAGAGCTCCTTGCTGTTACTTTCCCTTGCTCTCACTCTGACTCTGATTGTTCTCTGACTCACTCAACCCCGCCCCAGATCCAGTTTATAAGGGCAGAATTCTCCCCTCCCAGGATTGTAGCAGGAGGATGTTGCATGTTTAAGGGATCCTGATCAGGAAACCTCCCACTTGCTCTCCGACCTAATATCTCTATTACTGTGGTGACCAGACCCCTGGGGTGCCACACATGGCTCTTGTAAGGGGCATTGCAGTTCCTCATAATTTTTGGAAAGCCTTCCATTCACTGCTTAGGCCAACAGTGCACGGGAGACCCAGTTGCTATAAATGGAAAAAAAGGTTTAGTTAACGCACTCTGACCTCCATGTCATTTCCAAGGGGCATTGGAGTGGCTCGAAATTTTTTGTAGGCATTGCACTCACTGTATGCCCTTTAACTGTGTAGCCGAACCGCTCCTTTTGTTACAGAAACATATCCTACAAGACATATCTGGTTGACTGGCCTGATATTGATGTGAATGGTCCCTGTTCCTCCTGCTCTTTCTCCTTTGCCACTACCTCATCCATCATTTATCACCTGAAGCTTTGTTTTAACGGGAGTCATGGAACTTGGATAGTAGCAGGAAAACATCCAGCAATCCTCGGAGGAGGTAGGATATTCGCCAAAACGCTGACCACCTCAGGCCTAGCCGCTACTACATACATGCGCTTGCATTACAACAAAACAAAGCAGATGCTAACTTCTATCATCCTCATCATGCTCCTCACCTTGGCACTCTCAACTCCCCTGATGGAGAAGCCAGGGCCCACCGGAGGAGTCTGATAGTCCGGTGGGCTCGGCCAATGCTGCCCTAAATCAGGCCATGCTAAGAAAAGTGTGGGAAAGGTTACCGGGACAAATAGGGGTGGCTGGGGACCGAGTATGGCCACCCGGCCACCCCCTGGAGGCTGGGGAGCAAGCGGGGACACCCGGCCACCAGGTGGCTGGGGACTGAGTATGGATACCAGGCCGCCGACACAGCCATGGCGTGTTGGCCAGATTCCGCCTCCACATGCCTAAAAGGCCCAATTTAAAGTGCAAGCAAGCAAGCAGTATGGTATTGCAGCCTGGGGGTGGGTGGGTGGCAGGCTGCATACTTGCGCTTGCATTGCAAGGAATGGGAGAGGTACAATTGAACACTGCCCTGGGACAAGGACTTGAATGGGGATAGTTGCAAGTCTGCAACGACAGGTGCAAGGTGGGAGGCATCTTTGCATGTACCATGAACAGGGGTTTGGCATGCACACACTACAGCGGAATAGGCTCTCCTTCCCACTAAATGCACTGGGGAGGGCACAGGTAATGTTTTGGTATACGCGCTTAATCTTATGTATAAGGCACACCAGGACAAATATGGGCGGCTGGGGACTGAGTATGGATACCTCGCTGCCGAAGCAGCCATGAGGTAGTGGCCAGCTTCGGTCTCCTCCAAACTAAAAGGCCCCATTTCAAGTGCAAGCTAGCAGTATGGAATTGCAGTCTGGGGGTGGGTGGGTGGCAGGCTGCACACTTACACTTGCATGAAAAGAAAACATAGCTGATGCTAACTTCTGTCATCATCATCATGCTCCTCACCTTGGCACTCTCAACTCCACCGATGGAGAAGTCAGGGCCCACCGGAGGAGTCTGGTTCTCTGGTGGGCTCGTCCAATGCTGCCTAAAGCAGGCCGGGCTAAGAAAAGTGTGTGGGGGGATGTTCCAAGGAGAAATAGGGGCGGCTGGGGACCGTTTATGGACACCCGGCTGCCCCCAGGCGGCTGGGGACCGTATGTGGACACCCGGCCGTGGGGCGGCAGGGGACCAAGTATGGACACCCGGCCGCCGGGCGGCTGGGGTCTGAGTATGGATTCCAGGCCGCCAACACAGCCATGACGTGGTGGCCAGATTCCGCCTCCACATGCCTAAAAGGCCCAATTTCAAGTTCAAGCAAGCAAGCAGTATGGTATTGCAGCCTGGGGGTGGGTGGGTGACAGGCTGCATACTTGAGCTTGTATTGCAAGGAATGGGGGAGGTACAATTGAACACTGCCCTGGGACTAGAACTTGCATGGGGATAGTTGCAAGTCTGCATCTTCTGATGCGGTAAGGATCACTTATGATGGGCACACTTTTAGACAGTGACCTGGGAGTCAGAGATGCTTCCAGGGGTCTTCCCCATGCTGTTCCCTTGTCTTTTCAGCACTTTATGCATGTGTCACACAGCACATGGCCAGATAAGGTTGTAAAATGTTAAAATGACATTTCACGGTGAATGCATTTGTCATAGTTGAAAGCAATACAAAAGTGCAAAAACGCATAAAAAATGCTACTTGTGAACATAGCCGAAGGTGTGGAGGAGTATTTTTGTTTTTGGTCATTTATTTTAACCTATACACAAGTCTTTACCCTGGAAAGGATGTTCCTTAACATATTTCACAGGAAAAAAGTTTCACTTTCGTTTTTGAACATTTTATTGTGAGCCTGTAAAAGTGGCTTAATACCTCTGACCACGTTGTTGACAGCAGTGACCTGGGGGTCAGAAATGCTTCCTGGGGCGATCCCCATGCTGTCCCCATGTCATTTGAGGACTGTCACTATCGTTTTGGGCACTTGTTAGGCTTTTAAAAGACTGCCAGGGGTGCCACCGCAAAAATGCTCGAGTCTCCCATAGACTAACATTGGGCTCGTTGCTCGGGTCGAGCACCCGAGTATCACGGTGAGCTCGGCCCGAGCTTCGAGCACCTGAGCATTTTAGTGCTCGCTCAACACTAATCCTTACTTTTCAAGAAGGTGTTTAGCAGCCTATTCTTACTGTTTACCATTATATGGTTTTCTTTTTTCGTGATTTAAGAACTGCATTTTCTGAAACGTACCTTAGGCCCAGTGACTCCGGAGACTCCAGGTAACCCTTGGGTTCCAAGTATTCCTTGATCACCCTGAATTTGTAATCCAAAGACATAAAGTAGTGTATAATAAATTATTTTTATGAAGGCACACTTTGGAGAAGGCTTGCCTGACCCTCCAGTATGAGATCTAATCTTGTACTATATATAGCTCATACCTTCTCGCCTTTTGCTCCATAAGGACCTGGATCTCCTTTCTGGCCCACATAGCCTGGCATCCCCTACACACAGACATAATGTATAATTAATACAGCTTTAAAACATGTTCATATTGAAATATTGATAGGTAAAAAGAGTCATAGTGAAAAGTGTAGTGCAATACATAATAGAAGCTAGAATATGTTTTTAATTTCAGATCTCCCATAATAAGCTAATCAATAAAATCTATAGCATGCATTGTGGGTTAATTTCTATGTAATTTCAAAGATCTGCTAAATTCATGCTATAGTTATTTTGCTTCGTTGATCCATTACACATATATATTAGTCCTATATCGGGTTTTGATTTAGAATCCAATTCAATTTATACTTACCCTGTTGTGCTTCTCTAACTTTGCAATTATTAAATTCATGCTCAGTAAATAATATACATATTATGAGGTTTGATGTCAGCTGAGTGGACTGAACTTCACAAACTACCAGAGAAAATTATTCTCCAGAAAATATTATGCATACAATAATGCATGATTCGTTGTTATATTACTCATTAAATAAATTGAACAATCTTAGAACAATCGTAGAAAAAGCAAGAACAGGAACATTCATGTTATTAATTTGCTCTCTAAGGGGCAACATTTCTCTTTACGGAGAGCGACATGTTAAGCATGTCATGGTGAGGAGACTTTTAAAGCCGCAATGCTCCCCTGGGCAATATGCAAGTTGTCTCTTCAGAGAGGAAGAGTACCAGAACTCTAGTGCCACCTACAGGAAGTAGAACTCCTAAAAGTCAATAGTGACCCTTTAACAGGCCTTATCACATGACTTAGGATATAAGCCAGAACCAGAAACTCAATTTGCAGACACTGTGTTTCGGGGTACTGCCTCTTGTCAGTGCAATGGAGCATTGCGGCTTTAAAAGTCTCCTCACTGTGACATGCTTAACATGTTGCTCTCTGCAAGGAGAAATGTTACCCCTTAGATACCGGTCTGACGCCTATCACCCAGCAAAACCACAACTCACACTTTGGATCGCTACTTCCTGTAGGTGGCACTAGAGTTCTGGTCCTTGTCTTCTCTGAAGAGAAAATTTGCATAATTTGTTCTCAATACACTTAATATACAAGTAGCTTGATCCCAAAATATTTAGCCAGATGTGAAAGTATCTAATTTCTTATGAAGACACTGTATCATTTAGGTATTTTAGGTGGTTTGTCAATCTAAATGTCATGCATTTAAGCTGGAAATAGATTATTTTACTGTATTTCATCACATACCACCTATGAAAAAAATAATATACATTTACCAATAATACAGCTTCAAACAAGAGGTATACAGTACTGGTCAATTTGAACATTTGCTCAAAGGGGTTGTCCGGTGGTTGTATGGCAGTCAGGTATGCGATATGCATACTCCCGGGCAGAGCCTGTCTAGTCGGCAACGATGTCCGTGGGAACAAGTGTATTGAGCGAGGCTGTGCCCACTAGACAGATTCTGTCCTGAATATACATATCGCATACCTTACCACCGTTCCCGGGGAGGTATGCGTGTGCTGGGAGGGTTCAAAAGTCACAGAGTTTTAATGACTACATATGCTTCAAAACATTTGTGTATGTTAAAAACTTAAATTGTACGTAAATGAAAATAATTCCATAATTCACTCACTGTAAATGGCAAAGAGTTGTCCTGGGACAATTTAACCCCTTTACAACCCAAAGTGGTTTGCACATTAATGACCAGGCCAATTTTTACAATTCTGACCACTGTCATTTTATGAGGTAATTACTCTGGAACGCTTTAACGGATCCAACTGATTCTGAGATTGTTTTTTCGTGACATATTGTAATTCATGATTGTGGTAAAATTTATTGAATATCACTTGCGTTTATTTGTGAAAAAAACGGAAATTTGGCGAAAATTTGGAAAATTTTGCAATTTTCAAAATTTGAATTTTTATGCCCTTAAATGAGAGAGATACAGTATAGACCAAAAGTTTGGACACATCTTCTCATTTAAAGATTTTTCTGTATTTTCATGACTATGAAAATTGTACATTCACACTGAAGCTATCAAAACTATGAATTAACACATATGGAATTATATACTTAACAAAAAAGTGTGAAACAACTGAAAATATGTCTTATATTCTAGGTTCTTCAAAGTAGCCACCTTTTGCTTTGATGACTGCTTTGCGCACTCTTGGTATTCTCTTGATGAGCTTCAAGAGGTAGTCACCGGAAATGGTCTTCCAACAATCTTGAAGGAGTTCCCAGAGATGCTTAGCACTTGTTGGCCCTTTCGCCTTCACTCTGCGGTCGAGCTGACCCCAAACAATCTCGATTGGGTTCAGGTCTGGTGACTGTGGGGGCCAGGTCATCTGGCGTAGCACCCCATCACTCTCCTTCTTGGTCAAATAGCCCTTACACAGCCTGGAGGTGTGTTTGGGGTCATTGTCCTGTTGAAAAATAAATGATGGTCCAACTAAACGCAAACCGGATGGAATAGCATGCTGCTGCAAGATGCTGTGGTAGCCAAGCTGGTTCAGTATGCCTTCAATTTTGAATAAATCCCCAACAGTGTCACCAGCAAAGCATCCCCACACCATCACACATCCTCCTCCATGCTTCACGGTGGGAACCAGGCATGTAGAGTCCACCCGTTCACCTTTTCTGCGTCGCACAAAGACACGGTGGTTGGAACCAAAGATCTCAAATTTGGACTCATCAGACCAAAGCACAGATTTCCACTGGTCTAATGTCCATTCCTTGTGTTCTTTAACCCAAACAAGTCTCTTCTGCTTGTTGCCTGTCCTTAGCAGTGGTTTCCTAGCAGCTATTTTACCATGAAGGCCTGCTGCACAAAGTCTCCTCTTAACAGTTGTTGAAGAGATGTGTCTGCTGCTAGAACTCTGTGTGGCATTGACCTGGTCTCTAATCTGAGTTGCTGTTAACCTGCGATTTCTGAGGCTGGTGACTCGGATAAACTTATCCTCAGAAGCAGAGGTGACTCTTGGTCTTCCTTTCCTGGGGTGGTCCTCATTTGAGCAAGTTTCTTGGTAGCGCTTGATGGTTTTTGCAACTGCACTTGGGGACACTTTCAAAGTTTGCCCAATTTTTCGGACTGACTGATCTTCATTTCTTAAAGTAATGATGGCCACTCGTTTTTCTTTACTTAGCTGCTTTTTTCTTGCCATAATACAAATTCTAACAGTCTATTCAGTAGGACTATCAGCTGTGTATCCACCTGACTTCTGCACAACACAACTGATGGTCCTAACCCCATTTATAAGGCAAGAAATCCCACTTATTAAACCTGACAGGGAACACCTGTGAAGTGAAAACCATTTCCGGTGACTACCTCTTGAAGCTCATCAAGAGAATGCCAAGAGTGTGCAAAGCAGTCATCAAAGCAAAAGGTGGCTACTTTGAAGAACCTAGAATATAAGACATATTTTCAGTCGTTTCACACTTTTTTGTTAAGTATATAATTCCACATGTGTTAATTCATAGTTTTGATGCCTTCAGTGTGAATGTACAATTTTCAAAGTCATGAAAATAAGAAAAATATTTAAATGAGAAGGTGTGTCCAAACTTTTGGTCTGTACTGTATGTCACACAAAATAGTTAATAAATAACATTTTCCACATGTCTACTTTACATCAGCACAATTTTGGAACCAAATGGGGAGCTATAAGGGTTAAAAGTTGACAAGCGATTTCTAATTTTTCCAACAAAGTTTACAAAACCATTATATTTGAAGTCACTTTGAGGGGGTCTTTATGTCAGAAAATACCCCAAAGTGACACCATTCTAAAAACTGCACCCCTCAAGGTGCTCAAAACCACATTCAAGAACTTTATTAACCCTTCAGATGCTTCACAGGAATTTTTGGAATGTGGAAGGAAAAAATTAACATTTAACTTTTTTCACAAAAATGTTACTTTAGACCCAATTTTTTTTATTTTCGCAGGGGTAACAGGAAAAAATGGACCCCATAATTTGTTGTGCAATTTCCCTTGGGCATGCAGATACCCCATATGTGGGGAAAAACCACTGTATGGGCACACGGCAGGGTTCGGAAGGGAAGGAGCGCCATTTGACTTTTTGAATGTAAAATTTGCTTGAATAATTAGCGGACGCCATGTTGCATTTGGGGAGCCCCTGATGTGCCTAAATAGTGGAAACCCCCCACAAGTGACAGCATTTTGGAAACTAGACCCCTCAGGGAACGTATATAGATGTGTGGTGAGCACCTTGAACCCCCAGGTGCTTCACAGAAGTTTATAACATTGAGCCGTAAAAATAAAATTTTCACATTTTTCCCACAAAAATGTTTTTCAGCCCCCACTTTTGCATTTTTATAAGGGTAACAGGAGAAATTGCACCATGCAGTTTGTTGTGCAATTTCTCCTGAGTAAGCAGATACCCCATATGTGGGGGAAAACCACTGTTTGGGTGCACGGCAGGGTTCGGAATGGAAGGAACGCAATTTGATTGACTTTTTGATTGTAAAATTTGCTTGAATAATTAGCGGATGTGCCCCTGATGTGCCTAAACAGTGGAAACTCCCCACAAGTGACACCATTTTGGAAACTAGACCCCCTCAGGGAACTTATCTAGATGTGTGGTGAGCACCTTGAACCCCCAAGTCCTTTACAGAAGTTTATAACATGGAGCCGTGAAAATAAAAAAATCAAACTTTTTCCACAAAAATGATGTTTTAGCCCCAATTTTTTTTAATTTCACAAGAGTAAGAGGAGAAAATGGACCCCAAAAACTTTTGTGCAATTTCTCCTGAGTACGCCAATACCCCATATGTGGGGAAAATACAGTGTTTGGGTGCACGGCAGAGTTCAGAAGGAAAGGAGCACTGTGTGACTTTTTGAACGCAAAATCGGCTGGAATCGAAAGCGGACACCATGTCGCATTTGGAGAGCCCCTGATGTGCCTAAATAGTGGAAACCCCCCACAAGTGACCCCATTTTGGAAACTACACCCCTCAAGAATTTTATCAAAGGGTATAGTGAACATTTTGAACCCAGAGGTACGACACAGAATTTGATAACATTAGGTCATCATATTGAGTAAGTTGTCATTAGTCTTGAGCGCAAGTGCACGCTACTTGAGTTTGCATCGGGTACTCAGGTATGCACCATGTATCACGGGTGCTCGAGTGACATGCTCGAGTCCCCATCCACATGTTTCACGGTTATTAGACACCCAAAAAAAACCATGCAGGGATCGCTCGTGCATGGCAGCCAATCCCCGCGATGTTTTTTTGGCCGTGAAGCATATGGGGCGGAGACTCGAGCATTTCACTCGATCACCTACGATGCTCAATTCATAACCAAGCACCCGATGCAAACTCAAATAACGAGGACTTGCACTCAACACTAGTTGCCATATCGTCATCTTTTTTTTTTTTTTTTTTTTTACTTTTGAAAAAAAAAACCAACCCTAACCCTAGCACAACCCTAACCCCAACCCTAACCCCAACCCCAGCCCTAGTGTTTATTTTTTACGCCGTTCCTAGTGCGGTATAAGTGATTAGACGACTTTATTCTTCGGGTCGGTGCGACTACAGAGATACCAGAATCATATCGGGTTTTATGATTGACAGCTGTCACACACTAAAAGACGCATTTTTTTTTGTAAAATCTAGTTTTTGCATCGCTATATTTTGAGAGCTATAATTTTTCCATATTTTGGCTGACAGAATCATGTGATGACTTGTTTTTTGCGGGATGAGTTGACGTTTTTATTGGTGCAATTTTCAGGTCACGTGACATTTTTTGATCGCTTTCTATTCTGATTTTTGGGAGGCAGAATAAACAGAAACCAACAATTCAGGAATTGTTTTTTTTAAAAAATTTTTATTCTGCTCCGCGCGTGGTAAAATTGATAAGGTAGCTTTATTATTCGGGTCAGTACGTTTACAGCGGTACCACATTTATATCGTTTTTCAATGTTTTGGCGCTTTTACACAATAAAAGCTATTTTATAGAAAAAAAAAATTTTTTTGCATCGCTTTATTCTGAGAGCTATAACTTTTTTATTTTTCAGCTGATGGAGCTGTATGGCAGCTTGTTTGTTGTGGGACGAGATGACATTTTCAGCGGTACCATTTTTATTTATATTCGTCTTTTTGATCGTGTGTTATTCCATTTTTTGTTTGGCGGTATGATGATAAAGCATTGTTTTTTGCTTAGTTTTTTTTTTTACTGTGTTCACTGAAGGGGTTAACTAGTGGGACAATTTTATAGGGCACATCGTTCCGGATGCGGCGATACCAAATATGTGTACTTTTATTGTTTGGTTTCTTTTTCATAATAATATTTATTGATGGGTACATTATATTTTTATTTTTGGTGGATTATTTTCTTTCTTTATTTTTTTATATTTTTACAATTTTTTTTTTATTTTTTTTCACTTTCTTACAGTTTTTTTTTGTATACTTTGTCCCACTATGGGACTTTCACTTTTTTTATTCTGATCGCCTGCATAGCATAGGGATGGAACACCATCCCTGTGCCATGCAGGCTGTCAGCGCTGCACAGTGAGAAGATAGTTTGGTCATGTACTGCGCATGAGCAAAAAATCTTCCTGCTGTCTGGTGAACCGGATGTTGTCTTGACGACATCGGGTCGTCATGGCAACATCCGGGAAGCCGCGGCAGACAGCACTAGAGGCCGGAAGAGGAGGTGAGTATACCGATCACCTCCCCTTAGCCACCGCAATGTTGCGATCGACTTCGAGGGGGTAGGGCTTGTCTCTGTTTTCCCTGTTAGCCATGTTCTCTCCATTACAATGTGCGCACACCCTTGCGAAAGAGGGTATGCAAAATGCATGTCGGGGCAGCTGCTGTCATATGTGCCACTATTGTTATGCATACCATGCATAAGATTTATATTTTCATTTATTGAACTTAACATGTACTGAGATTATGCATCGGCACCTTTGCATTACATGCATTCTACTTGATTAGGGTATTTTACCTTAAACTGTATGTGCACTTTTGTAGCCTGCTCTCCATAAACTGACACTTTATACCAATTTCTATAGAATTATGTCTTTGATATTGCTTTAATCATATTAATATGCTGCTATTATATCCTATTTTCCTTTGTGATCTTTATATGGCTATATGAACTTAGTTCTGTTTTAATGTGATATAAGAAAGCTGTTAATTTTGATATGATAAATCTGTGACTCCATTTTTCTTTAGTTTGTGATATTAGCACAGAGCCCTTATCAGTAATGTTTTTGTATGTAGAGAAAATACTCTATATATGCTATGTACCGTATATTCCGGCGTATAAGACGACTTTTGAAGACTGAAAAATCTTCTGTCTAGTCTGGGGTCGTCTTATACGCCGGTAATGCTTTTGAACTTTCAGAAATTGACATGCGGGGATACTCTGGGGGTGTTAATAAGCTGCCGTGGCCGTATCCCTGCCATGTCGGAGTTAATATAAGGTGGAGGGAGTTAAAATACGGCGGCGGTAGGTCCAGACAGTCAGCGCTTCTGTGCTGAAACTGACACATCGCTGCGTATTCCCAGCTCCGGACACAGCGCAGGGCTTCTGTGCCGACAGCTTTCACTTGTCACAGAAGCGCTGCGCTGTGTCCGGAGCAGGGAAGTTCGCATCGCTTCTGTGACAATATATGAAAAGCCGGCAATTCAGCAGCGGCATAAGCCGGCACCCGACAATTTAGAATAGAAAGAATAGAGCTTCACACATAGATTAGATAGATAGAAACATGTCAGTCACATATATATGAAGTACAGTGACAGTATTGCTTACTGTACTTGTCATTTAGTGTAAAGGATTTATTAAAACAAATAATAGTGTTTTCATGCACCGTCTCTTTAAAAAAGCCGGCCGGCAATTCAGCATCTGTACCCGACAATTTAGAACAGAAAGATAGAGCATCACACATAGATTAGATAGATAGAAACATGTCAGTCACATATATATGAAGTACAGTGACAGTGCTGGTTACTGTACTTGTCATCTAGTGTTAAAATAACGGATTTATTAAAAAAAAAATTGGCGTGGGGTTCCCCTTAATTTTAGTCTCTAGCGGAGGTTAAGCAGACAGCTGGGGCAGATGTTTGAAGTCTGGGAAGAGGGTAATACCCACGGAGCTTCCCAGGCTACTAATATCAGCCCCCAGCTGAATACCTAGCCTTTACTAGCTATTAGAATGGGGGACCCCCCCCCAAAAAATGACGTGGGGTCCCCCCTATTTTAATATGTTTATGAGTGACAGTTTTCCTGCTATATACCTGCATGTCATAAGAATTTAAATTAAAAAAGGACCATGTTAAATTCAAATCTGTTTTTTTTTAATTTTTACCGGTGTTTGGTATGCGTTGGAAAAGGGGTAGTCTTATACGGTGAATATATCCTAAACTCTATATTTTAACAGGAAAGTAGGGGGGTCGTCTTATACACCAGGTCGTCTTATACGCCGGAATATACGGTATCTGTTCCCTATATATACAGTTGAAACCAGAAGTTTACATACACATATGCATGTTTTTCTCAATATCTGACATGAAATCAGAATAAACCTTTCCCGTTTTAGGTCAATTAGGATTACCATCATCTTTAATATTTGCCAAATGCCAGAATAATGAGAGAGAGAGAATGTTTTAAGGCATTTTTAATACTTTCTGCAAAGTCAAAAGTTTACATACACTAAGATTACTATGCCTTTAAGCAATTCTGGACTGCGCATATGATAATGTCATGTGTTTGGAAGCTGTTTTTTGGCAACATCTGAGTTAATTAGAGACACATCTGTGGATGTATTTAAATACACACCTGAAACACACTGCTTCTTTGTGTGGCATCATGGGAAAGTCTAAAGAAATCAGCTAATATATCAGGAAGAGAATTGTGGACTTGCACAAGTCTGGCTCATTCGTGGGTACAATTTCAAGATACCTGAAGGTGACTCGTTCATCTGTACAAACAATTATACGCAAGTACAAACAAGATGGGAATGTCCAGCCATCATACCGCAGTAAGGAGACAGGTTCTGTGTCCCAGAGATGAATGTGCTTTGATCCGACATGTGCATATCAACCCAAGCAAAAGACCTTGTGAAGATGATGACAGAAGCTGGTAAGATTGTGTCAATAACCACAGTGAAACGAGTTCTGTCTCAACACAATTCTGTCAGATAATACTCAGTTTCTTCCTGAAAATGATTGCAATCACAAATTCTTTGGTATTATTATCTTCATTTAATTTGCTTGCAAGGAAAAAAACACAAAAGAGAATGCAGCACTTTGAACACATTTTATAAGTGGTCATAAACTTGTAAAAAACTCATGAAAGAATAAAGTTATGTTAAAACCAAGCACACCATTGTTTTTCTTAGGAAATTCTCAATAAGTTTAATGGGTCACATTACCCTTTCCCATTGAAAAAAATAAAGTTGGATCCAAAATGGCCAACTTCAAAATGGCCGCCATGGTCACTACCCATGTGGAAAAGTTTTCCCCCTCCCGTATACTAATGTGCCACAAACAGGAATTTGATATCAGCAACCATTCCCATTTAATTTAGGTGCATCCAAATAAATGGCCCACCCTGTATATATACACTGCTCAAAAAAATAAAGGGAGCACTTAAACAACACAATGTAACTCCAAGTCAATAACACTTCTGTGAAATCTACCTGTCCAGTTATGAAGCAACACTGATTGTGAATCAATTTCTCCTGCTGATGTGCAAATGGACCAGACAACTGGTAGAAATGATAGGCAATTAGCAAGATACCCCCTATAAATGAGTGGTTCCGCAGGTGGTGACCACAGACCATTTCTCTGTTCTCATCCTTTTTGGCTGTTGTTTTGGTCACTTTTGCCATTGCTCTCACCCCTAGAGGTACAGTAGCATGAGGCGGTGTCTACAGTGCAACCCACAGAAGTTGCTCAGGTAGTGCAGTTCATCCAGGATGACACATCAGTGTGAGCTGTGGCAAGAAGGGTAGCTGTGTCTGTCAGCACAGTGTCCAGAGCATGGAGCAGATACCAGGAGATGTGGAGGGAGCCATAGGAGGGCAACAGCCCAGCAGCAAGACTGTTACCTCCTCCTTTGTGCAAGGAGGAACAGGAGGAGCACTGTCAGAGCCCTGCAAAATGACCTCCAGCAGGCCACAAGTGAGCATGTGTCTGCACAAACGGTTAGAAACCGGCTCCATGAGGGTGGTATGAGGGCCCGACGTCCACAGATGGGGGTTGTGCTCACAGCCCAACACCATGCAGGACGCTTGGCATTTGCCACAAAACACCAGGATTGGCAAAGTCATCACTGGCGCCCTGTGCTCTTCACAGATGAAAGCAGGTTCACACTGAGCACATGTGACAGACGTAACAGAGTCTGGAGACGCCGTGGAGAGCAATCTGCTGCCTGCAACATCCTTCAGCATGATCGGTTTGGCAGTGGGTCAGTAATGGTGTGATGTGGCATTTCTTTGGAGGGCCGCACAGCCCTCCATGTGTTCGCCAGAGGTAGCCTGACCGCCATTAGGTACCGAGATGAGATCCTCAGACTCCTTGTGAGACCATATGCTAGTGTGGTTGGCCCTGGGTTCCTCCTAATGCAGGACAATGCCAGCCTCATGTGGCTGGAGTGTGTCAGCAGTTCCTGCAAGATGAAGGCATTGAAGCTATGGACTGGCCCGCCCGTTCCCCAGACCTGAATCCGATTGAGCACATCTGGGACATCATGTCTCGCTCCATCCACCATTGCACCACAGACTATCCAGGAGTTGGCGGATGCTTTTGTGATGCCTCTTACTCGGAAGCCCTTGTCTTTACCTTGGGAGATGGGGGACTCAGAGTTGGGTCCTGTGATGGAGAGATGGGGTGCAGCCATGGCCCGGACCCGACCCGTGCTCAGGACCATCACATTAAAAAGGATGGTGTGGGCTTATCTGGGTTGAGTGGCGGATTTATGACTATGCCACCTGTGGCACCTGGTGAAGGCCATCAGCGCCGCTGCAGTCTGATGAGGCATGGTGTTATGGCGGCCAGAGTCATTACTACTCCCCACAGGTGGAGCAAGGCCTCAGGACAGAGGGAGAGGATGGAGGGGGTAGTAGTAGAGGAGAACTGGCGCCGCGTCGTGCGGTGTAGCGCAGAATAAACAGTCCGGAGGCCATAGGGGTGAACTTCCAAGGCTTTACTCACTTTAGAGATGGCAGAAGGAAGGCGACTCCCTGCTCCCCACGGGGTCCTGCGGTCACCAGGGACGGGGGTCCGACATCCTCCGAGCAAGTTCAGTGTTCAATCGGGACCCTGCACCAGAGTATTCCTGAACTACAGACCGAATCCTTTCCTGTCCGTGTGTGTAGATAGGCCGGGTCTCCCTCTGAGCTCCTCTCAGAACAAGGGTACGGGTGGCAGCTCCGCTCCTTCCGATACCCGGTGGGATCCTCAGGGCCTATCGGGCTTTCCCGACCAGGACGTGGAGTAACGAGGTCGGGTGTCTGGGGCCGGTACCCCCCTTGCAGCCGGACTCCCTCTGAATACATCAGCATGGCGAGGACAGGTGGTGGACACCGCTCCTTCTGCATCCTGCCTGGGATCCATTTGCTGTGGAGCCACACTCTTAAGCTCCAGGCCTTCTTGGTCCTGGTCCTCTACTGGGTTGAGACATTCCTGGTTTGCTACCTGCCCTTCGACCCAAGGCCAGGGTACGAGGGCTGCGTCTTCATCCGCTGTAGGCCCACACAGGATCCACTAGCAGGGTAGGAGAACACAGTACTTGACCGCCAAGAGACTTGACCTTCAAGGTCTAGGCTTCCTTGGACTGACAGCACTAAAAAGGACTAGGCAAAAGGACCAAGAACCAAAATGGTTCTTTATTAAATATGAAATTTACAGTGTCACTAGATTGTGAGTCCTCCACCCTCACCCACTAACTGGTTTCCCTATCTCTTGGTTCCCTAGTCTCCCTGTAACCTAGAGGGCAGCACCTAGTGCATTCTAGCCCCCTCTGGTGGAGAAATGTGGTGTTGGGTGCAAAGGTTGGGTCCCGACCATCACACTGTTCTTACCTCAGAGGAGGAATACTACACTCCATTAAAGAAGTGCAGCATCCCTGTGGCGGTCGAACCCTCAGGGGGCCACACTTTAGTCGAGGTCTGGGAGGAGATCCCACAGGAGACCATCCACAACCTCATCAGGAGCATGCCCAGGCATTGTAGGGAGGTCATACAGGCATGTGGAGGCCACACACAATACTGAGCCTCATTTTGACTTGTTTTAAGGACATTACATCAAAGTTAAATCAGCCTGTAGTGTGTTTTTCCACTTTAATTTTGGGGGTGACTCCAAATCCAGGCCTCCATTGGTTAATAAATTTGATTTCCATTGATGATTTTTGTGTGATTTTGTTGTCAGCACATTCAACTTTGTACAGAACAAAGTATTCAATGAGAATATTTCATTCATTCAGATCTAGGATGTTATTTGAGTGTTCCCTTTATTTTTTTGAGCAGTGTACAGTATATTAGTGAAGAAGGCAATGAAAAATATAAAGTAAATAAGAACTGTCTTGATAACAAATACATGAATACATATTGTAATTCATGAAATATTAATAAATATATATAAATGTAAATAGGAAACTCAATTCAATGACTGAAAAATCATGCAGAATTACATCTTCTTTAATATCCAGACCTGTTAGGAGATGTGTACTATTAGGTATAGTTGCCTTTTCTATTTCCCAAAATCTGAAGCCATTACTGTCTCCTCATGTCACTAAAATGTCAGGAGACTGATGAAGAGTTAAATGAGTATTTCCAATATCAAGATTTCAGGATTCCTCACTTTCAACAGGTTAACAGTGCAATATATATTGAACACTACTGGTGAAATCAATCAAACATATAAGAAAAGTCGTGATACCCCTATATGATTTGAAGAATAATCCAGTGTATCACTATTCACAGTGCGCAAAAGGGTGGTTAAATAGTTGTTTCAGATTCATGTGTGTTTAAGAATAGAAATTGTGACATATTATCAGATTCGATAACCTATAGGAAACTTCTTACTGATCTCACAAATGCTTTCTCCTTAATTCTGAATCAGTTGTTCATGAAGGAGTAACTCTGGAAGTGTTATCTAATGAAAAAGCAGATTATTTGTTGATTGACAGCCCAGTGATACCAGTGTTTCTTTGCCTAAAATTCAAAAGACAATTTCACCCCGCCATGTGTTCGATTGTTATGGGCATAGGCTCTTTGAATGAAAAAGTTGGATCCTGAGTTGATAGCTTGCTGCAAGCATTGGTGAAAATCATTCCAGTCATTTACAGGATTGTAAGCATGTCTTACAAACATTATCTGATTTTGATTGGTCACCTGATTACATCTGGTTTACATATGTTCATGTGTTTTATCATTTTTACAACACGATGAACGGCATAAAAAAGTAAAAAAGCAATTCCTGATTTGATGGTTTTTGTTCATTTTGCCTACCAAAAATCAGAATAGTAAGCGATTAAAAAACTTTATGTGACTGAAAATGGTACCAATAAAAATGACAACTCTTACCATAAAAAACAAGCCCTCACATGTCTCTGTCAGCAGAGAAAAAATATAGCTCTCAATTAATGGCGATGCAAAATCTTTGTTGTGCAAAAAAAGCATTTTTTAGTGTGTGACACCAGCCAAACATAAAAAACTGCTATAAATATGGTAGCGCTGTAATCACACCGACCCAAAGAAAATATCTCTCATGAGGAATGTCGTAAAAAAATAAATAAAACCAATTCTTCACCTGCTGTTGATTTGTTCATTCTGCCTGCCAAAGATCACAGTAAGGCTTGGTTCACATTTATCCTGCGCTTCACGCTGAGCGCTTATACCGGGGTTTCCGTGTAAATGTATGAAATACATGTTTCAGACGGAACCCCCTACGTAAGATTCTCTATAATGAAGTAGATGGAGATACTGTGGATGCTTTTTAAGCATGCATAAAGGCATGGTCGACCACGGTTTTGTGCACCTCTGAAAAAAAAGACACCACTGAACAGAGATCAGACGGAGTCCAGAGTAACTTTGCTATTTCATTATAGTGAACGGATCCCTTGGGAGGTTTCATCTGGATCACATAATTCGAGGACTTTGATGGAAACCCTGATTTAAGTGCTCAGCGTAGAGCACAGGATAAATGTGATCCAAAATGTTATAGCTCCTCACCCCCCAAAAAGAAATACCGTGAATTCGGCTCTCCGAAATCCAAATGCCCCTTCCCTTCTGAGCCCCACAGTGTGCCTAAACAGCAGTTAGCATCCACTTTTGGCATTCTTGTAGCGATGAGAACCTGCTTAATTTATGGGGTCCATCGCTACCGAAACACGAGCTGGGCACTACAATGTGCGGGCACTACAATGGCAGATTACAATTTTCACTCAGCAACATTCAGTGCTGAGTGAAAATTTGTTTCTGGCAAACACCCTTTGAGTAAAAATCGTCACTGCACCCGTAGATAAATTCCCAGAGAGGTATAATTTCCAAAATGGGGTCACTTGAGAGGGAATTTCTGCTCTTCTGGCATTTAGGGGCTCTGTATATGGAGTTTGCAAACAATTCTATGATAATTTGTTCTTTAAGAGTCAAATAGCGCTCTGTCCCTTCCGAGTCTCGCTGTGTGTCTAAGTAGTACTGTACAGACATACATGTGAGGTATTGCCACGTTCAGCAGAAATTGTATGACACATTTTTGTGCCATTTTTACCCAATTCCCCTTGTGACAATGTAAAATCTGGGGCTAAAACAACATTTTTGTAGTAAAAATTTTATTATTTTTCCTTCACTACCAATGGTATAAAATTCTGTTTCACACCTGTGGTGTCGATATGATCACTGCACCCTTAGATGAATTCATTGAAAGGTGTAGTTTGTAAAATGAGGTCACTTATGGGGGCTCTGCTGTTCCGGCACCTCAGGGGCTCTGCTAATGTGACATAGCACCTTCAGCAAAATGTGCCTACCTTTAACCAAAATGTGCACTACAATATGGCGCTTCTTCCCCTCTGAGCTTTGCACTATGCCTCAAAAGTAGTTTTCGACCACATATGAGGTTTTGGCGTACTCAGGAGAAATTGCATAATATACTATGTAGTCAATTTTCTTTTATTATCTCTTTTGAAAGCTGAAAACTTGGGGCCAAAGTAACATTTTAGTGGAAAAAATGGTAATTTTCCATTGACTCAGCCCAATGTTATACAATTCTGTGAATTGCCTGAGAATTTAAAATGCCCACTACACTGCTAGATGAATTCCTCAAGAGGTGTAGTTTCCAAAATGCAAAAGTGGAATCCAGCAGATAAAAAGTAAAAAATTCCGTTTACTGGTACAGATTAAAAATCATGGCAGTAGTACACACCAGCAGATAGAGAAACCAACGCGTTTCTACCTATATGGTCTTATTCATGACTGTTCACTACTGTGTACAAGGAGATCACTGTTGAATCTGATACAGCAGTTAGTACTCCCAGTATTCGGACTACTCTGGTCTCTGTTGCATTCTTCATGCTTGTCATTTGATGATATTTGGTATTAGCCACTGCGGCCCTTGTGATTTGCCAATTTTTAGCTTTTTCTAAATAAAAACTAAATTTTTTATCAATTCATTTGTTGGAAGCTGTAACAATTTGTTTCTCTCAAATTCAGGACCTAATTTTGCAATATGTTTGAATTATTTGAATTACTTAAACTTTTCATACATCTCTAGTTGTTGATTCCTTCCTTACACACATGGATGTATATATATATATCTTTTGGTTAGATAATGAATATGATAAATGGGTTATCAGTCATATATAACTGTTACACAAAATTTCCATTTTCATGAATACTTTTGCTCAAGTTTGGATACACTGTTGTAGTGCTATGCTTTTTGAGCCTTCTGTCATACCCTATTTATGCTATCTGTATGCACATTTTGCATTCAGTCGTATTTCTCTCAACATGATTGTTCCTACTGCATGCAAAAGGTGCATTTTTCTGCATAATTAATGTTGGAATGTGATTGGCTTATTTTAACATGTGATTTGTGTGTGTTTTTCATTTAAATAGTTACCCTGTCACAGTAGTGAACAGCCATGAATAAGATCATATAGGTCGAAACGCATTGGTTTCTCTATCTGCTGGTGTGTACTACTGCCATGATTTTTAATCTGTACCAATAAATGGAATTTTTTACTTTTAATCCACTGGATTCCAATTTTGCATGTTGTGTCTTCAGCTGAGTTCTAGGCTCTCCTTGCGGACCTTCTGACTGCATCGCAAACTACGGAACTGGTGAGCTGCCCCTCCCTTCCCCTCCTCCCCCATGTGTTGAATTTTTTTGTCTTGCTCCCAGTCTTGGACGAATTTGTTAAATGTCACTATACAATATGGATGCAGACTTCGAATCACGGAGAAGCAAGTTTTTCTCTTCTATGTTTAACAATAAAGAATCTGTTACGGATGTTAGTACTACCAGTAGTACAATAGATCAAGACCTTACTAGTCTTATGAAATTACTTGAGCAAAAAGTGTTGAAAGAAACCAAAATCTGGTGTGACGTCAGTACTTTGAAAACATACATCTCTAAAAATATGATACCTAGAAGTTTAAGATTACGCAAAAACTGCACCTATATATATACAGTTGTGCTCAAAAGTTTACATACCCAATTTTTCCTTTCTTGGCCTTGTTTCAGAGAATATTAATGATAACAAAAAAGTTTTTCTCCACTCGTGGTTATTGGTTGGGTGAAGCCATTTATTGTAAAACTACTGTGTTTTCTCTTTTTAAATCTTAATGACAATCAAAAACATCCAAATGACCCTGATGAAAAGTTCACATATCCCAGTTCTTAATACCGTGTATTGCCCTCTCTAACATCAATGACAGCTTGAAGTCTTTTGTGGTAGTTGTGGATGAGGTTCTTTATTTTCTCAGATGGTAAAGCTGCCCATTCTTCTTGGCAAGAAGCCTTCAGTTCCTGTAAATTCCTGGGCTGTCTAGCATGAACTGCGCGCTTGAGATCTCCCCAGAGTGGCTCAATGATATTGAGGTCAGGAGACTGAGATGGCCACTCCAGAACCTTCACTTTGTTCTGCTGTAGCCAGTGACAGGTCGACTTGGCCTTGTGTTTTGGATCGTTGTCATGTTGGAACATCCAAGTACGTCCCATGCGCAGCTTCCGGGCTGATGAGTGCAAATTTGCCTCCAGTATTTGCTGATAACGTGCTGCATTCATCTTTCCTTCAACTTTTACCAAGTTTCCTGTGCCTTTGTAGCTCACACATGCCCAAAACATCAGTGATCCACTCCGTGCTTTACTGTAGGAATGGTGTTCCTTTCATCATAGGCCTTGTTGACCTCTCTCCAAATGTAACGTTTATGGTTGTGGCCAAAAAGTTACATTTTGGTCTCATCACTCCAAATTACCTTGTTCCAGAAGCTTTGAGGCTTGTCTCTGTACTGTTTGGCGTATTGTAGGAGAGATACTTTGTGGCATTTGTGACCCTGACGAAGCCGCTGGGACGGCGATACGCGTGGGACCCATGTAGACCCACCTGTCTAATACTCTGCTCCTGACAGGTTTTTTTTACCTTGTCGGTCCTGACTTGTACCTGATAGGGGCTTATTTGACCTGCCCTGATGAAGCCGCTGGGACGGCAATACGCGTGGGCCCCATGTAGACCCACCAGTCTAATATTCTGCTCCCCACAGTTTTTTTTACCTTGTCGGTCCTGACTTATACCTGAAAGGGGCTTATTTGAGCAACCTTGATCTGGACACACTAGGTCTTGCATCATAGTTCATCTCTTAGCCTGTCTTTTTACTCTTACTGCTACATGTTATTACATTCTCACATGAGACTATGCATTTTGGCTAAGATATCTCTGGTACTTGTTTACTCTCTCCCAGGGACGACTTGGTTTGGGTTTATATATGTGTATATGTACTACCCTCATTAGCTACTTATACAGCAAGAGTCTGCTTAATATTGTGGTTACATTTTGATACTATGGTTGTCTACTGCTCATGGTTATATATACCCTGTATGACACTGTGGGGGCACATTAGTCTCTGACTCATTATTATTATTATTATTTATTATTATAGCGCCATTTATTCCATGGCGCTTTACATGTGATAGGGATATACATAACAAAAGCATTTACATAATCTTAACAAAACGAGTCAGCGACTGGTACAGGAGGAGCGAGGACCCTGCCCGCGAGGGCTCACAGTCTACAAGGGATGGGTGAGGATACAGTAGGTGAGGGTAGAGCTGGTCGTGCAGTGGTGTTTACTGCAGGTTGTAGGCTTGTCGGAAGAGGTGGGTCTTCAGGTTCCTTTTGAAGGTTTCCACGGTCGGCGAGAGTCTGATATGTTGGGGTAGAGAGTTCCAGAGTAGGGGGGAAGCACGGGAGAAATCTTGTATACGATTGTGGGAGGAGGAGATAAGAGGGGAGTAGAGCAGGAGATCTTGTGAGGATCGGAGGTTGCGTGCAGGTAAGTACCGGGAGACTAGGTCACAGATGTATGGGGGAGACAGGTTGTGGATGGCTTTGTATGCCATGGTTAGAGTTTTGAACTGAATTCTCTGGGCAATGGGGAGCCAGTGGAGAGATTGACAGAGAGGAGAGGCCGGGGAATAGCGGGGGGACAGGTGGATTAGTCGAGCAGCAGAGTTTAGGATAGATTGGAGAGGTGCAAGAGTGTTGGAAGGGATGCCACGGAGCAGGAGGTTGCAGTAGTCGAGGCGGGATATGATGAGGGCATGCACTAGTGTTTTTGCAGAGTCTTTGCTGAGGAATGCACGGATCCGGGAGATGTTTTTGAGTTGGAGTCGGCAGGAGGTGGAAAGGGCTTGGATATGTGGCTTGAAGGAGAGATCAGAGTCCAGGGTTACCCCAAGGCAGCGAGCTTGTGGGACTGGGGAGAGTGAACAGCCATTGACGTTGATGGATAGGTCGGATGGGGGATGTGAATGAGAGGGTGGAAAGATGATGAACTCTGTTTTATCCATGTTGAGTTTTAGAAACCTGTCGGAGAAGAAGGATGAGATGGCGGACAGACATTGTGGGATTCTGGTTAGTAGGGAGGAGATATCGGGTCCAGAGAGGTAGATCTGTGTGTCGTCAGCATAGAGGTGATACTGAAAGCCATGAGACTCTATGAGCTGTCCCAGGCCGAAGGTGTAGATGGAGAAGAGCAGAGGTCCTAGAACTGAACCTTGGGGGACACCGACAGATAGGGGGCTAGATGAGGAGGTGGTGCGTGAGTGGGAGACGCTGAATGTCCTGTCTGTTAAGTATGAGGATATCCAAGATAGAGCCAAGTCCGTGATGCCAAGAGATGAGAGAATCTGGAGTAAGAGGGAATGGTCCACTGTGTCAAAGGCAGATGACAGGTCCAGAAGGAGGAGGATGGAGTAGTGTTGCTTGGATTTGGCATTTAGTAGGTCATTGGTGACTTTGGTCAGGGCAGTTTCAGTCGAGTGATGCGGTCGGAAGCCAGATTGTAGACGGTCGAAGAGGGAGCAGGAGGAGAGGTGGGAGGACAGTTCAAGGTGGACATGTTGTTCTAGAAGTTTTGAGGCAAAGGGGAGGAGTGATATGGGGCGGTAGCTGGTCAGAGAGGAAGGGTCAAGGGAGGGCTTTTTGAGGATGGGTGTGATTGCGGCATGTTTGAAACATGAGGGGAAGACTCCGGTTGTTAGTGATAGATTGAAGAGGTGGGTTAGGGTTGGGATGAAGACTGTGGTGAGGTTAGTGATGAGGTGGGATGGGATTGGGTCAAGTTCGCAGGTGGTGAGGTGTGATTTGGAGAGTAAAGAGGAGACTTGACCTTCTGTAATGGTGGAGAAGTGGGGTTTGGAGGAGGAGGGTTGAGTAGATATGAGGAGGGGTTGCGTGGACTTTAGGCCAAAGTTTTGTCTGATGGTGTCAATCTTCTGTTTGAAGAATGAGGCAAAGTCGTCGGCTGAGATGAGAGAAGAGAGAGGAGGTGCTGGGGGACGAAGGAGAGAGTTGAAAGTGTTAAATAGCTGTTTAGGGTTGTGAGATAGGGAGGATATGAGAGATGAGAAGTAGGTTTGTTTTGCTGTAGTGAGTGCGGACTTGAAATTAGTGAGGGATTGCTTGAATGCGATGAAGTGCTCGATGGAGTGAGACCTTTTCCATCTCTGCTCCGCAACCCTGGAGGCCCGGCGCAGTTCTTTGGTAAGTTTAGTGTGCCAGGGTTGCCTGTTGAATGTGCGAGGTGTGGTGTGTGTGAGAGGGGCGATCGAGTCTAGAGCTGAAGCTATTGTGGTGTTATATGAAGCAGCAGCAACGTCTGCATCGTGTAAGGAATTTATGTCTGTGAGAGGAAGGAGGGATTCAGAGAGAGAGTGTAGGTCAAGGTGTTTGAGATTTCTGCGAGGGTGTGTGAGTTTGTGGAGTGGGGATTGTGCACCCGGAGAGGAGAGGGTAGAGAATGTGAGGAGGTTATGGTCAGAGAGAGGGAGTGGTGAGTTAGAGAGGTTAGATAGGGAACAGAGGCGGGTGAAGATGAGGTCCAGTGTGTGGCCATCTTTGTGGGTGGGTGTGGAAGACCATTGAGTGAGTCCAAAGGAGGAAGTGAGGGATAGGAGCTTAGAGACAGACGAGTGGGGAGTGTCAATGGGGATGTTGAAGTCACCCATTATGATAGTGGGGATGTCAGTGGAAAGGAAGTGAAGCAGCCAGGTGGTGAAATGGTCTAAGAAGGTGGTGGCTTGCCCTGGGGGTCGGTAAACGACGGCCAGTTGGAGGTTGGAGGGGGAATAGATGCGCACACAGTGCACCTCAAAAGAGGGGAGTGTAACGGAGGGTGGCAGTGGGATTTTGGTGAAAGCGCAGAGTTCTGATAGGAGGAAACCTACGCCTCCACCATGTTTGCCATTGGGGCGGGGGGTGTGGGAAAGGTGGAATCCGCCATATGAAAGTGCAGCTGGGGAGGCTGTGTCAGAGGGGGTGAGCCAGGTTTCGGTGATGGCGAGGAAGGAGAGTTTGTTTGTAATGAAAAGATCGTGGATGAAGGAAAGTTTGTTGCAGACAGAGCGAGCGTTCCAGAGAGCTCCTGTTAGTATAGCTGAGGAGGTGGGTATTAGTTGGATGGGTATGAGGTTAGAAGGGTTGCGACAGTTTGAGGAAGGTCGTGGATAGGAGGTAGAAGTGACTGTGGGGATATGGCGAGGAGGACCAGGATTTGGAGAGATATCTCCAGCAGTGAGGAGGAGTAGAGAAAGTGTTAGCAGGTGGGAGCAAGAGAGAGCATGAGGTGGCTGTCTGTGTTTGGAGATCCAGGATTGAATGTTGAGGAATAATTTGGAGGAGGAGGTGAGATGAATGGGGAGAATAGAGGGAGAGATGAAGAGTTTCTTACTTGGTGTAGGGATTTGAGGGGTTATTAGAAAGTGGAGGACTATAGAGGAAAAAGTGAGAGCTAACAGAAACATAGTTAAAGGAGAGTAAGTGGTCAAAGTGTTGGTTACCTGACTCCTGCCCTGACTAACTGCCTCTGAAATAACTGCCACTTCTCTCCGAAGCCACTTTGCACAAGAAGACGCGTTTTATTATCAACAAGGGTGATTCCTTGGATATGGTCTACATTATGGTCTTTGGTCGTTGTTTTTAATTGTTTTTAGTGTGTTAGTGTGCATTAATAAAGCTATTATTTTTTATACGATTCACTTGCAATTTTATGCGCATATCTGTCCTGTGCATTGATTCTTTCTTCTCTTGATGCTACAAGTGTCCTTACTCTCACGAGAATTGAGTTTTGCACTCACTAACAGGTTTAATGTACAGTATTTAATACTATCCTGGATATAAATAAATTTGCTAGAAATTTGACACTTAGGTGTCATTTTTTGGATAATCCAGTTCAGGAGCAACCAATGAACAATAACGCTGCTGAAGTTGGGATGTGTGTCCATTATCACACATTTAAAGAACTAATGGTATTGTCTAATTTGAGATTATTACATGCTGAATCCTTAACTGGACCAGATTCTTTAAACTCCTCATTTGCTCTTTCCAATCCGTGTTTTTATCCGGTGCAATCAAAACCTGCAGTACTTGGCCAATGCCAAGAATGGGTGGAAAAGGAGCTTATTCTTGTGGATAAAAAGGAACTTTGGAATACAAGAAACAATCTATCTTCATAAGAAATTAAGGATCTTAATACACTTAGGAACAACAGTGATCTCCTTGTACGTCCGGCGGATAAGGGGGAGCACTGGTTGTGTTAAATGCCGGTCTTTATAGACATCTCAGTATGGAACTATTGAATGACACTAGTGTGTATAGAAGACTTCCATCTGATCCTACACCTTTCTATGTAAAGGAACTTTCGTCTATATTGTCTGAAGGAGTGTGTATTGGGGCCATAGACGATAAAATCAGAGACCATTTATTGGTCTTGGACCCAGTAATACCCATATTTCATTCCGTACCGAAGGTCCATAAAAATAGTATTCCCCCTCCCCTCAGATCAATTGTAACGGGAATTGGATCTATCAATGAAAAACTGGGAGCCTAGTGGACCACCATTTACAACCTCTTGTGGTCATTATCCCGAGCTACATCAGGGATACCAAAGCCATAGTTTCCACCTTTTCCAGCTTTGTATGGCATGCAGATTACTCATGGCTTATCTGTGATGTCACTCACCAGCCTTTATCCATTAATTCTCCATAATGTGGCCATAGAGTGTTTGACTGTCTTCTTAGACAAATATAGCATGTATTGTACTCTGGTTCAGGATTTTTTGGTTACTGCAGTGCATTTTTTATTGAAACAATTATTTTCTTTTGATAATCAATTTTTTTTGCAGGAACAAGGAGTCAGATGTCCCCTGCTGTTAGTAACATTAGTAACGTTAGTTACATGTGACGTACTGTATCACGTTTGTCACAAAAAATATATATTTTTTTACTCTTGTTAGCAACAGAAAAAAAAATAGTTTGTTTACTCAGTCTACACACAGCTTAATTTTACCGCCACAAAAGGACTAGGTGGCGTATAGTAGACTGTATGACGTTTGTGACAGAAAAAAATATTTTTTGTAGTCTGGCAAGCAACAGAAAAAATATATTTTTTTATTCTGAAAACAGCTGAATTTCAATGCCACTAAAGGACTAGGTGGCTTATTGCAGACTGTATCACTTTTGTGACAGAAAAAAAATATTTTTTGTAGTCTGGCGAGCAAGAGAAAAAATAAATTTTCTTTACTGTGAATACAGCTGAATTTCACCCCCAAAAAATGACAAGGCGGGCTATTATAGCTTGCGCTATCACATTAGCAAATGAAAAAAAAAAGATTTTTGTACTCTGTACTCAGGAGCTCTGCCTGCAGCTGAATTTCAACCCCACAAAATGAAAAGGTGGGCTGGTAGGGCTTGCTTGCTGTATCACATTAGCAAGTGAAAAAATAGATTGAAGGGATACTCGTGCATGTGTAAGGGGGTGAGCAAAACGGCCATGCGCCTCGTCTCTCTGTATGCACAAAGTGATGGACTCGGTTTATTATATATATATAAACATTCATTTGACTACTGTCGGACGTGTTAGCTACAGATTTAGTTTAGGTTTAGGTATATAAGATTGGGCTAGTGCAGAGGCAGGCACTTTAATATAAGAGATAGTTAAGTTAAGAAATGGTTAAAGAGTTAGGAGCTGCTCAGTGTGGGAGGAGCAGGGCAGTGAAGAGAAGTGGAAGTTCCTGTTTCATAGTTACTTGAAGATCCAGGGGGGCAGGAGTGACACGGCCTGTCCAGCAGCAGAGTAAAGTCGGTCTGTAAATCTGACACATACTTTCCCATAGCGTTTGGGACCCCCGGTCCATAAGAGGCAGCAGTGAAGCTTTCCTCAAAACCTCCCCAGGCTGGGGGAATAGTCGGATGGGGATTAGTCCAGAGAAGACTGTGCGGTACTCTCAATGCTGCGAGCGTCTTAAGCATCTCAAGAGCCGAGGCGTCCCTTATGGAAGGGATAGCTCAGGATGGACAGACAGTGACCAACAACATGTGCTATACAAAGGACTGTAACCCTGGAAAAGTAACGATCCCTTAGTTACACACTAAGTCCCTTAGTGTGTTTGAGGCAATTCCTGAAGTGACAGAACCAGAGACCTGCAACCAAAACGTGAGTGACCTGCATCATCCACACAACACAGAAGGATTGGAACATTTGTCTTTGTCTGGGAGCCAGGGTGAAGGTACACTGCATTCTCTTGCCATCACAGCCACGCTAGGCCCCTTACACATGGAGAACAATAGAAGCAGTGCACAACAGAGTTCTATGTGTGACATGCAGAAGTAGTGCTGTTGCTTTAAAAGCATTCAGAAACTATTAGCAGTAACACAAGCACATGAGACAGGAAGTGTTGTGCTCCAGAAGCAACCAGCAACTAGAGCGGTTAACACAATCACAGGAGAAGGGGAGTGTTTTAGAAGAGCCCCAGGGGGAATGTGGGGAAGTTGTTTACTGTCTGGCTGGAGCTGAAGACAAAGGTGATGTCTGTGTTCTGTATCTCACAGAAGCGCCCCTGCTAGTGAAAAGGATTCAAGTCAGGAGTGAAGCTAAGCACAGGTCAGGTAGAGTTCCTGAACTAACAGTGCAGAGTATTGTCAGGCAGAAAGATAAGGATTAGAAGAAATGGTGTCACAGGGATCATCTACCTCAGCAAACCCTCCCCCCTCCTCCATCTCACTGTCCTGTAAAGAATGTTGTGTTCATTAATGTGCCTTTGCATTAGAACTGTGCTGTCCTGTACTACTGAGAAGACTGTGAACTGCTGTGCTGCTAAGGAAACTGTACTGTTTGTCACTGGAGCTTGTTGCACATAAGACTTAACTTGCACTGGCTGTGCGCCTTCTTATTAAATGCTACTGTTCTACCGTTTATGAGGACTCTTGTCAAGTGTGTCTGGTCAGCAAGTGAAACAACCTACGTGTCTGTGCCTGAGGGTCGATACCCCTGTGTGCCTGAGAGAAGCTGAAGCACATGGTCTATGGTCACCCTGAGTAACGGTTCCCCCAGGGTTCCAAAGAATTCATGTAACCTGTCTCGCCCCTATCTGAACCTAGCGGCGTACGTGTAATATATGACATGGGCCCTGCTGTTTTTGTGTGGACCTCAGTAATAGCACAAGAAAAAAAAATCAGCTGGAAGGTCGATTTCACAGTCACACAGGACACTATATAAACTATCTGACTTCCAAGCAACCGCCTATCTATCTAGCTAAAATCTCTCATTACACAGGAGCAGGGTCCAGCAGCAGCGTCTGTGACCAGTTACATGCATAAAATGGTGCTCAGAGAACATGGTCGCTCTTTATATAGAGAGGACATGTGATTTCAGCAGCCAATGGCATAAGCCCTTGTGTCTGGACAGTGTGGATGCTTCCTGATTGGCACACATAAAGTTAGAGAAAAAAAATTAGAAGCACGGCACTGCTCTCAGCTTGTGTCTGCTCTCCCCCAGTCCCTCCCCTCATCAAACACATCCCCCCGCTCATCATACACAAGCAGTTTGCTAGCCAAACTGTTAAAAACACTTTAGTTGCACCGCAATAATTTTCCCGCACTTGTTCGCCGAATGTTTCAGATTTTTGCCAATTTTAAGAAAAAATGCTTGTGTTTCCAATCACGAATCCAAATGTGCTATATTCGTGTCGAATTTTAACATTTGAGATAGGATTTCAAAAGTATTCACTCATCACTAGTTAGTAACAGACGAAAGTATTTTTTTACTGTGGATGACGCCTGTATAACATAGGAGATATGCTCGAAACTTTTTCAAACAGAGATGTCCCCTGCTGTATCATGTTAGTAACAGAAGAAAGTATTTTTTTACTGTGGATGAGGCCTGTATAACATAAAATATATGCTCCAAGATATTTCAAACTCAGATCTAGCCTGCTGTATCACGTTAGTCACAGAAAAAAAAATTATATTTTTTAATCTTCATAAGATCTGCATACAGCTGAATTTCACCTCCACAAAATGACAAGGTGACATATGACGTAATGTATCACGTTTGTCACAGAAAAAAAACATTTTTTTTACTCTTGCTAGCAACAGAAAAAAATTGTTTGTTTACTAAGTCTACACACAGCTTAATTTCACTGCCACAAAAGGACTAGGTGGCTAATGTCAGGCTGCATCACATTTGTCACAGAAAAATTTTTTTTTACTCTGGTTAGCAGCAGAAAAAATAGATTTTTTTACCCTGAAAGCAGCTGAATTTCAACGCCACAGAATGACAAGGTGACATATGACGTACTGTATCACGTTTGTCACAGAAAAAAATATTTTTTTACTCTGGTTAGCAACAGAAAAAAAAATATTTTTTATTATGAAAACAGCTGAATTTCAATGTCACAAAATGACAAGGTGACTTATGGCGTGTACTGACATGTTACTCACAGAAAAAAAAAGATTTTTTTACTCTGAAAACAGCTGAATTTCAACATTACAAAAAGACAAGGTGACATATGACGTACTGTATCACGTTTGTCACAGAAAAAAATATTTTTTTACTCGTGTTAGCAGCAGAAAAAATGTTTTTTTTTACTGTGCATACAGCTGAATTTCACCCCCCAAAAATGACAAGGTGGGCTACTACAGCTTGCAGTATCACATTAGCAAATGAAAAAAATAGATTTTTGTATTCTGCACTCAGGAGCTCTGCAGCTGAATTTCGACCCCACAAAATGAAAAGGTGGGCTAGTAGGGCTTGCTGTATCAGATTAGCAAGTGAAAAAATATTTTTTTAAGGGATACTTGTGTATGGAGCACAATAGAAGCAATGCACAACAGAGTTCTATGACATGGGCCCTGCTGTCTTTGTGTGGACCTCAGTAATGGCTCAAGAAAAAAAAATTGCTGGAAGGTCGATTTCACAGACACACAGGACACTAGTTATCTAAACTATCTGACTTAGAAGCAACCGCCTATCTATCTAGCTAAAATCTCTCAGTATGCATGAGCAGGGTCCAGCAGCAGCGTCTGTGACCAGTTACAAGCATAAAATGGCGCTGACACAACATATCCACTCTTTATATGGAGAGGACGGGTGATTTCAGCAGCCAATGGCACAAGCCCTTGTGTCTGGATAGTGTGGATGCTTCCTGCGCTCTGATTGGCTAGCTGCAATTTGTACACATAAAGTTAGGAAAAAAAAAATTAGAAACACAGCGCTGCTCTCAGCTTCTGTCTCCTCTCCCCCAGCCTTTCCCCTCATCAAACACATCCTCCCGCTCATCATACACAAGCAGTATGCTAGCCAAAGTGTTAAAAACACTTTAGTTGCACCACAATAACTTTCCTACACTTTTTCCCTGAATGTTACAGATTTTTGCCAATTTTAAGAAAAAATGCTTGTGTTTCCGATCACAAATCCAAATGTCCCATATTCGTGTCGAATTTAACATTTGTGATCGGAATTTAAACATATTCGCTCATCACTATTAATGACCTACCACAATATGAGATCCGTGGGAGTTTGACACTCCTGAAAGCTGCCCCGCGAGGGGCCTGAATTAGTCAATGTATGGGTGGAACACAACAGCTCAGCGCATTGCTTGCTGACCGCTGCAAAGCACCGCAGTACTTGAATGGCAGATAAAGGGCAGTACTTGTTTGTGACCAGTAAAGACAGAACACAGCAGCCCCATACATTGCTTAAATCCAACCGCTGCTGGAGCAGTTTACAGCTGATTAGTGGGTGTTCTGGGTGTTGGAACCTCACCAATCTTGTATTGATGATCCATCTGTGTACAGCAGTTCACAGTAGAAGCAAAGTCCTGCCCCTCTTTATTTGATCCGTCTTTGTTTCTCTGTGACTACAGATAGATTTAACCTAAAAAACAGTGAACAACTAGTTACAGAGGAGTAAGTCCATGTGCGCACGTTCAGGATTTGAATGCAGAAAATTCCTAAGGTTGCTGCATCTCTTGGCAGGAAAAACGATGCATAAAAAATGCGTTTTGCTGCGATTTTGATGTGTTTTTGTAACAAAATGAATGCTTTTTGGAGCTAAATAAAGATATTTGAAAAAAGAAACGTGGGACATCGCTTTAACCCCTGGATTACCGTCAGACCTGGGGTGAGTATATTGCTTAATTTAAATGATTAAAGAATGTGCCTGTTGTATTTCAAATAAAGTGTTTTACTCTGTGTGTGTGTTTATTTAACTCTTTACTTTAATTAGGTTTAGTAATGAGAGGGCCTGATTGACACCTTTTCATTACTAAACAAAGTCAGCTAATCCCATAAACCTTAATCCCATTAGCATTCACATTCATATAATTTCTGGGGCAGCTGGGAGCTGCTATTTTTAGCCTAGGAAGGTGCCATTAGGCAAACATGTTCCCTGGCTCTTAATAACAGCTCAGAGCTGTTTGCTTAGCTGCGTCCAAAACGCTGTGTTCTAATGCCGCACTTTTGTTGTCAATACATGTAATGACATTTCAATCTGTCAAAATCTGCAATGGAGACTAGCGTGTCCGCTACAGAAATATATGTGCTGTGGGTGAGTTTGGGTACGTGCCCATTATCAGGAGCCGCTGCAGGTTTGAAGCTGCTTGTTTATGCAGAATCAAACCCACAGCGTTCAGATATTACAGCATAGTGGATGGGATTTCTAGAAATCCCATGTCCACTATGCGTGCATCTGAGGCTGCGGATCACCTGTGGACACTGACATGTGGCGCGTCTTTCAGGACAGCAGCATGTCAAATGCTCTTGTGGATTCGCTAGTCTCTGTAACAGAAATTTGACCACTAGAATGTATTGAATGTGGTAAATCCGCATGGTTCAGTGAAAACATGTGGATTTACCTGCGTTCAATAGAACGCAGCGTTTTGGATGCAGCAAAAATATGCTGCGTCCAAAGCGCTGCTATGTCCGGATCGTGGGCACATAACCTTATATTAAAAAACATGGCGTGGGCTCCTTCATCATTTTCATAACCAGCAGAGGGAAAGCCGACCACTGGGAGCTGATATTAGTAGCCGGGGAAGGAGCCATTAGCCAAAAATGTTCCCTGGCTATTAATAACAGCCCACAGCTTTTTGCTTAGCATTTACTGGCTAGATTACAGGGGGACCCCATAAAAAAATAGACATATGGTCCCCCTATAAAATCTAACCAGCAAAGGCTAAACAGACAGCTGTGAGCTGATATTAATAGCCAGGGAAGGAGACATGGATACTAGCCCCTTCCGAAGCTAATAATATCAGCTCTCAGCAGCCCCAGAAATGGCGTATCCATAAGATGCGCCAAATCTGGCGCTTAGCCTCTGCTCTTCCCACTGCCGTGTAGCAGTAGCGAGTGGGGTAATAAGGTTGGGGTTCATGTCAGCCTTGTATTGGCGGCTGACATGAAGCCCAGGTTAGTAATAGGGGCATCTATAAGACGCCCCCATTACTAACTCCGTAGCAAGGTTTTTAACGTATTTCATTTTTCAAATAAAGACATGGCCAATAAAGTCTTTTATTTTAAACAAAATTACACACGGTTTTAATCTTTTATTTAAAGATACAAAACAATGTATACTGACCTAACGCCCAATCCCTGAAGCCCCCGTCTCCTGTAAGAAACCAAAAATAAAAAACAACCATATCCCTCACCTGTCTGCCGCCAGGACGTAATCCCAGTGTCCCGCGATGATCTGGGTCACTTTCACAGCAGTCACACTAGCAATCACTGATGTGACTGCTGTAGAAGACACACTTTATACGTTGACAGGAGTGTAATTACTCCTGTCAGTGTACATAGCTGTGCTGCTGGGCTGATTTCACCAGAGTTCATCAGTGTTGCGAGGGAAGACTCCCAAAACAGCACAGAGACAAGCTTCAGAACTTCTGGAACAAGTTAATTTGGAGCGATGAGACCAAAATTGAACATTTTGGCCACAACCATAAACGTTACATTTGTAGAGATGTCAACAAGGCAGCTCACAGAAAAGGACAAAAATTAAAAAAAATCACAGAAAAATAAATAGCCTTACCAACACCAGGTCAGATTACCAAAGCACAAGCAGCCCAAAAATTCAAACATTTTTTAAATTTTTGTCCTTTTCTGTGAGCTGTTTATAATTTTAGCATAGGGATAAGCAAGTATGGGGACCCGTGATGTGGGTTGCAAGCTTGTGTATTTTGGCCAAAATATCGACCAATACCTCATATAGTGTATTTATCTTATACATTATTTTTCATCTTTTTGCACATTTTCCATTTTTTGCAGGATGCAGCCAGGCCCTTCATTTTTGGGTGGGTTTATTGGGACATCTGTCCTGTGTGGTGCACGTATATAGTGCTGGGCAGCCCACTCGATTTAAAATTATGGGCGTCATTAATAGGCTGTAAGCCAGACACAGTGCACCACATCTATCTGTGAGACTGACGTCCTATATAAGTTGCATTTGTGTGCAATGTTAATACTACACAGCCACTCACATATCTGCCAATTCATGGAGGGGGTGGCTGTTGCATCAGCATTTCGCACCTGTGCGGCCGCCTTTATCATGGGGTCTGCAGCGTCGTGCTTGTGCTTTGGTAATCTGACCTGGTGTTTGTAAGGCTGTTTTTCTTTTGTGAGATGTCAACAAGGCCTATGATGAAAGGAACACCATTCCTACAGTAAAGCACGGAGGTGGATTGCTGATGTCTTGGGGATGTGTGAGCTACAAAGGCACAGGAAACTTGGTAAAAGTTGAAGGAAAGATGAATGCAGTACGTTATCAGCAAATACTGGAGGCAAATTTGCACTCATCAGCCCGGAAGCTGCGCTTGGGACGTACTTGGACGTCTCAACATGACAACAATCCAAAACACAAGGCCAAGTCGACCTGTCCTTGGCTACAGCAGAACAAATTGATGGTTCTGGAGTGGCCATCTCAGTCTTCTGACCTCAATATTATTGAGCCACTCTGGGGAGATCTCAAGCGCGCAGTTCATGCTAGACAGCCCAGGAATTTACAGGAACTGGAGGCTTTTTGCTAAGAAGAATGGGCAGCTTTACCATCTGAGAAATTAAAGAACCTCATCCACAACTACCACAAAAGACTTCAAGCTGTCATTGATGTTAGAGGGGGCAATACACGGTATTAAGAACTGGGGTATGTGAACTTTTGATCAGGGTCATCTGGATGTTTTTGGTTGTCATTAAGATTTAAAAAGAGAAAACACAGTAGTTTGACAATAAATGGCTTCACCCAACCAATAACCATGAGTGGAGAAAAAGATTTTGCGTTATCATTCATATTCTCTGAAACAAGGCCAAGAAAGGAAAAATTCTGCTGGGGTATGTAAACTTTTGAGCACAACTGTAACTGTAGGGCATTTTTACAGGGATAAGACAATATTTTCTGCAAGGTGATTTACAATTTTGCTATTTAATACACTGGCTATCTATCAAATGGTGGTAAGTTTGTTGAAACAACAGTGACTTTTTAATTTTGTTATGGAGTACAATCAATAGTGATGGCAAGGCATCACCAAGTTCTGACTGGTAATACTTCAATGGACGATGCCCAAGTTGGACATTTTCATGTTGTATTGCATTGTTACAATGATTAACCATTGTAATTGGGCAGTTGTTGCCCAACAATTCCCTTGTGGTTTGGGGATTGAATATCAGCGTGGATGATGGAGAACCCATAATAAAAGCTCATGTTGATTTTTCTTCGGGGCCTTCACCTCCTTGATTTAAAATATTCCAAGATAAAACTTAAATATATTTCTCTTCATAAAAAAAATCTGTGTCATGAATATTTGTTGTGCTGTCTAAACAACGGAGAAAGGTGAGGCGGATTCACCTACAGTATCTACCTATACTTGGTGGTTGTGACATAAGCAACCCTAAACAAATATTTCCCTTAGCCTCTTTAGCTGTTCTGCACCAACAACAGAAAATAAGATTTTGAGGGTAATATGTTTCAAACAGCCTAGATGGTTCAGTATAGAAACCACACCAAGCAATGCCTAATTTCTGTTGCTCAGGGTCTGCTCTTTTCCCTCTGTCAGTGTCGATGGTAATCAACTACTTTCTGCTGATTCTAGTGAAGTAAAAATATCAAGCTCTTGTGTTGCCTTCTTTTCTCTGGCCTCCAGACCAGCAGCAGCTTGTACTTGTTGCTGCGCAATGTGACTCATACCTGGCTGGCTGAAATGTACATTTCATATTGAGAATTCTAGAAGTGAGGGAAGACAGAAGTGAGGAGCTGAACAAGTTCATCAATGGTCTTGGGGTCTATTTCTACCAGCTTAAAGGGGTTTTCCCATAAACAAAGTTAATTTTAATCAACATTTTAGTCAACAGATCTTTGAATAATAGTAAGTTCCATAATTGGATGTGTTTTAAGAAAATGTCCATGTGCCCCTGCTATGTGCTGTGTAATGGCGGTGTCTGACCGTGCTGGATCATGGTCTGATCATAACACAGCTCCGGAGCAGGGGAGAAAGCAAAAGAGAGTATACAGACATTAAGGCAAACCTGTCAGCAGGATTTTGCTAAGTAAACTACAGGCAGTATCATGTTGGTGCTGCTTCATTGATAACTATGATACCTGAGGTCAGGCCCGACGTCGGCACCCAGCGCACCCGGGCAAATGCCGGGGCCCTGAGCAGGCGTGGGGGCCCACTCGCCATTGGCAACCCGGCGCGCTATAGGACCTGTGAGCGGAGGAGAGTGGTGCCAGCCCCCCCCCCCACTTTCTCAGGGCCCCGACACAATACTTACCGCTCCCCGTGCCTCCACAGTAGGTCCTGTATCTTCTTGTGCACTGTGACGTCTCAGGTCAGAGGGTGTGTTGACGTCTTTCCACCGTGCCCTCTGCTGAGCAGTCACACTGCAGAGCGGGAAGATGGCGACGCAGCTGAGGAGTCCGGAGGAGCGGCAGCAGGTGAGAAGATGAAAGGGGAGTATTTGATTTTTTTGATTTTTTTTTTATGTATGGAGGCATGGGGCATTATAAGGGGCACCTACATGGGGCATTATATGGGGCACCTGCATGGGGCATTATATGGGAGCCCAGGAGGCATGGGGTATTATATGGGGCGCCTGCATAAGGCACCTGCATGGGGCATTAGATAGGCACCTGCATGGGGCATTAGATGGGACACCTGCATGGGGCATTAGATGGGGGCCCAGGAGACATGGGGCATTATATGGGGGCCCAGCCTACATGGGGCATTATATGGTGGCCTGGGAGGCATGGGCATTATATGGGGGCCCAGCCTGCATGGGGCATTATATGGGGGCCCAGAAGACATGGGGCATTATATGAGGGCACAGCCTGCATGGGACATTATATGGGGGCACAGCCTGCATGGAGCATTATATGGGGGCCAGTATTCTGTATAGAGCATTATATGGGGGCCAGTATCCTGTATAGAGCATTATAAGGAGGCCAGTATTCTGTATGGAGCATTATATAGGGGCCAGTATTCTTTATGGAGCATTATATGGGGGCCAGTATTCTTTATGGAGCGTTATATGGGGGCCAGTATTCTGTATGGAGCGTTATATGGGGGCCAGTATTCTGTATGGAGCATTATATGGGGGCCAGTATTCTGCATGGAGCATTTTTTGAGGGCCAGTATCCTGTATGGAGCATTATATGGGGTCCATTATTCTGTATGGAGCATTATATGGGGTCCATTATTCTGTATGGAGCATTATATAGGGCCCATAATACTGTTTGGAGGACTTAGTGGTGCTCATAATACTGTATGGAGGACTTAGTGGTGCCCATATTACTGTATAGAGGACTATATTGTCCGGTCTGCACTGTGTGCTGTGAGGATTTGCCAGTTTCTGAGCTATTGTAGAATTTACCATTAGTGATGGGCGAGCACTAAAATGTTCGGGTGCTCGATGCTCCGGTCGAGCACATTCGAATACTCGGGTGCTCGACCCGAGCAACGAGTCCAATGGAAGTCTATGGGAAACTCAAGCATTTTTCAGGCGGCTCCCCCCCGGCAGTCTGCAGAGGGCCTAAAAATTGCCCAAATCGATGGGAACAGTGCTCAAATGACATGGGACCAGCATGGGGAAGACCCCGTGGAAGCATTTCTGATTCCCAGGTCACTGCTGTCAACAACGTTGTTGGAGGTATTACGCCACTTTTACGGACTCACAATTAGTGTTGAGCCACCCCCGTAGTGTTCGAGTTCGGTTCGGTTCGTCGAACACCCGTGTGTTCGCCGAACTGTTCGTCGAACTGTTCGTCGAACACCTTCGAACACCGTTAAAACCAATGGCAGGCAAACAAAAACACATAGAAACACATAGAAAACACCTTCAAAGGTGTCCAAAAGCTGACAAACTGCTCAGAAGACATAACTAACACATGGAAAAGTGACAAGTACATATAGTCATGCGAAAATAAAAGAGGTGGAGGAGTAAAAGGAGGGGGAGACACAGATATAGGCATGTCATGCCCTTCTAAAATCCAAAAAGTGAGAAGCCGACACGGCCAGTCCGCTCCTGCCCGTACCACCTCCGTGTCACCGGGTTTGTGCCAGAGCCGCGGTGAACCCTGACGGCCAGCCCCCCTCTCCCAATACTGGTGCCTGTCCGCTGGTGGGTCGAGCGAGCCCCCCTGTGGTGGAGGCAGCTCTAAGCTTTTTAATTTAAATTGTCTCTCTAATTTGAATGAATACACTTTAAATCCATTTACAAGGATCTATTGGAAGGCAAGTCTCATGCCAGCAGCCGCGGTAATTCCAGCTCCAGTAGCGTCCACTAAAGCTGCTGCAGTTAAAAAGCTTTTATAAGGATCGAGCTCGGCTGTCCACCGCAAGGCATCCTACTGCCAGTCCCAGCCCCTATGCCTTGGGGTGCCTCCTGATGCTCTTCACTAAGTATCCCATGGTCCCGAAGCATTTCCTTTGAAAAAATTAAGTGTCTAAACTACAGGTGGTGTAGCTTGCTTAAGAGCCGGGATAATCCGCTGACTAGCAGACACTGCTACTAGGCACAAAGTATTTCCTGGGCTAGATGCAGTTAAAAATTTGTAATTAGATACTCTCGTTGGATGCTGAGAAAGCATTCCATAGAGTCTCCTGGCACGCCATATATGATTCTCTTAAAAAGCTTGGGGTAGGGGTCTAGGGGACCCTTTTATAGCCAAAATCACGGCCCTGTATCGCAATACGTCACCTAGGCTGAAGATAAATGGAACTGTAGCACCCTGAGGGCTCGGTTGCTACAGACGTATTGCACCTCACCCAGAGGTGTGATATCTCACTCTCAGGTAAGGATGGAGTGTGGATCAGGACCCGACACCTGCATGCATTACACCACATTGCCGTGGGGCAGGGCGACCAATATGCCCCTGAGATGGGCACGACAGTCCCTGTCCCTGGCTGGAGTGGGGGGAGGGAACACTGAGGAAGGGGAACCCTGTAGTGCAGGAGCAGGGAGGAAGCAGTTCCTGGGTGCATTGAGAAGGGAGTATAAAAGGTGGGCACCATCTTAGTTCAGTGCAGAGAAGTCTGAGCAGAAGTGGCAGGGAGCAGGGGCTCTGCATGAGCTCTGCTTCGGAGGCGGGCCTAGTAACAGAGGCCCAGGCCTGGAAGAGGGAGAAGGAAGGAAGAGGAGCGGAGAAGGCTCCAGGAACGAGGAATGAAGGGATCCCAGGGGTGCGGACGGGCGAGTCGCCACCGCACGCCCGAATCCACCTGCGTGGAGGGGTCAGGCCAAAGGGGGAGACCGGTCCCCGAACTAGTGGAGGCAGGAAACGACCCTCAGCTAGAAACCGGAGGCTCTGACATTTTATGTGGCGCAGCCCCTCGCTACACCCGCTAGGAAGGCACCACATAGGGTCAGGGAAACTGGCGCCAAGTTTACCAAGAGGAGGCCCGAGGCAGCCGGACAGAAGTGTTGGTAAGAAAGGCCAGACAAAGGACACACAAAGGGGGTCCTGTGAAGTGCTCCAAAGTTATCTGGGAGTTGTCTGAGCCCCTCACCTGGTGAGCACAGTACGACGTGGTCAGCCGTTACCTGCAGATGTGGTCTGGATAATAAGAACTGTGAGTAAAGGCCCTGGACTGCATCACTGACTCCGTGTCGTTACTGCTGCTGCCCTGCACCATCACCCCCATCCTCCGCATACACTGCCCTGAGGCTATACTCCTCCCGTGGGGAGTTATGCTACGCTCTGCTGCACCCACAACACCAGCCTCAGCGGTCTGCCCTGTAGCGGCGGTTCACTCTGAGCGCAATCCACGGGTGGCGTAGTCGGACATTTAAACATCAAAACCACATAAATAGTTCCGCCACTGGTTTGACCGCCCTGAGCCACGGAACCGGGTCGCCGCCACGAAGACTACAACCACCAGCATCCACCAAAAAGGGTCCAGCTCCGGGTGTCCCAAGGCCCAGGGGGTGCGTCAGAACATTTTCATCACCTTTCACAATCACCAATGGGACAAAGCAGGGATGTCCTCTGTCCCCTCTCTTATACATCCTAGTGACGGAGCACCTGCTCTCATCAATTCGCCATAACCCCAATATTAGGTGGATTGAGGTGGGAGGCACCGAGTACAAGTGCTCTCTATTTGCTGATGATGTCCTAGTATATATCACTCAATCACATATATCCATCCCTGCTGTTATGGCTGAAATAGATCACTTTGTTACATGGTAAAATTTTAAAATCAATGCAGCGAAGTCTGAGGCCCTCGATGTCTCCCTCCCCAAATCCATATAGGATTCCATCCAGTCCAACTTTCCCTTTGCCTGGCTCTCACAGGGTATCAAATACTTAGGAATTCCTATTCATAGAGACCTCTCCCATCTATGTTATCTTAATTTTGGGCCCTTTATTGAACAACTCCATACAGACCACGGTTGGCAAGTTAGAACTGTAAGATTCACTACGTGAACCACTGGTGTTTTGTGGAAAAGCACATGTACACTGCGTTCCAAATTATTATGCAAAAAGTGTTTAGGAGTGATAAGGGAAGAATTTGTTTGTTTGTCAGTTAAACTCATTGATGGTGATGTGTGTCAGGGCTCTTTATATCACTGTAAGCAATTGCAGACACCTGTGCTAATTAGTTTGGCAGGTGTGTCCAATGAAAGGCAAGACTACTTAAGAAGGCTCTCTCACATTATTAAGCAGCCTACATTTTCTGCCAAAATGGGAAAGAAAAAGGATGTGTCGGCTGCTGAGAAGCAACAAATTGTGGAGTGTTTAGGTCAAGGCATGACTACAATCAACATTGTGCGATGATCAGGATGAAGTGTCTTGGCAATCAAGAAGTATGTAGCTGATTCACAGTACACACGTGTGCGTGCTGATAAGGGCAAATTGAGGACTCTTTCCTACAGGCAATTACGTCAGGTTGAAAGAGCAGCGGCAAAAAAGCCTTGTCATAGCAGCAGACAAGTTTTTGAAGCTGCTTGTGCCTCCAACGTCCCCCGAACAACAAGATGCAGGGTCCTTCAGAGGTTTGCAGCTGTGCATACGCCATCCTGTCGACCTCCTCTATCCACTTCACACAAGCAGAAACGGCTCCAGTGGGCCAAACATTACATGAAGACTGATTTCAAAACTGTTTTGTTCACGGATGAGTGCCGTGCAGCGCTCGATGGTCCAGATGGATGGAGTGGAGGATGGCTGGTTGATGGACACCCCACGCAAACACGGCTACAGCGCCAACAAGGAGGAGGTGGAGTAATGTTTTGGGCTGGAATCATGGGGAGAGAGATTGTCGGCCCCTTTAGGATCCCTGAAGGCGCTAAAGATGAACTTCATAATGTATGTGGATTTTCTCAAACAGCACTTCCTGCCATGGTTCAAGAAGAAGAACCGTGTATTTCACAGCAAGATCATTTTTCTGCATGATAATGCACCATCTCATGCTGCACATAAAACATCTGCATCTCTGGCTGATATGGGCATAAAAGGGGACAAACTTATGGTGTGACCCCCATGCTCCCCTGACCTCTACCCCATTCAGAACCTTTGGAGCATCATTAAAAGGAGTGTCTATGATGGCGGGAGGCAGTTCACATCTAAGCAACAGCTCTGGGAGGGTATTCTGTCCTCATGCAAAACAATTGAAGCAGAAACCATCCAAAACCTGACAAATTCAATGGACGAGAGAGTTCAGAAGCTCCTTTCGAACAAGGGGTCCTATGTGAAAATGATACATCACCTAGAATAAAGTTTTGAGTTGAAAACTGTTTGATTTCAGTTTCTAACAACCTGCTAATGCTTATAATTTCAAAAATGACCATTTTTTTGGTCTTTATTAAAATGAAAAGGTTGATCGAAAAGTTTGGGGGATCTAAAAGTGTGGCAACCCAGTAGTCATGATTACTTCGAATTCTGACAATATGAGGGTCATGCTGCAGGTAGTGCAGCAAGAAGGCACTTATGTGTCTTGCGCATCTCGGAGCCCCAAAATTATTTTCCGGGCTAGATGCAGCTAAAAATTATTTTTAATTTTAAATCTGGTGGAGCTTATTATAGATGGCCTAATAGGATCACTGCTGCACACTGCTACAAAGCCCAAATTATTTTCCAGTCAAGATACAGATAAACATGATTAGTAATTTGAAAGCTTAAAACGGTTGGTAGGGTGATTTTAACCAATCATCAAGCTTTTACTCTCCCCAGGATGACACAGGGGTAGAAAAGTCGTTTCGGATCCATGATTTGTTCATCTTTATGAACGTGAGTCTGTCTACATTATCAGTGGAGAGCCGCGTGCGCTTATCTGTCAGCACACCACCAGCAGCGCTGAACACACGTTCAGACAGAACGCTGGCTGCGGGGCATGACAAGATCTCCAAGGCGTAAGTGGCTAGCTCCGGCCATTTATCCAGATTGGAAGCCCAAAAAGAGCAAGGGTCCAGTGACACAGTCGTGGCTTCAATGTTTACTTGGAGATACTCCTGTACCATCGTCTCTAGGCGTTGACTATGTGTCAGACTTCTTGTCTCCTGTGGCCTTGCAAAGGATGGGCTAAAAAGTGGTGAAATGATTCCGCAAAATTGATGTTACCAGCAGATACTGTGGTTCTGTTACGGTTTGAGTGCTCAACACTTGACGGTCCCACGGTTGGCAAGTTAGAACTGTGAGATTCACTACGTGCACCACTGGTGTTTTGTGGAAAAGCACATGTAAGATTCTGCAACAGTCTCTGCTGATACTCCTGCATGCGTGCATCCCTTTCTATGGCAGGAATAATTTCGGCAAATTTACTTTTGTACCGGGGATCTAACAGTGTGGCAACCCAGTAGTCAGGATTATTTCTAATTCTCACAATTCGAGGGTCATGTTGCAGGTAGTGCAGCAAGAAGGCACTCATGTGTGTTGCGCATCCAGGAGCACCAAGTCCCTGTTGTGTTGGTGGCGAGGTAACAATCATGCTTCCTTCCTCTGTCCTCTCCCCCCAACCTCGCACAACAGAAATGTGATCAAGGTCTCCCTCATCTGATGAGTTTTCCATCAGTTCGTCCTCCACTTCTTCCTGTGCTCCTGCACCTTCCTCACTAGTTTGGCTGCTACCATGCGCCCTGGTAAAACCATCTCCCCCACCCTCACATGCCTGCCGCCTTGGTGCTGCCGACCGTCTGGACCTTGCAGATGTTAGCCCTTCCGCATACAACTCCTCCTCCTCTACTTCCTCCACCTCCTCTTGTGCCACCACCTGACTCCGAATTCTGTTTAACATGTGCTCCAGCATGTAAATCACCGGAATAGTCATGCTGATAATGGCATCATCAGCACTAAACATCTTCGTCGCCATTTCAAAACTGTGCAGAAGGGTGCATAGGTCCCTGATCTGAGACCACTCCTCCAGCGTGATTTGCCCCACCTCTGGATCTCGTTGGCCCAGGCTATACGTCAGAACGTATTGCACCAGGGCTTGTCGGTGCTGCCACAGTCGCTGCAACATGTGCAGAGTTGAATTCCACCGGGTAGGCACATCGCATTTTAGCCGGTGAAGTGGCAGGCCCAACGACTTCTGTAGAGATGTAAGTCGCTGAGCTGCGGGATGCGAACGGCGGAAGTGAGCACACAGCGACCGTGCCCTCTGCAGAAGGCCATCTAGTCTGGGATAGTGGGCTAAAAATTGCTGGACAACCAGGTTCAACACGTGAGCCATACAAGGCACGTGTGTGACATTGCCCCGGCGAAGGGCCGCACCCAGGTTTGCAGCATTGTCGCACACGGCCTTCCCTGGTTTCAGGTCCAGTGGAGACAGCCATTCATGAAATTGGTTCTCCAGAGCTGACCACAACTCCTCAGCTGTGTGACTCACATTTCCCAGACATTTCAAAGTAAAAACCGCCTGATGACGTTGAGCCCTACTGCCAGCATAGTAAGGAGGTGTGCAGGATCCCTTCTGCGCAGTTAGAAAGCTTGTGGCATGACCAGACAGGCTTTGGGTGCAGGTGGAAGACCGAGAGGAGGTTGAGGAGGCAGAAGCAGTGGAGGAACTTTGACATAAAGAGGATTGACGCACAACTCGTGGGGACGGCAAGACTCTTGGACAGCAGCCCCTTGTCCTGCTGTCACCATAGTTACCCAGTGCCCAGTCAGCGACATGTAACGCCCCTGTCCATGCCTACTCGTCCAAGTGTCTGTGGTGAAATGCACCCTGTCACACACAGAGTTTCTCAAAGAAGCGGTGATGTTGTGTGCGACATGCTTGTGGAGCGCAGGCACACCTTTCTTTGAGAAGTAGTGCCGACTGGGCATCTGGTACTGGGGCACTGCGACGGACATAAGGTCTCGAAAATCCTCTGTGTCCACCAGGCAGAAAGGCAGCATTTCTGTAGCCAAGAGCTTGCAGATGGTGAAATTCAACCTCTTAGCTTTCTCATGGCTAGGAGGAAATGGTCTTTTACTTGTCCACATCTGAGGGACCGAGGGCTGGCTATTGTGCTTAGACGGGGTTGATAAGGGTGTCCCCGGCAAACTGCCGGTCTGTGAGGAAGATGCAGGCGGACATGTTAGGTTGCCATGATCCAAAGGTGGTGCTATCGATGTCGGACAGCGCTCAACACCAGCTGGTGTTACCACCTCCAAAGAAAATGATGACCTGCCAAACACGCTGGCTGTTGCGGGTAAAGAGGTGGCAGGTCTGCGCCCCAAAACAGGTGTGACTGCTGTCCCCCCAGTCACAGAGGATGAAGAGGCCGCGGATGCACAAGATTTGGCAGACGGTGGTTGGCCCGGCCGGCTAGGCCGCATTGTAGCACACTGAGCTTCCCACTGCAACTTATGCTTCATGTCCATGTGCCGGTTCATGCATGAAGTACTCAAACTATGTATTTTTTGGCCTCTACTTAGCTTTTGCTGACAAATGTTACAGATAACACGAGTTGGGTCATCTTTATCGATCTGAAAAAATGCCCAGGCTATGCAAGGCTTAGCACCCATGCGACCTGAAGAGCCACCACGACTTGTGGTGAGAGGCAGAGTTGTGTTTGAGGATGCAGTTGTTGACGTGCTTCCAGTACTACGTCTCTGTCCAGGAAGGCGCAACCTGACCTCGTCGTCACTAGCATCTTCCTCCACCTCCTCTGCTGACCTCATCTCTTGGCTGACTGTGGGTTGACAGTAAGTGGGATCTCCAACCTCATCATCATCACCCTGTCTGTTATCACACCCGTCGTCCTCAGAGCCAACCTGTTCCTGCCCTGACAAAAAACTAAAGTTGTCGCTCCAATCAGGTATTTGAGTCTTATCATCGTCTTCTTCATTGTCTCCACCAACAGGAGTTACAGTTTGGGAATGAGGGTCTACATTATGGTCAGAACCTTCTGCGTCTGGTCCTGGATCCGACTCATAAAGATTCTGGGCATCAGTGCAGATCATTTCCTCGTCTGGATTCACAGAAGCGCTGGAGTCGACCTCTGATTCCCAGGCTATAGTATGAGTAAACAGCTCTGCAGACTCAACCATCTGTTCTACCTCATACTCAGACGGGCAGCTGGAGATTTGGGAGCTGTGAGGAAGCAAGTGCGATTTGGGTGACACCTTTGAGGACTGGAGTATTTGTGATGTTGAAGTTGATGTGGAGGAGAGCCCACTTAAAGGAGCACTTGATATCCGTTGAAGCACCTGCTGTTTTTGTGCCTCATCTGGAATTTGTAGCGATTGGCGTGGCCGTAAGAAAGGGATCTTATCACATTGTCCGCTAAAAGAAGTAGACATTTTAGTTTGGCTGGAAGATCGTCTTTCTTCTGCAGATGTTACTGTTGCTTTAACACCTACCCCACGGACACAACCTTTTTTCCCCTTCCCAACACGCCTATTCCCCTTTCCACCAGCAGCAGGCCTTTTTCCACTCATTTTGGTGGTTAACTAATTCACAACTCTGGAGTTGTTTGCACAAAAAAACAATGGATGGTATCCGAGCAGAGCTGAGTGGCCAAACTGTGGTATTAGGCCAAAACTATTGGCTGGGTTAGATGCAGAAAAAAATTCCATTCAATTTGCAACCTGATGGAGGTCAGTATAGATGGACTAATACAACAAGTCCCACACACAGCTAGAAGCCCAATATTTTTTCAGAGGTAGATGCAGAAAAAAATATATTCAGTTTGCAACCTGATGGAGGTCAGTATAGATGGACTAATACAACAAGTCCCACACACAGCTAGAAGCCCAATATTTTTTCAGAGGTAGATGCAGAAAAAAATATATTCAGTTTGCAACCTGATGGAGGTCTGTATAGATGGATTAATAGAACAAGTCCCACACACAGCTAGAAGCCCAATATTTTTTCAGAGGTAGATGCAGAAAAAAATATATTCAGTTTGCAACCTGATGGAGGTCAGTATAGATGGACTAATACAACAAGTCCCACACACAGCTAGAAGCCCAATATTTTTTCAGAGGTAGATGCAGAAAAAAATTATATTCAGTTTGCAACCTGATGGAGGTCTGTATAGATGGATTAATAGAACAAGACCCACACACAGCTAGAAGCCCAATATTTTTTCAGAGGTAGATGCAGAAAAAAATATATTCAGTTTGCAACCTGATGGAGGTCAGTATAGATGGACTAATACAACAAGTCCCACACACAGCTAGAAGCCCAAATATTTTTTCAGAGGTACTGTAGATGCAGATAAAAATTATTTTTAATTTGCAACCTGATGGAGGTCAGTATAGATGGACTAATAGAGAAAGTCCGACACACTGCTAGAAGGCCAAATATTTTTTCAGAGCTAGATGCAGAAAAAAATTAGATTCAGTTTGCAACCTGATGGAGGTCAGTATAGATGGACTAACAGAGAAAGTCCCACACACTGCTAGAAGGCCAAATATTTTTTCAGAGCTAGATGCATACAAAAAATTATTTTGAATTTGCAACCTGATGGAGGTCAGTATAGGTGGACTAATAGAACAAGTCCCACACACTGCTAGAAGGCCAAATATTTTTTCAGAGCTAGATGCAGAAAAAAATTATATTCAGTTTGCAACCTGATGGAGGTCTGTATAGATGGATTAATAGAACAAGACCCACACACAGCTAGAAGCCCAATATTTTTTCAGAGGTAGATGCAGAAAAAAATATATTCAGTTTGCAACCTGATGGAGGTCAGTATAGATGGACTAATACAACAAGTCCCACACACAGCTAGAAGCCCAATATTTTTTCAGAGGTAGATGCAGAAAAAAATATATTCAGTTTGCAACCTGATGGAGGTCTGTATAGATGGATTAATAGAACAAGTCCCACACACAGCTAGAAGCCCAATATTTTTTCAGAGGTAGATGCAGAAAAAAATATATTCAGTTTGCAACCTGATGGAGGTCAGTATAGATGGACTAATACAACAAGTCCCACACACAGCTAGAAGCCCTATATTTTTTCAGAGGTAGATGCAGAAAAAAATTATATTCAGTTTGCAACCTGATGGAGGTCTGTATAGATGGATTAATAGAACAAGACCCACACACAGCTAGAAGCCCAATATTTTTTCAGAGGTAGATGCAGAAAAAAATATATTCAGTTTGCAACCTGATGGAGGTCAGTATAGATGGACTAATACAACAAGTCCCACACACAGCTAGAAGCCCAAATATTTTTTCAGAGGTACTGTAGATGCAGATAAAAATTATTTTTAATTTGCAACCTGATGGAGGTCAGTATAGATGGACTAATAGAGAAAGTCCGACACACTGCTAGAAGGCCAAATATTTTTTCAGAGCTAGATGCAGAAAAAAATTAGATTCAGTTTGCAACCTGATGGAGGTCAGTATAGATGGACTAACAGAGAAAGTCCCACACACTGCTAGAAGGCCAAATATTTTTTCAGAGCTAGATGCATACAAAAAATTATTTTGAATTTGCAACCTGATGGAGGTCAGTATAGGTGGACTAATAGAACAAGTCCCACACACTGCTAGAAGGCCAAATATTTTTTCAGAGCTAGATGCAGAAAAAAATTATATTCAGTTTGCAACCTGATGGAGGTCTGTATAGATGGATTAATAGAACAAGACCCACACACAGCTAGAAGCCCAATATTTTTTCAGAGGTAGATGCAGAAAAAAATATATTCAGTTTGCAACCTGATGGAGGTCAGTATAGATGGACTAATACAACAAGTCCCACACACAGCTAGAAGCCCAATATTTTTTCAGAGGTAGATGCAGAAAAAAATATATTCAGTTTGCAACCTGATGGAGGTCAGTATAGATGGACTAATACAACAAGTCCCACACACAGCTAGAAGCCCAAATATTTTTTCAGAGGTACTGTAGATGCAGATAAAAATTATTTTTAATTTGCAACCTGATGGAGGTCTGTATAGATGGACTAATAGAGAAAGTCCGACACACTACTAGAAGGCCAAATATTTTTTCAGAGCTAGATGCAGAAAAAAATTATATTCAGTTTGCAACCTGATGGAGGTCAGTATAGATGGACTAATAGAATGATGCTATGCCCAAAAGATTTTACTTCACTAGGTGCAGTAAAAAAATTGGTATTCTATACACAGGTGGTATATCTTGCAACACAGATAGGCTACTCCACTGACTAACACACTCTGCAATAGGCCAAAAAGGATTAGCTTTGCTAGATTCAGCCAAATGCTGTGAAAAAAACTTGCACAGCACTGGCACAGACCTGCCTGGCAAAAACTGATAGGAACTGATGTAACCTAGTCCTGAAAAGGACTCCAATTACAATTAGTCTTTACTCCCACAACCTATCTATTTAAGAGCACAGACCTGCCTGATAAAAGTCGTAGGAAATGCTGTAACTTAGTCCTTAAAAGGACTGCAATCACAACTATTCCCTACTCCCAAGCTATCTGTATATTTGTGCGAAAATTGGCTTGAAATTAACAAGGTATAGCGCACACAGCAACAGCGGTGCCGTCTAACACGCAGCTGCAGCAGTGAGAAAATGGTGGCGACGGGGAAAATGGCTTGGTCTTATAGGGCAAGGACATGTGACATACACTGCCAATGACACATGCCCTTGCTTGTGTGAAAAAAAGCACTTCGCTCCGTGTGTGCGCTGCTGATAGGCTGACAGATTGCACCTCCCCACTGTAAATGCGGGAAAGAGAAAAAAAAATGGAGATCTTCATTGTTCCTGCAGAGATCCATCCCCTGCCCCTCCCCCCACCCCGCTGTACACTCAAACTGCGTATTAACATTAATTTTCATCATTACTGAGAAAAAATCCAGTTATGATTTTGGTGCATGAACAGTTATCGAACATAACCTCGAACAGCCGAATTTTTCTCAAATTGTTCGTGTTCGCCGAACGGCTCGAACACCGCCCAAAACAGCTCGAATTTGAGATTGGCGAACAGTTCGAGTAGAACAACGCTCATCTCTACTCACAATAAAACATACAAAAACGAAATCAAAATGGATTTTCCTGGGAAATATGTTAAGGAATATCCTTTCCAGGTTAATGACTTGTATATAAGGCAAAATAAATAACCAAAAATACTCCTCCACACCTTGGGATATGTTCACATGTAGTGTTTTTGCATTGCTTTCAATCATGACAAGTGCATTTGTGGCACCCCAGGGGTCTGGTTACCACAGTAATAGAGATATTATGTCTGAGAGCAAGTGGGAGGTTTCTCTGGTCAGGAGCCCTAAGCATGCAACACGGCCCACCCAGACCTGGGAGGGGAGGAATCTGCCCTTATAAACTGGGTCTGGGGCGGGATCAGAGCAGTCAGAGCCTGGAGTGAAGTCCCAGACAGAGACACAGTCAGGTCTGGAGGACAGCAGACACAGGGAAAGTGACAACAGGAGCTCTGTAGGAGCAGGAGCGAGTGCCAGAGACTGGAAGCTAGATAGTTCTAGTTGAAGACACTAAACCCGGACATGGAGTCTGAGGCTGTGGGGACATCCAGGTCCAGCAGCAGAATCCAAGCGGCAGGGGATTCCATGTCCTCTGGCCTTAGAAACCCGAAGGCACGGTCACAAGCAAGGGACCAGCACCACCATCGTGAAGCGGAGGCTAACGGAAGGCCCCAAGTCACCGGCCATACGGGTGAGCACCACACGGTATACTCAGGGACGTGGGCTACTTCTGCCCGCATAGAGCAAGGTAGTCAGGAAAGAGTGCAGATAGTCGGGGAGGCCTACAACTCCACCTGGCCAGGGGAGATCCTGCTTGCTCACAGACTGACCAGGCCCCTACTGCTAACCAGTACTCCCGGGAGGGTCTGCGTTATACCATCAGTAAAGACCCTCAACTGCACCACACATCTCTGTGTTTCATCGCCGCACCAGCACCATCAGTCCTGGGATGCTCACACCCTCACTCCCATCATCCACACTAGCTGCCCTGAGGCAATACTTCTCCCATGGGGAGTTATTCCATACTCAGCTGCGCAAACTACATCAGCCTCAGCCTCAGCGGTCGGCAGCGCAGCGGCGGTCCCCACTGACCGCAATCCATGGGTGGCGTAGTCGGACACTTATTATAACGCCAATAGACTGCCACTGGTTTGACCGCCCTGGGCATGGACCGAGTCACCGCCACGGAGGACTACAATCCCCAGCGATCCGGCTCCGGGTATCCCCCTGCACAGCACAGGCCCAGGGGGCGTGTCACATTCACCAGGAAATGTCATTGTAACATTTTACAACCTTATGTTAGGCGTCGGTGTTTTCTGGATCCGAAATTGGTTCAGAATCATCAGTGGATTCTGTGGTCTCCCATTCTGGTCCAGCTGGGGCAGATGCTGCTCAGCATTGCCATCGGTCCCAATGCCTAGCTGGTGCACGAGATGTACAAGTTGTCTCTTGGATATTTGTTCCTAGCAACATGAAGCATAGGTTGCAGAGGGAAACAGGGCTGCTACAGCCTAAGTCCAGGATACATTGCACTGAGCATGCCCGTGACATGGCGGACCGTGATTGGTGGTTTGGGAGTCAGCTGATCCGGTGACTTGGCATCGCCTGATTGGTCGCGGCCTTAATCTTTAAATAGCCCGCCCACAAACATGGCGGCGTGCTCTGATCATTGAGCTGAGATGGTGTTATAGTGTGGACGCTTGGTTGTTTGGGCTCCACGTGTGCTATTGCTGTTATAGCTTCTGACAGGCAGGTTTAGCGGGGGATAGGCAGCCTTAGATGGAGGGAGGCAGGTAGCTTTGTCTGACAGTCTGGCTCCAACAAGGGGGTCACTATACACCCCGAGCAGACTGCAAACTCCGTATTCCCGGCACCGCCTTCTGGCCACGTGGATAGATACTCCTCAGTCCGGTAGCACGCCGGCTGGGAGCACGTATACACCGGCGTGAATCACACATGCATCCTAGCGCCTGCTGCGTAGTCCCTGTGTAGTAAACAGGGCTACGGATGCATTATTTGTCGCACATCTCTCGTGCAGTTAACGGAGATAGTGCGAATCCCTATTCCCGTTCCGGTGTGCAGTAACACGGAAGGGATTGCTATTTCAGTTGGGTGTTTTACCTTCTTACCCGGAAGGTGTTCGGCCGCAGTCCTCCAGGCTGCATCGCGGACCCCGGGTTCGGTTGCTTTCCATTATTAATAAAGTTGTTTGCAACCGTCCCCTTAACACCTTATCTGGCTATGTGGTGTGTGAGACATGATCAGACACATCCTGTTTCATTTATGAAGGAGGGACTTCACAAAGCCTATTTTTATAGGGCCATCAGGCGGCTTTTACTATTCTTAAAGGGCCAGCAGTCGGCCCTCGCTATTCTTAGAGAGCCATCAGCCGACTATGCTTTGTTGTTCCCATTACTAAAGAGTGGGTCTCCTATACTGTTATTGCGTATGCAGTGAGTGGCAGGTCTGCCCAAAATTTGGACGCACCCCAATACCCCTTTGAAAATGTGGACTCACCCCAATATACCTTTGAAGAGACTTAGAGGAGGGCCTCCTGAAAACAATGTTCCCATTATTAGGAAGTGGGTCTCCCATACTGTTTGCATATGCAGTGAATGCAAGGGCGGCGAAAAATTTGGAGGCACTCCAATGCCCCTTGGAAGAGTCGTAGAGGAGCGCCTCCTGAAAAAAAATGTTCCCATTATTAGGAAGTGGGTTTCCCATTGTGTTTGCCTATGCAGTAAATGCAAGGGTTGCCAAAAATTTGGAGGCACTCCAATGCCCCTTGGAAGAGACGTGGAGGTCAGAGAGCCTCCTGAAAACAATGTTCCCATTATTAGGAAGTGGGTCTCCCATAGTGTTGGCCCATGCAGTGAATGCAAGGGTTTCCAAAAATTTGGAGGCACTCCAATGCCCCTTGGAAGAGACGTAGAGGGCCTCATGAAAAAATGTTCCCATAATTAGGAAGTGGGTCTCCCATAGTGTTGGCCTATGCAGTGAATGCAAGAGCTGCCAAAAATTGGGAGGCACTCCAATGCACCGTGGGAAAGACGTGGAGGAGGGCATCATAAAAAAATGTTCCCATTAGAAAGGAGCGGTCTCCTATACTTGTAATGCCCATGCACTAAGTGTATGGGCTGACAAACATTTACCCCTGGGGGGTATACATGAACATACTGTATGAATTATTTTTTTTACGGGCATTACAAACACCCTTTAAAAAAATTATGCGGATGTTGCATCACAGACCACAATCACCCTGGTGCTATGGTGGTTGAGGATGAGAATGAGGAGAAGGAGGGGGACAAGAGCAAATAGCGAAAATCAGGAAGCGTATACCCATGTGTGGGTGTGAAGAGGTGCATGGGAATACACCTTCCAAAAAAAATGGATTTGTGTTTATGTTACGCTGCTCTCATTCGGTGGTGTTGAGAAGTCTGGCCCAATCCAGCCCTTGTTCATTTTTATAAGAGTCAGCTTGTCAGCATTTTCAGTTGACAGGTGGGTGCGCCTATCAGTTATAATTCCACCAGCGGCACTAAAAACCCGCTCTGATAAAACTCTAGCGGCAGGGCAGGCCAAAACCTCTAAGGCGTAGAGAGCCAGTTCATTCGACGTGTCCAGCTTGGATACTCAATAATTATAAGGCACAGAGGAATCACGGAGGACATTGGTACAGTTGGCAAGGTACTCCCTCAGTATCTTCCCAAACTTTGTACTCCTTGTGAGAGTACCCCGCGCTTCAGGGTCTGTGCGATGGGATGGGCTGAGAAAATTCTCCCAGAATTTTGACAGTGTTCCCCTGCCTCTGCTGGATTGGAGTTGTCTCTCTCGGCTGTACTCCTTGGTTGTCCAACGAACTGTAACCTTTTCAGACGGGAATTTTTTTGATAGTTCTGCAACAAGGGGCTTCTGGTACTGCCCCATTTTTGTAGACCTGTCCGCCTCAGGAATAAGAGATATAAAGTTCTCCTTGTAGCGTGGGTCTAGAAGTGCCACAAACCAGTAATGACTGTCACCCAAAATTTTGAGAACGCGAGGGCCACGGGAAAGGCAGTGTAACAAACTCAACCATGCATGCCAGACTGCTAAAGGGCAGGACTTCCGTGTCCTCACCAAGAGGATGACTGACCATGCTCTCCTCCTTCTCCTCCTCCCTGTCCTCAGGCCATCCATGCTGAACAGACGGTATGACAGTTGTGCAGGTAGTGCCGTCTATAGTGCATGAAACTAGCTCCTGTTCTTCCTCCTCCTCCTCTTCCTCATTGTCACCCAATCCACGTTGGGATGAGATGAGGCTGGGCTGTGTCACCCTGCATGGTTGCTTGCTCCATCTCTTCGTGCTTCGCATGCAATGCATCCTCTTTGATTGTGAGCAGAGAGCATTTCAGAAGACAGAGAAGCGGGATGGTGACGCTAATTATGGCGTCATCACCGCTCACCATCTTGGTGGACTCCTCAAACTTTTGGGGGATGGTACACATGTCTGACAACCATGTCCACTCCTGAGGTCTTATGTGTGGAGTCTGAACTGAATACTGACGGCCTTTTTGATGCTGGTACTTAACAGCTGCACTCTTCTGCTCACAAATCCTTCCCAACATCTGCAGTGTAGAGTTCCAACGCATGAGGACATCACACACCAGTCAGATAGCCGGAAGCTGCAAAAGCTGCTGAAGCACGGCAAGGGCTTTCTAAAATGGGCACACAGGCGGTGTACTTTGACAAGCAGATCCAGCAGTTCCGGGTAGCTTTTGAGAAACCGCTGAACCATGAGGTTAGGCACATGTGCCAGGCATGGTACATGTGTGAGCTCGCCTCACCTCAGAGCCGCCACCAGGTTCTGGCCATTGTTGCACACGACCATGCCTGGCTGTAGGTTCAGCGGTGTGAGCCACAGATCTGCCTGCTCTTTCAGAGCTGTCCACAACTGTTCAGCAATATGCGGTTTGTCACCTAAGCATATTAGCTTCAGCACAGCCTGTTGCCGCTTGGCCGAGGCAGTGCTGCAGTTCTTCCAGCTTGTGACTAATGTGGTCATTTCGGAGATGGAGGCCGAAGAGGAGGAGGAGGCTGAGGAAAATGAGGTGCAGGAGCTGTAGACTGTGGGGGCAACCCTGATTGAGCTAGGGCCCGCAATCCTCGGTGTCGGGAGGATGTGTTCCGTCCCAAGGTCTGACTGGGTCCCGGCTTCCACTATGTTAACCTAGTGTGCTGTCAGCGAGATGCACCATCCCTGCCTACAAGCACTTGTCCTCGTATCCGTGGTTAGGTGGACTTTCCCTGTAACTGCATTGTTGAGGGCACATCTAATGTTGTGGGACAAATGCTTGTGTAATGCGGGGCCAGCACACCGGGAGAAATAGTGGCGGCTGGGGATCGAGTACCGAGGGACGGCCGCCGCCATCAGGTTGTGGAAAGCTTCCGTCTCCACGAGCCTGAAAAGCAACATTTCGAGCACAAGCAGTCGCGAAATGTGGGAATTTAGTAGTGTGGCCTGTGGGGCATTGGCTGTGTATTTGCGCTTGCGTTCCAAGGACTGGGGTATGGACAACTGAACGTTGCTCTGGGACAAGGACGTGCTTGCTGATGGTGCTAGTTGAGAGTGTGCAACGACAGGTGCAGGGCAGGAGGCATCTTCGCATGCACTATGGACAGGGGATTGGCTTCCACGCACAACAGCGGAAGAAGCAGTGATGTCACCCGCAGACACTGTTCCTGGACCCTGGGGTTCGGCCCACAAAGTCGAGTGCTTTGCTGCCATGTGCCTGATCATGCTGGTGGTGGTCAGGCTGGTAGTTTTGCTACCCTTGCTGATGCTGGCCTGGCAGGTGGTGCAAATGGCCTGTTTGAGGATATCGGCAGAGTCTTTAAAAAACAACCAGACTCGGGAAGACCTAACAGTTGTACTGGCAACTTCTTTCGTGTTGGTGTTACGGGGAACGGTTACCCGCCTTCTGTCTGCGCCCACCACACAGCTTCTTCCTGCCTGTTGGAGTGCTCTGCCTCGCTCCCCTGTGTGCTGCTGTCCTCGCTCTGCATGTCCTCCTGCCAGGTTGGGTCAGTTACTATATCATCCACCACCCCATCTTCCACTTCTGCATCCTGGGCCTCCTCCTGACTTTCTGGCAATTGAGTCTCATCATCGTTTACCTCTTGTGACACTTTCCCGCCGCCGCCTTCGTATGACCGTGGCTGCTCAAATATTTGGGCATCGCTACATGCGATCTCCTCTTGCCCCATTTCAAGTGGACTGGGTGAGAGGCCAGAATCTATAAATGGAAAAGTGAACAGCTCTTTGGAGTGTCCCAGTGTGGGATCAGTTGTCTCTGGGCACTCAGCATGGTGGGAGGAAGGAGGATCAGGGTAGGGAATATGCAGTCCAGACTCACGGCTACTGAGACTTGACCGTGTGGAAGACAGGGTGGTGATGGTGGCTAAGTGACTGGAAGTGACGCGCCCCCTGGGCCGTGGGATACTCGGTGCCGGGCTGGTCGTTGCTAGGGGAGATGTCACAGTGACGGTGACCCGGTCCGTGACCCAGGGTGGTCAATCAAAACGGGAATATTATTTACAGGGGATTTATAGTTCTTATATACAGTTCATGACGCCAGCTGCGGAGCAAGTCCTCTGGAGCTGGTGTGAATGCAGCAGAGTTGGTTCAGCTCTCCACAGGGAGAGCTTAGCTCCAGGGCAGTGTAGATGTTGCTGTTATGGAAGTAGCACTCGTGGTGCAGAGTAGTGCAGGGGGTGATGGCGCAGCAGTAATAATTGACAGAAACAGTGGGGTGCAGTCTTCCGGATTTACTCACAGCTCTCACTTTGCTCCTGGTTACAACTGCAGATAATAACTTCCCACGTCATTCTGCGTTCTCTGGGCAGGGGCTCAGCCAACCCTCAGGTACCTCCGGAGTACATAACAGGACCCCCCTCTGTGTGTTCCTTCTGGCCGTCTCCCTGCAACTCACACCTAGTGTCCCAATCCAGTGACTGCAGACCTTGCCGGGCGACATCTTACTATTACTATTACTATTTTTAACAGCGCCGACCTTGTGTCAATAAATTCACTGACACACTGCAACAAAATTTCAATAGAGGCCAGAAATGGCAATATTTTCAGCACAATTATATGTGATCCGTGTGACGGACAAACCACAGTTTTAAATAGCTGGCCTGTAGGTAACTATTTTTAACAGCACCGACCTCGTTTAAATAAGTTCACTGACACACTGAAACAAAATTTCAATGGAGGCCAGAAATGGCAATATTTTCAGCGCAATTATATGTGATCCGTGTGACGTAAAAAACACAGTTTTAAATAGATGGCCTGTAGGTAACTATTTTTAACAGTGCCGACCTCGGGTCAATCAGTCCATTGACACACTGCAACACAATTTAAATGGAGACCAGAAATGGCAATATTTTCAGCGCAATTATATATGATCTGTGTGATGGACAAACCACAGTTTTAAATAGCTCATACGAAAAAATGGCATAAAAGAACATACATTTAAAAAAAATCCATACTTTTATTTGATACACATAAAAAACATAAAAAAACATCTGCACAAATGCATAAATGGTGAGCAATTCTGAAAATATCAGGACAAGAGCAATCATATAATGGTACAAATAGAATTAGATGCTTGGAGCAGATGTAAATGTGGGCATGTGAACCACATTCTCTGTCACAGCTGCCAATAAATCAGATGTCAAAGTTGACTTCAGGTACTAAAGTGCACAGTGCATATACAAATAAGTCCATTTGGCACCTGCGATACACGTATGAGCATGTGGGTCACATGTCCCTCCCAGCCACTCACAAAAACCTTCATTCAGATGCTAAAGTGCACAGTGCATATACAGACAAGTCCATTAAGCATCTGAATTTAAATAAGAATAAGGTGTTACTCACATAATATTGCTTATCAGTCCAGATATCGTCACACCTAGTGTCCCAATCCAGTGGCTGCGGACCTTGCCGGGCGACGTCTTCTCTGTCCTCTGGGTCCTTTATGGCCACCTTCTTGGTGAGATAGATGTGTATTTTGGCTGCAGTACCTGAAATACTGCAGCCTCCGGTTTCCTAGTTGAGGCTTAAAGAACTCTGCTAGTTTAGGGACCGGTCCCCTCTGTGCGACCTGACCCCTCCACCTCCTGGCAGATTCGGGCGTATGGGTGGCCTCCAGCACTACCCGTACCCCTGGGGTCCCTTCCACGTTCCTGGAGCCTTTCTCCTGCTCCTCTCTCTCTCTTCAGTCTTGGGCCTCTCTGGCTAGGCCCTCCTCCTGAGCAGAGCCCCTACAGAGCTCCTGCTCCTCTCCCTGTCCTCCTCTGACTGAACTCACACAACCAAGATGGCTTCCCTCTTTATACAATTCCTAACAAGTGCTCCCCTGATTTACTTCCTCCACCCACACTCACTACATTGTTCCCCCTACTTTGGTTCCCCCCACTCCAGCCAGGGACAGGGCTCAGCAGGGAAGCGACGCATCTTGCCCCTCCTGCTGGTCTGGAGTAGTGTAGTGTTGGATGCAGGTGTTAGGGTCCCGGGCAGTACTCCTTCCTTACCTGAGAGTGAGATACCTCACCTCTGTGGTGACTGAACCCACGGGGGAGCCACAGAAGCATTATCCGCTATCCAACTTCTAACCTTTTCACACTGCTCTGTGTTCAATAGTGGTGTTCTGCAGTCCCCTATTAATTGGGACAGCAAGGTCGAGCGAGAAGATGTGAGTGTTTGTTGTGGCACTATTTCAGCTTGCCCACGGCCTCGGCCTCTTCATGCACCATCACCATCACATCCAATTCCCCGTCCCTTGCCACGTGCCTTGCCCACAATATCTTCCACGCTTACAACAAATGGATGAATTTGGAGCGAACTTATATGTGATCCGTGTGACGGACAAACCACAGTTTTAAATAGCTGGTCTGTAGGTAACTATTTTTAACAGCAAACTGGGGTCAATAACTTCACTGACACACTAAAACAACATTTTAATGGAGGCCAGAAATGGCAGAATTTTGAGTGAACTTATATGTGATCCGTGCGATGGACAAACCACAGTTTTAAATAGCTGGCCTGTAGGTAACTATTTTTAACAGCGCCGACCTTGTGTCACTAAGTTCACTGACACACTGAAACAAAATTTCAATGGAAGCCAGAAATGGCAATATTTTCAGTGCAATTATATGTGATCCGTGTGACGGACAAACCACAGTTTTAAATAGCTGGCCTGTACGTAACTATTTTTAACAGCAAACCTGTGTCAATAACTTCGCTGACACACTGAAGCAAAATTTTAATGAAGGCCAGAAATGGCAAAATTTTCAGCGCAATTATATGTGATCTGTGAGATGGACAAGCCACAGTTTTAACTAGCTGGCCTATAGGTTACTATTTTTAACAGCGCCGACCTCGGGTCAATCAGTCCATTGACACACTGCAACACAATTTAAATGGAGACCCGAAATGGCAATATTTTCAGTGCAATTATATATGATCCTGTGATGGACAAACCACAGTTTTAAATAGCTGGCCTGTAGGTAACTATTTTTAACAGCGCTGACCTCAAGTCAATCAGTTCACTGACACACTGCAACAAAATTTAAATGGAGGCCAGAAATGGCAATATTTTCAGCGCAATTATATATGATCCATGTGACAGACAAACCACAGTTATAAATAGCTTGCCTGTAGGTAACTATTTTTAACAGCAAACTGGTGTCAATAGCTTCACTGACACACTGCAACAAAATTTCAATGGAGGCCAGAAATGGCAATATTTTCAGCGCAATTATATGTGATCCGTGTGATGGACAAACCACAGTTTTAAATAGCTGCATTTTTAGCTCTGTAATATGGAAAGGACCTGGCTGTATTCTGCAGTGCCAACAAGCAAATGGCGCAGATAAACGGTGTTCTCTGGATTGCTTTTTAAGCAAATAATCAGGATTAAGATAAAAAAAATATTCCTGGCCCCTGATACCTGGGCCTATTTCTACAAATATCTGTAAAAGCACCAGCAGACAGAACTAGAATGGACCCTCTTGCTATGTGCACTGCAATCTGCTATATACCCTGCCTGCCTGCCTAGCACTGATATCTCTGCAGATGGATTAGTCCTCAGAAGGACTGTTAGTTGAGATGGATATGTGCCTCTAATATAGTCTGTATACCTATACTATATAGAAACAAGCAAATCTCTCCCTAGCTCAGCAGCAGCTCTCCCTACACTGTCTGATTCCGGAATGACTGTGACAAGCATGGCGGCTCCAGGTCTGATATAGACCTGATGACGCTGTGCAGCCAGCCAATCACTGTAACGCCACAACCAACATGGCTGCACCATTACAGTGTGTGGCAGACAATCTCTGCATGTTCATTGGCGTTCCAAAGAGCGCCAAACATGCAGGGAGGGGATCCAAGCTCCCGCCGAGCAACCCCGGAAATACTCGGCGAGCGCCGAGCATCTCGAGCAGTGAGATGCTCGGGTGAGCACCGAGCAGTACGAGCATGTCGCTCATCGCTATTTACAATAGATATCACTCATGTAATGTAAGAAGTGAAATCTTTGGCACTGTATTATATCTATATTTCTCTGCGGTATCCGTGAATCATGAATTGTAGTATGTGTTAAAGGGGCCCACTGAGACTTTTTCGCCCAGGGCCCACAAAAACCTGGAGCCGGCCGTGTCTGAGGTGAAGAAATCCGTCTTTTGGTTCTTGTGTAATCAATGTTTGCAGTTTTGAGTTAATGATACGCCCGTGCTCCGGGGTAGGACTGCAGGCAGGGTCTTATCCTGGTTCTCTAGGCCAGAACAGCAAGACAGGACCTGCTTAAAGGCCCGCCCCGAAGCACAAGTATGTTACTCATCATAGAGAAAGCCAGACAGAGATACTTATAGGGGCGGGCCTATGTACAGGTCTTTTCTTGCTTATCTGGCCTAGAGCACCAGTATAAGAACCTGCCTACAGTCCCGCCCCAAATCTCGGGCATATCATTAACTTACAACTGCAAACACTAATTACTCAAGAACCACAAGCCAGATTTCTTCACCTCAGGTATCAAATTAATCAGTGCAGCAACCCCAACATGACACTGCCTGTAGTTTACTTAGCAAAATCCCGCTGACAGGTTCACTTTAAGCATGGGATCGCAGGGATTCTTCCTTTGAGGTAAAACTTTGCTTTAAAACAGGCAGTGAAATGTTTAAACAGGCAATGAAATTTTTAAAAAGAATCAGCTGTGATCCCCTGCTGTCCTGTCTGTATATTCTTTTGCTTCCTCACCTGCCCAGGAGATGTGGTATAATCAGACCATGTTCCTGCACGGTAAGACACAGGCATTACATAGTACACAGCAAGGGCACATTAATAAGATTATCTCAGCACAGGAACCTTTTTTTTAACACATCCAATTATGGAACTTATTTTTATTCCAAGATCTTTGTTTAAAATGTACTTTGTTTGTGAGAAAACTCCTATAAAATTACCAGCTATTCTAGGCTGGCCTAAGTTATTCAATTGCAATTGATTTATGGTGCAGATTTCCTTCTGCAAACCTGTAGCAATCTACAGTACAATACATTTGAAGGGGTTTTCATGATCATATCCACACAAAGCATAAAAAACCCCATGTGACAATATGATCATGGCACAGATTTGAAAATCCACTCCATACTTGTTATGTTACAGAAAAACCATGGATTTTCAAAGCAGATTTTCCCTAAGAATTTGTGATGAAATCCAAATGGAATTGATGCTAACAATTGATATGATAATTGATATGACAATTGCCTCTGGCAAACTTAAGTCACCACTGCCCGTAACGATACAGCAGTGCTATGTGTGTGTGGGAATAAGCTGAAATATCAGACACAGCCCATGAACAGATATGGAGCTTGTTTGTTAAACAAAAAAGCAAAATCCTTTTAAATTATTTATACTTAGGTCATATTATCTTACTTCAGGCCCAGCTTCACCTTTGCATCCTGGTAGCCCTGTAAGTCCAGGTTCTCCCTAAAAAAGGACAACGAGAACATGTCATACATAGAGTCCAAGATAATGTTCTTATAGTATATGTTTCAATAAACAACGTTCTTTACACTGTGTTCCAAATTATTATGCAAATAATATATTCTCAGATTTTCCCAAATTACCTATATGAATTGCAGTCATTGTAATTTTCCAGTCAAATAACTATTAGAGTACAATTGACAGGTTTTTGTACAAACTGCCTATGATAACAGTATAATTTAAAAAGAATAAAAAACTCAAACTGCACTCAAAATGCATGTTCCAAATTATCATGCACAGCAGAGTTTTCAACCTTTTCATTTTAATAAAGAACAAAAAAAATGGTCATTTTTGAAATTATAAGCATTAGCAGGTTATTACAAACTGAAATCAAACAGTTTTCACCTCAAAACTTTATTCTAGGTGATGTTACATTTGCACATAGGACCCCTTGTTCGAAAGGAGCTTCTGAACTCTCTCGTCCATTGAATTTGTTAGGTTTTGGATGGTTTCTGCTTTAATTGTTTTGCATGAGGACAGAATACCCTCCCAGAGCTGTTGCTTAGATGTGAACTGCCTCCCGCCATCATAGACACTCCTTTTGATGATGCTCCAGAGGTTCTCAATGGGGTTGAGGTCAGGGGAGCATGGGTGCCACACCATAAGTTTGTCCCCTTTTATGCCCATAGCAGCCAGAGATGCAGATGTGTTATGTGCAGCATGAGACTGGGCATTATCATGCATGAAATTATCTCGATGGTCCAGATGGATGGAGTGGAGGATGGCTGGTTGATGGACACCCCATGCAAACACGGCTACGGCGCTAAGAAGGAGGAGGTGGAGTAATATTTTGGGCTGGAATCATGGGGAGAGAGATTGTCGGCCCTTTTAGGATCCCTGAAGGGGTAAAGATGAACTCCATAATGTATGTTGAGTTTCTCAAACAGCATTTCCTTCCATGGTTCAAGAAGAAGAACCGTGCATTCCGCAGCAAGATCATTTTCATGCATGATAATGCCCCGTCTCATGCCAACAAAGTGTCACCAGCAAAGCACCCCCACACCATCACACCTCCTCCTCCATGCTTCACAGTGGGAACCAGGCATGTAGAGTCCATCTGTTCACCTTTTCTGTGTCGCACAAAGACACGGTGGTTGTGTTATGAACTGCTACAAGCACTAAGGAAAGATAGGAAAACTGTCCCTACAATAGGACTAAGCTGATTCCCTACGATGCAGCGGGGGACCTGTTCCTTGTGAACAGACCCGCCTAAGTCCTCGGCTAGTCTGAACGCAGACCTATATATATAAGGGAGGGGTCCCTACAAGAACTAAGGACTGGGATATAGTTGGACACCTCCTAGCAGAAATTGTAGCAGAGCAAAGACAAACAAACAAAAAGTACTAGTGGTCCAAAGACCAAGCAAACTACAGAGTTAGGTACAAGGCACCTGGCTAGCTTAAGAGTAAATGTAACACTGAAATCCAGCAAGGCCAGAAGGGCGGAGCTGAATTATATAAGCAGAAAGTCATGTGACCAACAAAATAGAAACAGAACTAACAGGAGGGTTCTAACAGGTTGGAACCAAAGATCTCAAATTTGGACTCATCAGACCAAAGCACAGATTTCCACTGGTCTAATGTCCATTCCTTGTGTTCTTTAGCCCAAGTCTCTTCTGCTTGTTGCCTGTCCTTAGCCGTGGTTTCCTGTCAGCTATTTTACCATGAAGGCCTGCTGCACAAAGTCTCCTCTTAACAGTTGTTGAAGAGATGTATCTGCTGCTAGAACTCTGTGTGGCATTGACCTGGTCTCTAATCTGAGCTGCTGTTAACCTGCGATTTCTGAGACTGGTAACTCGGATAAACTTATCCTCAGAAGCAGAGGTTACTCTTTATCTTCCTTTCCTGGGGCGGTCCTCATGTGAGCCAGTTTCTTTGTAGCGCTAGATGGTTTTTGCAACTGCACTTTGGGACACTTTCAAAGTTTTCCCAATTTTTTGCACTGACTGACCTTCATTTCTTAAAGTAATGATGGGCACTAGTTTTTCTTTACTTAGCTGCTTTTTCTTGCCATAATACAAATTCTAACAGTCTATTCAGTAGGACTATCAGCTGTGTATCCACCTGCCTTCTGCACAACACAACTGATGGTCCCAACCCCATTTATAAGGCAAGAAATTCCACTTATTAAACCTGACAGGGCACACCTGTGAAGTGAAAACCATTTCCGGTGACTACCTCTTGAAGCTCATCAAGAGAATGCCAAGAGTGTGCAAAGCAGTCATCAAAGCAAAAGGTGGCTACTTTGAAGAACCTAGAATATAAGACATATTTTCAGTTGTTTCACACTTTTTTGTTAAGTATATAATTCCACATGTGTTAATTCATAGTTTTGATGCCTTCAGTGTGAATGTACAATTTCCATAGTCATGAAAATACAGAAAAATCTTTAAATGAGGTGTGTCCAAACTTTTGGTCTGTACTGTATATTTGTACATTGTAATAGGATTGCCCCTAAATCTTTGTTTTTCCAAACTGAATAACCCCAAGTTTAATAATCTGTCTTAGTACTGCAGTTCAACTGTTCACTTATTGATATAGATGACCCATTGATTTCTAATATCAGATCGTTGTGGGGTCAACAATCGGCCCCCAAACTGATCATTTTTTATCACCTTCAGCAGTGACCAGATATAAAGAATTTACAGAGAGGAAGACCACCTCCATCACATTGTTTAGTGATTGCTGTCAAATACTGCAGATCAGCTCCTCTTTAAAAGACAGCAGTACAACCAACTATGTGAAGGAGCTGCACATACTGTACAATACCAAAATAGTAGAAAAAATGGTTGCATATGTAAAACAATGTATCTGTCCAAATACAATTTTTTTCAGATTTATTATTACATTTCTTAGCTTTATGACCCACCTGAACCCCCATTGACATATAATATGTTTAGCATCAGGACTGTCCAAGGAGTGCAGTCTGAAGAATACTGCACTCAGGGAAAATATTGCATTCAATACATGCGAAGACAGATCAGAGTAAGGACAATTGCAGACAGAATCTAAAACATCCATAATCAACTCATCTGAAACTTGCCTAAATCTACAGTATGTCTGCTGGGAAAAATCTACTTCCACTAGTTACAGAGTACTAAGCTTTGTACAAATGTAGACTGATGTTAGGATAATCTCTTTAATTTTATATTGAAGGAGCAAATGAACAATAAGAACATATAATTTGTGCAAAGGTGTCCATAGCCTTTAGTTATTACTGTATGTGCTCCTCTCTCCTTCTCACCTTTGCACCATGATTTCCATCAACACCATTTCTGCTTTTGATACCCTATGAACAAAACAATGTGTATTACTAGTGAGGTTATACACAAGTAAATAAATATATGTACTTTAAGTTATAACAAATATCAAACCTTTTGTCCCCTTTCTCCCTTTGACCCCTATTTTGAAATAAATAAATGAAAAAAAAGTTAAGAAATTTTACACAAATCTGAAGTTATTGATTGTGGAATTTATAGTTATCTAGTATACAAGTTACATACAATTAATATTTATTATAAATACTACATAGTTACATATCAAAAATATGGACACAATTAAAAAAAAAAGAACAATGGAAAAATATGTGGGTATCGAAGAAGAAATTTTGATCAGTTCCATTGACTTGAACCTAACAAATAAGAATAGTAATAATAATATTAGGATAAAAGACTTTAATTAAATGCATATAGAGTAACTAAGTTTGCAAACAAATGTAAAATCTTAAACAAGTTGGTAAATTTGAAAGATGTCCATTCATTTGAAATATTGGGCGGAAGTGACAGATATGGGGCAAATGAGATAGGGATATGGCTAGGGGACAACTTTTAATTTGGTTAAAACCTCTTTACACACAGTACAATATAGATTTTGGTCGCATTGCAGAGGATGGCTTATCAACCCCAGCTGGTCGCTGTCACCCAGATTGTGATATGCTACTTAGCCACACTCTCTGTCCTGTCTCAGACGTCCATTCACTCACACCACTACAGTACTTTCCTCCTTCACCAACACAGCAATTACACACGTGGTCAAAATTGTTGGTACCCCTTGTTTAATGAAAGAAAAACCCACAATGGTCACAGAAATAACTTGAATCTGACAAGAGTAATAATAAATTAAAAATCTATGAAAATGAACAAATGAAAGTCAGACATTGCTTTTCAACCCTGCTTCCACAGAATTTTAAAAAAAAACTAAACTCATGAAATAGGCCTGGACAGAAATGATGGAAACCCTGAAAATAATGTGACAAAAGGGACATGTTAAATCAAGTTGTGTCCACTAATTAGCATCACAGGTGTCTACAATCTTGTAATCAGTTAGTGGGCCTGTATATAGGGCTACAGATACTCACTGTGCTGTTTGGTGACATGGTGTGTACCACACTCAATATGGACCAGAGGAAGCAAAGGAAAGAGTTGTCTCAGGAGATTAGAAAGATAATTATAGACAAGCATGTTAAAGGTAAAGGTTATAAGACCATCTCCAAGCAGCTTGATGTTCCTGTGACTACAGATGCACATATTACTTCTCATGCTCTACTTCCTCAGCTTGTTGTGCACTTTTTGGCTTAATGCTCATAATTTCTCCTACTGAGCTGACTAATTTCTTAAAGGAGTTGTCCACTACTTGGACAACCCCTCTCATTCCTCATGTTTGGCCCCGTTAAAATAAGAAAACCTATACCCATTTCCCGTGCTGGAAGAGATTTCGGTCGAGACATGCTTTAATCTGATTTAGAGCATGCCCAGAAGGTGTGTTACGGATCCGGGTGGTGGAACCTCTGTGCTTGGATGCAAGGAGGGACCAGAGGGGCGTAACTAAGTGCCTACTCGGACTGACCCAGGTCACACAGCGGACTCCGTGAACCAAGGAGGGACAGGGCAGGTGAACCAGGAGCCACTCTGGGACCGACATTGTGTGAGAGCAGGTAACTCCCATGGGTCAGATGACATGAGCTGACTGGTACAGCGGATGAGCACGGCCGGAAGGCTGGAGGGTGATCCGGGTAGACAAGCAGGCGGGTACGGCGGATAGCCGGACAGGTACTCCGGGTAAACGAGCAGGCGGGTATGGCAGGTAACTTGGCAGATGCTCCGGGTAGGCAGGTAGGCGGGCACGGCAGGTAACTGGCAGGTGCTTCGGGTAGGCTGGCCCGCAGGCATGGCAGGTAACTTGCAGGTGCTCTGGGTAGGCTGGCTGGCAGGCACGGCAGATAACTGGCAGGTGCTCAGGGTAGGCTGGCTGGCGGGCACGGCAGGTAACTGGCAGGTGCTCCGGGTAGGCTGGCTGGCGGGCACGGCAGGTAACTGACAGGTGCTCCGGGTAGGCTGGCTGGCGGGCACAGCAGGTAACTGGCAGGTGCTCCGGGTAGGTAGGCAGGTAGACAGACTGGTGGGCAAGGAACCTGAGGGCTGAGGAGAATGTTAGCATACAAACAACAACCTTGCACAGGCACCTCCATTTTGGAGTAGGTGCTTAATATAGGGGCAGTCCTCCGGCCATTGGCCGGGGACTCTTTAGGATGGCGCGCGGCCCGTTTAAGAGGGAGGGAGCGCGTGCGCGCCCTAAGCACAGTGCCCGGGAAGCTGCCCGCAGTGCTCGCCTTAGCAGCAGTAGAACAGGAAGACGCCGGACCGGGACCGCGGCGGTGAGGGGAATGGCGTCTCTGCCTGGCAGGAGGCAGAGACGCCGATGCTACACATTGTTGAAAGCCAAAGATGGATTTACAAAATACTAACAAAATAATAAAAATTAAAATTAAGATTTTTAGTAAAACAGTAACAATGCAGTGACTTCACATGGATCTGCATAACTAATCATATGCTAAATAGTTTGTAAGTCAAATTTATGTATGAGATAGCCAAGATGATTGTCAATAAAATGATGGTAGTCTCATGTACGAAGCAGTAGTGGATGGGAAGATATGGAGCCTGAAAGTCAAAAGTTCAAAACACTGTTACCCTTTTGCTTGTCAGTTAGATGTTTTTATTTTAAGGCTGCGTGCCCACTATGCGTTTTTTAAGCATTTCTGCAGGGGCAAATCCGCGGCAGACACACTTAAAAAAAGCTTGGAAGAAGGTCTCCCATGGTCTCCAATGATAATCCGCATGTGCTATGCACATGCTGCGGAAATTTCCGTTGCGGATTATCATTGCGGAAAAATCCGCAGCCTGTCCATTAATTTTGCGGACACGTGGCAAAATCGCCGCCATTGACTTGCATTGAATCGCAGAATATCCGTATGAGTACATGTACACATGCGGATATTAAGCGATTCAATGCGCGGATGGTACCCGGGTCTGGAGAAGAGTAGACTCTCCTCCAAACCCGGGTACCAGACTACCTGTAGTTAAAAAAAGAATTAAAATAAAAAAAAAACATTATACTCACCTTCCGATGGCCCCTGGTCTCCTGTGCGGTGCGTCCGGTGTCTTCGGCGGCTCGCGGTGGTGTAAAAGGTCCTTCCATGACGTCATTTAGTCATGTGACAGGTCACGCGACCGCTGACGTCGGCGGTCGCGTGACCTGTCACATGACTAAATGATGTCATGGAAGGTTCTTTTACACCACCGCGAGCTGCCCAAGGCACCGGACGCATCGGAGAAGGAGACCGGGGGCCATTGGGAGGTAAGTATAACGTTCTTTTTTATTTTTTACCATTTTTATTCTTTATTTAACTATTAACTGGGTCACACTATATAAATTCATGCCGGTTGCATGGATTTATATTGTGTGACCAAGTTGTCAAGCACTTTCCAAGTGATGCTAAAATCGCTTGGAAAAGCGCTTTACAAGCCGCATGCGGAAATGCATGCAAAAACGCTTCACAAACGCTTCTACCTGGCAGGAAAAACGCATGTAAAATGCACATGCGTTTTTCCTGCCAGAGAGATGAAGAAAAAATCTGGAGCATTTCTGCTTCATGGGCACTTAGTCAAATGGGAACACACATAAGGAATGAGAAGGGGTTGTCCTAGTAGTGGACAATTCTTTTGATGCATCCTTTCTTCCAGTGCAGCAGCTGGTTTAAGCAACCATGTTTTGCACATACAAAATGAAACATTATGGCATACAGTACATTTAATGAAAAGTGCAATACATACAAAAATAATATAATTAGAAATAGTAGCCAACTTCAACATGAAAATCTGTCCTTGGCATACAGTACAGACCAAAAGTTTGGACACACCTTCTCATTTAAAGATTTTTCTGTATTTTCATGACTATGAAAATTGTACATTCACACTGAAGGCATCAAAACTATGAATTAACACATGTGGAATTATATACTTAACAAAAAAGTGTGAAACAACTGAAAATATGTCTTATATTCTAGGTTCTTCAAAGTAGCCAACTTTTGCTTTGATGACTGCTTTGCACACTCTTGGCATTCTCTTGATGAGCTTCAAGAGGTAGTCACCGGAAATGGTCTTCCAACAATCTTGAAGGAGTTTCCAGAGATGCTTAGCACTTGTTGGCCCTTTTGCCTTCACTCTGCGGTCCAGCTCACCCCAAACCATCTCGACTGGGTTCAGGTCTGGTGACTGTGAAGGCCAGGTCATCTGGTGTAGCACCCCATCACTCTCCCCCTTGGTAAAATAGCCCTTACACAGCCTGGAGGTGTGTTTGGGGTCATTGTCCTGTTGAAAAATAAATGATGGTCCAACTAAATGCAAACCGGATGGAATAGCATGCCGCTGCAAGATGCTGTGGTAACCATGCTGGTTCAGTATGCCTTCAATTTTGAATAAATCCCCAACAGTGTCACCAGCAAAGCACCCCCACACCATCACACCTCCTCCTCCATGCTTCACGGTGGGAACCAGGCATGTAGAGTCCATCCGTTAACCTTTTCTGCGTCGCACAAAGACACGGTGGTTGGATACAAAGATCTCAAATTTGGACTCATCAGACCAAAGCACAGATTTCCACTGGTCTAATGTCCATTCCTTGTGTTCTTTAGCCCAAATAAGTCTCTTCTGCTTGTTGCCGGTCCTTAGCAGTGGTTTCCTAGCAGCTATTTTACCATGAAGGCCTGCTGCACAAAGTCTCCTCTTAACAGTTGTTGAAGAGATGTATCTGCTGCTAGAACTCTGTGTGGCATTGACCTGGTCTCTAATCTGAGCTGCTGTTAATCTGCAATTTCTGAGGCTGGTGACTCGAATAAACTTATCCTCAGAAGCAGAGGTGACTCTTGGTCTTCCTTTCCTGGGGTGGTCCTCATGTGAGCCAATTTCTTTGTAGCGCTTGATGGTTTTTGCAACTGCACTTGGGGACACTTTCAAAGTTTTCCCAATTTTTCGCACTGACTGACCTTCATTTCTTAAAGTAATGATGGCCACTCGTTTTTCTTTACTTAGCTGCTTTTTTCTTGCCATAATACAAATTCTAACAGTCTATTCAGTAGGACTATCAGCTGTGTATCCACCAGACTTCTGCACAACACAACTGATGGTCCCAACCCCATTTATAAGGCAAGAAATCCCACTTATTAAACCTGACAGGGCACACCTGTGAAGTGAAAACCATTTCCGGTGACTACCTCTTGAAGCTCATCAAGAGAATGCCAAGAGTGTGCAAAGCAGTCATCAAAGCAAAAGGTGGCTACTTTGAAGAACCTAGAATATAAGACATATTTTCAATTGTTTCACACTTTTTTGTTAAGTATATAATTCCACATGTGTTAATTCATAGTTTTGATGCCTTCAGTGTGAATGTACAATTTTCATAGTCATGGAAATACAGAAAAATCTTTAAATGAGAAGGTGTGTCCAAACTTTTGGTCTGTACTGTATATATACAGACCTCTAAGGACTTTTAGATGTACATGTCAAGTGCTTACAAGCGTTGCTAAGGTCAGGAAGCCTGAAATTTGAGTCCTACTAAATAAGAGTCTCAAGTAATTATGAACTTACCTATCCATGGTGCAGTACTGATACGCTCTGCCTAGTGCTGCTTCAGTCTCTGCAGTATCCCACTCTGGTTTGGCCTTGAACTGCCTGTCTACTCTGTTTATTCAGCTTGATGTCCTGGAGTCTGACCTGGCCATCTTTGAGTACCTTTTTGGCTTAATTCCCAAATGCTTAGCCAGTGATAGCCAGGCCCCCTCTGGTGAAGAGCAGATTTGTTTCTAGAGTTTAAAGGGTTTGATTGGTCTACAAAACCTGCACTTCTATTGCCAGATGGCTCTCTTAACGCTGATGATAGATTGTACTAAGGGAGCCCACAATTTGAGGGCAGTGTGTCAGAACCATTATTTCCCTAAAATTCCTCTTCTTTCCCTCCTTTAGCTAACTCCAGTCAACTGGGGTTTAATATCCTCACTCAAGTTTGATATTCTCGATAAGCAAATCGGACCAAAATTCGAATTCAGCAGTTCCCTTAAATATGTCCAGGAAAGTCAATTTGCATTCAATTTATTCAATACAAATAAAATATGTCTAATTATGCACTGGGGACCTCAGAGCATTATAAATGTAGAGTTCTGAAAAAAAATTAGACTCATATTGCCATTTGCCTATCCTGCAAATTCAGCTCCCAGCCTGGTTATCAGGTTATCTGGTGTTTTTATTCTTCAGGTTTTGTAACGGATATCCTCATCCAGATCTGTAGTCTTCATCATCACTTCTGTTGTTGACTAGGCCTCAGGGATACACTCGTAATATTGTGACCGGGTAAGGCGCTGAAGCAGTGGGACAGGTGAGGTTCACATACATTTTTTCCCTCTCAAATTGATTCACTTATTCTACATTATCTGTCTGCATAACCATATTTTAATCTCTGAATGTGGCTCTATCTCTGTCCCCAATTGCAGAATGCAGCCTTCCTTTATGGCGTGGAAGTCAATGTGTTTCATGTCTGGAGAGAACAAGGCAAATGGGTTGCCTTACATTTTCCCAATGCACTTCATGGCCTAAGTTACTTTCTGCTCAGGAATCCTGTTCGCTGGGAAAAAATTCCCAGTGTGCTAGGGATAAAACTGTTTTTGAGAACTTGTGTTTGGGTTGAGTCCCTTGAGACACATGCTCACTTTACTTAGCATAATTTTAGCCTCCGACCTGACCTGCTGACTCCCCAATATTTGCAGAACTGGAAGCAAGATATAGGTATCTCCCTCTCAGAGAAGCAGTGATGCAAGATATTTCTTTGTTTTCCCAAGTCCTGTTCTAGATTTCAAGGCTCTAGATATAAAATATTGTATTCATGGTTCCGTATATCTTCTTGCCTACATTTAGTGGAGATGTTAGGAAGAGGAGGGTAACAGCCTCCTTACCATGTGATTTTGTCATGTCTTTGTGCTCTTCTGGGATGATATCCAGTGGATTGTTTCTATATTGACAGGCCTTCAACTTCCCCTTGGACACAAACTACATTTTTTTAATCACAGTTATATCTGTCTGAAGATACAAGCTCTCTGTCTTTCAGGAAGTACTCCAATTGCCCTGAAAAGATGACGATAACACTGTGAAATTTCTTAGTACTGCATCCAACTCTTTTCACACTCTTTAATGTAAACACAGCCTTAGTAATGTCAAGTGACCTCAACAGTGTGTGGTTGTGGGTAAATGTATGATAACAGATATTCACTGCTGTGCTGTCACACAAAACCTGTAATGTTTATTCAGAGTTTTATGGTTTTCTCTCCATCTATGACTAGGCTGTGAACTGTGAAATCCTTTTGCCATCCAGATTCACCACTAAATGGCTGCTGCTTTCCCTGCCTTCGCTTTTATACAGGCTATGATAATACCTCCTGATTAGCTGTGCTATACCATATAATGTGATAGCTGTGAAGTATTATATGGAAATCTGTAAACCATATCCCAGAGAAGATGATAAAGATCTCAATGACAAACAAAGTGAATACAAAATCCCCCCAAAATAATATAAGTGTTTAATTAATAGGTACATAAAAAATTCATAAAGAGCATAAAAACAAAGGCGCCTTTAGAAAAGGGACAGTGGAAATAGCCGGTACCAAGCACTCTGGACCAAGAGGTGGCAATTTGGGCAAAACTTGGACCAACTTGAAAGAAAGTGGATATATAGGTTGGGTACTCTTGCCCTACAAGAGTTCAATGAGAGTTTTGGCTTTGGGGATTTTCTGTAACACTCCATCTATAACTCCTTATGTGGTGCTTTTCCATAACTCCACCTTCTTTAACCCCATTTTTGTTCTGTATGATTTTATTGGAGGTATCATTTGGAGCTTTCTTTTGGGAGGATTAATTTTATTATATCTTGATTTTAATTGTTTTATTTGGTTTTAGATCAGTGCTGATTTCTGGATGGGTCATCTGGGTTTATCTTAGATATATTGAATGACTCTTCCTTCTCGTTCGTCCTTAATGATGACTTTCCCTTTTTGGACTATAGGATGCCTGGCTCTATGAAATACTCCACCATTTTCCTTTGAGGGATTATAATGTGAGAATTATTTTTTCTTTTTTCACCCTTGAATCACCATTGCACTTCATTTGTAAGCAATACGGCATACATTGTGTTGTACATAACATGCACATGCAGTGGTCTTTTTTTATACCCTGCAACATTCATGCTGTGTTTACATGCAACTCTTTTGTGTTAAATTTTAGATGGTTTGTTTAGAATAACTCATCTATTCATTTTTCTATCTCAATAGTTTAGGCACTTTCTACTATTCTAAGTATCGCACTGCTCAGCAACACTACATTTTTCATCACTTTTTTATTATATTTTATTGTTTCTTACCACCAATTTTAACTTTTTATGTATCATTCATTGTTTTCTGTCCATTCAGCTTTTCACATATATTTAATGCTCTCATGAACATGCACTTTTATTCATTTACTTTCAATACATTCACCTGGGAATATTCACTTTTCTATACTTTTCGATTAGTTCATGAATTTATGCACATGCACTTTTATGTATCCTTTTATTTCTCTTTATATAATGTGAATTTATGCCAAATATCCACTGCTATTGTTTATCAATTTATGCAACGCTTTTAAATTCTATGTGCATGCTCTTTAAATGCATCTTCTCTTTTAGCACAACATGCTCTGTGTTAAATATCCTTGGTTATTACTATATTTATTCATGCACTTGCACTTTTATCATGCACTTTTGTCTATTTTATTACATATATGTGCCATGAACTGTTTTTATGTGCCATATTAAAATTAAAATCCATAAGACATCCCTGGATTTCACCCTCACATAGAACATCTGGGAGAAGAGCTTACACTTCAAGCTCTGTGAAGCAGGACCTCCCAGTGGTACATATGGGGAAGAGAGGAAACTAGTTACAGCTAGGGGGAAGAAAAACTATTAAAAGACCATTTGAAGTTGGGACTCCCTGTAGTGTACAGGTAATTAAACAGGAAAGGTTCATTTATTCTCTGGGAAAATGACAACTAGGTTGAAATTTGTTTACCCTGGGAGGAGAACTATGGTTCCCCAGGATTAGCTTGCTTTTTCATGATAGAATCTATTGTAGACAGCCCGTCTTCGATGGTCAGATAGGAATATTGGGGTTTCTTTCAATCCGATATTTATGGGATATAGATTTTTTGCGTCGTAGCAAAGAGACAGATGTGACACATTCCCTCACATCACTGTAGAGCCACTAGAATCCCTCCAATTGAATAACGTTCTGATAGATGATGCTATACCTGTCATATTTAGTCTCTATGTAATGGTAAAATCATAATAAAAAATATAATGACAATATCTAATGCCTGGGACCTCCAGAGGCAAAGATATTTTGTATGATGGGAATCTCATAAAATTCTAACAGACCCTGCACATCCCACGATCAGCCCCACATGAAGTCATCAATGGAAGGTGGGCGGGCGTAACTTAGGAACTAATAAAAAACAGAAACTGGTTCTGGGTCAATTGTCAGTACCTGGAAGGCACAGTTCGCTGAAGGTTCTGCCCATTTTACATTTGGAGCACATCCTTCTGCTAATCTTTGAGGCATATCTGTGATATCAGGGTTAGTAACTTTGTTTCTTTATTCCTTTTTATTTTATGTAATTGTATATATTATATTGTTTTGTTCCCATTTTGTATGATCTTTGTATATTTTTTACAAACACTGTCTATATTTCTGGATTAAATATAACATTTAATAGCTCTGTTCTTCTTGATATGTAAACCGCAACCCTGAAGCCATATGCTATTGGCAGTGACCATACCTGGGTTTATACACAGTATGTATTCAATGTGTTGGAATTGGAGGTGTATATACCATACGCTAACTGCAATTTCCCCAATAACCGGCCTAGTAGTGGAAGCAGCCACGGCCTCATTCATTACTCATCAGACAATTGCGTAATTGTCCTGACGATTGGAGACAGCATTTCCTGACAAAAAGGTAACAGCGGGTGGATCTGCATATCCTTGACAACAACAATAAAATCATGTTATGAATCCTAGGCAAATGTTTCCCTTTGTACTTTTCATACGTCTGGTAGTAGATTCCACCTTATCCACTATTGTCATCTCTTTAAATATATCCTTCCTTTCCACCTATATGCCGGCTGGTACGTATGCGTCATCTGCTGCCCCTCATAGGCTTCCTCCCTGATGGCGAATTTGGACCATGGCATCTCCGTCTCTGCCCCTTGAGCGAACGCGGATACCTGCATTCCACTCATTCCACTGCCGTCACATGGAAGTCACTTTTCATAGCAAGACAAAGCCGAAGTGCTATGCGCTGGTAATCGTCATGAGCGACCCCCAGCATGATGTGCTCTCTTCTCATTGGGTGACCAATATCTAAGCCTGACAATGCTCCCCTACCCTGACATGCTCCTAGGAAGAAGCAAATCAAAACGCATGTCGGGTCAGGGATGCAGTTCCTGCTATATCTTCAATGCAGCTAATTGTTGACTTCACTATCGCCAGGTAAATACCAGTATCTTCTTAATTATTGATGCTGCAATTGCACTAAATACATATATATATGCACTATGGAATGTAGAGTTTTTTTATTGGATAACAGGAACTTTTTCTATTCTATGTGTGGTTATCAACTATTAAATAATACTATTAATTGCAGGCTTTTTTGTTTTTATGCTCATTATGAATTTATTATGTACTTATTAATTATTTAATAAACTTAGATATTTTTTGAGAGATTTTGTATTCAGTTCATTTGTCCTTATCATCTTCCCTGGGATATGGATTACATATGTTAGTAGAAGTGCTATTCGCTTTGGTCTAGCAAACTTAAAAGAACATTGCATGTACTGATTATGTAGAAATCTGCCTAGACAAGCCCAAAGTCTTGTGAGGCTGATACAATCTTTTGCAATGTGTAAAATGGCAGTGGCCATTTGTGCGGATGAAATCTCAAATTGTGTGACTTCAAACAATATAGAATACCCGTCAAATGTAATATAGGTCCCATACCTAGTGAGTTAAAGCATTGTTTAGACATTAGTCATCTTATCGTGGATATCTTCTAGATAATTCCCTGTTCGTCTTCCTGTAAAGGAGTGTAAGAGCAGTTGGCACCCCTCCTGAAGAGCTTATAGTAATATAATGCATTTTCCTGTTTTATATGTTGTTTTATCTATTAGGTAACCTGTAACAGTTGGTTGCAGACAAGGTTAACTATTGGGCCAGCCCTTGGTGGGAGGAGCTAAATGGGTATAGGAACCTAGTTCCTGATTTTTAGGCAGTTGTTGGAAAGTACTGTAAAGAACTATTGTTGGCAGACCAGCATTGATTAAAGATGTGTGTGGAGAAGAGAGAAGACTGTACTCAGGTAGTAAGTTCTGAAGTAACCAAGTACCAAGTGACAGAAGCATTCCTTTATAGCAGGAAAGTAGGGTGCCTACAGGAAGCACTATGTATACTAGATAAGATAAGATCAAGTTTTAGCCAGACCTGAGGGTCATAGTGAAGACTGGTCAGACAGGGACAAGTTTTCTCCTAGGGAGTTGCTGTAAGTATGAAAAGGTACAAAGAATCAGCTGCGCATCTGAATGTGTGGAGCCCATATGAATTGGAAGTTGAGACTAGTAGTGAGGGGCCATAGTGACACACCTCGACCTGTGCGGCTATCACTAGGGAAAATGGAGGGAGATTCTCATATAAATCTGCTCTTTCAGTATAACTAGCAATATCAGAAATGTGCCTCCACATGCAACTGTCAAGCTTATACCTCTGAATTGTGCAGAAGATGTATTCCTTACCTGCCTTTCCTGCTACTGGATGTATATATGTCTTATCAGTATGTTTAGTAACGAAAATGTTACTTTCTTAGTACTGTCTCTCATTCATCTTTTCTTTATAGGGTCTTGGCCTGCCAAGTCAAGCGGTCTGCAGTTGCTTTCACAAGACGTCTATTTTTCTGTAGTGTTTTGTGACACAGAAACAACCCTTGGCCAGAGTGTTCCCAAGCATTACACTCCCACCATCCTTTTTTTCCCCTTCTCTCTCTTCTTTTCTCTGTTTCACATTACCCAATTCCGCTCATAGTGCTAAAATGTTAATTGTTAAAAATGCAATACCTTTGCCCCACACTCAATTCAGTCAAGGACATTATATCTATCACATTTTTTGCTTTACAGTTTTAAGCACTCAATTTTCTTTGCAATTTTAGGTCTTTGCTTTCTGTGGTTTTCCCTTGGAGCTGTGCCCCCAAAGTTTATTAAAATAAAGAATTAACTTACCAGAGACAACCCCTTTCAGAATGTAGTCCCAACAGGGCCATTCCCAGCACCATTGTAAACAGCTTATTTTTTTAGAGAAAACTGTGGCCTGTCAGGTATTTGCTCTGTAGCATTCGCTGCCGGGAAGGAAAACTGTAGTATCACATGGTGGCCATTCAGATGAACAGCAGTTGTTATAATACATTGACTGGTTTAGTATATCACAATGGAAGCTGTTCTTACAGATGCAAATATGCCCTATGAAGGGTTATACACAGGAAGAGTGTATGGACAGTATGTCAAAAACCTTAAAAATACTAACAATGGTACGTTTCGGTCCACCAATAAAACAACACAATAGTTGACAACTCTTTTATCTGAATGATAACTTTTTTTTCACACTCAATGCTATTTTTTAAGTAAATGTTTACAAAGCAATATTATTTAGTTGTTCATTAGAAGATAAGTAGAAGATACCTTGGCACCTGGGAGACCTCGGGCACCCTGCATGAAATACAATGAAAGTGATAAAAGAATATAAATGATGGTTTAATAAGAAATACAGTATGTCCGAAAAAATAAAATCCTTAAACATTGCAAGTCAATCAATCAAACTATGTTGGAGTGTGGTTTAATGATAGAACACACAAAATAAGCACACAATATCAGGTATTAGAAGTTGTCTCTAGACAGGAAAGTAGTTAATATTGTCATAAACCTAAAATAAATTTTTAAAGTTAAAGGCTGCTTATTCTTATGCCTCAATGCATCACAATGATTTTGCCAGAATTGTAAAACCGCTTCCAATACCGCAAAAATCTTGCGACTTTAGCTATTTTTATGACAGTCCAATCCAACTCTGCTTTCTTTTTGAAATGGGAGTATAGTTTTGCCGAAATGGGGTATTCACAGCTCACAGACTCATCAAGTTACAAGAAGACTACAAGTTAGTGTAAATTACGACAGAAATGTACTCCAGCCATTACTAGATTATATTTATTATGTTGGTGCATGACACCTGAAAGAGGTGAGCACCTCAAAATTAATTTGGCACATCTTAATCTATTGCACCATTTAGCAAAATTGGCAAATAAGACAACAGCCCAGATGAATCGGGGCACAAGAGAGCAAAGTCTCAAGCATTTGCACCAGTTTATGTTGTATAAAAATCATAAACTTTTGTTCAATATGTATTATTGTGTAATATGTGCATATTTGAACGTGCTTGATGTTTTTATTTAACTCCTACCACTGTTCTAAAAAACATGTGGGACTTAGAGAGAAAGAAATTGGCAAAAACTTCAGCAAAAATTCACTCTACCTATGTTGATGTTTGTTTCTGGTACCAGGATAGCCTAAATATAAGCCAATTCAAAATGGAATCTGCCACCAGTTTTTTTTACATCAAATCTGAGAGCAGCATAAAGTAGTAACAGATACCCTGATTCAAGTGATGTGTCTCTTACTGGGCTGTTTGTTGTAGTTTTGATAAAATCACACTTTTATCAGCAGCAGATTATCACTAGAGGACTAGTAAACCTGCTGCCATTTGTAGCATCGGTGTCTCTGCCCCCTGACAGGCAGAGACGCCGTCCCCCTTACCGCCGCCCTCCTGGCCCGGCGTCTTCCGGCTCTCCTGCTGCCGGCACGCGCAGCTTCCCGGGCACTGTGCTTAGGGTGTGCGCTCCCTCCCTCTTAAGGACGCCGCGCGCGCCGTCCTAAAGCGTCCCCGGCCAATGGCCGGAGGACTTCTCATACGAAAGGCACCTCCTCCAAAATGGAGGTGCCCGTGCAAGGTTGTAGCTTTGTGTTCTAAACTCTGCTTCAGCCCTCAGATCCCGCTGCTAGTCTGACTACCAGTCCAGTCCGCCAGCCTGACTACCAGTCCAGTCCACCAGCCTGACTACCTGTCCAGTCCGCCAGCCTGACTACCTGTCTCCGCCAGCCAAGTACACTCTCCAGCCCGACTGTTATGTTCTGCTACCAGAGCTAAGGAAAGAGAGGAGATCTGTCCCTACGATAGAACTCAGCTTGATCCCTACGATGTAACAGGGAACCTGATCCTGCGATCAGACCTGCTAAAGTCCTCAGCTAGTCTGTACGGAGACCTATAGATGTGGGGAAGGAATCCCTACAAGTACTAGGGACTGGGAGCAAAATGGACACCTCCTAACAGAAATAGTAGCAGACAGACGAACAAACAAAATATATAGAACACAGAGGTCCGAAGACCAAGCAAACTAACAGAGTTAGATACTGAGCACAGGCTAGCTAAAGAGTAGTAATACAATACAGTCCAGCAAAGCCAGAAGGGCGGAGCAGGACTAAATAGGCCAACAAGGTCATGTGACCAGCAATAGAAAAAACCTAAGAGCAAGGTTCTAACAGTACCCCCCCCCTTCTAAGAGGATCCTCCGGATCCCCTAGGACCAGGCTTATCAGGAAATCTCCTGTGAAACGCTCTGATAAGTCTGGACGCGGAAACATCATCCGACCTCACCCATGAGTTATCCTCGGGTCCGAAACCTTTCCAGGCCACGAGATACTGCAAACTACCTCTATACCGTCTAGAATTAAGGATGCGAGAAATTTCATATTCCCCGTCCTCCACCACCGGAGGAACAGAGGCAGAGGCGTCACAATCCGACATAACAGCTTTTTTCAACAGAGAGACATGAAACACCGGATTAATTCTCCAGGAGGTAGGAACCTCCAACCTAACAGCAGATTAGTTGACAACCTGAAGCACCTTAAAGGGCCCTACAAACTTGGGACCCAATTTCTTAGAAGGAATCCTCAACCGCAGATTCCTAGAGGACAACCAAACCATGTCACCAACAGCGAACAAAACCTCCTGTCGTTTCCTATCAAAGTAGTCTTTAGATTTTCTGTTAGCCTCCTGAAGATTACCACGCACATCCGTCCAAACTCTCTCCAAATCGCCGGAAAAATTCTCCTCCTCAGGCACGGCAGATACCAACTTGGAGAACGACCCAAACGACGGATGTCTCCCAGAACAACAAAAAAAAGGCGAACAACCAGCAGAAGAAGATGTATGATTGTTCAGAGCAAATTCAGCAAGTGGCAGAAACTCAGACCACCCCTCTTGATTGTCTGCCACAAAACAACGCAAGAACTGCTCAACATCCTGGTTTTTCCTTTCTGTCTGGCCATTAGATTCAGGATGATATCCAGATGAGAACGACAAATGAACTCCCAACCTGTCACAAAAGGCGCGCCAAAAACGAGCCACGAACTGAGGTCCCCTATCAGAAACAATGTCAGTAGGAACGCCATGAAGTCTGACAATTTCCTTGACAAAGGCCTTAGCGAGAGTCTTAGCGCAGGGCAGTTTGACGAAGGGAACCAAGTGACACATCTTGCTAAAACGGTCCACGACCACCCAGATGACAGTAAAACCCTCAGAGGGGGGAAGGTCAGTTATAAAGTCCATAGCCAAATGTGTCCAAGGAGCACTGGGAACCTCCAGAGGGCAAAGTAACCCCGCAGCAGGAGTATGTGAGGACTTAGATCTAGCACATATAGTACATTGACGCACCCACTTAATGACTTCCTTCTGCCATCCAGGCCACCAAAAACTGCGACCCACCAGTCTCTTGGTCTCAGAGATTCCGGGATGACCTGCCAACCGAGATTCGTGACACTCAATAAACAAATATCTCCTAAAGGTCCCAGGCACAAACAACCTCCCATGGGGAGTGTTAGATGGGGCATTCTCCTGTGCTTTAAGAATCTCATCTTCCAAAACGGAGTCCAAAGCAGCTATCACAACACCTTCTTGTAAAATGTTCTCCTCTTTCTCAGCACCGACTATGGGAGAAAAACTGCGAGACAAGGCATCCGCCTTAACATTCTTAGTACCTGGGATGTAAGTAACGGAAAAATTAAACCGTGAGAAAAACAGTGCCCACCTAGCCTGACGGGCATTCAGGCGCTTGGCAGCATCAAGATATATCAGATTTTTATGATCTGTAAAAACCTGAACGGGAAATTCAGCACCTTCCAAGAGGTGGCGCCAGTGTTCAAATGCGAGTTTAATAGCCAATAATTCCCGATTACCAATATCGTAATTCAGTTCAGTCTCCGAAATTTTTTTTGAAAAAAAGGCACAGGGATGTACTCCATCCCCGTTATCCTGAGACAATACTGCGCCAACCCCCACAGAGGAAGCATCAACCTCAACCAAAAACGGCTTAGTCACATCAGGCTGCATAAGGATGGGAGCAGAGGTGAACCTCTCCTTGAGATACACAAAAGCTTCAATGGCCTCAGCAGTCCACTGAACCGCATCAGCACCTTTCCTGGTGAGATCGGTCAGAGGTTTGACAATAATAGAAAAATTTTTAATGAATTTTCTATAATAATTGGCGAAACCCAAAAACCTCTGTATCGATTTCAAACCAATAGGCCTAGGCCATTCCTGCACAGCTTGAACTTTCACCGGGTCCATCTCAAAACCTTCGCTGGAGATAATGTAGCCCAAAAAACTAATTCTCTGTACAGCGAACTCACATTTCTCCAGCTTAGCAAAAAGCGAATTGTCAATTAATAACTGTAATACTTCACGTACGCTCCGCCAATGAGATTCCAGATCCGGCGAATAAATCAAAATGTCATCCAAATACACAACCACATTTTTGCCGATCAAAGGTGTAAGGATGTCATTAATAAGATTCTGAAAAAATGCAGGAGCATTAGTAAGACCAAAAGGCATAACCAAATTCTCAAAATGACCCACAGGAGTATTAAAAGCAGTCTTCCATTCGTCACCCTCCTTCATGCGCAACAGATTGTATGCCCCCCGAAGGTCAATTTTAGAGAACCACTTGGCCCCCACTAACTGGTTAAACAGATCAGGAATCAATGGCAGTGGGTAAGGATTGCGTACAGTAATTTTGTTAATCTCACGAAAATCCAGACAAGGACGTAAACCGCCGTCCTTTTTTTTTACAAAAAAAAATACAACCGCCACAGGAGACTTAGAGGGCCTAATGTGACCGGCGGCCAAACTTGTCTGTATGTATTCCTCCAAAGCCTTTCTCTCAGGAATAGTAAGGTTAAATAAACGACTTTTAGGAAGAGTCGCTCCAGGGACAAATTCAATAGTACAATCATAGTCTCTATGGGGAGGCAAAACCTGCGATTCCTTCTCAGAAAAAACTCTCCAAAAATCCTGAATAGGAACAGGCAATTCCCCCCTATCCACAGCTGCAATACGCCCGTTACAACACTTGTCATAACATTTATGGCTCCAGGATTTAATTTCATTGGTAGACCAATCCAGTACAGGATTGTGCAATTTTAACCAGGGCAATCCCAACACCACCGGAGAAGGCAAGTTATTCAAAGCTACCAAATCCAATTTCTCATGGTGAACACCATTAATAGTGAGAGGAAATTCACAGACCTTGAGAGTAACATTCTTCAAAGGGGAGCCATCCACAGAAACCACAGCAATGGGGGATGACAAAGGTTCGGGTTTTAAATTGAGTTTTTCCAAGAATCCCCCATCAATTACATTCAGAGTAGACCCACAATCGACAAACACCCGAAATTCCATTAATTTATCCTGAGCAATAGTGGAAGCAGCTAAAAATACACCCTTGGAATTTAAACAGGCAATACGGGCATGACTGACCATTTTTTTTTCTTTCTTCATACGAAGCACACAGCTTTTAATGAAATGACCAGAATTTCCGCAATAGAAACACAAACCTTCAGAAAATCTGCGGTCCTTTTCTTGAGAGCGAGGTGCCATCGCTCCAATCTCCATCGGCTCTCCACTGTCAGTACACACATTCTCATGACCAGAAACTGACATAGCAGAGGATTTGCTCTCATTAACCCTTGCACGCAGTCTCCTATCCACCCGTATAGCTAATTGCATAGCCTGTTGCAAATCTTCAGGTGTGGGATAAGCAATTAGCAGGTCTTTAACCCTTTCACTAAGCCCTGCCAGAAACAGACTCTTCAGAGCAGAATCGTTCCACCCTATTTGAGTAGACCACCGACTGAAATGAGTACAATATTTTTCCACATTACCTGATCCCTGTCTCAAACGTCTCAACTCAGTCTCAGCAGATGAGACACGGTCAGGATCATCATATAATAGCCCCAAAGCAGAAAAAAAACTATCCACTGATCTAAAGCATGTATCACTAGGTTGCAAAGAAAAGGCCCACTCCTGAGGCTCTTTGCGCAAAAGTGACATTATGAACCCTATGCGCTGGGATTCATCCCCAGAGGACCTGGGTCTCAAACGAAAATACAATAAGCAAGCATTTTTAAATGAAAAAAATTCTTGGTGTTCACCAAAAAATAAATTAGGCAAACGTACCTTAGGCTCCAAGAAATGTGCTCCAGGACAGTTACTCACGTGCTGACGGAGCTCGGCCACCTCCAGAGAGAGTCCCTGCAGGCGTTTAGCCAAATCCAGAACCGACACCATGATGGAACAGAAAAATCTTTCCTTAGAGAATATGCAGGCTGGACTTACTGTTATGTTCTGCTACCAGAGCTAAGGAAAGAGAGGAGATCTGTCCCTACGATAGATCTCAGCTTGATCCCTACGATGTAACAGGGAACCTGATCCTGCGATCAGACCTGCTAAAGTCCTCAGCTAGTCTGTACGGAGACCTATAGATGTGGGGAAGGAATCCCTACAAGTACTAGGGACTGGGAGCAAAATGGACACCTCCTAACAGAAATAGTAGCAGACAGACGAACAAACAAAATATATAGAACACAGAGGTCCGAAGACCAAGCAAACTAACAGAGTTAGATACTGAGCACAGGCTAGCTAATGAGTAGTAATACAATGCAGTCCAGCAAAGCCAGAAGGGCGGAGCAGGACTAAATAGACCAACAAGGTCATGTGACCAGCAATAGAAAAAACCTAAGAGCAAGGTTCTAACACCGACGGTCTGCCTACAGTCCAAACCCGCCAGTCTGTCTATGGGCCAGGATTGCCTGCCTACCTGGAGAACGTACCAGTTACCTGCCGTGCCTACCAGCCAGCCTACCTGGAGGCTCCTGCCAGTTACCCGTGGTGTCTACCAGTCCGTCTACACGGATCACCCGTCAGCCTGCCTGCCGTGCTCATCTGCTGTACCGGTCAGTCCCTGCCTTCTGACCCATGGGAGTCACCTGCTCTCATACAAGGACTGGCCCAGAGTAGCACCTGGTCCTTCTGCTCGGCCCTTCCCTGGTTCACCGAGTCGATTGAGGCACCGTGCGACCCTGGTCAGTAAGAGTTGATACCTAGTTACGCCCCTCTGGTCCCTCCTTGCACTGCAGCACAGAGGTTCCACCACCCGGATCCGTAACACCATTTAGTCCTCCATATTCATGAGCTCTGTTTAACTGTGTCCCCACTACTCATTGCCAGTTCTAGTAGAACTTTACCATTACTCAAGCTGTTAGTGTTTATAGAATCAGGAAACAAAGCTGTCAGCTGAACACTCTTTCTGCCAACAGCCATCTCCAGTATATGAAGGTATTAAATGCCGAGTGCATTGGATAATAATTAGTGATGAGCGAGCATACTCGCAAGTACTCGGTACTCGCCCAAGCATCTCAGTACTCGAGATGTTCGGAGCTCGCCGAGTACTTGCGAAATGCTCGGGCGGATGCTTGGGTCCCCTCCCTGCATGTTTGGCGCTCTTTAGAGCGCAAATAAACATGCAGGGATTGCCTGCCACACACTGTAATTCCGCAGCCATGTTGGTTGTGGCACTACAGTAATTGGCTGGCCGCACAGCGTCATCAGGTCTATATCAGACCTGGCGCCGCTGTGCTCGTCAGTCTACTCCACAATCAGACAGTGTAGGGAGAGGTGCTGTTGCGCTAGGGAGAGATTTGGTTGTGTATTAGGTAGTGTAGGGAGAAAACCTGTACATTACACATATCCATCTCAACAAACAGTCCTTCTGAGGACTAATCCATCTGCAGAGATATCAGGCAGGCAGTGTATATAGGCAGGCAGGGAGTGTATATAGCAGACTGCAGTGCATATAGCACAAGAGGCTCCATTCAATGTTCTGCCTTCTGCTGCTGTTAGATATTTCTAGACAAAGGCCCAGGTCTCAGGGGCCAGGAATAATTTTTTTTGGATCTTAATCTTCATTATTTGCTTAAAAAGCAATCCGGAGAAAACCGTTTTTCTGCACCATTTGCTTGTTGGCACTCCAGAATACAGCCAGGTCCTTTCCATATTACAGCGCTAGAAATCCAGCTATTTAAAACTGTGGTTTGTCCGTCACAAGGATCACATATAATTGTGCTGAAAATATTTTTGGCCTACATTAAAAAATTTTTTCAGTGTGTCAGCAAAGTTTTTGCCACCGGTTTGCTGTTCAAAATAGTTACCTACAGGCCAGGTATTTAAAATTGTGGTTTCTCCATCACACGGATTACATATAACTTCACTCCAAATTCAGCTATTTGTAGTGAGCGTGGAAGATATTGTCCTCCATTTAAAATGGGCAAGGCGCGTGGCAAGGGACGGGGAACTGGACGTGATGGTGATGGTGCATGCAGAGGCCGAGGCCGTGGGTAAGCTGAAACTGTGCCACAACAAACACCCAGATCTTCTCGCCCGACCTTCCTGTCCCAATTCCTAGGGGACCGCAGCACACCACTATTGAACCCAGAGCAGTGTCAAAAGGTTGTTGGTTGGATAGTGGATAATGCTTCCAGTCACATAGCCACCACCACCACCACCCTGTCTTCCACACGATCAAGTCTCAGTAGCTGTGAGTCTGGACCGCATATTCCTCACCTTGATCCTCCTTCCTCCCACCATGCCGAGTGCCCGGAGACAACTGATCCCACACTTGGACACTCTGAAGAACTGTTCACTTTTCCATTTATAGATTCTGGCCTCTTCCCCGGTCCACTTAAAGGGGGCAAGAGGAGATCGCATGTAGTGATGTCCAAATATTTGAGTAGCCACGGTCACACGAAGGCAACAGTGGGAAAGTGTCACAAGAGGTGGACGATGATGAGACACAATTGCCAGAAAGTCAGGAAAAGGACCAGAGTGCCGAAGTGGAAGACGAGGTGATTGATGATATAGTAATTGACCCAACCTGGCAGGAGGACATGCAGAGCAAGGATAGCAGCACACAGGTGGAGGGAGGCAGAGCACCCCAATAGGCAGGAATAAGCAGTGTGGTGGCCGCAGACAGAAAGCAGGCAACCGTTCCCTGTAACACCAACACGAAGGAAGTTGTCAGTACAACTGTTAGGTCTTCCCGAGTCTGGTTGTTTTCTAAAGACTCTGCCAAAAAGGCCATTTGCACCACCTGCCAGGCCAGCATCAGCAGGGGTGGCAAAACTAGCAGCCTGACCACCACCAGCATAATCAGGCACATGGCAGCAAAGCACCCGACTTTGTGGGCCGAACCCCAGGGTCCAGGAACAGTGTCTGCAGGTAGCTCCATTGCTTCTTCCGCTGTTGTACATGCAAGCCAATCCCCTGTCCATGGTGCATGCGAAGATGTGAAATGTTGCCTTTTAGGCTCGTGGAGATGGAAGCATTCCACAACCTGATGGCAGTGGCCGTTCCTCAGTATTCGGTCCCCAGCCGTCACTATTTCTTCCGATGTGCCGTCCCCGCATTACACAAGCACGTGTCCCAAAACATTAGCCATGCCCTCAACCCGGGAAAGTCCACCTAATCACGGACACGTGGACAAGTGCTTGTGGGCAGGGACGGTACATCTCTCTGACGGCACACTGGGTTAACATAGTGGAAGCCGGGACCCAGTCGGACCTTGCAACGGAACACGTCCTCCCGACGACAAGGATTGCGGGCCCTATGTCAGTCAGGGTTGCCCCACAGTCTACAGCTCCTGCACCTCATCCTCCTTAGCCTCCTCCTCCTCCTCAGCCTCCATCTTCGAAATGACCACATCAGTTGCAAGCTGGATGCACTGCAGCACTGCCTCGGCCAAGCGGCAACAGGCTGTGCTGAAGCTAATATGCTTAGGTGACAAACTGCACAATGTTGAAGAGTTGTGGACAGCTCTGAAAGAGCAGGCAGATCTGTGGCTCACACCGCTGAACCTACAGTCAGGCATGGTCGTGTGTGACAATGGCCAGAACCTGGTGGCGGCTCTGAGGCGAGGCGAGCTCAGACACATACCATGCCTGGCCCATGTGCTTAACCTCATGGTTCAGCGGTTTCTCAAATCCTACCCGGAGCTGCCGGATCTTCTTGTTAAAGTACGCCGCCTGTGTGCCTATTTAGAAAGTTACCTACAGCTTCCGCCGCCCTTGCCGTGTTTCATCAGCGTTTGCAGCTTCCGGCTCACAGACTGGTGTGTGATGTCCCCACACGTTGGAACTCTGCACTGCAGATGTTGGGAAGGATTTGTGAGCAGAAGAGGGCAGTTGTTGAGTACTAGCATCAACAAGGTATTCAGTTCAGACTCCACACATAAGACCTCAGGAATGGACATGGATGTCAGACATCTGTACCATCCTCCAAAACTTGGAGGACTCCACCAAAATGGTGAGCGGTGATGATGCCATAATTAGCATCACCATCCCGCTTCTCTGTCTTCTGACATGCTCTCTGCTCACAATCAAAGAGGATGCATTGCAGGCGGAGCACGATGAGATGGAGCAAGGAACCATACAGGGTGATTACACACAGCCCAGCCTCATTTCATCCCTACATGGATTGGGTGACGATGAGGAAGAGGAGGAGGAGGAAGAACAGGAGCTAGTTTCATGCGCTATAGACGGTACTACCTGCACAACTGTCATACCTTCAGTTCAGTGTGGATGGCCAGAGGACAGAGAGGAGGAGGAGGGGGAGAGCATGGTCAGTCATCCTCTTGGTGAGGACACGGAAGTCTTGTCTGTTAGCAGTCTGGCACGCATGGCTGAGTTTATGTTACGCTGCCTTTCCCATGACCCTCGTGTTCTCAAAATTTTGGGTGACAGTCATTACTGGTTGGTGACACTTCTAGACCCACGCTACAAGGAAAACTTTATATCTCTTATTCCTGAGGCGGACAGGTCTACAAAAATGGGGCAGTACCAGAAAGCGGAACTATTAAAAAAATTCCCATCTGAAAACGCTGGCGGCAGAGGTTACAGTTCGTTGGATAACCAAGGAGTACAGGCGAGAGAGACACAACTTCAATCCAGCATAGGCAAGGGGAACACTGTCAAAATTCTGGGAGAATTTTCTCAGCCCCTCCCATCGCACAAGCCCTGAGGCGCGTGGTACTCTCATAAGGAGTGCAAAGTTTGGGAAGATGCTGAGGGAGTACCTTGCCGACCGTACCAACGTCCTCCGTGATTCCTCTGTGCCTTATAATTATTGGGTATCCAAGCTGGATACGTGGAATGAACTGTCTGTCTACGCCTTGGAGGTCCTGGCCTGCCCTGCCGCCAGTGTTTTATCAAAGCAGGTTTTTAGTGCCGCTGGTGGAATTATAACTGATAAGCGCATCCACCTGTCAACTGAAAATGCTGACAGGCTGACTTATAAAAATGAACAAGGGCTGGATTTGGCCAGACTTCTCAACACCACAGAATGATAGCAGCATAGCATAAACTCAAATCCAGGGTCTTTTTTTGGGAGGTGTATTCCCATGCACCTCTTCTCACCCACACATGGGTATACGCTTCCTGATTTTGGCTATTTGCTCTTGTCCTCCTCGTTCTCCTCATCCTCCACCACCATATCACCATGGTGACCGTGGTCCGTAATGCAACACCCACATAATTGTTTTAAACGTGGTTTATGATGCCCGTAAAAAAATTTTTTTATACAGTATGTTCATGTATACCCCCCAGGGGTAAATGTTTGTCAGCCCATACACTTAGTACATGGGCATTACAGGTATAGGAGACCCGCTCCATTCTAATGGGAACATTTTTTCATGAGGCCCTCCTCCATGTCTCCTCCAAGGGGCATTGGAGTGCCTCCCAATTTTTGTCAGCCCTTGCATTCACAGAATAGGCAAACATAATGTGAGACCCATTTCCTAATAATGGGAACTTTGTTTTCAGGAGGCCCTCTGACCTCCACGTCTCTTCCAAGGGGCATTGGAGTGCCTCCAAATTTTTGGCAACCCTTGCATTCACTGCATAGGCAAACATAATGGGAGACCCACTTTCTAATAATGGGAACATTTTTTTCAGGAGCCCCTCCTCTACGTCTCTTCCAAGGGGCATTGGAGTGCCTCCAAACTTTTGGCAACCCTTGCATTCACTGCATAGGCAAACACAATGGGAGACCTACTTCCTAATAATGGGAACATTGTTTTCAGGAGGCCCTCCTCTACTCTCTTCAAAGAGGTATTGGGGTGCGTCCAAGTTTTCAAAGTGATATTGGGGTGCGTCCAAATTTTGGGCAGACTTGCCACTCACTGCATATGCAATAACAGTACAGGAGACCCACTCTTTAGTAATGGGAACAATAAAACATAGCCGGCTGATGGCTCTCTAAGAATTGTGAGGGCCGACTGCTGGCCTTTAAGAATAGTAAAGGCCGCCTGATGGCCCTATAAAAATAGGCTTTGTGACTTTCAGCATCCCTCCTTCATAAATGAAACACGATGTGTGTTATGATATCTTACACACCACATGGCCAGATAAGGGTTGTAAAATGTTAAAATGACATTTCCTGGTGAATGCATTTGTCACAGTTGAAAGCAATGCAAAAGTGCAAAAATGCATCAAAAAACGATACGTGTGAACATAGCCCAAGGTGTGGAGGAGCAATTTTGTTTTTGGTTATTTATTTTGCTCTATATACAAGTCATTACCCTGGAAAGGATGTTCCTTAACATATTTCCCAGGAAAATCCATTTTGGTTTAGTTTTTGTATGTTTTATTGTGAGTCCGTAAAAGTGGCATAATACCTCTGACAACGTTGTTGACAGAAGTGACCTGGGAGTCAGAGATGCTTCCAGGGGTCTTCCCCATGCTGTCCCCATGTAATTTGAGCACTGTTCCCATCAATTTGATTAATTTTTTGGCCCTCTGCAGACCGCCGTGGGGTGCCGCCTGAAAAATGCTCCAGTTTCCCATAGACTTACATTGGGCTCGTTGCTCGGGTCGAGCACCTGAGTATTCCAATTTGCTCAACCAGAGCATCGAGTACCTGAGCATTTTAGTGCTCGCTCATCACTAATAATAATAATAATAATGATAAATAAGCCTATAAATGATATTAGTACAAGCCTAGATTTAAGGATCCTGGATCAGGTCAACATTGTGACATAAAATGCTGAACTTGATGTACACACTATATCTAGCTGATGTATAATGGGGAAAATAAGAATATGATACACAGCCGATTTTGCAAGTTTTCCCACCTGCAAAGAATGGAGAGGTCTGTCATTTATATCATAAGTAAATGTGATTTTCTGGATTTTTTCTAGATTCTGTCTCTCACAATTGAAGTGTACCTACTATAAATATTACAGACCTCTCCATTCTTTGTAGGTGGGGAAACTTGCAAAATTGGCAGTGTATCAAATACGTATTTTCCCCACCGTATGTTATTCAGGGTTAAATAAGGGCTTTAGAAAGAAATTGTCTACCAGCTGCTGCATTTCCTTCATTCTTAATAGTTTCGCATATGTACAAGACAAAAAAAATCGAATGCTTGATCTAAATGCTCAGAATGTTTGATATAGGTCACATGGATCCGCTCTGAGTTCCAGATGGAAGTTAAGAGATATGATCCCTTTTCTAAATGAGTTTGTATTTTGTATATCATTATTATTAAATAGTTTTCATTATTAACAAGTCTTAATTATATTAATGTTTATTAGCTTCGTTTTGCTATTTATTTTTGTAAGAAATTTTAAATTTTACTGTTTCTAAAATTAAAACCCCATAAGAAGACATATGGCATTGGCTACATAATAAATTGCAACTGTAGATTTACTGTAATTCTTCAAAGTGAACAGGCTGGGGATAAAACATTATGATATTTATTCTGAGCGTTTTATTGAAAAAACACAATTATGGCTTAGTTTTCTTCAAAATAATGGCTTTGCTTTAAGTCTTCAGATCTTCAAGCCAACAACACAATTTATTTTTTATTTATATATTTATCACATTTTTATTTGCGAGACCAGTTAAGTTTTTAGGCTTCATTTTGTGATACACATATATTAGCAGTTAATTTGTATAAACTCTTATTTTTACTATTATTTTAATAAAAGTTCTCTCTCCTCCAATGTCAGGGAGGTACAGAGACCTTGCCAGATGCTGATGCTTGCACTGTTAGGCCACTGTCCCACTATCAGTATTCGGCCAGTATTTTTTCTCAGGAGTGGGTGATAATTGCAGAATTGGTGACTTGTTCCTATTATACCTTTTTCTCTGATTGTTCCTTACCTGGTTTGGCCTCCCACTCTTGAGAAAAAATACTGACCGAATACTGACCAAATACTGATAGTGGGGCCGTGGCCTTAACCTGCAGCTATTCATGTCCTAATACCAGATCTTCATGGTTTTGTGGTGATTCTGCCATATATATTGGCCTTCAAAAAAAAGTGCAGTTATTTAGGGAGCCTGCAGAAAGCTTGGTGTCACTTCTTTTTAATAGAATGTAGTTTTTTTTCCGAAATTACCTTTGATCCTGCATGCCCAGGAGGTCCAGTGTCACCAGAAGATCCCTACAAAGCAGAGTTTATTTTACAATTTCATAGTATGCCAAAAACAATTTTTTTATAAAGGGTTAACTAACATTTGAGAACACTTCTAACATGTCATAATGGGGGCCTGGATTCTGGGGTCCCCTATTGATCAGGGGCAGCACAGTTCAGCTGAGCACTGTGCACCATCCCGTGTCGGCTTTGCTCAGCTTCCCTTAGAGATGTAAGCAGATTGCTTAATATACTTATATACTAGAGAACTCTGCTTACATTTTGAAGGAAAGCTGAGCAAAGCTGATTGCAAACAAGGTGTATGGCCACGTTCACATGTTGACTATTTGGTCAGTATTTTACATCCGTATTTATAAGCCAAAACCAGGAGTGGAACAGTCAGAGGAAAAGTATAATAGAAACATGTCACTCATCACTTCTGCATTTATCACCCACTCCTTGGTTATGGCTTACAAATACTGAAGTAAAATACTGACCAAATACTGAACATATGAACGTGGCCTTACTCACATGTCCCAGTACATCTTACATCATTATTTCAGAATTGCTAAATCACACTACATTGCTACAACTCTGCTACTTAGGGATCCGAATACTGCTACAACTCTGATACATCACTGTGCCAACTCTGCTGCATCATGGTGACAGCTCTGTTATATAGTGGATTACAAATATCCTACACCAGTTGCTGCGCTTCCAACTCTGCTACAGCAGTTATCATAGATCCTGTCCTGCTACAATAGTTAATGTGATTCCAACTTTCCTATACCAATTGACTTGGTTCCCGCTCTGCTACATTTTCCATTGTTTTTCCATCTTGTCTTCCTGGTTGCGCCAAAGTCACCTCTCCGTGCTGCATTAGAACTGGTCATCTGGACCGTTCCGTTGAGGGTTCACTTCAACAGGTGGGATTTCAAAACCGCGCTCAGCTGAGTGGTTCTGCATATTTGTTTCATTAACAGTTGTGGGTCTCAGGACCCAGATTCCAGCAAAATGTTGAATGTAACTATCACAATTAAGTAATCCTTTATATAAATAGAAAGCAGATTGAGAGAAATGGGGAGAATTATAAAAATAATCTCACTATAGTCAGGATGGAGCAGAACGGTAACGTGTGAAAGTTGATGTTGTAGTCATGTTTACAGGACTGACGGAGATACCCGACCTCTGTACTTGGCTACCTCTGTCAGACTAATAAATATAAACTCCATCCTCCTCCTTCTGGACCTGTTATCTGCCTTTGACACAGTCGACCATTCCCTCTTACTACAGATTCTCTCATCTCTTGGCATCACGGACTTGGCCCTAGCTTGGATCTCCTCATACTTAACAGACAGGACATTCAGCGTCTCCCACTCACGCACCACCTCCTCATCTCACCCCTTATCTGCCGGTGTCCCCCAAGGTTCAGTTCTAGGACCTCTGCTCTTCTCCATCTACACCTTTGGCCTGGGACAGCTCATAGAGTCTCACGGCTTTCAGTATCACCTCTATGCTGATGACACACAGATCTACCTCTCTGGACCCGATATCTCCTCCCTACTAACCAAAATCCCACAATGTCTGTCCGCCATCTCATCCTTCTTCTCTGCCAGATTTCTAAAACTAAACATGGATAAAACAGAGTTCATCATCTTTCCACCCTCTCATTCATATACCCCATCTGACCTATCCATCAACGTCAATGGCTGTTCACTCTCCCCAGTCCCACAAGCTCGCTGCCTTGGGGTAACCCTGGACTCTGATCTCTCCTTCAAACCACATATCCAAGCCCTTGCAACTTCCTGCCGACTCCAACTCAAAAATATCTCCCGGATCCGTGCATTCCTCAGCAAAGACTCAGCAAAAACACTAGTGCATGCCCTCATCATCTCCCGCCTTGACTACTGCAACCTCCTGCTCTGTGGCCTCCCTTCCAACACTCTTGCTCCCCTCCAATCTATCCTAAACTCTGCTGCTCGACTAATCCACCTGTCCCCCCGCCATTCCCCGGCCTCTCCCCTCTGTCAATCCCTTCACTGGCTCCCCATTGCCCAGAGACTCAAGTTCAAAACCCTAACCATGGCATACAAAGCCATCCACAACCTGACTCCTCCATACTTCTGTGATCTAGTCTCCCGATACTTACCTGCACGCAACCTCCGATCCTCACAAGATCTCCTTTTCTACTCCCCTCTTATCTCCTCTTCCCACAATCGCATACAAGATTTCTCCCACGCATCCCCCCTACTCTGGAACTCTCTACCCCAACACATCAGACTCTCGCCTACCATGGAAGCCTTCAAAAGAAACCTGAAGACCCACCTCTTCCGACAAGCTTGCAGTAACTACCGCACCACCACATTACTGCATGACCTCCTTTAACCCTACCTACTGTATCCTCACCCATCCCTTGTAGACTGTGAGCCCTCATGGGCAGGGTCCTCTCTCCTCCTGTACCAGTCGCTGACTCGTTTTGTTAAGATTATGTAAATGTTTTTGCTATGTATATCCCTATCACATGTAAAGCGCCATGGAATAAATGGCGCTGTAATAATAAATAATAATAATAATATAGAGTAGCAGCAACCATGTGTAATTATTCTGCTCCATATAATCCTGACCACAGTGAAGAGATACAGAAAATGGAGACCTCTGTTCTCATCAGGGGCAGACATATCATTGGTGCAACCTCTGCAGATGCACAGGGGTCAAACAGGTAAGGAGGTCCATTTCCACCTCCAAAGCAGGAGGAATTTTGCATTCTGATGAGCTGTTGGGCAGCAAAGAGTCCATATATTGTTCTTGCACTGGGTCCCACATCTGTCTGTGTCCATCGTCGCTCCTCATGCCAGACTGAGGTCCCAGTGGTAACCATCCCGCAGACATAAGAAATATATCACATACTATGTAGACCGGCTATAGGTGTCTTTTGTGGAAATGCACTTTTCAAATAGATACCAATGCATCTAATGCATAAAGGGAGCTGGTATTTTAATACTTTATTAGATAAATAGATTTCCACTTATTGTGCAACAATAAACCATAGTAATGGACCAGCCGCACCATTTTATATACTTTATTACAACCCCTGGCAAAAATTATGGAATCACCGGGCTCGGAGAATGTTCATTCAGTTGTTTAATGTTGTTGAAAAAAAGCAGATCACAGACATGGCACAAAACTAAAGTCATTCCAAATGGCAACTTTAGGGCTTTAAGAAACACTAAAAGAAATCAAGATTAAATATGTGGTACTCAGTGAGGGAAAAAATTATGGAATCACTCAATTTTGAGGAAAAAATTATGGAATCATGAAAAACAAACACACAAAAGAACACTCCAATACATCACTAGTATTTTGTTGCACCACCTCTGGCTTTAATAACAACTTGCAGTCTCTGAGGCATGGACTTAATGAGTGACAAACAGTACTCTTTATGAATCTGGCTCCAACTTTCTCTGATTGCTGTTGCCAGATCAGCTTTGCAGGTTGGAGCCTTGTCATGGGCCATTTTCTTCAACTTCCACCAAAGATTTTCAATTGGATTGAGATCCGGACTATTTGCAGGCCATGACATTGACCTTATGTGTCTTCTTTCAAGGAATGTTTTCACAGTTTTTGCTCTATGGCAGGATGCATTATCATCTTGAAAAATGATGTCATCATCCCCAAACATCCTTTCAATTGATGGGGTAAGAAAACTGTCCAAAATATCAATGTAAATTTGGGCATTTATTGAAGATGTAATGACAGCCATCTCCCCAGTGCCTTTACCTGACATGCAGCCCCATATCATCAATGACTGTGGAAATTTACATGTTTTCTTCATGCAGTCATCTTTATAAATCTCATTGAAACGGCACCAAACAAAAGTTCCAGCATTATCACCTTGCCCAATGCAGATTCGCGATTCATCACTGAATATGACTTTCATCCAGTCATCCACAGTCCACGATTTCTTTTCCTTAGCCCATTGTAACCTTGTTTTTTTCTGCTTAGGTGTTAATGATGGCTTATGTTTAGCTTTTCTGTATGTAAATCCCATTTCCTTTAGGCGGTTTCTTACAGTTCGGTCACAGACATTGACTCCAGTTTCCTCCCATTCATTCCTCATTTGTTTTGTTGTGCATTTCCTGTTTTGGAGACATATTGCTTTAAGTGTCCAGTCTTGACGCTTTGATGTCTTCCTTGGTCTACCAGTATGTTTGCCTTTAAGAACCTTCCCATGTTGTTTGTATTTGATCCAGATTTTAGACACAGCTGACTGTGAACAACCAACATCTTTTGCAACATTGCGTGATGATTTACCTTCTTTTAAGAGTTTGATAATCCTCTCCTTTGTTTCAATTGACATGTCTCGTGTTGAAGCCATGATTCATGTCAATCCACTTGATGCAACTGCTCTCCAAGGTGTGATCACTCCTTTTTAGATGCAGACTAACGAGCAGATCTAATTTGATGCCGGTGTTAGTCTTGGAAATGATAATTTACAGGGTGATTCCATAATTTTTTTCCTCTGAATTGAGTGATTCCATCCTTTTTTCCCTCTGCTTTGTCTGAAAAAAATTACCCCTAGGCTGTGTGCCTACGATGCGTTTTTTAAGCGTTTCCGCAGTGGCAAAAATGCTGCAGAAACGCTTAAAAAATGCATGGTAGAAAGCCTGCCATGTTCCCCAATGATAATCCGCATGTGCTGTGCACATGCTGCGGAAATTTCCACTGTGGATTATCATTGCGGAAAAAAACGCAGCACTACCAATTATTTTGCGGAAGTGCTGTGTTTTCATTAGAACGCATGGATTAACCATCACTGCATAAGTAGATGCCCATTTCATGCGCTCTAATGTGCGGATGGTACCCAGGTCTAGAGAAGAGGAGACTCTCCTCCGGACCTGGGTATCATAGAAAACTGTAAAAAAAAGAATAAAATAAAAAATAAATATACACTTACCTTCTGGCGGCCCGCGGTGCACTCCTCCGTGCTTGGCAGCAGTTCGCGATGTACTGAAGGACCTGCACTGACGTCATAGTCATGTGACGGGTCACGCGACGCTGACGTCGGCAGGTTCTTCACTCTACCGCTGCCGGCAGCCGGGACAGAGGGAATCAAAACTGCGGGGGCCATCGGAGGGTAAGTATATATTTATTTGTTATTTTTAACCATTCTTTACAGTCACACTATATAAATCCATACCGTTTGCATGGATTTATATAGTGTGACGAAGTTATCAAGCACTTTCCAAGTGATGCTAAAATCGCTTGGACAGCGCTTGTCAACCCGCATGCGGAAATGCATGTGAAGAACGCTTCACATCCGCATGTCCCTGGCAGGAAAAATGCATGTACAATCCGCATGCGTTTTTTCTGCCAGGGAGATGCAGAAACGCTCAGGAAAAAATCCGGAGCATTTCTGCATCGTGGGCACATAGCCTTACTGAGTACCACATTTTTAATCTTGATTTCTTTTAGTGTTTCTTAAAGCCCTAAAGTTGCCATTTGAAATGACTTTAGTTTTGTGCCATGTCTGTGATCTGCTTTTTTTCAACAACATTAAACAACTGAATTAACATCCTCCGAGCCCGGTGATTCCATAATTTTTGCCAGGGGTTGTATCATTAAGGGCTGGATAATCGCCAGAACATACCTTTGGTCCAACAACACCTGGTTTGCCAGAGGGCCCTGTTCTTCCTTCGCTGCCCTGCAAAATTGTAATAAAATATGCTTAAAACAATTTTGTGAATGTTAAAGTATCATAAAATGTCAACAATAATGAAAAGCTGAAAGCTATACATTCATACAATATCTTAAAAAAGACACTTCAAATTCAGAACTGGAAGTCATATTGTATAAAACATACGTAGACATCTCTAATTATACTGTTCAATTATCTAGTTGGAGTTATAGCAAGATAGGAAATATGGAAGCAAACAAGGAAACCTTTCAATGTCATTATAACTATTCCACATTAGTTGCTTTGTGGCCCTGCAACTAAAGCTCCTGAAATGTAGAGTCAGAATCAACTTGAAAATAACATTTTATACTCTGTAGAATCAACTATTATTGGGTTTCCACATGGCTGACTGTTTGCTCATCATAAAGAACTCAGTTATTGCATTGTTAATTATAGCTGTACTTAAAAACCTAATTTTTGCAAAAATGTCTCTCATAAATCTGTATGCAGTTGTTTAAATTAAAGGGGTATTACCATCTCCAAGATCCTATCTCAATATGTAGTAGATGTAATAATAATATTAGCAAATACCTCCAATTAGAATTGTAGTATAGTTTTTCTGATTCACTATGTCTCATGTGCAGGCATTGCAGAAACTTAAGTATCCATGATTACGACCACTGATATAGTGACAGTTAGTTAGCTAGTTGCTAGTGGTCATAACCATGGATACTTAAGGTCCTGCAATGCCTGCACATGAGAAAAGAGACATAGCGAATGAGAAAAACTATACTACATTTCTAATTGGAGGTATTTGCTAATATTATTATTATTACACCTACTACATATTGGGATAGGATCTTGGAGATGGGAATACCCCTTTAAATATTATTTGCAAACAGTATATTAAAGATCAGAAGGAGTCTAGAAAACTTATATTCACTGGTGTAGGAAATTATTCAGTACGTTTTTTTCAATTACTTTATTCATTTAAAGTCTTCTATATACAGTATATTAGTCAGTCCTATTCAGTGGTTTATAGCCTTCCCTATATTACTGTGCTTGAGTCAAATTTTAATCACTATGACTTACCGGATCACCAGGAATTCCGGGTGGACCGGGTGGTCCTCTAAGTGTCTGTTAATTAAATAAAATAAATATTTGAAAGAATCAAACATCATTAATTAATGTTTAAGATTTTATGATTACCAGGTTGATTTTGGCATATTCCTTTGGCTACTGATAAATGTCTAAAATTTCAATGTATCATCCTGTCTTCAGGGAAGCAATCTATGTGATACTTGCTCTACAGCTATTGTGGAGACTCCATAACCCTTTTTATATCTTTTATGTGTAAGTAGTGATACCCCTGAAGAGCCCTTGCAAGATGTGACATTATTGAGAAGAGACTGCCATCTTCTGGCAAGGAAAAAAATCAAGTGGAACCATTTTGTATAGGAAGCTTTGCAGGGGGAGCGACTTTGTGTGCTGGACCTGATCCGATGAACCGCATGAGAGACTTCCTTCATATAAAAGCCCTGCGCGACAAACCGCAGGCAGATTTGGCGCCAGAGAAGGGAGCGGAGCAGACTCGCTCCAGGGATGTTGCTGAGGACAGCATGACAGACTTCAGCAGGAAGTCTACTCCACCAGGGTTCCAGTCACCGCCTGGCAAGGCCCGGATTCCACTCAGAAGGACTCCGAGTTACGCCTGCGCTGGTCAGGACCAGGATTTGTTGCCTGTCAAGAGCTGAGGCCTAGTCCTTTCTGAGGAGACTGCGCCAAGACAGGCACGCCTGCGATTGCAGAAAGACAACGCAAGAGAGCAGGGCTGTCACTTCCAGCTATAACCTATGGTACCGGGGTACTGGGATTTGGACAACAGGTTGGGAGGGGGTCGGTTGGTGCATGGGAGGCTCAACGCGCTTTAATAGACTATGTCAGAGAGAGACTTGCGGCCTAATGGGAAAACCCAGAAAGAACTTACATGGTGACTCGCACGAATGGGCGCACCACCCTTGTTAAGAGAGCATTAACGTTATATAGTGAAAGACTTTCTTGCTTTGCTGTTCTAAGCTTACTGTTATTCATTTCATTGTTGATTTGCCTTGTTACTAACACTGATTGTTCAGTTACTTTAAATTACTGTAAAATTACTACTGCATTTAAATAGAATTATATCGATCACTTACTGTCGTTCCCTTGTGATCTCTTTGCTTTGCATCCAGACACCTGAATTATATATGCACAATGGTATCCCCACAGCCTGGGAGTCCATACAAGAGCCTTGGAGCTGTATGCATAGACCCAACCTTTTTAGCCTTTCCACAAGTGATGAGTCTGTTGACTACTCTACAGGTAACCCCCTCCCCCAGAAATTGCATATTTCTTTTGCATAATAAAAAGCCATTTTGACTCTTACCTGACATTCAAAGGCACAGCACTGTACAAAAACACAATATATGTATTAAAATAAATGTTCTTTCTGTGTAAATTTCCAAGCATAAAACACATAGGGAAAGTCATAATATATATCAAAGACAACACAAGGATGTAAGATAACATAAAACAGAACATACCACAGACTGTGAATCTTCCATCTTCAAAAAAAAGAAAAGAGCCAAATGAACAAGTTTCACCATAAATATACAGTTTGTCAAGTACTTTTACTGTTTGCTTTCTATATATATTTTATCTACTCCAGACACAGATTTAATTAATCTCCCCTATGATTGCAAGTATCCAGTTCAGGTTCAAGGTACTTTGCAGGAAAAAACCTTAGATGGGTTAATTACAAGTTAGGTTTACAATATTTATGCTTTTTTTTTTCTATTGGTGTGACACATATCTAGAATTTATAAAATGAACAACTGGAGTGCCACGAACATTCGCTGGGCTTGTTGCATTTTCCTGTGTAATTTGTATTGCGCAACCGTCCTGCAGATAACAGGTTCTCTTGAACTTTGCTACATCTGTTTGCAGCATTCTTTTCATGACCAATGCAGGTTTTTTTCTTTTACACATATTTCCTTTTTTTTTCGTTAGCAAATATATTATATGAAAAATGGTAAAAATATTAAAGGGAGTCAGTATTAAATGAGTAGCCAAAGTAAGCACCGCAGCTTGTAGTGGAAATAGCTCTACTAAAAATGGTACCTTTTTGCCATATTAATCATAGAATGTTCGACTTGGAAGGGTCCTCCAGGGTCATCTTATCCAACCCCCTGCTCAATGCATGATTCACTAAACCATCTCAGACAGATGTCTGTCCAGACTCTGTTTGAAGACTTCCATTAAAGGAGAACTCATCACCTCTCGTGGCAGCCTGTTCCACTCATTGAACACCCCCGCTGTCAAAAAGTTTTTTCTAATATCTAATCTGTATCTTATCCCTTTCAGTTTCATCCCTTTGCGTATCATGTTTCCATGTGTAGATTAGAATAAAGCTGATCCCTCTACAGTGTGACAGCCCTTGAGATATTTGTAGACAGCTATCAAGTCTCCTCTCAGTCTTCTCTTTTGCAAACTAAACATTCCCAAATCCTCTAACTGCTCCTTATAGAACATTGTTTGCAGACCGGTCACTATCCTGGTAGCTATTCTCTGAGGTTGCTCCAGTTTTTCAATGTCTTTTTTAAAATGTGGTGCCCAGAACGGGACACAGTATTCCAGATGAGGTCTGACCAAAGAGGAGTAGAGGGGGATAATTACTTCATGTGATCTAGACTGTATGCTTCTGTTAATACAATCCAGAATTGTGTTTACCTTTTTTTGCTTCTGTATCACACTGTTGACTCATGTTGAGTCTATGATCTATTTGTATACCCAAGACTTTTTCACACGTGCTGTTGCTTAGCCCTATTCCTCCCATTCTGTATATGAGTTTTTCATTTTCTTGCCCAGATGTAGGACTTTGCATCTCTCTCTCTGTTAAAAACCATTCTGTTAGTTGCTGCCCACCGTTCCAGTTTGTTTAGATTTTTTTGAATCTTCTCTCTCTCTTCTCTCTATTCCTTCTAGCTTTGTGTCATCAGCAAATTTAATCAGTTTACCCTCACTTTCTTCATCTAAATAATTGATAAAGATGTTGTCCAGGACAGAGCCTTGTGGTAGCCCACTTGAGAAATTCTTCTAACTGGATGTGCAGCCATTTATTACCACCCTTTGGGTCTGATCATTAAGCCGGTTATGAATCCACCTAACAGTTGCTTTGTCCATTCTATAATTGGTAATTTTTTCAATAAGGATGGTATGAGGTATGTTGTCAAATGCTTTGCTGATGTCAAGATATACTATATCTACCGCATTTCCTTGATCCACCCGGTCAGTGATTCTGTCATAGAAGGAAATTAAGTTAGTCTAACATGACTTATTAGTTACCAACCCATATTGGATCTGGTTAATCACTTCATTCTCATAAAGTTACTTGCATACATGTTGTTTAATAATTTGTTCAAAGATTCCTGGTATAGAAGTAAGGCTCACAGGCTTATATTTCCCTGGGTCCACCTTCTTCCACTTTTTGAAGATAGGGACAACATTCGCTCTTCTCCTGTTTTCCAAGAATTTTCAAAGATTATGGAGACTTGTTCAATAATTTCCTCTGCTATCTCCTTCAGTACCCTAGGATGTAATTCATCTGGACGTGGAGACTTGAATTCATTTATGTTAGAAAAGTGTTCCCTCACTATCTCTCTTTATAGATAGTGTGGATTATTCTATTCCTTCAATAGTACAGTGAAGATCAGTTGATGGTACATTTACTTTCTGAGAGAAAACAAATGCAAAATAGGAATTAAAAAGTTCGGTCTTCTCAGCATCATTTTTTACCACTTTATCATTTTATCCGGTAAAAATCCTATAGCATTTTTGACTTTTCTTTTACTTTTGACATACCCCCAAAATCCTTTCTTATTGCTTTTGACATCTCTTGCAAGCTTTAATTCATTATCAGCTTTAGCTAATCTGATGCGTGCCCTACAGGTTCTGCAGACAGCATTATATTCTTCTTTAGATATGCCTCCCTCTTTCCATTTGATAAACATTTCATTCTTCCTTTTTAGCATGTGTTTAAGTTCTGTGTTCATCCATCCTGGTGTCCTTAAATGCTTCGTATTCTTACCTCTTTTAGGGATTGTTAACGATTGTGCTTTGAGAATCTTATTTTTCAAAATTTCCCATCCTTCTAGGACATTTCTGTCCTTAAGGACATCCAGACATTGGATCCCTCCTATCCTCTTTGTGAGTCCCTTAAAATCTGCCTTTCTGAAATCCAACCTTGAAGTCTGACTCTTCACAGATCTTCCTTCTCTAGTTATCCAAAATTCTATGATGGCATGATCGCTGCCTCCTAGGGTCCCAGCCACCCTTACCTCCTCAACCATTTCCTCCCTGTTTATGAGGATTTGATCCAAGATAGCAGATCCCCTTGTTCTCTCTTCTACCTTTTGGATTCATCAAAATTGTCATTTCACACACCAGTCTAAATGAGATGAATGCAGGAATAAGATGCACCAAATTCACTAAGAGGCATACATAAATTAATGAATTTGGCGCATCTTTTTAGTGGCGTGTGCCTCTGTGTGCCCAGCCCAAAATTTAGAAAATTAGAAAAGCAGCCACTTTTAAATAATTTGTTGGGTGGGCGTATTCACACCCTGATCTGCCCCAGCATCTGCCCAGCTCCACCAATTTTGTTGGAGCTGCACGAAACTGTTGTTAAAATACCACGAATCACAACATTTTTGCACAACTTCGTTTTGCGCAAAAAAATTGCCAGTTTACAAAGTGTTTTAAGCCAATTTTATGTCATAAACACTTTGATAAGTCGAGGCCTTTGTGTTTAAAGCTTTTGTTGCATTTGTCCCAAATCCTCCCTTTCTCCAAGATCCTCAGTGCACATTCTCACCTACTTCTTATACACATCCCCATCTCTTCCTTGAATAACTCCTGTGCTGTGTACATTTACACGCTAAGGGTGCACTGTGGACCTCATTATCATATCTCAATAAGGGAGAATTTGGCATTTAAACACTAAAGGTACAATTATTTATTAGGGCTTTGTCCTCTATAAGGTGCTGAGTTTAGTTTGGACATTTTGTGCTGAAAGATATCCTTATAAAACTATAAATATAAGAAAAATATGCCTTTGTACATCCTAGCTAAAATTTCTGGCATTGATATTCCCTTTGCCCCCCAAGGCTGTCTGCACGTTAATAACCAGGCCAGTTTTTACAATTCTGACCACTGTCACTTTATGAAGTAATAACTCTGGAACGCTTCAACAGATCCCACTGATTCTGAGATAGTTTTTGCGACATATTGTACTTCATGATAGTGATAAAATTTCTTCGATCTGACTTGCGTTTATTTGTGAAAAAAAAATGGAAATTTGAAAAATGTTGAAAATTTTGCAATTTTCAACCTTTGAATTCTTATGCCCTTAAAGCAGAGAGATATGTCACACAAAATAGTTAATAAATAACATTTCCCACATGTCTACTTTACATCAACACAATTTTTGAAATTTTTTTTTATTAGGAAGTTATAAGGGTTAAAAGTTGACCAGCGATTTCTCATTTTTCCAACAAAATGTACAAAAACTTTTTTTTAGGGATTACATCACATTTGACCCGATTTTTTTTTATTTTCTCAAGGGTAAAGAGTGCTCGGATGGGACGGAGCCCAATTGACTTTTTGAATGCAAAATTTTCTAGAATAATTAGAGGATGCCATGTCGTATTTGGAGAGCCCCTGATGTGCCTAAACAGTGGAAATCTCACACAACTGAAACCATTTTGAAAACTAGACCCTCAGGGAACTTATCTAGATGTGGGGTGAGCACCTTGAACCCCCAGGTGTTAAAATAAAAAAATCACATTTTTCCCACAAAAATGTTCTTTTAGCATCAATTTTTTTATTTTCACAAGGGTAACAGGGGAAAACGGAACCCAAAATTTGTTGTTCAGTTTCTACTAAATGTACTGTTTGGGTGCATGGCAGAGCTCAGAAAAGCAGTGGCAGTTTGAAACACAGACTTTGATGGAATGGTCTGTGGGCATCATGTCGTGTTTGCAGAGCCCCTTATGTGCCTTAACAGAGGAAAACCCCCACAAGTGACCCTATTTTGGAAAATAGACCCCTCAAGTAGTGACTGTACATTGTGCCCAGCTTGTGCTTCTGGAGATATGCACCCGTCAATTAGACGGGCTGTAATTGTTACAGAAATGCCAAACATGTGGATGCTAAATGTGGTTTAGACACAAATTTAGAAGGGAGGGGGCATTTGGATTTGGGAGCACAGAATTTGCTGAATTTCTTTTGGGAGACAAGGGCCATTTCGCTTTTCCAGAACCTTTGTTCTTCCACTGTACAAAGCACTGGTCAGACCACACTTGGAATACTGTGCTCAGTTATGGGCCCCAATATATAGAAAGGATATAAATGAGCTTGAAAAGGTACAACGGAGAGCAACAAAATTAATAAAGGGAATGGAGGGACTGCAATACCCAGAGAGGTTGCCAAAACTAGGACTATTCAGCCTGGAAAAGAGAAGGTTGAGGGGGGACATAATAAATGAGTACAAATATGTTAGGGGACAGTATAGAGATCTTGCCCGGGATTTGTTCAAAAGGAGGGATATTACGGTAACAAGAGGGCATTCACTAAGACTGGAAGAGAAAAGGTTTCAGCACCAGCATAGGAAGGGGTTCTTTACGGTAAGAGCAGTGAGAATATGGAATTCACTGAGTGAGGAGATGGTAATGTCAGATTCACTACACCAGTTCAAGCGGGGACTGGATGCATTTCTAGACACCAGGCAGATTTCAGCATATACTTAAAAATAAAATAAAATAGTAGGTTGATACAGGGACTTATTCTGACTGCTGGTTTCAGAGTCGGGAGGGAATTTTTCCTCAGGTGAAGATTGGCTAAATCATTTGGGGTTTTTGCCCTCCTCTGGATCAACTTTAGCAATTACAGAACTAACAGGTCGAACTTGATGGACGCAAGTCTTTATTCGGCTTTACAAACTATGTTACTATGTTACTATGTTTGTGCTATCAGTAACGTGGAAACCCCCTATATTTCCGTTAACAGATGACGGACCTGAGTGGGGACTTGCTTTTTTTGCAGATTGAGTCAAAGCTGTTATTGTTATCCAAAATTTTATATAAAATGTTCCCATTTATCCGGCGCTCTAAGCTGTGCACTGATATCGGGATTTCCATTTAAATCTCCGAGTGACGTAATTCAGATGAATCCCCTGATGGATCCATTCTCTATAATGAGGCAGCAGAGTTACTCTAAACGCCATCTGGCCTCTGTTCAGCAGTGTGTTTTTTTTCAGAGGTGCACAAAATAGTGGCCAACGGCACTTTTATGCACGCCTAAAAAGATGGACACCGCCAGATCCGCAGTGCCTCCATCTGCCTCATTATAGGGAATCTTCTGCCGGGGGTTCGTTTTGAATTATGTAGTTCAGAGATTTACACGGAAACCCCGGTGTAAGCGCTCAGTGTAGAGCGCAGGATAAATGTGAGCCGAGCCTTACTGCAATGTTTGGGTGGCAAAATGAACAAATCAATAGCTGATGAAGAATTGTTTTTATTTATTTTTTACGCCATTCCTCGTGTGGTATAAGTGATTAGATAACTTTATTCTTTGGGTCGGTGCGATTACAGAGATGCTAGATTTATATCGGGTTTTTATCTTTGACTGCTGTCACGCACTAAAAGACACTTTTTTTTGCAAAAACTAATTTTTGCATCACCATATTTTGAGAGCTATAATTTTTTCATATTTCTGACAGAGTCATGTGAGGGCTTGTTTTTTTCAGGACGCATTTACATTTTTATTGGTACCATTTTCGGGCACATGACGTTTTTTAATCACTTTCTATTCAGATTTTTGAGAGGCAGAATGAACAAAAAACAACAATTCAGGAATTGTTTTTTTTTTTTTTTTTTATGCCGTCCCGCATATGGTAAAATTGGTAAGGCAGCTTTATTCTTCGGGGCAGTATGATTACAGCGATAACACATTTATATAGTTTTTTTATGTTTTGGCGCTTTTACACAATAATAACTATTGTATAGAAAAAATAATTATTTTTGCATTGCTTTATTCTGAGAGCTATAACTTTTTTACTTTTCCGCTGCTGGAGCTGTATCAAGGCTAGTTTTTTTGTGGGACAAGATGACATTTTCAGAGATACTATTTTTATTTACATTCGTCTTTTTGACGGCGTTTTATTCCACTTTTTGTTCGGTGGTATGATGATAAAGCATAGTTTTTTGCCCTGTTTTTTTTTTTTTTTTTTTTACGGTGTTCACTAAAGGGGTTAACTAGTGGAACATTTTTATAGGTTGGGTTGTTCTGGGCGCAGTGATACCAAATATGTATACTTTTATTGTTTTTTTTTCATAATATTTATTTATGTGCATAATATCATTTTTATTTTTTTTATTATTTTGGGATTTTTAAAAAAATATTTTGACAACTTTTTTTCACTTCTGTTTTTACTTTTTTGCTTTGTCCCACTATGAGACTTTCTTTTTCTGCAGTCTGATCGCAGTTATACGGCATTGCAATGCAGGATTACTTTTATGCCTTATAGCAGTCAGCCCTGCAGACACAAGTTAGTTAGATCATGCACTGCGCATAATCTAACTACCTTGCTAGTGCCTGGTGACTCGGATGTTGTCATGATGACATCGAGTCACAATGGCTAGGATCGGGCCCCCATGATAATGTTGCGGCGTCTCCGATCCAAGAACAGAGGGGCTTCTGTCCCTCTTCCTGCTCGCTAAATGCTGTGATCGCAGCATTTATGGGCTTAAACTGCCTGCACCACTCCTGACACTGAAGGCCGGGTGTCAGCTGTCAGAATCAGCTGACACCTGGCAACGATCGCACGCACACAGCCACTGTGCGCGCAAAATCACCTAGACGTATCTATACGTCCAAGGTCGGTAAGTACCAGGCCACTTGGACGTATGGATACGTCTAAGGTCGGAAAGGGGATATAGTATCACTCTAAAATGGACTTTTATTCATTCATTATTGTCTACTATATTTTGATAAGTCTAATTTAGGGTAATTGAGTCAGGGCTAGCATTACCCCAACAAATTAGTGGGAGCTGTCTTTTGGTAGTGGCTTTATTTTATTTGTATTTATGTTTTTACTTTTTTAGATTCTGTTTCTCATGAAACAGCATTTCAAAAATTACAGATTTCAATATAGCTTTTTAAAGCCAAAGTCAGGAGTGGCTTCAAAAGGAATGGAAATTACTTGTTATCCTTCTTGGGTCCACTCACATATGGTGGTGTTTTAGGACTGATCTGGGTCTATCTGTCTATCTAGCTATCTATGTCACCAGTGAGTACTAACATACAGACTTACCATCTGACTTAGAATGCGTTTCACTGTGGCATGATGTCCTTCAGGGCTTTGCAGAATGGATTTTAGATTGTGACTGTATTTGGAATCCGTGGCAATATCAACCAATCGATCACCCTATAAAGAAATTATGTTTACTAAGTCTTTATCATTTAGTGCTTTACACAAAAATCCAACTTCTGATCGCTCTTATAACTGCTTTATTTTAACATTTATAGTTAAACATTTCCACCAACTATCTTGCATGTTTAATGAGATTTATTGAAATCAGTGGTACATACAGTTAAACCAGAGATCATCCTTTATGAACAGTTGTTTTATTTTTGCTAGGTTCCCCTTTGTAAATACCGAATGTGTCACTTAATTGTGTCTTCTCGTCACTATGTCTTTCAATCGCAGCATTTAGGGGGTTAAACAGCCAGGGGCAGTGCTGGCTGTTACTGCAGAAATTCCGCCATTAGCAGATCTGAGCTCCTGATATTTCAGCACCTGCTGCGCGATCATGCTGTGGTCTGCCTGTCAGATTGACTGACCGATCACAGTGTAGGGACATTGGTTCCGTCACCTTTTCCCGTGGCGTGGCGCTCACTGTCCGCACGACAGATAAACTTCATGACGGATATAACATGACATGCTGCGGGAACTGACACCTGCTAATGATGTGCTATGTCTGTCATTCGTCGTTAAGGGTTTAAAGTTGACCTGTTAGCAAAATAGGCTATCCTATTTTAAAAAAATTGTCCACTGTACGTAATATTAACATCAAAATGTTGTGCTATTTGGTTAATTTGGTTAATAGCCATTAAAAAAAGAACATAATTGATTCATAGTTATATCCACTGTATTGATGAAGAAAGCAGTTCCCCAGCTTCCTACCGCCTAAAACCCTTTTGACTGGTATTCTGTATAGCAGCAGACGCACAGTGGCAGGAAAAGACTATAGCTCTGCTTTATTCTGTGTTAGGCTGCGTGCACACGATGCGGTTTTCATGCTTTTATGCTGCGGAATTTCTGCAGCGGAATTTCCGCAGCGGAAACGCATCAAAAACGCATGGTAATCCGCACCCCATGGTCCCCAATGGCATTCCGCAATGTCAATGCACATGCTGCGGATTTTTCTGCAGCGTTTCTGCAGCGCTCATAAATCCGCAGCATGTTCATTAATTTTGCGGAAGCGCCGCCATTGACTTGCATTGAGACGCATAGAATGCGCGTCTGTACATTTGTACAAGCGGATTCTATGCGTCTCTATGTGCGGATGGTACCCAGTTCTGGAGGAGAGAAGACTCTCATCCAGACCTGGGTACCATTGTACCTGTAAAAAAAAGAATAAAATAAAAAATAAAGTTTATATTCACCTGTCCGGCGGCTTCTCTCGGCATGCCGGCGGCGCTGAAGGACCTTCGGTGACGTCACAGTCATGTGACCGCAGGCCCTTCACCGCTGTGTCTCGCGATATGCCGGCAGCCGGGAACCAGACAGGAACGAGTGCTGCAGCACACGCCGGGGCATCGGGGGTGAGTATAGCTTTATTTTAAGCATTGTTAAACGGTCACACTATATAAATCCATGCCGGTTGCATGGATTTATATACTGTGACCTAGTTGTCAAGCACTTTCCAAGTGATGCTATCGCCTGGAAAGCGCTTGTCAATCTGCATGCGGAAACGCATGTGAATCCGCATGTGAATCCGCATGTATTCCGCATGTATCCTGCAGGAAAAACGCATGCACAATCTGCATGCGTTTTTTCTGCCAGGGAGATGCAGAAATGCTGCAGAAATTTTCTGCTTCATTTCTGCATCGTGGGCACATAGCCTAAGACTCAACCAAGTTGCACAATACTATTTTTGTACTATTTTAGTGGCACAATGTGCCTGTATATATAATATAGTTCTGTTATGATTAATAGCTCACCATTGACCAGCAAATTTATATGAATCTGCAAAGATGTAAAAAAAGCACTTTTGTGATTTGCTGCTTATTAAACGAAACTTGGCAGGTCCCCCCATGCTCCCCAATTCACCACCATTTGTATCTTCCTTTATAAACTCCCTGCCTAACAAGCCCTTTACTGCATGTGATACATTAACAGATCTTTAGAAAAAGTATTTTTAAAGTCCATTTTTCATATACTAATTAACCTTTTGACTAGTCGATGGGACATTAGTTTCCCCAGCCTAGTCTTCCCACACAGTATGTTATCACACTCCTGTGGGCATGATTGCATGATTTGCAAGAGCCGGCGTCATCATCAGCTCTCTGCAAAACTCGTCATACATGTGACTTCCTTTCATACGATTTATTGCGCCTCTGAAGTCAGGAAGCTTACACCCAGCTCACTGTGCATGTCCGGAAGCAGAGAAGAAGCCTGGCGTCAATGGAAGAGTGAAGATCAAGCTTCTTCATTGCTTCCAAACAAGCGCAGTGCACTGTAGAGTTGGGATGCGTGCACTCGACTTCAAAGACGCAACGACCTGTATGAAAGAAAGTCACACACATGCGGGATGACTAGTCTGGGGAAACAAATGCCCCAGTGACTAGTCAAAAGGTTAATTAAAATATAAGAAAAATGGACTTTAGAAATACTTTTTCTGAAGATCTGTTAATGAGTCAAACATAATAAAGTGCTTGTTAGGCAGGGAATTTACAAAGGAAGATACAAATCCTGGTGATTTTTGGGGAATGGGGGGCTTGTCAGGTTCCCTTTAAAATTTTCAGCTGCTATTAAGATATTGACACTGTTCTTTCCCTTTGTTATTTAGCTTTTTATCAAGGAGACCGACCACCACTGCTGTCTATTTTATAAGCACGTTGCTGAAGCTGGCCAGGATTGGGAGGTGATAGCGCACTCTATAGATCTTGGCCAACTTAAAAACAGTACTTACAAGCCCAATAGAAACAAGTTTGTAAGCACTCCACATGTTCTGCTGTCTGGCAGTGGAAGTTGGTCTCCAAGGCAACAAACTGTCAACGAAAAAAAAAGCGTTAATATCTCAAAGACGGTTGAAAATTTGAATAAGCTGTAAATTGCAAAATTACATGTATTTACAAGAAATGTCCAACAACATCCATTTAAAAAGTATGTTTCATTAACTCTTTCGGCAAGCACATTCGGGTGCTCGCCGAGTACTTCAGCGTGCTCGGCTTTGGTTTTACTGTCGCCGCGGCTGCAAGTGTCATGGCTGTTAGACAGCCGTGACACTTGCAGCCGTGGCGACAGTAAAACAAAAGCCGAGCACTCCAAAATACTCGGCGAACACCCAAGCGTGCTCGCCAAAAGAGTTAATGAAACATACTCGCTCAACACTATTTACATTACATCACTCTGATTTCTCAATCTTATGGTATCTTGGTATTGAGGAGGGGCACAATTTCATTAGTATGTGACTGCTTTTCTTGGGAAGAAGATGCATATTTTATTCCATTTCCATGTGTGACTTTGCAGCTTATGAAGCAATGCAAATCATTGGTTAACCTCAATTAATAGCTTTTTCTCTTAAAAGGAAGTTACGTTTAACACGTATAACAAATGTTTCAGTTTAAAAAATAAATCTAAAACAACTCAGCCCATTATCTAGTACTGTTTAATAGTAATAGTACAATAGATTGTTGTACATTTCTGGCTTTGTGTAGTAAGAGAGGATATGACCATATTTGACTTTGGAGAATATCCCTGGATGACATGATCGCCCCGAGAACTTGGAAAATTGCCTACTAAATTTTTTTATACAGCATTAAGGTTATTATAAAACTATGCAACAAACAGATGATTGTACCATGGAGAGAAGTAAGAAAGAAATGTGTGGTTTGCTGGTCACACCAAAATGACTGTTGAAATTTCTGTTCAGAACAAGACTCATTGTGATGAGAATTATGCAATAGCCACACGCTTCTCACATAGAACCCAGTGTTGGAATTTGGAATATAAAGTTTGGCTACTCATTGTAGACATTATTAAAATGTTACAATTTATTTTTTGCTTCATTTCAATAAATATTGCTACCAAAAACATCTAAACCTCTTTTGATCATGTAACAAATTCTCTTTCATTTCCTAAACTAATTATCTAACCAGAAATGCTTTTACAAACTCTAAATCCCCTTATATAAAAGCATATAGTATATGTAAAAAAATTTCCAAAGTGAATATAATGGGGGAATGGAGCTTTTTCAGAGTTCTTGAAATTAATAGGGAAAAATACAAGGTGAGTCCGTTATTTTGTTATGAATTTTTCGCCACCAAATCTCTACGCTCTAGTAAAACCAATACCTTATGATCTGTATTCACCATTACATTAAATATCTTTATATTTGCCAGTTTTGCTTCATTCAGTACGTAGTGCAATCCACCACACTTTTCCTTGTAGCCATCACTGAGATATCCGTCTGTAACCACAATCATGAACTTGTTTCCTTTCCTATAGCTTCCACTATTCAAGCTAGAAAGAACAACACATAAAGTAAATTGTGACATATAAAACCCATACAAAGCACAAATTATCTTTTCATCAAGACGACGTGTAAACAAGTTTCCTTTCTGATTAGTAGTGAATGTCTGTAATCTAATCTGGTGGTCTAGATGTTTATAACCTGATGCTTATGCATACACAAATATATGGAGAGCAATGGTCCATTCGTAATCATTTTCAGCAGAAGCTTTGCAGAGGCTGGCCATATCCATAGGAAATAGCTGTATACATTTAGTAAAAGTCTGACATATGAAGAAATGCAGGCCACATTTTTATTATCCTGCACTCCAGAATATACACATAAAAGCCAGAGTCTGGGACACAGCCCGTTCCTTTCTAGGTATGCCTGACATTGTGGTGGCTTAATATTTTTAACTTGGTGTTCCATTGTTATTGCAAAATATATCATTACCCTAATATGTTGATTTAGCACTATTTAAATGAGAATTAAATTAGGGACCAACAGCCTGCAGATACCATTCTGCTTTGCTTAGGGATAGCATAGACAAATATGCAAACATATTTTCACAGACAATACACAGATATAAATTATAAAACTACAGACACTAGTTTGGGATACAAATAATGTTTTACCTATTTTTTTTATGGAGGAAATAGAAAAAAATCCTGCAATCCTGCTGTTGTTTTTTGCTGTGTTAAATTTTACCCCATTCAAATGCTAAAGAAAAAAGAATGATTTACATCAAATTGATGAAAAAACCCTGTAAGTAACCTTAGAAGTTTCTATAATGGTCTCCTATATCGTAGTGTGCTACTATATGTTTATTATTATTTAAAAATATAATCTTCTATTGCTTCTGCTTAAGTTTCATCCAATTGCTCCAGTGCATCTAAAAATAAGAATAAGCAACTTTGCAAATAGTCATAGTTCAAAATCTCATAATATTGTTTCTCCGTATATACAGACTTAGAAATGTCTGAAGTCTGTTCTTCCAGTCATGGTCCCTTCCATAAATTCCCTACTTCCAGTAAGATAGAGACTTCTAGAATTATATATGAGCCTTAGACACAGATTTAGAATATTTACTGGTATATTAAAAAATTATTTAAAAAGTTAGCTTATGTTTTATCCAAGAAGAATAAGAAAAAAAATATTGATTCCAAACCTATACATCCTCTTTAAAGTAGTTCTCTGAGAATAGAAAAAATAGCTACATAAAAATATTATTTTATATAAATTCCCAAATACCTTTAATTAGCAAATCACACTTATTTTGCCTAGGGAGCTAATTATTATAGTACATGAATATATCAGCCGTTTCATTATACTGACATAATCCAGGTGCCTGTGAGTGTTGTCCCTCTTTCCTTAATGTGTAGGAATATGACCTATCACGAATATCATTTGATATTTTAATTTAATACTAGAGATATTAGGGGTGCTAAGGTAAGAAGAGACTGCTCACATTGCTGTCCACCATGTTTTTCTGGTCCAATACTGGAGATACCAGTGGTGTTGATGTAAGAGGAGGCTGCTCACATTGCTTGTCCAACATGGTCTTTCTGATCCAATACTGAAGATAGCATTGGTGCTGAGATAAGAAGAAGCCGCTCATACTGCTGTCCACCATGGTTATCTGATCTAATACTGACAATACCAGGTATGATGAGGTAAAAAGATGCTGTTCACACTGCTATGCACCATGTCTTTCAGATCTAATACTAGAGATACCAGCAGTAGTGATGAGCGAGCATGCTCGCTACTGCTCGGTGCTCGCCGAGTATTTCTGGGGTTCCTCCCTGCATGTTTGGCGCTCTTTACAGAGCCAATGAACATGCAGGGATTGCCTGCTACTCACTGTAATGCCGTAGCCATTTTGGTTGTGGCATTACAGTGATTGGCTGGCCGCACAGCGTCATCAGGTCTATATCAGACCTGGTGCCACCACTGTCACATACAGTCCGGAATCAGACAGTGTAGGGAGAGGTGCTGCTGAGCTAGGGAGAGATCTGCATGTTTCTAGGTATTGTAGTTACCAGACTATATTAGAGACACATATCTATCTTGACAAACAGTCTTTCTGAGGACTAATCCATCTGCACAGATATCAGATAGGCAGTGTATATAGGCAGGCAGGGTATATAGCAGAATGCAGTGCACAGAGCACAAGAGGCTCCATTCCAGTTTTGTCTGCTGCTGCTGTTAGATATTTCTAGAAATAGGCCCAGGTCTCAGGGGCCAGGAATAATTTTTTTTGGATCTTAATCCTCATTATTTGCTTAAAAAGCAATCCAGAGATGTTCTGCGCCATTTGCTTGTTGGCACTGCAGAATACAGCCAGGTCCTTTCAATATTACAGCGCTAAAAATCCAGCTATTTAAAACTGTGGTTTGTCCATCACACAGATCACATATAATTGCGCTGAAAATACTGCCACTTCTGGCAACCATTAAAAATTTGCTTCAGTGTGTCAGTGAAGCAATTGACACCAGTTTGCTGTTCAAAATAGTTACCTACAGGCCAGCTATTTAAAACTGCGTTTTCTCCAGCACACGGATCACATATACGTTTTCAGAAAATACTGCCATTTCTGACTTCCATTAATTTTTTTTTTCAGTGTGTAAGTGAAGCAATTGATACCAGTTTGCTGTTCAAAATAGTTACATACAGGCCAGGTATTTAAAATTGTGGTTTGTCCGTCACATGGATCACATATACGTTTTCAGAAAATACTGCCATTTCTGACCTCCACTAAAAATTTGTTTCAGTGTGTCAGTGAAGCAATTGACACCAGTTTGCTGTTCAAAATAGTTACCTACAGGCCAGCTATTTAAAAATGTGTTTTCTCCAGCACACGGATCACATACACGTTTTCAGAAAATGCTGCCGTTTCTGGCCTCCATTAAAAATTTTTTCAGTGTGTCAGTGAAGCAATTGACACAAGTTTGCTGTTCAAAATAGTTACCTACAGGCCAGGTATTTAAAACTGTGGTTTGTCAGCCACATGGATCACATATACGTTTTCAGAAAATATTGCCATTTCTGACCTCCATTACATTTTTTTTCAGTGTGTCAGTGAAGCAATTGACACCAGTTTGCTGTTCAAAATAGTTACCTACAGGCCAGGTATTTAAAACGGTGTTTTCTCCGTCACACGGATCACATATACGTTTTCAGAAAATACTGCCATTTCTGGCCTCCATTAAAAAAAATTTTCAGTGTGTCAGTGAAGCAATTGATACCAGTTTGCTGTTCAAAACAGTTACTGTACCTACAGGCCAGCTATTTAAAACTGTGCTTTCTCTGTCACACGGATCACATATATGTTTTCAAAAAATACTGCCATTTCTGGCCTCCATTAAATTTTTTTTCACTGTGTCAGTGAAGCAATTGACACCAGTTTGCTGTTAAAAATAGTTACCTACAGGCCAGGTATTTAAAACTGTGGTTTGTCTGTCACACGGATCACATATACGTTTTCAGAAAATACTGACAATTCTGACCTCCATTAAAAATTTGTTTCAGTGTGTCAGTGAAGCAATTGACACCAGTTTGATGTTCAAAATAGTTACCTACAGGCCAGGTATTTAAAACTGGTTTCTCCATCACACGAACCACATATAAGTTCGATCCAAATTCAGCCATTTGTAGTGAGTGTGGAAGATATTGTTCTCCATTTAAAATGGGCAAAGCAACTGGCAAGGGACGGGGAACTGGACTAGATGGTGATGGTGCATGCAGAGACCGAGGCCGTGGGAAAGCTGAAATTGTGCCACAACAAACACCCACATCTTCTCGCTCGACCTTCCTGTCCCAATTAATAGGGGACCGCAGAACACCACTATTGAAGACAGAGCAATGTGAAAAGGTTATTGGTTGGATAGCAGAAAATGCTTCCAGTCACTTAGCCACCACCACCACCACTTTGTCTTCCATACGGTCAAATCTCAGTAGCTGTGAGTCTGGACCGCATATTCCTCACCCTGAACCTCCTTCCTCCCACCGTGCCAAGTGCCCGGAGACAACTGATCCCACACTTGGACACTCCGAAGAGCTGTTTACTTTTCCATTTATAGATTCGGGCCTCTCGCCCGGTCCACTTGAAACGGGGCAAGAGGAGATCGCATGTAGCGATACCCAAATATTTGAGCAGCCACAGTCACACGAAAGTGACGGTGGGAAAGTGTGACAAGAGGTGGACGATGATGAGACACAATTGCCAGAAAGTCAGGAAGAGGACCAGAGTGTGGAAGTGGAAGACGAGGTGATGGATGATATAGTAACTGACCCAATCTGGCAGGAGGACATGCAAAGCTAGGAGAGCAGCACACAGGGGGAGAGAGGCAGAGCACCCCAACAGGTAGGAAGAAGCAGTGTAGTGGCCACAGAAAGAAGGCAGGCAACCGTTCCTCGTAACACCAACACGAAGGAAGTTGCCAGTACAACTGTTAGGTCTTCACGAGTCTGGTTATTTTTTAAAGACTCTGCCGATAACTCCAAAAAGGACATTTGCACCACCTGCCAGGCCAGCATCAGCAGGGGTGGCAAAACAACCAGCCTGACCACCACCAGCATGATCTGGCACATGGCAGCAAAGCACCTGTCTTTGTGGGCCGAACCCCAGGGTCCAGGAACAGTATCTGCGGGTGGCAACACTGCTTCTTCCACTGTTGTGCATGCAAGCCAATCCCCTGTCCATGGTGCATGCGGAGATGCCTCCTGTCCTGCAACGGTCATTGCACACTTGCAAGTAGCAGCATCAGGAAGCATGTCCCTGTCTTTGTACCAGCGCAGCGTTCAGTTGTCCATACCCCAGTCCTTGGAACGCAAGCGCAAATACGCAGCCAATGCCCCACAGGCCACACTACTAAATTCCCACATTTTGTGACTGCTTGCACTAGAAATGTTGCCTTTTAGGCTCGTGGAGATGGAAGCATTCCGCAACCTGATGGCAGCGGCCGTTCCTCGGTATTCGGTCCCCAGCCGCCACTATTTCTTCCGGTGTGCCGTCCCCGCATTACACAAGCACGTGTCCCAAAACATTAGCCGTGCCCTCAACAATGCAGTTACCGGGAAAGTCCACTTAACAATGGACACGTGGATAAGTGCTTGTGGGCAGGGACGGTACATCTCACTAATGGCACACTGGGTTAATATAGTGGAAGCCGGGACCCAGTCGGACCTTGGGACAGAACACGTCCACCCGACACCAAGGATCGCAGGCCCTAGGTTAATCAGGGTTGCCCCACAGTCTACAGCTCCTGCACCTCATCCTCCTCAGCCTCCTCTTCCTCTTCAGCCTCCATCTCTGAAATGACCACATCAGTCACAAGCTGGAAGCAGTGCAGCACTGCCTCAGCCAAGCGGCAACAAGCTGTGTTGAAGCTAATATGCTTAGGTGACAAACCTCACAATGCTGAAGAGTTATGGACAGCTCTAAAAGAGCAGGCAGATCTGTGGCTCACACCGCTGAACCTACAGTCAGGAATGGTCCTGTGTGATAATGGCCGGAACCTGGTGGGTGCTCTGAGGTGAGGCGAACTCACATACGTACCATGCCTGGCCCATGTGCTTAACTTCGTGGTTCAGCAATTTCTCAAATCCAACCCAGAGCTGCCAGATCTGCTTGTCAAAGTACGCCACCTGTGTGCCCATTTTATAAAGTCAGTTACAGCTTCCGCTGCACTTGCTGTGCTTCAGCAGCATTTGCAGCTTCCGGCTCACAGACTGGTGTGTGATGCTCCCACACGTTGGAACTCTACACTGCAGATGTTGGGAAGGATTTGTGAGTAGAGATGAGCGTTGTTCTACTCGAACTGTTCGCCAATCTCAAATTCGAGCTGTTTTGGGCGGTGTTCGAGCCGTTCGGCGAGCACGAACAATTTGAGAAAAATTCGGCTGTTCGAGGTTATGTTCGATAACTGTTTGTGCACCAAAATCATAACTGGATTTTTTCTCAGTAATGATGAAAATTAATGTTAATACGCAGTTTGAGTGTACAGCGGGGTGGGGGGAGGGGCAGGGGATGGATCTCTGCAGGAACAATGAAGATCTCCATTTTTTTTTCTCTTTCCCGCATTTACAGTGGGGAGGTGCAATCTGTCAGCCTATCAGCAGCGCACACACGGAGCGAAGTGCTTTTTTTCACACAAGCAAGGGCATGTGTCATTGGCAGTGTATGTCACATGTCCTTGCCCTATAAGACCAAGCCATTTTCCCCGTCGCCACCATTTTCTCACTGCTGCAGCTGCGTGTTAGACGGCACCGCTGTTGCTGTGTGCGCTATACCTTGTTAATTTCAAGCCAATTTTCGCACAAATATACAGATAGCTTGGGAGTAGGGAATAGTTGTGATTGCAGTCCTTTTAAGGACTAGGTTACAGCATTTCCTATGACTTTTATCAGGCAGGTCTGTGCTCTTAAATAGATAGGTTGTGGGAGTAAAGACTAATTGTAATTGGAGTCCTTTTCAGGACTAGGTTACATCAGTTCCTATCAGTTTTTGCCAGGCAGGTCTGTGCCAGTGCTGTGCAAGTTTTTTTCACAGCATTTGGCTGAATCTAGCAAAGCTAATCCTTTTTGGCCTATTGCAGAGTGTGTTAGTCAGTGGAGTAGCCTATCTGTGTTGCAAGATATACCACCTGTGTATAGAATACCAATTTTTTTACTGCACCTAGTGAAGTAAAATCTTTTGGGCATAGCATCATTCTATTAGTCCATCTATACTGACCTCCATCAGGTTGCAAACTGAATCTAATTTTTTTCTGCATCTAGCTCTGAAAAAATATTGGGCTTCTAGCTGTGTGTGGGTCTTGTTCTATTAATCCATCTATACTGACCTCCATCAGGTTGCAAACTGAATATAATTTTTTTCTGCATCTAGCTCTGAAAAAATATTGGGCTTCTAGCTGTGTGTGGGTCTTGTTCTATTAATCCATCTATACTGACCTCCATCAGGTTGCAAACTGAATATAATTTTTTTCTGCATCTACCTCTGAAAAAATATTGGGCTTCTAGCTGTGTGTGGGTCTTGTTCTATTAATCCATCTATACTGACCTCCATCAGGTTGCAAACTGAATATAATTTTTTTCTGCATCTAGCTCTGAAAAAATATTTGGCCTTCTAGCAGTGTGTGGGACTTGTTCTATTAGTCCACCTATACTGACCTCCATCAGGTTGCAAACTGAATATATTTTTTTCTGCATCTACCTCTGAAAAAATATTGGGCTTCTAGCTGTGTGTGGGTCTTGTTCTATTAATCCATCTATACTGACCTCCATCAGGTTGCAAACTGAATATAATTTTTTTCTGCATCTAGCTCTGAAAAAATATTGGGCTTCTAGCTGTGTGTGAGTCTTGTTCTATTAATCCATCTATACTGACCTCCATCAGGTTGCAAACTGAATATAATTTTTTTCTGCATCTACCTCTGAAAAAATATTGGGCTTCTAGCTGTGTGTGGGTCTTGTTCTATTAATCCATCTATACTGACCTCCATCAGGTTGCAAACTGAATATAATTTTTTTCTGCATCTAGCTCTGAAAAAATATTGGGCTTCTAGCTGTGTGTGGGTCTTGTTCTATTAATCCATCTATACTGACCTCCATCAGGTTGCAAACTGAATATAATTTTTTTCTGCATCTAGCTCTGAAAAAATATTTGGCCTTCTAGCAGTGTGTGGGACTTGTTCTATTAGTCCACCTATACTGACCTCCATCAGGTTGCAAACTGAATATATTTTTTTCTGCATCTACCTCTGAAAAAATATTGGGCTTCTAGCTGTGTGTGGGACTTGTTCTATTAATCCATCTATACTGACCTCCATCAGGTTGCAAACTGAATATAATTTTTTTCTGCATCTAGCTCTGAAAAAATATTTGGCCTTCTAGCAGTGTGTGGGACTTGTTCTATTAGTCCACCTATACTGACCTCCATCAGGTTGCAAACTGAATATATTTTTTTCTGCATCTACCTCTGAAAAAATATTGGGCTTCTAGCTGTGTGTGGGACTTGTTGTATTAGTCCATCTATACTGACCTCCATCAGGTTGCAAACTGAATATATTTTTTTCTGCATCTACCTCTGAAAAAATATTGGGCTTCTAGCTGTGTGTGGGTCTTGTTCTATTAATCCATCTATACAGACCTCCATCAGGTTGCAAACTGAATATAATTTTTTTCTGCATCTAGCTCTGAAAAAATATTTGGCCTTCTAGTAGTGTGTGGGACTTTCTCTGTTAGTCCATCTATACTGACCTCCATCAGGTTGCAAACTGAATATATTTTTTTCTGCATCTACCTCTGAAAAAATATTGGGCTTCTAGCTGTGTGTGGGTCTTGTTCTATTAATCCATCTATACTGACGTCCATCAGGTTGCAAACTGAATATAATTTTTTTCTGCATCTAGCTCTGAAAAAATATTTGGCCTTCTAGTAGTGTGTCGGACTTTCTCTATTAGTCCATCTATACTGACCTCCATCAGGTTGCAAATTAAAAATAATTTTTATCTGCATCTACAGTACCTCTGAAAAAATATTTGGGCTTCTAGCTGTGTGTGGGACTTGTTGTATTAGTCCATCTATACTGACCTCCATCAGGTTGCAAACTGAATATATTTTTTTCTGCATCTACCTCTGAAAAAATATTTGGGCTTCTAGCTGTGTGTGGGACTTGTTGTATTAGTCCATCTATACTGACCTCCATCAGGTTGCAAACTGAATATATTTTTTTCTGCATCTACCTCTGAAAAAATATTGGGCTTCTAGCTGTGTGTGGGTCTTGTTCTATTAATCCATCTATACTGACCTCCATCAGGTTGCAAACTGAATATAATTTTTTTCTGCATCTAGCTCTGAAAAAATATTTGGCCTTCTAGTAGTTTGTCGGACTTTCTCTATTAGTCCATCTATACTGACCTCCATCAGGTTGCAAATTAAAAATAATTTTTATCTGCATCTACAGTACCTCTGAAAAAATATTTGGCCTTCTAGTAGTGTGTCGGACTTTCTCTATTAGTCCATCTATACTGACCTCCATCAGGTTGCAAATTAAAAATTATTTTTATCTGCATCTACAGTACCTCTGAAAAAATATTTGGGCTTCTAGCTGTGTGTGGGACTTGTTGTATTAGTCCATCTATACTGACCTCCATCAGGTTGCAAACTGAATATATTTTTTTCTGCATCTACCTCTGAAAAAATATTGGGCTTCTAGCTGTGTGTGGGACTTGTTGTATTAGTCCATCTATACTGACCTCCATCAGGTTGCAAACTGAATATATTTTTTTCTGCATCTACCTCTGAAAAAATATTGGGCTTCTAGCTGTGTGTGGGTCTTGTTCTATTAATCCATCTATACAGACCTCCATCAGGTTGCAAACAGAATATAATTTTTTTCTGCATCTAGCTCTGAAAAAATATTTGGCCTTCTAGTAGTGTGTGGGACTTTCTCTGTTAGTCCATCTATACTGACCTCCATCAGGTTGCAAACTGAATATATTTTTTTCTGCATCTACCTCTGAAAAAGTATTGGGCTTCTAGCTGTGTGTGGGACTTGTTGTATTAGTCCATCTATACTGACCTCCATCAGGTTGCAAATTGAATATAATTTTTTTCTGCATCTAACCCAGCCAATAGTTTTGGCCTAATACCACAGTTTGGCCACTCAGCTCTGCTCGGTTACCATCCATTGTTTTTCTGTGCAAACAACTCCAGAGTTGTGAATTAGTTAACCACCAAAATGAGTGGAAAAAGGCCTGCTGCTGGTGGAAAGGGGAATAGGCATGTTGGGAAGGGGAAAAAAGGTTGTGTCCGTGGGGTAGGTGTTAAAGCAACAGTAACATCTGCAGAAGAAAGACCATCTTCCAGCCAAACTAAAATGTCTACTTCTTTTAGCAGACAATGTGATAAGATCCCTTTCTTACGGCCACGCCAATCGCTACAAATTCCAGATGAGGCACAAAAACAGCAGGTGCTTCAATGGATATCAAGTGCTCCTTTAAGTGGGCTCTCCTCCACATCAACTTCAACATCACAAATACTCCAGTCCTCAAAGGTGTCACCCAAATCGCACTTGCTTCCTCACAGCTCCCAAGTCTCCAGCTGCCCGTCTGAGTGTGAGGTAGAACAGATGGTTGAGTCTGCAGAGCTGTTTACTCATACTATAGCCTGGGAATCAGAGGTCGACTCCAGCGCTTCTGTGAATCCAGACGAGGAAATGATCTGCACTGATGCCCAGAATCTTTATGAGTCGGATCCAGGACCAGACGCAGAAGGTTCTGACCATAATGTAGACCCTCATTCCCAAACTGTAACTCCTGTTGGTGGAGACAATGAGGAAGACGATGATAAGACTCAAATACCTGATTGGAGCGACAACTTTAGTTTTTTGTCAGGGCAGGAACAGGTTGGCTCTGAGGACGACGGGTGTGATAACACAAAGGGTGATGATGATGAGGTTGGAGATCCCACTTACTGTCAACCCACAGTCAGCCAAGAGATGAGGTCAGCAGAGGAGGTGGAGGAAGATGCTAGTGACGACGAGGTCAGGTTGCGCCTTCCTGGACAGAGACGTAGTACTGGAAGCACGTCAACAACTGCATCCTCAAACACAACTCTGCCTCTCACCACAAGTCGTGGTGGCTCTTCAGGTCGCATGGGTGCTAAGCCTTGCATAGCCTGGGTATTTTTTCAGATCGATAAAGATGACCCAACTCGTGTTATCTGTAACATTTGTCAGCAAAAGCTAAGTAGAGGCCAAAAAATACATAGTTTGAGCACTTCATGCATGAACCGGCACATGGACATGAAGCATAAGTTGCAGTGGGAAGCTCAGTGTGCTACAATGCGGCCTAGCCGGCCGGGCCAACCACCGTCTGCCATATCTTGTGCATCCGCGGCCTCTTCATCCTCTGTGACTGGGGGGACAGCAGTCACACCTGTTTTGGGGCGCAGACCTGCCACCTCTTTACCCGCAACAGCCAGCGTGATTGGCAGGTCATCATTTTCTTTGGAGGTGGGAACACCAGCTGGTGTTGAGCGCTGTCCGACATCGATAGCACCACCTTTGGATCAAGGCAACCTAACATGTCCGCCTGCATCTTCCTCACAGACCGGCAGTTTGCCGGGGACACCCTTATCAACCCCGTCTAAGCACAATAGCCAGCCCTCGGTCCCTCAGATGTGGACAAGTAAAAGACCATTTCCTCCTAGCCATGAGAAAGCTAAGAGGTTGAATTTCACCATCTGCAAGCTCTTGGCTACAGAAATGCTGCCTTTCCGCCTGGTGGACACAGAGGATTTTCGAGACCTTATGTCCGTCGCAGTGCCCCAGTACCAGATGCCCAGTCGGCACTACTTCTCAAAGAAAGGTGTGCCTGCGCTCCACCAGCATGTCGCACACAACATCACCGCTTCTTTGAGAAACTCTGTGTGTGACAGGGTGCATTTCACCACAGACACTTGGACGAGTAGGCATGGACAGGGGCGTTACATGTCGCTGACTGGGCACTGGGTAACTATGGTGACAGCAGGACAAGGGGCTGCTGTCCAAGTCTTGCCGTCCCCACGAGTTGTGCGTCAATCCTCTTTATGTCAAAGTTCCTCCACTGCTTCTGCCTCCTCAACCTCCTCTCGGTCTTCCACCTGCACCCAAAGCCTGTCTGGTCATGCCACAAGCTTTCTAACTGCGCAGAAGGGATCCTGCACACCTCCTTACTATGCTGGCAGTAGGGCTCAACGTCATCAGGCGGTTTTTACATTGAAATGTCTGGGAAATGTGAGTCACACAGCTGAGGAGTTGTGGTCAGCTCTGGAGAACCAATTTCATGAATGGTTGTCTCCACTGGACCTGAAACCAGGGAAGGTCGTGTGCGACAATGCTGCAAACCTGGGTGCGGCCCTTCGCCGGGGCAATGTCACACACGTGCCTTGTATGGCTCACGTGTTGAACCTGGTTGTCCAGCAATTTTTAGCCCACTATCCCAGACTAGATGGCCTTCTGCAGAGGGCACGGTCGCTGTGAGCTCACTTCCGCCGTTCGCATCCCGCAGCTCAGCGACTTACATCTCTACAGAAGTCGTTGGGCCTGCCACTTCACCGGCTAAAATGCGATGTGCCTACCCGGTGGAATTCAACTCTGCACATGTTGCAGCAACTGTGGCAGCACCGACAAGCCCTGGTGCAATACGTTCTGACGTATAGCCTGGGCCAACGAGATTCAGAGGTGGGGCAAATCACGCTGGAGGAGTGGTCTCAGATCAGGGACCTATGCACCCTTCTGAACAGTTTTGAAATGGCGACGAAGATGTTTAGTGCTGACGATGCCATTATCAGCATGACTATTCCGGTGATTTACATGCTGGAGCACATGTTAAACAGAATTCGGAGTCAGGTGGTGGCACAAGAGGAGGTGGAGGAAGTAGAGGAGGAGGAGTTGTATGCGGAAGGGCTAACATCTGCAAGGTCCAGATGGTCGGCAGAACCAAGGCGGCAGGCATGTGAGGGTGGGGGAGATGGTTTTACCAGGGCGCATGGTAGCAGCCAAACTAGTGAGGAAGGTGCAGGAGCCCAGGAAGAAGTGGAGGACGAACTGATGGAAGACTCATCAGATGAGGGAGACCTTGATCACATTTCTGTTGTGCGAGGTTGGGGGGAGAGGACAGAGGAAGGAAGCATGATTGTTACCTCGCCACCAACACAACAGGGACTTGGTGCTCCTGGATGCGCAACACACATGAGTGCCTTCTTGCTGCACTACCTGCAACATGACCCTCGAATTGTGAGAATTAGAAATAATCCTGACTACTGGGTTGCCACACTGTTAGATCCCCGGTACAAAAGTAAATTTGCAGAAATTATTCCTGCCATAGAAAGGGATGCACGCATGCAGGAGTATCAGCAGAGACTGTTGCAGAATCTTACATGTGCTTTTCCACAAAATACCAGTGGTGCACGTAGTGAATCTCACAGTTCCAACTTGCCAACCGTGGGACCGTCAAGTGTTCAGCACTCAAACCGTAACAGAACCACAGTATCTGCTGGTAACATCAATTTTGCGGAATCATTTCACCACTTTTTTAGCCCATCCTTTGCAAGGCCACAGGAGACAAGAAGTCTGACACATAGTCAACGCCTAGAGACGATGGTACAGGAGTATCTCCAAGTAAACATTGAAGCCACGACTGTGTCACTGGACCCTTGCTCTTTTTGGGCTTCCAATCTGGATAAATGGCCGGAGCTAGCCACTTACGCCTTGGAGATCTTGTCATGCCCCGCAGCCAGCGTTCTGTCTGAACGTGTGTTCAGCGCTGCTGGTGGTGTGCTGACAGATAAGCGCACGCGGCTCTCCACTGATAATGTAGACAGACTCACGTTCATAAAGATGAACAAATCATGGATCCCAAACGACTTTTCTACCCCTGTGTCATCCTGGGGAGAGTAAAAGCTTGATGATTGGTTAAAATCACCCTACCAACCGTTTTAAGCTTTCAAATTACTAATCATGTTTATCTGTATCTTGACTGGAAAATAATTTGGGCTTTGTAGCAGTGTGCAGCACTGATCCTATTAGGCCATCTATACTAAAGCTTCACCAGATTTAAAATTAAAAATAATTTTTAGCTGCATCTAGCCCGGAAAATAATTTTGGGGCTCCGAGATGCGCAAGACACATAAGTGCCTTCTTGCTGCACTACCTGCAGCATGACCCTCATATTGTCAGAATTCGAAGTAATCATGACTACTGGGTTGCCACACTCTTAGATCCCCCAAACTTTTCGATCAACCTTTTCATTTTAATAAAGACCAAAAAAATGGTCATTTTTGAAATTCTAAGCATTAGCAGGTTGTTAGAAACTGAAATCAAACAGTTTTCAACTCAAAACTTTATTCTAGGTGATGTTACATTTTCACATAGGACCCCTTGTTCGAAAGGAGCTTCTGAACTCTCTCGTCCATTGAATTTGTCAGGTTTTGGATGGTTTCTGCTTCAATTGTTTTGCATGAGGACAGAATACCCTCCCAGAGCTGTTGCTTAGATGTGAAAAGCCTCCCGCCATCATAGACACTCCTTTTAATGATGCTCCAAAGGTTCTGAATGGGGTAGAGGTCAGGGGAGCATGGGGATCACACCATAAGTTTGTCCCCTTTTATGCCCATATCAGCCAGAGATGCAGATGTTTTATGTGCAGCATGAGATGGTGCATTATCATGCAGAAAAATGATCTTGCTGTGAAATACACGGTTCTTCTTCTTGAACCATGGCAGGAAGTGCTGTTTGAGAAAATCCACATACACTATGGAGTTCATCTTTAGCGCCTTCAGGGATCCTAAAGGGGCCGACAATCTCTCTCCCCATGATTCCAGCCCAAAACATTACTCCACCTCCTCCTTGTTGGCGCTGTAGCCGTGTTTGCGTGGGGTGTCCATCAACCAGCCATCCTCCACTCCATCCATCTGGACCATCGAGCGCTGCACGGCACTCATCCGTGAACAAAACTGTTTTGAAATCAGTCTTCATGTAATGTTTGGCCCACTGGAGCCGTTTCTGCTTGTGTGAAGTGGATAGAGGAGGTCGACAGGATGGCATATGCACAGCTGCAAACCTCTGAAGGACCCTGCATCTTGTTGTTCGGGGGACGTTGGAGGCACAAGCAGCTTCAAAAACTTGTCTGCTGCTATGACAAGGCTTTTTTGCCGCTGCTCTTTCAACCTGACGTAATTGCCTGTAGGAAAGAGTCCTCAATTTGCCCTTATCAGCACGCACACGTGTGTACTGTGAATCAGCTACATACTTCTTGATTGCCAAGACACTTCATCCTGATCATCGCACAATGTTGATTGTAGTCATGCCTTGACCTAAACACTCCACAATTTGTTGCTTCTCAGCAGCCGACACATCCTTTTTCTTTCCCATTTTGGCAGAAAATGTAGGCTGCTTAATAATGTGAGAGAGCCTTCTTAAGTAGTCTTGCCTTTCATTGGACACACCTGCCAAACTAATTAGCACAGGTGTCTGCAATTGCTTACAGTGATATAAAGAGCCCTGACACACATCACCATCAATGAGTTTAACTGACAAACAAACAAATTCTTCCCTTATCACTCCTAAACACTTTTTGCATAATAATTTGGAACGCAGTGTACATGTGCTTTTCCACAAAACACCAGTGGTTCACGTAGTGAATCTTACAGTTCTAACTTGCCAACCGTGGTCTGTATGGAGTTGTTCAATAAAGGGCCCAAAATTAAGATATCATAGATGGGAGAGGTCTCTATGAATAGGAATTCCTAAGTATTTGATACCCTGTGAGGGACAGGCAAAGGGAAAGTTGGACTGGATGGAATCCTATATGGATTTGGGGAGGGAGACATCGAGGGCCTCAGACTTCGCTGCATTGATTTTAAAATTTGACCATGTAACAAAGTGATCTATTTCAGCCATAACAGCAGGGATGGATATATGTGATTGAGTGATATATACTAGGACATCATCAGCAAATAGAGAGCACTTGTACTCGGTGCCTCCCACCTCAATCCACCTAATATTGGGGTTATGGCGAATTGATGAGAGCAGGTGCTCCGTCACTAGGATGTATAAGAGAGGGGACAGAGGACATCCCTGCCTTGTCCCATTGGTGATTGTGAAAGGTGATGAAAATGTTCTGACGCACCCCCTGGGCCTTGGGACACCCGGAGCCGGACCCTTTTTGGTGGATGCTGGTGGTTGTAGTCTTCGTGGCGGCGACCCGGTTCCGTGGCTCAGGGCGGTCAAACCAGTGGCGGAACTATTTATGTGGTTTTGATGTTTAAATGTCCGACTACGCCACCCGTGGATTGCGGTCAGAGTGAACCGCCGCTACAGGGCAGACCGCTGAGGTTGGTGTTGTGGGTGCAGCAGAGCGTAGCATAACTCCCCACGGGAGGAGTATAGCCTCAGGGCAGTGTATGCGGAGGATGGGGGTGATGGTGCAGGGCAGCAGCAGTAACGACACGGAGTCAGTGATGCAGTCCAGGGCCTTTACTCACAGTTCTTATTATCCAGACCACGTCTGCAGGTAACGGCTGCCCACGTCGTACTGTGCTCACCAGGTGAGGGGCTCAGACAACTCCCAGATAACTTTGGAGCACTTCACAGGACCCCCTTTGTGTGTCCTTTGTCTGGCCTTTCTTACCAACACTTCTGTCCGGCTGCCTCGGGCCTCCTCTTGGTAAACTTGGCGCCAGTTTCCCTGACCCTATGTGGTGCCTTCCTAGCGGGTGTAGCGAGGGGCTGCGCCACATAAAATGTCAGAGCCTCCGGTTTCTAGCTGAGGGTCGTTTCCTGCCTCCACTAGTTCGGGGACCGGTCTCCCCCTTTGGCCTGACCCCTCCACGCAGGTGGATTCGGGCGTGCGGTGGCGACTCGCCCGTCCGCACCCCTGGGATCCCTTCATTCCTCGTTCCTGGAGCCTTCTCCGCTCCTCTTCCTTCCTTCTCCCTCTTCCAGGCCTGGGCCTCTGTTACTAGGCCCGCCTCCGGAGCAGAGCTCATGCAGAGCCCCTGCTCCCTGCCACTTCTGCTCAGACTTCTCTGCACTGAACTAAGATGGTGCCCACCTTTTATACTCCCTTCTCAATGCACCCAGGAACTGCTTCCTCCCTGCTCCTGCACTACAGGGTTCCCCTTCCTCAGTGTTCCCTCCCCCCACTCCAGCCAGGGACAGGGACTGTCGTGCCCATCTCAGGGGCATATTGGTCGCCCTGCCCCACGGCAATGTGGTGTAATGCATGCAGGTGTCGGGTCCTGATCCACACTCCATCCTTACCTGAGAGTGAGATATCACACCTCTGGGTGAGGTGCAATACGTCTGTAGTAACCGAGCCCTCAGGGTGCTACAGTTCCATTTATCTTCAGCCTAGGTGACGTATTGCGATACAGGGCCGTGATTTTGGCTATAAAAGGGTCCCCTAGACCCCTACCCCAAGCTTTTTAAGAGAATCATATATGGCGTGCCAGGAGACTCTATGGAATGCTTTCTCAGCATCCAACGAGAGTATCTAATTACAAATTTTTAACTGCATCTAGCCCAGGAAATACTTTGTGCCTAGTAGCAGTGTCTGCTTGTCAGCGGATTATCCCGGCTGTTAAGCAAGCTACACCACCTGTAGTTTAGACACTTAATTTTTTCAAAGGAAATGATTCGGGACCATGAGATACTTAGTGAAGAGCATCAGGAGGCACCCCAAGGCATAGGGGCTGGGACTGGCAGTAGGATGCCTTGCGGTGGACAGCCGAGCTCGATCCTTATAAAAGCTTTTTAACTGCAGCAGCTTTAGTGGACGCTACTGGAGCTGGAATTACGCGGCTGCTGGCATGAGACTTGCCCTCCAATAGATCCTTGTAAATGGATTTAAAGTGTATTCATTCAAATTAGAGAGACAATTTAAATTAAAAAGCTTAGAGCTGCATCCACCACAGGGGGGCTCGCTCGACCCAACAGCGGACAGGCACCAGTATTGGGAGAGGGGGGCTGGCCGTCAGGGTTCACCGCGGCTCTGGCACAAACCCGGCGACACGGAGGTGGCACGGGCAGGAGCGGACTGGCCGTGTCGGCTTCTCACTTTTTGGATTTTAGAAGGGCATGACATGCCTATATCTGTGTCTCCCCCTCCTTTTACTCCTCCACCTCTTTTATTTTCGCATGACTATATGTACTTGTCACTTTTCCATGTGTTAGTTATGTCTTCTGAGCAGTTTGTCAGCTTTTGGACACCTTTGAAGGTGTTTTCTATATGTTTCTATGTGTTTTTGTTTGCCTGCCATTGGTTTTAACGGTGTTCGAAGGTGTTCGACGAACAGTTCGACGAACAGTTCGGCGAACACACGGGTGTTCGACGAACCGAACCGAACTCGAACACTACGGGGGTGGCTCAACACTATTTGTGAGCAGAAGAGGGCAGTTGTTGAGTACCAGCATCAACAAGGCCGTCTGTATTCAGCTCAGACTCCACACATAAGACCTCAGGAGTGGACATGGATGTCAGACAAATGTACCATCCTCCAAAACTTTGAAGACTCCATCAAGATGGTGAGCGGTGCTGACGTCATAATTAGCGTTACCAGCCCACTTCTCTGTCTTCTGAAACGCTCTCTGCTCACGATCAAAGAGGATGCATTGCAGGCAGAGCACGATGAGGTGGAGCAAGGAGCCATACAGGGTGATTTCTCACAGCCCAGCTTCATCTCATCCCAACGTGGATTGGGTGACAATGAAAAGGAGGAGGAGGAAGAAGAGGAGCTAGTTTCATGCGCTATAGACAGTACTACCTGCACAACTGTCATACCGTCTGTTCAGCGTGGATGGCCTGAGGACAGAGAGTAGGAGGAGAGCATGGTCACTCGTCCTCTTTGTGAGGACACGGAAGTCTTGCCTGTTAGCAGTCTGGTACGCATGTCTGAGTTTATGTTTCGCTGCCTTTCCCATGACCCTCACTGTTTCAAAATTTTGGGTGACAGTCATTACTGGTTGGTGACACTTCTAGATCCATGCTACAAGGAGAACTTTATGCAGTACCTCTTATTCCTGAAACGGACAGGTCTACAAAAATGGGGCAGTACCAGAAGGCCCTTGTTGCGAAAGTATTAAAAAAAATTCCCATCTGAAAACGCTGGCGGCAGAGGTCATAGTTCGTTGGACAACCAAGGACTACAGGTGAGAGAGACACAACTCCAATCCAGCAGAGGCAGAGGAACACAGTCAAAATTCTGGAAGAATTTTCTCAGCCACTCCCATCGTACAAGCCCTGAGGCGCGGGTACTCTCACAAGGAGTGCAAAGTTTGGCAAGATGCTGAGGGAGTACCTTGCCGACCGTACCAACATCCTCCGTAATTTCTCTGTGCCTTATAATTATTGGTATCCAATGTGGATACGTGGAATGAACTGGCTCTCTTTGCCTTGGAGGTCCTGGCCTGACCTGCCGCCAGCGTTTTATCAGAGCGGGTTTTTAGTGCCGCTGGTGGAATTATAACTGATAAGTGCATCCGCCCGTCAACTGAAAATGCTGACAGGCTGACTCTTATAAAAATGAACAAGGGCTGGATTGGGCCAGACTTCTCAACACCACCGAATGATAGCAGCATAACATAAACTCAAATCCAGTGTCTTGTTTGGGGAGGTGTATTCCCATGCACCTTTTCACACCCACACATGGGTATACGCTTCCTGATTTTGGCTATTTGCTCTTGTCCTCCTCCTTCTCCTCATCCTCATCCTCCACCACCATATCACCAGGGTGACCATGGTAGGTGATGCAACACCCACATAATTTTTTTAAAGGGTGGTTATGATGCCCGTAAAAATTTTTTTTTATACAGTATGTTCATGTATATCCCCCAGGGGTAAATGTTTGACAGCCCATTCACTTAGTTCATTGGCATTACAATGATAGGAGACCCGCTCCTTTCTAATGGGAACATTTTTTTTTGAGGCCCTCTAAGTCTCTTCCAAGGGGCATTGGAGTGCCTCCCAATTTTTGGCAGCCCACGCATTCACTGCATAGACCAACACTATGGGAGACCCTCTCCTTTCTAATGGGAATTTGTTGTTACTGTGTCCCTGCTCTATGTGTCTTTAAATTCTTAGTGGGATTTTTCCTAAATTTGGTCAGCCGTTGGACTCACTGCATACCCTATAACTGTATAGCAGACTCTCTCCTTTCTAATGGGAATTTGTAGTTACTGTGACCCTGCTCTATGTGTCTTTAAATTCTTAGTGGGGTTTTTCCTAAATTTGGTAAGCCATTGGACTCACTGCATACCCTATAACTGTATAGCACACCCGCTCCTTTCTAATGGGAACATGTTGTACTCGCTACTGTGGCCCTGCTCTATCTGTCTTTAAATTCTTAGTGGGGTTTTTCCCAAATTTTGGCAGCCCTTGCAGTCACAGCATGGGCATGACCCGCTACTTTATAATGGGAACATCTTTTTTACTGAGACCCTCCTCTATGTCTCTTCAAAAGGGTATTGGGTTGCGTCCAAATTTTTGGCAGCCCTTGCAGTCACTGAATACGCAATAACAGTATAGGAGACCCACTCTTTAATAATGGGAACAACAAAGCATAACCGGCTGATGGCTCTCTAACAATAGTGACGGCCGACTGCTGGCCTTTTAATAATAGTAAAGGCCGCCTGATGGCCCTATAAAAATAGGCTTTGTGACTTTCAGGGTCCCTCCATCATAAATTAAACAGGATGTGACTGATGATGTGTCACACACCACATTGCTCGAGTTTCCCATAGACTTATATTGGGCTTGTTGCTCGGGTCGAGCACCCGAGTATTCCAATTTACTTGACCCGAGCAACGAGTACCCGAGCATTTTAGCCCTCGCTCATCACTAACTAGCAGTGCTAAGGTAAGACAAAGCTGCTCACACTACAATCCACTCTATCTTTGTGTTGTAATACTGGAGATACCAGGAATGTTAAGATATGAAGTGGCTGCTCATACTGCTGTCCACCTTGTCTATCTGATCTAGTACTTGAGATACTTTGGGTTCTGAGGTAAGAAAATACTGTACACACTGCTGTCCAGCCTTTCTTTCTGATCTAACAATTGAGCTACCAGGAGTGCTCATGTAAGAAGAGGCTTAAATCTTATGGTAATAAGAGGCTGCTCATACTGCTGTCCACCCTGCCTTTATAATCTAACACTAGAGATACCAGGGGTATTGAGGTAAGAAAAGGCTGCTCACAATTCTGTCTACCCTGTTTGTTTTTCTGCTGTAATAACAGATGATACTAGGGCTGCTGAGGTAAGAAAAGGCTGCTCACACTGCTGTCCACCATGTCTTTCTAAATCTAATACTGATGATAGCAGGGGTTCTGAGGTAAGAAGATGCTGCTCACACTGCTGTCAACATTATCTTTCTAATGTAATATTGACAAAACCAGGAGTGCTGAGATAAGAAAAGGCTGCTCACACTGCTGTCCACCCTATATTTCTAATCTAATACTGACAATAACAGAGATGTTAAGATAAGAAGAGACTGCTCACACTGCTGTCCACCTTTTCTTTCTAATCTAATACTGGAGATACCAGGGGTGCTGAGTTAAGAAGATGCTGCTCACATTACTGTCCATCCTGTCTTTTTGATCTAATACTGTAGATACCAGGTGTACTAAGATAAGAAGAGACTGGTGTTAGAACCCTCCTGTTTGTTTTTTCCATCTTGTGTTTTGCGGTCACGTGACTATTTGCCTTTATATTCCAGCTCTGCCCTTTTGGCTGTACTGGACTTCAGTGTTTGACTGTTTCTCTAGCCAGGTGCTTCTGTGCCTTTCTCTGTCAGTTCGCTTGGTCCTTCTGGGACCTCTAGTACCTTTTTGTCAGTTTGTTTTTTTGTGTTCTGCAACAACTTCTCTGTTTAGGAGGTGTCCCATTTTTTGTCCCAGTCCTTAGTTTTTTTAGGGACCCCTTCCTTTATGCTATAGGTCTTCGTTCAGACTAGCCGAGGACTAAGGCGGGTCTGTTCGCTAGGAACAGGCAGCCCACTACATCGTAGGGATTCAGCTTAGTCTTACTGTAGGGACAGCTATCCCCTATCTTTCCTTAGTTCATGTTGCAGATCATAACAGTAAGTCCAGACAAAAAAAACTAAAAGGAAAGAAATTCGGGGATCAGTATGGTTTCCGTCCAGGATTTGGCTCAACGTCTGCAGGGATTGTTTCTGGAGGTGGCCGAGCTTCAGCAACACATGAGTAGCTGTTCTGGATCAAATTTTGTCGAACCCAATGTAGGATTGCCTGATGTTTTTTATGGTAAACAGTAAGATTTTTTTTCCTTTAAAAATGCTTGTTTGTTATATTTTTGTTTGAGACCAAGGTCCTCTGAGAATGAATTTGGTTTTATTATGTCACTTTGGCACAATGAACTAGAGGGGTGGGCCTTTTCTCTCCAATCTAATGATCTGTGTTTAAGGTCTGTTCAAGATTTTTTTTCTGCTATGAGGCTATTATATGACGATCCTGATCGAATCTCATCTGCTGAGGCAGAACTCAGGCATTTGAATCAGAGGTCAGGTTTATGTTGAAAATTATTGCACACACTTCAGGAGATGGGCCTCAGAAGTCAAATGGAATGATCCTGCGCTGAAATGTTTATTTCTTGCTGGTCTGAGTGAAAGGGTTAAGGATCTGCTAATTGCATTCCCTGCACCTGAGACTCTGCAGGATGCCATGCAATTAGCTGTTCTTGTGGACAGGAGGCTGAGGTTCAGGCTGAATGAGGTAAAGACTCCTGTAATGTCAGTTCCTAGTCCCCAGAAAATCTGCTCAGACTGCGGAGAACTGATGGAGGTTGGGTCTCAGGAAAGAGGCTGGAGGTTTGCCGAGGGATTGTGTCTTTATTGTGGTAAAGCTGACCATTTGATTAAGTATTATGAGCTTCGTTTAAGTAAAGAAAAAAAAAGGGGCAGATACACCCGTATAGCTTGTTTACGCTCTGCAGGAGTATTTCTTTCTGGGAGTACTACTTTGCAGGGAGATTTGATTGAATGTCATGTATTTGTGGATTGTGGTTCAACACTTAATGTGATTGATAAAGGGTTTTTGGAAAACCTTAAATTGAAATCCAAACCTTTGTCATCACCTATTTCTGTGATTGCTATTGATAACACTCCCTTGAAATGCATTACTCACAAGGTTGCTGCATTTCCCCTCACTATCAATGGAGTTCACCAAGAAATTTTGGACTTGGTTGTTTTAGATAATTTACCCTCTCCGGTTGTTCTAGGATTGCCTTGGTTAAAACTGCACAATCCTTTACTGGACTGGTCTACTAATGTGATTAAGTCTTGGAGTCCGAAGTGCTATGATAAATGTTGTAATTGTCGCATTGCGGCTGTGGAAAAAGGGGAATTACCGGTACATATTCAAGATTTTTGGAGGGTTTTTTCAGAGAAGGAGTCACAAGTTTTACCTCCTCATAGGGATTATGATTGCGCCATTGAGTTTGTTCCTGGAGCTACTCTTCCCAAGAGTCGCTTGTTTAATCTGACTTCCCTGAAAGAAAGGCCTTGGAGGAATACATACAGACTAGCCTGGCTGCTGGTCACATTAGACCTTCTAAGTTGCCTGTGGCAGTTGGATTTTTCTTTGTTAAAAAAAATGACGGGGGTTTACGTCCATGTCTGGATTTTTGTGAAATTGATAAGATTACCGTACGCAATTCCTACCCATTGCCGTTAATTCCTGACTTGTTTAACCAGCTAGTGGGGGCCAAGTGGTTCTCTAAAATTGATCTCCGGGGGGCATACAATTTGTTACGAGTGAAGGAGGGTGATGAATGGAAAACTGCTTTTAACACTCTGGTAGGTCATTTTGAGAATCTGGTGATGCCTTTTGGTCTTATCAATGCACCTGCATTTTTTCAGAACCTAATTAATGACATCCTGAGTCTAATGGACAGACTAAAAGAAAGAACCAGGATGTTGAACAGTTTTTGCATTGTTTTGTGGCGGACAATCAAGAGGTGTGGTCTGAGTTTCTGCCTCTCGTAGAATTTGCTCTTAACAATCATACATCCTCCTCTGCTGGGTGTTCTCCTTTTCTTTGTTGTACTGGGAGATATCCATCTTTTGGTTCGCTCTCCAAATTGGGGTAGGCGGTGTCGGAGGAGGAGAATTTTTCCGGTGATTTGGAGAGAGTTTGGATTTATGTACGTTGCAACCTTCAAGAGGCTAACAAGAAGTTCAAGAAGTATTTTGACAGGAAACGTAAGGAGGTTTTGTTTACTGTGGGTGACATGGTTTGGTTGTCCTTGAAGAACCTGCGGTTGAGGATTCCCTCTAAAAAACTGGGTTCTAAGTTTGTGGGTCCATTTAAAGTGCTTCAGGTTGTTAACCCGTCTGCTGTTAGGTTGAATGTCCCTACTTCCTGGAAAATTAATCCTGTGTTTCACATTTCCTTGTTGAAAAAGGCTGATGTATCTGATAGGGACGCCACTGTCACAGTTCCTCCTGTGGTGGAAGACGGCGAATATGAAATTTCTCGTATCTTGAATTCTAGATGGCATTGACGGAGATTACAGTATCTCGTCTCCTGGAATGGTTTCGGTCGTGAAGACAACTCCTGGGTAAGGACGGATGATGTCTGCTCCTAGGCTTGTTAAAGCTTTCCACAAGAGGTTTCCTGATAGGCCTGGGCCTGGAGGATCTGGAGGATCCTCATAAAAGAGGGGGTACTGTTAGAACCCTCCTGTTTGTTTTTCCCATCTTGTGTTTTGCGGTCACGTGACTATCTGCCTTTATATTCCAGCCCCGCCCTTTTGGCTGTGCTGGACATCAGTGTTTGACTGTTTCTCTAGCCAGGTGCTTCTGTGCCTTCCTCTGTTAGTTCGCTTGGTCCTTCTGGGACCTCTAGTACCTTTTTGTCAGTTTGTCTTTTTGTGTTCTGCAACAACTTCTCTGTTTAGGAGGTGTCCCATTTTTTGTCCCAGTCCTTAGTTCTTTTAGGGACCCCTTCCTTTATGCTATACGTCTTCGTTCAGACTAGCTGAGAACTAAGGCGAGTCTGTTCTCTAGGAACAGGCAGCCCGCTACATCATAGGGATTCAGCTTAGTCTTACTGTAGGGACAGCTTTCCCCTATCTTTCCTTAGTTCATGTTGCAGATCATAACAGCTGGTCTCACTGCTGTCCACACTGTCTTTCTGACATATTACTGGAGATACCAGATGTGCAGAGCTAAGAAAAATCTGCTCACACTACTGACCTCCATTTCTGTATGATCTAATACTGGAAATACCAGAGATACTGAGGTAAGAAGAGGCTGCTCACACTGCTGTCCACTCTACAGGTTATTTCCAGGTCTGATCAGCAGCCCAGCATTTAGAGAGATACCATGGACAACAGTGAGAGCATATTCCTCTAATCTCAAAAACTCTGATATCTCTAGTATTAGATAGGAAAGACAGAGTGCACAGTAATGTGATCAGCCTCTTCTTACCTCAGCACCCATGGTATCATCAGTATTACATCAGAAAAACAGGGTGGACAGCAGTGTGAGCAGCGCTTCTTATCTCAGCACTGCTGATATCTCCAGTATTACATCAGAAAGAAAAGGTAGAAACACTGTGCGCAGCCTCTTCTTACCTCTGTACTTGTGGTTTCTCTAGTATTAGATCAGAAAGACAAGGTGCACAGCAATGAGAGGGACCTCTTCTTACCTCAGCAACTCTGGTATTTCCAGTATTGGATCAGAAAGATTGGATGGATAGCAGTGAGATCACCCTTTTTTTCCTTCAACACCTCTAGTATTTCTGGTATTAGATAAGAATATCTACAGGAAGGCCATTTTACTGCACATACTGTGGGTACGGAAAGTATTCAGACCCCTTTACATTTTTCACTCTTTGTTTCATTGCAGCCATTTGGTAAATTCTAAAAAGTTCATTTTTTTTTCTCATGAAAGTACACTCGGCACCCCATCTTAACTGAAAAAAAACAAATGTAGAAATCTTTGCAAATTTATTAAAAAAGGAAAACTGAAATATCACATGGTCATAAGTATTCAGACCCTTTGCTCAGTATTGAGTAGAAGCACCCTTTTTAGCTAGTACAGCCATGAGTCTTCTTGGTAATGATGCAACAAGTTTTTCACACCTGGATTTAGGGATCCTCTGCCATTCTTCCTTGCAGATCCTCTCCAGTTCCGTCAGGTTGGATGGTGAACGTTGGTGGACAGCCATTTTCAGGTCTGTCCAGACATGCTCAATTGGGTTTAGGTCAGGGGTCTGGCTGGGTCAGTCAAGAATGGCCACAGAGTTGTTATGAAGCCACTCCTCAGTTATTTTAGCTGTGTGCTTAGGGTCATTGTTTTGTTGGAAAGTGAACCTTCGGCCAAGTCTGAGGTCCAGAGCACTCTGGAAGAGGTTTTCATCCAGGATATCTCTGTATTTGGCTGCATTCATGTTTCCTTCAATTGCAACCAGTCGTTCTGTCCCTGCAGCTGAAAAACACCCCCATAGCATGATGCTGCCATCACCGTGTTTCACTGTTGGGATTGTATTGGGCAGGTGATGAGCAGTGCCTGTTTTTCTCCACACATACCACTTAGAATTATCACCAAAAAGTTCTATCTTCATCTCATCAGACCAGAGAATCTTATTTCTCATAGTCTGGGAGTCGTTCATGTGTTTTTGACCAAACTCTATGCGGGCTTTCATATCTTGCTTGTTTCATGTCTTGCACTGAGGAGAGGCTTTCGTCGGGCCACTCTGCCATAAAGGCCTGACTGGTGGAGGGCTGCAGTGATAGTTGACTTTGTGGAACTTTCTGCCATCTCCCTACTGCATCTCTGAAGCTCAGCCACAGTGATCTTGGGGTTCTTCTTTACCTCTCTCACCAAGGCTATTCTCCCTCGATTGCTCAGTTTGGCTGGATGGCCAGGTCTAGGAAGACGTCTGGTGGTCCCAAACTACTTCCATTTAAAGATTATGGAGGCCACTGTGCTCTTAGGAACCTTGAGTAATGCAGAAATTATTTTATAACCTTGGCCAGATCTGTGCCTTGCCACAATTCTATCTCTGAACTCCTTGGGCAGTTCCTTTGAGCTCATGATTCTCATTTGGTCAGACATGCACTGTGAGCTGTGAGGTCTTATATAGACAGGTGGGTGCCTTTTCAAATCAAGTCCTATCAGTTTAATTAAACACAGCTGGACTCCAATGAAGGAGTAGAACCAGCTCAAGGAGGATCACAAGGAAATGGACAGCATGTGACTTAAATATGAGTGCCTGAGCAAAGGGTCTGAATATTTATTACCATGTGATATTTCAGTTTTTCTTTTTTAATTAATTTGTAAAAAGTTCTACATTTATGTTTTTTTTCAGTCAAGATGGGGTGCAGAGTGTACTTTAATGAGAAAAAAAATTAACTTAGAAAATTACATAGAAAAGCTCGACTAGCTTGCATGCTACCTGATGATCTCCTGCTGATAAAACACTGTATGAAACTACAGCACACACCCTAATAAATGACACATTCCTAACATCAGGAACTCTGCCCCTACATTATGCTGCTTTTAGATTTAATAGCAAAAACCTGATGACAAATTCCATTTAAGTTCAGTGGTAAAAAAAACATTTAAAGGGAATCTGTCACCACATTTGACCTATCTAAACTATCAATATGGGCATACAGGTTATATACTGCTGAGGAGAGTGATCCCATATCAGATGCCTTGTTGTTGAGAAATCATCTTTTATCACTTTATGTAAATGACGTCTTCCAAGCTCTGGGGAGGACACTGCCTGGAAGATAACTTTGACCCCAGACTTTACTTTACTTTAGAAGTTGTCCACTACTTTGACATTGATGCCCTATCCACAGGATAGGGCATCAATGTATGATCGGCCGGGGTCCTGCATGTTATCGGTGCCGGTGGCGGCCACCGGCCGGAGGTCCTTATCTGCGCTGCTTGGCCGTCAAGTTGTAGTGGCCGCCGCTTGTAATTGCACATCCGAGTCCCTTTGAATGTCAAAGTAGTGGACAACTCCTCTAATGAAGTTGTCAAACTTTTATTAACATCAATTTGTATTACTTCTCATTTCCAATAACTTTACTACTACTACAAAATGTAAATGTAAAGAAAAGATAAAAATATCTCTTCTGTGGGATGTGCCCAACTGATACTGAAAATTCTGAAATATTAGTCACTCACCCAGTTAGAAGGTGGCTTGTACCAGCAGCAATGGCACAATCTGTGTAAGTGCCCTTTCCAAGGTATGTTACGTCTTCAATAGCTTTTTTCAGACCCGTCCTACCAGACTCCATACTGACCATTTCACTGATCAATTTCACTTCATCACTATAATGGAGCGCTCCAGAGTTCCACGTCAGACGCCTGTCACATCTCTGATAACTAAACAGTCACAAAGATAATTATTGACATGTATTTCATAGTCCACTACACAATGTTGTATAGTATTGATGTAAATTATATTAATCTGAAATTACCACTTACAAATTTTGTTTTTGACCAATTGTGAATTAAGAAAGCATGAGGATAAGCTGGCTAAACTTGCTTTTCTTATGGTTTTTGTCGGTAATTCTCTATGTATTAGCATGATTACAGATACTTTTTTATTTCCATCCTTTTGCTATTGACTTCATATACAACATAAAGCCATAGCCATAGACTTTATATGGAAGATCAATTTATCCATAGATTTAGTGCAGAACAGAAAAGGAGAGCCAAATAATTGTTTTGGAATATGAGCGGGTGCCATACAATTATCGTGTTATAGATTATCAAATGAGTCATATATGGAATGTAAAGTGGATTCATAGACATAAAATAAAACAAAGTGCAGCCATAGACATGGCATGAAACATAAGAAGGAGTCATAGACTAGGTATAAAATATAAAATTGTAGACTTGTTTTAGAATATTAAATGAGGCATAGACTCAGTATGGAATAAAAAGAAGAGGCATAGTCATGTTATGGAATATAAAGATGACCTATAGACTTGGTATTAAATGGTAAGTGAGCCATAGATTTGATAATTTAAAGAGGTTCATCAAATATTGAAATGAGTGACACTCTTGTTATAGCATTTAAAGAGGAGGCGAAGAATTATTTTGGATATAAAGGGGAGGCGTAGACTTGTTAAGGAATATCAAATGAGCTATAAACTTGGCATGGAATATAAAGCAGAGACTTAATGGTTCCCTCCCCATTCCGTTTAGATTGTAAGCTCAAGTGGACAGGGTCTTTTCTCTCATTGTACAATTCTAGCACTTACTTATCCATGGTGAGTTATTGTTTTTACACCTTATTATGTATAGTTTATTGATTGTCTTGGTTGTCATATACTGTAAACCCTGTTTTGTACATACTGTACAACCACCTGGGAATAAAGGACACTAAAAAATAAGTAATAAAAATATGCATAAACTTGGTATAGAAGTTACCAAAGAAGTCATATACTTGATATAGAGAGCAATTCAAAACAAAACAATACAAAATAGAAACAGTACAGTAACTATATGGTAAAGCTCTACCACTCCATACATAGGGAGTGTTGCTCTTCCTCTTCATTCCTTTAAAGCAACACTCCAACGTTTTTTTTATTTCAGCGCTGGAATGGTGCAACTAATGTAAGTTCCCTGATCCTAGTATTATACTTACCAGCCTTAGTCTTCATCTATATCAGCGCTGCTTCAGTCCCAATCTGCCATCTTGTGACCACCACTTCTGATTGACTTGAAGTCAGAGGAAATGGTCATAAGCTCTCAGTGTAAGTCTATAAGAACCTTGTCCTGGCTCTCATCGACTTACATTGATTTGTGACTTCCAGCAAACACTGGAGCGATCCGGTTGGTTACAACCTGTATAAGGTGACCAGAGCAAAGCCAATAAAAGGTAAAGTCTGTAAGCAGGGAACTTAAATTAGTTGCACCACTCCAGCTCTGCAATAAAAAAAAACACTGGAGTGGTGCTTTAATAAAGCATAGTATCAAAAACAAAGACCGGAAGTGATACAATCAATAAAATCATGGTTTAAATGGAAAGATAGTCCTCCAACAGACAAGAGAGTAACAAATAAAAGGTTAGTGAAACCATATTTATGTAGTTAAGAAAGAAAAATCATAGAAAAGAAGATGGGGCAGGTGTAAGAGAATTCACCATAGGATGTCCATGATAGACTACCTGTGGTCAGGAATAGATATATTTTATAAACGGATTCCAGACATTTTTTCCAATTTAGCTTGCTTATGTAATGCAAAGTAATTAGTTTCTTATTTACTATATAGAATTGGCAATAAAGTAATTTTTCAATTTAAGCAGCCAAAAAAGTTTTTCATCTTCATAGTGATATGTCGTGCCAGAAAAATGGAATAAAGCAGTTTTATTGAGCGCTAATAATTATTCTTCACAAAGGGCAGTTCATAAGAGAGTACACAGAATTAGTAATTCTTCAAAACGACTGTTAAGAAGAGTGCATACAGATTTTTTTTAACTGGTTCTCAAAGTGTGATGTTCATCATCATTGATTTGTGCTCCTCTTTTAGTTGCGTCAATAGTTCTTTAAAGTATTTTTCAAAAATATATATTCATTTGGGAACATGTTTGTAAATTTATCTCAACAAACATATTTGTTATAAAATCTTGAAAATTATTAAACTGTTAACCAGTCTGTGAAACTTATAAGAGTAACAAGTAACAAGTGTAAGGTTTAACAGAAATCTGTTCTCCTTACATTCATACCTGCTGTTCATTTCATTTACAAGGTCTATAGCAAATGTCTTAACATCTTCAACTAGTGATCCATATTCGGGAGCCCCAAAAGCAACACTTTCAGATGTGTCTAAAACGATGAAAACATCGGCTGGGCAGTCTGTAAAAGAAATGCCAGTCAATAAACACCTTTGAAAATGCCAGAGTAGCCATTATGTTATTGAGCATTTTATCAATGTCTACTTGGATAGAAAATACAATACTACCATGGGTGTTTTATACTGTATTGTAAAGAAGCTCAATGACAAACTCAATTGAATTTAATGTCTTTTTTTAACCATATTGGCTAAGTAACCAAAATGGCCAAGGCTATATCTCCCACAGATATCCCAATTATGCCTAGTTTTGAACTAATAGTGGAAAGGAAAGTATGTCATTATATAATAAGGCAGATTTAAGAACATAATAATAAAAATAAAAATACAGGTTCTATAAGACTACAATATTGATTCTAACGCCTTTCCCAATTATCATTAACCACATTAACCATACGATAGACAAATGTTAGATTGGTTCAGATCTGACGGCTGTGCACCCACTAAATGCTTTACTGAGCACTCCACTAATTGTTAAATTGTAAGCAGTGGAAAGAAATTTTATGGAGCAGTAGCTGATGAAAAGTTGGCCAAGGTTCTAACATGTAGTCTAATAGTCTATTTGATCAATAATCCAATTTAATATTTCTAATAAAATTACATGTGAATGTAACCTTTAATATATCATAACATTGTGAAGTTTGTAAAAAAAATCTGTTTTGTCCAAAGTGTAACTTTAATTTGCTTCACCTTTTTAAATTTCCCATAATGTTCTGAATCACGTCAATAAATTACATTTTCTTACCATGATAATTTCTTGATTCTGAATTTCTAAAGGCCAAAAGTATAAGAAACCAGGACAATAGACTGAAGTGTGAAGTCATTGTATTCTTCTGTTTTGCATGTTAAGCTTGAACTCCTACAAGGCAATCAATATAAGTTGACACACATATGCAGAAAAAAAAATCTAAGAATTTTTGTGACACACTGACATTTCTAATATAAAAGAAGCAATTTAAAACACTACAAAGTCTTAAAGTCAATTTGTCACCATGTTTATGCAGCCCCTCTGAGGGATACACCATTGTTAATCATAGGAACTGTATTTGCAGAAATCAATCATAAAATTTGAACAAAAGTATATTTATGAGAAGCAAATAATTCACCAGCTCAATTAAGCATTCTCTAAACTCCCCCCTAAAATATCTAATCTTACAAATCCAAATTAATCCAGAGACACGCAAAATAATAATTGAACCTTAATTGAAATTTAATGATAGACATGAGACAAAAATTTGAGTACCACAGTGGAAATGTGTAGCAGCTGCAGCTTTATGTGCCCTGGTTATGCATCCATGTAACAATTAGGTCATGTACTTGCATTTTATTTGTGAATCTATTCCCTGCCAGACTTAAAGGGGTTTTCACATGAACAAAAGTTCATTTTAATCAATAGATCTTAGAATAATAATAACTTTCACAATTAGATGTGTTTAAATAAAATGTCCCTGTGCTGAGATAATCTTATAAATGTGCCCCTGCTGTGTACTGTGTAATGTCTGTGTCTGACCATGCAGGAACATGGTCTGATCATACTTTACAAAAAAACAATATATGCCCCACCACGCATTTAATCCATCCTGCTGCTCATATCTTCTGGGCTCAGACCCACAATGCCATTACTCTCGGCAAGTACCGTATACATAAAGAGAAAGTGGGAAAAGTCTCCAATAAAAAATAATTCTCACTTTATTTGTGCAAAATATTAAAATATATAAAAGTCCATGATAGCGGAGATGCAATCAGTCAGTGATAACAGAATGCATCATCGTACAAGCTTAAAAACATGCAGGTGCCAATCATGGTACAGATTTAACGAATTAATAGATTCAAAACATATGGACAGGGAATCAGATCTAATGTAAGTGTAACAGACAAATACAGAGCATATAATATCCGTCCTTTTTTTTAAAACAATAAGGCATATCAGAAATAACAAAGAAAGACAACCACAAAAAATGACCAATTACAGAGGAAACAATCAAAATGTGTAAATAGAAAATCAAGATGTTTAAATAAAAAAAATCTGCATACAAAAAATCTGAATATTCAAAGAGGAAAGTAAAATAACTACTGAAAGATTAATAAAAAGAGGATATAGGGAGTGTGAAATAAAAATTGCCTTGGATAGGGTGGAGAATAGAGGGAATATTAAGCAATAAAAATAATAAGAGAAAGGTCCCTAATAGTGTTGAGCGAGTATGTTCTATTAACCCTTTCGCCGAGTATGCTTGGGCCGAGCTCCGAGTATTTATAGCTGCTCGGTGATATGGTTGAATCGCTCCCGTGTGCATGATTTGCAACTGTTTGACAGTTTTATTACATGTGAGGAATGTCTATTTCTTACACATTCCTCACATGTAATAAAGCTGTCAAACAGTTGCAAATCATGCAGCGATTTAACCTTATCACCGAGCAGCTATAAATACTCAAAGCTCGGCCCGAGCATACTCAGACAGAACATACTCGCTCAACCCTAGTCTCTAATGTTGTTTTCAGTATCCCGTTCAGTGGGCAGTTTAATCAAATAAAAAATATAGTCCAACAATGTACCCCTATACTATATCAGGATGTGTCCCTAAATAGTATCTTGGAGAAAGGCATAACATGTGTTGCCAAACGAGAAAAATCTTTGGGTGATATGATCTCGCCCAGTTTATATTGTCCCCCAGAAAAAAGTAATGTCTGGTTGTCTAGTAGGGGTTTCTTTAAGTGTGCTCAGAGTAAATGCAATGTCTGCAAATTTTGTCATCAAACAAAACAAATGATGGATATTAAATCTTTTATTAATTGTAACAGTAAATATGTTGTTTATTGTATACAATGTAGACATTGTAATATTAGATATATAGGTTACACTATAAGAAAAATCAAAAAAAGAGTTGCAGAACATCTAGCAAATAGAAAAAATAAAAAGCAACTTACTCTGGTGCAGTAAAACACTTTGTCGAACATCATAACGGAGAAACAGAATTTTTTGCCTTTCATGGGGTAGAAAAAGGTTTTTGTCCAGTGCGTGGAGGTGATTGGAGGAAAAAATTATTGTTAAGAGAAACATACTGGATAATAAAACTTAATACAAAATTTCCTAATGGCATGAACTATAAATCCGACACATTATATATTTACTAGATGGTGGCCCGATTCGAACGCATCGGGTATTCTAGAATAGGTATGCGGCCGACGGGGCGCAATTAGCAGAGCGGCGTTTAAATTTGGCGCCCAAATCGCTGATTGGTGGCGTTAGGCAACCGCGACCAATCAGCAAAGCGGTGTTTAAATTTGGCGGCAATATCGGTGACTGGTCGCGGGCGGCGGCCGTGACCAATCTGCGAACCGTGTTAGTGAGGACTGGAGAGCGTGTTTAAATTTGGCACCAAAATCGCTGATTAGTCGCGACCAATCAGCAGAGCGGTGTTTAAATTTGGCGCCAATACTGCTGATTGGTCGCGGCTGCCGACCGCGACCAATCAGCAGAGCGATACAGAGCGGGGTTTAAATTTGGCACCAAAATCGCTGATTGGTCGAGGCCGCTCCACATTTAAACACCGCTGTGCTGATTGGTCACTGACGCTGGGCGCGACCAATCACCGATTTTGGCGCGACCAATCACCGATTTTGGCGCCACATTTAAATAGCGTCCGCGATCAATCAGTACAGCGGTGTTTAAATTTGGAGCCAAGATCGGTGATTGGTCGCGGCCGATATTTAAATTTGGCGCCCAAATCGGTGATTGGTCGCGGGCAGCGCCAGCGACCAATCAGCGATTTTTAACACAAATGTCCGGACCTTTGTAACACCATGCTGATACTGTGGGGACATCAGCGGCTAGGGTGTGAAGGGATGACCGGGGAGCGGCACTGCGGGTCGGGATACTTCTGCTGCGAGCGCCCGCTCATGTCCCTGGTTCTCGCAGCGGAAGTATCCGCACAGGCAGGGCCGCTCCCCGGTCCTCTCTTCACACCCTAGCCACTGATGTCCCCACAGTATCCGCATGGTGTTACTAAGGTCCGGACATTTGTGTTAAAAATCGCTGATTGGTCACTGACGCTGCCCGCGACCAATCACCAATTTGGGCGCCAAATTTAAATATTGGATGCGACCAATCACCGATCTTGGCTCCATATTTAAACACCGCTGTGCTGATTGGTCGCGGCCGATATTTAAATTTGGCGCCCAAATCGGTGATTGGTCGCGGGCAGCGCCAGCGACCAATCAGCAATTTTTAACACAAATGTCCGGATCTTTGTAACACCATACGGATACTGTGGGGACATCAGTGGCTAGGGTGTGAAGGGAGGACCGGGGAGCGGCGCTGCGGGTCGGGATACTTCTGCTGCGAGCGCCCGCTCATGTCCCTGGTTCTCGCAGCAGAAGTATCCGCACAGGCAGCGTCACTGACATCCATGCGGCTAGGGTGTGAAGGGAGGACCGGGGAGCGGCGCTGACATCCAATTCGTCGCGGCCGCTATTTAAATGTGCCGCACAAATCAGTGATTGGTCGCGGTCTTGGCCCGCGACCAATCACCGATTTGTGCGCCAAATTTAAATATAGGCTGCGACCAATCACTGATCTTGATTCCACATTTAAACACTGCTGTGCTGATTGGTCGCGACCGATATTTAAATGTGGCGCCCAAATCGGTGATTGGTCGCGGGCAGCATCCGCGACCAATCAGCACAGCGGTATTTAACTTTTGCGCTAAGATCAGTGATTGGTCGGGTCCGAAGACCGCGACCAATCATCGAATCGTCTTGGTGAGGACCGGGGAGCGGCTGCCTGTGCGGCTACTTCGGCTGCGAGAACCCGGGACATGAGCGGGTGCTCGCAGCAGAAGTATCCCGACCCGCAGCGCCGCTCCCCGGTCCTCCCTTCCGCATGGAGGTCAGCGACGCCGGCGGTCCTTCCGCTGCTACCGGCCAGGAGATGGGCGCCTCGCGCCGCTCATCTCCCGGCTGCATCTCCGTCCCGCAGATGGGTCCGGCGGTCGGGGTCCTTCTGCTGTTACCGGCCGGGAGATGAGCGCCTCGCGACGCTCATCTCCCGGCTGCATCGCCGCTGAGCTCCGTCAGGCAGATGAGCCGCTAACGGCCGCCATCTTTTTTCAGAAATCCCGCGGCGCTGATTGGCGGCTGCCGGACCAATGAGCGACGTGGGATTTCCTGGACAGACAGACAGACAGACAGACAGACGGGATAAGACAATTATATATATTGATTAGTTTTTTTTGTTGGTTTCCCTAATTTTTATATGTAGACATTTCATTTAGATTTTTCATTTAAATATGTTTTTTTTTTCTTTTCAGATTTATTATTTAAACATCCTGATTTTCTGCGAGTAGATTTTTCATTTGAGCATCCTGATTTTCTGCATGCAGATTTTCCATTCGAACATCTTGACTTTCTACATACAGATTTACCATTTGAATATTCTGATTTTCTGTACACAGATTTTCCATTTGAACATCCTGATTTTCTGCATACAGATTTTGAGTTTGAACATCCTGATTTTCTGCATACAGATTTTCCATTTGAACACTCTTTTTTCTGCATACAGGTTTTACATTTGAATATTCAGATTTTTTTTGTATGCAGATTTTTTATTTAAACATCTATTTACACATTTAGATTTTTTTCTCTGTAATTGGTCATTTTTTGTGGTTGTCCTTCTTTGTTATTTCTGATATGCCTTATTGTTTTAAAAAAAGGATGGATGTTATATGCTCTATATTTGTGTGTTACACTTATGTTAGATCTGATTCCCTGTCCATATGTTTCGAAACTATTAATTTGTTAAATCTGTACCATGATTGGCTGCTGCATGTTTTTAAGCTTGTACCATGATTCATTCTGTTATCTCCGCTATCATGGACTTTTATATATTTTAATATTTTGCACAAATAAAGTGAGAATTATTTTTTATTGGAGACTCTCCCCACTTTCTTTTTACGGTCTGATCATACCACATCTTCTGGGCAGGGGAGGAAGCAAGAGAGTTTACAGACATATCAGCAAGGGATCACAGCTGATTCTTTTTGTGAGATAAAGCATTTCACTGTCTGTTTTTACACATTGTTTTACTTCAAAGAAAGAATCATTTGCGATCCAAGTTATAATGTCTGTATACTTTTTTTCTCCCCCTAGCCCAAGAGATGTGGTATGAACAGACCATGTCCCTGTAGGTCAGAAACAGCCATTACACAGTACACAGCAGGGGCACATTTATAAGATTATCTCAGCACAGGAACATTTTATTTAAATACATCCTATTGTGGAAATTATTATTATTCCAAGATTTATTGATTAAAATCAAATTTTGTTCGTGGGACACACCTTTAAAAAGGACCTTTTACCAGTTTGAGCATGATAAAATGTCCACATAATGGAATAGTGGCTGCAGAGCTGAATAAACCATAATTTTCTTTCTCCTCTCCGTTGCAAAGGGATTAGCTTGTAAAGTTTAGGTTAAAATTTATTGAAGGGGTTGTCCACTACTAGGATAACCCCTTCTTAAACTAAATGTTCGGTCCAAATAAAATAGTAAACCTATACTCACCTCCTGTGACGCTCAGTTCCATTGGTGTTGGCACTTGCGGTCCCAGGCTGTGATGCGGTGGAATGACACGTGATGCCCGGCGCCCAATCAGTTCTGGCGTCACTGTCCCCACCTTCATACAAACTGGACATGAAGAGGAAGTCCAGGATGAGCTATAGCCCTTGCTTCCTCTTCATGTTCAATTCGTGAGGATTTCCAACTGTCAGTCATAACATGTCTCACGCTGAAAAAAATGCTTCAAGATATTTATTTTTTATTCAGCTCTGCAGCCATTATTCCATGATATAGTCCGTTTTACATGCTCAAACTGGTAAAAGGTGTCATGACTGAAGGCAGAGACAGAGACTCTGCTGCATGAGGTTACCTCTGCACTCCACTGTCAATCAAGAAGCGGGCACATCACCAGTACTAGGTCCATCCAGGTCATAGTCTCTATAAACACCTCTGTTCGTTACACCGGCCTTAGCGGGCGTCACCGGTATTTCCTGCTAGACCTCAAGTCCTTGATATGTGAGTCACTGGGTATACAGTGTGCTTGTCGCACTGGCCATCTCCATTCCCCGAAGCACGGCCCCAGCCCACACCCTGTACTGTACGTCTGTGCTGGAAGTAACAACCCACAGGAACGGTCCTCTTCTACAGCCAGATCATCTCCTGGCGCTGGTTAGGGATCTTCTACTGGCATGGGTCACGGACTTCTACTGGTGCAGGTCATGGACTTCTACTGGCGCAGGGTATGAATCTTCTACTGGCGATGCTTAAGGTCACGGATCTTCCTATCAGCTCAGCTCACCGATCTTCCTCTCAGCTCACCGATCTTCCTCTCAGCTCAGGCCTTCATTGGCATCTGACCACTACCGGGCCCTTCTGTGGAGATAGTGACTGTAAGCCCACCTAGCAGCCACACGATCTGTCCATGTACAAGTTCTAGAGCCAACTGCCTCATCTAGGCATAGATATAATTAGTCACTGTGACACAGGTGCCACCGCACCTGATGTGTCGTCTTTTAAACTTTTCCTGTGGGAACATGAGCTCCCCCTATTAAGTTCCTACTACTGTAAAACTTTATTTACTTTTACTTTTGCCTTAAACCAGCAGATGGCGGTGTTCGCTTGCAATTACTCAGCTATACATCAACTATAACTCTTTTCTTTTGTCCACTTTCCTACATTCCTCCTTTCTTTAAACTCACCAGTCCTCAGGCAAGAAGAGTCTTTGTGCCCCTCAATGTTCTTCGGAAGTGGGCCAGATTTCCACAGTTCTTGTGCACATTCCTGTATCTCTTGGATTTTCTTGTCAGGAGTACTCAGAACTTCAGATACATAATACGGAAGTTCGACGCCTGCCTCATGGGACTCAGTGACCTCCTCCACAAAGTTACCTGATTGCACTTCACTATCAGGCTGCAGGCCTCAGGTCTTTCCAGCTCCACAGCCATCCAAAATATGGAGTGGAACCCTCATAAGTGGTACCTCCTTCAGTTGTGTTAGCATCCTGTCCCCAACACCTGACTGTGCACTAGGTGTGAGTCCTACCTCCGACTCTTCTATGGGGTTGCTGTCATCTTCGACTTCCGTGTTGCACCCTGGCTCCACCTGAGCCACTTCCATTCTCCAGGGTAATGCAGACATCTTCCTGCAGACAAATGATGCAGTCTCCCTAACTTTTCGGAGTCTGCACCATGGCTCCGCCTTGCTCTGGGTGAGGCTCCCTTCTGTTCACCATTTCGTTTGCTCCATGTCTCCGTTCATCCTCTGTGGTGACTTTGCAATGGGTGAACCTTTTCTCTCAACTCTGTCCTACGGGGGCAGGCATTCCTCTCCAAGGACTGACTTCCAGGCACGGTACTTCCTCCAGCAGGCATGACTGTTGGAGGAGTGTGCGAATCGTCGTCGTTGGAAGTCAAATTTATGTATGAGAGAGCCAAGGTGATTGTCTATAAAATGTTGGTTGTCTCACATTCGAAGCAGTAGTGGATGGTGAAGTATGGAGCCTGAAAGTCAAAAGCTCAAAACATTGTTACCCGTTTTCTCATCATTGCATGATGTATATAAAGCAGTCTCAGTGTCTCCTATGTGGTGTATATATCCATCTCAGTCATATGTTATGTGATGTATAAACAGAAGTCGCAGTGTGTACTATATGATGTGTAGTAGTGGTGAAGGAGGCAGTTTCCCACTGATACTAAAAAGGGGTTAAAAGCATGTTCCCAAAAGTTAGAACCCTCTGGGGCTGCAGTTTGGTCCAGGTAGGGGTTAACTGTGATAGCCAGCCCAGTAGAGGGAGGGGGGACACAATTTTAATGTTGAGTACAGGAAGTGAGCTCAGTCAGTAGTGTACAGTACTTTAGAAAGCTGACAGGCTCCATTCTGGCTGCTGGGGTAGATGTAGGCCTAGTATCCCGGACAGTGGATCATCAGACTATGCCTCCATAAAAGTCACCTTAGCTAGCCTAGGTACCCTGAGAGGGTCGTCGAGGATCTAGGGGCGCATTCTGTCTCCAGGCTTGCAGAGGAAGTTAGGGCTCAAGTGTAGGACATGGAGAGAACTAGGATCTGGATATACTGTCTTGAGTGAGGAAAATTATGTAGGGCTAGAGAACAAAGCAACAGAGATGCTTCACCTAAATTGGGAACCAGGGCTGAAGTTGTATCAAGTACCTGTTTGAGAGATGACAACCCTTTGGGCCTGTCTATGGGCCTTACCTGCCTGTAAATACTACCAGTTACTAAGTAAAGTTCCAGTTGCTGTTATCAACTTTGTGTCCTCTGAATTCATTGCAGCCCTGGTTCTAGAAGAAGAATTCCTGGAGTTAGAAGAGCCAGGCTGGTCAGAAGTAAGTGGAAAGCACCACATACACAGCAGCACATCAGAGCATCAGAGGGAGGACACACTTTGTAGGGTGCCAAAGCGAGCATGGGCTACAGCTCGCCCACGACTACCTCGCTGGGGCACCTTACAGATGCATTAGCCATCTCAGTGTATCTTATGTGATGTATATACATCAGTTGCAGTGTCTCCTATGTCATATATACAGCAGTCTTGGTATATTCTAACTGTGATAATCAACAGTCTCAGTATATTGAAGTATATAGCAGTCACAGTGTCTTCTATGTGAGTCTCCTATGTGATGTATATACAGCAGTCTCAGTGTATCCTATGTGATCTTTGCATCAGTTTCGAGTAGCAATATCATTACTAAAACCTAAAGTCAAACACCTCAACAAAGAGAAGCAGTTCCAGTCATCACATTAAGGGTGAGTTAATTAAATGATTGACAAAATATAACAGTCTAATTTTTAAGTTGAGAATTTTATATGACCTGTGAATGATAGTACAAATATCCACATTGTCCTTTGCAGAAAAAAGGTTCCCCACTCCTGATCTAAACCATCCTATCTTATGATGTAAACAACGTTGAGCTTGAAAAGATCATTTATTTTATTTAGAAAAATAATATTAGCATTCCTTAAAAATGTGTATGTAAATACAAAAAATGAATTGTATTTGTTGCTACACTTTCATCTTTGAAACAAAATTGTCTACGTCATTTTCAACACATTAATATGGACATTATAATAGCTAATATAAATATGCTGGACTTCACTGCTCTGGGCCACTATTGACAATATTTTACTAGTTTTTTGGTCAAGAGGAAGGACAGTAAATCTCTTATTTCCTTACTGTTTTTGTCAATATGTAAAATGCAGACTAGGAAATATATTGCAGATGATTTTTAAGCTTCTGTACTTCTGCATTTTTATGACCATAGAGCTCCAGTCCTTAAAGCACATGTTAGATCAAAAATAAAAACTTGGCTCAGCTATTCTTTCACTTGAAGCCGTCTACAGAAAGTTACAACAACCATAGTTCCCAGCTAATATGGAACTATAATTTTATCTTAGTATCACTCCAGCTTAATAGAAATACATAGTCCATAATCTTTCTCTCTTATTTCATAGCCCTCTTTTCTATTTTTCCTTTTTCTAGCAGTGAGGCTTTGTTCACATTTACTTTTTTGTCTTTCTGTCTCTAACCACATTATGATGTACAATAAAAAATCATATTGTGGTACCGTATTATCCAGAAAAATGTATGTAAATACTTTTATGCCTAAAAAAGACAGAGGTATTTTAGGAGTGAGACCTTTATTGGCTGATCAGAGCAATTATATTTGCAAGCTTTCAGAGCACAGAGGCTCTTTCATCAGGCTGGTTCACAAATGAGTGATGGCCTCTCCATTTGTAACATAAGACTTAAGTTTATAAACTTGCCTTATCTTTAGAAGGCATCACCCCATCCACCCCATATGAAAAATGTTCTATTGCAACATTTCTTTAATATTGTGCTCGTGTTTCAATAAGTTTGCACATGTAATTTTTCTGTTTAGCCAAAAAAGGTGTCAGTCCTAGAATACTTTTGTCTTTTTGGGCATAAAAGTATTTACATTATCTTTAACCTCAAAAATAGCCTCTAATCTTATTTTGGCCATCAAAAACTACTGAACCCTGAAGGAAACTTGACACAATTAGAATTCTGTTGGATCAGGATTGGTTGGGATCCTTTTGGCAAAGCTGTCATGGCTTCCGTAAGAAAGGATGTACACCATTTAAACTTCAAAAATGTACGATTTTATCACGAAATGTGATGTGTATAAAATAAAATGTATTTTCTTTTTTTGTGGTATGTGAAGAACCTGAGATAGGATCAGGTGCTGAAATGAAGAGAGGACTTCCACTCCAAAAAGATAGTAAGTCTAGTGGGTGGGCTGCCTAATGAGCTGTGTTAGGCAACATATGTTAGAGCTCTAGTAAATAAGGTGTGAACCTCTTGGACAGCACTAGCAACCTTAAAAATACAATTTTCCGAAATGTACAGTACAGACCAAAAGTTTGAAAATTGTACATTCACACTGAAACTATGAATTAACACATGTGGAATCATATACTTAACAAAAAAGTGTGAAACAACTGAAAATATGTCTTATATTCTAGGTTCTTCAAAGTAGCCACTTTTTGCTTTGATGACTGCTTTGCACACACTTGGCATTCTCTTGATGAGCTTCAAGAGGTAGTCACCGGAAATGGTCTTCCAACAATCTTGAAGGAGTTCCCAGAGATGCTTAGCACTTGTTGGCCCTTTTGCCTTCACTCTGCGGTCCAGCTCACCCCAAACCATCTCGATTAGGTTCAGGTCTGGTGATTGTGGAGGCCAGCTCATCTGGCGTAGCACCCCATCACTCTCCTTCTTGGTCAAATAGCCCTTACACAGCCTGGAGGTGTGTTTGGGGTCATTGTCCTGTTGAAAAATAAATGATGGTCCAACTAGACGCAAACCAGATGGAATAGCATGCCACTGCAAGATGCTGTGGTAGCCATGCTGGTTCAGTATGCCTTCAATTTTGAATAAATCCCCAACAGTGTCACCAGCAAAGCACCCCCACACCATCACACCTCCTCCTCCATGCTTCACGGTGGGAACCAGGCATGTAGAGTCCATCCGTTCACCTTTTCTGCGTCACACAAAAACACGGTGGTTGGAACCAAAGATCTCAAAATTGGACTCATCAGACCAAAGCACAGATTTCCACTGGTCTAATGTCCATTCCTTGTGTTCTTTAGCCCAAAAAAGTCTCTTCTGCTTGTTGCCTGTCCTTAGCAGTGGTTTCCTAGCAGCTATTTTACCATGAAGGCCTGCTCCACAAAGTCTCCTCTTAACAGCTGTTGTAGAGATCTGTTTTCTGCTAGAACTCTGTGTGGCATTGACCTGGTCTCTAATCTGAGCTGCTGTTAACCTGCGATTTCTGAGGCTGGTGACTCGGATAAACTTATCCTCAGAAGCAGAGGTGACTCTTGGTCTTCCTTTCCTGGGGCGGTCCTCATGTGAGCCAGTTTCTTTGTAGTTCTTGATGGTTTTTGCAACTGCACTTGGGGACACATTCAAAGTTTGCCCAATTTTTCAGACTGACTGACCTTCATTTCTTAAAGTAATGATGGCCACTCGTTTTTCTTTACTTAGCTGCTTTTTTCTTGCCATAATACAAATTCTAACAGTCTATTCAGTAGGACTATCAGCTGTGTATCCACCTGACTTCTGCATAACACAACTGATGGTTCCAACCCCATTTATAAGGCAAGAAATCCCACTTATTAAACCTGACAGAGCACACCTGTGAAGTGAAAACCATTTCCGGTGACTACCTCTTGAAGCTCATCAAGAGAATGCCAAGAGTGTGCAAAGCAGTCATCAAAGCAAAAGGTGGCTACTTTGAAGAACCTAGAATATAAGACATATTTTCTATTGTTTCACACTTTTTTGTTAAGTATATAATTCCACATGTGTTAATTCATAGTTTTGATGCCTTCAGTGTGAATGTGCAATTTTCAAAGTCATGAAAATACAGAAAAATCTTTAAATGAGAAGGTGTGTCCAAACTTTTGGTCTGTACTCTATGTGTTTCCTGTATTATTAACACATTGTCATTATCTGTGATTAATAAATGTGAGGCACGGAAGAAATTTGAGAACTACGCCTGTATCATCTACACTATGTTTTATCTGCAACAACCTGGATTGCGATTGCAGATAACTCTATAGTGACTGCACCATCTAAGCACATTGCATCACTAACAATGGGGGCAATCTAGAAGGCAGCTAGGACGTGACAGGTTCCCTTTAACTACACTTAATGCACTGATGTCTGTACATTCAATGTACAGTTAGGAAGTTTAGATATCCTTGTTTTGTCTCTCCCTGTTCTGGTTTCCTTAGTAGTCAGATTGAGCTCTGCAGCTCACCCTTTTTTAGCGCGGTAGTTCTGTTTGAAGTTTCTGTTGTTATCATTCTTTGCAGGCTGACACACACACATGGCCTCCTCACTACCATCAGCTCTTTTAATGACTTTGCGTGAAGCGCCAGTGTGGTTTTACATTCTTTGTTATCATTTATTATATACTCCGTTACAGAGAGGTGAGTGGGACTATTGAGCCCCATATTAGTGCTGTGTTAGTTACTTTGATGTTGTGCACAGTGGGAGATCGCTGCAGTGAGGAGTAGAAATGAGCGGTGTTCGACTCGAACTGTTCGCCAAACTCAAATTCGAGCTGTTTTGGACGGTGTTCGAGCCGTTCGACGAACCCGAACGATTTGAAAAAAATCCGGCTGTTCGAGGTTATGTTCGATAACTGTTCGTGCACCAAAATCATAACTGGATTTTTTCTCTGTAATGCTGAAAATTAATGTTAATACTAGTGTTGAGCCACCCCCGTAGTGTTCGAGTTCGGTTCGTCGAACACCCGTGTGTTCGCCGAACTGTTCGTCGAACTGTTCGTCGAACACCTTCGAACACCGTTAAAACCAATGGCAGGCAAACAAAAACACATAGAAACACATAGAAAACACCTTCAAAGGTGTCCAAAAGCTGACAAACTGCTCAGAAGACATAACTAACACATGGAAAAGTGACAAGTACATATAGTCATGCGAAAAGAAAAGAGGGGGAGGAGTAAAAGGAGGGGGAGGCACAGATATAGGCATGTCATGCCCTTCTAAAATCCAAAAAGTGAGAAGCCGACACGGCCAGTCCTTTCCTGCCCTTGCCACCTCCGTGTCGCCGGGTTTGTGCCAGAGCCGCGGTGGACCCTGACGGCCAGCCCCCCTCTGCCAATACTGGTGCCTGTCCGCTGGTGGGTCGAGCCCCCCCGCGGTGGGGGGGGAGTAACATCTGCAGAAGAAAGACCATCTTCCAGCCAAACTAACATGTCGACTTCTTTTCGTGGACAATGTGATACGATCCCTTTGTTACGGACACGCCCATCGCTACAAATTCCAGATGAGGCACAAAAACAGCAGGTGCTTCAGCGGATATCAAGTGCTCCTTCAAGTGGGCCCTCCTCCACCTCAATTTCAACATCACAAATACTCCAGTCCTCAGAGGTGTCACCCCAATCGCACTTGCTTCCTCACAGCTCCCAAGTCTCCAGCTGCCCGTCTGAGTATGGGGTAACACAGATGGTTGAGTCTGCCGAGCTGTTTACTCATACTATAGCCTGGGAAACGGAGGTCTGCTCCAGAGCTTCTGTTAATCCAGATGAGGAAATGATCTGCACTGATGCCCAGAATCTTTATAAGTCGGATCCAGGACCAGATGAAGAAGGTTCTGAGCATAATGTAGACCCTCGTTCCCAAACTGTAACTGCTGTTGGTGGAGACAATGATGAAGACGATGATGAGACTCAAATACCTGATTGGAGCGACAACTTGACTTTTCGGTCAGGGCAGGAAGAGGTTGGCTTTGAGGACGACGGGTGTGATAACACACTGGGTGATGATGACAAAGTTGGAGATCCCACTTACTGTCAACCCACAGTCAGCCAGTCGATGAGGTCACCCGGGCCTTTGCCTGGCCTTGGGGATGTCGCGGTGGTCGGCTCCCTGGCCCGTACCCTGGGGTCACTCTTTAAAAGGGTGGATAATTGTTAATTTTATAAGAGTTCGTGACGCCACCTGTGGTATCTGGTGTGAAGCACCAGCGCTGCAGCAGTCCACTGAGGCCCGTGATAAGGCAGCTCGATGGTATAGCTCCCCACAGGTGGAGCTAGGTCTCAGGGCAGCGTATGCAGGGGGAATGCAGGACAGGCGAGACCCAGCTGGGTCAGAGCAAGAACGGGAACGGACACGATAGTCACTTCAGTACCTTTTACTGGAGGAAATTCAGGCACATCCCGGAGCACTGTAGGGTGAAGGGTGCATATCAGGATCCTCCCCAATGAGTGGGTGTAGGGCCTCCTGTTTCTTGCCTCTGCGTAGTAAGTTTCTGACCTGCCTGGAGCTAGGCCTAACTTTGTCTCTGTCCTGCGCTGGCTGACCTTGTGGTAGGGCCTTCTCTTGGAGTTCACGCTCCCAGTATGCGGGGCCTAAGCGTCTCCTGGCTCTGTTACGTATCAGCACCTTAGCGATCCTGGGACTTGTAGTTCTCCAGGGATTCCAGTTATGCCTTACTGGGTCATAGAGATCCCGGTAAGCTCGGATTCGGTGTCCGGTAAATGCTTCGGGGTGAGCTGGTTAAGCTCCTCTGCCCCTTATGTACTAACTCGCCACTCGCCTTCGGCCTACTCGGGCCCTCACTAGGCTATACACACTAATGGCAGCTTGCCGCGCTTCACCGATCTTATGGCGCCGGCACACCTTAAGCTCTATCTGGGCTCCCTGAATCTACCTAGCAGGAGCCTCGTGCTCCACTGCTGAACTATTAACTGAGTTCTCTAGACTAGACTGAGCTCCACTGCAGACTGACCTCTCTTAGGCTTCTCTACAGCAGGAACTCTTCAGAGGAACTGAACTGCCTACCTCCACCTTCCCTATTTATATCCCTAATGGGCTCCCTCTGCTGGTCTGAGGTGGAAGGTGGAGATGTGTGAATGTTTATGGGGGCCTCTTGTGGAGGATTCCATCAATACACTCTTCTAGGATCTGTGATACCAAGCGCAGCGGGGCGTCACAGATGCTATTGACGACGAGGTTAGGTTGCGCCTTCCTGGACAGAGACGGAGTACTGGAAGCACGTCAACAACTGCATCCTCAACCACAACTCTGCCTCTGACCACAAGTCGTAGTGGCTCTTCAGGTCGCATGGGCTCTAAGCCTTGCATAGCCTGGGCATTTATTCAGATCGATAAGGATGACCCAACTCGTGTTATCTGTAATATTTGTCACCAAAAGCTAAGTAGAGGCCAAAAAATCCATAGTTTGAGTACTTCATGCATGTACCGTCACATGGATATGAAGCATAAGTTGCAGTCGGAAGCTCACTGTGCTACAATGCGGCCTAGCAGGCTGGGCCAACCACCGTCTGCCCCATCTTGTGCATCCGCAGCCTCTTCATCCTCTGTGACTGGGGGGACAGCAGTCACACATGTTTTTGGACGCAGACATGCCACCTCTTTACCTGCAACAGCCAGTGTGATTGGCAGGTCGTCAGTTCATTGGGAAGTGGAAACACCTGCTGGTGTTGAGCGCTCTCTGACATAGAGAGCGCCACATTTGGATCAAGGCAACCTAACATGTCCGCCTGCATCTTCCTCACAGACCGGCAGTTTGCCGGGGACACCCTACTCAACCCCGTCAAAGCACAACAGCCAGCCCTCGGTCCCTCAGATGTGGAAAAGTAAAAGACCATTTCCTCCTAGCCATAAGAAAGCTAAGAGGTTGAATTTCACCATCTGCAAGCTGTTGGCTACAGAAATGCTGCCTTTCCGCCTGGAGGACACAGTGGATTTTCGAGACCTTATGTCCATCGCAGTGCCCCAGTACCAGATGCCCAGTCGGCACTACTTCTCAAAGAAAGGTGTGTCTGCGCTCCACCAGCATGTCGCACACAACATCACCGCTTCTTTGAGAAACTCTGTGTGTGACAGGGTGCATTTCACCACAGACACTTGGACGAGTAGGCATGGACAGGGGCGTTACATGTCGCTGACTGGGCACTGGGTAACTATGGTGACAGCAGGACAAGGGGCTGCTGTCCAAGTCTTACCGTCCCCACGAGTTTTGCGTCAATCCTCTTTATCTCGAAGTTCCTCCACTGTTTCTGCCTCCTCAACCTCATCTCGGTCCTCCACCTGCACCCAAATCCTGTCTGGTAATGCCACCTGCTTTCTAACTGCGCAGAAGGAATCCTGCACACCTCCTTGCTATGCTGGCAGCAGGGCTCAACGGCATCAGTGTTTACTTTGAAATGTCTGGGAAATGTGAGTCACACAGCTGAGGACTTGTGGTCAGCTCTGGAGACCCAGTTTCATGAATGGTTGTCTCCACTGGACCTGCAACCAGGGAAGGCCGTGTGCGACAATGCTGCAAACCTGGGTGCGGTCCTTCGCCGGGGCAATGTCACACACGTGCCTTGTATGGCTCACGTGTTGAACCTGGTTGTCCATAAATTTTTAGCCCACTATCCCGGACTAGATGGCCTTCTGCAGAGGGCACGGTCGCTGTGTGCTCATTTCCGCCGTTCGCATCCCGCAGCTCAACGACTTACATCTCTACATAAGTCGTTGGGCCTGCCAGTTCACCGGCTGAAATGCGATGTGCCGACACGGTGGAATTCAACTCTGCACATGTTGCAGCGACTGTGGCAGCACCGACAAGCCCTGGTGCAATACGTTCTGACGTATAGCCTGGGCCAACGAGATCCAGAGGTGGGGCAAATCACGCTGCAGGAGTGGTCTCAGATCAGGGACCTATGAAGTTGACGCGCCCCCTGGCCCGTGGGGTACCCTGAGCCGGGCCAGTAGACGCTGGGGGTTGTAGTCACTGTGGCGGTGACCCGGTCCATGACCCAGGGCGGTCAATCCAACAGTAATTTGTATATATGGATTTTATAATGTCCGACTACGCCACCTGTGGAGTGCGGCCAAAGGGGCCGCCGCTGCGGAACAGTCCTCTGAAGCTGGTGGTTTTGCAGCAATGGTATTATTACTCACCACAGGAAGAGTGTAGCTTCAGGGCAGTGTGGGTGGATGATGGTGGTTGTAGTGCAGGGAGTCAGTCATGAACACAGAGTCCGTGTGATGCAGTCCCAAGATCTTTACTCACAGTTGTTGCAGTCCAGAATACAGGTACCCGAGCAATCTCACCCATCGTGCTGTGTGTACTCAGTGAGGGGCTCAGTCCACCCCCAGATAGCTCCGGAGTACTTAGCAGGGCCCCCTTCTGTGTGCCCTTTCTCTGGCCTTCTCCCTGCACCTCACACCCAGTGACACTTCTATCCGGTATCCTCGGGCCTTGGCGGGCATCTTGTGTTCCGTCCCCTGGGTCCTATGTGGCTACCTTCTTAGTGAGACTGATGTGGACTTTTGCCTGCAGTACATGAAATGCTGCAACCTCCGGTTTCTAGTTGAGCCTTGCTGTTTCTCCTCTAGTTGAGGGACCGGTTCCCCTTATCTGGCCTGACCCCTCTACCTCCTGGTAGCAGCGGGCGTACGGGTGGCCTTCTGCACGGCCCGTAGCCCTAGGGTCCCTTCGGTTCCTGGAGCCTTCTTGCTCCCACTCCTCTCTTCTCTCCTTCAGTCTTGGGCCTCCCAGGCTAGGCCCGCCTCCGGAGCAGAGCTCATGCCGAGCCTCTGCTCCTGTCAATTTTCCTCCTCTGACTGGCTTGCTCTTTCTAAGATGGCTTCCTATTTATACTCTCCCTGTCATGTGCTCCCCTAAGCTGCTCCCCTAAGCACCCACTACATAGGACCCTCCCACCAGCTAGGGACCTGGGACTGTGCTCTCCCTTAGGAGCAATCTCGCCCTACCCCCACTGCGGGTATGTGTTGGATGCAGGTGTTAGGGTCCCGAGCCATATGCCTTCCTTACCTGAGGGTGAGATACCACACCTCTGGGTGAGATGCAGTAACTCTGTGACGACTGAACCCTCAGGGGCGCCACACACCCTTCTGCACAGTATTGAAATGGCGACGAAGATGTTTACTGCTGACGACGATGCCATTATCAGAATGACTATTCCGGTGATTTACATGCTGGAGCACACATTAAACAGAATTCTGAGTCAGGTGGTGGGACAAGAGGAGGTGGAGGAAGTAGAGGAGGAGTCGTATGCGGAAGGGATAACATCTCCAAGGTCCAGACGGTTGGCAGCACCAAGGCGGCAGGCATGGGAGGGTGGGGGAGAGGGATTAACCAGGGCGCATGGTAGCAGCCAAACTGTTGAGGAAGGTGCAGGAGCCGAGGAAGAAGTGGAGGATGAACTGGCGATGGGCATGGAAGACTCATCAGATGAGGGAGACCTTGATCACATTTCTGTTGTGCGAGGTTGGGGGGAGAGGGCAGAGGAAGGAAGCATGATTCTTACCTCGCTACCAACACAACAAGGACTTGGTCCTCCTGGATGCGCAAGACACATGAGTGCCTTCTTGCTGCACTACCTGCAACATGACCCTCAGATTGCAGAATTCAAAGTAATCCCGACTACTGGGTTTCCACACTCTTAGATCCCCGGTACAAAAGTAAATTTGCCGAAATAATTCCTGCCATAAAAAGGGATTGACGCATGCAGGAGTATCTGCAGACGCTGTTGCAGAATCTTACATGTGCTTTTCCACAAACCACCAGTGGTGCACGAAGTGAATCTCATAGTTCTAACTTGCCAACCGTGGGACTGTCGAGTCTTCATCACTCAAACCGTAACAGTAACACAGTATCTGCTGGTAACAGCAATTTTGTGGAATCGTTTCACCACTTTTTTAGACCATCCTTTGCAAGGCCACAGGAGACAAGAAGTCTGACACATACTCTTGCACCATCCTCTCTAGGCATTGACTATCTCCAAGTGAACATCGAAGCCATGACTGTGTCACTGGACCCTTGCTCATTTTGGTATTCCAATCTGGAAAAATGGCCGGAGCTCGCCACTCACGCCTTGGAGATCTTGTCATGCCCTGCAGCCAGTGTTCTCTCTGAACGTGTGTTCAGCGCTGCTGATGGTGTGCTGACAGATAAGCGCACGTGGCTGTCCACTGAGAATGTAGACAGACTCACGTTCATAAAGATGAACAAATCATGGATTCGCAAGGACTTTTCTAACCCTGTGTTATCCTTGGGAGACTAAAAACTTGAGGATTTGGTAATATCACCTCACCAACCGTTTTAAGCAACTGTGGGGCAATTGATGCCACTTAACCCTAGAACGCATGACCATAAAAATCTACACTTTCATATACCTGGGGCCTTTTAGGCCCGTGTGCAAATAACATGGAATAACTCAAACTCAAATGACAAACAACTATATACATGAAGAATACATAGAGTTTCAAAATTCTAACTAAAGAAATCTTGCAGAAAATAGAAAACAATTAACAGGGCGGGACTGCGAGGCCCCAGGTATGCGTTTTAGGGTTAAGTGGTGTCTGTGCCACAATTTTGGGGAAAAATGGAGACTCTTTTTGGAGTCCCCTTGCTGTGTCTTACGTGACGTTGGCATCGTCAATTCCAGGTGGGTTGGGTTGCTCCCCCTCTTTTAACTGTAAGAAACTACATACACTATGGCTTGGGGTAACACAGATGGTTGAGTCTGAAGAGCTGTTTACTCAGAGGTCTGCTCCAAATCTTCAGTGTCAGCGTAGAATTTTTAACAATGCATCTAGCCTAGGCAGACTGTGGGGACCCCCAACCAAACCCAGACACTCAGCCCCCCTACCGCCCCCCTTTCCTTGACAATACAATAATGTAACTCTTACAACTGGATGGGTGAGGATCGGTCACAGCTTTATTAACTCTTTATACTCATTCCATTAGAAAGGCATTTTATTTCTAAAATAATTCAGCTTGTTGCAGCATGCCCTGGGTTTCCACTCCGGCAACTTGGCCAACAAGTGTAACTCTCCAACATGTCCTTTCTATTTCCAGGCCACGGAGGATCCTGCGTACTCGTATGCAGGACTCTGACCCCCATCCATCACTCTTAACGCTTGTTCCACTCCGTCCTGGAGTCCTGACAGGAATATGTCCAGTCCGATATCCATTAAGTGAACACCGTTGGGCCGTATGAGGCCTGCTTTATCTCCTTCCAGCTGTCGGTGTCGTACCACTACACCGCCTCTGTCTCTTCTAAATTTTGCCATCCAAATATTTATTACCCGCCTTGTCCGTTCGATGGCCATGATGTCTCACGCACCTTGCCATACCGCTATCGGCACAATCTCTGACCATACTATAGCTAGTTTTGTGAAAAATTCTCTGAAGCGCTCAGTGTCTAGTTTCATTATTGCCATTAGTTATGCGCTCTTGTGATGACCTAGGTTGTTTCCCCCGGCCTGTATAACTAAGATGACCGGACATCTTGCCTCTCTCCCTACCTTGATTACCTCCATTAGTACCTGTGGCCATAGCAGGCCTCTAATACCTCTCCAGTTGAAATATGTGTTATGAAACTCTAATTTCCTCCCGCCTGGGTGGAATTTCGCCCTTTTTTCTGCCCAATATATATACGAGTGGCCTATCACCCACACTGTTGGCTTAGCGTCACCTGTAAAAGAAACAAACCACGTTAGGATAACAAGTCCGGTCTTATGTATCTTGCCAAACACGTGGATCGCCATCTCCCTATCCTCTGAACTTCCGTTTCTGACAGTCCTGCTCTTGCTGCTTCCGTGGCCGCGCCTATGCGGAATGAGTGTGTCCCGTAATCTTTGGGGTGGTTCCCTGCCGATGTTATGCATTTATTAAATATAGCTTGGAACTGGTATCTTGATAATGGCGTTCCATCAATGTGTGATAGGAAGAAATTACTTTGTGATCTGATGGTTAGATATGTTTTTACTATTGTTACCCGACTCAGTGTACCGTTTGTGGGTTGTAGAAGTACCCAAGTGTCCCTGCCCGCTGGAACCGTTTTCGATTTGTGTATGCGTAGACGTATTGCATTATTGGCTATGACTACGTCCTGGTGTAATAAGCCTCCACTGGTGGTAATTTTGGATTGAGGGACTAATTCGCTTATGCATAGCGCCCCGAAGAAGGCGATCACAAATGCAGTAGACAGTAGTGTTGCTTCAAATTGTGAGTGTCATGTTAATGGTGTTAGGGATATGATGTGAGAAATCAGTTTTAGTGACACGGGATGGGACGTCTACACTCCTGACTTGGCTGACCCCTTTTCCACCCTTTTATGGATTGTCTGATGATGAATCTTTGTCACATCTCCCCAATTCAGTAGTTGGAAGTGAAATGCTACTCCGGTCAGACACCGCTGCGCTGACGCCCCTGATATGCCCCTCATCCTTAGCTGGTGGAGAAATTCTATGGTCCCTTGTGATCTGGCTTGTTCACATTGGTCAACCCGTCTGCCTGCTACTAGTCGTGTCCACTCTTCCCATACCTTACCGTATGCTTGCCACGTCGACGGGGCAACTGACGCTCTGATTAATGGCATCAACTATTCGCCACTAGATCCCATAGGGAAGGTGGGCAACTGTTGCCCGATGGGTGGGCGTTGTGGAAGAGCTCTGTGAAAATCTGCCAATTGAATTGTTATAAAGCATTAGCAGCAGCTTTAGACCCCTCAGCATAGTGGCTAGCGCGGACCCATACATTGTGTTTTAGGCACAGGAATGCTAGCCTGGGTAGTAGGCCTAGCACTGGGAGAGACGATAATGCCATCTTATTAATGCAGTGCTCTATGCTGGTGTTTTTTGTTATGAAGCGTATATTTTTGTAAGCCAGGAGTGCGCCCCGTATTTCTATTGCTACCACTATTGGGAAGAAAAATTATTTTCAGGGGTAGATGCAGCTAAAAATTATTATTAATTTAAAAGCTGGTGGAGCTTGGTATAGATGGCCTAATACAATGAGTCCCACACACTGCTAGAAGGCCAAATATTTTTTCAGAGCTAGATGCAGAAAAAAATTATATTCAGTTTGCAACCTGATGGAGGTCAGTATAGATGGACTAATAAAACAAGTCCCACACACAGCTAGAAGGCCAAATATTTTTTCAGAGCTAGATGCAGACAAAAAATTATTTTGAATTTGCAACCTGATGGAGGTCATTTTAGATGGACTAATAGAACAAGTCCCACACACTGCTAGAAGGCCAAATATTTTTTCAGAGCTAGATGCAGAAAAAAATTATATTCAATTTGCAACCTGATGAAGGTCAGTATAGATGGACTAATAGAACAAGTCCCACACACTGCTAGAAGGCCAAATATTTTTTCAGAGCTAGATGCAGATAAAATTTTTTAATTTGCAACCTGATGGAGGTCAGTATAGATGGACTAATAGAACAAGTCCCACACACTGCTAGAAGGCCAAATATTTTTTCAGAGCTAGATGCAGATAAAAATTATTTTTAATTTGCAACCTGATGGAGGTCAGTATAGATGGACTAATAGAACAAGTCCCACACATTGCTAGAAGGCCAAATATTTTTTCAGAGCTAGATGCAAACAAAAAATTATTTTGAATTTGCAACCTGATGGAGGTCAGTATAGATGGACTAATAGAACAAGTCCCACACACTGCTAGAAGGCCAAATATTTTTTCAGAGCTAGAAGCAGAAAAATATTATATTCAATTTGCAACCTGATGGAGGTCAGTATAGATTGACTAATAGAACAAGTCCCACACACAGCTAGAATACCAAATATTTTTTCAGAGGTAGATGCAGAAAAAAATTATATTCCGTTTGCAACCTGATGGAGGTCAGTATAGATGGACTAATAGAACAAGTCCCACACACTGCTAGAAGGCCAAATATTTTTTCAGAGCTAGATGCAGACAAACAATTATTTTGAATTTGCAACCTGATGGAGGTCAGTATAGATGGACTAATAGAACAAGTCCCACACACTGCTAGAAGGCCAAATATTTTTTCAGAGCTAGATGCAGAAAAATATTATATTCAATTTGCAACCTGATGGAGGTCAGTATAGATGGACTAATAGAACAAGTCCCACACACTGCTAGAAGGCCAAATATTTTTTCAGAGCTAGATGCAGAAAAATATTATATTCAATTTGCAACCTGATGGAGGTCAGTATAGATGGACTAATAGAACAAGTCCCACACACAGCTAGAAGCCCAAATATTTTTTCAGAGGTAGATGCAGAAAAAAATTATATTCAGTTTGCAACCTGATGGAGGTCAGTATAGATGGACTAATAGAACAAGTCCCACACACTGCAAGAAGGCCAAATATTTTTTCAGAGCTAGATGCAGACAAAAAATTATTTTGAATTTGCAACCTGATGGAGGTCAGTAGAGATGGACTAATAGAACAAGTCCCACACACTGCTAGAAGGCCAAATATTTTTTCCGAGCTAGATGCAGAAAAATATTATATTCAATTTGCAACCTGATGGAGGTCAGTATAGATGGACTAATAGAACAAGTCCCACACACTGCTAGAAGGCCAAATATTTTTTCAGAGCTAGATGCAGATAAAATTTTTTAATTTGCAACCTGATGGAGGTCAGTATAGATGGACTAATAGAACAAGTCCCACACACTGCTAGAAGGCCAAATATTTTTTCAGAGCTAGATGCAGATAAAAATTATTTTTAATTTGCAACCTGATGGAGGTCAGTATAGATGGACTAATAGAACAAGTCCCACACACTGCTAGAAGGCCAAATATTTTTTCAGAGCTAGATTTAGACAAAAAATTATTTTGAATTTGCAACCTGATGGAGGTCAGTATAGATGGACTAATAGAACAAGTCCCACACACTGCTAGAAGGCCAAATATTTTTTCAGAGCTAGATGCAGAAAAATAATATATTCAATTTGCAACCTGATGGAGGTCAGTATAGATGGACTAATAGAACAAGTCCCACACACAGCTAGAAGCCCAAATATTTTTTCAGAGGTAGATGCAGAAAAAAATTATATTCCGTTTGCAACCTGATGGAGGTCAGTATAGATGGACTAATAGAACAAGTCCCACACACTGCTAGAAGGCCAAATATTTTTTCAGAGCTAGATGCAGACAAAAAATTATTTTGAATTTGCAACCTGATGGAGGTCAGTATAGATGGACTAATAGAACAAGTCCCACACACTACTAGAAGGCCAAATATTTTTTCAGAGCTAGATGCAGAAAAATATTGTATTCAATTTGCAACCTGATGGAGGTCAGTATAGATGGACTAATAGAACAAGTCCCACACACTGCTAGAAGGCCAAATATTTTTTCAGAGCTAGATGCAGAAAAATATTATATTCAATTTGCAACCTGATGGAGGTCAGTATAGATGGACTAATAGAACAAGTCCCACACACAGCTAGAAGCCCAAATATTTTTTCAGAGGTAGATGCAGAAAAAAATTATATTCAGTTTGCAACCTGATGGAGGTCAGTATAGATGGACTAATAGAACAAGTCCCACAAACTGCAAGAAGGCCAAATATTTTTTCAGAGCTATATGCAGACAAAAAATTATTTTGAATTTGCAACCTGATGGAGGTCAGTAGAGATGGACTAATAGAACAAGTCCCACACACTGCTAGAAGGCCAAATATTTTTTCCGAGCTAGATGCAGAAAAATATTATATTCAATTTGCAACCTGATGGAGGTCAGTATAGATGGACTAATAGAACAAGTCCCACACACTGCTAGAAGGCCAAATATTTTTTCAGAGCTAGATGCAGATAAAATTTTTTAATTTGCAACCTGATGGAGGTCAGTATAGATGGACTAATAGAACAAGTCCCACACACTGCTAGAAGGCCAAATATTTTTTCAGAGCTAGATGCAGATAAAAATTATTTTTAATTTGCAACCTGATGGAGGTCAGTATAGATGGACTAATAGAACAAGTCCCACACACTGCTAGAAGGCCAAATATTTTTTCAGAGCTAGATGCAGACAAAAAATTATTTTGAATTTGCAACCTGATGGAGGTCAGTATAGATGGACTAATAGAACAAGTCCCACACACTGCTAGAAGGCCAAATATTTTTTCAGAGCTAGATGCAGAAAAATAATATATTCAATTTGCAACCTGATGGAGGTCAGTATAGATGGACTAATAGAACAAGTCCCACACACAGCTAGAAGCCCAAATATTTTTTCAGAGGTAGATGCAGAAAAAAATTATATTCCGTTTGCAACCTGATGGAGGTCAGTATAGATGGACTAATAGAACAAGTCCCACACACTGCTAGAAGGCCAAATATTTTTTCAGAGCTAGATGCAGACAAAAAATTATTTTGAATTTGCAACCTGATGGAGGTCAGTATAGATGGACTAATAGAACAAGTCCCACACACTGCAAGAAGGCCAAATATTTTTTCAGAGCTATATGCAGACAAAAAATTATTTTGAATTTGCAACCTGATGGAGGTCAGTAGAGATGGACTAATAGAACAAGTCCCACACACTGCTAGAAGGCCAAATATTTTTTCCGAGCTAGATGCAGAAAAATATTATATTCAATTTGCAACCTGATGGAGGTCAGTATAGATGGACTAATAGAACAAGTCCCACACACTGCTAGAAGGCCAAATATTTTTTCAGAGCTAGATGCAGATAAAATTTTTTAATTTGCAACCTGATGGAGGTCAGTATAGATGGACTAATAGAACAAGTCCCACACACTGCTAGAAGGCCAAATATTTTTTCCGAGCTAGATGCAGAAAAATATTATATTCAATTTGCAACCTGATGGAGGTCAGTATAGATCAGGGGTCTCAAACACGCGGCCCGTGGGCCGCATGCGGCCCCTGAGGCTGCTTTATGCGGCCCGCAGGCACAGACCCCTTGACGATCCCGACCTGGTCCAGGAGGAGCCGCCGACAGCAGCGCTGAATTGCCACACAGAGACTGTTTCCCAGCACTGCATTTCCAATGCCAGCCGCTGGCCAATCAGAGGCCAGCAGCTGATATCTGCGTGTCGGCGCAGCGAGTATGACGTCATTGCCATATGCAGATGTCAGCTGCTGGCCTCTGATTGGCCGGCGGCTGACATTGAAAATGCTGTGCTGGGAGACAGTCTCTGTGCGGCAATGCAGCGCTGCTGTCGGCGGCTCCTCCTGGACCAGGTCGGGATCGTCAAGGGGTCGGACTCTGTGGTGCCTGCTGGCCGCATCTGCAGGAAGGCCGCCGAGGGAACGGAGGACAGGTGAGAATCATCTTTTTTTTTTTCTATTTTATATGTGTGAAGAACAGCACAGGGGGCACATAGCCACAAGAGGGGACCTGGATGGGGCACAGAGCCACAAGAGGGGACCTGGATGGGGCACATAGCCACAAGAGGGGACCTGGATGGGGCACATAGCCACAGGATGGGGACCTGGATGGGGCACAGAGCCTCAAGATGTGGACCTGGATGGGGCACATAGCCTCAAGATGTGGACCTGGATGGGGCACATAATGGGGACCTGGATGGGGCACAGAGCCACAAGATGGGGACCAGAGCCACAAGATGGGGACCAGAGCCACAAGATGGGGACCTGGATGGGGAACATTGCCACAGGATGGGGACCTGGATGGGGCACATAGCCACAGGATGGGGACCTGGATGGGGCACATTAGTACAAGATGGGGACTTGGATGGGGAACATTACTACAAGATGTTTTCCATTATTACTATATGATGCTAATTGTAAGACAATATTACTGTATGTGGCCAATTGGGGGAAATAAAATTGTAAAAAAAATAAAAAATAAAATAAAGCATGAAAAAATATTGGGCAATAAAAATGCTGTTTTATATGTAAACTAAAGTAAACACAAAAAAGTGCACGTTTATTATCGCCACATCCATAACGACCCAAGCCATAAAAAATAAACACTGCAAAAATGTTCAAAAGGTGTATACAAAAAAAATGGTATCACTAAAAATGTCACATTGAACAAAGAATGCGGCCCCCCAAATTCAAATTTTTTCCATGTGCGGCCCATATACCCAGCCGAGTTTGAGACCCCTGGTATAGATGGACTAATAGAGCAAGTTCCACACACAGCTAGAAGCCCAAATATTTTTTCAGAGGTAGATGCAGAAAAAAATTATATTCAGTTTGCAACCTGATGGAGGTCAGTATAGATGGACTAATAGAACAAGTCCCACACACTGCTAGAAGGCCAAATATTTTTTCAGAGCTAGATGCAGAAAAATACTATATTCAATTTGCAACCTGATGGAGGCCAGTACAGATGGACTAATAGAACAAGTCCCACACACAGCTAGAAGCCCAAATATTTTTTCAGAGCTAGATGGAGACAAAAAATTATTTTGAATTTGCAACCTGATGGAGGTCAGTATAGATGGACTAATAGAACAAGTCCCACACACTGCTAGAAGGCCAAATATTTATTCAGAGCTAGATGCAGACAAAAAATTATTTTGAATTTGCAACCTGATGGAGGTCAGTATAGATGGACTAATAGAACAAGTCCCACACACTGCTAGAAGGCCAAATATTTTTTCAGAGCTAGATGCAGAAAAATATTATATTCAATTTGCAACCTGATGGAGGTCAGTATAGATGGACTAATAGAACAAGTCCCACACACAGCTAGAGGCCCAAATATTTTTTCAGAGGTAGATGCAGAAAAAATTATATTCAGTTTGCAACCTGATGGAGGTCAGTATAGATGGACTAATAGAACAAGTCCCACACACTGCTAGAAGGCCAAATATTTTTTCAGAGCTAGATGCAGACAAAAAATTATTTGGAATTTGCAACCTGATGGAGGTCAGTATAGATGGACTAATAGAACAAGTCCCACACACTGCTAGAAGGCCAAACATTTTTTCAGAGCTAGATGCAGAAAAATATTATATTCAATTTGCAACCTGATGGAGGTCAGTATAGATGGACTAATAGAACAAGTCCCACACACAGCTAGAAGCCCAAATATTTTTTCAGAGGTAGATGCAGAAAAAAATTATATTCAGTTTGCAACCTGATGGAGGTCAGTATAGATGGACTAATAGAACAAGTCCCACACACTGCTAGAAGGCCAAATATTTTTTCAGAACTAGATGCAGAAAAATATTATATTCAATTTGCAACCTGATGGAGGTCAGTATAGATGGACTAATACAACAAGTCCCACACACAGCTAGAAGCCCAAATATTTTTTCAGAGGTAGATGCAGAAAAAAATTATATTCAGTTTGCAACCTGATGGAGGTCAGTATAGATGGACTAATAGAACGAGTCCCACACACTGCTAGAAGGCCAAATATTTTTTCACAGCTAGATGCAGATAAAAATTATTTTTAATTTGCAACCTGATGGAGGTCAGTATAGATGGACTAATAGAACAAGTCCCACACACTGCTAGAAGGCCAAATATTTTTTCAGAGCTAGATGCAGATAAAAATTATTTTTAATTTGCAACCTGATGGAGGTCAGTATAGATGGACTAATAGAACAAGTCCCACACACTGCTAGAAGGCCAAATATTTTTTCAGAGCTAGATGCAGAAAAATATTATATTCAATTTGCAACCTGATGGAGGTCAGTATAGATGGAGTAATAGAACAAGTCCCACACACAGCTAGAAGCCCAAATATTTTTTCAGAGGTAGATGCAGAAAAAAATTATATTCAGTTTGCAACGTGATGGAGGTCAGTATAGATGGACTAATAGAACAAGTCCCACACACTGCTAGAAGTCCAAATATTTTTTCAGAGCTAGATGCAGAAAAAAATTATATTCAATTTGCAACCTTATTTAGGTCAGTATAGATGGACTAATAGAATGATGCTATGCCCAAAAGGTTTTACTTCACTAGGTGCAGTAAAAAAATTGGTATTCTATACACAGGTGGTGTAGCTTGCAACACAGATAGGCTACTCCACTGACTAACACACTATGCAATAGGCCAAAAAGGATTAGCTTTGCTAGATTTAGCCAAATGCTGTGAAAAAAACTTGCACAGCACTGGCACAGACCTGCCTGGAAAAAACTGATAGGAACTGATGTAACTTAGTCCTGAAAAGGACAGCAATTACAATTAGTCTTTACTCCCGCAACCTATCTATTTAAGAGCACAGACCTGCCTGATAAAAGTCGTAGGAAATGCTGTAACCTAGTCCTTAAAAGGACTGTAATCACAACTATTCCCTACTCCCAAGCTATCTGTAGATTTGTGCGAAAATTGGCTTGAAATTAACAAGGTATAGCGCACACAGCAACAGCGGTGCCGTCTAACACGCAGCTGCAGCAGTGAGAAAATGGTGGCGACGGGGAAAATGGCTGGGTCTTATAGGGCAAGGACAAGTGACATACACTGCCAATGACACATGTCCTTGCTTGTGTGAAAAATAGCACTTCGCTCCGTGTGTGCACTGCTGATAGGCTGACAGATTGCACCTCCCCACTGTAAATGCGGGAAAGAGAAAAAAAAATGGAGATCTTCATTATTCCTGCAGAGATCCATCTCCTGCCCCTCCCCCCGCCCCGCTGTACACTCAAACTGCGTATTAACATTAATTTTCATCATTACTGAGAAAAAATCCAGTTATGATTTTGGTGCACGAACAGTTATCGAACATAACCTCGAACAGCCGAATTTTTTTCAAATCGTTCGTGTTCGCCGAACGGCTCGAACACTGCCCAAAACAGCTCGAATTTGAGATTGGCGAACAGTTCGAGTCGAACAACGCTCATCTCTAGTTAATACGCAGTTTGAGTGTACAGCGGGCGGGGGGAGGGGCAGGGGATGGATCTCTGCATAAATAATGAAGATCTCCATTTTTTTTTCTCTTTCCCGCATTTACAGTGGGGAGGTGCAATCTGTCAGCCTATCAGCAGCGCACACACGGAGCAAACTGCTTTTTTTCACACAAGCAAGGGCATGTGTCATTGGCAGTGTATGTCACATGTCCTTGCCCTATAAGACCCAGCCATTTTCCACGTAGCCACCATTTTCTCACTGCTGCAGCTGCATGTTAGATGGCACCGCTGTTGCTGTGTGCGCTATACTTTGAGTGTTCATTTCAAGCCATTTTTCGCACAAATCTACAGATAGCTTGGGAGTAGGGAATAGTTGTGATTGCAGTCCTTTTGAGGACTAGGTTACACAATTTCCTACGACTTTTATCAGGCAGGTCTGTGCTCTTAAATAGATAGGTTTGGAGTAGGGACTAATTGTAATTGCTGTCCTTTTGAGGGCTATTTTACATCAGTTCCTATCACTTTTTGCCAGGCAGGTCTGTGCCAGTGCTGTGCAAGTTTTCTTCACAGCATTTGGCTAAATCTAGCTAAGAAAATCCTTTTTGGCCTCTTGCAGTGTGTGTTAGTCAGTGGAGTAGCCTATCTGTGTTGCAAGCTACACCACCTGTATTTTTTACTGCACCTAGCCAATTAAAACCTTTGGGGCATAGCATCATTCTATTAGCCCATCTATACTAACCTCCACCAGGTTGCAAATTCAAAATAATTTTTATCTGCATCTAGCTCTGAAAAAATATTTGGGCTTTTAACAGTGTGTGGGACTTGTTCTATTAGTCCATCTATACTAACCTCCACCAGGTTGTAAATTCAAAATAATTTTTATCTGCGTCTAGCTCTGAAAAAATATTTGGGCTTGTAGCAGTGTGTGGGACTTGTTCTATTAGTCCATCTATACTAACCTCCACCAGGTTGCAAATTCAAAATAATTTTTATCTGCATCTAGCTCTGAAAAAATATTTGGGCTAGTAGCAGTGTGTGGGACTTGTTCTATTAGTCCATCTATACTAACCTCCACCAGGTTGCAAATTCAAAATAATTTTTATCTGCATCTAGCTCTGAAAAAATATTTGGGCTTCGGCTTGTAGCAGTGTGTGGGACTTGTTCTATTAGTCCATCTATACTAACCTCCACCAGGTTGCAAATTCAAAATAATTTTTATCTGCATCTAGCTCTGAAAAAATATTTGGGCTTATAGCAGTGTGTGGGACTTGTTCTATTAGTCCATCTATATTAACCTCCACCAGGTTGCAAATTCAAAATAATTTTTATCTGCATCTAGCTCTGAAAAAATATTTGGGCTTGTAGCAGTGTGTGGGACTTGTTCTATTAGTCCATCTATATTAACCTCCACCACCTGTGTATGTAATAAAATTGTTTTACTGCATCTAACCCAGCCAATACTTTTGGGCTAATACCACAGTTTGCTCACTCAGCTCTGCTCGCTTCCCATCCATTGTTTTTTGTGCAAACAACTCGAGAGTTGTCAATTAGTTAACCACCAAAATGAGTGGAGAAAGGCCTGCTGCTGGTATAAAGGGGAATAGGCATGTTGGGAAGGGAAAAAAATGTTGTGTCCGTGGGGTAGGTGTTAAAGCAACAGTAACATCTGCAGAAGAAAGACCATCTTCCAGCCAAACTAAGATGTCTACTTCTTTTAGCGGACAATGTGATAAGATCCCTTTCTTACGGCCACGCCAATCGCTACAAATTCCAGATGAGGCACAAAAACAGCAGGTGCTTCAATGGATATCAAGTGCTCCTTTAAGTGGGCTCTCCTCCACCTCAACTTCAACATCACAAATACTACAGTCCTCAGAGGTGTCACCCCAATAGCACTTGCTTCCTCACAGCTCCCAAGTCTCCAGCTGCCCGTCTGAATATGGGGTAGAACAGATGGTTGAGTCTGCAGAGCTGTTTACTCATACTATAGCCTGGGAATTAGAGGTCAGCTCAGGAGCTTCTGTGAATCCAGATGAGGAAATGATCTGCACTGATGCCCAGAATCTTTGAGTCGGACCCAGGACCAGACGCAGAAGGTTCTGACGATAATGTAGACCCTCGTTCCAAAACTGTAACTCCTGTTGGTGGAGACAATGAGGAAGATGATAATGAGACTCAAATACCTGATTGGAGCGACAACTTGAGTATTTTGTCAGGGCAGGAAGAGGTTGGCTCTGAGGACGACGGGTGTGATAACACACAGGGTGATGATGACGAGGTTGGAGATCCCACTTACTGTCAACCCACAGTCAGCCAGTCGATGAGGTCAGCAGAGGAGGTGGAGGAGGATGCTAGTGACGACGAGGTCAGGTTGCGCCTTCCTGGACAGAGACGTAGTACTGGAAGCATGTCAACAACTGCATCCTCAAACACAACTCTGCCTCTGACCACAAGTCGTGGTGGCTCTTCAGGTCGCATGGGTGCTAAGTAGAGATGAGCGGTGTTCGACTAGAACTGTTCGCCAATCTCAAATTCGAGCTGTTTCGGGCGGTGTCCGAGTTGTTCGACGAACCCGAATGATTTGCAAAAAATTCGGCTGTTCGAGGTTATGTTCGATAACTGTTCGTGCAATTTAAAAAAATTGACGTGGGGCTTCGCACTATATTTGTGTCCAGCCAGGTACAGCAGGCAGGAACGGGCTGTCCCCAACCACCAGCTGCCTATTTGTACCTGGCCGGACACAACAATATAGGGAAGGCCTTTTTTTCTTAATTATTTCATGAATTTCATGAAATAATTAAAAAAAAAATATGTGGGGCTTCGCCCTATTTTTGTGTCCAGCCAGGTACAACTAGGCAGCTGGGGGCTGGAATCTGCAGCGCAGGGAGGGCCAAGCTTTCTGGGCCCCCCCCGCTGCAAATTGCAAACCGCAGCCACCCCGGAAAATGGCGCGTTCATAGAAGCGCCATCTTCTGGCGCTGTACACAACTCATCCAGGGCCCTGGTGCAGTGGCTCACTGGGTAATAAAGGGGTTAGGGCCAGCTTGGTATTATCAGCTGGCCTTAAGCCCGAAATTCATGGGGTCATGCCAATATTAGACATGACCGCCATGAATTTCTATTAAAGTATTTAAAAAAAAAACACAACACCCAGAATAAAGTCCTTTAATTGAAATAAACACACAATTCTTTATTGTTCTAAATTAAACCATATTTACCATCACGCCCATTCCAGCTGAAGACAACGATCTCCTGCAATAAAAGAAAAATAATAAAGCAACATCATCCTTACCTTTCCATGGTTCCCACGACAGCTTCAGCTCTGCTACATCGAGAAAGCTGCCATCCAGCCTGTCATCCTGCAGACACTGAGAAGCGCAGGCATGCTTGCGCTCCTCAGTGTCTCGCTGTGACGGCATCCAGATGAGCCGAGTTCATGTCCAATGAACTCGGCTCACCTCATGCACGTCAATGACAGCATGGGAAAATTCTCCTGCACTCAGCGCTTCAGCGTGAGAATTTTCCCACGCTGTCAGTGACGTACATGAGGTGAGCTGAGTTCATTGGACATGAGCTCACCTCATGCACGTCACTGACAGCGTGGGAAAATTCTCCTGCACTCAGCGCTTCAGCGTGAGAATTCTCCCACGCTGTCAGTGACGTGCATGAAGTGAGCTGAGTTCATTGGACATGAGCTCACCTCATGCACGTCACTGACAGCGTGGGAAAATTCTCACGCTGAAGCGCTGAGTGCAGGAGAATTTTCCCACGCTGTCAGTGACGTGCATGAGGTGAGCTGAGTTCATTGGACATGACCTCGGCTCACCTGGATGCCGTCACAACCTGACACTGAGGAGCGCAAGCATGCCTGCGCTTCTCAGTGTCTGCGGGATGACAGGCTGGATGGCAGCTTTCTGCTGCGGTCCAGACTGTCATCTCGATGTAGCAGAGCTGGAGCTGTCCTGGGAACCTTTGAAAGGTAAAGATGATGTTGCTTTATTATTTTCCTTTTATTGCAGGAGATCGTTGGCTTCAGCTGGAATGGGCATGATGGTAAGTATGGTTTAATTTAGAACAATAAAAAATTGTGTGTTTATTTCAATTAAAGGACTATGTTCTGGGTGTTTGTGTTTTTTTTTAACTTTGACTATGGGGTTAGTAATGGGGGTGTCTTATAGACGCCTCTCCATTACTAACCTGGGCTTGATGTCAGCTGGCATTATAAGCTGACATCAACCCCAACCCTATTACCCCACTGCCACCGCTACAGGGCAGTGGGAAGAGCGAGGCTAAGTGCCAGAATTGGCGCATCCTATAGATGCGCCATTTCTGGGGCGGCTGACGGCTGGTGTTTCTAGCCTGGGAGGGGGCCAATATTCATGGCACCCTTCGTGGGCTATTAATATCAGCCCCCAGCTGTCTGCCTAGCCTTTGCTAGCTATTAAAATAGGGGGGACCCCACGTCATTTTTTTGGGGGGGTCCCCCATTTTAATAGCTAGAAAAGGCTAGGTATTCAGCTGGGAGCTGATATTAGTAGCCTGGGAAGCTCCATGGGTATTACCCCCTTCCCAGGCTTCAAACATCTGCCCCAGCCGTCTGCTTAACCTCCGCTAGAGACTAAAATTACGGGGGAACCCCACGCCAATTTTTTTTTTAATAAATCCTTTATTTTAACACTAAATGACAAGTACAGTAACAAACACTGTCACTGTACTTCTTATATATGTGACTGACATGTTTCTATCTATCTAATCTATGTGTGATGCTCTATTCTTTCTGTTATAAATTGTCGGGTACCGCTGCTGAATTGCCGGCCGGCTTTTTTAAAGAGACGGTGCATGAAAACACAATTTTTTTTTTAATAAATCCTTTACACTAAATGACAAGTACAGTAACCAACACTGTCACTGTACTTCTTATATATGTGACTGACATGTTTCTATCTATGTGTGATGCTCTATTCCTTCTTGTCTAAATTGTCGGGTACCGGTGTATGCCACTGCTGAATTGCCGGCCGGCTTTTTTAAAGAGAGCGTCTTCTGAGCAGTTTGTCAGCTTTTGTACACCTTTGAAGGTGTTTTCTATGTGTTTCTATGTGTTTTTGTTTGCCTGCCATTGGTTTTAACGGTGTTCGATGGTGTTCTAAGGTGTTCGACGAACAGTTTGACGAACAGTTCCTCGAACATCCCGGTATTCGACGAACCGAACCGAACCCGAACACTACGGGGGTGGCTCAACACTAGTGCTAAGCCTTGCATAGCCTGGGCATTTTTTCAGATCGATAAGGATGACTCAACTCGTATTATCTGTAACATTTGTCAGCAAAAGCTAAGTAGAGGCCAAAAAATACATAGTTTGAGTATTTCATGCATGAACCGGCACATGGATATGAAGCATAAGTTGCAGTGGGAAGCTCACTGTGCTACAATGCGGTCTAGCCGGCCGGGCCAACCACCGTCTGCCACATCTTGTGCATCCTCTGTGACTGGGGGGACAGCAGTCACACCTGTTTTGGGACGCAGACTTGCCACCTCTTTACCCGCAACAGCCAGCGTGATTGGCAGGTCATCATTTTCTTTGGAGGTGGAAACACCAGATGGTGTTCAGCGCTGTCCGACATCGATAGCACCACCTTTGGATCAAGGCAACCTAACATGTCCGCCTGCATCTTCCTCACAGACCGGCAGTTTGCCGGGGACACCCTTATCAACCCCGTCTAAGCACAACAGCCAGCCCTCGGTCCCTCAGATATGGACAAGTAAAAGACCATTTCCTCCTAGCCATGAGAAAGCTAAGAGGTTGAATTTCACAATCTGCAAGCTCTTGGCTACAGAAATGCTGCCTTTCCGCCTGGTGGACACAGAGGATTTTCGAGACCTTATGTCCGTCGCAGTGCCCCAGTACCAGATGCCCAGTCGGCAATACTTCTCAAAGAAAGGTGTGCCTGCGCTCCACCAGCATGTCGCACACAACATCACCGCTTCTTTGAGAAACTCTGTGTGTGACAGGGTGCATTTCACCACAGACACTTGGACGAGTAGGCATGGACAGGGGCATTACATGACTGGGCACTGGGTAACTATGGTGACAGCAGGACAAGGGGCTGCTGTCCAAGTCTTGCCGTCCCCACGAGTTGTGCATCAATCCTCTTTATCTCGAAGTTCCTCCACTGCTTCTGCCTCCTCAACCTCCTCTCGGTCCTCCACCTGCACCCAAAGCCTGTCTGGTCATGCCACATGCTTTCTAACTGCGCAGAAGGGATCCTGCACACCTCCTTACTATGCTGGCAGCAGGGCTTAATGTCATCAGGTGGTTTTTACTTTGAAATGTCTGGGAAATGTGAGTCACACAGCTGAGGAGTTGTGGTCAGCTCTGGAGAACCAGTTTCATGAATGGTTGTCTCCACTGGACCTGAAACTAGGGAAGGCCGTGTGCGACAATGCTGCAAACCTGGGTGCGGCCCTTCGCCGGGGCAATGTCACACACGTGCCTTGTATGGCTCACGTGTTGAACCTGGTTGTCCAGCAATTTTTAGCCCACTATCCCGGACTAGATGGCCTTCTGCAGAGGGCACGGTCACTGTGTGCTCACTTCCGCCATTCGCATCCGCAGCTCAGCGACTTACATCACTACAGAAGTCGTTGGGCCTGCCACTTCACCGGCTAAAATGCGATGTGCCTACCCGGTGGAATTCAACTCTGCACATGTTGCAGCGACTATGGCAGCACCGACAAGCCCTGGTGCAATACGTTCTGACGTATAGCCTGGGCCAACGAGATCCAGAGGTGGGGCAAATCACGCTGGAGGAGTGGTCTCAGATCAGGGACCTATGCACCGTTCTGCACAGTTTTGAAATGGCAACGAAGATGTTTAGTGCTGACGATGCCATTATCAGCATGACTATTCCGGTGATTTACATGCTGTAGCACATGTTAAACAGAATTCGGAGTCAGGTGGTGGCACAAGAGGAGGTGGAGGAAGTAGAGGAGGAGGAGTTGTATGCGGAAGGGCTAACATCTGCAAGGTCCAGACGGACGGCAGCACCAAGGCGGCAGGCATGTGAGGGTGGGGAAGATGGTTTTACAAGGGCACATGGTAGCAGCCAAACTAGTGAGGAAGGTGCAGGAGCCCAGGAAGAAGTGGAGGACGAACTGATGGAAGACTCATCAGATGAGGGAGACCTTGATCACATTTCTGTTGTGCGAGGTTGGGGAGAGAGGGTAGAGGAAGGAAGCATGATTGTTTCCTCGCCACCAACACAACAGGGATTTGGTGCTCCTGGATGCGCAAGACACATGAGTGCCTTCTTGCTGCACTACCTGCAACATGACCCTCGAATTGTGAGAATTAGAAATAATCCTGACTACTGGGTTGCCACACTGTTAGATCCCCGGTACAAAACTAAATTTGCAGAAATTATTCCTGCCATAGAAAGGGATGCACGCATGCAGGAGTATCAGCAGAGACTATTGCAGAATCTTACATGTGCTTTTCCACAAAACACTCTGGTGCACGTAGTGAATCTCACAGTTCCAACTTGCCAACCGTGGGACTGTCGAGTGTTCAGCACTCAAAACGTAACAGAAACACAGTATCTGCTGGTAACATCAATTTTGCGGAATCATTTCACCACTTTTTTAGCCCATCCTTTGCAAGGCCACAGGAGACAAGAAGTCTGACACATAGTCAATGCCTAGAGACGATGGTACAGGAGTATCTCCAAGTAAACATTGAAGCCATGACTGTGTCACTGGACCCTTGCTCTTTTTGGGCTTCCAATCTGGATAAATGGCCGGAGCTCGCCACTTACGCCTTGGAGATCTTGTCATGCCCCGCAGCCAGCGTTCTGTCTGAACGTGTGTTCAGCGCTGCTGGTGGTGTGCTGACAGATAAGCGCACTCGGCTCTCCACTGATAATGTAGACAGACTCACGTTCATAAAGTTGAACAAATCATGGATCCGAATGGACTTTTCTGTAGCGCCGGCGTCCCTGCCCTCTGCTAGGCAGGGACGCTGTTCCCCTCACCTCCCTGCTCCGTGCCCGGCGTCCTCCTCCCGCTCTGCTGGCAGCGCGCGCTCCTTCCCGTCCACTGTGCTTAGGGCGCGCGCGCGCGCTCTCCCTCCCTCTTAAAGGGGCCGCGCGCGCCGTCCTAAGGAGTCCCCGGCCAATGGCCGGAGGACTTCACCATATATAAGGCACCTCCTCCAAAATGGAGGTGCCCGAGCAATGTTGTTGCACTGTTTACTACTCTGCTTCAGCCCTCAGGTCCCGTTGCCAGTTACCTGCCAGTTACCTGCCAGATTCTTGCTTGATTATCTGCTACCTGCCTGCTAGTCTGAGGTCCGACGGTCTGCCTTACTACTCCTGTCAGTCTGTCTAAGGACCAGTCTGCCCGCTCACCTGGGAGCGCACATCAGCCACCTGCCTGCTTGCCCGAGGTCCGACGGTCTGCCTTCCAACTCCTGTCAGTCTGTCTATGGACCAGCTTGCCCGCTCACCTGGGAGCACACACCTGCTACCTGCCTGCTAGTCTACCTGGAGGCTCCGCCGTCACGTGCTGTGACCACCTGCCTGTCCAGTGACTCCTGCTCGCTCACCTGGGAGCGCTCATCTGCTGCCTGTCTGCTAGCCTACCTGGAGGCTCTGCCGTCACGTGCTGTGACCACCCGCCTGTCCAGAGTCTTCTGCCCGCTCACCTGGGAGCGCTCATCTGCCGCTTGTCTGTTGGTCTTCCTGGAGGCTCCGCCGTCACATGCTGTGACCACCCGTTCTTCCAGAGACTCTCGCCTGCTCACCTGGGAGCTCACGTCTATCATCAGGCGCCACAGGTCGTACCAACCCTTTACCTAGAGACTGCCCCGGTCACTTGCCGTGACCATCTGCCCGTTCATCCAGAGACTGCCCCGGTCACTTGCCGTGACCATCTGCCCGTTCATCCAGAGACTGCCCCGGTCACTTGCCGTGACCATATGCCCGTTCATTCAGAGACTGCCCCGGTCACTTGCCGTGACCATCAGCCCGTTCATCCAGAGACTGCCCCGGTCACTTGCCGTGACCTCCAGCCCGTTCACTCAGAGACTGTCCCGGTCACCTGCTGTGACCTCCTGCCCATCTTCCCTGGTCGCCACCCGCTCCCTTACAAGGACTGCCCCCTTGTATAGTAGCTCAGAGGTTCCGCCTCCCAGACCCGTTACATTTTCTACCCCTGTGTCATCCTGGGGAGAGTAAAAGCTTGATGATTTGTTAAAATAACCTCACAAACCGTTTTAAGCTTTCAAATTACTAATGTTTATCTGTATCTTGGCTGGAAAATAATTTGGGCCTTGTAGCAGTGTGCAGTACTGATTCTTTTAGGCCATCTATACTAAACTCCACCAGATTTAAAAATACTAATCATGTTTATCTGTATCTTGGCTGGAAAATAATTTGGGCCTTGTAGCAGTTTGCAGTACTGATTCTATTAGGCCATCTATACTAAACTCCACCAGATTTAAAATTACTAATCATGTTTATCTGTATCTTGGCTGGAAAATAATTTGGGCCTTGTAGCAGTTTGCAGTACTGATTCTATTAGGCCATCTATACTAAGCTCCACCAGCTTTCAAATTAATAATAATTTTTAGCTGCATCTAGCCCGGAAAATAATTTTGGGGCTCCTAGATGCGCAAGACACATGAGTGCCTTCTTGCTGCACTACCTGCAACATGACCCTCAGATTGTCAGAATTCGAAATAATCCTGACTACTGGGTTGCCACACTATTAGATCACCCACACTCTTCGATCAACCTTTTCATTTTAATAAAGAACAAAAAAATGGTCATTTTTGAAATTATAAGCATTAGCAGGCTATTAGAAACTGAAATCAAACAGTTTTCAACTCAAAACTTTATTCTAGGTGATGTTACATTTGTACATAGGACCCCTTGTTCGAAAGGAGCTTCTGAACTCTCTCGTCCATTGAATTTGTCAGGTATTGGATGGTTTCTGCTTCAATTGTTTTGCATGAGGACAGAATACCCTCCCAGAGCTGTTGCTTAGATGTGAACTGCCTCCCGCCATCATAGACACTCCTTTTGATGACGCTCCAGAGGTTCTCAATGGGGTTGAGGTCAGGGGAGCATGGGGGTCACACCATAAGTTTGTCCCCTTTTATGCCCATATCAGCCAGAGATGCAGATGTGTTATGTGCAGCATGAGACTGTGCATTATCATGCATGAAAATGACCTTGCTGCGGAATACATGGTTCTTCTTCTTGGACCATGGCAGGAAGTGCTGTTTGAGAAACTCCACATACATTATGAAGTTCATCTTTACCCCTTCAGGGATCCTAAAGGGGCTGACAATCTCTCTCCCCATGATTCCAGTCCAAAACATTACTCCACCTCCTCCTTATTGGCGCCGTAGCCGTGTTTGCATGGGGTGTCCATCAACCAGCCATCCTCCACTCCATCCATCTGGACCATTGAGCGTTGCACGGCACTCATCGGTGAACAAAACAGTTTTGAAGTCAGTCTTCATGTATTGTTTGGCCCACTGGAGCCGTTTCTGCTTGTGTACAGTGGATACAGGAGGTCGACAGGATGGCTTACGCACAGCTGCAAACCTCTGAAGGACCCTGCATCTTGTTGTTCGGGGGACGTTGGAGGCACAAGCAGCTTCAAAAACTTGTCTGCTGCTATGACAAGGCTTTTTTGCCGCTGCTCTTTTAACCTGACGTAATTGCCTGTAGGAAAGAGTCCTCAATTTTCCCTTATCAGCACGCACACATGTGAACTGTGAATCAGCTACATACTTCTTGATTGCCAAGACACTTCATCCTGATCATCGCACAATGTTGATTGTAGTCATGCCTTGACCTAAACACTCCACAATTTGTTGCTTCTCAGCAGCCGACACATCCTTTTTATTTCCCATTTTGGCAGAAAATGTAGGCTGCTTAATAATGTGGGACAGCCTTCTTAAGTAGTCTTGCCTTTCATTGGACACACCTGCCAAACTAATTAGCACAGGTGTCTGCAATTGCTTACAGTGATATAAAGAGCCCTGACACACATCACCATCAATGAGTTTAACTGACAAACAAAAAAATTCATACCTTATCACTCCTAAACACTTTTTGCATAATAATTTGGAACACAGTGTACATGTGCTTTTCCAAAAAACACCAGTGGTTCACGTAGTGAATCTTACAGTTCTAACTTGCCAACCGTGGTCTGTATGGAGTTGTTCAATAAAGGGCCCAAAATTAAGATAACATAGACGGGAGAGGTCTCTATGAATATGAATTCCTAAGTATTTGATACCCTGTGAGGGCCAGGCAAAGGGAAAGTTGGACTGGATGGAATCCTGTATGGATTTGGGGAGGGAGACATCAAGGGCCTCAGACTTCGCTGCATTGATTTTAAAATTTGACCATGTAACAAAGTGATCTATTTCAGCCATAACAGCAGGGATGAATATATATGATTGAGTGATATATACTAGGACATCATCAGCAAATGCAGAGCACTTGTACTTGATGACTCCCACCTCAATCCACCTAATATTGGGGTTATGGCGAATTGATGAGAGCAGGTGCTCCGTCACTAGGATGTATAAGAGAGGGGACAGAGGACATCCCTGCCTTGTCCCATTGGTGATTATGAAAGGTGATGAAAATGTTCCATTTATCTTCAGCCTAGGTGACGTATTGTGATACAGGGCCGTGATTTTGGCTATTAAAGGGTCCCCTAGTCCCCTACCCCAAGCTTTTTAAGAGAATAATATATGGCGTGCCAGGAGACTCTATGGAATGCTTTCTCAGCATCCAACGAGAGTATCTAATTACAAATTTTTAACTGCATCTAGCCCAGGAAATACTTTGTGTCTAGTAGCAGTGTCTGCTAGTCAGCGGATTATCCCAGCTGTTAAGCAAGCTACACCACCTGTAGTTTGGACACTTAATTTTTTCAAAGGAAATGGTTCGGGCCCCTGGGACACTCAGTGAAGCACCCCAAGGCACAGGGGCTGGGACTGGCGGTAGGATGCCTTGCGGTGGACAGCCGAGCTCGATCCTTATAAAAGCTTTTTAACTGCAGCAGCTTTAGTGGACGCTACTGGAGCTGGAATTACCGCGGCTGCTGGCATGAGACTTGCCCTTCAATAGATCCTTGTAAAAGGATTTAAAGTGTACTCATTCAAATTAGAGAGACAATTTAAATTAAAAAGATTAGACCTGCCTCCACAGCAGGGGGGCTCGCTCGACCAACCAGCGGACAGGCACCAGTATAGGGAGGGGGCAGGCCGTCAGGGTCCACCGCAGCTCTGGCACAAACCCGGCGACACGGAGGTCGCACGGGCAGGAACGGACTGTCCATGTCGGCTTCGAACTTTTTTGGTTTTAGAAGGGCATGACATGCCTATATCTGTGTCTCCCCCTCCTTTTACTCCTCCACCTCTTTTCTTTTCGCATGACTATATGTACTTGTCACTTTTCCATGTGTTAGTTGTGTCTTCTGAGCAGTTTGTCAGCATTTGGACACCTTTGAAGTGTTTTCTATGTGTTTTCTATGTGTTTCTATGTGTTTTTGTTTGCCTGCCATTGCTTTTAACGGTGTTCGAAGGTGTTCGACGAACAGTTCAGCGAACATACGGGTGTTCGACGAACCGAACCGAACTCGAACACTACGGGGGTGGTTCAACACTAGTGAGGAGGGTCCCTGTAATCCACCTAGGAGGCTCTCAGCTGAAGCTCCTGCTTATCTGCTGGTTTCAGTGAACACTCAGCATGGAGCAAGCATATAATTGCCATCCAGGAAGGTGTTCAGCTGCTCATCTTCAACACAAAGCAGAAGGTGTAAAATGGAGAATTATTAAATTACCTGTCCATTAAAAACCCTCCTGACTTCTTTCTGAGGCCAAATGGGGGTTGTGGGGAGACAGTCTACTATCCATCTAGAAGGCTATGTTCACACTAAGCGTTTTTTCAGCATTTTTTGTCTGCAACAGTCTGCAACTGATCTCTTGGCAGTGAAGTTTGTGTCTCAAAAAAGTAGGTTTTTCTTTTTTTTTTTTGCTGCGTTTTTGTCACTGTCCATTGTTCTCTTTATGCATGCAGATAAAGTTTAGTGACAAAAAAAATTGCCTATTCAACTTCATCAGGTTTTGGCACAAACAATGCAGCAAAACCTGACACCTGCATTTTTGCAGCGTTTTTGTCATTGCCCATTACTTTCAATTGGTGAAAGAAGTGACATGCTCCATTGTGCAAAAAAACAGGCAAACCACAAAATACTGATGACAAAAAAAAACAATGTGTGTGTATGATATTTCTGAAATCTCATAGACTTTGCTGGTACTCTAAAATAGAGGTCCCCAACCGCCGGTCCGCGGACCAGGACCGGGCCGTTGGGGTTTTTCAGCCGGTCCGCGGCGCCGCTGACAGCTAGCTCCGCGGCCCTGCGCCTGGTCAGAGCTCGCTCTGTGTGGATTTATAATGTTTTCTGCCATAGCCGTGACAGCTCGCAGCTCCCGGCAGAGAACATTATGCAGGACGGGGTGGGGCGTCGGGCGGGTCTTAGTGACGCAGCCCTCCACAGCACAGCATGGTACCTGTTGTACGTCACGGGGCGGGTCTTAGTGACGCGGCCCTCCTGCACAGCATGGTGTGTTCCTGACGGGGTGGGGCGGCAGGCTCTCCTCACTGACACGCCCCCGGCAGAACATGTTATGTGGGGCGTGCTGGGGCAGCAGACTGGCTTCAGTGACGCGGCTCCCGGTACCGGTGTTCAGCGTGTAGCGCTGCTAAGCAGCAGCGCTGTATACACTGACGCTCAATGTACAATGCTGCTACTTAGCAGCGCTGTACACCGAGGTCCCGCCAGCATCCTCCCCATACAGCTCCACCCCTCCATAACCCCACCCCCATATGACCAAAGCCCCGCCCCCACCCCCACCGGGCCATGGAAAACTGGTCTTGCTTAAAGCCGGTCCCTGGTGCAAAAAAGGTTGGGGACCTCTGCTCTAAAACACAGAAGAAAATTTGCATAAAAAAACGCTGGAAAAAATGCCTAGTGTGAATATAGCCTAATTCTCTTAATAATAAAGCATACACTGTGTTCCAAATTATTATGCAAATAATATTTTCTCAGATTTTCCCAAATTACCTATATGAATTGCAGTCATTGTAATTTTCCAGTCAAATAACTATTAGAGTACAATTGAAAGGTTTTTGTACAAACTGCCTATGATAACAGTATATTTTTTAAAAAATAAAAAACTCAAACTGCACTCAAAATGCATGTTCCACATTATTATGCACAGCAGAGTTTTCAACCTTTTCATTTTAATAAAGAACAAAAAAATGGTCATTTTTGAAATTATAAGCATTATCAGGTTATTACAAACTGAAATCAAACAGTTTTCAACTCAAAACTTTATTCTAGGTGATGTTACATTTGCACATAAGACCGCTTGTTCGAAAGGAGCTTCTGAACTCTCTCATTCATTGAATTTGTCATGTTTTGGATGGCTTCTGCTTCAATTGTTTTGCATGAGGACAGAATACCCTCCCAGAGCTGTTGCTTAGATGTGAACTGCCTCCCGCCATCATAGACACTCCTTTTGATGATGCTCCAGAGGTTCTCAATGGGGTTGAGGTCAGGGGAGCATGGGGGCCACACCATAAGTTTGTCCCCTTTTATGCCCATAGCAGCCAGAGATGCAGATGTGTTATGTACAGCATGAGACGGGGCATTATCATGCATGAAAATGATCTTGCTGCGGAATGCACGGTTCTTCTTCTTGAACCATGGAAGGAAGTGCTGTTTGAGAAACTCAACATACATTATGGAGTTCATCTTTACCCCTTCAGGGATCCTAAAAGGGCCGACAATCTCTCTCCCCATGATTCCAGCCCAAAACATTACTCCACCTCCTCCTTGTTAGCGCCGTAGCCGTGTTTGCATGGGGTGTCCATCAACCAGCCATCCTCCACTCCATCCATCTGGACCATCGAGATCATTTCATGCATGATAATGCCCCGTCTCATGCTGCACATAACACATCTGCATCTCTGGCTGCTATGGGCATAAAAGGGGACAAACTTATGGTGTGACCCCCATGCTCCCCTGACCTCAACCCCATTGAGAACCTCTGGAGCATCATCAAAAGGAGTGTCTATGATGGCAGGAGGCAGTTCACATCTAAGCAACAGCTCTGGGAGGGTATTCTGTCCTCATGCAAAACAATTAAAGCAGAAACTATCAAAACCTGACAAATTCAATGGACGAGAGAGTTCAGAAGCTCCTTTCGAACAAGCGGTCCTATGTGCAAATGTAACATCACCTAGAATAAAGTTTTGAGTTGAAAACTGTTTGATTTCAGTTTGTAATAACTAGAGATGAGCGTTGTTCTACTCGAACTGTTCGCCAATCTCAAATTCGAGCTGTTTTGGGCGGTGTTCGAGCCGTTCGGCGAACACGAACAATTTGAGAAAAATTCGGCTGTTCGAGGTTATGTTCGATAACTGTTCGTGCACCAAAATCATAACTGGATTTTTTCTCAGTAATGATGAAAATTAATGTTAATACGCAGTTTGAGTGTACAGCGGGGTGGGGGGAGGGGCAGGGGATGGATCTCTGCAGGAACAATGAAGATCTCCATTTTTTTTTCTCTTTCCCGCATTTGCAGTGGGGAGGTGCAATCTGTCAGCCTATCAGCAGCGCACACACGGAGCGAAGTGCTTTTTTTCACACAAGCAAGGGCATGTGTCATTGGCAGTGTATGTCACATGTCCTTGCCCTATAAGACCAAGCCATTTTCCCCGTCGCCACCATTTTCTCACTGCTGCAGCTGCGTGTTAGACGGCACCGCTGTTGCTGTGTGCGCTATACCTTGTTAATTTCAAGCCAATTTTCGCACAAATATACAGATAGCTTGGGAGTAGGGAATAGTTGTGATTGCAGTCCTTTTAAGGACTAGGTTACAGCATTTCCTACGACTTTTATCAGGGAGGTCTGTGCTCTTAAATAGATAGGTTGTGGGAGTAAAGACTAATTGTAATTGGAGTCCTTTTCAGGACTAGGTTACATCAGTTCCTATCAGTTTTTGCCAGGCAGGTCTGTGCCAGTGCTGTGCAAGTTTTTTTCACAGCATTTGGCTGAATCTAGCAAAGCTAATCCTTTTTGGCCTATTGCAGAGTGTGTTAGTCAGTGGAGTAGCCTATCTGTGTTGCAAGATATACCACCTGTGTATAGAATACCAATTTTTTTACTGCACCTAGTGAAGTAAAATCTTTTGGGCATAGCATCATTCTATTAGTCCATCTATACTGACCTCCATCAGGTTGCAAATTAAAACTAATTTTTATCTGCATCTACAGTACCTCTGAAAAAATATTTGGGCTTCTACCTGTGTGTGGGACTTGTTGTATTAGTCCATCTATACTGACCTCCATCAGGTTGCAAACTGAATATATTTTTTTCCTGCATCTACCTCTGAAAAAATATTGGGCTTCTAGCTGTGTGTGGGTCTTGTTCTATTAATCCATCTATACTGACCTCCATCAGGTTGCAAACTGAATATAATTTTTTTCTGCATCTAGCTCTGAAAAAATATTTGGCCTTCTAGTAGTGTGTCGGACTTTCTCTATTAGTCATCTATACTGACCTCCATCAGGTTGCAAACTGAATATAATTTTTTTCTGCATCTAGCTCTGAAAAAATATTTGGCCTTCTAGTAGTGTGTCGGACTTTCTCTATTAGTCCATCTATACTGACCTCCATCAGGTTGCAAATTAAAACTAATTTTTATCTGCATCTACAGTACCTCTGAAAAAATATTTGGGCTTCTATCTGTGTGGGACTTGTTGTATTAGTCCATCTATACTGACCTCCATCAGGTTGCAAACTGAATATATTTTTTTCTGCATCTACCTCTGAAAAAATATTGGGCTTCTAGCTGTGTGTGGGACTTGTTGTATTAGTCCATCTATACTGACCTCCGTCAGGTTGCAAACTGAATATATTTTTTTCTGCATCTACCTCTGAAAAAATATTGGGCTTCTAGCTGTGTGTGGGTCTTGTTCTATTAATCCATCTATACTGACCTCCATCAGGTTGCAAACTGAATATAATTTTTTTCTGCATCTAGCTCTGAAAAAATATTTGGCCTTCTAGTAGTGTGTCGGACTTTCTCTATTAGTCCATCTATACTGACCTCCATCAGGTTGCAAATTAAAACTAATTTTTATCTGCATCTACAGTACCTCTGAAAAAATATTTGGGCTTCTAGCTGTGTGTGGGACTTGTTGTATTAGTCCATCTATACTGACCTCCATCAGGTTGCAAACTGAATATATTTTTTTCTGCATCTACCTCTGAAAAAATATTGGGCTTCTAGCTGTGTGTGGGACTTGTTGTATTAGTCCATCTATACTGACCTCCATCAGGTTGCAAACTGAATATATTTTTTTCTGCATCTACCTCTGAAAAAATATTGGGCTTCTAGCTGTGTGTGGGTCTTGTTCTATTAATCCATCTATACTGACCTCCATCAGGTTGCAAACTGAATATAATTTTTTTCTGCATCTAGCTCTGAAAAAATATTTGGCCTTCTAGTAGTGTGTCGGACTTTCTCTATTAGTCCATCTATACTGACCTCCATCAGGTTGCAAATTAAAACTAATTTTTATCTGCATCTACAGTACCTCTGAAAAAATATTTGGGCTTCTAGCTGTGTGTGGGACTTGTTGTATTAGTCCATCTATACTGACCTCCATCAGGTTGCAAACTGAATATATTTTTTTCTGCATCTACCTCTGAAAAAATATTGGGCTTCTAGCTGTGTGTGGGACTTGTTGTATTAGTCCATCTATACTGACCTCCATCAGGTTGCAAACTGAATATATTTTTTTCTGCATCTACCTCTGAAAAAATATTGGGCTTCTAGCTGTGTGTGGGTCTTGTTCTATTAATCCATCTATACTGACCTCCATCAGGTTGCAAATTCAAAATAATTTTTTTCTGCATCTAACCCAGCCAATAGTTTTGGCCTAATACCACAGTTTGGCCACTCAGCTCTGCTCGGTTACCATCCATTGTTTTTTTGTGCAAACAACTCCAGAGTTGTGAATTAGTTAACCACCAAAATGAGTGGAAAAAGGCCTGCTGCTGGTGGAAAGGGGAATAGGCGTGTTGGGAAGGGGAAAAAAGGTTGTGTCCGTGGGGTAGGTGTTAAAGCAACAGTAACATCTGCAGAAGAAAGACCATCTTCCAGCCAAACTAAAATGTCTACTTCTTTTAGCAGACAATGTGATAAGATCCCTTTCTTACGGCCACGCCAATCGCTACAAATTCCAGATGAGGCACAAAAACAGCAGGTGCTTCAACGGATATCAAGTGCTCCTTTAAGTGGGCTCTCCTCCACATCAACTTCAACATCACAAATACTCCAGTCCTCAAAGGTGTCACCCAAATCGCACTTGCTTCCTCACAGCTCCCAAATCTCCAGCTGCCCGTCTGAGTATGAGGTAGAACAGATGGTTGAGTCTGCAGAGCTGTTTACTCATACTATAGCCTGGGAATCAGAGGTCGACTCCAGCGCTTCTGTGAATCCAGACGAGGAAATGATCTGCACTGATGCCCAGAATCTTTATGAGTCGGATCCAGGACCAGACGCAGAAGGTTCTGACCATAATGTAGACCCTCATTCCCAAACTGTAACTCCTGTTGGTGGAGACAATGAGGAAGACGATGATAAGACTCAAATACCTGATTGGAGCGACAACTTTAGTTTTTTGTCAGGGCAGGAACAGGTTGGCTCTGAGGACGACGGGTGTGATAACGCACAGGGTGATGATGATGAGGTCGGAGATCCCACTTACTGTCAACCCACAGTCAGCCAAGAGATGAGGTCAGCAGAGGAGGTGGAGGAAGATGCTAGTGACGACGAGGTCAGGTTGCGCCTTCCTGGACAGAGACGTAGTACTGGAAGCACGTCAACAACTGCATCCTCAAACACAACTCTGCCTCTCACCACAAGTCGTGGTGGCTCTTCAGGTCGCATGGGTGCTAAGCCTTGCATAGCCTGGGCATTTTTTCAGATCGATAAAGATGACCCAACTCGTGTTATCTGTAACATTTGTCAGCAAAAGCTAAGTAGAGGCCAAAAAATACATAGTTTGAGTACTTCATGCATGAACCGGCACATGGACATGAAGCATAAGTCGCAGTGGGAAGCTCAGTGTGCTACAATGCGGCCTAGCCGGCCGGGCCAACCACCGTCTGCCATATCTTGTGCATCCGCGGCCTCTTCATCCTCTGTGACTGGGGGGACAGCAGTCACACCTGTTTTGGGGCGCAGACCTGCCACCTCTTTACCCGCAACAGCCAGCGTGATTGGCAGGTCATCATTTTCTTTGGAGGTGGTAACACCAGCTGGTGTTGAGCGCTGTCCGACATCGATAGCACCACCTTTGGATCAAGGCAACCTAACATGTCCGCCTGCATCTTCCTCACAGACCGGCAGTTTGCCGGGGACACCCTACTCAACCCCGTCTAAGCACAATAGCCAGCCCTCGGTCCCTCAGATGTGGACAAGTAAAAGACCATTTCCTCCTAGCCATGAGAAAGCTAAGAGGTTGAATTTCACCATCTGCAAGCTCTTGGCTACAGAAATGCTGCCTTTCCACCTGGTGGACACAGAGGATTTTCGAGACCTTATGTCCGTCGCAGTGCCCCAGTACCAGATGCCCAGTCGGCACTACTTCTCAAAGAAAGGTGTGCCTGCGCTCCACCAGCATGTCGCACATAACATCACCGCTTCTTTGAGAAACTCTGTGTGTGACAGGGTGCATTTCACCACAGACACTTGGACGAGTAGGCATGGACAGGGGCGTTACATGTCGCTGACTGGGCACTGGGTAACTATGGTGACAGCAGGACAAGGGGCTGCTGTCCAAGTCTTGCCGTCCCCACGAGTTGTGCGTCAATCCTCGTTATGTCAAAGTTCCTCCACTGCTTCTGCCTCCTCAACCTCCTCTCGGTCTTCCACCTGCACCCAAAGCCTGTCTGGTCATGCCACAAGCTTTCTAACTGCGCAGAAGGGATCCTGCACACCTCCTTACTATGCTGGCAGTAGGGCTCAACGTCATCAGGCGGTTTTTACATTGAAATGTCTGGGAAATGTGAGTCACACAGCTGAGGAGTTGTGGTCAGCTCTGGAGAACCAATTTCATGAATGGTTGTCTCCACTGGACCTGAAACCAGGGAAGGCCGTGTGCGACAATGCTGCAAACCTGGGTGCGGCCCTTCGCCGGGGCAATGTCACACACGTGCCTTGTATGGCTCACGTGTTGAACCTGGTTGTCCAGCAATTTTTAGCCCACTATCCCAGACTAGATGGCCTTCTGCAGAGGGCACGGTCGCTGTGTGCTCACTTCCACCGTTCGCATCCCGCAGCTCAGCGACTTACATCTCTACAGAAGTCGTTGGGCCTGCCACTTCACCGGCTAAAATGCGATGTGCCTACCCGGTGGAATTCAACTCTGCACATGTTGCAGCGACTGTGGCAGCACCGACAAGCCCTGGTGCAATACGTTCTGACGTATAGCCTGGGCCAACGAGATTCAGAGGTGGGGCAAATCACGCTGGAGGAGTGGTCTCAGATCAGGGACCTATGCACCCTTCTGCACAGTTTTGAAATGGCGACGAAGATGTTTAGTGCTGACGATGCCATTATCAGCATGACTATTCCGGTGATTTACATGCTGGAGCACATGTTAAACAGAATTCGGAGTCAGGTGGTGGCACAAGAGGAGGTGGAGGAAGTAGAGGAGGAGGAGTTGTATGCGGAAGGGCTAACATCTGCAAGGTCCAGACGGTCGGCAGCACCAAGGCGGCAGGCATGTGAGGGTGGGGGAGATGGTTTTACCAGGGTGCATGGTAGCAGCCAAACTAGTGAGGAAGGTGCAGGAGCCCAGGAAGAAGTGGAGGACGAACTGATGGAAGACTCATCAGATGAGGGAGACCTTGATCACATTTCTGTTGTGCGAGGTTGGGGGGAGAGGACAGAGGAAGGAAGCATGATTGTTACCTCGCCACCAACACAACAGGGACTTGGTGCTCCTGGATGCGCAACACACATGAGTGCCTTCTTGCTGCACTACCTGCAACATGACCCTCGAATTGTGAGAATTAGAAATAATCCTGACTACTGGGTTGCCACACTGTTAGATCCCCGGTACAAAAGTAAATTTGCAGAAATTATTCCTGCCATAGAAAGGGATGCACGCATGCAGGAGTATCAGCAGAGACTGTTGCAGAATCTTACATGTGCTTTTCCACAAAATACCAGTGGTGCACGTAGTGAATCTCACAGTTCCAACTTGCCAACCGTGGGACCGTCAAGTGTTCAGCACTCAAACCGTAACAGAACCACAGTATCTGCTGGTAACATCAATTTTGCGGAATCATTTCACCACTTTTTTAGCCCATCCTTTGCAAGGCCACAGGAGACAAGAAGTCTGACACATAGTCAACGCCTAGAGACGATGGTACAGGAGTATCTCCAAGTAAACATTGAAGCCACGACTGTGTCACTGGACCCTTGCTCTTTTTGGGCTTCCAATCTGGATAAATGGCCGGAGCTAGCCACTTACGCCTTGGAGATCTTGTCATGCCCCGCAGCCAGCGTTCTGTCTGAATGTGTGTTTAGCGCTGCTGGTGGTGTGCTGACAGATAAGCGCACGCGGCTCTCCACTGATAATGTAGACAGACTCACGTTCATAAAGATGAACAAATCATGGATCCGAAACGACTTTTCTACCCCTGTGTCATCCTGGGGAGAGTAAAAGCTTGATGATTGGTTAAAATCACCCTACCAACCGTTTTAAGCTTTCAAATTACTAATCATGTTTATCTGTATCTTGACTGGAAAATAATTTGGGCTTTGTAGCAGTGTGCAGCACTGATCCTATTAGGCCATCTATACTAAAGCTTCACCAGATTTAAAATTAAAAATAATTTTTAGCTGCATCTAGCCCGGAAAATAATTTTGGGGCTCCGAGATGCGCAAGGCACATAAGTGCCTTCTTTCTGCACTACCTGCAGCATGACCCTCATATTGTCAGAATTCGAAGTAATCATGACTACTGGGTTGCCACACTCTTAGATCCCCCAAACTTTTCGATCAACCTTTTCATTTTAATAAAGACCAAAAAAATGGTCATTTTTGAAATTCTAAGCATTAGCAGGTTGTTAGAAACTGAAATCAAACAGTTTTCAACTCAAAACTTTATTCTAGGTGATGTTACATTTTCACATAGGACCCCTTGTTCGAAAGGAGCTTCTGAACTCTCTCGTCCATTGAATTTGTCAGGTTTTGGATGGTTTCTGCTTCAATTGTTTTGCATGAGGACAGAATACCCTCCCAGAGCTGTTGCTTAGATGTGAACTGCCTCCCGCCATCATAGACACTCCTTTTAATGATGCTCCAAAGGTTCTGAATGGGGTAGAGGTCAGGGGAGCATGGGGGTCACACCATAAGTTTGTCCCCTTTTATGCCCATATCAGCCAGAGATGCAGATGTTTTATGTGCAGCATGAGATGGTGCATTATCATGCAGAAAAATGATCTTACTGTGAAATACACGGTTCTTCTTCTTGAACCATGGTAGGAAGTGCTGTTTGAGAAAATCCACATACATTATGGAGTTCATCTTTAGCGCCTTCAGGGATCCTAAAGGGGCCGACAATCTCTCTCCCCATGATTCCAGCCCAAAACATTACTCCACCTCCTCCTTGTTGGCGCTGTAGCCGTGTTTGCGTGGGGTGTCCATCAACCAGCCATCCTCCACTCCATCCATCTGGACCATCGAGCGCTGCACGGCACTCATCCGTGAACAAAACAGTTTTGAAATCAGTCTTCATGTAATGTTTGGCCCACTGGAGCCGTTTCTGCTTGTGTGAAGTGGATAGAGGAGGTCGACAGGATGGCGCATGCACAGCTGCAAACCTCTGAAGGACCCTGCATCTTGTTGTTCGGGGGACGTTGGAGGCACAAGCAGCTTCAAAAACTTGTCTGCTGCTATGACAAGGCTTTTTTGCCGCTGCTCTTTCAACCTGACGTAATTGCCTGTAGGAAAGAGTCCTCAATTTGCCCTTATCAGCACGCACACGTGTGTACTGTGAATCAGCTACATACTTCTTGATTGCCAAGACACTTCATCCTGATCATCGCACAATGTTGATTGTAGTCATGCCTTGACCTAAACACTCCACAATTTGTTGCTTCTCAGCAGCCGACACATCCTTTTTCTTTCCCATTTTGGCAGAAAATGTAGGCTGCTTAATAATGTGAGAGAGCCTTCTTAAGTAGTCTTGCCTTTCATTGGACACACCTGCCAAACTAATTAGCACAGGTGTCTGCAATTGCTTACAGTGATATAAAGAGCCCTGACACACATCACCATCAATGAGTTTAACTGACAAACAAACAAATTCTTCCCTTATCACTCCTAAACACTTTTTGCATAATAATTTGGAACGCAGTGTACATGTGCTTTTCCACAAAACACCAGTGGTTCACGTAGTGAATCTTACAGTTCTAACTTGCCAACCGTGGTCTGTATGGAGTTGTTCAATAAAGGGCCCAAAATTAAGATAACATAGATGGGAGAGGTCTCTATGAATAGGAATTCCTAAGTATTTGATACCCTGTGAGGGCCAGGCAAAGGGAAAGTTGGACTGGATGGAATCCTATATGGATTTGGGGAGGGAGACATCGAGGGCCTCAGACTTCGCTGCATTGATTTTAAAATTTTACCATGTAACAAAGTGATCTATTTCAGCCATAACAGCATGGATGGATATATGTGATTGAGTGATATATACTAGGACATCATCAGCAAATAGAGAGCACTTGTACTCGGTGCCTCCCACCTCAATCCACCTAATATTGGGGTTATGGCGAATTGATGAGAGCAGGTGCTCCGTCACTAGGATGTATAAGAGAGGGGACAGAGGACATCACTGCCTTGTCCCATTGGTGATTGTGAAAGGTGATGAAAATGTTCTGACGCACCCCCTGGGCCTTGGGACACCCGGAGCCGGACCCTTTTTGGTGGATGCTGGTGGTTGTAGTCTTCGTGGCGGCGACCCGGTTCCGTGGCTCAGGGCGGTCAAACCAGTGGCGGAACTATTTATGTGGTTTTCATGTTTAAATGTCCGACTACGCCACCCGTGGATTGCGGTCAGAGTGAACCGCCGCTACAGGGCAGACCGCTGAGGCTGGTGTTGTGGGTGCAGCAGAGCGTAGCATAACTCCCCACGGGAGGAGTATAGCCTCACGGCAGTGTATGCGGAGGATGGGGGTGATGGTGCAGGGCAGCAGCAGTAACGACACGGAGTCAGTGATGCAGTTCAGGGCCTTTACTCACAGTTCTTATTATCCAGACCACGTCTGCAGGTAACGGCTGCCCACGTCGTACTGTGCTCACCAGGTGAGGGGCTCAGACAACTCCCAGATAACTTTGGAGCACTTCACAGGACCCCCTTTGTGTGTCCTTTGTCTGGCCTTTCTTACCAACACTTCTGTCCGGCTGCCTCGGGCCTCCTCTTGGTAAACTTGGCGCCAGGTTCCCTGACCCTATGTGGTGCCTTCCTAGCGGGTGTAGCGAGGGGCTGCGCCACATAAAATGTCAGAGCCTCCGGTTTCTAGCTGAGGGTCGTTTCCTGCCTCCACTAGTTCGGGGACCGGTCTCCCCCTTTGGCCTGACCCCTCGACGCAGGTGGATTCGGGCGTGCGGTGGCGACTCGCCCGTCCGCACCCCTGGGATCCCTTCATTCCTCGTTCCTGGAGCCTTCTTCGCTCCTCTTCCTTCCTTCTCCCTCTTCCAGGCCTGGGCCTCTGTTACTAGGCCCGCCTCCGGAGCAGAGCTCATGCAGAGCCCCTGCTCCCTGCCACTTCTGCTCAGACTTCTCTGCACTGAACTAAGATGGTGCCCACCTTTTATACTCCCTTCTCAATGCACCCAGGAACTGCTTCCTCCCTGCTCCTGCACTACAGGGTTCCCCTTCCTCAGTGTTCCCTCCCCCCACTCCAGCCAGGGACAGGGACTGTCGTGCCCATCTCAGGGGCATATTGGTCGCCCTGCCCCACGGCAATGTGGTGTAATGCATGCAGGTGTCGGGTCCTGATCCACACTCCATCCTTACCTGAGAGTGAGATATCACACCTCTGGGTGAGGTGCAATACGTCTGTAGCAACCGAGCCCTCAGGGTGCTACAGTTCCATTTATCTTCAGCCTAGGTGACGTATTGCGATAGAGGGCCGTGATTTTGGCTATAAAAGGGTCCCCTAGACCCCTACCCCAAGCTTTTTAAGAGAATCATATATGGCGTGCCAGGAGACTCTATGGAATGCTTTCTCAGCATCCAACGAGAGTATCTAATTACAAATTTTTAACTGCATCTAGCCCAGGAAATACTTTGTGCCTAGTAGCAGTGTCTGCTAGTCAGCGGATTATCCCGGCTGTTAAGCAAGCTGCACCACCTGTAGTTTAGACACTTAATTTTTTCAAAGGAAATGCTTCGGGACCATGGGATACTTAGTGAAGAGCATCAGGAGGCACCCCAAGGCATAGGGGCTGGGACTGGCAGTAGGATGCCTTGCGGTGGACAGCCGAGCTCGATCCTTATAAAAGCTTTTTAACTGCAGCAGCTTTAGTGGACGCTACTGGAGCTGGAACTCTTTTTTTTATTTTATATAAAAGTACAAAAACACAAAAAGAAAACACAAATATAAACCACAAATACAAACATTATACAAGAAAAACAAAAAACCCCAGCAAGACATAGCCCAAATCCAAAAATTATATAGAGTCCAACAAACTAACACATGACACTTGACACGAAACACAAAACGTCTTCGTTCTTTCCAAAAGACTCCCCAGCAAGGGAAGACCTTCCGTACCTACCAGCCAGGCCACGCCCTTAAGCGCACAAGACCCCTAACATCTGCAACATTCATACCTGCACATTCACACCTAACCCCAAAAAGGAAAACTAAATAACCGGCCCACCGCAAAAAATAAGAGATGGGCCACCTGGCCAAAACTAACACTCTACACAGAATTTTTTTTTTTTTTTTTTCCCCACCACCATTTTTAAACACCCAAGGTCCCACGAAAGTCTGTGGCCTCTTAACACCAACAAGGTCCCACGAAAGTTTGTGGCCATTTACGCGCAAAAAGGGTCCCTTTCCCGCATCCCGCAGGATGTCCATTTTTCCTTTTTTTTTTTTTTTTATAAAAACACCCCTTCCCCCTCCCCCCGAAACCCCCCACCCAACCTAAAACTACATCCCCCCACGCGCAATACACATATATATACATATAATACACATATACATACAATACACAACATAAAAAGTCTGTTTTAACACTTAGCAGTAACATGATAATTTCAAACCACAAAGAACCAACCATAAATCAAAAATCAGACCCAAGTTCAGTGCTTGCAAGCCCTATATTCCGATTCCAATACCGCAAAACAAAAAACTACAATGTGAGGGGAGCAGCCCACCACCAGGAAACTGGAGACTACAGAGGCTCTCACCCTAATCTAACACACAACACCCTGTCCCTCCCTATTAAAGAAAAGAAAAAAAACCTGTCCCTAGCGCCCTACCAATCTTTCCCTACCTGTCCCTACCTGTCCCTCACTGACCCTCACTACCAACCTAATACTAAACTACCTATCCCTGATGACTGTCCCTGTCTGTCCCTCCCTGACCCTACACAACGACCTGACTCTACAAAAAAAAAAAAAAATAAATAAAGTATAGAAGGAGATTAACTCACCCTATCACAGACACGCATAACCTAACTCTACCTAGGGCACATTGAATGAGAACCCCCTCCATAGAAGGGAAGCCCTCCCTGCACCCAGCCTCTCATACTCCAGCGAGCGCACTTTTGCCAGGTCACCCAGGATGTTCCTAATCACCTCTTCCCGGGGGAGGGCTTTCTGCTAGGTGGACACTAAGCACCGCGCGTTCCACGTGTAAAACCTAGTCACTAAGCTAACTAAGAAAACAGTGCCCCGATCTCGGCCACCCAGGGACCTGAATGCCCCATAGGCCCACTCCGCATAGGAAAGGCCTGCCAGCCTGGGCCAGCCAATGGAAGCACCCACCCTACTGTAGACCTCTGTATTAAAGGGACACCGAAGCAGGAAGTGCTCCATGCTCTCAAGCATGCCGCCACACTCCTCGCGGGGACAATCCCGGTCATCAGAGTTCCTGTACTTCAGGTTGTCCCTCACATACAGTCTCCCATGGAAGCAGCGCCAAGCCAAGTCCCAAAACTTCAAGGGGATCCGTTTAGAGTTCAATAACCCAAGCCCTACCTCCAGATCCCGGCTTGGGCAATCCTTGAGCGCCAGGGGCTTCTGAAAGTGGGTCAACAGGACCCTATTGTCAAGTAACCTCCTTGACAAGGTCCTGATCTCCCACACTCCCAGACCCCACTGACGGATCACCTTCAGAACCGGGGTAGCATAAGCCGGAAGATGCCCATGAGGCGTTCGAAGGTCCTTCACCTGCCCTCCTGTCTCCCATTCCTGGAAGAAAGGCCGAAACCACCCCCTACAGGAGAATACCCACGGAGGAGCCCTCTCTAACCAGAGGTTGGCGATGTTTGCCTTAATAAAGGTGTTTACTAGGAACACCACTGGGTTGACCATACCCAACCCTCCAAGTCTCCTCGTGCGGTACGTGACCTCCCTCCTGATTAGGTTCAGCCTATTCCCCCATAATAGTTGAAAGAACAGGCTGTAGACCCGTGTCCAAAGAGGCTCTGGCAAGATGCAGACACTGCCCAGGTATATTAGTAAAGGAAGCAAATACCCTTTGGCCAGGCTAACCCTTTCCCTCAGGGTCAAGGACCAGCCCTTCCACTGATCCACCTTCTGGGCGGCAATCTTAAGTCTGCCCTCCCAGTTTTGCTGGGGGTAGTCCCCCGGGCCGAAACTGATGCCTAGTATTTTTGCTGTGGCCTGAGGCCCTGGAAGAGTGTCCGGGAGATCAAAACTAGGATCTCCCCCTCCCAGCCAGAGACTTTCACACTTATCCCGGTTGATCATGGACCCGGATGCCACCGAGTAGCGCTCAACCTCAGACATGACCCAATCTGCCTCCCCTCTCGAGGTTACAAAAAGGGAAACGTCATCGGCGTACGCCACTACCCTCAAGGTGGCATCTGGCTCCACCTGGTCCATCCCGACTCCCACCAACGGTCCACGCTCCACCCTCCTTAGAAGGGGGTCAATCGCAAATACGTATAACAGTGGGCTCAGTGGACAGCCCTGGCGGACACCAGACTTCACCTCAAAAGGGGGTCCGACCCAACCGTTCACAAGTGGAAAAGTCTCTGCCCCATTGTATAAAACTCTCAACCAATCAACAAACCTCCCGGGCAGACCGTACCTCAGAAGGACGGACCAGAGGTACTCGTGGTTAACCCGGTCAAAGGCTTTCGCCTGGTCTAAGGACAGCAAGTACCCCTTCCAGTGACCTGACCTGCTCTGCTCCACTGCCTCTCGGACACCGAGCACAGCACTAAATGTGCTGCGGCCTGGAACAGAGCAGTGCTGGGCCCCCGAAAGGAGCCGGGGCGCAAATTTCACCAACCGATTAAAAAGCACCTTTGCCAGAACCTTTCGGTCCGTATTGAGAAGCGCTATGGGACGCCAATTCTCAATACGTGACGAGTCTTTACCCTTTGACAGAATAATCAGGGCTGACTTCCTCATTGAACTGGGCAGAGCGTCCGAGGAGAGACACTCATTAAACACCTCAGTCAAGAGGGGGACCAAGGAGTCCCTAAAAGTCTTGTAAAACTCGGATGTTAAGCCATCCGGACCAGGCGACTTTTTGGGCCGGAGCCCATCAACCGCCCGTCTCACTTCCTCTTCCCTGATTGCTTCCACCAAAACATGAAGAGAGGGGTCATCCCCTGGCTCAGGGATGGTTTCAGCCAGGAAAGCCGACATCTCATCCCGATCAGGTTCCCTCCCCCCCAAGAGGTGCGAGTAGAAGGATCTGACCACCTCCAGGATCCCTGATTTGGATCTGTTCAGGGACCCCGTACTGTCGATCAGTCCTGTTACCACCTTACAACTCACTGACATCCTGCAGTTCCTGTAAGGGTCGGGCGAGCGGTACCTCCCGAAATCCCTCTCAAAAACCAAGGATGTGTGCCTATCATACTGGCACCCCTTGAGCAAGGCCTTCACCCTAGAGACTTCCTCACGGTCCCCTCCAGTCGAGACGAGCTGCTCGAGTTTCCTCCCCAGATCCCGATACAGGCGGTGCCTGTCCAGGCACCTGAGGCTCGAGAGCTGACGGAAGAACCTTGCAACCCTTCTTTTGAAGATCTCCCACCACTCAGACTTAGTACTACAGAGACCCAAGAGAGGTACCTGGCTCTGAAGAAATTCCTCAAAGGATTGTCTTACATCAGCTTCTTCCAACAGGGACGAATTCAGCTTCCACAGGCCTCTCCCCATCCGGGGGGTCTCTGTAACATTCAAGGAAAAGAAAATGAAACAGTGATCGGAGAATTCCACCTCCACAGCGGACACTGCAGAAGAGATGGCCTCCTCCTTTAAATAAAACCTATCTATCCTAGACCTACTGCTACCCCTATGAAAGGTGAAACCCCCGTGACCTGGGGTGTGCCGGATGTGGACATCCACCAGGCGAGCTTCACTTGCTATGCTATTCAGGGCTATGCTATCATAAGCCAGCCGGTCTCCGGGGCCTCCCCTATCACGGGATCTAGTTACAGTGTTAAAATCCCCACCGAAGACCACCTGCCGGCTTGTAAAAAGATAGGGCTTGACCTTCAGGAAGAGACATTTACGGTCCCACTTAGATTGCGGGCCGTAGATATTAATGAGCCGGAGCTCCTGTCCCCTCATGAAGACGTCAAGAACCAAGCACCTCCCCATTTCTACCTCAATCACCCGTCTGCATTCCACCGAAGCGGCCTTAAAAAGGACCGCTACCCCGCTATACGGCTCGGCCGCAAGAGACCAGTATGAGGGCCCACACCTCCACTCCCTCTTTGCTTTATAAATGGCCCCCATGTCCGTTAGTCTGGTCTCCTGCAAAAATAAAATGTCAGCCTCAACTCGGGTGAAAAAATCAAAGGCCGTAAATCTGGCCGCATCTGACTTTATACTGGCGACATTAATCGACGCCAGAGTCAACGGGGTAGGTTCTGCCATCATGGGTGATTGAGTTAGATGGCCTTCTTTTTCCCCGTACCCCCCTTTTTCCTCTCGCCTTCTGAGGAGGAGCCCGAGTCACCCCTCCTCTTTAGGGATACCGAGGTGTCCATGCCCGCCCCTCCAGCATCGGACACTTCCTTCCTAGCACAGGTTTCCTCGCCTCCAGACCCCGGGGCAGTCCCCCCCCCAGGGGCAGCCGAGTCCCCCGGGGGACAGACCCCGCCGCCCCCTGAAGGCACCCCAGATGTTGTCTCCGGCTCCTTACCCCCAACCTCCGACACAGCAGAGTCATCGAGGGCTTGGAACCGATTGGAGAGGGGGATCAGAGGGGAGCCGGTGAGCTCTTCCGTAGGCACCGTAGTGGTTAAGGGGGGGGGGCTTTAGTTTTTTTTACCCTTTTCCTGTTCTTTTTCCTCCGACTACTGGTACTTTTGTCACCTGATTTTTTTGGCTGCTCCACCACCTCCTCATCCAGACTTTCATACTGGGAGGAGTTATCGGAAGCAGCCGCCTCCTCCCTCTCCATCCTCCTGATCTCCTCGCTCACCGCCTTTTCCCCCAGGGCCTCAGAGGCTCCGGCTGCAACCTCCGGGGAGGGGACAGTCATCACCCCAGTCGCCTGGGGCTTATCCTGCCCCCTGTCCCTTCGGCGCCTCACCTGTTGCCACTGGTGGGCAGGTGTATTTGCCTCGCCTTTCCTCCCTGACCCCTCAACTCCCCTCCCGCCCCCACCTCCAGTTCCAGCAGAAGATGAACCACTGGGAACCCCCCCGCGGCCCTCCTCCGCCTGACCAGAGATGGTGTTGGAAAAGGAATGTGGGCAGCGGCTATACGGGTGACCTAGATCACCACACAGGTGACATCTAATGTCACCACAGGCCGCGGCCAGATGACCTACCCCGCCACACAAGGCACATTTCTGCACCTTGCAGCCCGCGCTGAAGTGGCGGGGGTCACCGCACCTGTGGCAGACCTTCGGCTGCCCCTGGTAGAAGATCAGGATCCTGTCCCTCCCCAGGAATGCCGAGGAGGGGATGTGAGTGACAGTACCACCTGAAACCTTCAATTTCATCATGAAGGTCCAGCCCCCTGACCAAATGCCGAACTCGTCCCTGTTCTTCTTTGGGACCTCTGTGACTTCCCCATAACGAGAAAGCCACGTCATAATATCGATCCCTGAGAGTGACTCGTTATTTGTTAGAACGGTCACCCTCTTTACGCCATTTTGGCGAGACACCGCCTGTACGGCAAAGTCTCGCCAGCCGGGCTCCCCCTTCACCAGTTCAAAATTCGACCAGAAAAGCTCTAAGCCCTCCGGCCGAACAAAACTGATGTCAAAGATGGAGGTACCAAAAGGATGGATCAGGGCAAAGATGTCAATTGCCCTGAAGTCCATCTTCAGGAGGAGCTCCACGACCCTCGCTCTAGGCGGGCACGCTTCACTACCCCTCCACCGAAGACGGACTACATTCCTCCTGGCCACCCCCTGCCCGGCTGTCGGGAGGGACCACACTGTTTCCCCCTCCCTTTTATCTTGGAAGGCAGCCTGGCCATGCCTGTCCAGCCAAAAGGCCAGATCCACCTCTCTTTCCTCTACTGTGATCGTCCGTTCTCCCTTCTTGAGGGCCTCCAGAAAACGGCGTCGCAAGTCACCGTCCCTGAGGTCCAGAGGCGAGGAAACCCCCTGAGAGGACCCCGAGGCCCCAGCCACTACCCCCGCAAAACTCCGGGGGCTCGCGGCCGGGGGAGCAGATGGACCAGTCCCCCCCCCGTGCTCCCCGCTACCAACAGACACTCCATTTACGCACCCTACCGCAGACACCCCACCATTTGCATCCCCAGCCACAGACACATTCGTACCCACACCATCCCCATTTGTGTCTACAATCACCCCACTCGCCCCGCTCCCACTCCCATGTGCACCGGGGTCAATGTTTTTCTTTTTTTGTGTACACTTTCTGGGCACAGTTTCACTACCACCGTCCATATTACTTGTGTTGCCAGTACTGCCGCCTGCTGGTGGCATCTTCCCTGCCAGGGGGTTCACTTTTAATGCTGCTGGCATATCAAGCACCACACTGCAGGACTTAAGCAGTGCAGCACCACTGCTCCCAGCATACCTGGAGCTTCCTGATTTACTGGCAGGAAGAGAGCCAGGTGTAGCTCCTCCCACTGCACCATCCAGCCCTGCTGCAGCTTTCCTGGATACCCGCAGTGCCGGATCCCCTGCCCCAGGTAAGCCCCCAGACACAGCGGACCCCGGCACACAGGCACCCACATCAGCTACAGCGGCAGCCCCCACACTGGCACTGGCCGCAGCTGTGGTGTCTGTTGCTCCAGGAGCAGCCACCGGCGCCGGTGCTAAGCCCCGCCCCCGGGCGTGGCCACGCCCACATGGGCAGACCCGGCTCGGGAAGCCACGCCCCCAGCGCCCGGCAGCAAAGTAGTGCTCACTGTGGCCACTCCTACATGGGCGGCCCCCACCTGTGAAGCCACACCCCCTGCACCCGGCAGCACAGTGCGGCCCTCTGTGGCCACTCCCACATGGGTGGGGGACGCCAGGGAGGCCACGCCCCCCAAAAATGGCCACGACGGGACCCCTAAAACCGGCCCGGAGCCGGGTCTACTCTCGGGGGACCCTGATCCAGCGGCATCAATTCCCGGAGGCACAGCTCCCCCCACCGTCACTCCCTTAGCCACAAAGAGCTTGGCCACAGCAACTCCGGCGGCCGGCCCCAGGCTAGGCCACTCCCCCTCGGCATCCACCGGCGGCAGAGCCCTCAGCGCCGACCCCTTACTGGGCCCCTGCGCCGGGGGCCCCTACTTCGCCACGGACCCCGCCGGGGGAGCAGGCCCCACCACCTTCCTTTTACGAACCGGCTCTGCCGGAGCTGCAGGCCCCGCACTTTTTGCCCCGCCAGATGCCTTACCGGATGCCTGGGTCCCCAAAAGTGATCCAGATTTAACGGATCCGTGAGTGAGGGACCCAGACACTTTCCCAGCACACGCCGCCGGAGATGCGGCCCCGGCTGCCGGTGTGCCGCCAGCAGAGCAGGTGGCAGCGGCAGTTACGCTCGCCGCCCCCCGCACGCCAGCAGGCACACCAGGTGCCAGGCCAGCCCCCTCTCTCACAGGGGACCCAGCCTGAGCACCACCATGGTTTTTGCCCGCCGCCGGGCCGCCCTCCGTGCCATGCTCCATGTCAGACACATCCGACACACCACCTTCATTACTACAAACAGAGGCGGCGCTCTGCGTACCATGGCCTATAGTCTCCCCGCCCCCTCGCTGCAGACCCACATCAGGGCCCGAGCCGGGGTGGGTGGCGGGTGCCGCACAACGGGACCGGGGGGCCCCAGAGAGGGGGACATACACAAATTTATGTGTTACCGATGTTTTCTTTTTCATAGCTCTCTTCGCTTTCCTCTTCATCCCCCTCCCGGTTGCCTCGTCCTCGCAGATCTCATCCCCGAACGTCAGCTGGTTAAAACGTACCGGGGACTCAATCTGCCTGATCTGCTTCATGACGAGGCAGCCCCCCTCACTAGTACTACCACCATCCTCATCCTCCCCTTCGCTCCCGCTGCCCTCTGAAGGGCAAGAGTCAGACGGGAGAGCCATCTGCTGAGGGGCTATCCCGCTATGCGATGCCTGGAGATCACTTACCAGGCCACCAGATGGCGGGTAGGGTGCAACCTCCTCCTCACAGTCCTCTTCCTCCTCATCCTCCACCGCCACCACCTGGCTGGAGCTCCGTGACCCCTCCAGAGATCCACCGGCCATGGCTCTGAACCGGTCGTCGTTCTCCAACTTTTCTCTGAATGGCCCGCTGCCGGCCAGGATGGTACACCGCCGGTTCTCCACCTCCTGGATGGCCTTCTTAATCCTCCTGACCGCGGCAGATAGCTCAGGCTTCTTGCTGCTAGAGGCCCTGTCGGACCTCTCCTGAGCTACCCTCAACTCCCCCCAGAGGGATTTTAGCTTCCTAGAGGCGTCCTCATACTCGCAGAGGTGCGCATGGATGCGGGAGCCATAGATGACAGTGGACTCCTTCGCCACCTTGGTGCCCCAATCAGGGGGCACCGCTGCAGCACCCCTGCACGTACTCGGCCTACCTCCGGGGGGAGGAGCTGCCGCGGCCGTGGCCTCGGGGGTCCCTCTGGTCTTCATGCCGGACGCCTTGCCTTTTCCGGACCTGGTCATCCCAGCCACGATGGTATTCCTCCTGCCCCCCACCGGCTTGGACCGGGGGGCAGGAGCTGGGGGCCCAGCCCCGGAGGCCAATCCCACAGCAAGCCTCCTTTCCTGGGAAGGGGGCAGACAAAAAGTCCCAGATGGTAAAGGCAAAACCTCCCTTCCCAGGAGCTCTCTCCACACACCAAACACAGCAGCACACGGCAGGCTCCACCTCTTCCTCCTCCTGCAACCGTGGCTGCTGGCATGAGACTTGCCCTCCAATAGATCCTTGTAAATGGATTTAAAGTGTATTCATTCAAATTAGAGAGACAATTTAAATTAAAAAGCTTAGAGCTGCCTCCACCACAGGGGGGCTCGCTCGACCCACCAGCGGACAGGCACCAGTATTGGGAGAGGGGGGCTGGCCGTCAGGGTTCACCGCGGCTCTGGCACAAACCCGGCGACACGGAGGTGGCACTGGCAGGAGCGGACTGGCCGTGTCGGCTTCTCACTTTTTGGATTTTAGAAGGGCATGACATGCCTATATCTGTGTCTCCCCCTCCTTTTACTCCTCCACCTCTTTTATTTTCGCATGGCTATATGTACTTGTCACTTTTCCATGTGTTAGTTATGTCTTCTGAGCAGTTTGTCAGCTTTTGGACACCTTTGAAGGTGTTTTCTATGTGTTTCTATGTGTTTTTGTTTGCCTGCCATTGGTTTTAACGGTGTTCGAAGGTGTTCGACGAACAGTTCGACGAACAGTTCGGCGAACACACGGGTGTTCGACGAATCGAACCGAACTCGAACACTACGGGGGTGGCTCAACACTAGTAATAACCTGATAATGCTTATAATTTCAAAAATGACCATTTTTTTGTTCTTTATTAAAATGAAAAGGTTGAAAACTCTGCTGTGCATAATAATTTGGAACATGCATTTTGAGTGCAGTTTGAGTTTTTTATTTTTTTAAAAATATACTGTTATCATAGGCAGTTTGTACAAAAACCTTTCAATTGTACTCTAATAGTTATTTGACTGGAAAATTACAATGACTGCAATTCATATAGGTAATTTGGGAAAATCTGAGAAAATATTATTTGCATAATAATTTGGAACACAGTGTATTTATTCCCCCAGCCAGAGATGTAACTATACAATTGTTGCAGGGGCTGCAATTACACCCTGACCCTGGAGCCTAGGGGGCCAACTCAGTCCCTTTGACCCATATGAAAAACATTACTATTAAAGACCTGCAATATTTGGGGGGCCCTGTTGGAGATTTTGCATTAGGGCCCCCGAGCTTCTAGTTATGGCACTGCCCCCAGCATTCATCCTTCCTAAACTATTCACACTTTTCTCCAGTACAGAGACTTCTGTCACAGAGTAGCAGACTGTGCGCAGTAGACATTTGATCAACCGTGTCTCTGTTCAGCAGGGCTGGGGCCGCAAATAGCAGCAGCGTGGGCCGCATGTGGCCTGCTGACAGTAGGTTGTGCCCCCTGGTCTATAGTGTTGTTATCCTGTTTTAAGTTCTTAAATAGTCTTCATTGACTTGTTGGATAAGGGGTAATTCTCATTTTATTCATTTATGGCATATCCACAGGATATGATATGAATGTGTGATACATGTAAGTTCCACTGCTGAATCGAAGACTATATCTCGGGAATGGGAGTCCCTGACCTCCCCCATCCAAGAAGGTGTAACGGATACTATTAGGGGAGTTGTGTCAGTGAATGAAAGCCCCCAGTCGATAAGAGTAAGGAGGCACATGGGAATATTGGTCTTTGATTATTTTATGTACGCTTTATTGATGTACCTAATTGTTTGTTTTTTCTGAGTTTCCATTAAGGGTTAATGGTTTGTGATGAGCGAACGTGCTCGCCACTGCTCGGTACTCGCCCGAGCATCACGGTGCTCGACAAGCTCGGCGAGTATTTCCGAGTTGCTTGGACGGGAACTCAGGTCCCGCCCTGCATGTTTGTCGCTCTTTAGAGAGCCAATGAACATGCAGGGATTGCTTGCCATGCACTGTAATGCCGTAGCCATGATGGTTGTGGGCATTACATTGATTGGCTGGCCGCACAGCGTCATCAGGTCAGTATAAGACCTAACGCCGCTATGCTTGTCACAGTCACTCCGGAATAAGGCAGAGTAGGGAGAGCTGCTTCTGCGTCAGGAGAGATTTGCTTGTTTATAGTTAGTATAGGTATTCCACAGCATATATATATATATATATATATATATTTATATATATCTCCATCTGAGCTAATAGTCTTTCTGAGGACTTATCCAGCTGCCTATATTCAGTGGTAATAGGAGGAGTTAGGCAGGCAGGCAGTGTATGTGGCAGACTGCAGTGCATGATACTGCACAAGAGGGTCCATTGAACAATCTGTCTGCTGCTGCTGTTCTTACATATATTTGTAGACATAGCCCCATATATCAGGGGCCAGGGCAATTTTTTTTTTATCTTAATCCTGGTTATTTGCTTAAAAACCAAGACAGGAAGGGTATGAGAGAGACTGCAGTGCATGATACAGCACAAGAGTAGAGATGAGCGTTGTTCTACTCGAACTGTTCGCCAATCTCAAATTCGAGCTGTTTTGGGCGGTGTTCGAGCCGTTCGGCGAACACGAACAATTTGAGAAAAATTCAGCTGTTCGAGGTTATGTTCGATAACTGTTCGTGCACCAAAATCATAACTGGATTTTTTCTCAGTAATGATGAAAATTAATGTTAATACGCAGTTTGAGTGTACAGCGGGGTGGGGGGAGGGGCAGGGGATGGATCTCTGCAGGAACAATGAAGATCTCCATTTTTTTTTCTCTTTCCCGCATTTGCAGTGGGGAGGTGCAATCTGTCAGCCTATCAGCAGCGCACACACGGAGCGAAGTGCTTTTTTTCACACAAGCAAGGGCATGTGTCATTGGCAGTGTATGTCACATGTCCTTGCCCTATAAGACCAAGCCATTTTCCCCGTCGCCACCATTTTCTCACTGCTGCAGCTGCGTGTTAGACGGCACCGCTGTTGCTGTGTGCGCTATACCTTGTTAATTTCAAGCCAATTTTCGCACAAATATACAGATAGCTTGGGAGTAGGGAATAGTTGTGATTGCAGTTCTTTTAAGGACTAGGTTACAGCATTTCCTACGACTTTTATCAGGGAGGTCTGTGCTCTTAAATAGATAGGTTGTGGGAGTAAAGACTAATTGTAATTGGAGTCCTTTTCAGGACTAGGTTACATCAGTTCCTATCAGTTTTTGCCAGGCAGGTCTGTGCCAGTGCTGTGCAAGTTTTTTTCACAGCATTTGGCTGAATCTAGCAAAGCTAATCCTTTTTGGCCTATTGCAGAGTGTGTTAGTCAGTGGAGTAGCCTATCTGTGTTGCAAGATATAACACCTGTGTATAGAATACCAATTTTTTTACTGCACCTAGTGAAGTAAAATCTTTTGGGCATAGCATCATTCTATTAGTCCATCTATACTGACCTCCATCAGGTTGCAAACTGAATATAATTTTTTTCTGCATCTAGCTCTGAAAAAATATTTGGGCTTCTAGCAGTGTGTGGGACTTGGTCTATTAGTCCATCTATACTGACCTCCATCAGGTTGCAAATTAAAAATAATTTTTTTCTTCATTTAGCTCTGAAAAAATATTTGGGCTTCTAGCAGTGTGTGGGACTTGTTCTATTAGTCCTTCTATACTGACCTCCAGCAGGTTGCAAATTGAATATAATTTTTTTCTGCATCTAGCTCTGAAAAAATAGTTGGGCTTCTAGCGGTGTGTGGGACTTGGTCTATTAGTCCATCTATACTGACCTCCATCAGGTTGCAAATTAAAAATAATTTTTTTCTGCATCTAGCTCTGAAAAAATATTTGGGCTTCTAGCAGTGTGTGGGACTTGGTCTATTAGTCCATCTATACTGACCTCCATCAGGTTGCAAATTAAAAATAATTTTTTTCTGCATCTAGCTCTGAAAAAATATTTGGGCTTCTAGCGGTGTGTGGGACTTGGTCTATTAGTCCATCTATACTGACCTCCATCAGGTTGCAAATTAAAAATAATTTTTTTCTGCATCTAGCTCTGAAAAAATATTTGGGCTTCTAGCGGTGTGTGGGACTTGGTCTATTAGTCCATCTATACTGACCTCCATCAGGTTGCAAATTAAAAATATTTTTTTTCTGCATCTAGCTCTGAAAAAATATTTGGGCTTCTAGCGGTGTGTGGGACTTGGTCTATTAGTCCATCTATACTGACCTCCATCAGGTTGCAAATTAAAAATAATTTTTTTCTGCATCTAGCTCTGAAAAAATATTTGGGCTTCTAGCAGTGTGTGGGACTTGGTCTATTAGTCCATCTATACTGACCTCCATCAGGTTGCAAATTAAAAATAATTTTTTTCTGCATCTAGCTCTGAAAAAATATTTGGGCTTCTAGCAGTGTGTGGGACTTGGTCTATTAGTCCATCTATACTGACCTCCATCAGGTTGCAAATTAAAAATAATTTTTTTCTGCATCTAGCACTGAAAAAATATTTGGGCTTCTAGCGGTGTGTGGGACTTGGTCTATTAGTCCATCTATACTGACCTCCATCAGGTTGCAAATTAAAAATAATTTTTTTCTGCATCTAGCTCTGAAAAAATATTTGGGCTTCTAGCGGTGTGTGGGACTAGGTCTATTAGTCCATCTATACTGACCTCCATCAGGTTGCAAATTAAAAATAATTTTTTTCTGCATCTAGCTCTGAAAAAATATTTGGGCTTCTAGCGGTGTGTGGGACTTGGTCTATTAGTCCATCTATACTGACCTCCATCAGGTTGCAAATTAAAAATAATTTTTTTCTGCATCTAGCTCTGAAAAAATATTTGGGCTTCTAGCGGTGTGTGGGACTTGGTCTATTAGTCCATCTATACTGACCTCCATCAGGTTGCAAATTAAAAATAATTTTTTTCTGCATCTAGCTCTGAAAAAATATTTGGGCTTCTAGCAGTGTGTGGGACTTGGTCTATTAGTCCATCTATACTGACCTCCATCAGGTTGCAAATTAAAAATAATTTTTTTCTTCATTTAGCTCTGAAAAAATATTTGGGCTTCTAGCAGTGTGTGGGACTTGTTCTATTAGTCCTTCTATACTGACCTCCAGCAGGTTGCAAATTGAATATAATTTTTTTCTGCATCTAGCTCTGAAAAAATAGTTGGGCTTCTAGCGGTGTGTGGGACTTGGTCTATTAGTCCATCTATACTGACCTCCATCAGGTTGCAAATTAAAAATAATTTTTTTCTGCATCTAGCTCTGAAAAAATATTTGGGCTTCTAGCAGTGTGTGGGACTTGGTCTATTAGTCCATCTATACTGACCTCCATCAGGTTGCAAATTAAAAATAATTTTTATCTGCATCTACAGTACCTCTGAAAAAATATTTGGGCTTCTAGCTGTGTGTGGGACTATTTGTATTAGTCCATCTATACTGACCTCCATCAGGTTGCAAACTGAATATATTTTTTTCTGCATCTACCTCTGAAAAAATATTTGGCCTTCTAGTAGTGTGTCGGACTTTCTCTATTAGTCCATCTATACTGACCTCCATCAGGTTGCAAATTAAAACTAATTTTTATCTGCATCTACAGTACCTCTGAAAAAATATTTGGGCTTCTAGCTGTGTGTGGGACTATTTGTATTAGTCCATCTATACTGACCTCCATCAGGTTGCAAATTCAAAATAATTTTTTTCTGCATCTAACCCAGCCAATAGTTTTGGCCTAATACCACAGTTTGGCCACTCAGCTCTGCTCGGTTACCATCCATTGTTTTTTTGTGCAAACAACTCCAGAGTTGTGAATTAGTTAACCACCAAAATGAGTGGAAAAAGGCCTGCTGCTGGTGGAAAGGGGAATAGGCGTGTTGGGAAGGGGAAAAAAGGTTGTGTCCGTGGGGTAGGTGTTAAAGCAACAGTAACATCTGCAGAAGAAAGACCATCTTCCAGCCAAACTAAAATGTCTACTTCTTTTAGCGGACAATGTGATAAGATCCCTTTCTTACGGCCACGCCAATCGCTACAAATTCCAGATGAGGCACAAAAACAGCAGGTGCTTCAACGGATATCAAGTGCTCCTTTAAGTGGGCTCTCCTCCACATCAACTTCAACATCACAAATACTCCAGTCCTCAAAGGTGTCACCCAAATCGCACTTGCTTCCTCACAGCTCCCAAATCTCCAGCTGCCCGTCTGAGTATGAGGTAGAACAGATGGTTGAGTCTGCAGAGCTGTTTACTCATACTATAGCCTGGGAATCAGAGGTCGACTCCAGCGCTTCTGTGAATCCAGACGAGGAAATGATCTGCACTGATGCCCAGAATCTTTATGAGTCGGATCCAGGACCAGACGCAGAAGGTTCTGACCATAATGTAGACCCTCATTCCCAAACTGTAACTCCTGTTGGTGGAGACAATGAGGAAGACGATGATAAGACTCAAATACCTGATTGGAGCGACAACTTTAGTTTTTTGTCAGGGCAGGAACAGGTTGGCTCTGAGGACGACGGGTGTGATAACGCACAGGGTGATGATGATGAGGTCGGAGATCCCACTTACTGTCAACCCACAGTCAGCCAAGAGATGAGGTCAGCAGAGGAGGTGGAGGAAGATGCTAGTGACGACGAGGTCAGGTTGCGCCTTCCTGGACAGAGACGTAGTACTGGAAGCACGTCAACAACTGCATCCTCAAACACAACTCTGCCTCTCACCACAAGTCGTGGTGGCTCTTCAGGTCGCATGGGTGCTAAGCCTTGCATAGCCTGGGCATTTTTTCAGATCGATAAAGATGACCCAACTCGTGTTATCTGTAACATTTGTCAGCAAAAGCTAAGTAGAGGCCAAAAAATACATAGTTTGAGTACTTCATGCATGAACCGGCACATGGACATGAAGCATAAGTTGCAGTGGGAAGCTCAGTGTGCTACAATGCGGCCTAGCCGGCCGGGCCAATCACCGTCTGCCATATCTTGTGCATCCGCGGCCTCTTCATCCTCTGTGACTGGGGGGACAGCAGTCACACCTGTTTTGGGGCGCAGACCTGCCACCTCTTTACCCGCAACAGCCAGCGTGATTGGCAGGTCATCATTTTCTTTGGAGGTGGTAACACCAGCTGGTGTTGAGCGCTGTCCGACATCGATAGCACCACCTTTGGATCAAGGCAACCTAACATGTCCGCCTGCATCTTCCTCACAGACCGGCAGTTTGCCGGGGACACCCTTATCAACCCCGTCTAAGCACAATAGCCAGCCCTCGGTCCCTCAGATGTGGACAAGTAAAAGACCATTTCCTCCTAGCCATGAGAAAGCTAAGAGGTTGAATTTCACCATCTGCAAGATCTTGGCTACAGAAATGCTGCCTTTCCGCCTGGTGGACACAGAGGATTTTCGAGACCTTATGTCCGTCGCAGTGCCCCAGTACCAGATGCCCAGTCGGCACTACTTCTCAAAGAAAGGTGTGCCTGCGCTCCACCAGCATGTTGCACACAACATCACCGCTTCTTTGAGAAACTCTGTGTGTGACAGGGTGCATTTCACCACAGACACTTGGACGAGTAGGCATGGACAGGGGCGTTACATGTCGCTGACTGGGCACTGGGTAACTATGGTGACAGCAGGACAAGGGGCTGCTGTCCAAGTCTTGCCGTCCCCACGAGTTGTGCGTCAATCCTCTTTATGTCAAAGTTCCTCCACTGCTTCTGCCTCCTCAACCTCCTCTCGGTCTTCCACCTGCACCCAAAGCCTGTCTGGTCATGCCACAAGCTTTCTAACTGCGCAGAAGGGATCCTGCACACCTCCTTACTATGCTGGCAGTAGGGCTCAACGTCATCAGGCGGTTTTTACATTGAAATGTCTGGGAAATGTGAGTCACACAGCTGAGGAGTTGTGGTCAGCTCTGGAGAACCAATTTCATGAATGGTTGTCTCCACTGGACCTGAAACCAGGGAAGGCCGTGTGCGACAATGCTGCAAACCTGGGTGCGGCCCTTCGCCGGGGCAATGTCACACATGTGCCTTGTATGGCTCACGTGTTGAACCTGGTTGTCCAGCAATTTTTAGCCCACTATCCCAGACTAGATGGCCTTCTGCAGAGGGCACGGTCGCTGTGTGCTCACTTCCGCCGTTCGCATCCCGCAGCTCAGCGACTTACATCTCTACAGAAGTCGTTGGGCCTGCCACTTCACCGGCTAAAATGCGATGTGCCTACCCGGTGGAATTCAACTCTGCACATGTTGCAGCGACTGTGGCAGCACCGACAAGCCCTGGTGCAATACGTTCTGACGTATAGCCTGGGCCAACGAGATTCAGAGGTGGGGCAAATCACGCTGGAGGAGTGGTCTCAGATCAGGGACCTATGCACCCTTCTGCACAGTTTTGAAATGGCGACGAAGATGTTTAGTGCTGACGATGCCATTATCAGCATGACTATTCCGGTGATTTACATGCTGGAGCACATGTTAAACAGAATTCGGAGTCAGGTGGTGGCACAAGAGGAGGTGGAGGAAGTAGAGGAGGAGGAGTTGTATGCGGAAGGGCTAACATCTGCAAGGTCCAGACGGTCGGCAGCACCAAGGCGGCAGGCATGTGAGGGTGCGGGAGATGGTTTTACCAGGGCGCATGGTAGCAGCCAAACTAGTGAGGAAGGTGCAGGAGCCCAGGAAGAAGTGGAGGACGAACTGATGGAAGACTCATCAGATGAGGGAGACCTTGATCACATTTCTGTTGTGCGAGGTTGGGGGGAGAGGACAGAGGAAGGAAGCATGATTGTTACCTCGCCACCAACACAACAGGGACTTGGTGCTCCTGGATGCGCAACACACATGAGTGCCTTCTTGCTGCACTACCTGCAACATGACCCTCGAATTGTGAGAATTAGAAATAATCCTGACTACTGGGTTGCCACACTGTTAGATCCCCGGTACAAAAGTAAATTTGCAGAAATTATTCCTGCCATAGAAAGGGATGCACGCATGCAGGAGTATCAGCAGAGACTGTTGCAGAATCTTACATGTGCTTTTCCACAAAATACCAGTGGTGCACGTAGTGAATCTCACAGTTCCAACTTGCCAACCGTGGGACCGTCAAGTGTTCAGCACTCAAACCGTAACAGAACCACAGTATCTGCTGGTAACATCAATTTTGCGGAATCATTTCACCACTTTTTTAGCCCATCCTTTGCAAGGCCACAGGAGACAAGAAGTCTGACACATAGTCAACGCCTAGAGACGATGGTACAGGAGTATCTCCAAGTAAACATTGAAGCCACGACTGTGTCACTGGACCCTTGCTCTTTTTGGGCTTCCAATCTGGATAAATGGCCGGAGCTAGCCACTTACGCCTTGGAGATCTTGTCATGCCCCGCAGCCAGCGTTCTGTCTGAACGTGTGTTCAGCGCTGCTGGTGGTGTGCTGACAGATAAGCGCACGCGGCTCTCCACTGATAATGTAGACAGACCCACGTTCATAAAGATGAACAAATCATGGATCCGAAACGACTTTTCTACCCCTGTGTCATCCTGGGGAGAGTAAAAGCTTGATGATTGGTTAAAATCACCCTACCAACCGTTTTAAGCTTTCAAATTACTAATCATGTTTATCTGTATCTTGACTGGAAAATAATTTGGGCTTTGTAGCAGTGTGCAGCACTGATCCTATTAGGCCATCTATACTAAAGCTTCACCAGATTTAAAATTAAAAATCATTTTTAGCTGCATCTAGCCCGGAAAATAATTTTGGGGCTCCGAGATGCGCAAGGCACATAAGTGCCTTCTTGCTGCACTACCTGCAGCATGACCCTCATATTGTCAGAATTCGAAGTAATCATGACTACTGGGTTGCCACACTCTTAGATCCCCCAAACTTTTCGATCAACCTTTTCATTTTAATAAAGACCAAAAAAATGGTCATTTTTGAAATTATAAGCATTAGCAGGTTGTTAGAAACTGAAATCAAACAGTTTTCAACTCAAAACTTTATTCTAGGTGATGTTACATTTTCACATAGGACCCCTTGTTCGAAAGGAGCTTCTGAACTCTCTCGTCCATTGAATTTGTCAGGTTTTGGATGGTTTCTGCTTCAATTGTTTTGCATGAGGACAGAATACCCTCCCAGAGCTGTTGCTTAGATGTGAACTGCCTCCCGCCATCATAGACACTCCTTTTAATGATGCTCCAAAGGTTCTGAATGGGGTAGAGGTCAGGGGAGCATGGGGGTCACACCATAAGTTTGTCCCCTTTTATGCCCATATCAGCCAGAGATGCAGATGTTTTATGTGCAGCATGAGATGGTGCATTATCCTGCAGAAAAATGATCTTGCTGTGAAATACACGGTTCTTCTTCTTGAACCATGGCAGGAAGTGCTGTTTGAGAAAATCCACATACATTATGGAGTTCATCTTTAGCGCCTTCAGGGATCCTAAAGGGGCCGACAATCTCTCTCCCCATGATTCCAGCCCAAAACATTACTCCACCTCCTCCTTGTTGGCGCTGTAGCCGTGTTTGCGTGGGGTGTCCATCAACCAGCCATCCTCCACTCCATCCATCTGGACCATCGAGCGCTGCACGGCACTCATCCGTGAACAAAACAGTTTTGAAATCAGTCTTCATGTAATGTTTGGCCCACTGGAGCCGTTTCTGCTTGTGTGAAGTGGATAGAGGAGGTCGACAGGATGGCGCATGCACAGCTGCAAACCTCTGAAGGACCCTGCATCTTGTTGTTCGGGGGACGTTGGAGGCACAAGCAGCTTCAAAAACTTGTCTGCTGCTATGACAAGGCTTTTTTGCCGCTGCTCTTTCAACCTGACGTAATTGCCTGTAGGAAAGAGTCCTCAATTTGCCCTTATCAGCACGCACACGTGTGTACTGTGAATCAGCTACATACTTCTTGATTGCCAAGACACTTCATCCTGATCATCGCACAATGTTGATTGTAGTCATGCCTTGACCTAAACACTCCACAATTTGTTGCTTCTCAGCAGCCGACACATCCTTTTTCTTTCCCATTTTGGCAGAAAATGTAGGCTGCTTAATAATGTGAGAGAGCCTTCTTAAGTAGTCTTGCCTCTCATTGGACACACCTGCCAAACTAAGTAGCACAGGTGTCTGCAATTGCTTACAGTGATATAAAGAGCCCTGACACACATCACCATCAATGAGTTTAACTGACAAACAAACAAATTCTTCCCTTATCACTCCTAAACACTTTTTGTATAATAATTTGGAACGCAGTGTACATGTGCTTTTCCACAAAACACCAGTGGTTCACGTAGTGAATCTTACAGTTCTAACTTGCCAACCGTGGTCTGTATGGAGTTGTTCAATAAAGGGCCCAAAATTAAGATAACATAGATGGGAGAGGTCTCTATGAATAGGAATTCCTAAGTATTTGATACCCTGTGAGGGCCAGGCAAAGGGAAAGTTGGACTGGATGGAATCCTATATGGATTTGGGGAGGGAGACATCGAGGGCCTCAGACTTCGCTGCATTGATTTTAAAATTTTACCATGTAACAAAGTGATCTATTTCAGCCATAACAGCATGGATGGATATATGTGATTGAGTGATATATACTAGGACATCATCAGCAAATAGAGAGCACTTGTACTCGGTGCCTCCCACCTCAATCCACCTAATATTGGGGTTATGGCGAATTGATGAGAGCAGGTGCTCCGTCACTAGGATGTATAAGAGAGGGGACAGAGGACATCACTGCCTTGTCCCATTGGTGATTGTGAAAGGTGATGAAAATGTTCTGACGCACCCCCTGGGCCTTGGGACACTCGGAGCCGGACCCTTTTTGGTGGATGCTGGTGGTTGTAGTCTTCGTGGCGGCGACCCGGTTCCGTGGCTCAGGGCGGTCAAACCAGTGGCGGAACTATTTATGTGGTTTTCATGTTTAAATGTCCGACTACGCCACCCGTGGATTGCGGTCAGAGTGAACCGCCGCTACAGGGCAGACCACTGAGGCTGGTGTTGTGGGTGCAGCAGAGCGTAGCATAACTCCCCACGGGAGGAGTATAGCCTCAGGGCAGTGTATGCGGAGGATGGGGGTGATGGTGCAGGGCAGCAGCAGTAACGACACGGAGTCAGTGATGCAGTTCAGGGCCTTTACTCACAGTTCTTATTATCCAGACCACGTCTGCAGGTAACGGCTGCCCACGTCGTACTGTGCTCACCAGGTGAGGGGCTCAGACAACTCCCAGATAACTTTGGAGCACTTCACAGGACCCCCTTTGTGTGTCCTTTGTCTGGCCTTTCTTACCAACACTTCTGTCCGGCTGCCTCGGGCCTCCTCTTGGTAAACTTGGTGCCAGTTTCCCTGACCCTATGTGGTGCCTTCCTAGCGGGTGTAGCGAGGGGCTGCGCCACATAAAATGTCAGAGCCTCCGGTTTCTAGCTGAGGGTCGTTTCCTGCCTCCACTAGTTCGGGGACCGGTCTCCCCCTTTGGCCTGACCCCTCCACGCAGGTGGATTCGGGCGTGCGGTGGCGACTCGCCCGTCCGCACCCCTGGGATCCCTTCATTCCTCGTTCCTGGAGCCTTCTCCGCTCCTCTTCCTTCCTTCTCCCTCTTCCAGGCCTGGGCCTCTGTTACTAGGCCCGCCTCCGGAGCAGAGCTCATGCAGAGCCCCTGCTCCCTGCCACTTCTGCTCAGACTTCTCTGCACTGAACTAAGATGGTGCCCACCTTTTATACTCCCTTCTCAATGCACCCAGGAACTGCTTCCTCCCTGCTCCTGCACTACAGGGTTCCCCTTCCTCAGTGTTCCCTCCCCCCACTCCAGCCAGGGACAGGGACTGTCGTGCCCATCTCAGGGGCATATTGGTCGCCCTGCCCCACGGCAATGTGGTGTAATGCATGCAGGTGTCGGGTCCTGATCCACACTCCATCCTTACCTGAGAGTGAGATATCACACCTCTGGGTGAGGTGCAATACGTCTGTAGCAACCGAGCCCTCAGGGTGCTACAGTTCCATTTATCTTCAGCCTAGGTGACGTATTGCGATACAGGGCCGTGATTTTGGCTATAAAAGGGTCCCCTAGACCCCTACCCCAAGCTTTTTAAGAGAATTATATATGGCGTGCCAGGAGACTCTATGGAATGCTTTCTCAGCATCCAACGAGAGTATCTAATTACAAATTTTTAACTGCATCTAGCCCAGGAAATACTTTGTGCCTAGTAGCAGTGTCTGCTAGTGAGCGGATTATCCCGGCTGTTAAGCAAGCTGCACCACCTGTAGTTTAGACACTTAATTTTTTCAAAGGAAATGCTTCGGGACCATGGGATACTTAGTGAAGAGCATCAGGAGGCACCCCAAGGCATAGGGGCTGGGACTGGCAGTAGGATGCCTTGCGGTGGACAGCCGAGCTCGATCCTTATAAAAGCTTTTTAACTGCAGCAGCTTTAGTGGACGCTACTGGAGCTGGAATTACCGCGACTGCTGGCATGAGACTTGCCCTCCAATAGATCCTTGTAAATGGATTTAAAGTGTATTCATTCAAATTAGAGAGACAATTTAAATTAAAAAGCTTAGAGCTGCCTCCACCACAGGGGGGCTCGCTCGACCCACCAGCGGACAGGCACCAGTATTGGGAGAGGGGGGCTGGCCGTCAGGGTTCACCGCGGCTCTGGCACAAACCCGGCGACACGGAGGTGGCACGGGCAGGAGCGGACTGGCCGTGTCGGCTTCTCACTTTTTGGATTTTAGAAGGGCATGACATGCCTATATCTGTGTCTCCCCCTCCTTTTACTCCTCCACCTCTTTTATTTTCGCATGACTATATGTACTTGTCACTTTTCCATGTGTTAGTTATGTCTTCTGAGCAGTTTGTCAGCTTTTGGACACCTTTGAAGGTGTTTTCTATGTGTTTCTATGTGTTTTTGTTTGCCTGCCATTGGTTTTAACGGTGTTCGAAGGTGTTCGACGAACAGTTCGACGAACAGTTCGGCGAACACACGGGTGTTCGACGAACCGAACCGAACTCGAACACTACGGGGGTCGCTCAACACTACACAAGAGGGTCCATTGGATGTTCAACTTCTGAGTGATCCTACTGTGACAAATATTTGTAGACATAGCCCCAGGTATAAGGGGCCAGAGCAATTTTTTAAATCTAAATCCTGGTTATTTGCTTAAAAAGCAATCCAGAGTACACGATTTTCTGCTCCATTTTCTTGTTAGCACTGCAGAATACAGCCAGATCTTTTTCATATTACAGCAATAAAAATCCAGAAATTTGAACTGAACGTGTAAAATATTGGCCTCCTTTTCCATTTTGTTGCAGTGTGTCTGTCAAGCTATTTACACTAGGTCTCTGTGAAGAATAGTATTAGTAAACTACAGACCTGCTATTTAAAACCGTGGTTCTCTGTCAGACGTATCACATATAACAGCGTTTCAAAATCAGCCATTTCTGCCTTCCATTTCATTGCATGTGTCGGTCAAGCTATTCACACTAGGTCTCTGTGAAGAATAGTATTAGTAAGCTACAGGCCTGCTATTTAAAACCGTGGTTCTCTGTCAGACGTATCACATATAACAGCGTTCCAAAATCAATAATTTCTGCCTTCCATTTTGTTGCAGTGTGTCGGTCAAGTTATTCACACCAGGTCTCTATGAAAAATAGTATTAGTAAACTGCAGGCCTGTTATTTAAAACCGTGGCTCTCCGTCACACATATTACATATAACTGTGGTTCAAATTCAGACATTTGTAGTGAACGTGGAAAATATTGTCCTCCATTTATAGATTGTAGCAGTGTATCAGTGTACACCATTTTACAGCTCCATTTGCATGTTTGCAAAATTCAGCCAGATTTTTTTTGTTTTATTCATATTACGGTATTGTGGAAGCAGAGGAACTTTTTTCAATGATCAGACGCACGTGAGACATATTACTGCCGTAATAATACAGAAATTTTGTGAGCGTGCCAAATATTCCACTCCGTTTAAAGTCAGCCACCTGTGTTTTGCTGAACCAATTGACACTTGGTCGCTGACAAATACAATACTATTAGGCGACTGCCTGAAACCGTGGCCATCAGACGTTATCCCATTTGACTGCCCTAATAATCCAGCAATTATTGTGAGCGTGTCAAATATTACACTCCATTTAAAGTATTGCAGTTGTGGGTTCAAACCTATTCACAGTTGGCCGCTGACAAATAGCATATCTGTGAACAATGTTGTCAGAGTATTACGCCACTTTTACGGACTGACAAAAAAAAAACATACAAACAACAAGCTAAAATGGAAAAAATGTTAAGAAACATTCTTTCCAGGGTAATGACTTGTATATGAGGCCAAGGAAATTTAAAAAAAAATAACGTTATGGACTGTGGAAGACATTTATGCGACAAGAATGAACACTCATTTGTAGCTGGTGATGATACCACCTAGCAGCAACTGTCTCTATTGTAAATGCATCTAACAGCGTTATCGATAGGGAATAGATTAGATTTTACATTTTTTTAGGCCGCATCACCAGCACGCTGTATAAGGCAATAATACCTGACTGGATCGATCTAATACGCTATCCATACTGCGATACCTCACCCGTAAAACAATTTCTTAACTTACACAGTTTTAGGTGCTCCCTAAAAACACACCTGTTTAGGACAGCCTATCACGTTCCCTAATCAAAGTCCTTTTTATATTTTTATAGCCCATTCGTAATTTCTCCAAACATAAGTCTCCACCAAACTCCACCTCACCCAAAAGCACTACAGATACTGGTTGGTGACGAGCTCATGCAGCCTTTATCTATCCCTCATCCCCTCTAGATGGCTGGACCATCATTGTAAATAAGCCCCTGTACTTTGTGTCACCCCCACCTCATTGTAGATTGTAACCTCTTACGAGCAGGGTCGTCATTATTTTTTCTTTAATTATTGTATTATCTTTAGCTATGTTACTTATGACTGTTGTATATGAACCTCTGAATTGTAAAGCGCTCCGGAATATGTTGGCGCTATATAAATAAAGATTATTATTAGTGGTATTATTAATTTCAGATATAACAGTTAATATTCTAGAATATAGAAGTCTCTCCTATGCTGTTATTGCATATGCAGCAATTTCAAGGGCTGCCAAAAATTAGGACGAACTCCAATACACATTTGAAGAGATGTAAAATAAATAAATAAATAATAAAAACACAGTAGGATCTTTTCATTATAAAAACCAGGCTCACCAATGTAACCTCAATGTAATCACATTGTTCAGCTCCTGCACCTCCTCCTCCTCTTCTTGTTCGGCCTCCATCTCTGAAATGATCACATCAGTCACACGCTGGAAGCACTGCAGCACTGCCTTGGCCAAGCGGCAACAGGCGGTTCAGAAAATAATATGCTTAATGCTTAGGTGACAAACCGCCAATCGCTGCAGAGTTGTTGAAAGCTGTAACACAGCAGCCTGATCTGTGGCTCTCACCGCTGAGCATACAGCCAGGCATGGTTGTGTGTGACAAAGGGCGGAACCTGGTGGCAGAGAAATGACAGCCGCAGTAGATACAGTTTCCCTCTATGCCAGTCCTTTCACTGAGCTACAGAATATGGCTGTGGTGAAATACAACTCTCACCGAGATGCAGTGTCAGACTGAAAAACATTGGGTCCACCAGAGGATTTGTTTCTCAGGGCCCACCTTTCTCCCCCACTCAAAGACCCCATAGCAGCTGCAAAGTTTGCGCTATCATGAACTCTTCTAATGGAGAAGTCAGGGCCCACCTGAGGATTCTCTGATAGGCCCGTCCAACCCTGCCGAGAAGCAGCCCTGGCTAAGAATAGTCTGTGGGAAGGTTCCTGGACACTCTATGGCTGCTTTTTTACTGAGGGGGAAACCCATGCAAACACGGGGAGAACATACAAAATCCTTGCAGATGTTTTCCTTGGTGGGATTTGAACCCAGGACCCCAGCGCTAAAAGGATTCAGTGCTAACCACTGAGCCACTGTGCTGCCCTCTCTGTTCTTCCTCTGATATCTAACATGCTGGAGAAACTTGCACCTACTGCCACTCAGTATCTTCAGCTCCTGTGTGAGAAACTAATGTATTTGGGCAGAAGAAAAGGAAATTGTGGATGGCTTCGCTACTGGTACTGGGGGCACTGCTAATACCATGGCGTCATGCCATAGTTCACTGAAAATATTCCAGGCTGGTTGGAGCCAAGCTGATTCCCATAGAATAGTACCAGTAGCAAGCTAAGGAGATGATGGCCTCTATCATCATCACGACCTCACCTCGGCACTATGAACTCTCCTGATGGAGAAGCCAGGGCCCACCGGAGGAGTCTCCGGTTCTCTGGTGGGCCCGTCCAACCCTGCCGAGAAGCAGCCCTGGCTAAGAAAAGTCTGTGGGAAGGTTCCCGGACACTCTATGGCTGCTTTTTTCCTGTGGACTGGCTCCAGCAATCTATAAGATTGCAATCTATGATCCCTTCACTGGCTTCCCAGTGGCCAGAGACTTCAGTTCAAAACCGTAACCATGACAAGCAAAGCCATCCACAACCTGTCTGCTCCATATATCTGTGACCTAGTCTCCCGGTACATACCTGCATGCAACCTCCAATCCTCACAAGATCTCCTTCTCTACTCCCGTCTTCTCTCTTCTTCCCACAATTGCATACAAGATTTTTCTCGTGCATCCCTTCTACTCTTAAACTCTGTACTCCAACATATCAGACTCTCACTTACTGTTGAAACCTTTAAAAGGAAGCTGAAGACCCACCTCTTCCGACAAGCCTACAACCTGCAGTAACCCTTGTTCCACCATACCGCTGCATGACCGGCTGTACCCTCACCTTATAGACTGTTTGTGCGCCCTCACAGGCAGGGTCTTCTCTGCTCTTGTACCAGTCAGTGACCTCTTTTCACATGTAAAGTGCAATGGAATAAATGGCGCTATAATAATAAATAATAATAATTATACTACTTGTACTCTGGGTCAATTGATGGCACTTTCCTGGTGACTGCCCCTAAATTGATGTGTTTTGGCAGCTTTTGGTCCTGTTTGAAGGTGTTGTGTATACGTTTGGTTTTGGCACCCATTGAATCCAATGGCGTCTGGCAATGTTCGGCGAATATTCGACAATTACATTGACAAATATTGCAAAAACGGCGATTCTAATCTGAAACAAATATTGAAATATTCGCTCATCTCTAATCAGAAGCACCCTTAAAAAATTATGTGGGTGTTGCATCACGGTCTCCCTGGTGATATGGTGGTGGAGGATGAGGAGAAGGAGGAGGGCGACATAAAATAGAACAATTCCTGAAGGGTATACCCATGTCTGGGTGTGAAGGGGTGCATGGGAATAGACTCCCCAAAAAATAACCGCTGGATTTGAGTTTATGTTTGATGCTATCATCTGGTGGTGTTGAGAGAAGTCTGACCCAATCCAGCCCTTGTTCATTTTTATAACAGTCCGCCTGTCAGCATTTTCAGTTGACGGGCGGATGCGCCCACACAGTTTTATCAGTTATAATGCCCCCGGCGGCACTAAAAACCATCTCTGAAAAAACGCTAGCGTAAAGGACCTCCAAGGCGTAGAAAGACAGTTCATGCCACATGTCCAGCTTGCATCTTCCAAAACTTTTCCCTCCTTGCCAGGGTACCCCATGTATCAGGGCCTGGGCGCTGGGAGGGTCTGAGAAAACTGTCTCAGACCTTTGACAGCGTTGTCCTGCCTCTACCGCATCTGGTTTGTGTCTCCCTTGCTTGTACTCCTTGGTTGTCCAATGAACTGTCTGACTGTGACCTCTGCCGCCAGCGTTGTCAGATGAGAATTTTTTTTTGTTATAATTCTTCAACAAGAGCTTGAACTTAATATCTCCAAAAATTAACTCCTTCGGTTTTCTCCCTCTACTAGCCTACCTACACCTGACTTTCCAATTTCCTTTAGGTGGTGCCACCATAACTCCCACTCGGCATGCCTGCTATCTTGGAGTCATATTTGACACACAACTTTCCTTTATTCAACGTGAAAAATCACTCACTTGCTCATATCACCTGCACCTTAAAAACTTCTCCAGAAGTCGACCTTTTCTCACCTTTGATATTGCAAAAACTCTTACTGTCGCTTTTATTCACTAGTGCAACTCTCTTCTAATCGGTCTCCCTCTAAACAAACCGTCTCCTCTCCAATCCCTTCTTAATGCAGCAGCCAGGGTTGTATTTCTATCAAACCACTTCACCAACACCCCTACCCTGTGCCAGTCATTGCACGGGTTAGGTTAAACAATCACTACAGAATACAACACAAACTCATCTCTCTCACCCACCAAGCTGTCCACACTTCTGCACCGGCCTATACCTCTTTCCTCATTTCTGAGTATCACCCCTCCTGTGCCCTCCATTCTGCAACTGATCTAAGACTGACATCCTCCTTAATCTGATTCTCAATCAAATTCTCTTGTGCCGTGCCAGTTTTCTGTAATGCCCAAAATGCGTACAACGCGATAGTCATGGTAAAGGCTGGGGAACATAAAGTCGGCCTTATGTGCCAGACTGCCAACAGCCAAGTCTTCCCTGTTCTCACCAAGGGTATGACTGTCTATGTTCTCTTCCTCCTCCGCCTCCTCATTATCACCCAATCCGCATTGAGATGAGATGAGGCTGGGCTGGGTAGCCTCACCCTGTATAGTTCCTTGCTCTACCTGCAATGCCTCCTCTTTAGTTGTGAGCAGTGAGCGTTTCAGTAGACATAAAAGTGGGATGGTGACACTAATTATGGCGTCATCGCCGCTCACCATCTTGGTGGAGTCCTCAAAGTTATGGAGGAGGGCATAGATGTCAGACATCTATGTCGACTCATCAGCTCTTATGTGCGGATGCTGACCTGAATGCCGACGGATGTGTTGAAGCTGGTACTCAACAACTGCTCTCTGCTGCTCAAAATCATTCCAAATATCTGCAACGTTGATTCCCAATGCATAGTTGCATCGCACACCAGTCGGAGAGCTGGAAGCTGCAAAAGCTGCTGAAGCCCTGCCAGGGCGGCGGAAGCTGTAGCTGACTTTCTGAAATGGGCACACATGTGGTGTACTTTCACAAGCCGCTCTGGCAGAGCCGTGTAGATTTTGAGAAACTGCAGAACCACTAAGTTGAGCACATGGGCCAGGCATGGTACATGTGCGAGGTTGCCTAGCTTCAGAGCTGCCAACGGGTTCTCTGATACAGCTTTCAACAACTCTGCAACGGTGTGCGGTTTGTCGCCTAAGCATACAGTACTGCTTATTGTTATTGGCACACACAAAGTTTAAGTAAATAATGTGGACTATGTTCTGAAAAAATGAATCAAGTGATGGAGATGGAGGCTGAAGAGGAGGAGGAGGTGGTGGTGCAGGAGCTGTAAAATGTAGGGGCAACCCTGATTGACCCAGGGCCTCCAATCCTCTGCGTCGGGAGGATGTGTTCCATCCCAGGCTCCCACAGGGTCCTGTCTTCCACAATATTAACCCAGTGGAATGCCTAAGTGAGATGAACCATCCCTGGCCACATTCACTTGTCCATGTGTTTGTCGTTAGGTGGTCCTTCCCAATAAGTGCGCTGGGGAGGACACAGGTAATGTTCTGGGACCCGTGCTTGTGGAAGACGGAGACAATACCGGGAGAAATAGTATTGGCTGGGGACCGAGAATGGACACCCGGTTGCCGCTGCCATGAGGTTGTGTAAAGCTTCTGCCTCCACAAGCCTAAAAGGCAACATTTCAAGTACAAGCAGTTCCGAAATGTGGCAGTTTCGCATTGCGGCCTGTGGGTGGGTGGATGGTTGGCTGCATACTTGCGCTTGCATTCCTACTGTGATAGGGACAACTGAATGCTGCAAAGGGACAAGGACATTGACTGTGATAGTTGCAAGTCTGCAACAACAGGTGCAGGGCGGGAGGCATCTTCGCATGCTCCATGGACAGGGGATTGGCGTGCACGCACAACAGCGGTATAGGCAGTGGTATCACTCGCAGACACTGTTTCTGGACCTTGGTGTTCGGCCCAGTTAGTTGGGTGCTTTGCTGTCATGTGCCTGAGCATGCTGGTGGAGGTCAGGCTGGTAGTTTTGGTGCTCTAGCTGATGCTGGCCTGGTAGATGTTGCAAATGGCCTTTTTGGGGTTATCTGAACGGTCTTTTAAAAAGAACCAGACTAGGGAAGACCTAACAGTTGTACTGGCAACTTCCGTCTTGTTGGTGTTCCGGGGAACAGTTGCCCGCCTTGTGTCTGTGGCCACCACACTGCTTGTTCCTGCCTGTTGTGGTGCTGTCCTTGCTCTACATGTCCCCTTGCCAGGTTGGGTCAGTGACTTTATCGTCCACCACTTTGTCTTCCACTTCCGCACCCTGGTCCTCCTCCTGACTTTCTGTCCATTGTGTCTCATCATTATCCACCTCTTGCAACAGAAATTGCACTTTTCCACCTTCACCTTCGGGTGACCATGGCTGCTCAAATCGCTACATGCGATCTTCTGTTGCCCTGCTCGAAGCTGGCCAGTCGAGAGGCCGAATCTATCGATGGAAAAGTGAACAGCTCTTGGGGTAACCCTGGACTCTAATCTCTACTTCAAACCACATATCCAAGCGTTTTCCACTTATGAGCAGACCGAGCAAGAGGCCAGAATCTATAAATGGAAAGATGAACAAAACAGCTCTTCGGAGTGTCCAAGTGAGAGATCGGTTGTCTCAGGGCACAGGACACTCAGAGTGCTGGGAGGAAGGAGGATCAGGGTGAGGAAGTAAAAAAAAATCTCCCGGATCTGCACATTCCTCAATTACCAATCTACAAAAACACTACTGCGCACCCTCATCATCTCCCTTCTCGACGACTGCAACCTCCTGCTCTGTGGCCTCCCTTCTAACACTCTTGCATTCCTCCAATCTATCCTAAACTCTGTTGCCTGACTAATCCACCTGTCACCTCGCTATTCCCTGGCCTCTCCTCTTTGTCAATCCCTTCACTGGCTCACCATTGCCCTGAGACTCCAGTTCAAAACCCTAACCTTGGCATGCAAAGCCATCCACAACTTGTCTCCTTCATACATCTGTGACCTAGTCTACAGGTACTTACCTGCACGCAACCTCTGATCCTCACAAGATCTCTTTCTCTACTCCCCTCTTATCTCTTCTTCCCACAATCGCATACAAAATTTCTCCCATGCATTCCCCCTTCTCTGGAACTCTCGACCCCACCATTTCTGACTCTCGCCTACTGTTGAAACCTTCAAAAATCACCTGAAGACCCACCTCTTGCTACATGTGTACAACCTGTAGTAACCCTCACTCCACCATACTGCTGCATGACCAGCTCTATCCTCACCTACTGTGTCCACACCCATCCCTTGTAGACTGTGAAACCTCGTGGGCAGGGTCCTCTACTCTCTTGTACCAGTCACTGTCACATTTTTGTTCAAGATTATTGTAATTATTTTTGCGATGTATACCCCTTTTTCACATGTAAAGCACCATGGAATAAATCGCAATAAAGTAATAATGTGGTCCAGACTCACATCTACTGAGACTGGACCATGTGGAACACAGGGTGGTGGTGGTGGAAAACTGACTAGAAGCTTTATCTGCTATCCAATCAACAACCTTTTCACACTGCTCTCGCTTCAATAGTGGTGTTCCGCGGGCCCCTAGAAATTGGGACAGGAAGGTAGCTTGACATGATGTGGGTGTTTGTTGTGCTCTCAGCAGGCACAGTTTAATCTTCCCCAAGGCCTCTGCATGCACTATCACCATCACCATAACGTCCACTTCCCCGTCCATTGATACACACCTTGCCCATTTTAAACTGAGTTTAAGATTTGTCACGTTGCTTAAAATGTCTGTATTATTACCGCAGTAATATAGGATCACGTCTGATGAGATGACCACAATTTTAGGCAGTGCCCTGGGAGTCAGAGATGCTTCCAGGGGTCTTCCCCATGCTGTTCCCATGTTTCTTCAGCAGTGTATGGATGTGTCTGATCATGTCTCACACACCACATGGCCAGATAAGGTAGTAAAATGTTAAAATGATCCCAGTGAATGCATTTTTCACCGTTGAAAGCAATGCAAAAGTGCAAAAACCCATCAAAAACGTTACGTGTCAACATAGCCCAAGGTGTGGAGGAGCACTTTGTTTTTGTATATTTATTTTGCCTTATATACAAGTCATTACCCTGTAAAGGATGTTCATTAACATTTTTCCCAGGAAAATCCATTTTGGATTTCGGACCGAGCACTAGAGCATTTCAATTTGCTCGACCCGATCAACGTCTACCCGAGCATTTTAGTGCTCGCCCATCACTATTAATGGTATCTGAGGACATACCAGGTTACTGGGCAGAATTGTGCAGCTTGGATATGGCTTTTCCTGCATTTTCTGGCCCTGATGATTGGAGGATGCTGCATGAAGGCGGATTCTCAGAACTTATTTAACCCCTAGATCCAGGAAACCCCGTGCAATCCTGTCAGAAAAATTGAAGGTTTTTTATCTGAAATGGAGGATTTGTTACATCGCCTAGTGGAAAGAGCACAAATGTCGGGTGGTGAGGATTGGCTTCGTTGGTGCCTTGAAGTGGAGCCGGTTCCTGCTATCAGCTTACAGGTGCTGGAATTTTGGGGCCAGAGATGGGAGAAGTGCATATGACAACACAGGAAGAGGCGGGCGATACAGAAGACGCCAGGCTGCCAGTCAGAGAAAGAAGACCAAGGGCTGCTTATTCACCGCCTGTCCGGAAAAAGCGCCATCGCAAGTGAGGACAGAATAGGCGGAGAGGACTGTATCGGAGCGGCGATCACAGGCTATGTCATCCTGTCAGGAGGTCCATTCTACATCAGCAGCAAGGGGTTTTACATCTGTTGGTCCCTCTTTCCCACAACCCAGAGGAGAGCATGTCACTATACAGAGCAGGGCTGAATTCCATGGAGAGGATGTATATACCTTCGCTGGTGCTCAGGATTACGGTGTGGCTTCATGTCATGTTGAACCTGAATGGGGCTCTTTACCAGGAAGGTCCAGGCAAGCTGGTGACACAGGAGCACAGACAAACAGCCAAGGACAACATCTGCAAGGAGTTTGTATGTTCTTCCCGTGTTTGCGAGGATTTCCTCCTGGTTCTCCGGTTTCCTCCCACATTCCAAAGACATACTGATAGGGAATTTAGATTGTGAGCCCCAATGGGGACAGTGCCCATAATGTCTTTAAAGCACTGTGGAATTAATGGCGCTTTATAAGTGAGTAAAATAAATAAATAAATATGTCTACCCCTTTAAATGCTATAGATTATAATTCTTTTTTACAGGATGTGTTTAAATATATGACTACTGCTTTTGCTAGATCCATGGATAATGCAGCTGTTAAAGATAGAATTTTCTCTTGTTCCATTTCAAATAAAGAACCTTCTTTGAGTAGGTCTCAGAATGTTACTGAGACTTGTCTCAAAGAAGCTTTACCTTGTTATTTGTCTCCGTTAGGTTTTCACCTGTCATCAAACATAAAAGATAAAATCTGGAAAAATTAATTCATTGATCTATTATCTTTACTTCCTACTTCAAAAGAATTCTTAAGACATGATAAGAAAGTGAATGATAAGGATGATGACCGGCGGAGAGGGATTCTTACGTCTTTCCACAACTGGCTGCAAGCATTTTGCATTTTTGCCTCTATTGTTGGTAAGAAATTTCCAGAAAAATGCAGCAGTTTATTTCAACATCTGGACATTGTATGAGAAGCCTATAAGAATTTTGGCGGAATGGCGTGGTTCAATTATGATGAACAATTCCGCCAAAAGTTATCAGTACATAAGAATCTTAAATGGGGTGTAAAGGATGTTGGCCTTTGGTTGAACCTTATGCTTCCCCAGAGGCCGTCATTTACATTTAGACAGCAAAGTACTACTTCATTAAATTCAAACGTTATTTGCAAAGCAGTGTGCTTTGCTTTTAACGATTCTAATTGCAAATGGATACAGAATTGTAGATATAGGCATGAATGCTCATTTTGTTACAGTATGATAACCATCCGGTGTTCCATTGCTTTAAAAGGTTTAGCCCGACTGGACAACCACAGCCTAACACCAGAGAATACCTTCAGAAAAGCGCTGACGCCAGTGAATTGGCGAAGAATGCTAATTTTCCTAGAAACATTCCCAGACCGAGAGATGTCGAAAATTGTACTTAAGAAGTTTTGTGAAGGTTTTTTCATACTGCCGTTTTAAAGGGCAAGGTTGCACTGTTTTTGAAAATCTAAAATCTGTTATGAATCATATGTCTGTTGTAAGAGAAAAACTATTTAAGGAATTAGAGGAGGGCAAGATCGCCGGTCCTTTTATTAATCCACCTTTTAAAAATTTTAAGATTTCTCCTTTTAGGAGTTGTTCCTAAAAAAGAACCTAACAGTTACAGAATCATTCATCATTTATCTTTTCCAAAAAGGGCATCTTTAAATGATGAAGTTGATAGTTTTCTTAGTTCTGTAAAATTTGCCTCTTTTGAGAATGCGGTTATACAATTGTGCCATAGTGGCCAAGGTGCATTGATGTCAAAGGTAGATATAAAATCTGCCTTTAGGCTTCTTCCAGTGCATCCTATGGGTTTTTCATGTCTAGGTTTTGGTTTTAATGGTTATTTTTTCTTTCTTAGACAAATGGTTACCAATGGGTTTTTGGCTTTCATGTTTTTATTTTGAGGCGGTAGCGACATTTTTAAATTGGGTAGTTGCGAAGGATGAGGCGAACGGAAGTATAGTTCATTATTTGGACGACTTTTTTTATCGGTTCCTCGGAGTTAGTTTATTTATGGTTATCACACAAATTTATTACAATTGCTGAATTTTTTGGTTGTCCTTTAGCAGATAAAAAAAGTTTTCCTACTTGTTTCATAGAATTTCTTGGCATTGAAATTGATTCAATTAAAATAGAATTTAGACTTCCTGCAGAGAAGATTAACAGGATTCTTTATCCTATTGTGGTGTTGATTAGACGTAAAAAAGTTTTGTTGATAGAATGGAAATCGTTGCTTGGTTATTTAACTTTTGCGTTACGGGTTATACCGATGGGAAAGATTTTTTCAAAAAGATTGTATTTCGCCATGAGAGGTTTAATGTCACTGGGATCCCATATCAGGTTGACCAAGGAATTGAAGGACAATCTGAATATGTGGTTTACATTTTTAAGCTTTTTTAATGGTCACAGGAGCAATCTGTAGATGGTGATTATTTGTAATTTTTTTCAGCAGCTAGTCTCACCGGTTTTGGATGTTTTTTGTTTGGGCACTGGTGTGCTAAACCATGGCATTTTTCTTGGAGACAAAAACAGATTTTGTATAATAGAGTATTGTTGGATTTATTCCCAATATTTGTATCCGTGGTTGTTTAGGGTCAGATGTTCAAAAACAAAAGGATAGTCATTTATTCTGATGACCAAGGTGTAATGATGGCATTGAATTGTCTTAATTCAAAAAAAGTGATAGTGGTCAAACTGCTTAGGCATTTGGTCTTAGTCTGTCATCAATGGAATATTTGGGTAAAAGCAAAATATTCATGTTAAAAAAATGAAATAGTTGATGCTTTATCTTCTTTTCAATGGCAGAAATTTCTAAGCCTAGCCCCAGACACGGAACGAGAAGGGATTTGTTGTCCATCTCACTTATGGTGTCTGATCCTCCTTTCATTATATTAAAATGTCTGTGTGTCCGAAAACTTGGGATAATTACAGCAATTCCTGAAATAAATGGTCATTATTCTGCTCCAGCATTGGTTTTAGTGCATATTCTGAGGATGCAGGCTTGGCTCTATAATTTACTTCATGGTTAACGGGTAGTAATTATTCATATTCATCGGTTTCTCATATCCTATATGGTATTGCATTTTTTCAAAAGTTATTTGACATTAAACCTATAAACAATAGTTTTCAAATTAAACAGTTTTTAAAAGGTCTGAAAATGAATAAAGTTTCATTAGATGGGCGCCGGCCCATCACTATTGATTTATTTGGATTGAGTGTGTTCATCCAATTTTGAGCATGTGTTATTTAAAACAGTCTTTTCAATTACCTTTTTTGCATCACTGAGGATTGGCAAGATAGTTTCTGAAAGCAGGTTGCGTCCTGCGAGAATTTTCAGAGAAGATATTGTACTGGAGAATGGTAGTTTTAGGATCATCATAAGAAAGTCCAAGACTAACTAGCAAGGAAAAGGAAAATGACTGCGCTTGTCAGCTATCAAAAGCATATTATGTCCCTATCAATTGCTATTGGATTATATTGCAGCTAGACCTTGTATTTATGGTCTTCTATTTGTTCATGCTGATGGCACATTAGTGACTAAATTCCAATTCAATTATATATATTCAAAAAGTCTTTAAAAATTTTAAATTTGGACAATTTTACTTTCTCTTCTCATTCCTTCCGGATCGGAGCAGCCACGGAGGCTGTTAGGAGTAGAGATGAGCGGTGTTCGACTAGAACTGTTCGCCAATCTCAAATTCGAGCTGTTTTGGGCGGTGTTCGAGTTGTTCGACGAACCCGAACGATTTGCAAAAAATTCGGCTGTTCGAGGTTATGTTCGATAACTGTTCGTGCACCAAAAGCGTGTCCTGCATGTCTGGCGCTATTTAGAGCACCAATCATGCAGGGATTGTCTGCCACTCACTGTAATGCCACAGCCATGGTAGTTGTGGCATTAGAGTGATTGCCCAAATCGATGGGAACTGTGCTCACAGTGAAACATGAAAAGCCGGCAATTCAGCAGCGGCGTACACAGGTACCCGACAATTTAGAACCGAAAGAATAGAGCATCACACATAGATTAGATAGATAGAAACATGTCAGTCACATATATAAGAAGTACAGTGACAGTGTTGATTACTGTACTTGTCATTTAGTGTAAAGGATTTATAAAAAAAAAATAATAGTGTTTTCATGCACCGTCTCTTTAAAAAAGCCGGCCGGCAATTCAGCAGCGGTACCCGACAATTTAGAATAGAAGGAATAGAGAATCACACATAAATTAGATAGATAGAAACATGTCAGTCACATATATAAGAAGTACAGTGACAGTGTTGATTACTGTACTTGCCATTTAGTGTAAAGGATTTATTAAAAAAAATAATAGTGTTTTCATGCACTGTCTCTTTAAAAAAGCCGGCCGGCAATTCAGCAGCGGTACCCGACAATTTAGAATGGAAGGAATAGAGCATCACACATAGATTAGATAGATAGAAACATGTCAGTCACATATATATGAAGTACAGTGACAGTGTTGATTACTTTACTTGTCATTTAGTGTTAAAATAAAGGATTTATTTAAAAAAAAATTAGCGTGGGGTTCCCCTTAATTTTAGGCTCTAGCGGAGGTTAAGCAGACGGCTGGGGCAGATGTTTGAAGCCTGGGAAGGGGGTAATACCCATGGAGCTTCCCAGGCTACTAATATCAGCCCCCAGCTGAATGCCTAGCATTTACTAGCTATTAAAATGGGGGACCCCCCAAAAAATTGACGTGGGGTCCCCCCTATTTTAATAGCTAGCAAAGGCTAGGCAGACAGCTGGGGGCTGATATTAATAGCCCAGGAAGGGTGCCATGAATATTGGCCCCCTCCCAGGCTAGAAACACCAGCCGTCAGCCGCCCCAGAAATGGCGCATCCATAGGATGCGCCAATTCTGGCACTTAGCCTCGCTCTTCCCACTGCCCTGTAGCGGTGGCAGTGGGGTAATAGGGCTGGGGTTGATGTCAGCTTATAATGCCAGCTGACATCAAGCCCAGGTTAGTAATGGAGAGGCGTCTATAAGACACCCCCATTACTAACCCCATAGTCAAAGTTAAAAAAAAACACAAACACCCAGAATAAAGTCCTTTAATTGAAATAAAGACACAATTCTTTATTGTTCTAAATTAAACCATACTTACCGTCACGCCCATTCCAGCTGAAGCCAACGATCCCCGGCAATAAAAGAAAAATAATAAAGCAACATCATCCTTACCTTTCCATGGTTCCCACGACAGCTTCAGCTCTGCTACATCGAGATGACAGGCTGGACCGCAGCAGAACGCTGCCATCCAGCCTGTCATCCCACGGACACTGAGAAGCGCAGGCATGCTTGCGCTCCTCAGCGTCTCTCTGTGACGGCATCCAGATGAGCCGAGGTCATGACCAATGAACTCGGCTCACCTCATGCACGTCACTGACAGCGTGGGAAAATTCTCACGCTGAAGCGCTGAGTGCAGGAGAATTCTCCCACGCTGTCAGTGACGTGCATAAGGTGAGCTCATGTCCAATGAACTCAGCTCACCTCATGCACGTCACTGACAGCGTGGGAAAATTCTCCTGCACTCAGCGCTTCAGCGTGAGAATTCTCCCACGCTGAAGCGCTGAGTGCAGGAGAATTTTCCCACGCTGTCAGTGACGTGCATGAGGTGAGCCGAGTTCATTGGACATTAACTCGGCTCATCTGGATGCCCTCACAGAGAGACACTGTGGAGCGCAAGCATGCCTGCGCTTCTCAGTGTCTGCGGGATGACAGGCTGGATGGCAGCGTTCTGCAGGTCCAGCCTGTCATCTCGATGTAGCAGAGCTGGAGCCGTCCTGGGAACCATGGAAAGGTAAGGATGATGTTGCTTTATTATTTTTCTTTTATTTCAGGAGATCGTTGGCTTCAGCTGGAATGGGCGTGACGGTAAGTATGGTTTAATTTAGAACAATAAAGAATTGTGTGTTTATTTCAATTAAAGGACTTTATTCTGGGTGTTGTGTTTTTTTTAAATACTTTACTAGAAATTCATGGCGGTCATGTCTAATATTGGCGTGACCCCATGAATTTCGGGCTTAGGGCCAGCTGATAATGCCAAGCTGGCCCTAACCCCTTTATTACCCAGTGAGCCACCACATCAGGGCCCTGGATGAGTTGGGTACAGCACCAGAAGATGGCGCTTCTATGAACGCGCCATTTTCCGGGGTGGCTGCGGACTGCAATTTGCAGCGGGGGTGGCCCAGAAAGCTTGGTCCTCCCTGCGCTGCGGATTCCAGCCCCCAGCTGCCTAGTTGTACCTGGCTGGACTCAAAAACAGGGCGAAGCCCCACGTCAGTTTTCTTTAAATTATTTCATGAAATAATTAAGAAAAAAAGGGCTTCCCTATATTGTTGTGTCCGGCCAGGTACAAATAGGCAGCTGGTGGTTGGGGGCAGCCTGTTCCTGCCTGCTGCACCTGACTGGACACAAATATAGTGCGAAGCCCCACATCAATTTTTTTTTAATTATTTCATGAATTTCCTGAAATAATTTAAAAAAATTGAAGTGGGGCTTCGCACTATATTTGTGTCCAGCCAGGTACAGCAGGCAGGAACGGGCTGCCCCCAACCACCAGCTGCCTATTTGTACCTGGCCGGACACAACAATATAGGGAAGGCCTTTTTTTCTTAATTATTTCATGAATTTCATGAAATAATAAAAAAAAATTGAAGTGGGGCTTCGCACTATATTTGTGTCCAGCCAGGTACAGCAGGCAGGAACGGGCTGCCCCCAACCACCAGCTGACTATTTGTACCTGGCCAGACACAACAATATAGGGAAGGCCTTTTTTTCTTAATTATTTCATGAATTTCCTGAAATAATTTAAAAAAATTGAAGTGGGGCTTCGCACTATATTTGTGTCCAGCCAGGTACAACTAGGCAGCTGGGGGCTGGAATCTGCAGCGCAGGGAGGCCCAAGCTTTCTGGCCCCCCCCCCCGCTGCAAATTGCAGTCCGCAGCCTCCCCGGAAAATGGCGCATTCATAGAAGCGCCATCTTCTGGCGCTGTACCCAACTCATCCAGGGCCCTGGTGCGGTGGCTCACTGGGTAATAAAGGGGTTAGGGCCAGCTTGGTATTATCAGCTGGCCCTAAGCCCGAAATTCATGGGGTCACGCCAGTATTAGACATGACCGCCATGAATTTCTAGTAAAGTATTTAAAAAAAACACAACACCCAGAATAAAGTCCTTTAATTGAAATAAACACACAATTCTTTATTGTTCTAAATTAAACCATACTTACCATCACACCAATTCCAGCTGAAGCCAACGATCTCCTGCAATAAAAGAAAAATAATAAAGCAACATCATCCTTACCTTTCCATGGTTCCCAGGACGGCTCCAGCTCTGCTACATCGAGATGACAGGCTGGACCGCAGCAGAAAGCTGCCATCCAGCCTGTCATCCCGCAGACACTGAGAAGCGCAGGCATGCTAGCGCTCCTCAGTGTCTCGCTGTGACGGCATAAAGATGAGCCGAGGTCATGTCCAATGAACTCAGCTCACCTCATTCACGTCACTGACAGCGTGGGAAAATTCTCACGCTGAAGTGCTGAGTGCAGGAGAATTCTCCCACGCTGTAAGTGACGTGCATGAGGTGAGCAGAGATCATTGGACATGAACTCACCTCATGCACGTCACTGACAGCGCTTCAGCGTGAGAATTTTCCCACGCTGTCAGTGACGTGCATGAGGTGAGTTCATGTCCAATGATCTCTGCTCACCTCATGCACGTCACTGACAGCGTGGGAGAATTCTCCTGCACTCAGCGCTTCAGCGTGAGAATTCTCCCACGCTGAAGCGCTGAGTGCAGGAGAATTTTCCCACGCTGTCAGTGACGTGCATGAGGTGCGCCGAGTTCATTGGACATGACCTCGGCTCATCTGGATGCCGTCACAGCCAGACACTGAGGAGCGCAAGCATGCCTGCGCTTCTCAGTGTCCGCGGGATGACAGGCTGGATGGCAGCTTTCTCCTGCGGTCCAGCCTGTCATCTCGATGTAGCAGAGCTGAAGCTGTCCTGGGAACCATCGAAAGGTAAGGATGATGTTGGTTTATTATTTTATTTTTATTGCAGGAGATCGTTGGCTTCAGCTGGAATGGGCGTGACGGTAAGTATGGTTTAATTTAGAACAATAAAGAATTGTGTGTTTATTTCAATTAAAGGACTTTGTAACATACCTGGCGGCGTCCTTGCATGGTGGTCCATCTCCCACTGTGCAAGAGGGCGCACTTGATCTCCTGTCCAGAATGTCTCTCTGGTTTCCCTCCATGCTGTCTGTTTGTGTCTGTTTCTGCTGCTTAAGGGCGGCGCCCGATCACTTCCTGCTTTTTGTACCTGCTGTGGGTCACACCCCTTGTGCGTCCTCAGCCTATTGCTGTCTGTCACCTGGTATATAGCTCAGCAGCTCCCTTCTATCCCTGCCTGAGCATAGTGTTTCCTTCAGTGTGTGCTTGCACTCTGAAGGTGCCAGGTCCCGTCTCTTGTCTCCTGCTTTTTGTATCAGTTCCCGTGTCTGAACTGAGTCCTGTATGTCTCCTGCTTTGCGGTATCAGCTCCCGTGTCTGAACTGTGTCCTGTATGTCTCCTGCTTTGCGGTATCAGCTCCCGTGTCTGAACTGAGTCCTGTATGTCTCCTGCTTTGCGGTATCAGCTCCCGTGTCTGAACTGAGTCCTGTATGTCTCCTGCTTTGCGGTATCAGCTCCCGTGTCTGAACTGAGTCCTTTCTGTGTTCTCTTGTCTGTCCTGTCTGAACACGCTCCTAGCCTGTTCGTTCCGCCTTCTAGTGGCCGATTTCCTAGACCCGCTCCTGCGTCTGGTCTGTCCTGTCTGAACACGCTCCTTGCCTGTTCGTTCCGCCTCTCTGGAGGCCGTATTCCCAGACCCGCTCCTGTATCCCTCTGCAGTGTCGGTCTCCTCCGTACACTCAGTTCCAGTCTGAACTCTCTCCTGTCCTTTACCTGTTTTGCCTCTATGTCCGTTCCCTTCCTTTTTCTGCAGAGTCTGAACTCGTACCTAACTCCTGCTTGTTGTCTCTGCAAGTACTGTGTGAGTATCTGGCTCTGTCTTTCCCTTCCTGTCTGTTCCGTGTGAACAGAGCCCTGTCCTCCCTGCTCAGCCTTGTCTGCACTCTAGCTGTGCTTGCCTGTAACCCTCTGCCTGTATTGTTCCTGAGTCCCGGTGTGTACTGGGTTCTATCCCGCCTGTGTTCCTACCTGCTAGTGCCTCCCTGTCTGCACTCTAGCTGTGCTTGCCTTTACCCCCCTGCCTGCATACCCGCCTGCCTGCATACCCGCCTGCCTGCATACCAGTCGTGCCTGCCTATACCCTCCAGTCTGTGTGCCAGCCTACCAGCCTGTTCCTGTATTCCCCTGTGTGGGTCAACAGCCGTGTCCGGGGTCTGACCTGGAGTAGCACCTGGTCCCTCTGCTCGGTTCCTCCTTGGTGCACTGGCGTCGTATGCCGTCGTGCGACCCTGGTCGGATCGGGTGAATACTTAGTCACGCCCCTCCAGGCATTCACTCTCCGGCACGGTCCAGTGGAATCACTACCAATCCCACGCACACGCCGCTTAGCCCGGGCGTGTGCATAACAGCCTTTATTCTGGGTGTTTGTGTTTTTTTTAACTTTTACTATGGGGTTAGTAATGGGGGTGTCTTATAGACGCCTCTCCATTACTAACCTGGGCTTGATGTCAGCTGGCATTATAAGCTGACATCAACCCCAACCCTATTACCCCACTGCCACCGCTACAGGGCAGTGGGAAGAGCGAGGCTAAGTGCCAGAATTGGCGCATCCTATGGATGCGCCATTTCTGGGGCGGCTGACGGCTGGTGTTTCTAGCCTGGGAGGGGGCCAATATTCATGGCACCCTTCCTGAGCTATTAATATCAGCCCCCAGCTGTCTGCCTAGCCTTTGCTAGCTATTAACATAGGGGGGACCCCACATCATTTTTTTGGGGGGGTCCCCCATTTTAATAGCTAGTAAAGGCTAGGTATTCAGCTGGGGGCTGATATTAGTAGCCTGGGAAGCTCCGTGGGTATTACCCCCTTCCCAGGCTTCAAACATCTGCCCCAGCCGTCTGCTTAACTTCCGCTAGAGACTAAAATTACGGGGAACCCCACGCCAATTTTTATTTTAGTTTGTCAGCTTTTGGACACCTTTGCAGGTGTTTTCTATGTGTTTCTATGTGTTTTTGTTTGCCTGCCATTGATTTTAACGGTGTTCGACGGTGTTCTAAGGTGTTCGACGAACAGTTCGACGAACAGTTCCTCGAACATCCCGGTGTTCGACGAACCGAACCGAACCCGAACACTATGGGGGTGGCTCAACACTAGTTAGGAGAGCTTTTAGTGAAGAATCAGTGATGCAGATGGGTAGGTGGAAATCTAACAGGTTTAGGATTTCCGTTAGACCAGATTTAATAGTTATTTGATTTTCTTCTTAGATCCTGTGAAAAGACATGTGTGGCTCATTGGCCACTCATTTGTGCATTCAGCCAGAAGATCAACAATTCGCTGTTATGGTGATAATTTGAGTTTTGATCCAGATTTTGTTGATATATGTTGGTTGTGGATTAGGGGATTAAGATACAGTGAAATGATGAGTCAGATATTGCAAGCTAGAATATTGTTTCCGACTCCTAGTCTTAATTTTTTTGCATGCAGGTGGCAATGATTTAGGAAGAATAAAAACGAAGGACTTAATTGAAGGTTTAAAAGGGGTAATGTTATATTGCCACAAGATTTTTACATCGTCACAAGTTGTTTTTTTCTGAAATTACCCCTAGACTGATGTGGAATTTTCAAGAATTCATCTTTTTAGATAAAATTTAAAAAGAGTGAACAAAGTGATTGAGAAGTTCATGAAATCTATAAACAGTTTTTCATATTGTCAAATCAATTTGGAAGGTTTTGTCCCGGGTTTGTTCCGGAATGATTTAATTCACTAGTCGGACATTGGTCTAGACATATTTAATTTGGATATGCAAAACATAATTGAGGCTCTTTTTTTGGGGGGAGCCATGCCGGTTTTTGACCGACATGGCTGGTGGGAGGTAAACCCAGCTCTATAGCTGTGAGTTTATGATTATTTATGGTTGGACTGAATGATCAGCTCGAGTTGATCGAGCCTTTACTAGATTTGATATGTTATGTTACTTGAGTTATTATTGATGATTAAATTATTCATTTGTTTATTCTTTATCCTTAATAAAGCATTACGGCCTGTTTTATGTAGCTAAGGCTGCGTGCCCACGATGTGTTTTTTAAGCGTTTCCGCAGTGGCAATTCAGCCGCAGAAACGCTTAAAAAACGCTTGGTAGAAGGTCTGCAATGTTCCCCAATGATAATCCACATGTGCTGTGCACATGCTGTGGAAATTTCTGCTGCGGATTATCATTGCGGAAAAATCCGCAGCACTACCAATTATTTTGCGTAAGCGCGGCGTTTTTGCCGCCATTAACTTGCATTGAATCGCTTAATATCCGCATGACTATATGTGCACATGCGGATATTAAGCGATTCAATGTGCTGATGGTACCCGGGTCTGGAGAAGAGGAGACTCTCTTCCAGACCCGGGTACCATAGTACCTGTAAAAAAAAAAAAAAGATTTTAAAATAAAAAATAAACATTAGTCCTGTCACAGGTCACGCGACCGCTGACGTCGGCGGTCGCGTGACCTGTCCAACCAACCAAAGAAAAACACACAAATTCAAAAGTCAACTTAAAGATAATAGTGTATGTCTCCTGGCCTACTGAATTTACATCTGGATTGTTAAGATTAAATGCTGTATTGTCACAATCCTCAATCACAAATTTATATAACAATGAACTAGGTAGATTGTTAAATGAATAAGATGCTGACTTTGTCTGTACATAGTGATTGAAGTATATTGCGCCAAGTACTACTCATATAAGAGGGTGGTGGCCCACTCTTGCCCAAGGGCCCACTGGAGGATTCTCCTGTGGGCTGGTCCAAGCCTGAACCCATCCAATTCACACAAGCGAATAGATGAAACCATAGATGTCCATAAATTAAGTTATATGTAATAATGAGAAATTACCAAAGCAAAATAAAAACACATTTAAAAATTGGCTGCACTGCTGGAAAGAAATCTCTTGCTGCGATATTCATTAAAAGGTTCTTTAATGTCCACTGCGCGTTTCAATGCCATACTGGCATCTTTATCAAGTGATTAGTTACACTTGATTACACTCGATAAGGAACCTGAAGACCCACCTCTTCTGAGAAGCCTACAGCTGCATTAACCATTGCTCCACCATACCGCTCCATGACCAGTCCTACCCTTACCTACTGTATCTTCACCCATCCCTTATAGACTGTGAGCCCTCGTGGGCAGGGTCCTCGCTCCTCCTGTACCAGTCACCGTCACGTTTTGTTCAAGATTATTGTAATTGTTTTTGCTATGTATACCCCCTTTTTCACATGTAAAGCGCCATGGAATAAATGGCGCTATAATAATAATAAATAATAATAATAATAATAATAAAGATGCCAGTACGGCATTGAAATGCATAGTGGACATTAAAGAACCTTTTAATGATTATCGTAGCAAGAGATTTCTTTCCAGCAGCGCAGCCAATTTTTAAATGTGTTTTTATTCTGTTTTGGTAATTTCTCTCTGGCGGATCCTTCCCCCAGCCACGGGGCAGCGGCAGCTGGCTATCTAAACCTTTATAGTGGTTGTGTCTTCACACAACCACCCAAGGTGACCAAACCTATTGATTTTACTGTCTCCTATATTAGGGTTTTACCCTGTTGTGCGCTTCTCCTTTCACAGTCACTGTTTATTTAATAATGAGAAATGACACAGGGTAAAACTAGTGAGCTGTCTAAAACCTTCGCAACCTTATTGTTGCAAAACATACTAATGGCATTGGTTACAGAAGAATGTCTAAACTACTGAAGGTTCCAGTGAGCACTGTGGGGGAAAAATCTGAAAGTGGGAAGAACATAATTTCACCATAAACGGATATGCCCAGGTAATCCCCGCAATATTTCAGACAGAGTAGTGAAAAAAGTTATCAGAAGAGTTGTCCAAGAGCCAAAGAGCATCTATGGAGAGCTACAGAAATACCTGGAATCAGCAGGTACTGCACTCAGGCTCCATGTCCTGTAGGCACGCTTAAAAAAATCTGCTGTCATCGTCATCTATTAGAATGATGAAAATGAAACAAGGGTGAACATTTCAGCAAGACAATGATCCCAAACACACAGCCAAAGAAACTCTCAATTGGTTTCAGAGAAAGAAAATAAAGCTGCAAGAATAGCCCCGTCAATCAATTGACCTGAGTCCAATAGTAAATGTATGGAAGGAACTAAAGCTCAGAGTTCATAGAAGGAGCCCATGGAACCTTCAGGATTTCAAGAGTATTTGTGTGGAAGAATAGGCCCACATCACACTTGAGCAATGCATGGGGCTAGTTTCTCCATACAGGAGGTGTCTTCTATAGTCACCAACAAAGGTTTTTGTACAAAGTATTAATTACATTTCAATTAGCGTGTTCAATACTTTTTCCCTGTGTCATTTATCATTATTACACATAATTTATGGTCATCTATGGTTTGATTTCCTAGCCTGTGTGGATTGAATGGGTTCTTACAGACATCTAGTGAGCATTTCATGTCAACAACACCTTTAGAAATATATTTACTTAGATAATTGGTGACGTGTTCAATTCTTATTATTATGGGATTCTGCCATGGACATAAACTGGGTATTTGTGTATATGCCATATCAAGTAGAGGCATTTTAGGTGAAATTCCAATGATTAAGGAGTAAGACTAAAGTTTTTTCTAACCATTTTTTATGTAATTGCGTTTTTTTAACTAAAAAGAGCAGTTGATAAAAAAACTAGAAGTTTTCCTTTATATGTTTCTTTTCACACACAGCATATGATTGGCCCACCAAAGAACTAAAGAATTTTATGGTGGGTTTCAGCACTGATATTATAACTGCTTCCCCCTTGGCGACTGAAGACAATTACTACTTCGTATCAATGAAACAAGCTTTGCTATCATGTGAGATTTGTGTTAAACAGAAATACAGAAATTAAGCCTAGCAGTGGATGGCCAGTCCTTAGCTAATTAAGCACTAATGCCCAATTCAACATAGTTAAAATTATTATGCTTTTTTTTCTGGAGTAAAACAAAACATTATATGATTTGCACTTTTTTTAAGTTAACGTTACATGATTTTGTCTGTTTTTTTTTAGTTGACAATGTGGGCGTGTTTCTTTCTTATCCAGATGTTTTAGCCTAATCCATCATTAGTGACTGTTAGTGGTGATCGAGCACGTCTTGGCAAGAAGGAATTAATGAGAATAAGTGTTATATGTGAATATGTTATGATTACACATTTGATAGTGTTGAATTTTATCCCTATTGCCAGTTTGTGTCTCAGTTTCCTAGAGGTTCTACCTCAAGGCCGTCCCTGGGGATAAGGGAGGTCTGTCCACTAGGGGAACCATTACAAAGCATAAGGGATATAGTTTGCACCGCACAGGATAGAATACAGTTAACAGATTGGGATTAACCCACTATTTGGGAGGGGTTAGATCAATTAATAAGGAAAGTGCTTCCTACTTTTAGTCAGTTGAGGATTCTAGGAAAGTCAAGTTCAGAGTCAAATGTGTGAGTGGAGTTCAGAGGAAGTGCTAGATAGTGACAATGTTCAACGGGTTCCAAGACAGCGGATGCAGCAAAGGTAAAAAGGTTCTGTCAGTGCCAAGTCTCCAAACAGTATCAGGACACATCTGAAGCTTTGTGAGGACACTGAGGCAGTCTTGGGCCTAGGGACCAGAAGAGGCATTGAGTGTCATGTCTCTGTCTCCTCTGTTCGGAAGATGCCGGACGGATCTCTGCGAGAGAGAAAGATGGTGGGTCTCAGAGAAAATGTTATGCAAGATAGAAGGTCCCTGAAACCAACAGGAGCTGTTGAGGCTGGGGCAGGTTGGGCAGAATGGAGGCAAGGACTGATAGTACACTGGACAAAGGGAACATCATCCGGAGGGTATTCTATCGCACCACATGTGCCGCAACCACATGTATCCGAATTGCACAGTAAAGCTGAACCTATTGAACCAGACCTAAGGTCTCTTGTGACGTCTGTAGCTGTATCCGGTCCCAAAGACGGGAAGGTAACAAGGACTCCCAAATGACAAGTGAGTACAGAACGAACCCCACAGCACATCACACACAAGCCAGACTCCAGTTTAGAAGAGGGGTTTTAGGGCAAAGAAAACTCAGTTCCAGCTTACAGTACCTGGCCATGTGCCCCCTTCAACTGTTCAAAATGTCACAACATTTTTGCACAGTTTTTACTCCATTACCCTACTAGAGTCCAAATCTGTCTAATTTTATTTTTGTAGAGTTGAAGACTGACATGCACCATTTTGAAGGATCATGTTAAGTTTTGATTTAAAAAGTTGCAAAAAAGTAATAGAGAAAAAAAAAAGTCATTTTTGATTTGGTGCAAAATTCAACTTGTGTGCACTATTTTGAAGGTTATTTACCAAAACAGGATAAAAACATGTTTAAAAATTGGCTGCACTGCTGCAAAGAAGTCTCTTGCTGCAATATTCTTAAGAGGTTATTAATTATCCACTATGCGTTTCAATGCCGCGAAGTAGATAATAAAGATAATAACAAACCTTCTACGAATATCTCAGCAAGAGACTTTTTTTTTCCAGCAGAGCAGCCAATTTTAAAACATGTTTGTATCCTGTTTTGGTAAATTCCATCTGGCGGATTTTTCCCCCAGCCACGGGGCAGCGATAGCTGGCTACCTAAACCTGTATAGTAGTTGTGTCTTCACATAACCATCCAAGGTGAGCAAACCTATAGTTTTTACAGTCTCCTATACTATGATTTTACCCTGTTATGCACTTTTCCCTTCCAGTCACTACTTCCTCAATTTTGAAGATTATGACACAAAAACTGGTAACCAACACGACTAAAAAATATAAAAGTCGTTTAAAAAAATTATAATTTAGATTTTTTTTAGATTTTTCCCACAGCTCCTCAGCACAGACTGTCTGACCCAGAACACGCATACAAAGTGAAAAAGATAAAAATCCCATAGATACATTTTTTTTTGGAATATTATCAAACAGTTAAAACATGTTTATATTGACTGATTAATACATAAACCATTATTAGAATTCCCAAGTTTACTGCAAACACAGAAAGGCAATGCATTACACAAATGATTGTTTTTTCACCTCTCAGATCCAGTAAAGATTCCTATAGTGTGCTTTTCCTAATGCTAGACTTAAAAAGTAAATTAAATCCCTCCAGAAATACGTTTAGTAATGTTATGGTTAATTTTTTATATCTAGATTCATTATTAATTTAGAAAATCAATCTATTCTATGAGGCCTCTGCTTAAGTGTGTAAGACTTACATTGTGGAATGTCTGACTAGGATACTAGTTTCCTGTGAATTCCCTGAGAAGGTTTTACTTTGGGCCAAGGGAACTGTGTTTATTACTGATAGTCTATTTCGGTTTACTGTTCAGTTGTATGTAAGAAATATAGTTCCGCTTTTTGTCTAGCTAATAAATGTGGTGAGTCTTTGTTGCCACACCAGAAGACTCTACCTGCTGACAATGCATGTCGCATGTATTTTTGTCTCTCTCTCCCTTCATCGATGAAGTATTTTAATTTGAATCTCACTGGCAATGTGAAGACCCTTTTGCTGTCTATTCCAAAGTTATCCTTAAAACAAAGAGGGTCTCCATAACAGTACATGGTGCTTGAAACCTGGGATTGTCACAACCGGACCTCCTCTGGACCCGTCAACAAGGATCTCTTTGGGAATCACTGAATAACATCCATGGTATGTAATCCCTTGTATTACTAATAGTGTTGAGCATTCCGATACTGAAATATCGGGTATCGGCCGATATTCGCGGTATCGGAATTCCGATACTTAATTCCGATACTTTTGCAATATCGTATACCGGAATCGGAAGTTCCCATAATGCAATGAGCCATTTTCATTTTATTCAGCCAATGAGGATCCTAAGAAGTGTGGGCACATCCTGTTAGGCATGTAGGCATCTTAACTAATGGCATGGCTGTGATTGGCTGCTGAAATGATGTCATGATGCACTATAAAAGCCGCCGCCGCCATTTTGAGCTCACTCTGCTGTGAATTCAGTTAGGGATAGGATGCTGTTGTTCTGAGGGACAGTTTTAGCTACCTATTTGGTCTATTCTGCTTTACCCAAGCTACTTTATAAATCACTGTGCCTTGCAGTGCTAGTGCACAGTTCTCTGTGCTGTTCACCGCTTTCTGCAAGGTCTGTGTGTGTGAGTGCAGCTCACCCTGTAGTGTGTGCTTCAGCCACGTCTGGTTATAGTGCACTCAGTGTGTGTCACTGCCTCATACATTGTCCTTTTTTGCCAGTTCATAATTTTTCCTGATATCTCCTATTAGTGTGGTGGTTCTATCCGTATTCAGCTAAATTTGTTCCAAACACACTATATAGGAGTAGATAGAGAAATTTTTTTGGTCTTGCAGCGCTAGTGCACAGTGCTCTGCATCTGTACTGTTCACCGCTGTCTGCAAGGTCTGGTGTGTGAGTGCATCTCACCCTGTAGTGTGTGCTTCAACCACGTCTGGTTGTAGTGCACTCAGTGTGTGTCACTGCCTCATACATTGTCCTTTTTTGCCAATTCATAATTTTTCCTGATTTCTCCTATTAGTGTGGTGGTTCCATCCGTATTCAGCTAAATTGGTTCCAAACACACTATATAGGAGTAGTTAGAGGAGCCTTTCTGCAGCATTGGGCCCTGCAGCCCCAGCCAGATTAGTATTAGCCTATTTTTTGCAGCCTCATCTATTGCATTGTAGGTTACCTTCCTACATTGTAATAGCTACAAAAAGTTTGTGATACTATCGTTATTACATCTTTAGGCACATCCAGTGTCTTTTTTGTGACAAAAAAAACCTAAATAAAGTTCACCAAACACTCCACTTTACAGTTGTGTAGGCCACATTAGCTCATATTAAAGTCTAGTCCACACTTTATAAAATTAGTGTTTCTTATACCTGTTAGCAGCTGTTCAGGAATAAGCACACTAAGCCCTTAGTACTTTTCTGCCTATCTTTATCAGTCTACCAAGATGAAGAAGGCAGGGAGTAAGGCATGTGGTCGTGGGCGTGGGCGTGGGCGTGGAGTTTCTGCAGGGAGAGGACGTGAGGATTCTGTGCCTGCAGGGAGAGGACGTGGGGATTCTGTGCCTGCTGCGGGCACCAGTGACTCAGCATCCCCCAGTTTTACCAGGGAACAGTCCTTTATGCGCAGCTTTGTAGGAGCTAGCCGTACCCCACTGCTGCGGGAGGACCAAATTGAAGCCGTTGTCGGATGGATGGCAGCTAACGCATCGACTTCAATTAGTTCCAGATCCTCTCAGGTCCTGAGCACTGAAGAGCACCCATCTGTCTCTTCACCACCTGACAAATTGCCCAGGCAGTCAGAGAGCCCTGGACAGGAGCCATCTCTACTTCTGTTCTCTGAATCTCTTGGCTTGGAAAGAGGGGGCCAGCCAAGCAGAATTCGAGAATTTGAAGAAGAGGTAGTATGCAGTGATGCGCAACCGTTTTGTCTCTCTGAATCTGAAGAGGCGGGTGGGCCAGTGCCTATGGTCAGCAGCACACCTCAGTACGCATCTGATGATGAGACTCAGGTGCCACTTTCTGGTGCGTACTGTGCTGTCGAGACTACCCAGGAGAAGCAGTTGTTTGAAGAGGGTGGTGTAGATGATGAGGTCCTTAACCCATCATGGCGTGAGGGACAGGAAGGTGGTGGGAGCAGCTCTGAGGAAGAGATTCCCCGAACAGCCCAAAAAGGAGGGAGAGGGAGGGGGCAGACTTGGTTGCCTGTAGCCTCCACTTCGGCACCCATTAGGAGCATGGCTCTTCCAAAATCCAAAGCGGGCGCTCCCAAGACTTGCAGTGCCTGGTCCTTTTTTGACACAGTTGCAGATGACATTTGCTTTGTCAAATGCAAGCTGTGTAATCAGAAGGTGAAAAGAGGGAAAAGTGTCAGCAACCTCAATACCACAAATATGTGGAAACATGTGCGGACCAAGCACGTGGTAGAGTTACAAAAACACACTGAAGACCTAGGCCAACCTACAGCGCCACCTACCACCTCTTCAGCTCGTGTTGTAGCCTCTTCCTCCAGCTCACACACAGCTGGTTCGGCTTCCTCACAGGATCGCCATGGAAGAATCTCTGGCACTGTTGTACAGAGACACAGTGTAATTCCACCCACAGCACCACTTTCCCAGTCATCCTCACACTCCCAGGCCAGTCTACAGCCATCGTTAGCACAGGCATGGGAGAAAAGGCGCCCATACTCGGCAAACCACCCCCGAGCACAGGCTCTCAATGCTGGCACTGCTAAACTACTGGCCCTTGAAATGCTATCATTCAGGCTGGTGGAGACTGACACATTCCGTAACTTTATGGCATTGGCAGTCCCACAATACAACGTGCCCAGCCGATTTTATTTCAGCAGGCAAGCCGTCCCTGCCCTGCAACATCATGTGGAGGGAAAAATTAAACATGCGCTACAAAACACCATCAGTAGCAAGGTCCACCTGACCACCGATGCGTGGACCAGTAAGCATGGACAGGGACGATACCTTTCCCTCACTGCCCATTGGGTAAATGTTGTGGAGCCGGGTACAGATCTTGAGAGTGGCACTGTACGTGTTCTGCCAACTCCAAGGATTGCAGGAATCCAGTCTGTACACATTGACTCCTCCTCATACTCCAGTTCCTCTGAATCAGCGCTGCAGGAGCCGTCACGGTCTACCTCCACATCGACCCGTGAACGGTTACCTGTTATGGTGACCAATATGAGCACAGCCGTGGCCAAACGTCAACAGGCCGTATTAAAATTAATTTCTTTGGGGAATCGAAGCCACACAGCGCAGGAGCTCTGGAATGCCATCAAGAAGCAGAGCGACGTGTGGTTTGTGCCAGCGAATCTCCAGCCAGGCATGTTAGTGTGTGACAATGGCCGAAATCTGGTGGCAGCTCTGGGCCTAGGCAACCTCACTCACATCCCATGTCTGGCACATGTGCTCAACTTGGTCGTGCAGAGTTTTTTGAGGGACTATCCGGATCTTGATCCACTGCTTCACAAGGTCCGCATAGAGTGCGCTCACTTGCGGCGTTCCAGCAATGCAAGATCACGCATTGCAGCTCTGCAGCGCCGATTGCGTCTTCCGGAACATCGCATCATATGTGACCTACCCACCAGGTGGAATTCAACGTTACATATGTTGGAGAGGTTGTGTGAGCAGCAGGCAGCAGTAATGGAGTACCAGCTGCAGCAGGCGCAAACAAGTCGCAGTGCGCACCGTTCACACTTCACCACCACTGAGTGGGCCTCTATGAAGGACATTTGCCACGTTTTGCGTGCCTTCGATTATTCCACGCGGATGGCGAGTGCAGATGATGCACTAGTCAGCATGACTATCCCCCTTATCTGCCTGCTTGAAAAAACACTGCAAGCACTAAGGGACGAGGTTTTGGAAGAGGTGGAGGATGAGGAGTCACAAATGCCATCTGCTTCTCTACAGTCTGCGCAACGTGGTTCCTCACAAAGGCCTAGGCAGGGGACACTTTGTGAGGAGGATGAGGAGGAGTCAATGGATGAGGAAGACATCTGTCCAGAGGAGGGAGGTACACAATGCTCTAGTAGTCAGTATCTAGAGCGAGGGTGGGGTGATGCAGAGCAGGCAGAGATCACGCCTCAAGCAGGGGACAGCGTTTCTTGGCCAGTTGGCAGTCTGCAGCACATGGTTGATTTCATGCTGCAGTGCCTGAGAAACGACCGCCCACATTCTCAACACGGCTGATTATTGGGTGTCCACCCTCCTAGATCCTCGCTACCGGGACAACTTACAAAGCCTCATAACACCGTTGAACCGGGAGCGTAAAATGCGGGAGTACCAAGACGCACTGGTGCATTCCATCATGTTCTCCATTCCAACCGAGAGCAGTGCTGCTAGTGCTTTACAAAGCAGCTCAGTGTGTCGAGGCAGTGGAGGAAGCTCTGCACAAAGAGGGAGCAGAAGCAGCGCCTCAGCACAAGGCAAGACCAGTATGGCCGAAATGTGGCAAAGTTTTGTGTCCCCGCCGCCTCAAATATCTACACCATCACAGACGGCTCCAGTCAGCAGGAGGCAACGTTTCCGTCAGATGGTGACAGACTACATATCTTGCCCTCTTAGTGTACTCCCAGACGGCTCTTCTCCCTTCAAGTTTTGGGTCTGTAAGCTAGATACATGGCCAGAGCTAAGTCAGTATGCATTGGAGGTGCTAGCTTGCCCTGCTGCTAGTGTATTATCGGAACGCGTCTTTAGTGCCGCAGGTGGTGTACTAACAGACCGTCGCATGCGACTATCCTCCGATAACGTTGACCGGCTTACTTTTCTCAAAATGAACAAGGCCTGGATCTCTCATGAATTTGCCAGTCCTCTTCCAGAATAAATAATTGTTGGCAAATGTATCCAGGTCTCCTGTTCTGTTCATGTTTCTACCACCTAAGCTGTAATCCCTGAGCTCCAACACCGCCAGCTGGCGCTCGGAAGTGCCGTCTGCACAGTCAACACTTGCTGCCGTGTCATTGGGGTTCAGTAACGTCAGCTGTTCCCCGGCTGTGCTGACGGCAATTTCTCCTGCTCTGTCCACATTCTCACTACTACAGATTTTAAAGTTGCTCCAATTACACCTCTGGCTCCTCGGTTTTCAGTATTATCCCTGAGCTCCAACACCGACAGTTGGCGCTCGGAAGTGCCGTCTGCACAGTCAACACTTGCTGCCATGTCATTGGGGTTCAGTAACGTCAGCTGTTCCCCTGCTGTGCGGACGGCAATTTCTCCTGCTCTGTCCACATTCTCACTACTACAGATTTTAAAGTTGCTCCAATTACACCTCTGGCTCCTCTGTTTTCAGTATTATCCCTGAGCTCCAACACCGCCAGTTGGTGCTCGGAAGTGCCGTCTGCACAGTCAACACTTGCTGCCGTGTTATTGGGGTTCAGTAACGTCAGCTGTTCCCCTGCTGTGCGGACGGCAATTTCTCCTGCTCTGTCCACATTCTCACTACTACTGATTTTAAAGTTGCTCCAATTACACCTCTGGCTCCTCTGTTTTCAGTATTATCCCTGAGCTCCAACACCGCCAGTTGGTGCTCGGAAGTGCCGTCTGCACAGTCAACACTTGCTGCCGTGTTATTGGGGTTCAGTAATGTCAGCTGTTCCCCTGCTGTGCGGACGGCACTGTCTCCTGCTCTGTCCACATCCACTGTACTACTGATTTAAAACCTCCTCCAAATATACCTCTGGCTCCTCTGTTTTCAGTATTATCCCTGAGCTCCAACACCGCCAGTTGGCGCTCGGAAGTGCCGTCTGCACAGTCAACACTTGCTGCCATGTTATTGGGGTTCAGTAACGTCAGCTGTTCCCCTGCTGTGCGGACGGCAATTTCTCCTGCTCTGTCCACATTCTCACTACTACAGATTTTAAAGTTGCTCCAATTACACCTCTGGCTCCTCTGTTTTCAGTATTATCCCTGAGCTCCAACACAGCCAGTTGGCGCTCGGAAGTGCCGTCTGCACAGTCAACACTTGCTGCCGTGTTATTGGGGTTCAGTAACATCAGCTGTTCCCCTGCTGTGCGGACGGCAATTTCTCCTGCTCTGTCCACATCCACTGTACTACTGATTTAAAACCTCCTCCAAATACACTTCTGGCTCCTCTGTTTTCAGTATTATCCCTGAGCTCCAACACCGCCAGTTGGCGCTCGGAAGTGCCGTCTGCACAGTCAACACTTGCTGCCATGTCATTGGGGTTCAGTAACGTCAGCTGTTCCCCTGCTGTGCGGACGGCAATTTCTCCTGCTCTGTCCACATTCTCACTACTACAGATTTTAAAGTTGCTCCAATTACACCTCTGGCTCCTCTGTTTTCAGTATTATCCCTGAGCTCCAACACCGCCAGTTGGTGCTCGGAAGTGCCGTCTGCACAGTCAACACTTGCTGCCGTGTCATTGGGGTTCAGTAACGTCAGCTGTTCCCCTGCTGTGCGGACGGCAATTTCTCCTGCTCTGTCCACATTCTCACTACTACAGATTTTAAAGTTGCTCCAATTACACCTCTGGCTCCTCTGTTTTCAGTATTATCCCTGAGCTCCAACACCGCCAGTTGGCGCTCGGAAGTGCCGTCTGCACAGTCAACACTTGCTGCCATGTTATTGGGGTTCAGTAACGTCAGCTGTTCCCCTGCTGTGCGGACGGCAATTTCTCCTGCTCTGTCCACATCCACTGTACTACTGATTTAAAACCTCCTCCAAATATACCTCTGGCTCCTCTGTTTTCAGTATTATCCCTGAGCTCCAACACCGCCAGTTGGCGCTCGGAAGTGCCGTCTGCACAGTCAACACTTGCTGCCATGTTATTGGGGTTCAGTAACGTCAGCTGTTCCCCTGCTGTGCGGACGGCAATTTCTCCTGCTCTGTCCACATTCTCACTACTACAGATTTTAAAGTTGCTCCAATTACACCTCTGGCTCCTCTGTTTTCAGTATTATCCCTGAGCTCCAACACCGCCAGTTGGCGCTCGGAAGTGCCGTCTGCACAGTCAACACTTGCTGCCATGTTATTGGGGTTCAGTAACGTCAGCTGTTCCCCTGCTGTGCGGACGGCAATTTCTCCTGCTCTGTCCACATCCACTGTACTACTGATTTAAAACCTCCTCCAAATACACCTCTGGCTCCTCTGTTTTCAGTATTATCCCTGAGCTCCAACATCGCCAGTTGGCGCTCGGAAGTGCCGTCTGCACAGTCAACACTTGCTGCCATGTTATTGGGGTTCAGTAACGTCAGCTGTTCCCCTGCTGTGCGGACGGCAATTTCTCCTGCTCTGTCCACATTCTCACTACTACAGATTTAAAAGTTGCTCCAATTACACCTCTGGCTCCTCTGTTTTCAGTATTATCCCTGAGCTCCAACACCGCCAGTTGGCGCTTGGAAGTGCCGTCTGCACAGTTAACACTTGCTGTCGTGTCATTGGGGTTCAGTAACATCAGCTGTTCCCCTGCTGTGTGGAAGGCAATTTCTCCTGCTCTGTCCACATTCTCACTACTACAGATTTTAAAGTTGCTCCAATTACACCTCTGGCTCCTCTGTTTTCAGTATTATCCCTGAGCTCCAACACCGCCAGTTGGCGCTCGGAAGTGCCGTCTGCACAGTCAACACTTGCTGCCGTGTCATTGGGTTTCAGTAACGTCAGCTGTTCCCCTGCTGTGCGGACGGCAATTTCTCCTGCTATGTCCACATTCTCACTACTACAGATTTTAAAGTTGCTCCAATTACACCTCTGGCTCCTCTGTTTTCAGTATTATCCCTGAGCTCCAACACCGCCAGTTGGCGCTCGGAAGTGCCGTCTGCACAGTCAACACTTGCTGCCGTGTCATTGGGGTTCAGTAACGTCAGCTGTTCCCCTGCTGTGCGGACGGCAATTTCTCCTGCTCTGTCCACATTCTCACTACTACAGATTTTAAAGTTGCTCCAATTACACCTCTGGCTCCTCTGTTTTCAGTATTATCCCTGAGCTCCAACACCGCCAGTTGGCGCTCGGAAGTGCCGTCTGCACAGTCAACACTTGCTACCGTGTTATTGGGGTTCAGTAATGTCAGCTGTTCCCCTGCTGTGCGGACGGCAATTTCTCCTGCTCTGTCCACATCCACTGTACTACTGATTTAAAACCTCCTCCAAATACACCTCTGGCTCCTCTGTTTTTAGTATTTACCCTGGGCTCCAATACCACTAGTTGCTGCTCAGAAGTGCCGTCTGCACAGTCAACGCTTGCTCCAGTGTTATTGGGGTTCAGTAACGTCAGCTGTTCCCCTGCTGTGTGTCCGGCAAATTCTCCTGCTTTGTCCACATCCACTGTACTACTGATTTAAAACTTGCTCCAATTACACCTCTGGCTCCACTCTGTTTTTAGTATTTACCCTGGGTTCCAGCACCGCCAGCTGGTTCTCGGTAGTTCCATTTGCTCTTGTACCTTCTACTACCCATCCGGGTTCCAGTACCATCAGCTGGTTCTCGGCAGTGCCTTTGGATTAGGTGCCTCCTTCTCGGTATCCAAGTTCCACCAACGTCTGCTGGTCCTTGGTAGTGCATTCTGGCACAGGTACCTCCTGCTTAGTAACCGAGTTCCAGTACCGTCAGCTGGTCTTCGGCAGTTCCATTGGTTCTTGTACCTTCTGCTACCCATCCGGGTTCCAGTACCCACAGCTGGTCCTCGGTAGTTCCATTTGCTCTTGTACCTTCTACTACCCATCCGGGTTCCAGTACCGTCAGCTGGTTCTCGGCAGTGACTTTGGCACGGGTACTCCCTCCTGCCCAGCCTGGTTCCAGCACGCCAGCTGTTTCCGGGTAGTGTCAACGTCACTTTGCCTCCAATGCGTTGTCCTGTCGTGTTGCGGTCGGGTTAGCCGACTCTATGGTGCCTGCAGTTTAGGTGACTCCTATGTGGGCTGCGGGATCAGGCAATGAAGGCTGGTTCCATAGTGCCAATAGGACAAGCACCCCCTGTAGGACTGTGGGTTTTGGTAACTGCGGCCGACTCGCGGCCTTGAACTTTTTTTTACATGGGTACCTTCTGCTACCCATCCGGGTTCCAGTACCGTCAGCTGGTTCTCGGCAGTGCCTTTGGATTAGGTGCCTCCTTCTCGGTATCCAAGTGCCACCAACGTCTGCTGGTCCTTGGTAATGCTTTCTGGCACAGGTACCTCCTGCTTAGTAACCGAGTTCCAGTACCGTCAGCTGGTCTGCGGCAGTTCCATTGGCTCTTGTACCTTCTGCTACCCATCCGGGTTCCAGTACCGTCAGCTGGTTCTCGGTAGTTCCTCAGCTTTCTTGTACCTTCTGCTACATTTCCAAGTTCAAGCTTTTTGAAATGGTTCTTGGTAATCATTCTGGATCTCCCTGACGAGGACCCTGAAGACGAGGACCCTGAAGACCAACCCTAAGAAGACGAGGACCCCGAAGACAACGACCCTGAAGACGAGGACCCTGAAGACCACTCCAAAGAAGACGAGGACCCTGAAGACCACCCCGAAGAAGACGAGGACCCTGAAGACCACCCCGAAGAAGACGAGGACCCTGAAGACCACCCCGAAGAAGACGAGGACCCCGAAGACGAGGACCCAGAAGACCAACCTGAAGAAGACGAGGAACCCGAAGACGAGGACCCCCGAAGACGACCCTGAAGACCACCCCGAAGAAGACCAAGAAGATGACCCTGAAGAAGTTGACCAAGAGGACAAAGAAGAGAAGACAAGCACCAAGATACAGAAGAACAAGAGACAGAAAACCAAGAAGCAGAAATACAAGAAGCTGCAGAACAAAAAGCGGAAGAACATTAAGCATAAGACTAAAAATCAGAGCAAAAGATAATATCTAAATTATAAGCAGAAGATGACTAAGCAGTGTATGGGGGTGAGTCCGTTCCTCCTCGTGGTGCCCCTGGAAAAGACCTGCTGCTGCAGGCCAAACTGAACGCGGACAAATCCTGTTGTAAATCTTTTGTGACGGGCAGAACGAAAGGTATAATGTCCAACCTTTTATAGATAACAACTACAGGAATGCCTGTCACAAATAAGAATATGATGAAGAAGAAGAATATGAAGAAGATGAAGAAGTAGAATATGAAGAATGTAAAAAAAAAGAATAATACGAAGAAGGTGAAGAAGAAGAAGATGAAGAAGGTGAAGAAGAAGAGGATGAAAAAGATGCTGAGGATGATGAAGGAGAAAGTGTGGGAGAAGTAAAAAAGAAGGTGAAGAGCATGGAAGTAGTGAAACATAAATATCTGACAAAATATAAAAATACTTAACATAGTCAATATTTCCGTAACTCAGAACGTCTTAAAAAAAATATTAATTCCTGCTATTCCATTTGATTGGGCTAAACCTCTATGCCTTTATTGTCTCCCCCACCTCCCCCAATACATTCTACATTATTCTTAGTTGTTTTCCTTCATGTAGAATTAACCTACAAGGAAAGAAAGGGTTTATTTTCATTCCGATATTTCTGTCCCATTGACTTGCATTGGTTTCCGGTATCGGAATCAGCGATATCCGATACTTTTTCGGTATCGGTCCGATCCAATCCGATCCGATATTTCCCGATATCGGAAGGTATCGCTCAACACTAATTACTAATAAATCAGTGCTATCTAGAGGGCTCCAGGACAGGTAATTGGTGGTCCTAACAAGACAATAATTTTTTTGAACCCTTGCCAGTGATTGATTTTGTTGTCTTATATGTTTCAATGTGGTTTTTAAATGTATGATTGACGGTTGAATGATAATTGAATGAAGTGATAAGTAACCAACCTTGCCCAGCGTGTCGGAATTAGGCACCTCCGCAGTTCTCCTGTATCTTTCAGGAGTCGGAGGATTGTTTTATGTTGTTTGTTTTGTCTACGTCATAAATGTCTGGTATGATATTGTAAGCTATGAGGATCCTTGAATGTGGGACTGAATGTCTTTTGATTGACCAATAAGGGACTACGGTCTCTGCTTGATAAGGGATCCCGTTACGTGTGTTTCTTCACATGTGGTGCGGAGGAAAATCGGTCCGTAAGAGGATCAGGGAAGTGTGATTGCCTATAACAGAGGAATCCTTCATGGTAAGGTAGTACTCTGAGGGTATTGAATTCGCCTGTAAATTGATAAGGGCACCCTCAAGAAAGGGGTAACTGAATGCAGTTTTTAGCCCGAATACAGCAGGGGGATTAATATCAGCGATTGTGCAGTGTGCATTGAATGATTGACGTATTGTTAAGTCATTTTTGATTAATTAGAATCGTTGTCCTCAGTGTCTGTGTTCTGTTTTGTGTAAGCTCAAGAGAGGGAAAATCATAGTAGTTGAAGTTCTTGTTTAGCCTGTATACCCAGACTGGGAAACATATAGTATAAAAAGTAACACTTATTGCAGATATAATTGTCACGCAGTACCTTTACAAGGTGTAGAAGTAAAACTTTTGAACTGGGTACTAAAAACACACCACCACGCCCCCACCTGGGTGACTTCCTTTTTTTTGTCCCGGAACTAACCCAGTTGATAGAGAAACTGCAGAGGCAGCTATTTAATAATTGCAGATTACCTCAGGAAATGTTATATGATCATGCAGAAATAATTGCAATAGTAAGTGGAGCAGTAGGCTTGGTATTGTTATTTGTTCGGTTGTGTGTAAGAATCTCCCTACCTCACAGGGCTGGAAAATCGGTGTTAGTACTTCCTTAAAGATCTGTCTTCCGCGGCTCAGAGGAGACTGGGACAGGATTGGATCTGTCTTTGGATGATCGGAGGAGACTGGGACAGGATCAAGTTTAGAGTATGAGAGGCTTTAGGTGTGCTGAAGAGAGTTCTGCGGTAACTCTGGCACAGTGGTTGCAGTCATGGGGACTGGCAACAGTAAGGAATTGACTAACCTAAAGGGCATGGCCCAAGTTCCAGCATGTGAGATAGTGGAGAGACTGAAAGGGAAAGAAGCAGTAGAGGGATGTGAAATAATATTGAGAAAATTTGATATGGGAAAGTGTGGAAATCTGGAAGAGAAGGAATGGGAGAAATATATCTGCAATTGGGAAGGGTGGTTGAAAGATAAAAACAAACTAGAGCAGGCTAGGATGTGGTTAGAAGTAGCAAAACGTCTCTCAATGAGTGAACATAAATCAGAGGAAACCAGGCATGGAACTGTCTATGTAATCTATGATAGTTTGAAAAACTCTCAGACCCCTGTAGTCTCTGTACCTGATGTAAATTCTGCACTCCCTTCAGCACCCCCGCCTTATGCTGGGTCAATGGGATGGACTTGCAGACATTGTGGTCATCAGAATCCCCCTGGTGTTAATTGTTGCAGGTCCTGTGGGTCTTCACACCCAGGGACAACACCCAGGGTGCCTCTGGTCCCTATGAGGACCACTAGTCATGTACAGTTTCAACCTCCTAGGATGGTTGATCATGTTCAGGTACGAGATCCCCGCAAGTATGGCCAATAGAAACATATTGGCCTTGGTCCCCCAGTGAACTTATTGCCCTCGCTACACAGCTCCCAGATCCCCAAAAACCCCCTTAACATTTAGAATGTGCCTGCAGGGTGTTCAGGAGGCATATCAGGCCACATGGGATGATCTAGTTTCTGTCATTCTGCAGAAAGGCAGTGACCCCTTTACTTTGTACTGACATGAACAGGCTGGACATGCGTCTGGTGTCCTTACCCAAGAACATGGTGATAGGCAGCGCCCTCTAGGGTATTACTCTATAACCCTAGATCCAGTCATTATGGGGTCTACTACTCGTGTTAGAGCTGTGGCAGCTGCTTCAGAACTTGTTAAAAAGACAGAGGACATAGTGTTAGGGAGCCCCCTCACACTTCAAGTTCCTCATGCTGTATCTGAAATACTTCAACAGGCTCAGACCGGTCACCTCTCAGCATCAAGGTTGACAAAATATGAAGTCTCACTCCTTACACCTCCCCATATAACTATCAAATGCTGTAATGTTCTAAATCCAGCTTCACTACTTACAGTGGATTTAGAAATGGGAGGAAAGTATCAAGATGGGGCACCATGAGCCAAGACATGAGCCAAGACATGAGCCAAGATTTGCCCCTGTTTTTCAAATTAGCAGATGAGGAAGCTCAGTTTGATATGGCACATGAACATGACTGTCAGGCATTGATGGAAGCTGAAATAAAGGGCTTGGCAAATATTATTGATGTACCACTCACTAACCCCTCGGCTGAGTATTTTGTAGATGGTTCCAGAGCTTGGGACAGTGAACAAGGACGATTCATCACCGGGTATGCAGTAGTCCACAATGGTAAGGCAGTGAAACAAGAACCACTCCCCTCCAGCTGCTCTGCGCAAGAGGCAGAGCTTAAAGCACTCGCTGCAGCGTGTAATCTGGGAAAAGGTAAAGAAATTAATGTATTTTCTGACTTGCAATATGCTTATGGTGTTGCACATGACATTGGCGCCATTTGGCAAAGCTGTAATTTCTTGACCTCTGCTGGCAAACCTATAAGGAATGCGCAAGCGGTAGAGCAGCTACTCACAGCACTCACCCTTCTCCGAAGGGCAGCCATAGTCAAAGTGTCAGCACACACTCGGGAACAAACTCCCCTTGCAGTAGGGAATGCCTTGGCCGACCAGGCGGCTAAGGAATCACCACGATTACCTCTGACAGAGATACTGGCTATAGCAGGTGCGGGAACCCAAGGAGACTCAGAGTCAGGGAGTGCAGGAAGCCCCCTTTCAAATAAGGAGACATCCCCTGCACCTGCCCCAGTGGCCGCGGACCTCGAACTACTGCAGGTCTTCCAGACCCAGGCTCCCCCCACGAGCAGAATGCATGGGTCAAAGCGGACACCGTACAGTCAGTGTCAGGGGTATGGCAGGTATACAAATGTATTTGCCTTCCATGCTGCCTGTTCCCCATGATGGCTGCCTTTGCACATTCTCTGGTGCATAACTCAAAGGGTGTTATGTGTGCAGTGGTGCTACAAAACTGGTGTGCCCCAGGGTTCCCGAATACGGCTGCAAAGTATGTTCAAGAATGTCTAGTTTGTGCAAAACATAACCCTGGTAGGCCTATTCGAGTCCCATGAAAATGCACACCAAAACCAGATTACCCATTTCAGAGACTGCAGGTGGACTACATACAGCTACCTAAGTTGGGTAATTATGAATACGCCCTGGTAAGCACTGACCTTTTCTCTGGGTGGCCAGAAGCTTGTGCGGTGACTAAAGCAAACACAAAAACTACTGCTAAAAAATTGATCAGTGAGGTGGTTTGTAGATATGGGGTGCCCAAAACTATAGAAAGTGACAGAGGAACCCACTTTACTGGAGAACTAATGAAACAAATCATGGTCACTCTTGGGATAGAACAGGCTCTCCATGTTCCCTATAATCCACAAAGTAGTGGTAAGCTGGTACCTTGAAACTAAATTCAAAAGTGCATGGAAGAAACACACTTGCCCTGGGTAGATTGTTTGCCCATAGCATTGTATTCAGTGAGGACCGCCCCAAGGGGGAGGGAGAAGCTGTCCCCATGTGAAATGCTGTTTGGTAGTGTCCCTGAGGCAGGGTTGTATTTCCCACAGCAGCTGAAGGCCTCCTATGGTTCTCTCACTGAATATGTTCTGGAGTTGCATAAACACATTTGACTGTTACTCATAATCGTGTTCTTTCCTCTATCCCAGATCCCAATTGCCTCAGCGGCACTCACACTTTGGTACCAGGAGACTGGGTCGTGGTAAAGAGACATATGAGGAGACCACTGGAGCCCAGAAACAGTGAACCATTCCAAGGGCTGTTAACCACTGCCACTTCTGTCAAGCTTCAAGGCAAGGACACTTGGATCCACGCCAGCCATTGTAAAAAGGTTTTGAACCCCAGCAGCAGCAAAGATGATGACCCTGTTTGTTTGGACTATGGTGATAGCAACCGTACTCCTTGCCCTAACTCTCCATGAAGTACTTAAAGAGAACTGGGAACTGATAAAGCATCACCAAGTCTTACTCCAAGACATGAACTCTAATGACCGTCCTAAGAACTGTTGGATATGCACCCATAGTCCAATATCCTCCAATACTATGCCTTATTTAGCTATTCCAGTGACTTTGAAAGAAATGTTTTACTTAAGTAACTACACTTTTCCTATTAGATTAAGAACAACAAAAAAAAGAAGGCTGTAGGTCTAACTGTAGCTGCTTGGGTGACTGAGCCATGGTTGTTGTTTGTCTAAGTCAGACTGAAATGCCTTGGACGACCAGTCGTGTCGACCTCTCCTGTTATCCGAACTTTACTTCTTGCAGCTGTATTCAGATAAAATCCAAAGGGTTCCCTTTCTGTACAGGTGACTATAATGAGTGTAATGGATCTGCTACCACTACTACGCAGTGTATAGCGGTTGATGCCACTCTCAATCCTAAGTTTCATTGTGTAAATATCACCTTGCAAAATCTAATATCAGGTTTTACCTCAAAAGACACTCAGTATCAGGGAAAAATTATGGAAAAATTAAGCACGACCTTGTTATCTAAATGGATTGCTAGTCTGTTCAACAACACTGTTGTTGGAGCACCAGAGAGTTTATATATTGTATGTGGACATCAGGCTTACAAGTGGTTACCCAACAATTTCACAGGAGTTTGCACACTGGCCTTTCTGACACCTTCTACTTCTATAGTACCACACACAAGAATAGATATTAAAGCAATCCCTCTACACACACTGTACAGACGAGCTGCAGACGACAAGCCCAGACCAAATGGTAAACCACATCTTGTAGAAATGGGGGTGGCTAAGAAATTTTTTAGTGTCTTATTCATTTACCCGTTCATGATGCAAATGTGGGATAAGTTGGTAGAGGTGACTGATTATCTAGATGACCAGATCTTCCAGATTCTTGACATTCTCAATACATCTAATATTGTACAGAAACAACTAATTGCAGTTACTAACCAACACACCATAGTGATAGATTACTTGACTGCTAGAGAGGGCGGGATGTGTCAGATAATAGGCCCTACCTGTTGCCGCCACATAGACCCTGCAGGAAATTTCCAGGTAAAGACCAAGATAGAGATTGTTAGAGAAATGAGGGAAAAATGGCTCCAAGAACATCATGTCAACAAAGATTCCTGGTGGAGCGACACTTTCTCATTTCTTAATCCTGTCAATTGGTTCAAGGGTATAGGTGGATGGCTAATGGGTATCCTACAAGGTATTCTACAAATAGGAATTTTGATATTACTAGTGTATATAGTTGCCAGGATTAGTATATTTGCTATTAAGAGACTATGCAAGAAAACACGTACGATTAAGCATCACAGGCCTGCGAAATATAATACCACTTCTCCTATAAACATATATGATGAGATTTACAAGCAAGATATTTGTTGGTAAATGGAATTCGTCCCCTCCAGGCTTTTATAGTATGGGGAAGTAGCTGATGAATAAATTGTTTTGTAAAATAATAAAAAGGGAGGAATTATTATGGTTAATTTTTTATATCTAGATTCATTATTAATTTAGAAAATCAATCTATTCTATGAGGCCTCTGCTTAAGTGTGTAAAACTTACATTGTGGAATGTCTGACTAAGATACTGGTTTACTGTGAATTCCCTAAGAAGGTTTTACTTTGGGCCAAGGGAAGTGTGTTTATTACTGATAGTCTATTTCGGTTTACTGTTCAGTTGTATGTAAGAAATGTAGTTCCGCTTTTTGTCTAGCTAATAAATGTGGTGAGTCTTTGTTGCCACAGCAGAAGACTCTACCTGCTGACAATGCATATCGCATGTATTTTTGTCTCTCTCTCCCTTCATCAATGAAGTATTTTAATTTGAATCTCACTGGCAATGTGAAGACCCTTTGCTGTCTATTCCAAAGTTATCCTTAAAACAAAGAGGGTCTCCATAACAGTAAATAAAAGAATTTCTCATAGTAATAGCCAGCACTGAGTCGCTCCTCTTTTATTCTTCCAAGAAATGTAATGTACAGTGCCTTGAAAAAGTATTCATATCTGTGAACTTTTCCACATTTTTTCACATTACACCCACAAACTTAAATGTATATGATTGGGATTTTATGTGATATACCAATGCGAGGTAGCAAGTACTTGTGAAGTGTGAAAGAAATGAACATAGTTTTATAATTATTTAAAAAATATAAATCTGAAAATTGTGATGTGTATTTGTATTTAGCCCCCTGTAGTCTGACACCCCTAAATTATATCCTGAGTGACCAATTACCTTCAGAAGTTACATAATTTGTAAATTGAGTCCACCTGTGTGTAATTTATTCTCAGTATTACTACAGCTGTTCTGTGAAGGCCTCAGAGATTTGTTTGAGAACATTGGGAATCAAGCAGCATCATGAAATCCAAGGAACACACCAGACAGGACATGGATAAAGTTGCGGAGAAGAGTAAAACTGGGTTACGTTATAAAAAATGTGAACATCTCACTGAGCACAATTCAATTCAGCATGCAGAAATGGAACAATGGAATGTATTGCACAACTGCAAACCTAACAAGACATGGCCATCCACCTAAACAGCCACCCCAAGCAAGGCGAGCTCTAATTAGAGAAACAACCAAGTATGTAGTACAAATATAAGTACAAGTACAAGTATACAAGTAACATCATTGTTTACTCCACAATTCTGGCCTTTATGAGAGAGTGGCAAGAAGAAAGCCATTTTTGAAAGCAAGCAATAAGAAGTCCAGTTTGCAATTTGCAAAAAACCATGCAAGGGACACAGCATGTTGAAGATGTTGCTCTGGTCAGATGAGACCAAAGTATCAGCTCAGTGCAAAATGTTATGTGTGGCAGAAAACTAACACTGCACATCATTCTGAAAACACCATAGTCAAACATGGTGGTGGCAGCATCATGCTGTGGGGATGCTTTTCTTCAGCAGCGACAGGGAAGCTGGTCAAAGCTGATGGGAAGATGGATAGAGCTTAATACAGTGATCTTTTTGAGTGTTCTCTTACCTATGTAATTCTATGTACAAAATTTCAACTTTCTCACAACCTCCCTCCACTATTACCTCTATCAACCTCACTTTCCTATCACTCCTAATATACAGACATTCTCCTCCTCCTTTCCAATTTGACTTATCTTTCTGGAAGAGCATAAAGCCAGGAATATTTACTGCCCAATTATGTGAAGAGTCCAAGCAAATCAAAGCCAGAGAACAAGTAGCAATGGTTTAAAATAAAATGTTAATGAATTAATTAACACATAAACTAATAAATGTATTAAATAAATTGCTTAATACAAGTTTTACCACCAATAAATGGTTAAACAGTACAAAGTATTGGGAAAAAGGCTGACCAATATACTGTGTAATTGCTATAAATCAATAAACAATATTTGTCTATTAGACTATGATTACACACTGTAGTTGTGGCAAAAAACACACCACAGCCACAACATGTAAATATAGCCTTAAACTTTTACTTAAATTCATTAAATGAACATATTAACCAAATTTCAAACCAACAACTATTATAAGAGTATGCAATTTACAAGATATTTGATAATCACCATGGAAACAATAACAGTAACCCTAACAGAAAACAATAAAAATATGTTGTTTTGGACAAATAAAAATTGTATTGCCTCTACAATTGAATGGAATTAGTTGAAATATGCAAAAATCCTAAGGCACAATGTACAGTAATAAATCTGACAATGCAATCTTTGGAAAAAAATTCAGTCTGATTTTTACTTGTCTTCATATCGACTATACAGTAGACCTAGGATTGATACCATTCTAGAAATGAATAATTCTGAATTACACCATCATATATGTTACATAAAATACATACTGTTGTGCTCTGAACTATAATAATAGGGTTGTTGGCAACTTCAGGAAAGGTGTGATATACATACATGATATACATTGCTTACCTTCTGCATGCAAATCCAGGTTATCTGCAGTGGAGTAGCCCGGGAACACATCACAGTAGTGGGAATGGTATTTTCACCTTAGGGTGTAAGAAAGATTTGGAACTCCCCCTAAGTTCATACAACATGATATTTTCTTTGACAAACTATATGCATAATGTATATGACTGTTTTTGGAACATTACAGATATAATATTTTTCGAGGTATGATCACTATGATCACTTTATCATTCATTTTTAGAAATAAATAGCGTGGTAGAATCTGAAGAAGCAGATTGAGCTGTTCTTATGGAAGGACGCAACTCCTTTATGTGGTATCATAGCGTTCACCAAGGCGAACCTAGGCAGATGTGGGAATCACTATGCTGATCTGGGTAACATCTTCTATGCAAAGCTACAGAGGGCAGATGCCCCATTGTCAATTTGCCACCCAAGGGCCCACGCCTATACCTTATGTCGACCCAGGTTATCACAGAGATGTAACTACTCAACACTTCTACATTTGCATATACTGAATGTATAGTCCAGTATCAAACACTGTAGAGGTTATGCTACCACACACCTTATTGTTCTCTTGGCTTTTATTTTTTCATATTGTACCATCACTGTGTCCGAGTGCATTTTTTCTTGTTTTTGGGTATGTCCAGGTCCATCCTTAAGAATAGAGATGAGCGTACACGTAGTGTCCGGTGCTCAACTCTGAACATGGACTTCTCCTGGAAATCCCTTTTACAGTTCGGGGAGGAGAGAGATTTTCTAGCTCCAACGTTCGGGTCCCCATTGATTTCTATGGGGCTCAAGTTCAAGTTCGGGTACAGCTCTGGTACCCGAACTGAACTTTGGACTAAAGTTTGGTCAAACCTGACGAACCCGAACGTCAACAGGTCTGCTCATTCCTACTCAAGAACCGTTCTATACTTGCAGTTGTTCGTTCTAATGGAGATCTGACAGCTGTTATCCGAAATAACATGGGCACATTTTTGGAAACTTGGGCTCTCTGGGACCCATATGGCCTCTGTGTTTTAATGATATTGCTTTATACTTTTTATATTAGGATTTTTTTCTCACTGAGTTTGCTGTATACAATGTTCTTCCAATTCTTTTTGCATTATTGTCCTCCATCTTATTTTCATTATTTTTCTTTCTTACATGTGCAGACAAATGGTACATACTAGAGATATTCTAACCATTTGAAATTTGAATTTGCCAGTTTGGCAAATTTTTCCCAAAAGTTCAATTTGTGGCAAATTTTCCTATTGTCTTGGAAAGGTTTGGAAAACATTTTGTGGTCCCCTAATACTGTAGCTAATCGGTATTATCGTTAAAGGAATTGTCCACTTTTGAAGGCATTTCTACTTACTTAAATGGATGAATTTTGGACAAAAAATAATAATTTTTTCAAATGGGCTTTATTATAAATTTTGCACTGTGCTGCTTTGACAGCCTATTTTTCTGTACATTCCACTTTAATGTGGTCTGTGATCATAAATCTGCTGAGAGGACTCAGAAAAAGACAGATAAAAACGAGTTACAAACTTTCTTGCTAGACTGTCAGGACGAGCTCACTGACGGATCCTTAGATAAACAGGTCAGCCACTTTCTCTTCTCAGTGCAGCTTTCTTCAAAGACTTTGGCCAAAATATGGACCAATACCTAATTTAATGTATTAATCTTATACAGTTTTATTGCACTTTTTTCCATTCTTATGCAGGATGCGACCGGGCCCTTTAGTGTGGGCTGGGTGAATTGGGGTGTCTGTCCTAATGGGGTGCACTCATATAATGCTGGGCAGCCCGTCTCATCTAAAAGTATGGGCATCATCAATAGGCTGTAGGCCAGACATTGTGCATCACACATATCTGTGTGACTGGCGCCCTATACAAGCCTCATCTGTGTGCGTGCATGTATAATACTCCACAGCCACCCCCTCCATGAATTGGTAGGTTAGTGAGTGGCTGTTGCATTGGTATCTTGCACCTGTGCTGCCTCCGCCTGAATCATGGGGGTTTGCTGCATCCTGCTGATGCATTAGTAATCTGACCTGGCGTTGGTAAGGCTGCATCTTTTTTTCTGTGATGTTTTTTGAAATGTTGTTCTATGTTAGCCTTTCTTCACAGACTAACCAGCACTTCTGTCCACACAATAGCTGCTAGTGGAGGAGCAGTGACCCGACCTGTCTATCATCCTCTTCCAATTGTAAAACACCTCACATGGTAAAGCTCCTTTTCTATTGCAGGAGGCTGATGGACAGGACTGGTCACTGCTCCTCCACCGGCAGACATTGTATGGACTGAAGTGTTGGTCATTCTGTGAGGAAACCTGCACTAAGAAGAGAAAGAGAATGATCTCTTTAATATAATCTTAGGTGAAGGAGAGAATAAGAGAGAATAGAGGGGAGAAGGATAGAAAAAGGGAGAGAAAGAGAGACAGAAGAAGAGGGAGAAGGAAAGAGAGTTAGGCCAGGGTATTTGATCAGTATTCGGTCAGTATTTTTTCTCAGGAGTGGGAGACAAAACCAGGAGAGGAACAATCAGAGAAAAGGTATAATAGAAACAAGTCACCAATTCTGCATTTATCATCCACTCCATTTGCTAATCCGCGTGAATAAAAAGACAGACTGTTTGAATTTTCGGGGACCTGCAAATTTCACGAAATTTGACCCATATTTGATTCTCTGCGAATTGATTTGATAATCTCTGGTACATTCTATGCCCATCCATTATTGATTACCCTAGCATATAATTCACAGCTTGCATTATATGTGCAAACGATGAGCAACTCAGTTTGTTGTAACCTTCCTTGAGATTACAAACTGATACAAAAGAAAATACCAGAGACTTGAAAGAACAAGTACTATACCAGGAAAACTACAAATCAAGAAAAGAAAAAAAGAACAGTTTATGCCCTGTAATGTATGACCTCCAAGAGAACAAAGTACATATAGAGAGTAGAAACTGGCAATTATCTGCTGATTCCAAGGTATGTTAATCAAATCTTAGTCTGGATACATCCTTCTATCATATTTCACATATCTGCACTAGAATTGTATGAGTGAAGTATTTAGCCTTCGGCATGGTTTCTCTTGTCCACTGGTGCATGGTTGGACGTATTTAAACATGTCCAAAATCTGCAAATAAGAAAATTCTCTTAACTGAAGACACTGTTTTTGTCACCAGCTACACTTTCAAGTGTTATGAAAATAAATACAATTGCAAGGAATAAGATCTAGAAAGTACAAATTTCTGTTATCTACAAACTCTAAACCTTAGATGTGCTTGTATCTCATCTGATGATATCAAACACTTTTTACATATGTCTTGAAAAACTACTTAAATCTCAACTGTGAATTAGACACACTGTACAGTACCTTCAATGAGCTTTTCTGCTTCTAGAAAACCGAGGACACTAGTGCAGAGCCAGCTGCACATTTATGTTTATCTGCCGCTCATTAGCTGCCGGGCTCACATGACATAATAGCGTCACACGAAACCCAATGCTGACGTTGTTGAAACGGTTTAAGCAGTGGAGATAAGTGCAGGCTGTTATTATTAGTGTTGAGCCACCCCCGTAGTGTTCGAGTTCGGTTCGGTTCGTCGAACACCCGTGTGTTCGCCGAACTGTTCGTCGAACTGTTCGTCGAACACCTTCGAACACCGTTAAAACCAATGGCAGGCAAACAAAAACACATAGAAACACATAGAAAACACCTTCAAAGGTGTCCAAAAGCTGACAAACTGCTCAGAAGACATAACTAACACATGGAAAAGTGACAAGTACATATAGTCATGCGAAAATAAAAGAGGTGGAGGAGTAAAAGGAGGGGGAGACACAGATATAGGCATGTCATGCCCTTCTAAAATCCAAAAAGTGAGAAGCCGACACGGCCAGTCCGCTCCTGCCCGTGCCACCTCCGTGTCGCCGGGTTTGTGCCAGAGCTGCGGTGAACCCTGACGGCCAGCCCCCCTCTCCCAATACTGGTGCCTGTCCGCTGGTGGGTCGAGCGAGCCCCCCTGTGGTGGAGGCAGCTCTAAGCTTTTTAATTTAAATTGTCTCTCTAATTTGAATGAATACACTTTAAATCCATTTACAAGGATCTATTGGAGGGCAAGTCTCATGCCAGCAGCCGCGGTAATTCCAGCTCCAGTAGCGTCCACTAAAGCTGCTGCAGTTAAAAAGCTTTTATAAGGATCGAGCTCGGCTGTCCACCGCAAGGCATCCTACTGCCAGTCCCAGCCCCTATGCCTTGGGGTGCCTCCTGATGCTCTTCACTAAGTATCCCATGGTCCCGAAGCATTTCCTTTGAAAAAATTAAGTGTCTAAACTACAGGTGGTGCAGCTTGCTTAACAGCCGGGATAATCCGCTCACTAGCAGACACTGCTACTAGGCACAAAGTATTTCCTGGGCTAGATGCAGTTAAAAATTTGTAATTAGATACTCTCGTTGGATGCTGAGAAAGCATTCCATAGAGTCTCCTGGCACGCCATATATGATTCTCTTAAAAAGCTTGGGGTAGGGGTCTAGGGGACCCTTTTATAGCCAAAATCACGGCCCTGTATCGCAATACGTCACCTAGGCTGAAGATAAATGGAACTGTAGCACCCTGAGGGCTCGGTTGCTACAGACGTATTGCACCTCACCCAGAGGTGTGATATCTCACTCTCAGGTAAGGATGGAGTGTGGATCAGGACTCGACACCTGCATGCATTACACCACATTGCCGTGGGGCAGGGCGACCAATATGCCCCTGAGATGGGCACGACAGTCCCTGTCCCTGGCTGGAGTGGGGGGAGGGAACACTGAGGAAGGGGAACCCTGTAGTGCAGGAGCAGGGAGGAAGCAGTTCCTGGGTGCATTGAGAAGGGAGTATAAAAGGTGGGCACCATCTTAGTTCAGTGCAGAGAAGTCTGAGCAGAAGTGGCAGGGAGCAGGGGCTCTGCATGAGCTCTGCTCCGGAGGCGGGCCTAGTAACAGAGGCCCAGGCCTGGAAGAGGGAGAAGGAAGGAAGAGGAGCGGAGAAGGCTCCAGGAACGAGGAATGAAGGGATCCCAGGGGTGCGGACGGGCGAGTCGCCACCGCACGCCCGAATCCACCTGCGTGGAGGGGTCAGGCCAAAGGGGGAGACCGGTCCCCGAACTAGTGGAGGCAGGAAACGACCCTCAGCTAGAAACCGGAGGCTCTGACATTTTATGTGGCGCAGCCCCTCGCTACACCCGCTAGGAAGGCACCACATAGGGTCAGGGAAACTGGCGCCAAGTTTACCAAGAGGAGGCCCGAGGCAGCCGGACAGAAGTGTTGGTAAGAAAGGCCAGACAAAGGACACACAAAGGGGGTCCTGTGAAGTGCTCCAAAGTTATCTGGGAGTTGTCTGAGCCCCTCACCTGGTGAGCACAGTACGACGTGGGCAGCCGTTACCTGCAGACGTGGTCTGGATAATAAGAACTGTGAGTAAAGGCCCTGAACTGCATCACTGACTCCGTGTCGTTACTGCTGCTGCCCTGCACCATCACCCCCATCCTCCGCATACACTGCCCTGAGGCTATACTCCTCCCGTGGGGAGTTATGCTACGCTCTGCTGGACCCACAACACCAGCCTCAGTGGTCTGCCCTGTAGCGGCGGTTCACTCTGACCGCAATCCACGGGTGGCGTAGTCGGACATTTAAACATGAAAACCACATAAATAGTTCCGCCACTGGTTTGACCGCCCTGAGCCACGGAACCGGGTCGCCGCCACGAAGACTACAACCACCAGCATCCACCAAAAAGGGTCCGGCTCCGGGTGTCCCAAGGCCCAGGGGGTGCGTCAGAACATTTTCATCACCTTTCACAATCACTAATGGGACAAGGCAGTGATGTCCTCTGTCCCCTCTCTTATACATCCTAGTGACGGAGCACCTGCTCTCATCAATTCGCCATAACCCCAATATTAGGTGGATTGAGGTGGGAGGCACCGAGTACAAGTGCTCTCTATTTGCTGATGATGTCCTAGTATATATCACTCAATCACATATATCCATCCATGCTGTTATGGCTGAAATAGATCACTTTGTTACATGGTAAAATTTTAAAATCAATGCAGCGAAGTCTGAGGCCCTCGATGTCTCCCTCCCCAAATCCATATAGGATTCCATCCAGTCCAACTTTCCCTTTGCCTGGCCCTCACAGGGTATCAAATACTTAGGAATTCCTATTCATAGAGACCTCTCCCATCTATGTTATCTTAATTTTGGGCCCTTTATTGAACAACTCCATACAGACCACGGTTGGCAAGTTAGAACTGTAAGATTCACTACGTGAACCACTGGTGTTTTGTGGAAAAGCACATGTACACTGCGTTCCAAATTATTATACAAAAAGTGTTTAGGAGTGATAAGGGAAGAATTTGTTTGTTTGTCAGTTAAACTCATTGATGGTGATGTGTGTCAGGGCTCTTTATATCACTGTAAGCAATTGCAGACACCTGTGCTAATTAGTTTGGCAGGTGTGTCCAATGAAAGGCAAGACTACTTAAGAAGGCTCTCTCACATTATTAAGCAGCCTACATTTTCTGCCAAAATGGGAAAGAAAAAGGATGTGTCGGCTGCTGAGAAGCAACAAATTGTGGAGTGTTTAGGTCAAGGCATGACTACAATCAACATTGTGCGATGATCAGGATGAAGTGTCTTGGCAATCAAGAAGTATGTAGCTGATTCACAGTACACACGTGTGCGTGCTGATAAGGGCAAATTGAGGACTCTTTCCTACAGGCAATTACGTCAGGTTGAAAGAGCAGCGGCAAAAAAGCCTTGTCATAGCAGCAGACAAGTTTTTGAAGCTGCTTGTGCCTCCAACGTCCCCCGAACAACAAGATGCAGGGTCCTTCAGAGGTTTGCAGCTGTGCATGCGCCATCCTGTCGACCTCCTCTATCCACTTCACACAAGCAGAAACGGCTCCAGTGGGCCAAACATTACATGAAGACTGATTTCAAAACTGTTTTGTTCACGGATGAGTGCCGTGCAGCGCTCGATGGTCCAGATGGATGGAGTGGAGGATGGCTGGTTGATGGACACCCCACGCAAACACGGCTACAGCGCCAACAAGGAGGAGGTGGAATAATGTTTTGGGCTGGAATCATGGGGAGAGAGATTGTCGGCCCCTTTAGGATCCCTGAAGGCGCTAAAGATGAACTCCATAATGTATGTGGATTTTCTCAAACAGCACTTCCTGCCATGGTTCAAGAAGAAGAACCGTGTATTTCACAGCAAGATCATTTTTCTGCATGATAATGCACCATCTCATGCTGCACATAAAACATCTGCATCTCTGGCTGATATGGGCATAAAAGGGGACAAACTTATGGTGTGACCCCCATGCTCCCCTGACCTCTACCCCATTCAGAACCTTTGGAGCATCATTAAAAGGAGTGTCTATGATGGCGGGAGGCAGTTCACATCTAAGCAACAGCTCTGGGAGGGTATTCTGTCCTCATGCAAAACAATTGAAGCAGAAACCATCCAAAACCTGACAAATTCAATGGACGAGAGAGTTCAGAAACTCCTTTCGAACAAGGGGTCCTATGTGAAAATGTAACATCACCTAGAATAAAGTTTTGAGTTGAAAACTGTTTGATTTCAGTTTCTAACAACCTGCTAATGCTTATAATTTCAAAAATGACCATTTTTTTGGTCTTTATTAAAATGAAAAGGTTGATCGAAAAGTTTGGGGGATCTAAGAGTGTGGCAACCCAGTAGTCATGATTACTTCGAATTCTGACAAAATGAGGGTCATGCTGCAGGTAGTGCAGCAAGAAGTCACTTATGTGCCTTGCGCATCTCGGAGCCCCAAAATTATTTTCCGGGCTAGATGCAGCTAAAAATTATTTTTAATTTTAAATCTGGTGAAGCTTTAGTATAGATGGCCTAATAGGATCAGTGCTGCACACTGCTACAAAGCCCAAATTATTTTCCAGTCAAGATACAGATAAACATGATTAGTAATTTGAAAGCTTAAAACGGTTGGTAGGGTGATTTTAACCAATCATCAAGCTTTTACTCTCCCCAGGATGACACAGGGGTAGAAAAGTCGTTTCGGATCCATGATTTGTTCATCTTTATGAACGTGAGTCTGTCTACATTATCAGTGGAGAGCCGCGTGCGCTTATCTGTCAGCACACCACCAGCAGCGCTGAACACACGTTCAGACAGAACGCTGGCTGCGGGGCATGACAAGATCTCCAAGGCGTAAGTGGCTAGCTCCGGCCATTTATCCAGATTGGAAGCCCAAAAAGAGCAAGGGTCCAGTGACACAGTCGTGGCTTCAATGTTTACTTGGAGATACTCCTGTACCATCGTCTCTAGGCGTTGACTATGTGTCAGACTTCTTGTCTCCTGTGGCCTTGCAAAGGATGGGCTAAAAAAGTGGTGAAATGATTCCGCAAAATTGATGTTACCAGCAGATACTGTGGTTCTGTTACGGTTTGAGTGCTGAACACTTGACGGTCCCACGGTTGGCAAGTTGGAACTGTGAGATTCACTACGTGCACCACTGGTATTTTGTGGAAAAGCACATGTAAGATTCTGCAACAGTCTCTGCTGATACTCCTGCATGCGTGCATCCCTTTCTATGGCAGGAATAATTTCTGCAAATTTACTTTTGTACCGGGGATCTAACAGTGTGGCAACCCAGTAGTCAGGATTATTTCTAATTCTCACAATTCGAGGGTCATGTTGCAGGTAGTGCAGCAAGAAGGCACTCATGTGTGTTGCGCATCCAGGAGCACCAAGTCCCTGTTGTGTTGGTGGCGAGGTAACAATCATGCTTCCTTCCTCTGTCCTCTCCCCCCAACCTCGCACAACAGAAATGTGATCAAGGTCTCCCTCATCTGATGAGTCTTCCATCAGTTCGTCCTCCACTTCTTCCTGGGCTCCTGCACCTTCCTCACTAGTTTGGCTGCTACCATGCGCCCTGGTAAAACCATCTCCCCCACCCTCACATGCCTGCCGCCTTGGTGCTGCCGACCGTCTGGACCTTGCAGATGTTAGCCCTTCCGCATACAACTCCTCCTCCTCTACTTCCTCCACCTCCTCTTGTGCCACCACCTGACTCCGAATTCTGTTTAACTTGTGCTCCAGCATGTAAATCACCGGAATAGTCATGCTGATAATGGCATCGTCAGCACTAAACATCTTCGTCGCCATTTCAAAACTGTGCAGAAGGGTGCATAGGTCCCTGATCTGAGACCACTCCTCCAGCGTGATTTGCCCCACCTCTGAATCTCGTTGGCCCAGGCTATACGTCAGAACGTATTGCACCAGGGCTTGTCGGTGCTGCCACAGTCGCTGCAACATGTGCAGAGTTGAATTCCACCGGGTAGGCACATCGTATTTTAGCCGGTGAAGTGGCAGGCCCAACGACTTCTGTAGAGATGTAAGTCGCTGAGCTGCGGGATGCGAACGGCGGAAGTGAGCACACAGCGACCGTGCCCTCTGCAGAAGGCCATCTAGTCTGGGATAGTGGGCTAAAAATTGCTGGACAACCAGGTTCAACACGTGAGCCATACAAGGCACGTGTGTGACATTGCCCCGGCGAAGGGCCGCACCCAGGTTTGCAGCATTGTCGCACACGGCCTTCCCTGGTTTCAGGTCCAGTGGAGACAACCATTCATGAAATTGGTTCTCCAGAGCTGACCACAACTCCTCAGCTGTGTGACTCACATTTCCCAGACATTTCAATGTAAAAACCGCCTGATGACGTTGAGCCCTACTGCCAGCATAGTAAGGAGGTGTGCAGGATCCCTTCTGCGCAGTTAGAAAGCTTGTGGCATGACCAGACAGGCTTTGGGTGCAGGTGGAAGACCGAGAGGAGGTTGAGGAGGCAGAAGCAGTGGAGGAACTTTGACATAAAGAGGATTGACGCACAACTCGTGGGGACGGCAAGACTTGGACAGCAGCCCCTTGTCCTGCTGTCACCATAGTTACCCAGTGCCCAGTCAGCGACATGGAACGACCCTGTCCATGCCTACTCGTCCAAGTGTCTGTGGTGAAATGCACCCTGTCACACACAGAGTTTCTCAAAGAAGCGGTGATGTTGTGTGCGACATGCTGGTGGAGCGCAGGCACACCTTTCTTTGAGAAGTAGTGCCGACTGGGCATCTGGTACTGGGGCACTGCGACGGACATAAGGTCTCGAAAATCCTCTGTGTCCACCAGGCGGAAAGGCAGCATTTCTGTAGCCAAGAGCTTGCAGATGGTGAAATTCAACCTCTTAGCTTTCTCATGGCTAGGAGGAAATGGTCTTTTACTTGTCCACATCTGAGGGACCGAGGGCTGGCTATTGTGCTTAGACGGGGTTGATAAGGGTGTCCCCGGCAAACTGCCGGTCTGTGAGGAAGATGCAGGCGGACATGTTAGGTTGCCTTGATCCAAAGGTGGTGCTATCGATGTCGGACAGCGCTCAACACCAGCTGGTGTTACCACCTCCAAAGAAAATGATGACCTGCCAATCACGCTGGCTGTTGCGGGTAAAGAGGTGGCAGGTCTGCGCCCCAAAACAGGTGTGACTGCTGTCCCCCCAGTCACAGAGGATGAAGAGGCCGCGGATGCACAAGATATGGCAGACGGTGATTGGCCCGGCCGGCTAGGCCACATTGTAGCACACTGAGCTTCCCACTGCAACTTATGCTTCATGTCCATGTGCCGGTTCATGCATGAAGTACTCAAACTATGTATTTTTTGGCCTCTACTTAGCTTTTGCTGACAAATGTTACAGATAACACGAGTTGGGTCATCTTTATCGATCTGAAAAAATGCCCAGGCTATGCAAGGCTTAGCACCCATGCGACCTGAAGAGCCACCACGACTTGTGGTGAGAGGCAGAGTTGTGTTTGAGGATGCAGTTGTTGACGTGCTTCCAGTACTACGTCTCTGTCCAGGAAGGCGCAACCTGACCTCGTCGTCACTAGCATCTTCCTCCACCTCCTCTGCTGACCTCATCTCTTGGCTGACTGTGGGTTGACAGTAAGTGGGATCTCCGACCTCATCATCATCACCCTGTGCGTTATCACACCCGTCGTCCTCAGAGCCAACCTGTTCCTGCCCTGACAAAAAACTAAAGTTGTCGCTCCAATCAGGTATTTGAGTCTTATCATCGTCTTCCTCATTGTCTCCACCAACAGGAGTTACAGTTTGGGAATGAGGGTCTACATTATGGTCAGAACCTTCTGCGTCTGGTCCTGGATCCGACTCATAAAGATTCTGGGCATCAGTGCAGATCATTTCCTCGTCTGGATTCACAGAAGCGCTGGAGTCGACCTCTGATTCCCAGGCTATAGTATGAGTAAACAGCTCTGCAGACTCAACCATCTGTTCTACCTCATACTCAGACGGGCAGCTGGAGATTTGGGAGCTGTGAGGAAGCAAGTGCGATTTGGGTGACACCTTTGAGGACTAGAGTATTTGTGATGTTGAAGTTGATGTGGAGGAGAGCCCACTTAAAGGAGCACTTGATATCCGTTGAAGCACCTGCTGTTTTTGTGCCTCATCTGGAATTTGTAGCGATTGGCGTGGCCGTAAGAAAGGGATCTTATCACATTGTCCGCTAAAAGAAGTAGACATTTTAGTTTGGCTGGAAGATGGTCTTTCTTCTGCAGATGTTACTGTTGCTTTAACACCTACCCCACGGACACAACCTTTTTTCCCCTTCCCAACACGCCTATTCCCCTTTCCACCAGCAGCAGGCCTTTTTCCACTCATTTTGGTGGTTAACTAATTCACAACTCTGGAGTTGTTTGCACAAAAAAACAATGGATGGTAACCGAGCAGAGCTGAGTGGCCAAACTGTGGTATTAGGCCAAAACTATTGGCTGGGTTAGATGCAGAAAAAAATTATTTTGAATTTGCAACCTGATGGAGGTCAGTATAGATGGACTAATACAAATAGTCCCACACACAGCTAGAAGCCCAAATATTTTTTCAGAGGTACTGTAGATGCAGATAAAAATTATTTTTAATTTGCAACCTGATGGAGGTCAGTATAGATGGACTAATAGACCAAGTCCCACACACTGCTAGAAGCCCAAATATTTTTTCAGAGCTAGATGCAGAAAAAAATTATTTTTAATTTGCAACCTGATGGAGGTCAGTATAGATGGACTAATAGACCAAGTCCCACACACCGCTAGAAGCCCAACTATTTTTTCAGAGCTAGATGCAGAAAAAAATTATATTCAATTTGCAACCTGCTGGAGGTCAGTATAGAAGGACTAATAGAACAAGTCCCACACACTGCTAGAAGCCCAAATATTTTTTCAGAGCTAAATGAAGAAAAAAATTATTTTTAATTTGCAACCTGATGGAGGTCAGTATAGATGGACTAATAGACCAAGTCCCACACACTGCTAGAAGCCCAAATATTTTTTCAGAGCTAGATGCAGAAAAAAATTATTTTTAATTTGCAACCTGATGGAGGTCAGTATAGATGGACTAATAGACCAAGTCCCACACACCGCTAGAAGCCCAAATATTTTTTCAGAGCTAGATGCAGAAAAAAATTATTTTTAATTTGCAACCTGATGGAGGTCAGTATAGATGGACTAATAGACCAAGTCCCACACACCGCTAGAAGCCCAAATATTTTTTCAGAGCTAGATGCAGAAAAAAATTATTTTTAATTTGCAACCTGATGGAGGTCAGTATAGATGGACTAATAGACCAAGTCCCACACACTGCTAGAAGCCCAAATATTTTTTCAGAGCTAGATGCAGAAAAAAATTATTTTTAATTTGCAACCTGATGGAGGTCAGTATAGATGGACTAATAGACCAAGTCCCACACACCGCTAGAAGCCCAACTATTTTTTCAGAGCTAGATGCAGAAAAAAATTATATTCAATTTGCAACCTGCTGGAGGTCAGTATAGAAGGACTAATAGAACAAGTCCCACACACTGCTAGAAGCCCAAATATTTTTTCAGAGCTAAATGAAGAAAAAAATTATTTTTAATTTGCAACCTGATGGAGGTCAGTATAGATGGACTAATAGACAAAGTCCCACACACTGCTAGAAGCCCAAATATTTTTTCAGAGCTAGATGCAGAAAAAAATTATTTTTAATTTGCAACCTGATGGAGGTCAGTATAGATGGACTAATAGACCAAGTCCCACACACTGCTAGAAGCCCAAATATTTTTTCAGAGCTAGATGCAGAAAAAAATTATTTTTAATTTGCAACCTGATGGAGGTCAGTATAGATGGACTAATAGACCAAGTCCCACACACTGCTAGAAGCCCAAATATTTTTTCAGAGCTAGATGCAGAAAAAAATTATTTTTAATTTGCAACCTGATGGAGGTCAGTATAGATGGACTAATAGACCAAGTCCCACACACCGCTAGAAGCCCAACTATTTTTTCAGAGCTAGATGCAGAAAAAAATTATATTCAATTTGCAACCTGCTGGAGGTCAGTATAGAAGGACTAATAGAACAAGTCCCACACACTGCTAGAAGCCCAAATATTTTTTCAGAGCTAAATGAAGAAAAAAATTATTTTTAATTTGCAACCTGATGGAGGTCAGTATAGATAGACTAATAGACCAAGTCCCACACACTGCTAGAAGCCCAAATATTTTTTCAGAGCTAGATGCAGAAAAAAATTATATTCAGTTTGCAACCTGATGGAGGTCAGTATAGATGGACTAATAGAATGATGCTATGCCCAAAAGATTTTACTTCACTAGGTGCAGTAAAAAAATTGGTATTCTATACACAGGTGTTATATCTTGCAACACAGATAGGCTACTCCACTGACTAACACACTCTGCAATAGGCCAAAAAGGATTAGCTTTGCTAGATTCAGCCAAATGCTGTGAAAAAAACTTGCACAGCACTGTCACAGACCTGCCTGGCAAAAAACTGATAGGAACTCATGTAACCTAGTCCTGAAAAGGACTCCAATTACAATTAGTCTTTACTCCCACAACCTATCTATTTAAGAGCACAGACCTCCCTGATAAAAGTCGTAGGAAATGCTGTAACCTAGTCCTTAAAAGGACTGCAATCACAACTATTCCCTACTCCCAAGCTATCTGTATATTTGTGCGAAAATTGGCTTGAAATTAACAAGGTATAGCGCACACAGCAACAGCGGTGCCGTCTAACACGCAGCTGCAGCAGTGAGAAAATGGTGGCGACGGGGAAAATGGCTTGGTCTTATAGGGCAAGGACATGTGACATACACTGCCAATGACACATGCCCTTGCTTGTGTGAAAAAAAGCACTTCGCTCCGTGTGTGCGCTGCTGATAGGCTGACAGATTGCACCTCCCCACTGCAAATGCGGGAAAGAGAAAAAAAAATGGAGATCTTCATTGTTCCTGCAGAGATCCATCCCCTGCCCCTCCCCCCACCCCGCTGTACACTCAAACTGCGTATTAACATTAATTTTCATCATTACTGAGAAAAAATCCAGTTATGATTTTGGTGCACGAACAGTTATCGAACATAACCTCGAACAGCCGAATTTTTCTCAAATTGTTCGTGTTCGCCGAACGGCTCGAACACCGCCCAAAACAGCTCGAATTTGAGATTGGCGAACAGTTCGAGTAGAACAACGCTCATCTCTAGTTATTATTTTACATGGAGGAATATGGTGATTGAAGAGGGGATTTCCGAGTATTGGATAACCCCTTTAATAACTCTAAAACAAGAGTATTTGCCATGAATAAAAAAAAACAATGATAACATCACATGTACTGTACATATATTAGTAGAAAAAATACACATAATGACATATCATCCCAATGTATGTTTTGCCTATAGCTTACTCATTTATTTTACATTTACTATAGTATGGTTTGCAATATTTATAGAACAGTTATCATTGTAACATATATTGCACACAGAGCTGCCTAAAAAAATTATGTGTATTCTCCAATTTGTATAGGTTGATTATTGTAAAGATGTAACTTAATGCATTTTTATATTAACTAATTCATATTAACTTTTTCAAGGAAGGGAATGTAGAAAAAAAATATTCTGCCATATTTGTATACCATTGACTGATCACAATAAATTGTGTCTTCACTGTGCTGTATTAGTAATGGATTTGGGATACCGAATATGTCTATTTTATTGAATGCTTTGTGAGGTTTATTAAATAATGTGGGGTTTTCTTCATACAAAAATCTACATATTGTAGAAATTCACACAATATTGCTCTGCCCCCTAATTCCATCTTCCATGGAAACCTGCCTTTGGGTGCCTTTTGGTAAATACATTTCTGGTATTGCCTAAGCAACAATCCTACGTGATCTCTGCAGAGCTTGGTCATAAAAAAGTGCAAGGCAAAAAGTAATGATCTTCAACTAGTAAGTAAACTGTACTTTCCATATTTTGCAATGGATTGCATTAATAGAGAAACGAGTACCAGAGAGTCAACCCATTCAGCTGTTATGGGATCTTTGGATTGAGGGAGCAACATAATGGGACATAAAAAAAACAAAAATCATCACTACACATTGCTACAAGAACAAGCAGATAAAGACTTGGCAAACCACCAGTAAGTGTCAGTGTATTGTTCAGATACAGTGAATAGCGTACATGAGAGATGAAAAAGTGTGGTGATAACTGTTCATTGAAACGCTGAGATTTAGAGAAAAAAATGGCATAAAGGGACAATAGCCAATTTATAAAATGTGATGCATGTCTAAAATAATGTTGGTATGGGTCCATGGATATTACATTCTAGAGAACAAGTGTACTATGAGAAAGGTATTGGAAATGGGGGTGGGAGGTTTGAATCACGGAGCTTATTAGCATCTATTGTAACCCCATGATGACACATAAAACACTGAAAATATGAAAAGAAGAAATTATAAAGATATACAGTACAGACCAAAAGTTTGGACACACCTTCTCATTTTTAGATTTTTCTGTATTTTCATGACTCTGAAAATTGTACATTCACACTGAAGGCATCAAAACTATGAATTAACACATGTGGAATTATATACTTAACAAAAAAGTGTGAAACAACTGAAAATATGTCTTATATTCTAGGTTCTTCAAAGTAGCCACCTTTTGCTTTGATGACTGCTTTGCACACTCTTGGCATTCTCTTGATGAGCTTCAAGAGGTAGTCACTGGAAATGGTTTTCACTTCACAGATGTGCCCTGTCAGGTTTAATAAGTGGGATTTCTTGACTTATAAATGGGGTTGGGACCATCAGTTGTGTTGTGCAGAAGTCAGGTGGATACACAGCTGATAGTCCTACTGAGTAGACTGTTAGAATTTGTATTATGGCAAGAAAAAAACAGCTAAGGAAAGAAAAACGAGTGGCCATCATTACTTTAAGAAATGAAGGTCAGTCAGTTCAAAAAATTGGGCAAACTTTGAAAGTGTCCCCAAGTGCAGTTGCAAAAACCATAAAGCGCTACAAAGAAATTGGCTCACATGAGGACCGCCCCAGGAAAGGAAGACCAAGAGTCATCTCTGCTTCTGAGGATAAGTTTATCCGAGTCACCAGCCTCAGAAATCGCAGGTTAACAGCAGCTCAGATTAGAGACCAGGTCAATGCCACACAGAGTTCTAGCAGCAGACACATCTCTACAACAACTGTTAAGACGAGACTTTGTGCAGCAGGCCTTCATGGTAAAATAGCTGCTAGGAAACCACTGCTAAGGACAGGCAGCAAGCAGAAGAGACAATTTTGGGCTAAAGAACACAAGGAATGGACATTAGACCAGTGGAAATCTGTGCTTTGGTCTAATGAATCCAAATTTGAGATCTTTGGTTCCAACTACCGTGTCTTTGTGCGACGCAGAAAAGGTGAACGGATGGACTCTACTTGCTTGGTTCCCACTGTGAAGCATGGAGGATGAGTTGTGATGGTGTGGGGGTGCTTTGCTGGTGACACTTTTGGGGATTTATTCAAAATTGAAGGCATACTGAACCAGCATGGCTACCACAGCATCTTGCAGCGGCATGCTATTCCATCCGGTTTGCGTTTAGTTGGACCATCATTTATTTTTCAACAGGACAATGACCCCAAACACATCTCCAGGCTATGTAAGGGCTATTTGACCAAGAAGGAGAGTGATGGGGTGTTACGCCAGATGACCTGGACTCCACAGTCACCAGACCTGAACCCAATCGAGATGGTTTGGGGTGAGCTGGACCGCAGAGTGAAGGCAAAAGGGCCACAAGTGCTAAGCATCTCTGGGAACTCCTTCATGACCATTTCCGGTGAAGCTCATCAAGAGAATGCCAAGAGTGTGCAAAGCAGTCATCAAAGCAAAAGGTGGCTACTTTGAAGAACCTAGAATATAAGACATATTTTCAGTTGATTCACACTTTTTTGTTAAGTATATAATTCCACATGTGTTAATTCATAGTTTTGATGCCTTCAGTGTGAATGTACAATTTGCATAGTCAAGAAAATACAGAAAAATCTTTAAATGAGAAGGTGTGTCCAAACTTTTGGTCTGTACTGTATCTGTCTAGGGCAGACTTTATCCATTAAAAAAGTACTCCCATGAAAGTTTTTGCCCCCTTAATATATTGCAGTCATCATATTAAATGGCACTGTGCACTTACAATTGCACATTTTGCCCTTCTAACCAATTAATTCTTCTCTTTTCCATTACGTCTGTGACATCACGTGATTAAAAACAGACTAGATGATTCCTTCTAAGCTCTATGTAGAAACTGTTCCACCTTCAGCCTTTTTAAACCTCCTGCCCTTGAACACTTGCTATGCAATTGTTTATTTTCACTTGAAAAAGATGCTAGTTAGTGTTGAGCGAGCACTAAAATGCTCGGGTGCTCGAAGCTCGGGCCGAGCTCGCCGTGATACTCGGGTGCTCGACCCGAGCAACGAGCCCATTGTTAGTCTATGGGAGACTCGAGCATTTTTGCGGTGGCACCCCCGGCAGTCTTTTAAAAGCCTAACAAGTGCCCAAAACGATAGTGACAGTGCTCAAATGACATGGGGACAGCATGGGGATCGCCCCAGGAAGCATTTCTGACCCCCAGGTCACTGCTCTCAACAACGTGGTCAGAGGTATTAAGCCACTTTTACGGGCTCACAATAAAACGTTCAAAAACGAACTTTTTTTCTGTGAAATATGTTAAGGAACATCCTTTCCAGGGAAAAGACTTGTGTATAAGTTAAAATAAATGACCAAAAACAAAAATACTCCTCCACACCTTCGGCTATGTTCACAAGTAGCATTTTTTATGCGTTTTTGCACTTTTGTATTGCTTTCAACTATGACAAATCTATTCTATGATTCTATGATTCTATGAAATGCATTCACCGGGAAATGTCATTTTAACATTTTACAACCTTATCTGGCCATGTGCTGTGTGACACATGCATAAAGTGCTGAAAAGACATGGGAACAGCATGGGGAAGACCCCTGGAAGCATCTCTGACTCCCAGGTCACTGTCTAAAAGTGTGCCCATCATAAGTGATCCTTGCCGCATCAGAAGATGCAGACTTGCAACTATCCCCATGCAAGTTCTAGTCCCAGGGCAGTGTTCAATTGTACCTCCCCCATTCCTTGCAATACAAGCGCAAGTATGCAGCCTGCCACCCACCCACCCCCAGGCTGCAATACCATACTGCTTGCTTGCTTGAACTTGAAATTGGGCCTTTTAGGCATGTGGAGGCGGAATCTGGCCACCACGTCATGGCTGTGTTGGCGGCCTGGAATCCATACTCAGTCCCCAGCCGCCCGGCGGCCAGGTGTCCATACTCGGTCCCCAGCCGCCCCGCGGCCGGGTGTCCACACACGGTCCCCAGCCGCCTGGGGGCAGCCGGGTGTCCATAAACGGTCCCCAGCCGCCCCTATTTCTCCTTGGAACATCCCCCAATGCTGCTTTAGGCAGCATTGGACGAGCCCACCAGAGAACCAGACTCCTCCGGTGGGCCCTGACTTCTCCATCGGTGGAGTTGAGAGTGCCAAGGTGAGGCGCATGATGATGATGACAGAAGTTAGCATCTGCTATGTTTTCTTTTAATGCAAGTGTAAGTGTGCAGCCTGCCACCCACCCACCCCCAGACTGCAATTCCATACTGCTAGCTTGCACTTGAAATGGGGCCTTTTAGTTTGGAGGAGGCCGAAGCTGGCCACTACCTCATGGCTGCTTCGGCAGCGAGGTATCCATACTCAGTCCCCAGCCGCCCCTATTTGTCCTGGTGTGCCTTATACATATGACTAAGCGCGTATACCAAAACATTACCTGTGCCTTCCCCAGTGCATTTAGTGGGAAGGAGAGCCTATTCCGCTGTAGTGTGTGCATGCCAAACCCCTGTTCATGGTACATGCGAAGATGCCTCCCACCTTGCACCTGTCGTTGCAGATTTGCAACTATCCCCATTCAAGTCCTTGTCCCAGGGCAGTGTTCAATTGTACCTCTCCCATTCCTTGCAATGCAAGCGCAAGTATGCAGCCTACCACCCATCCACCCCCAGGCTGCAATACCATACTACTTGCTTGCTTGCACTTTAAATTGATCCTTTTAGGCATGTGGAGACGGAATCTGGCCACCACGCCATGGCTGTGTCGGCGGCCTGGTATCCATACTCAGTCCCCAGCCGCCTGGTGGCCGGGTGTCCCCGCTTGCTCCCCAGCCTCCGGGGGGTGGCCGGGTGTCCATACTCGGTCCCCAGCCACCCCTATTTGTCCCGGTAACCTTTCCCACACTTTTCTTAGCCTGGCCTGCTTTAGGGCAGCATTGGCCGAGCCCACCGGACTATCAGACTCCTCCAGTGGGCCTGGCTTCTCCATCAGGGGAGTTGAGAGTGCCAAGGTGAGGAGCATGATGAGGATGATAGAAGTTAGCATCTGCTTTGTTTTGTTGTAATGCAAGCGCATGTATGTAGTAGCGGCTAGGCCTGAGGTGGTCAGCGTTTTGGCGCATATCCTACCTCCTCCGAGGATTGCTGGATGTTTTCTTGCTACTATCCAAGTTCTATGACTCCAGTTAAAACAAAGCTTCAGGTGATAAATGATGGATGAGGTAGTGGCAAAGGAGAAAGAGCAGGAGGAACAGGGACCATTCACATCAATATAAGGCCAGTCAACCAGATATGTCTTGTAGGATATGTTTCTGTAACAAAAGGAGCAGTTCGGCTACACAGTTATAGGGCATACAGTGAGTGCAATGCCTACCAAAAATTTCGAGGCACTCCAATGCCCCTTGGAAATGACATGGAGGTCAGAGGGCGTTAACTAAACCTTTTTTTCCATTTATAGCAACTGGGTCTCCTGTGCACTGTTGGCCTAAGCAGTGAATGGAAGGCTTTCCAAAAATTATGAGGAACTGCAATGCCCCTTACAAGAGCCATGTGTGGCACCCCAGGGGTCTGGTCACCACAGTAATAGAGATATTACGTCGGAGAGCAAGTGGGAGGTTTCCTGGTCAGGATCCCTTAAACATGCAACATCCTCCTGCCCCAGTCCTGGGAGGGGAGAATTCTGCCCTTATAAACTGGATCTGGGGCGGGGTTGAGTGAGTCAGAGAACAGAGAACAGTCAGAGTCAGTGTGAGAGCAAGGGAAAGTAACAGCAAGGAGCTCTGTAGGAGCTAGGAGCTAAAGACCAGGGGCTGGAAGCTGAGCAGAGCTCGCCCTGGCAGAAGACAATAGGAACCGGACACAGGAGTCCGAGGCTGTGAGGTCTTATATATCCAGCAGCAGAAACCAGCCGGCAGGGGATTTCAGGTACTCTTGCCATAGAAGCCCGGAGGCTCAGTCACAAGCAAGGGACCAGCACCGCCGTCGTGGAGCGGAGGCTAACAGAAGGCCCCAAGTCACCAGCCATACGGTACACTCAGGGACATGGCCTACTTCTACCCACTTACAGCAAGGTAGCCAGGAAGAGTGCAGACAGACGGGGAGGCCTACAACTCCACCTGGCCAGGGGAACTCCTGCTTGCTCACAGACTGACCAGGCCTCTTATGCTAGCCAGTACTCCCGGAAGGGTCTACCTTATAATCATCAGTAAAGACCCTGAACTGCACTGCAAAGACTCTGAGTCGTTCCTGCTGCGCTCGTGCACCATCACCCCCATCATCCACACTCACTGCCCTGAGGCTATACTCCTCCCGTGGGGAGTTATCCCATTCTCTGCTGCGCACACAACACCAGTCTCAGCGGTCTGCCTCGCAGCGGTGGTACTCCCTGACCGCAATCCACGGGTGGCGCAGTCGGACAATTAACCTCAAAACCTAAGAAAGACTGCCACTGGTTTGACTAGCCTGAGCCATGGGACCGGGTCACCGCCACGGAGACTACAGACCCCAGAGACCGGCACCGGGTATCCCACACATGTGTACACACGGCCCAGGGGGTGCGTCACATGCAGTACAGCATATTACAAACATAAGTCCCATTATTGGGGAGTGGGTGTCCCATAGTATTTGCTTATGCTTTCCAAGCAAAAGCTGCCAAAAATTAGGACGGAGCTACTTGCAATGCCCCTTACAAGAGCCATGCAGTACAGCATATTACAAACATAAGTCCCATTATTGGGGAGTGGGTGTCCCATAGTATTTGCTTATGCCTTGCAAGCAGAAGCTGCCAAAAATAAGGACGGAGGAACTTGCAATGCTGGCACCCTGGTGTTATAGTGGTGGTGGAGGCTGAGGATAAGGAGAAGAAGATAAAACAGCCAAAACGAGGAAGCGTATACCCATCTGTGGGTGTGAAGCGGTGCATGTGAATACACCTCCCGAAATAACACAGTGGATTTGACTTTATGTTACTCTGCTGTCATTTGGTGGTGATGAGAAGTCTGGCCCAATCCAGCCCTTGTTCATTTTGATAAGGGTAAGCTTGTCAGCATTGTCAGTTGACAGGCGAGTGCGCTTATCAGTTATAATTCCCCCAGCGGCACTAAAAACATGCTCCGATAACACGCTAGCGGCAGGGCAGGCCAGGACCTCCAAGGCGTACAGAGCAAGTTCATTCCAAGTGTCCAGCTTGGATACCCAATAATTAAAAGGCACAGAGGAATCACGGAGGACGCTGGTACGATCGGCAAGGTACTCCCTCACCATCTTTTGAAACTTTCTACTCCTTGTGAGAGTACCCCGCACCTCAGGGCCTGTAAGCTGGGCGGGTGTCAGAAAACAGTCCCAGAACGTTGACAGTGTTCCCCTGCCTCTGCTGGATTGGAGTTGCATCTCTCTCGCCTGTACGCCTTGGTTGGGCAACGAACTGTGACCTCTGCCACTAGCGTGTTCAGATGGGAATTTTTTTAAGTGTTCTGCAGCAAGGGCCTTCTGGTACTGCCCCATTTTTGTAGACCTCTCCACCTCAGGAATAAGAGAGTGAAAGTTCTCCTTGTAGCGGGGATCTACAAGTGTCACCAACCAGTAATTACTGTCACCCAACATTTTGACAACACGAGGGTCACGGTTAAGGCAGCGTAACATAAAGTCAGCCATGCGTGCCAGACTGGTAACGGGCAAGATTTTCGTGTCCTCACCAAGATGACAACTGACCATGCTCTCCTCCTCCTCCTTCTCTTCCTCCTCCCCCCTGTCCTCAGGCCACCCACGCTGAACCGACGGTATGACACTTGTACAGGTACTACCGTCTACAACGCATGACAGCAGCTCCTGTTCTTCCTCCTCCTCCTCTCCCTCATTGTCCCCCAATGCACGTTGGGATGAGATGAGGCTGGGCTGTGTGTAATCGCCCGCTACGGCTTCTTGATCCATCTCATCATACTCTGGCTGCAATGCCTCCTCTTTAATTCTCTGCAGAGAGCGTTGCAAAAGAGAGACAAGTGGGATGCTGACACTAATGATGGCATCATCGCCACTCACCATCTTGGTGGCCTCCTCAAAGTTTGTCAGAATGGTACATATGTCAGACATCCAGGTCCACTCCTGAGGTCTTATGTGTGGAGTCTGACCTGAATATCGACGGCCTTGTTGCAGCTGGTACTCCACAACTGCTCTCTTCTGTTCACAAATCCTTTGCAACATGTGGAGGGTAGAGTTCCAACTTGTGGGGACATCACACACCAGTCGGTGTGCCGGAAGCTGCAAACGCTGCTGCAACACAGCAAGGGTGGCGGAAGCTGTAGCCGACTTGCGAAAATGAGCTGACAGGCGGTGTACTTTCACGAGCAGATCTGGCAACTCGGGGTACGATTTAAGAAGCCGCTGAACCACGAGCTTAAGCACATGAGCCAGGCATGGTACGTGTGTGATCTCACCTCGCCTCAGAGACGCCACCAGGTTACAGCCATTGTCACACACGACCATGCCGGGATGTAGGTTCAGCCGTCTCAGCCACAGATCTGCCTGCTCTTTCACAGCTGTCCACAACTCACAAGCAGTGTGAGGTTTATCACCTAAGCTTATGAGTTTCAGCACAGCCTGTTGCCACTTGGCGGAGGCAGTACTGCAATGCTTCCAGCTTGTAACTGATGTGGTGATATCTGAGATGGAGGCTGAACATGAGGAGGAGGAGGAGGATGCGCAGGAGCTGTACACTGTGGGGGCAACTCTGACTGACATAGGGCCCGCAATCCTCGATGTGGGGAGGATGTGTTCCGTCCCAAGGTCCGACTGGGTCCCGGCTTCCACTATGTTTACCCAGTGTGCCGTCAGAGAGATGTACCGTCCCTGGCCACAAGCACTTGTCCATGTGTCCGTTGTCAGGTGGACTCTCCCAGTAACTGCGTTGTTGAGGGCACGGCAGATGCTTTGGGACACGTGCTTGTGTAGTGCGGGGATGGCACACCGGGCAAAATAGTGTCGGTTGGGGACCGAGTACCGAGGGACGGCCACCGCCATAAGATTGCGGAAGGATTCCGTCTCCACCAGCCTAAAAGGCAGCATTTCCAATGCAAGCAGTCATGAAATGTGCGAATTTAGGACTGTGGCCTGTGGGGCGTTAGCTGCGAATTTCCGCTTTCGTTCAAAGGTCTGGGATATGGACAATTGAACGCTGCAGTGGGACGTGGACGTTGATGCTGTTTCTTGAGTAACTGCCATAACAAGTGAAGACTGAGAGGAGGGGGCATCTTTACATGCAGTATGGACAGGGGATTGCCTTGCACACACAGCAGGGGGTTCTATTGCACGCACAACAGTGGAAGAAGCAGTGGTGACACCCGCTGACACTAGTCGTGGACCCTGGGCTTCGCCCCACAAAGTCGGGTGCTTTGCTGCCATGTGCCTGATCATGCTGGTGGTGGTCAGGCTGGTAGTTTTGTCACCCCTGCTGATGCTGGCATGGCAGGTGGAACATATGGCCTTTTTGGGGTTATCAGCAGAGTCTTTAAAAAAATTCCAGACTCTGGAAGACCTACCGCTTGTACTGGCAACGTCCCTCGTGTTGGTGTTACGGGGAACGGTTGCCTGCCTTCTGTCTGCGGCCACCACACTGCTTCTTCCTGCCTGTTGGGGTACTCTGCCTCCCTCCCCCTGTGTGCTGCTGGCCTCACTCTGCATGTCCTCCTTCCACGTTGGGTCAGTTACTAGATCATCCACCACCTCCTCCTCTTCCACTTGCGCACCACGATCCTCCTCCTCACTTCCTGGCAATTGTGTCTCGTCATCGTCCACCTCTTGTGACAGATTGCCAACGTCGACTTCCTGTGGCCGTGGCTGTTCAAATATTTGGGCATCGCAACATGGGATCTCCTCTTCCACCACTTCAAGCGTATCAGGCGAGGGGCCCAAATATGGAAATGGACCAGTGAACAGTTCTTCAGAGAGTCCAAGTGTGGAATCACTTGCTGTCTGACGACACTCGGCATGGTGGGAGGAAGGAGCATCAGGGTGAGGAGGAGTATGCGGTCGAGACTCACGGCTACTAAGAGTTGACCGTGTGGAAGACAGACCGGAGGTGGTGGTGCCCAGGTAACTGGAAGTATTATCTGCTATCCAATTAATAACCTGTTCACACTGATCAGTTCTCAATACTGGTGTTGTTCTGTGCTTCCCTAGTAATTCGGTCAAGAAGTGGGAGCGAGAAGATGTGGCTGTTGTCTGTGGCACATTTTCACCTTGGCCACGGCCCCGTCCTCTGCACGAACCATCACCAGAACGTCCAGTTCCACGTCCCTTGCCACGCGCCTTGCCCATTGTAAATGAAGTAAAATAGCTAACACTTGCACTATCAATGGAAAAAGGGTAATAAAGAGTAGATTAGAACCGTGGAAGAGGAAAACCACAGTTATTGTTTACTGGGGTATACCACACTTTTTTAAATAGAGATATTTGCGGCTGAACAGTGAGCGACACACTCAAACTGCTTTTTTTTTAGATACAAAAGGCCCAAAATTGGATAGTACAGCGATTTGACCCGTGGAACTGCGAAACCACACTGGGATGTCGGGCCTACACAAGACTATTTTCAACAGATATATTTTTGTGTCACAACAGTCAGGAGACACTACTGTTTTTCTTTACGGAAAATATACCAAAACCTGAATAATAGAGATTTTTTACCGTGGGATGGCAAAACCACAGTTATTGTTTACTGGGGTATACCACACTTTTTTAAATAGAGATATTTGCGGCTGAACAGTGAGCGACACACTCAAACTGCTTTTTTTTTAGATACCAAAGGCCCAAAACTGGATAGTACAGCGATTTGACCCATAGAGCTGCGAAACCACACTGGGATGTCGGGCCTACACAAGACTATTTTCAACAGATATATTTTTGTGTCACAACAGTCAGGAGACACTACTGTTTTTCTTTAGGGAAAAAACTACCAAAAGCTGAATAACAGAGATTTTTTACCGTGGGATGGCAAAACCACAGTTATTGTTTACTGGGGTATACCACACTTTTTTAAATAGAGATATTTGCGGCTGAACAGTGAGCGACACACTCAAACTGCTTTTTTTTTAGATACCAAAGGCCCAAAACTGGATAGTACAGTGATTTGACCCATGGAACTGCGAAACCACACTGGGATGTCGGGCCTACACAAGACTATTTTCAACAGATATATTTTTGTGTCACAACAGTCAGGAGACACTACTGTTTTTCTTTACGGAAAAAACTACCAAAAGCTGAATAATAGAGATTTTTTACCGTGGGATGGCAAAACCACAGTTATTGTTTACTGGGGTATACCACACTTTTTTAAATAGATATATTTGCGGCTGAACAGTGAGCGACACACTCAAACTGCTTTTTTTTTAGATACCAAAGGCCCAAAACTGGATAGTACAGCGATTTGACCCGTGGAACTGCGAAACCACACTGGGATGTCGGGCCTACACAAGACTATTTTCAACAGATATATTTTTGTGTCACAGCAGTCAGGAGACACTACTGTTTTTCTTTACGGAAAATATACCAAAACCTCTATAATAGAGATTTTTTACCGTGGGATGGCAAAACCACAGTTATTGTTTACTGGGGTATACCACACTTTTTTAATAGAGATATTTGCGGCTGAACTGTGAGCGACACACTCAAACTGCTTTTTTTTTTAGATACCAAAGGCCCAAAACTGGATAGTACAACGATTTGCCCGTGGAACTGCGAAACCACACTGGGATGTCGGGCCTACACAAGACTATTTTCAACAGATATATTTTTGTGTCACAACAGTCAGGAGACACTACTGTTTTTCTTTACGGAAAATATACCAAAACCTGAATAATAGAGATTTTTTACCGTGGGATGGCAAAACCACAGTTATTGTTTACTGGGGTATACCACACTTTTTTAAATAGAGATATTTGCGGCTGAACAGTGAGCGACACACTCAAACTGCTTTTTTTTTAGGTACCAAAGGCCCAAAACTGGATAGTACAGCGTTTTGACCCATGGAACTGCGAAGCCACACTGGGATGTCGGGCCTACACAAGACTATTTTCAACAGATATATTTTTGTGTCACAACAGTCAGGAGACACTACTGTTTTTCTTTACGGAAAAAACTACCAAAAGCTGAATAATAGAGATTTTTTACCGTGGGATGGCAAAACCACAGTTATTGTTTACTGGAGCATACCACACTTTTTTAAATAGAGATATTTGCGGCTGAACAGTGAGCGACACACTCAAACTGCTTTTTTTTTAGATACCAAAGGCCCAAAACTGGATAGTACAGCGATTTGACCCGTGGAACTGCGAAACCACACTGGGATGTCGGGCCTACACAAGACTATTTTCAACAGATATATTTTTGTGTCACAACAGTCAGGAGACACTACTGTTTTTCTTTACGGAAAATAAACCAAAAGCTGAATAATAGAGATTTTTTACCATGGGATGGCAAAACCACAGTTATTGTTTACTGGGGTATAGCAGACTTCTTTAAATATATAGATTTGCAGCTGAACAGTGAGCGACACACTCAAACTGTTTTTTTTTTAGCTACAAATGGCCCAAAATTGATAATACAGAGGTTTGAACCGTGGAAGTGCAAAACAGCACTTCTGTTTCTCTAGCCTACACCAGACTATTTTCAACAGTTATATTTGTGTCTGAAAAATCAGAGACACGCTTTTTTTTGGGGGGGTGGGGGGGACACACCAAAAGGTTAATAAGACGGGTATTTGTACAGTGTGAAGGAGGAAAAAAAAAGGAAGATTTAGATGAAAAAAAAAGGATTTTTCCTGGCCCCCGACACCTGGTGCTAAGTCCAGCAATTTCAGCAACAGGAGCACACAGGACTGTAATGCAGCGTTTGCTGGTATAACCACTGTGTCTCCTATACAGCCTGCCTGCCTGGTATCTGGGATGGATATTAGTCCTGAAAAGGACTGTTTGTTTGTCCTGGCAGCCTTTACAGACCCTACACTAACTATTTTGCAGTTTACATCTCTCCCTAAATCAGCAGCGCTGTCCCTACACTGTCTAATCTGGAGCGACTGTGTCCAAGATGGCGGCGCCCGGTTTTAAATACTCGAGGTGACGCTGTGCGGCCAGCCAATCACTGCAGCATTACAGTGACTGGCAATCCCTGCATGTTCATTGGCTCTGTAAAGAGCGCCAAACATGCAAGGCGGAGACCCGAGCTCCCACCCGAGTAACCTGGAAATGCTCGGTGCTCGCCGAACATCCCGAGTAGCGTGATGCTCTGGCAAGTACCGAGCAGTGTCGAGCATGTTCGCTCAACACTAATGCTAGTCCATTGATGAAATGCGTTGTGGAAATAAAAACGTTCGCCTTGGTCCTAAGGGTTCTTCATTACAGCAGCGCAGCCTGATATCATGTTACCATCCTAATTGGTTATCACGTGATTGAAAACAGACTATCTGAATCCTTCTAAGCTCTATGTAGAAACAGGAAGTCTCTTTCCTTGTATGAGTCATGAGTCACTGCAAAAGTCCCTGGCCATGGGGAGGAGGGAGCAGCTGGTTCAGGAGTTGGGGAGGAGAATGACTCATACAGGGAAAGGAGACTTCTTGTTTCTACATAGAGCAAAGAAAAGAGAAGAATTAACTGGGTAGAAAGGTAAAATGAGCAATTATAGGTACACAGTGCTATCTAATATGATGCTTTCAACATTTTTAGAGGATAAAAACTTTCATGGGAGGAGTGCGTCTTTAAAGTGGAAAAAGCTAAAGAATTACCAGAGTTGATCATAAATGTGATCACTTCAAGAAATCCCCACCTTGGCTCTAACAATTACAGAGATATTAATTATTTAACCCCTTCCATACATCTACTGTACATATAAGGAACAGCGAGCAAGGAGTTCCTGCAAGTCGCTGTACGGTGCAGTGATAGACCAGTCTCACAAGGAGGGCGTGTGCGACAATAGCAATAAAACAATATAAACCTGGCGGGCACTGAGGAAGTGTGAATGAAACGTACGTTGAGGCAGAGGGACGCAGGATAAACACAGCTACACGTTGCATTCAGTAAGTTGCGTTACATAGACAACGCAATTCGACATTTGCACTTAGCTCATTTTTACATAGCTGATATTTAAAAGTATGCTGCTGTTGTCTTTATGAATATGCAAATTGGATACTGATGCACAACACCTTTCTTGCAGTCTAGATAAGGTGAATAGCCACTGTTCATATATACGTAGGTCACTTTTACTACCTGTGCCTTTAAATGCACAGGCACTTTCTACAATGGTCACCTTTCATGATGGGCAAGCACTAAAATGCTCAGGTGCTCGATGCTCGGGTCGAGAAAATTGGAATGCTCGGGTGCTCGACCCGAGCAACGAGCCCAATGTAAGTCTATGGGAAACTTGAGCATTTTTCAGGCGGCTCCCCCCGGGTGGTCTGCAGAGGGCCTAAAAATTGTCCAAATTGATGGGAACAGTGCTCAAATGACATGGGAACACCATGGGGAAGACCCCTGGAAGAATTTCTGACTCCCAGGTCACTGTTGTCAACATCGTTGTCAGAGGTATTACGCCACTTTTACAGACTCACAATAAAACATACAAAAACAAAACCAAAATGGATTTTCCTGGGGAATATGTTAAGGAACATCCTTTCTAGGGTAATGACTTGTATATAAGCCAAAATAAATAACCAAAAACAAAAATGCTCCTCCACACCTTGGCTATGTTCACACGTAGCATTTTTTATGCGTTTTTGCACTTTTGCATTGCTTTCAACCGAGTCAAATGCATTCACTGGGATATGTCATTTTAACATTTTACAGCCTTATCTGGCCATGTGGTGTGTGACACATTATCAGACACATGTATACAGTGCTGAAAAGACAAGGGAACAGCATGGGGAATACCCCTGGAAGCATATCTGACTCCCAGGTCACTGCCTAAAAGTGTGCCAATCATAAGTGATCCTTGGCACATGCGAAGATGCCTCCCGCCATGCACCTGTCATGTCACCAGACTTGCAACAATCACCGTCCACGTCCTTGTCCCAGTGCAGTTCAGTTGTCCCTACCCCATTCCTTTGAATGCAAATGCAAGTATGCAGCCAGCCACCCACCCACCCACAGGCTGCAATACTATACTGCCAAATTTTTGACAGCTGCTTGCACTTGAAATGTGGCCTTTTAGGCTCGTGGAGGCGGAAGCTGTCCACAACCTTATGGTGGCGCTGACCGCTTATCCATGCTCAGTCCCCAGCCACCACTATTTGTCCCAGTGTCGTCTCCGCCTTCCACAAGCACGGGTCCTACAACATTACCCGTGCCCTCCTCAGTTTACTTACTGGGAAGGACCGCCTAACCACAAACATGTGGACAAGTGAATTTGGCCAGGGACAGTACGGAGCCAGTCCACAGCTTGTCGGTGAGTTGTATTTCACAACAGCCATATTCTACTCCAGCTGTCATTTCTCCCAGGAAGTCCTCTAAAGCTGCTTCCACTTGGAGGCTCGTGGAGGTAGAAGCTGTCCACAACCTCATGCCGGCGGCGGCCGGGTGTCCATACTCAGTCCACAGACGCCACTATTTCTCCAAGTATGGTCTCTGCCTTCCACAAGCACGGGTCCCACAACATTACCCGTGCCCTCCCCAGTGGACTTACTGGGAAGGACCGCCTAACCACAAACATGTGGTCAAGTGAATGTGGTCAGGGACGGTACGGAGCCAGTCCATAGCTTGTCGGTGAGTTGTATTTCACCACAGCCATATTCTTTAGCTTGGTGAAAGGACTTGGGAAACCGTATCTACTCCAGCTGTCATTTCTCTAAGGAAATCCTCTAAAGCTGCTTGTGGCTGCCCAAATACATTAGTTTCTCACAAAGGAGCTGAAGATAGAGTGGCAGCAGGTTCTCCAGCCTGTTAGATATCACAGGATGAACGACAGCACAATGGCTCAGTGGTTAGCACTGAAGCCTTGCAGCTCTGGGAGCCTGGGTTCAAATCCCAGCAAGGACAACATCTGCAAGGATTTTGTATGTTCTCCCCGTGTTTGCATCGGTTTCCACCTCAGTAAAAAAGGAGCCATAGAATGTCCGGAAACCTTCCCACACACTTTTCTTAGCCAGGACTGCTTCTCGGCAGGGTTGGACAGTCCCACCAGAGAGTCCTTGGGTGGGCCCTGGCTTCTCCATCAGGAGAGTTCATGATAGCGCAAACTTTTCAGCAGTTATGGGGCTCTTGAGTGAGGGAGAAAGGTGAGCCCTCAGAATCAAATCCTCTGGTGGGCCCAATGTTTTTCAGTTTGAAACTGCTTCTCAGTGGGAGTTGTATTTCACCACAGCCATATTCTTTAGCTCGGTGAAAGGATTGGCAGAGAGGGAAACCGTATCTACTCCGGCCGTCCTTTCTCCGTCACCAGGTTCCGCCCATTTTGACACACGACCATGCCTGGCTGTATGTTCAGCGGTGAGAGCCACAGATCAGGCTGCTGTGTTACAGCTTTCAACAACTCTGCAGCGCTGGGCGGTTTGTCACCTAAGCATTAAACATGTTATCTTCAGCACAGCCTGTTGCCGCTTGGCCAAGGCAGTGCTGTAGTGCTTTCAACTTGTGACTGATGTGGTCATTTCGGAGATGGAGGAGGAGGTGCAGGAGCTGAACAATGTGATTACATTGAGGTTACATTGGCGACTCTGTTTTCTATACTAAGGAAAGATCCTACTGTTTTTTTTTTAAGTTATTTTTAAAGACAAATGCATTAACCAGGAAATGTAATTTTAACATTTTACAACCATATCTGGCCATGTGGTGTGTGACACATCATAAGACACATCCTGTTTCATTTATGATGGAGGGACTCTGAAAGTCACAAAGCCTATTTTTATACGGCCATCAGACGGCCCTTACTACTCTTAAAGGGCCAGCAGTCGGTCCGCACTATTGTTAGAGAGCCATCAGCCAGTTATGCTTTGTTGTTCCCATTATTAATGAGTGGGTCTCCTATACTGTTATTGCATATGCAGTGACTGCAAGGGCTGCCAAAAATTTGGACGCAACCCAATACCCCTTTGAAGAGACATAGAGGAGGGTCTCAGTAAAAAAAATGTTCCTATTATAAAGGAGCGTGTCTACTATAGTGGTAATGCCCATGCTGTGACTGCAAGGGCTGCCAAAATTTGGGAAAAACTCCACCAACAATTTAAAGACACACAGAGCAGGGCCACAGTAATGCCATGTTTCCATTACAAAGGAGAGGTTTGCTATACAGTTATAGGGTATGCAGTGAGTCCAACGGCTGACAAAATTTAGGAAAAACCCCACTAACAATTTAAAGACATATAGAGCAGGGCCACAGTAACGACAAATTCCCATTAGAAAGGAGAGGGTCTCCCATACTGTTTGCCTATGCAGTGAAGCAAAGGCTGCCAAAAATTTGGAGGCACTCCAATTCCCCTTGGAAGAGACATAGAGGTCGGAGAGCCTCCTAAAAACAATGTTCCCATTATTAGAAAGTGGGTCTCCCATAGTGTTGGCCTATGCAGTGAATGCAAGGGCTGCCAAAAATTGGGAGGCACTCCTATGCCCCTTGGAAGAGATGTGGAGGAGGGCCTCATAAAAACATGTTCCCATTAGAAAGGATCGGTTCTCCTATACTTGTAATGCCCATGCACTAAGTGTATGGGCTGACAAACATTTATCCCTGGGGGGTATACATGAACATACTGTATAAAAAAAATGTAATAATAAACAAACTTTAAAAAAATTATGTGGGTGTTGCATCACGGACCACGTTCACCGTGGTGATATGATAGTGGGGGATGAGGATGTGGAGAAGGAGGAGGACAAGAGCAAATAGCCACAATCAGGAAGCGTATACCCATGTGTGGGTGTGAAAAGGTGCATGGGAATACACCTCCCAAAAAAAGACACTGGATTTGAGTTTATGTTATGCTGCTATCATTCAGTGGTGTGGAGAATTCTGGCCCAATCCAGCCCTTGTTCATTTTTATAAGAGTCGGCATGTCAGCATTTTCAGTTGACAGGCGGATGTGCTTATCAGTTATAATTCCACCAGCGGCAATAAAAACCGGCTCTGATAAAACACTGGTGGCAGAGCAGGCCAGGACCTCCAAGGCGTAGAGAGCCAGTTCATTCCCGGTATCCAGCTAAGATACCCAATAATTATAAGGCACAGAGGACATTGGTACGGTTGGAAAGGTACTCCTTCAGCATCTTCCCAAACTTTGCACTCATTGTAAGAGTACCCTGCGCCTCTGGGCCTGTGCGATGGGAGGGGCTGACAAAAATTCTCCCAGAAATTTGAAATGTTCCCCTGCCTCTGCTGGATTGGAGTTGTGTCTTTCTTGCCTATAGTCCTTGGTTGTCCATCAAACTGCGACCTCTGCCACCAGCGTTTTCAGATGGGAATTTTTTTAATAGTTCCGCAACAAGGGCCTCCTGGTACTGCAACATTTTTGTACACCTGTCCACCTCAGGAATAAGAGATATAAAGATTTCCTTGTAGCATGGGTCTAGAAGTGTCACCAACCAGTAATGACTATCACCCAAAATTTTGAGAATGTGAGGGTCATGGGAAAGGCAAGGTAACATAAACTCAGCCATGCGTGCCAGACTACTAACAGGCAAGACTTCCGTGTCCTCACAAAGAGGACGACTGACCATGCTCTCCTCCTCCTCTCTGTCCTCATGCCATCCACGCTAAACAAACAGTATGACAGTTGTGCAGGTAGTACCATCTATAGCGCATGAAACTAGCTCCTGATCTTCCTCCTCCTCCGCCTCTTCCTGATTGCCACCCAATCCATGTTGGGATGAGATGAGGCTGGGCTGCGTGTAATCACCCTGTATGGTTCCTTGGTCCATCTCATCGTGCTCCGCCTGCAATGCATCCTCTTTGTTTGTGAGCAGAGAGTGTTTCAGAAGACATAGAACCGAGTACCGAGGGACGGCCTCCGCCATCAGGTTGTGGAATGCTCTCGTCTCCACGAGCCTAAAAGGCAACATTTCAAGCGCAAGCAGTCGCGAAATGTGGGAATTTAGTAGTGTTGCCTGTGGGACGTTGGCTACGTATTTGCGCTTGCGTTCCAAGGACTGCGGTATGGACAGCTGAACACTGCGCTGGGACAAGGATGTGCTTGCTGATGGTGCTAGTTGAGAGTGTCCAACGACAGGTGCAGAGCAGGAGGCATCTTATCATGCACTATGGACAGGGGATTGGCTTGCACGCGCAACAGCGGAAGAAGCAGTGGTGTCACTGGCAGACACTGTTCCTGGACCCTGGGGTTTGGCCCACAAAGTCGGGTGCTTTGCTCCCATGTTCCTGATCATGATGTGGTGGTCAGGCTGCTAGTTTTGCTACCCCTGCTTATGCTGGCCTGGCAGGTGGTGCAAATGGCCATTTTGGGGTTATCGGCAGAGTCTTTAAAAAACACCCAGACTCGGGAAGACCTAACAGTTGTACTGGCAAATTCCGTCGTGTTGGTGTTACGGGGAATGGTTACCCGCCTTCTGTATGCGGCCACCACACTGCTTCTTCCTGCCTGTTGGGATGCTCTGCCTCCCACTCCCTGTGTGTTGCTGTCCTTGCTCTGAATGTCCTCCTGCCAGGTTGTATCAGTTACTATATCATCCACAACCTCGTTTTCCACTTTCGCACCCTGGTCCTCCTCCTGATATTCTGGAAATTGTGTCTCATCATTGTCCACCTGTTGTGACACTTTCCCACCGTCACCTTCATGTGACCGTGGCTGCTCAAATATTTGGGCATCCCTAGATGCGATCTCCTCTTTCCCCGCTTCAAGTGGACTGGGCGAGAGGCCCGAATCTATAAATGGAAAAGTGAACAGCTCTTCGGAGTGTCCAAGTGTGGGATCAGTTGTCTCTGGGCACTCGGCACGGTGGGAGGAAGGAGGATCAGGGTGAGCAATATGCGGTCCAGATTCACAACTACTGACACTTGACCGTGTGGAAGACAGGGTGGTGGTGGCTAAGTAACTGAAAGAATTATCTGCTATCCAACGAATAACCTTTTCACACTGCTCTGTGTTCAATAGTGGTGTTTTGCGGTCCACTATTAATTGGGACAGGAAGGTCAAGCAAAAAGATGTGTGTGTTTGTTGTGGCACAATTTCAGCTTGCCCACGGCCTCGGCCTCTGCATGCACCATCACCCTCACCATCACGTCCAGTTCCCCGTCCCTTGCCGAGTGCCTTGCCCATTTTAAATGGAGGACAATATCTTCCACGCTCACTACAAATAGCTGAATTTGGAGCGAACTTATATGTGATCTGTGTGACGGACAAACCACCGTTTTAAATAGCTGGCCTGTAGGTAACTATTTTGAACAGCAAACCAATGTCAATAGCTTCACTTACACACTGAAACAAATTTTTAATGCAGGCCAGAAATGGCAGTATTTTCTGAAAACGTACATGTGGTCCATGTGACGGAGAAAACACCGTTTTCAATAGCTGGCCTGTAGGTAACTATTTTGAACAGCAAACCGGTGTCAACAGCTTCACTGACACACTGAAACAAATTTTTAATGGAGGCTAGAAATGGCAGTATTTTCTGAAAACGTATATGTGATCCGTGTGACGGAGAAAACACAGTTTTTAATACCTGGCCTGTAGGTAACTATTTTGAACAGCAAACCGGTGTCAATAGCTTCACTGCCACACTGAAACAAATTTATAATGGAGGCCAGAAATGGCAGTATTTCCTGAAAACGCATATGTGATCCGTGTGACGGAGAAAACACCATTTTAAATACCTGGCCGGTAGGTAACTATTTTGAGCAGCAAACTGGTGTCAATAGCTTCACTGACACACTGAAACAAATTTTTAATGGAGGCCAGAAATGGCAGTATTTTCTGAAAACGTATATGTGATCCGTGTGAAGGAGAAAACACATTTTTAAATAGCTGGCCTGTAGGTAACTATTTTGAACAGCAAACTGGGGTCAATAGCTTCACTGACACACTGAAATTTTTTTTTAATGAAGGCCAGAAATGGCAGTATTTTTCTGAAAACTTAATATGTGATCCGTGTGACGGAGAAAACACAGTTTTGAATAGTTTGCCTGTAGGTAACTATTTTGAGCAGCAAACTGGGGTCATTAGCTTCACTGACACACTAAAACAATTTTTTAATGGAGGCCAGAAATGGCAGTATTTTCTGAAAACGTACAGTATATGTGATCTATGTGATGGAGAAAACACAGTTTTAAACAGCTGGCCTGTAGGTAACTATTTTGAACAGCAAATTGGTGTCAATAGCTTCACTGACACACTGAAACAAATTTTTAATGGAGGTCAGAAATGGCAGTATTTTCTGAAAATGTATATATGATCCGTGTGACGGACAAACCACAGTTTTGAATACCTTGCCTGTAGGTAACTATTTTGAACAGCAAACTGCTGTCAATAGCTTCTCTGACACACTGAAATTTTTTTTTAATGGAGGCCAGAAATGGCAATATTTTCTGAAAACGTAAATGTGATCTGTGTTTCGGAGAAAACACAGTTTTAAATACCTGGCCTGTAGGTAACTATTTTGAACAGCAAACTGGTGTCAATAGCTTCACAGACACACTGAAACAAATTTTTAATGGAGGTCAGAAATTGCAGTATTTTCTGAAAACGTATATGTGATCCGTGTGATGGAGAAAACACAGCTTTAAATATCTGGCCTGTAGGTAACTATTTTGAACAGCAAACCAATGTCAATAGCTTCACTGCCACACTGAAACAAATTTATAATGGAGGCCAGAAATGGCAGTATTTCCTGAAAACGCATATGTGATCCGTGTGACGGAGAAAACACCATTTTAAATACCTGGCCGGTAGGTAACTATTTTGAGCAGCAAACTGGTGTCAATAGCTTCACTGACACACTGAAACAAATTTTTAATGGAGGCCAGAAATGGCAGTATTTTCTGAAAACGTATATGTGATCCGTGTGAAGGAGAAAACACATTTTTAAATAGCTGGCCTGTAGGTAACTATTTTGAACAGCAAACTGGGGTCAATAGCTTCACTGACACACTGAAATTTTTTTTAATGAAGGCCAGAAATGGCAGTATTTTTCTGAAAACTTAATATGTGATCCGTGTGACGGAGAAAACACAGTTTTGAATAGTTTGCCTGTAGGTAACTATTTTGAGCAGCAAACTGGTGTCATTAGCTTCACTGACACACTAAAACAATTTTTTAATGGAGGCCAGAAATGGCAGTATTTTCTGAAAACGTACAGTATATGTGATCTATGTGATGGAGAAAACACAGTTTTAAACAGCTGGCCGGTAGGTAACTATTTTGAGCAGCAAACTGGTGTCAATAGCTTCACTGACACACTGAAACAAATTTTTAATGGAGGCCAGAAATGGCAGTATTTTCTGAAAACGTATATGTGATCCGTGTGAAGGAGAAAACACATTTTTAAATAGCTGGCCTGTAGGTAACTATTTTGAACAGCAAACTGGGGTCAATAGCTTCACTGACACACTGAAATTTTTTTTTAATGAAGGCCAGAAATGGCAGTATTTTTCTGAAAACTTAATATGTGATCCGTGTGACGGAGAAAACACAGTTTTGAATAGTTTGCCTGTAGGTAACTATTTTGAGCAGCAAACTGGGGTCATTAGCTTCACTGACACACTAAAACAATTTTTTAATGGAGGCCAGAAATGGCAGTATTTTCTGAAAACGTACAGTATATGTGATCTATGTGATGGAGAAAACACAGTTTTAAACAGCTGGCCTGTAGGTAACTATTTTGAACAGCAAATTGGTGTCAATAGCTTCACTGACACACTGAAACAAATTTTTAATGGAGGTCAGAAATGGCAGTATTTTCTGAAAATGTATATATGATCCGTGTGACGGACAAACCACAGTTTTGAATACCTTGCCTGTAGGTAACTATTTTGAACAGCAAACTGCTGTCAATAGCTTCTCTGACACACTGAAATTTTTTTTTAATGGAGGCCAGAAATGGCAATATTTTCTGAAAACGTAAATGTGATCTGTGTTTCGGAGAAAACACAGTTTTAAATACCTGGCCTGTAGGTAACTATTTTGAACAGCAAACTGGTGTCAATAGCTTCACAGACACACTGAAACAAATTTTTAATGGAGGTCAGAAATTGCAGTATTTTCTGAAAACGTATATGTGATCCGTGTGATGGAGAAAACACAGCTTTAAATATCTGGCCTGTAGGTAACTATTTTGAACAGCAAACTGGTGTTAATAGCTTCACTGACACACTGAAATAAATTTTTAATGGAGGCCAGAAATGGCAGCATTTTCTGAAAATGTATATGTGATCTGTGTGACGGAGAAAACACAGTTGTAAATACCTGGCCTGTAGGTAACTATTTTGAACAGCAAACTGGTGTCATTAGCTTTACTGACACACTGAAACAAATTTTTAATGTAGGCCAGAAATGGCAGTAATTTCTGAAAATGTATATGTGATCCGTGTGACGGACAGACCACAGTTTTAAGTACCTGGCCTGTAATTAACTATTTTGAACAGCAAACTGGTGTCAATTGCTTCACTGATACACTGAAAAATTTTTTAATGGAGGCCAGAAATGGCAATATTTTCTGAAAACGTATATGTGATCCGTGTGACGGAGAAAACACAGTTTTAAATACCTGGCCTGTAGGTAACTATTTTGAACAGCAAACTGGTGTCAATAGCTTCACTGTCACACTGAAACAAATTTTTAATGGAGGTCAGAAATGGCAGTATTTTCTGAAAATGTATATGTGATCCGTGTGATGGAGAAAACACAGCTTTAAATAGCTGGCTTGTAGGTAACTATTTTGAACAGCAAACTAGTGTCAATAGGTTCAATGACACACTGAAACAAATTTTTAATGGAGGCCAGAAATGGCAGTATTTTCTGAAAATATATATGTGAGCCGTGTGACCGAGAAAACACAGTTTTAAATACCTGGCCGGTAGGTAACTATTTTGAACAGCAAACTGGTGTCACTAGCTTCACTAACACACTGAAACAAATTTTTAATGGAGGCCAGAAATGGCAGTGTTTTCTGAAAACGTGTATGTGATCCGTGTGAAGGAGAAAACACAGTTTTAAACAGATAGCCTGTAGGTAACTATTTTGAACAGCAAACTGGTGTGAATAGCTTCACTGACACAGTGAAAATTTTTTTTAATGGAGCCCAGAAATGACAGTATTTTCTGAAAAAGTATATGTGATCCGTGTGACGGAGAAAACACAGTTTTAAATCCCTGGCCTGTAGGTAACTATTTTGAACAGCAAACTGGTGTGAATAGATTCACTGACACACTAAAACAAATTTTTAATGGAGGCCAGAAATGGCAGTATTTTCTGAAAATATATATGTGAGCCGTGTGACCGAGAAAACACAGTTTTAAATACCTGGCCTGTAGGTAACTATTTTGAACAGCAAACTGGTGTCACTAGCTTCACTAACACACTGAAACAAATTTTTAATGGAGGCCAGAAATGGCAGTGTTTTCTGAAAACGTGTATGTGATCCGTGTGAAGGAGAAAACACAGTTTTAAACAGCTGGCCTGTAGGTAACTATTTTAAACAGCAAACTGGTGTGAATAGCTTCACTGACACACAGAAACAAACTTTTAATGGAGGTCAGAAATGGCAGTATTTTCTGAAAACGTTCAGTACAGACGAAAAGTTTGGACACACCTTCTCATTTAAAGATTTTTCTGTATTTTCATGACTATGAAAATTGTACATTCACACTGAAGGCATCAAAACTATGAATTAACATATGTGGAATTATATACTTAACAAAAAAGTGTGAAACAACTGAAAATATGTCTTATATTCTAGGTTCTTCAAAGTAGCCACCTTTTGCTTTGATGACTGCTTTGCACACTCTTGGCATTCTCTTGATGAGGTTCAAGAGGTAGTCACCGGAAATGGTCTTGCAACAATCTTGAAGGAGTTCCCAGAGATGCTTAGCACTTGTTGGCCCTTTTGCCTTCGCTCTGCGGTCCAGCTCACCCCAAACCATCTCGATTGGGTTGAGGTTTGGTGACTGTGAAGACCAGGTCATCTGGCATAGCACCCCATCACTCTCGTTCTTGGTCAAATAGCCCTTACACAGCCTGGAGTTGTGTTTGGGGTCATTGTCCTGTTGAAAAATAAATGATGGTCCAACTAAACGCAAACCGGATGGAATAGCATGCCGCTGCAAGATGCTGTGGTAGCCATGCTGTTTCAGTATGCCTTCAATTTTGAATTAATCCCCAACAGTGTCACCAGCAAAGCGCCCCCACACCATCACACCTCCTCCTCTATGCTTCACGGTGGGAACCAGGCATGTAGAGTCCATCCGTTCACCTTTTCTGCGTCGCACAAAGACTCGGTGGTTGGAACCAAAGATCTCAAATTTGGACTCATTAGACCAAAGCACAGATTTCCACTGGTCTAATTCCTTGTGTTCTTTAGCCCAAACAAGTCTCTTCTGCTTGTTGCCTGTCCTTAGCAGTGGTTTCCTAGCAGCTATTTTACCATGAAGGCCTGCTGCACAAAGTCTCCTCTTAACAGTTGTTGAAGAGATGTGTCTGCTGCTAGAACTCTGTGTGGCATTGACTTGGTCTCTAATCTGAGCTGCTGTTAACCTGCGATTTCTGAGGCTGGTGACTCGGATAAACTTATCCTCAGAAGCAGAGGTGACTCTTGGTCTTCCTTACCTGGGGTGGTCCTCATGTGAGCCAGTTTCTTTGTAGCGCTTGATGGTTTTTGCAACTGCACTTGGGGACACTTTCAAAGTTTTACCCATTTTTCTGACTGACTGACCTTCATTTCTTAAAGTAATGATGGCCACTCGTTTTTCTTTACTTATCTGCTTTTTTCTTGCCATAAAACAAATTCTAACAGTCTATTCAGTAGGACTATCAGCTGTGTATCCACCAGACTTCTGCACAACACAACTGATGGTCCCAATCCCATTTATAAGGCAAGCAATCCCACTTATTAAACCTGACAGGGCACACCTGTGAAGTGAAAACCATTTCTGGTGACTGCCTCTTGAAGCTCATCAAGAGAATGCCAAGAGTGTGCAAAGCAGTCATCAAAGCAAAAGGTGGCTACTTTGAAGAACCTAGAATATAAGACATATTTTCAGTTGTTTCACACTTTTTTGTTAAGTATATAATTCCACATGTGTTAATTCATAGTTTTGATGCCTTCAGTGTGAATGTACAATTTTCAGAGTCATGAAAATACAGAAAAATCTTTAAATGAGAAGGTGTGTCCAAACTTTTGCTCTGTACTGTATATGTGATCCGTGAAAACACAGTTTTAAATAGCTGGCCTGTAAGTAACTATTTTGAGCAGCAAACTGGTGTGAATAGCTTCACTGAAACACTGAAATAAATTTTTAATGGAGGTCAGAAATGGCAGTATTTTCTGAAAACGTATATGTGATCCGCGTGATGGAGAAAACACAGTTTTAAATACTTGGCCTGTAGGTAACTATTTTAAACAGCAAACTGGTGTCAATAGCTTCACTAACACACTGAAACAAAATTTCAATGGAGGCCAGAAATGGCAGTATTTTCAGCGCAATTATATGTGATCCGTGTGACGGACTAACCAATTTTAAATAGCTGGATTTTTATCGCTGTAATATGGAAAGGACCTGGCTGTACTCTGCAGTGCCAACAAGCAAATGGGGCAGAAAAACGGTGTTATCTGGATTGCTTTTTAAGCAAATAATGAGGATTAAGATCCCAAAAAAATAATTCCTGGCCCCTGAGACCTTGGCCTATGTCTAGAAATATCTATCAGCAGCAGCAGACAAAACTGGAATGGAGCCTTTTGTGCTATATGCACTGCAGTCTGCTATATACCCTGCCTGCGTATGTACACTGCCTGCCTGATATCTCTGCAGATGGATTAGTCCTCAGAAGGACTGTTACTTGAGATGGATATGTGTCTTTAATATAGCCTGGTATACCTACACTAACTAGAAACAAGCAAATCTCTCCATAGCTCAGCAGCACCTCTCCCTACACTGTCTGATTCCGGAGTGACTGTGACGAGTACGGCGGCGTTAGGTCTGATATAGACCTGATGACGCTGTGCAGCCAGCCAATCACTGTAATGCGACAGCTAACATGGCTGCGGCATTACAGTGCATGGCAGGCAATCCCTGCATGTTCACTGGCTCTGTAAAGAGTGCCAAACATGCAGGGAGGGGACACGAGCTCCCGCCGAGCAACCCCGGAAATACTCGGCGAGCGCCGAGCATCTCGAGCAGTGAGATGCTCGTACGAGCACCGAGCAGTAGCGAGCATGCACGCTCATCACTAGTCATCCTATATGTTGCTGCCGTTCTTTATGAAAGTATAATGATAACCCTCTATGCACATGCACAATAATATATATTGTGTGACTTATTTTTTGCGTTTTTGAGCTGTATTTATGTAGTTAAGTCATTAGACCTCCATACCTGGGAACAACTTCTCTTTCTGATTAAGCACATGAACTTTAATTATATCATTGTTGGATTCTGTACTAACGGGGAATATCTTGCACTGACCATTCATTTTCTATTTTCCTGTGCTATTCGCAAGGGTGTCTTTTGACCGATGGAATGTTTTTGCATCGGGCTGATATATATTTTTTGTCTCTCACACAAGAGTCATCTGTTTTTAATCTTTGATATGTGTTACATTTCTGTGATTTTGCAAATAAAAATATATTGTTGTTGACACTTTTCAGTGATCACTTTATTTACTCAGCCCCCTTGTTGTAGTGTTTCCACTGAGTGGCACCTTTTGATTTAGACCCATGCTGGCTCTGGTTAATTACTGTATTCTTATACAAGTACTTACATACAAGCTGTTTTAATAATTTGTTCCAGGCTCCATCTTCTTTCCTTGTTAAAAGATAGGGACAAAACTTGCTGTTCCCCAATCTTTTGGGACTTCTCTTGTTCTCCAGAAACTTTCAAAGATGCTGGCTAAGGGTTCTGCAATTTCGTCTGCTATCTCTTTTACTACCCTAGAATGTAATTCATCTGGACCAGGAGATTTAAATTAATTTAAATTAGCTAAGTGTTCCCCCACTATCTCTCTGTTTATAGATAGTGTGGATTCTTTTATTCCTTCGATAGCACCGTTAAGATCAAGAGGTGTTACATTTGCTTTCTTAGAGAACAAAGATGAAAAATTTAAAAGTTTGGCCTTCTCAACATCATTTGACCACTTCACCCTTTTCATCTTGTAAAAATCATATAGCGTCTTTGACTTTTCTTTGCATTAATTCCTTTGAAGTACTTCAAACTTCCTGCTATACTTTTAACCTTCTAAAATCCTTAAAAATTAAATTTGAAAAATGATGACAATGTAAAGTATACATAGAGAGATGTCCATGTATTAACTATTTTCAGTGGTATGACCATCTCTCATAAGAGAATAAAAATTCTAAGTTTGAATAGTGCAAATTTTTCTAAATTTTCACCATATTTCGAATATTTTCATAAATAAAAGCAAACCTTTTTTACCTAGATTTACCACTATAATGAAGTATTAACTGTCAGAATCACTAGGGTTAAAAGAAGAATTCCAAATTTATTACCACATAAAGTGACACATGTCAGATTTGAAAAATGGGGCTCTTTCAGGAAGGTTAAAACTGGCTTTGGCAGAAAAAAGCAAACAGATGTAAGCTAAAAACCCTAAAGAAAGTAGCATACAAGATAATGAAGATAGAAATGCATAGTGTAAAAAAGGCTAGTCTTTTTTTTCGTTACACATCAATCGGCTGACATTATTACTAATATAAAAATTCAAGGGAACTTAAAAAGTTTATACTTTTTTTCATCACTTTAAACAGAGTTGCTTTATTAAACAGCAACCGCACTTTCAAGTGACTTTTCAGAATAAACTGTCCTGTTAGTGTGTAAGGGTCACATGGGTCGGGGTGTCATGACCCTAAGCATCAGTGGGATAGGTTCCTCTGATTGTATTTAATTTCTGTGATGTTAACCCCTTCAGATGTTTCCCACTCAGACACCATACCCAGAGACGACTCAGGAACACCACATATCAAGCGGATTCAGTCCATTTTAAGAAAATAAAATTAACTTTACTGGTGGAACTGATAAAACTTATATATAATAGGTAGATGCCTCAAAGCTTATTATTCACATCTTCTCTATTACACAGAGGTTCCAGCTTAATGGTCACATGTGGCAGTATATCACTTGTTAGTAATAACAGTTCAGTAATATAACATACAGTACAGACCAAAAGTTTGGACACACCTTCTCATTTAAAGATTTTTCTGTATTTTCATGACTATGAAAATTGTACATTCACACTGAAAGCATCAAAACTATGAATTAACACATGTGGAATTATATAGTTAACAAAAAAGTGTGAAACAACTGAAAATATGTCTTATATTCTAGGTTCTTCAAAGTAGCCACCTTTTGCTTTGATGAGTGCTTTGCACACTCTTGGCATTCTCTTGATGAGCTTCAAGAGGTAGTCACCGGAAATGGTTTTCACTTCACAAGTGTGCCCTGTCAGGTTTAATAAGTGGGATTTCTTGCCTTATAAATGGGGTTGGGACCATCAGTTGTGTTGTGCAGAAGTCTGGTGGATACACAGCTGATAGTCCTACTGAATAGACTGTTAGAATTTGTATTATGGCAAGAAAATAGCAGCTAAGTAAAGAAAAACGAGTGGCCATCATTACTTTAAGAAATGAAGGTCAGTCAGTGCAAAAACTCGGGAAAACTTTGAAAGTGTCTCCAAGTGCAGTTGCAAAAACCATCAAGCGCTACAAAGAAACTGGCTCAAATGAGGACCGCCCCAGAAAAGGAAGACCAAGAGTCACCTCTGCTTCTGAGGAAAAGTTTATCCGAGTCACCAGCCTCAGAAATCGCAGGTTAACAGCAGCTCAGATTAGAGACCAGCTCAATGCCACACAGAGTTCTAGCAGCAGACACATCTCTACAACGACTGTTAAGAGGAGACTTTGTGCAGCAGGCCTTCATGGTAAAATAGCTGCTAGGAAACCACTGCTAAGGACAGGCAACAAGCTGAAGAGGCTTGTTTGGGCTAAAGAACACAAGGAATGGACATTAGACCAGTGGAAATCTGTGCTTTGGTCTGATGAGTCCAAATTTGAGATCTTTGGTTTCAACCACCATGTCTTTGTGCGACGCAGAAAAGGTGAACGGATCGACTCTACATGCCTGGTTCCCACCGTGAAGCATGGAGGAGGAGGTGTGATGGTGTGGGGGTGCTTTGCTGGTGACACTGTTGGGGATTTATTCAAAATTGAAGGCATACTGAACCAGCATGGCTACCACAGCATCTTGCAGCGGCATGCTATTCCATTCGGTTTGCGTTTAATTGAACCATCACTTATTTTTTAACAGGACAATGACCCGAAACACACCTCCAGGCTGTGTAAGGGCTATTTAACCAAGAAGGAGAGAGATGGGGTGCTACGCCAGATGACCTGGCCTCCACAGTCACCAGACCTGAACCTGGACCGCAGAGTGAAGGCAAAAGGGCCAACAAGTGCTAAGCATCTCTGGGAACTCCTTCAAGATTGTTGGAAGACCATTTCCAGTGACTACCTCTTGAAACTCATCAAGAGAATGCCAAGAGTGTGCAAAGCAGTCATCAAAGCAATAGGTGGTTTCTTTGAAGAACCTAGAATATAAGACATATTTTCAGTTGTTTCACACTTTTTTGTTAACTATATAATTCCACATGTGTTAATTCATAGTTTTGATGCCTTCAGTGTGAATGTACAATTTTCATAGTCATGAAAATACAGAAAAATCTTTAAATGAGAAGGTGTGTCCAAACTTTTGGTCTGTACTGTATATGACTTGCAAAAGCAATCTTTACTAACTGATCTTCACTGACCACAGCCTACTTCTGTGCGGTAATTAGAAAAAAATGGATGTATAGATCCATTAATTGTGTTATAAGGAGTTACCCCCAAAACTCAATATCTATTAATGTATCTCCTTTTTTGATATCAAAAATATATTATATAAAATAATCATATTCATTCGTATTTAATCAGTACTTTTATTAAATCACAGCAAACAGAAAAGTGATAGTATCTTTAAAAATTCTTCATTATGCCCATAAAAACATTTAAAACCCTTCCGGGCAATGTGGTATATATATATAGCCTAAGACATATAAATAGCCATAAGTCTCAATGGTTATACACATAAGAATATAGAAGGTTACACATTAGATGTCTTGAATCAAAGCAATAATTAATTAGAAATATAGAGGGTCACAGGTCAAGTGTCCCAAATCAGAACAGTAATTAGATCATCATATCACATATAGATTCATTTTAAACAAAGAAATCCTTCAAAGTTTTTTTTAAAAATTCAGTTGCATACATCATAATATTCTATACACTGTTTAGTCAACAAATATATACCATGGTAGAGATCAGTTAATTATATTTGATAGAACATTGTCTGATCAACCATATAGATTGCCACACTGTCCTGCATCCCAATGCAGTGCTATATTAAGCATTTATATACCATAGCAAATAGTTAGCATATCATATTCAGGTGTATAGTAGACATATTATATTCAGATAGAACATTATATTACCAACCATGTGCCATGTTAAAGGCTACCACATTATCCAGCACCCCAACGCGCGTGTCGCGTATATTGCTTCCTCAGGGGGTATTAAGACATAGTGCAGGCTAATCATTAAATAGCCCCTCATCTTAGTGGGCAGAAGGGTCTGGCAAATCACCAGTACCACACAATAATGTTGCCTAATAAGGCTTGATTAGTACCAATCCCTGTCCATATCACCGGTGTGTGTTATAGCGCGCTCCTGTCGCCCACACCGCGTTACCCACAGCGGTCGGCGTCCCGGAAGTTCCACCGCGCATGCGCGCGTATTGAAGCCTCCGATTGGACGCCGAGCGCTGGGGGTGAGGCCAGTATGACGCGGCGGGGGCGCGCTCCACCATGGATATTCTGACTCCATTTTATAGATGGGCAAAATTTGCCCTTAGCTCTTCATATCATACGTTCAAGCCTGACATTATATTGTATTCACAAAGAAGATGTACAATATTTGTTATAGTCATATTAAATGTAATACATCTTATACATATATTGAGTCTTTTTTTCTTTTTCATATCTTTTGCTTTATTTCCTCTTTTCTTATTGTTCTTCTTTGTTTTATGCATTTATCTTCTATGTGAGATCAGATTTTTCTCCGTATTCAATTGATACGTATCATGTCACGCTCTAATTTGGAACAGATAGATTTTAAGAATAGGTATAAGGTTATCAATATATTTACATTGTCACACATTATTGCTCCAATCATGTTATTAGCCCATTATATCCATCATTTGAAGTAAACAATACTTAGCCTGCAGTATATAATCATATGAATACCACATAGGTCAATACATCAATATAATCCGTATTTTGCAATGTTTCGATGTAGTCCGTATTTTACAATATTTATACTATATTTATATTTCACCTACATGTATAAAACATATTTATATCCCATATATATATCAGCAATCCTCTTTTTCAATCTTAATTGCAACAATGTCATAAGTCACAAAAATGAAACAAAGCTTGTCAAATCATTCAACCCTTTGGGCTTAACCGTGTTCAGAATAGTTATCCATTTAATCTCCCTTTGTTCAAGCATTTTCTTAAGGTTTCCTCCTCTCGCTCCCAGATTGATTTTATCAATACCCCTGAAGCGTAATAGTTTCCAGTTCCCATTATGACATTCCTTAAAATGCTTTGGTATATTCTTTAAAAAGGCAATTTCCTCAGGTTTGTCACATTTCTTTGCATTTTTTATATCTTTGATGTGTTCCAAGATCCTTACTCTGAATTCTCTAGACGTTAGTCCTATATAGATTAGATCACATGGGCAAATTGCCCAGTAGATTATTCCTGTAGATCGACAGTTAATAAATTCAGAGATTTTGAATGTCTTCTTTTTTGTAGAGTCAAAAAATTCCTTTGTTCTATCTATCTGGGGGCAAGCCCCACATGATCCGCAAGAAAAACATCCTTGTCTATAGGTAGTATTGGTAGTGAATATATTTTGCGGCTAAGGGGGGATATAATGACTTCTCACCAAAATATCTGTCAGTGTTTTTGATCGTTTTGGAGTTATAGAAGGTTTTTTTGAAATAAATTGATTTAAAGTAGGGTCGGAGAGAAGAATGGGCCAATATTTATTGATAATCCCATACATTTCCCTCCATTGACCATGATAAGGGGTAATAAATCTCACACTTTGATCTTGTTTTTTAGTTTTGGGTTTTAAAAGTTCACTTCTACTGGTCATTTTTGCTCTTTGGTATCCACTCAGGATGACATCATTTCTGTAACTGCGGGCGTCGAATCTCTTCATCAACTCTGTTGCTTGTTTTTCAAACAAAGCATCAGTTGAACAGATGCGTCGAGCTCTGAGGAACTGACCGGTCGGTATAGATCTAATAACCTGGGGAGGATGAGACGATTTGGCATTAAGAATAGCATTCACAGCAGTGTTTTTCCTATAAATATCTGTGGATAGCATGCCATTTTCCTCCCTTTTAATTTTCAAATCTAGAAAGTCAATTTCCTCAGAGCTCGAGGCATATGTCAACTTGATGTTATATATATTGGTATTTAAATCCTGGAGAAATTTTTCCAAGATTATATTCTCACCTTGCCATATGATGAAAAGATCATCGATGAATCTTACCCACATCTGGACTGCACCATTTTCTGCTGCTGGGAAAATAATGTTATGTTCCCAGTATCCAAGAAAGAGGCACGCATATGCGGGCGCACAAGACGCCCCCATTGCAGTGCCCCTCTCCTGTAGATACATTCGATCTTTAAATAAGAAAAAGTTGTGTTTTAACACAAAATCAAGTAAATGCAAAATTAATGCAATCAAATTGGAGTCCAGATGTGTGAATTTAAGAAAGAATTCTACTGCTTTTAATCCATCCTCATGCCTAATTGAGGTGTAAAGAGACTCGATGTCCGCAGTCACCATGATGACATCCTGATCAAAGGAGACATCCTGTAATCTTATCAGAAGATCTGTGGAATCCCTAATATAGGATGGTAGATTTTGCATAAGTGGTTTTAGGTAGTAATCCAGGAATTTACATATTGGTTCACAAAGACTATTGTTGCCCGAGACAATAGGTCTACCTGGGGGGTCAGCAATGTCTTTGTGAATTTTAGGTAGAAAATATAGGGTAGGTATTACTGGATTTGAAACAACAAGACCATCATATATTGACTTAGGGATGATATTTTTTTGTAACGCTGCATCCAAGATTGTCATCAATTCTTTACTAAAGGGTATTATTGGATTTTTTTCCAATTTCCTATAACATAATTTATTGTTCAACTGTCTATTGGCCTCCTTTTCATATTTTATGGTCGGCCAAATAACAATATTTCCTCCCTTGTCCGCTCTTTTTATTACTATATCCGTCATATTTCTTAATTCATAGAGTGCAGTTCTCTGACCCAAGCTTAGATTGTCATGTGTACGTTTATTCGGAAGATGTCTTAGCTCTTCAGTGACTAATTTTGTGAACATCTCAATCACTGGACAGGCGGACAAGGGAGGGCACATTGTTGATTTTTTCTTAATAAATGGTGGGGATTTGGGATCATCCCCTATGCCTCCATTTTGCTCATCAAGAAGTGATTCAAGTATTTGTACTGCTTCTCTTTCTTCGGTCGACGCCTCCCTAAGGAAGGCGTCTTCCGATTTGGAGAAGTGTTTTTTAAGAAGCAATTTACGACTAAATAGGTTTATATCTTTAATTGCTGTGAATTGATCATAGTTTGAGACAGGGGAAAAAGTCAACCCCTTACTCAAAACTTCGATCTGTTCATTTGTTAGTGTTCTATTCGATAGGTTAATTACCTTTAGTTCGTCTTTTTCGGTTGTTCCCTCCACGGCGCTCCTGTCTTTTTTTTGGCGCTGGTAAAATTTCTGGTTTCCATTCGCCTTCCTTTTCCTGGACCTGGATCGTCCTCTGTGGCTGAACGTTTGACTAAAAAACGAACCGCAGAGTTACTTTCATTAGAGGAAATAGAGTCATTCCTGGATACTGATCGTCCTCGAAAGTTCTTATGGCTTTGATGCCATTTAAACACTTTGTTCTTTTGGTAATCTGTTATGTCACGTTGATATTTCTTCATTTTGAGATTTTTAATATCTGTCTCCCATTTAGCATATTCGTTACTTAATTCCTTCTCAAATGTTTCTAAGGCTTCCTTTGAGGATTTAGATCTCAATTCTTTTTGAGCATCCTCTATTTCAATTTCAAGATTTTCTATTAGTTTCTTATCCAAACCAATTAGGAGCTCCATCATGGTACGGGAGCATAGTTTACATGCATCTTCCCATCTTTTTATAAATATATCATCTTCCACTGAAAATGATGGATATACCTGAACACGTAAGCCTCTAGGTGTAATATCTTTGCTCAAGTATTGTTCAAGTGTGGCTTTATTCCACCAAGTTTTTGTTCGTTTGTAGAGTAGTTTCTTTAGATTTATTTCCAATTCATGACATTGTTGCATAGGAGGATTCGATCCCATGTGGCATTCATTACCAAACATTTCCACCAGCTGTGTAGCCCAATTTGCATCGCGACTGCGAAAGTCCATATTGGATCCTAAATCCACACAAAACACAAAGGTAATTAGAAAAAAATGGATGTATAGATCCATTAATTGTGTTATAAGGAGTTACCCCCAAAACTCAATATCTATTAATGTATCTCCTTTTTTGATATCAAAAATATATTATATAAAATAATCATATTCATTCGTATTTAATCAGTACTTTTATTAAATCACAGCAAACAGAAAAGTGATAGTATCTTTAAAAATTCTTCATTATGCCCATAAAAACATTTAAAACCCTTCCGGGCAATGTGGTATATATATATATAGCCTAAGACATATAAATAGCCATAAGTCTCAATGGTTATACACATAAGAATATAGAAGGTTACACATTAGATGTCTTGAATCAAAGCAATAATTAATTAGAAATATAGAGGGTCACAGGTCAAGTGTCCCAAATCAGAACAGTAATTAGATCATCATATCATATCATATCACGCTCGGCGTCCAATCGGAGGCTTCAATACGCGCGCATGCGCGGTGGAACTTCCGGGACGCCGACCGCTGTGGGTAACGCGGTGTGGGCGACAGGAGCGCGCTATAACACACACCGGTGATATGGACAGGGATTGGTACTAATCAAGCCTTATTAGGCAACATTATTGTGTGGTACTGGTGATTTGCCAGACCCTTCTGCCCACTAAGATGAGGGGCTATTTAATGATTAGCCTGCACTATGTCTTAATACCCCCTGAGGAAGCAATATACGCGACACGCGCGTTGGGGTGCTGGATAATGTGGTAGCCTTTAACATGGCACATGGTTGGTAATATAATGTTCTATCTGAATATAATATGTCTACTATACACCTGAATATGATATGCTAACTATTTGCTATGGTATATAAATGCTTAATATAGCACTGCATTGGGATGCAGGACAGTGTGGCAATCTATATGGTTGATCAGACAATGTTCTATCAAATATAATTAACTGATCTCTACCATGGTATATATTTGTTGACTAAACAGTGTATAGAATATTATGATGTATGCAACTGAATTTTTAAAAAAACTTTGAAGGATTTCTTTGTTTAAAATGAATCTATATGTGATATGATGATCTAATTACTGTTCTGATTTGGGACACTTGACCTGTGACCCTCTATATTTCTAATTAATTATTGCTTTGATTCAAGACATCTAATGTGTAACCTTCTATATTCTTATGTGTATAACCATTGAGACTTATGGCTATTTATATGTCTTAGGCTATATATATATACCACATTGCCCGGAAGGGTTTTAAATGTTTTTATGGGCATAATGAAGAATTTTTAAAGATACTATCACTTTTCTGTTTGCTGTGATTTAATAAAAGTACTGATTAAATACGAATGAATATGATTATTTTATATAATATATTTTTGATATCAAAAAAGGAGATACATTAATAGATACTTCTGTGCGGTACCTGTGCCCTAGCCTGCAAGCTCAGTATTCCTTCACTAACACTCTCAGGCCTGGCCTACACGTTGCCTTCTCAGCCCCATTTCACCTGTGCTGACTCTGGGTTACCCACAGCTATACCTCATAGGGCTCCTGACTGTAACCACTGCTGCTGAGCTCTCCTTCCTTGTCTGTTCCACTTCCCAGGATACATTCTGTTTTGGCTGTATTAAGAGTGGTGGTTAACTTATCTTGTTTGTATCCTGGATCTACACTGTTATTTTCACTTTCCCTACACACATGCATAGAGGGGCATTAATCACCCATTAAACAATTACATCAAACATCAACATGTGAAAAATACAGCAATATAATACATATCAGCACTATAAGGTCTTCAGAATGATATTTCTTCTTTTTCCACACTCATACACAATGTACATGAGATATAAATTGATTTCTAGCCATATGACTTGTTTTCTTCATTTTCACCTGTTTTTCCCCTGCAGGTTCTATTTCATAAAGTGGTTTTTCACTACTTGCACAACTCCTTCTTAAATGCATTAGTGCCCATGTGAAATTAAAACACAATATACTCACACCCCAGACTCACTGTGTTCCTGCGAAGTCAGTTCTGTGTCTGCCAGTACTTGTGTTAAATTATGTCAATGAGAGCTGCAGTTTATCAGCCGCTGCCGATGGGCTGCAACACTCGTTCACATGACATAATGTTGCACGAACATCAGTAGACACATCCCCAACATCACTGTAATAACGAGAGGTGAAAATATATAGAGTTTTTATTTTAAATAGGGTCCATTTAAGAAGGGGTTGTCTAAATAGTGGACAAAGTTGTCTCCCATACACAGCACAGCACAAAAGGATGGATTCCTGCTCTTCTCCTCTTAGGTAGCACACAGAGAGACTCAGGAGCAGCACTACTGAGCAGTGCATATGTGAGTACAGCCCTGGGGTGAGGTAAAAGATTTGGTAGAAAGAGCAGCACTATCTTTCTGTGTCTCTCTGCTTTATTTCCTCACGCTGCTCCTCAGTCTGCCCTTACCATTTTTAAACAGTATAATTGGAAGTGTAACCTAACATCACAGTGAGCCGGCATTTTGTCTTGTCTGGGATAGGTGGAGCTAAGCTATTTTTTTTTCAGAGTAGATGATAAGTTCAAAAGACAGGTATGAGGGGAAGATGTGAATCATACGTGGAAAAAGAAGCAGACTTTTCTGTCAAGATAAATTACAAAGTTTCTTATATTCACCTGAACTATTGCTTTATGTAAAGTTTGTTGAAAGTACAGTTCTATTTTAATTGTCATTGAAGAGGTTTTCCCACAAAATACATTTATTATTACATCAATCAGGAGAACTTATTCAGTGCTCAAGATATTGTACAACATTGTAATTTAATAATAATAATAAAAAGTAATGTCTAAAATATATAGGGCCTAGACATGATGAAATGGGGATCTAATTACATTGTGTGGTTCCACAACCATTCTTTATATCTGATCAGACCTTAGTTGTAAAATAGTTGTACATCATTTGCACACTCCCTAATATATACTTAATGGAATAGAATATCTTGAACACGGTATATGTCTTTCCATATCATATTCCACTTTCATTGTTCAGGGACTTAAACATTGTAAATAAATCTCTCAGAATGCTGTAAAAATAAGTACCGTAATTCTCAACTAATTGAAACTCCACTCCCAAAATGTCTGGGGTACCGTTACTCATGCTGTATTTCCTGCTCAATCTTGACAGACATATGACCTCTGCTGCCAATCACTGGCAACACCAATGACCAACATGTCACTATTATGGCCAGTGAATGCGTTATGTTCGCCGCTTCGTCATGACGTCGAATAAAAAGGTCTCCCATGACTATAGGACCTATGCCTGTCACAAAAAAACAATATTTATAACTGGAAGTCAGTTCCACAACGTCTGAGATAATTCTTTTGAAGACCAGAGGAGTTATCTACACAAGCGTTAAAAGTATTGCTTCCCAGCCTATTGTACACATTGAGTGTGTCTGTTCTCCAGCATATAACCCCCTTAAATTACCTGTTCACAGCAGAGGGGGCCACAGCTGAACAGGGTTCACATGTTTAGATTGCAAGCTTTTGTTCCCTTTATAATTAAGCCATGTTTTAATCCTCAATATGAGGGTGACAGATCCCCTCTTACCATTTAATTTATGTCACCAATGGGTTTAATAATTTTACATCTTAATTGACTGGTCTTTCATAGATGTGGCAACACCAAATATATAAACTTTTTAATGAATTTTTAATGGCAGAAATTCTAATTTTTTTTGTCCTCTTTGGAACTTGAACCTGCAATCATCTTATGACTTTTTCTATATACTGCAATACAACTGACTGTGTTCTATGAAGGCTGGGTTGTTTCACTGAAATATCAATATGACAGTCATGGGAGCCTTCAGCTGATCACTAGCTGCCATGGCATCCCATCAGCATCTGGAGATCGCATTGCAGGAGGGCTGGTGAGTGCCCGAAATGGAGTACCCCTGAAACTGCTTGCTTTAAATGTCAGACATTGACAGTCACATTCAAGGGGCTACAGGCAGATAGCTGCTGTGAAATGCAATCAGCATCTAACAGATTTGGTGCGGGCTCAGCTCCTGAGACCGCTGTATACACATGAATATGACATATAGTGGATGTCGGGAAAAGGGTTAAGGTATTGACATAATAATATAGATTTTGAAATTAAAATATCAGCAAGGTCGGTACTTTACTTTTCCTATACTGTAGATGCTGCTACTAATACAATAACTGCTGCCCCCAATTGAACAAAGAAGTACAGGGAGACAACATAGTAAAATATCGCTGAATTCTTTTTAAAGGACAACTGTACCTTCAATAAACTTTGAATAAATCAATAGTACAGGCAAATGCAAGAAACTTTGAATTAGATGTTATCAGAGTATTCTCCTTTTTTCTCCACTTATGAGCCACATATTCCCTCCCTGCCTCCAAAACTTGCCATCCATTCTGAAAATACAGCTCAACTCCATCTTGCTCAAGACAGAATGGACTGCCACTACAGTGAGGTATCAGGTTACACCTCATATTATACTCTATACAGTGGGGGGAGGACAAGTTAGGGGAAGAGTTAGAAAACAAGAAGAGGGAAACACAGAAAAATCATTTTGATCTTTCTAACAAATATTTTATCTCACCTCAGAGCTGGATTCACATCTATATTGCTCAGTACTACTATATAATTTCCTCCATGCTGCTGCTGCTTTTATCTGTGTGTTAACTAGTGATAGGTCAATCACAAACTAGCCGGCATGATGAGCCGGTTCCCTAATGTGAATGACAAGAGCCAAATTCCCACTGAATCATTTCAAATGGCTTTCAGTGGGAATAAAATAACAATGCTAATGCAACCTAAACACCAAGTTAAAACCCTAGAAAATGCTTTACCAATGGCATACTGCAGGTGAGCGGGATTTCATCCTCATAAATATTGTGTTCATGTAGCACCCTGAGGATTCGGCTGCTACAGGGGTATTGCACCTCAACCCAGAGGTGTGGTATTCCACTCCCGGGTAAGGATGGAGTGTGGAACTGAGCTTAGTAGGCTGCATGCACTACATACATCCCATTTCCGGGGGACAGAACTACAGTACTCCCACCAAGTAAATGTGCAGGTACGACAGCGTCTGTCCCTGGCTGGAGTGGGAGGGGGGTGGAACATCCCAGTAGTGTAGGGGCAGATAGGGGGAGTAGTCTGGGTAAAGCTAGGAGCTCATTGGGTGCTGGTCACCTGGGCTCACACATAGAGGGAGTATATAAGGTGGGCACCATCTTAGATCAGGGTCAGAGAGCCTGAGAAGCAGAGCAGAGGAGCTCAGCCAGGAGGGCTGACAGGGAGCTGTGGCTCCGGCTGGGCCCAGCTCCAGAGCAAGGCCTGCAGAGAGAGAGGAGTAAGAAGGACCCAGAGAGAAAGACAGAGGGAACCCCAAGAACCCAGAAACAGACCAGAAAGGGTGAAGGGTTGGCGGACACGGGTACCGGATCCCAAGCTGGCAGAGACCAAAACAAACCTTAGCCAGGAACCGGAGGTCGTGGTCAGGATCTGCCACGACCCTCACCAAATCCACTAGAAAGGCACACCAAGTATAGGGTCAGGGAGCCCAGAGGAGGCTTGACCATCAAGAGACCCGAGGGAGCCGGCCAAAAGTGGATCCCTGGTGGGAACGGCCAGAGGAAGGGAGAGTCAGAAAGGAGTTCAGGACCACGCTCCGGAATTGCCTGGGGGTTGGCCGAGTCCAGGACCTGGTGGACGCAGCACGGCTCGGGTGGTCACTCAAGGCCAGAGTGACTAAAGCAACATCAGTGAGTAAAAACCCTGAAACTGCATCTCCTGACTCTGCCTCTCCTTCCTGCATCATCACAACCCCCATCATCCACACCTGCTGCCCTGAGGCCATACCCCTCCCGTTGGGGGTTATACCATCACTGCTGCACATATACCACCGGCCTCAGCGGACTGCTCTGCAGCGGCGGCTTCAAAGCCGCACTCAACGGGTGGCGTAGTCGACACTTAACAACATCTACAAAGACTGCCACACACTTAGTTTGACACCCTGGGCACGGATCGGGTCACCGCCACAAGGACTACTACCCCCATACAGATCCGGCTCCGGGTATCCCCTGAACATGGCCCAGGGGGCGCGTCATTCACCTATGTGTAAACACATATTTAATAGGAATCTGTATTGTTTCCAAAAGATTAGACTTTTTTTGGTGACTTTAGCCAAATGATCCAATTCATCAAAAAGAACTGGAGTGCCCTCCACTAGTGCTAACTAAAGAATGAAGAGCAGTAATCCAACCCTGGGTGCTGTGTATGGGAGAAATTATAGAAGCTAGTATCCTCCCACCAGAATTCAAGTCATATAATGTCCAGAAATAGTAATATTCCTCATGTACACACACAAACACATACACACACAGCTTATACTGAAAAGTTAGTGGAAAGTACAGTTGCCCTTTAATAGAGCAAATGTTGTGCTCTCATATAGTGATATACACTGAGTAAACAGTTATATCAAAAGGGACAATGCTTGCTCTGTCTATCTATCTCTTTACATTTATGTGGTCTCTAGACCCACAATATTCTGTACTTATACAGTATATTAGTTGTCCCCAATCTTTCTGACCTTGAGAGCCACATTCATCTCTGAGAGAGGGTCATGAGCCACATCCAGCTCCCGCCCCCCTCACAGTAGTGGCAATCAGAGCCCCCATTATGGGTTTAATGACAGCCACAGCTTTTCCATAGAAATCACCTCGAAGCAGTATACCAAGATCCAGGTTTTCCCACAATACCCCCATTCAGTATTCTCCCATCAAGCACTCCCAGCACACTGTCGCATCCAGCTTCAAGCACCTACTCTGACAGGTAGTATCATCCTGTCTCCAGCCTACCATACTTAAATTATCTCCAAACCCCTAAGACCAGTACATATGCATCCAGATCTGCTATTCTGTGCAGGGCTGCTCACAGAATTCCCCATTTTGAGATATGCTCTTCATACTTCATACCTGTATGCTAGATCTGATGCTAATACAACCAGCTGGCAGACAGCTGTGAGCCACATTTCATGGGATCACGAGCCACATGTGGTCCCGAGCTATAGGTCGGGGACCCCTGCAGTATAAGAATATATGGTTACACTATGTATATATGCACTATGTGTATATATATATATATATATATATATATATATATATATATATATATACATATATATACAGTATATACACACAAACACTGTATATATAACTTTTATGTAAAGTATATATATTATCTTTTCATCTCACGTCATTAGCCCGTAGTGTATGGATTTCCTACTCATTCTGAAGCCATGTGTTTTTAATGCTTAAGTATGTGTAGGTTTGACCCTTCCCCATTTCTCTAGGCACGACCCACCCTCCCATGATATCTGTATCAGTACTTTCGTCTTTCTCTTCTCTTATGGGACTGCGATGCAGCATTTGCTGGCCATAATACCCATTTGCCTCTTCAGTAGGAATTTACCGCAGCATCAGGTCATCATACATCCTCTTTCCTTACACAGGTCGGTATTTGATCTTGTTTTGCATTTTCAGACATTTGTCTTTGTTCTGTGTAAATCATTTGAATTTCACACTGTAGAATTATGCACTCTTTTTATACACATGCTTTGCAGTAAGAAATGGTTAATTCTTAAGATTCCGACTTTTACTTTTTATTCTTAGAAAGGGTGTCATGTTCCATTTGTCTGTTCTGATGGGAGTTATGAGATACAGGGTTAAATATCTCAGCTGCACAGTTCATGTGATGTCCTCCGGCTCTTCTTCGTCTTCAGGTGTTCTTGTGTGTGAGGCTTCTTCATTTTCATTTGTTTTATGTATACAGATGTGTAAATTAAATTTCTGTTCTTCTTGACAGATCCATAGGTTACTTCATGGTCCATCTGTTATATCCTTGAAGATGTTCTTTGCTTTATGATAGGAGAAATAAGGTAAGGAAATTGTATATCTTTCTCAAACGTGGATAACAGTATGTTAATAAAGCATTGTTATATTCAGCTGTGAACTCTTATGAAGAATATGTTCCACCTCAGCCGAATAGAAACTGTATACCTTTTTTTAACTAAACCGTTAAGTGTGCCGATTAAAAAAGTTATACAGTTGGTATACATTTAATGGATCTAAAAAAAATTTAAATGAAAAGTGATTTTTGTATTGCCTACTTTACCATCTAAAACAAAAAAAAAACAAAACAAAACAAAGGTAAGACAAAATGACACACTATATGGTTGACTTCTTGCACCTTGGTCAGCTTTAATACAATGATCTTTATTCCCAGCATATGGCTATGATTACGAGCCGAGTGTTGGCTGAAGACTCATGTTAAGCATCTTATCTTGTGGATCTACTGGGAATACAGATCATAGTTTTACAGCCCATGCTTTAGATATGAATTGTATTTCAAGTCCTATTAGACTCAATGAATTTGGCCAATGAATAAATCCAGAGATTTTTTCATGAATTCCATGAGTACCCTATATGCATTAGAAATCCTTTATTACAATAGTATAACTGGCGATATAGGGTTAGCCTAAGCATTTTCATCAGCAGCTCCAGAGGTCTGTTTAGGGCATGTGCACACAGCACAGACAATCTGTAGATATTCTGTCTGGATTTTCCAGGTGGAGAATTTGTCGCATATAACAATACCAGCATTGTGGATGATTTTTATGAAATCTGTTCCTAAAACAGTACAGCGAAACAAAACTCACAAACTAAAATGTGAACACTAATGAGCACAAATTAGAAAACATCTCATTGACGAAAAATATTTTTACAACTTAGACAAATAATAAAGAGAAACCTAATAAAACGTCAAAAAAGCCAAACACCGGAAATCAAATACCAAAAAATATTTATTCTTTATTAAACACAAATAGGCCAAACAAATATCATTGATTGTAAAGGAGAGATTGTGGAATAAATAATTAAGAATCATGGATTAAATAAATAAATGTTTACATATGCCTAGAAATATGAATCAATATTGATAATATAACGCCCATAAGAAATAATATGAAAGATATGATAAAAAGGTAAACACAAATTTACTCAATGCCCAAATGAGGCCTTGATTACAAGGATGTTTAGCCTTTTTTTCAAGTATGTAAATCATAAATCAGGCAGCAAGATGGTTCAGTGGTTAGCACTGCAGCCTTACAGCGCTGGGTTCCTGGGTTCAAATCCAACCAAGGACAACATTTGCAAGGAGTTTATATGTTCTCCCCGTGTTTGTGTGGGTTTCCTCCAGGTTCGTCGGTTTCCTCCCACACTCCCAAGACATTCTGACAGGGAACTTAGATTGTGAGCCAATGGTGACAGTGATGATGATTAGTGATGAGAGAGTATGTTCTGTTAACCCTTTCGGCGAGCATGCTCGAGTGCTCGCCGAGTATTTTCAGTGTGCTCAGTCGTTATGTTTTAGTCACTTCGTGTGCATGATTTGAGACTGTTTGACAGCTGTAATACATGTGACGCATTCCTCACATTTATTACAGCTGTCAAACAGTCGCAAATCATGCGCACTGCGTGACTGAAACATAACGGCTGAGCACACTGAAGATACTCAGAAATCACCCGAGCATGCTCGTAAATCTCGAGTAACAAGCATGCTTGCTCATCACTTATGATGATGTCTGTAAAGCACTGTGGAATTAATGGCATTCTAAGTGAATAAATTAAACAAATAAAAATCGGATATATGGGGTCATGTGACTTCCCACTTGCACCAACAATACCTGGGGATCATGACAGCATGCAAACCACGCAACCACACATTGTTATGATTCAGTAGTCTGAAGTCACATAGTGGAGTGGTGTAAGGGGATCAGTAGTGTGCCATTTTGTTTGGTATTTATGGATTTTCTCTGGCTATACAGTAGATGTATTAGTATCTTCCTCACCTATGATCAGGATATATTGTGGTTTCTATTATGCATATTTTCAGCTAGCGCTATTCTCATGGTTCTTATATTATAATATTATACATATTATATATTCTCCACTTGGATATTACATGGATGTGTGTACAGTATATACAGGTGCATCTTACTAAATTAGAATATCATCAAAAAGTTAATGATATTCTGTCATTACAAACAGAGGGATCTATTTCAAGTGTTTATTTCTGTTAATGTTGATGGTTATGGCTTACAGCCAATGAAAACACAAAAGTAATTATCTCAGTAAATTAGAATACTTTATAACAACAGCTTGAAAAATGTTTATAAAATCCAAAATGTTGGTTTACTGAAATGTATGCTCAGTAAATGCACTTAATACTTGGTCGGGGCTCCTTTTGCATCAATTACTGCATCAATGAGGCGTGGCATGGAGGCGATCAGCCTGTGGCACTGCTGAGGTGTTATGGAAGCCCAGGTTGCTTTGATAGCAGCCTTCAGCTCGTCTGCATTGTTGGGTCTGGTGTCTCTCATCTTCCTCTTGACAATACCCCATAGATTCTCTATGGGGGGTCAGGCGAGTTTGCTGGCCAATCAAGCACAGTAATACTGTTGTTTCTAAGCCAGGTATTGGTACTTTTGGCAGTGTGGACAGGGGCCAAGTCCTGCTGGAGAATGACATTTCCATCTCCAAAAAGCTTGTCAGCAGAGGGAAGTATGAAGTGTTCTAAAATTTCCTGGTAGACGGCTGCGCTGACTTTGGTCTTGATAAAACACAGTGGATCTACACCAGCAGATGACATGGCTCCCCAAACCATCACTGATTGTGAAAACTTCACACTTGACCTCAAGCAACTTGGATTGTGTGCCTCACCACTCTTCCTCCAGACGCTGGGACCTTGATTTCCAAATGAAAATTGGAACTCTGGGACCTTGTGAAGTGTGTCAATGACTGCCTTCTGGACATCTGTCAAGTCAGCAGTCTTCTCCATGATTGTGATGCCTACTGAAACAGACTAAGGGACCTTTTTAAATGCTTAGGAAGCCTTTGCAGGTGTTTTTTGGTAATTATTCTAATTTACTGAGATAATGACTTTTGTGTTTTCATTGGCTGTAAGCCATAATCATCAACATTAACAGAAATAAACATTTGAAATAGATCACTCTGTTTGTAATGACTGTAATAATATATGAGTTTCACTTTTTGTATTGAAGAACTTAATTAACTTTTTGATGATATTCTAATTTAGTGAGATGCACCTGTATGTATATATATATATATACAGTTGAAGTTTACATCTATAATATAACCGGCCAAGCGTCCCTCTGTCTCAAACCTCTATACGCACAGTCTGGCTCCAGACAGAAGAACGCATGGAGCCGTTACAGGTAAGAGGAGTGTATGGCGCCGGAGATCGTGGTATGCGTAGACACTGAACACATACCGCTATATCCGGCGCCATACTTACATACTTACCTGACCGAGAGGAGCGTTACCGCGGTGTCTTTCTTCTGGCCGGAGACCGGGGGCGGAGTGAAGGCGTCAGAATCGGCGCATGTGCATAGCGCTATCTGGCGCCATTTTACTGAAGGCACATTTTCAGATACATTCCAGGATTGGGGGACGAGGGGTACCATGCATACCTGGATTGGAAGATGAAAGGGGGCCACGCATACCAGGATTGGGGGATGAGGGGTACCATGCATATGAGGATTGGGGGATGAGGGGTGCCATGCATACCAGGATTGGGGGATGAGGAGTGCCATGCATACCAGGATAGGGGATGGGGGGTGCCATACATATGAGGATTGGGAATGAGGGGTGCCATGCATACCAGGATTGGGGAAAGAGGAGTGCCATGCATACCAGGATTGAGGGGTGAGGGGTACCATGCATACCAGGATTGAAGGGTGAGGGGTACCATGCATACCAGGATTGAGGGGTGAGGGGTACCATGCATACCAGGATTGGGGGGATGAGGGGTACCATGCATACCAGGATTGGGGGATGAGGGGTACCATGCATACCAGGATAGGGATCTGAGGGGGCCATGCATACCAGGATTCGGATGAGGGGCCATGCAGGGGTGCCATGTATACCAGGATAGGGATGAGGGCTACCATGCATACCAGGATGAGGAATGAGGGAGCCATGCATACCAGGATGAGGGGCACCATGCATGCCAGGATTGGGGATGATGGGTGCCATGCATGCCAGGATTGGAGATGAGGGGTGCCATGCATACCAGGTTTGGGGATGAGAGGTGCCATGCATACCAGGATTGGGGATGAGGAGTGCCATGCATACCAGGATTGTGGGTGAGGGGTGCCATGCATACAGGATTGGGGGTGAGGGGTGCCATGCATACCAGGATTGGAGGTGAGGGGTGCCATGCATACCAGGATAGGGATGAAGCGTGCCATGCATACCAGGATAGCGATGAGGGGTGGAGGATTGGAGGTGAGGGGTGCCATGCGTACCAGGATTGAGGGTGAGGGGTGCCATGCATACTAGGATTGAGGGTGAGGGGTGCCATGCATACCAGGATTTGGGGTGAGGGGTGCCATGCATACCAGGATAGGGATAAAGTGTGCCATGCATACAAGGATAGGGATGAGGGCAGCACATAACAGGATGGGGGAACAGGATTGGGGAGCACAAACACCAGGATGGGGGCAGCACAAATACCAGGATGGGGGCAGCACAAATACCAGGATGGAGGCAACACATACCAGCATGGGAGACCATATACCAATAAAAATGCTCGCCACCCGGGCGTAGAACGGGCTCAATAGCTAGTACACTATATAAAAAGACACATATGCATGTTTTTCTCAATATCTGACATGAAATCAGAATAAACTTTTCCCGTTTTAGGTCAATTAGGATTACCAGAATTTTTAATATTTGCTAAATGCCAGAATAATGAGAGAGAGAATGTTTTAAGGCATTTTTATTACTTAATGCAAAGTCAAAAGTTTACATACATTTCATTAGTATTTGGTACCATTGCCCTTAAACTGAATGTGATGGCCACTCCAAAACATTGAGTTTGTTATCCTTAAGCCACTTTGTTACCATTGTGGCAGTATGCTTCGGGTCATTGTCCATTTGGAAGACCCATTTCCGCCCAAGCTTTAACTTCCTGGCTGATGTCTTGAGATGTTGCTTCAGTATTGCCACATAATCTTCTTTTCTCATGATGCCATCTATTTTGTGAAGTGCACCAGTCCCTCTATCAGCAAAACAACCCCACAACATGATGCTGTCTCCCCCGTGTTTCACAGTTGGGATGGTGTTCTTAGGCTTCCAAGCTTCTCCCTTTTTTCTCCAAACGTAACGGTGGTCATTATGCCCTTATTATGCATGCGCAGTTTTAAATTTCCGGCCACGGTTCCACGTGTGCGCAGTGAGGCTGTGCAGTTGGTAACCACACAGCCTCACTGCGCACTCACGGGGACCAGCGGGAAAGAGTGCATGCGCAGTGAAGCTGCGAACTACACAGCCTCACTGCACGTGCGTGGACCCGCGGTCGGATATTTAAAACTGAGCATGCGCCCCAATACTATCAGGACTTGCCGAAAGCAATATTCAAATATGTGGGCGACGCCAGCAGTGACTGAATGCGGCGCCCGCCCCAGACTGAATAGCAGGATCACACCCCTATGACTGAAAATGAGCAGGTAGGACAAAGTATATAAAATGTTATAAAATCATTACATTACCCCCAATTTTAATGAAAAAAGCAATGCATCACTAACAAAGCAAAGGGGGCAGTGTAGATAGTAGCTAGAACAATGTTCCCTTTAATAGCTGTCTACAAATATCTCAAGGGCTGTCACACTGTAGAGGTATCAGCTTTATTCTCATTTGCACAAAGAAAGACTAGAAGCAATGGAATGAAACTGAATGGGAAAATGTACAGATTAGATATTAGAAAAAAACTTTTTGACAGTGAGGGTGATTAAAGAATGGAACAGGAAGTCTTCAAACAGAGGCTGGACAGACATCTGTCTGAGATGAGTTACTGAATCCTGCATTGAGCAGGAGGTTGGACCAGATGACCCTGGAGGTCGCTTCCAACTCTACCTTTCTATGATTCTATGTATATATTATGGGTGACATTAAAGGTGGAAAATATTCAGAAATCTTGGTATGATTTTCTTACATGACAAAAACTTACAGAAATTATTATATACAGTCTTGGTCGAAAGTATTTTCACCCTTGAAATTGTTCCAGAAAATGAAGTATTTCTCCCAGAAAATTATTGCAATTATACATGTTTTGTTATACACATGTTTATTTCCTTTGAAACACAGAACAAAAGGAAAATTGGACAAAATTTTACATAAAACCCCAAAAATGGGCTGAACAAAATTGTTGGCACCCTCAACTTAATATTTGGTTGTACAATAACTGCATAAATAACTGCAATCAATCGCTTCCTATAACCATCAACAAGCTTGTTACTAGAGATGAGCGTTGTTCTACTCGAACTGTTCGCCAATCTCAAATTCGAGCTGTTTTGGGCGGTGTTCGAGCCGTTCGGCGAACACGAACAATTTGAGAAAAATTCGGCTGTTCGAGGTTATGTTCGATAACTGTTCGTGCACCAAAATCATAACTGGATTTTTTCTCAGTAATGATGAAAATTAATGTTAATACGCAGTTTGAGTGTACAGCGGGGTGGGGGAAGGGGCAGGGGATGGATCTCTGCAGGAACAATGAAGATCTCCATTTTTTTTTCTCTTTCCCGCATTTACAGTGGGGAGGTGCAATCTGTCAGCCTATCAGCAGCGCACACACGGAGCGAAGTGCTTTTTTTCACACAAGCAAGGGCATGTGTCATTGGCAGTGTATGTCACATGTCCTTGCCCTATAAGACCAAGCCATTTTCCCCGTCGCCACCATTTTCTCACTGCTGCAGCTGCGTGTTAGACGGCACCGCTGTTGCTGTGTGCGCTATACCTTGTTAATTTCAAGCCAATTTTCGCACAAATCTACAGATAGCTTGGGAGTAGGGAATAGTTGTGATTGCAGTCCTTTTAAGGACTAGGTTACAGCATTTCCTATGACTTTTATCAGGCAGGTCTGTGCTCTTAAATAGATAGGTTGTGGGAGTAAAGACTAATTGTAATTGGAGTCCTTTTCAGGACTAGGTTACATGAGTTCCTATCAGTTTTTGCCAGGCAGGTCTGTGCCAGTGCTGTGCAAGTTTTTTTCACACCATTTGGCTGAATCTAGCAAAGCTAATCCTTTTTGGCCTATTGCAGAGTGTGTTAGTCAGTGGAGTAGCCTATCTGTGTTGCAAGATATACCACCTGTGTATAGAATACCAATTTTTTTACTGCACCTAGTGAAGTAAAATCTTTTGGGCATAGCATCATTCTATTAGTCCATCTATACTGACCTCCATCAGGTTGCAAATTGAATATAATTTTTTTCTGCATCTAGCTCTGAAAAAATATTGGGCTTCTAGCTGTGTGTGGGACTTGTTGCATTAGTCCATCTATACTGACCTCCATCAGGTTGCAAACTGAATATATTTTTTTCTGCATCTACCTCTGAAAAAATATTGGGCTTCTAGCTGTGTGTGGGACTTGTTCTATTAATCCATCTATACAGACCTCCATCAGGTTGCAAACTGAATATATTTTTTTCTGCATCTACCTCTGAAAAAATATTGGGCTTCTAGCTGTGTGTGGGACTTGTTGTATTAGTCCATCTATACTGACCTCCATCAGGTTGCAAATTAAAAATAATTTTTATCTGCATCTACAGTACCTCTGAAAAAATATTTGGGCTTCTAGCTGTGTGTGGGACTTGTTCTATTAGTCCATCTATACTGACCTCCATCAGGTTGCAAATTGAATATAATTTTTATCTGCATCTAGCTCTGAAAAAATATTTGGCCTTCTAGCAGTGTGTGGGACTTTCTCTATTAGTCCATCTATACTGACCTCCATCAGGTTGCAAATTAAAAATAATTTTTATCTGCATCTACCTCTGAAAAAATATTTGGGCTTCTAGCTGTGTGTGGGACTTGTTCTATTAATCCATCTATACAGACCTCCATCAGGTTGCAAACTGAATATATTTTTTTCTGCATCTATCTCTGAAAAAATATTGGGCTTCTAGCTGTGTGTGGGACTTGTTCTATTAATCCATCTATACAGACCTCCATCAGGTTGCAAACTGAATATATTTTTTTCTGCATCTACCTCTGAAAAAATATTGGGGTTCTAGCTGTGTGTGGGACTTGTTCTATTAATCCATCTATACAGACCTCCATCAGGTTGCAAACTGAATATATTTTTTTCTGCATCTACCTCTGAAAAAATATTGGGCTTCTAGCTGTGTGTGGGACTTGTTGTATTAGTCCATTTATACTGACCTCCATCAGGTTGCAAACTGAATATATTTTTTTCTGCATCTACCTCTGAAAAAATATTGGGCCTTCTAGCAGTGTGTGGGACTTTCTCTATTAATCCATCTATACTGACCTCCATCAGGTTGCAAACTGAATATATTTTTTTCTGCATCTACCTCTGAAAAAATATGTGGCCTTCTAGCAGTGTGTGGGACTTTCTCTATTAGTCCATCTATACTGACCTCCATCAGGTTGCAAACTGAAAATAATTTTTTTCTGCATCTAGCTCTGAAAAAATATTTGGCCTTCTAGCAGTGTGTGGGACTTTCTCTATTAGTCCATCTATACTGACCTCCATCAGGTTGCAAATTCAAAATAATTTTTTGTCTGCATCTAGCTCTGAAAAAATATTGGGCTTCTAGCTGTGTGTGGGACTTGTTGTATTAGTCCATCTATACTGACCTCCATCAGGTTGCAAATTAAAAATAATTTTTATCTGCATCTACAGTACCTCTGAAAAAATATTTGGGCTTCTAGCTGTGTGTGGGACTTGTTCTATTAGTCCATCTATACTGACCTCCATCTGGTTGCAAATTGAATATAATTTTTATCTGCATCTAGCTCTGAAAAAATATTTGGCCTTCTAGCAGTGTGTGGGACTTTCTCTATTAGTCCATCTATACTGACCTCCATCAGGTTGCAAATTGAATATAATTTTTATCTGCATCTAGCTCTGAAAAAATATTTGGCCTTCTAGCAGTGTGTGGGACTTTCTCTATTAGTCCATCTATACTGACCTCCATCAGGTTGCAAATTAAAAATAATTTTTATCTGCATCTACCTCTGAAAAAATATTTGGGCTTCTAGCTGTGTGTGGGACTTGTTCTATTAATCCATCTATACAGACCTCCATCAGGTTGCAAACTGAATATATTTTTTTCTGCATCTACCTCTGAAAAAATATTGGGCTTCTAGCTGTGTGTGGGACTTGTTGTATTAGTCCATCTATACTGACCTCCATCAGGTTGCAAACTGAATATATTTTTTTCTGCATCTACCTCTGAAAAAATATTGGGCTTCTAGCTGTGTGTGGGACTTGTTCTATTAATCCATCTATACAGACCTCCATCAGGTTGCAAACTGAATATATTTTTTTCTGCATCTACCTCTGAAAAAATATTGGGCTTCTAGCTGTGTGTGGGACTTGTTCTATTAATCCATCTATACAGACCTCCATCAGGTTGCAAACTGAATATATTTTTTTCTGCATCTACCTCTGAAAAAATATTGGGCTTCTAGCTGTGTGTGGGAGTTGTTCTATTAATCCATCTATACAGACCTCCATCAGGTTGCAAACTGAATATATTTTTTTCTGCATCTACCTCTGAAAAAATATTGGGCTTCTAGCTGTGTGTGGGACTTGTTGTATTAGTCCATCTATACTGACCTCCATCAGGTTGCAAACTGAATATATTTTTTTCTGCATCTACCTCTGAAAAAATATTGGGCCTTCTAGCAGTGTGTGGGACTTTCTCTATTAGTCCATCTATACTGACCTCCATCAGGTTGCAAATTCAAAATAATTTTTTGTCTGCATCTAGCTCTGAAAAAATATTGGGCTTCTAGCTGTCTGTGGGACTTGTTGTATTAGTCCATCTATACTGACCTCCATCAGGTTGCAAATTAAAAATAATTTTTATCTGCATCTACAGTACCTCTGAAAAAATATTTGGGCTTCTAGCTGTGTGTGGGACTTGTTCTATTAGTCCATCTATACTGACCTCCATCAGGTTGCAAATTGAATATAATTTTTATCTGCATCTAGCTCTGAAAAAATATTTGGCCTTCTAGCAGTGTGTGGGACTTTCTCTATTAGTCCATCTATACTGACCTCCATCAGGTTGCAAATTGAATATAATTTTTATCTGCATCTAGCTCTGAAAAAATATTTGGCCTTCTAGCAGTGTGTGGGACTTTCTCTATTAGTCCATCTATACTGACCTCCATCAGGTTGCAAATTAAAAATAATTTTTATCTGCATCTACCTCTGAAAAAATATTTGGGCTTCTAGCAGTGTGTGGGACTCATTGTATTAGGCCATCTATACCAAGCTCCACCAGCTTTGAAATTAATAATAATTTTTAGCTGCATCTAGCCCTGAAAATAATTTTTCCCAATAGTGGTAGCAATAGAAATATGGGGCGCGCGCCTGGCTAACAAAAATATACGCTTCATAACACAAAACACCAGCCTAGCACACTGCATTAATAAGATGGCATCATCGTCTCTCCCAGTGCTAGGCCTACTACGCAGGCTAGTATTCCTGTGCCTAAAACACAATGTATGGGTCCGCGCTAGCCACTATGCTGAGGGGTATAAAGCTGCTGCTAACGCTTTATAACAATTCAATTGGCAGATTTTCACAGAGCTCTTCCACAACGCCCACCCATCGGGCAACAGTTGCCCACCCTCCCTATGGGATCTAGTGGCGAATAGTTGATGCCATTAATCAGAGCGTCAGTTGCCCCGTCAACATGGCAAGCATACGGTAAGGCATGGGAAGAGTGGACACGACTAGTAGCAGGCAGACGGGTTGACCAATGTGAACAAGCCAGATCACAAGTCACCATAGAATTTCTCCACCAGCTAATGATGAGGGGCATATCAGGGGCGTCAGCGCAGCGGTGTCTGACCGGAGTAGCATTTCACTTCCAACTACTGAATTGGGGAGATGTGACAAAGATTCATCATCAGACAATCCATAAAAGGGTGGAAAAGGGGTCAGCCAAGTCAGGAATGTAGACGTCCCGTCCCGTGTCACTAAAACGGATTTCTCACATCTTATCCCTAATAGTGTTGAGCCACCCCCGTAGTGTTCGAGTTCGGTTCGGTTCGTCGAACACCCGTGTGTTCGCCGAACTGTTCGTCGAACTGTTCGTCGAACACCTTCGAACACCGTTAAAACCAATGGCAGGCAAACAAAAACACATAGAAACACATAGAAAACACCTTCAAAGGTGTCCAAAAGCTGACAAACTGCTCAGAAGACACAACTAACACATGGAAAAGTGACAAGTACATATAGTCATGCGAAAAGAAAAGAGGTGGAGGAGTAAAAGGAGGGGGAGACACAGATATAGGCATGTCATGCCCTTCTAAAATCCAAAAAGTGAGAAGCCGAGACGGCCAGTCCGCTCCTGCCCGTGCCACCTCCGTGTCGCCGGGTTTGTGCCAGAGCCGCGGTGAACCCTGACGGCCAGCCCCCCTCTCCCAATACTGGTGCCTGTCCACTGGTGGGTCGAGAGAGCCCCCCTGTGGTGGAGGCAGCTCTAAGCTTTTTAATTTAAATTGTCCCTCTAATTTGAATGAATACACTTTAAATCCATTTACAAGGATCTATTGGAGGGCAAGTCTCATGCCAGCAGCCGCGTAATTCCAGCTCCAGTAGCGTCCACTAAAGCTGCTGCAGTTAAAAAGCTTTTATAAGGATCGAGCTCGGCTGTCCACCGCAAGGCATCCTAGTGCCAGTCCCAGCCCCTATGCCTTGGGGTGCCTCCTGATGCTCTTCACTGAGTATCCCGTGGTCCCGAAGCATTTCCTTTGAAAAAATTAAGTGTCCAAACTACAGGTGGTGTAGCTTGCTTAACAGCCGGGATAATCCGCTGACTAGCAGACACTGCTACTAGGCACAAAGTATTTCCTGGGCTAGATGCAGTTAAAAATTTGTAAGTAGATACTCTCGTTGGATGCTGAGAGAGCATTCCATAGAGTCTCCTGGCACGCCATATATGATTCTCTTAAAAAGCTTGGGGTAGGGGTCTAGGGGACCCTTTTATAGCCAAAATCACGGCCCTGTATCACAATACGTCACCTAGGCTGAAGATAAATGGAACTGTAGCACCGAGGGCTCGGTTGCTACAGACGTATTGCACCTCACCCAGAGGTGTGATATCTCACTCTCAGATAAGGATGGAGTGTGGATCAGGACCCGACACCTGCATGCATTACACCACATTGCCGTGGGGCAGGGCGACCAATATGCCCCTGAGATGGGCACGACAGTCCCTGTCCCTGGCTGGAGTGGGGGGAGGGAACACTGAGGAAGGGGAACCCTGCAGTGCAGGAGCAGGGAGGAAGCAGTTCCTGGGTGCATTGAGAAGGGAGTATAAAAGGTGGGCACCATCTTAGTTCAGTGCAGAGAAGTCTGAGCAGAAGTGGCAGGGAGCAGGGGCTCTGCATGAGCTCTGCTCCGGAGGCGGGCCTAGTAACAGAGGCCCAGGCCTGCAAGAGGGAGAAGGAAGGAAGAGGAGCGGAGAAGGCTCCAGGAACGAGGAATGAAGGGATCCCAGGGGTGCGGACGGGCGAGTCGCCACCGCACGCCCGAATCCACCTGCGTGGAGGGGTCAGGCCAAAGGGGGAGACCGGTCCCCGAACTAGTGGAGGCAGGAAACGACCCTCAGCTAGAAACCGGAGGCTCTGACATTTTATGTGGCGCAGCCCCTTGCTCCACCCGCTAGGAAGGCACCACATAGGGTCAGGGAAACTGGCGCCAAGTTTACCAAGAGGAGGCCCGAGGCAGCCGGACAGAAGTGTTGGTAAGAAAGGCCAGACAAAGGACACACAAAGGGGGTCCTGTGAAGCGCTCCAAAGTTATCTGGGAGTTGTCTGAGCCCCTCACCTGGTGAGCACAGTACGACGTGGGCAGCCGTTACCTGCAGACGTGGTCTGGATAATAAGAACTGTGAGTAAAGGCCCTGAACTGCATCACTGACTCCGTGTCATTACTGCTGCTGCCCTGCACCATCACCCCCATCCTCCGCATACACTGCCCTGAGGCTATACTCCTCCCGTGGGGAGTTATGCTACGCTCTGCTGCACCCACAACACCAGCCTTAGCGGTCTGCCCTGTAGCGGCGGTTCACTCTGACCGCAATCCACGGGTGGCGTAGTCGGACATTTAAACATCAAAACCACATAAATAGTTCCGCCACTGGTTTGACCGCCCTGAGCCACGGAACCGGATCGCCGCCACGAAGACTACAACCACCAGCATCCACCAAAAAGGGTCCGGCTCCGGGTGTCCCAAGGCCCAGGGGGTGCGTCAGAACATTTTCATCACCTTTCACAATCACCAATGGGACAAGGCAGGGATGTCCTCTGTCCCCTCTCTTATACATCCTAGTGACGGAGCACCTGCTCTCATCAATTCGCCATAACCCCAATATTAGGTGGATTGAGGTGGGAGGCACCGAGTACAAGTGCTCTCTATTTGCTGATGATGTCCTAGTATATATCACTCAATCACATATATCCATCCCTGCTGTTATGGCTGAAATAGATCACTTTGTTACATGGTAAAATTTTAAAATCAATGCAGCGAAGTCTGAGGCCCTCGATGTCTCCCTCCCTAAATCCGTATAGGATTCCATCCAGTCCAACTTTCCCTTTGCCTGGCCCTCACAGGGTATCAAATACTTAGGAATTCCTATTCATAGAGACCACTCCCATCTATGTTATCTTAATTTTGGGCCCTTTATTGAACAATTCCATACAGACCACGGTTGGCAAGTTAGAACTGTAAGATTCACTACGTGAACCACTGGTGTTTTGTGGAAAAGCACATGTACACTGTGTTCCAAATTATTATGCAAAAAGTGTTTAGGAGTGATAAGGGAAGAATTTGTTTGTTTGTCAGTTAAACTCATTGATGGTGATGTGTGTCAGGGCTCTTTATATCACTGTAAGCAATTGCAGACACCTGTGCTAATTAGTTTGGCAGGTGTGTCCAATGAAAGGCAAGACTACTTAAGAAGGCTCTCTCACATTATTAAGCAGCCTACATTTTCTGCCAAAATGGGAAAGAAAAAGGATGTGTCGGCTGCTGAGAAGCAACAAATTGTGGAGTGTTTAGGTCAAGGCATGACTACAATCAACATTGTGCGATGATCAGGATGAAGTGTCTTGGCAATCAAGAAGTATGTAGCTGATTCACAGTACACACGTGTGCGTGCTGATAAGGGCAAATTGAGGACTCTTTCCTACAGGCAATTACGTCAGGTTGAAAGAGCAGCGGCAAAAAAGCCTTGTCATAGCAGCAGACAAGTTTTTGAAGCTGCTTGTGCCTCCAACGTCCCCCGAACAACAAGATGAAGGGTCCTTCAGAGGTTTGCAGCTGTGCATACGCCATCCTGTCGACCTCCTCTATCCACTTCACACAAGCAGAAACGGCTCCAGTGGGCCAAACATTACATGAAGACTGATTTCAAAACTGTTTTGTTCACGGATGAGTGCCGTGCAGCGCTCGATGGTCCAGATGAATGGAGTGGAGGATGGCTGGTTGATGGACACCCCACGCAAACACGGCTACAGCGCCAACAAGGAGGAGGTGGAGTAATGTTTTGGGCTGGAATCATGGGGAGAGAGATTGTCGGCCCCTTTAGGATCCCTGAAGGCGCTAAAGATGAACTCCATAATGTATGTGGATTTTCTCAAACAGCACTTCCTGCCATGGTTCAAGAAGAAGAACCGTGTATTTCACAGCAAGATCATTTTTCTGCATGATAATGCACCATCTCATGCTGCACATAAAACATCTGCATCTCTGGCTGATATGGGCATAAAAGGGGACAAACTTATGGTGTGACCCCCATGCTCCCCTGACCTCTACCCCATTCAGAACCTTTGGAGCATCATTAAAAGGAGTGTCTATGATGGCGGGAGGCAGTTCACATCTAAGCAACAGCTCTGGGAGGGTATTCTGTCCTCATGCAAAACAATTGAAGCAGAAACCATCCAAAACCTGACAAATTCAATGGACGAGAGAGTTCAGAAGCTCCTTTCGAACAAGGGGTCCTATGTGAAAATGTAACATCACCTAGAATAAAGTTTTGAGTTGAAAACTGTTTGATTTCAGTTTCTAACAACCTGCTAATGCTTAGAATTTCAAAAATGACCATTTTTTTGGTCTTTATTAAAATGAAAAGGTTGATCGAAAAGTTTGGGGGATCTAAGAGTGTGGCAACCCAGTAGTCATGATTACTTCGAATTCTGACAATATGAGGGTCATGCTGCAGGTAGTGCAGCAAGAAGGCACTTATGTGTCTTGCGCATCTCGGAGCCCCAAAATTATTTTCCGGGCTAGATGCAGCTAAAAATTATTTTTAATTTTAAATCTGGTGAAGCTTATTATAGATGGCCTAATAGGATCAGTGCTGCACACTGCTACAAAGCCCAAATTATTTTCCAGTCAAGATACAGATAAACATGATTAGTAATTTGAAAGCTTAAAACGGTTGGTAGGGTGATTTTAACCAATCATCAAGCTTTTACTCTCCCCAGGATGACACAGGGGTAGAAAAGTCGTTTCGGATCCATGATTTGTTCATCTTTATGAACGTGAGTCTGTCTACATTATCAGTGGAGAGCCGCGTGCGCTTATCTGTCAGCACACCACCAGCAGCGCTGAACACACGTTCAGACAGAACGCTGGCTGCGGGGCATGACAAGATCTCCAAGGCGTAAGTGGCTAGCTCCGGCCATTTATCCAGATTGGAAGCCCAAAAAGAGCAAGGGTCCAGTGACACAGTCGTGGCTTCAATGTTTACTTGGAGATACTCCTGTACCATCGTCTCTAGGCGTTGACTATGTGTCAGACTTCTTGTCTCCTGTGGCCTTGCAAAGGATGGGCTAAAAAAGTGGTGAAATGATTCCGCAAAATTGATGTTACCAGCAGATACTGTGGTTCTGTTACGGTTTGAGTGCTGAACACTTGACGGTCCCACGGTTGGCAAGTTGGAACTGTGAGATTCACTACGTGCACCACTGGTATTTTGTGGAAAAGCACATGTAAGATTCTGCAACAGTCTCTGCTGATACTCCTGCATGCGTGCATCCCTTTCTATGGCAGGAATAATTTCTGCAAATTTACTTTTGTACCGGGGATCTAACAGTGTGGCAACCCAGTAGTCAGGATTATTTCTAATTCTCACAATTCGAGGGTCATGTTGCAGGTAGTGCAGCAAGAAGGCACTCATGTGTGTTGCGCATCCAGGAGCACCAAGTCCCTGTTGTGTTGGTGGCGAGGTAACAATCATGCTTCCTTCCTCTGTCCTCTCCCCCCAACCTCGCACAACAGAAATGTGATCAAGGTCTCCCTCATCTGATGAGTCTTCCATCAGTTCGTCCTCCACTTCTTCCTGGGCTCCTGCACCTTCCTCACTAGTTTGGCTGCTACCATGCGCCCTGGTAAAATCATCTCCCCCACCCTCACATGCCTGCCGCCTTGGTGCTGCCGACCGTCTGGACCTTGCAGATGTTAGCCCTTCCGCATACAACTCCTCCTCCTCTACTTCCTCCACCTCCTCTTGTGCCACCACCTGACTCCGAATTCTGTTTAACATGTGCTCCAGCATGTAAATCACCGGAATAGTCATGCTGATAATGGCATCGTCAGCACTAAACATCTTCGTCGCCATTTCAAAACTGTGCAGAAGGGTGCATAGGTCCCTGATCTGAGACCACTCCTCCAGCGTGATTTGCCCCACCTCTGAATCTCGTTGGCCCAGGCTATACGTCAGAACGTATTGCACCAGGGCTTGTCGGTGCTGCCACAGTCGCTGCAACATGTGCAGAGTTGAATTCCACCGGGTAGGCACATCGCATTTTAGCCGGTGAAGTGGCAGGCCCAACGACTTCTGTAGAGATGTAAGTCGCTGAGCTGCGGGATGCGAACGGCGGAAGTGAGCACACAGCGACCGTGCCCTCTGCAGAAGGCCATCTAGTCTGGGATAGTGGGCTAAAAATTGCTGGACAACCAGGTTCAACACGTGAGCCATACAAGGCACGTGTGTGACATTGCCCCGGCGAAGGGCCGCACCCAGGTTTGCAGCATTGTCGCACACGGCCTTCCCTGGTTTCAGGTCCAGTGGAGACAACCATTCATGAAATTGGTTCTCCAGAGCTGACCACAACTCCTCAGCTGTGTGACTCACATTTCCCAGACATTTCAATGTAAAAACCGCCTGATGACGTTGAGCCCTACTGCCAGCATAGTAAGGAGGTGTGCAGGATCCCTTCTGCGCAGTTAGAAAGCTTGTGGCATGACCAGACAGGCTTTGGGTGCAGGTGGAAGACCGAGAGGAGGTTGAGGAGGCAGAAGCAGTGGAGGAACTTTGACATAAAGAGGATTGACGCACAACTCGTGGGGACGGCAAGACTTGGACAGCAGCCCCTTGTCCTGCTGTCACCATAGTTACCCAGTGCCCAGTCAGCGACATGTAACGCCCCTGTCCATGCCTACTCGTCCAAGTGTCTGTGGTGAAATGCACCCTGTCACACACAGAGTTTCTCAAAGAAGCGGTGATGTTGTGTGCGACATGCTGGTGGAGCGCAGGCACACCTTTCTTTGAGAAGTAGTGCCGACTGGGCATCTGGTACTGGGGCACTGCGACGGACATAAGGTCTCGAAAATCCTCTGTGTCCACCAGGCAGAAAGGCAGCATTTCTGTAGCCAAGAGCTTGCAGATGGTGAAATTCAACCTCTTAGCTTTCTCATGGCTAGGAGGAAATGGTCTTTTACTTGTCCACATCTGAGGGACCGAGGGCTGGCTATTGTGCTTAGACGGGGTTGATAAGGGTGTCCCCGGCAAACTGCCGGTCTGTGAGGAAGATGCAGGCGGACATGTTAGGTTGCCTTGATCCAAAGGTGGTGCTATCGATGTCGGACAGCGCTCAAGACCAGCTGGTGTTACCACCTCCAAAGAAAATGATGACCTGCCAATCACGCTGGCTGTTGCGGGTAAAGAGGTGGCAGGTCTGCGCCCCAAAACAGGTGTGACTGCTGTCCCCCCAGTCACAGAGGATGAAGAGGCCGCGGATGCACAAGATATGGCAGACGGTGGTTGGCCCGGCCGGCTAGGCCGCATTGTAGCACACTGAGCTTCCCACTGCAACTTATGCTTCATGTCCATGTGCCGGTTCATGCATGAAGTACTCAAACTATGTATTTTTTGGCCTCTACTTAGCTTTTGCTGACAAATGTTACAGATAACACGAGTTGGGTCATCTTTATCGATCTGAAAAAATGCCCAGGCTAGCACCCATGCGACCTGAAGAGCCACCACGACTTGTGGTGAGAGGCAGAGTTGTGTTTGAGGATGCAGTTGTTGACGTGCTTCCAGTACTACGTCTCTGTCCAGGAAGGCGCAACCTGACCTCGTCGTCACTAGCATCTTCCTCCACCTCCTCTGCTGACCTCATCTCTTGGCTGACTGTGGGTTGACAGTAAGTGGGATCTCCGACCTCATCATCATCACCCTGTGCGTTATCACACCCGTCGTCCTCAGAGCCAACCTGTTCCTGCCCTGACAAAAAACTAAAGTTGTCGCTCCAATCAGGTATTTCAGTCTTATCATCGTCTTCCTCATTGTCTCCACCAACAGGAGTTACAGTTTGGGAATGAGGGTCTACATTATGGTCAGAACCTTCTGCGTCTGGTCCTGGATCCGACTCATAAAGATTCTGGGCATCAGTGCAGATCATTTCCTCGTCTGGATTCACAGAAGCGCTGGAGTCGACCTCTGATTCCCAGGCTATAGTATGAGTAAACAGCTCTGCAGACTCAACCATCTGTTCTACCTCATACTCAGACGGGCAGCTGGAGATTTGGGAGCTGTGAGGAAGCAAGTGCGATTTGGGTGACACCTTTGAGGACTGGAGTATTTGTGATGTTGAAGTTGATGTGGAGGAGAGCCCACTTAAAGGAGCACTTGATATCCGTTGAAGCACCTGCTGTTTTTGTGCCTCATCTGGAATTTGTAGCGATTGGCGTGGCCGTAAGAAAGGGATCTTATCACATTGTCCGCTAAAAGAAGTAGACATTTTAGTTTGGCTGGAAGATGGTCTTTCTTCTGCACCTACCCCACGGACACTACCTTTTTTCCCCTTCCCAACACGCCTATTCCCCTTTCCACCAGCAGCAGGCCTTTTTCCACTCATTTTGGTGGTTAACTAATTCACAACTCTGGAGTTGTTTGCACAAAAAAACAATGGATGGTAACCGAGCAGAGCTGAGTGGCCAAACTGTGGTATAAGGCCAAAACTATTGGCTGGGTTAGATGCAGAAAAAAATTATTTTTAATTTGCAACCTGATGGAGGTCAGTATAGATGGACTAATAGACCAAGTCCCACACACCGCTAGAAGCCCAAATATTTTTTCAGAGCTAGATGCAGAAATTTTTTTTATTCAATTTGCAACCTGATGGAGGTCAGTATAGATGGACTAATAGACCAAGTCCCACACACTGCTAGAAGCCCAAATATTTTTTCAGAGCTAGATGCAGAAAAAAATTATTTTTAATTTGCAACCTGATGGAGGTCAGTATAGATGGACTAATAGACCAAGTCCCACACACTGCTAGAAGCCCAAATATTTTTTCAGAGCTAGATGCAGAAAAAAAATATTTTTAATTTGCAACCTGATGGAGGTCAGTATAGATGGACTAATAGACCAAGTCCCACACACCGCTAGAAGCCCAAATATTTTTTCAGAGCTAGATGCAGAAAAAAATTATATTCAATTTGCAACCTGCTGGAGGTCAGTATAGAAGGACTAATAGAACAAGTCCCACACACTGCTAGAAGCCCAAATACTTTTTCAGAGCTAAATGAAGAAAAAAATTATTTTTAATTTGCAACCTGATGGAGGTCAGTATAGATGGACTAATAGACCAAGTCCCACACACTGCTAGAAGCCCAAATATTTTTTCAGAGCTAGATGCAGAAAAAAAATATTTTTAATTTGCAACCTGATGGAGGTCAGTATAGATGGACTAATAGACCAAGTCCCACACACCGCTAGAAGCCCAAATATTTTTTCAGAGCTAGATGCAGAAAATTTTTTTATTCAATTTGCAACCTGATGGAGGTCAGTATAGATGGACTAATAGACCAAGTCCCACACACTGCTAGAAGCCCAAATATTTTTTCAGAGCTAGATGCAGAAAAAAAATATTTTTAATTTGCAACCTGATGGAGGTCAGTATAGATGGACTAATAGACCAAGTCCCACACACTGCTAGAAGCCCAAATATTTTTTCAGAGCTAGATGCAGAAAAAAATTATTTTTAATTTGCAACCTGATGGAGGTCAGTATAGATGGACTAATAGACCAAGTCCCACACACCGCTAGAAGCCCAAATATTTTTTCAGAGCTAGATGCAGAAAAAAATTATATTCAATTTGCAACCTGCTGGAGGTCAGTATAGAAGGACTAATAGAACAAGTCCCACACACTGCTAGAAGCCCAAATATTTTTTCAGAGCTAAATGAAGAAAAAAATTATTTTTAATTTGCAACCTGATGGGGGTCAGTATAGATGGACTAATAGACCAAGTCCCACACACTGCTAGAAGCCCAAATATTTTTTCAGAGCTAGATGCAGAAAAAAATTATTTTTAATTTGCAACCTGATGGAGGTCAGTATAGATGGACTAATAGACCAAGTCCCACACACCGCTAGAAGCCCAAATATTTTTTCAGAGCTAGATGCAGAAAATTTTTTTATTCAATTTGCAACCTGATGGAGGTCAGTATAGATGGACTAATAGACCAAGTCCCACACACTGCTAGAAGCCCAAATATTTTTTCAGAGCTAGATGCAGAAAAAAATTATTTTTAATTTGCAACCTGATGGAGGTCAGTATAGATGGACTAATAGACCAAGTCCCACACACTGCTAGAAGCCCAAATATTTTTTCAGAGCTAGATGCAGAAAAAAATTATTTTTAATTTGCAACCTGATGGAGGTCAGTATAGATGGACTAATAGAACAAGTCCCACACGCTGCTAGAAGCCCAAATATTTTTTCAGAGATAAATGAAGAAAAAAATTATTTTTAATTTGCAACCTGATGGAGGTCAGTATAGATGGACTAATAGACCAAGTCCCACACACTGCTAGAAGCCCAAATATTTTTTCAGAGCTAGATGCAGAAAAAAATTATTTTTAATTTGCAACCTGATGGAGGTCAGTATAGATGGACTAATAGACCAAGTCCCACACACCGCTAGAAGCCCAAATATTTTTTCAGAGCTAGATGCAGAAAAAAATTATATTCAATTTGCAACCTGCTGGAGGTCAGTATAGAAGGACTAATAGAACAAGTCCCACACACTGCTAGAAGCCCAAATATTTTTTCAGAGCTAAATGAAGAAAAAAATTATTTTTAATTTGCAACCTGATGGAGGTCAGTATAGATGGACTAATAGACCAAGTCCCACACACTGCTAGAAGCCCAAATATTTTTTCAGAGCTAGATGCAGAAAAAAAATATTTTTAATTTGCAACCTGATGGAGGTCAGTATAGATGGACTAATAGACCAAGTCCCACACACCGCTAGAAGCCCAAATATTTTTTCAGAGCTAGATGCAGAAAATTTTTTTATTCAATTTGCAACCTGATGGAGGTCAGTATAGATGGACTAATAGACCAAGTCCCACACACTGCTAGAAGCCCAAATATTTTTTCAGAGCTAGATGCAGAAAAAAAATATTTTTAATTTGCAACCTGATGGAGGTCAGTATAGATGGACTAATAGACCAAGTCCCACACACTGCTAGAAGCCCAAATATTTTTTCAGAGCTAGATGCAGAAAAAAATTATTTTTAATTTGCAACCTGATGGAGGTCAGTATAGATGGACTAATAGACCAAGTCCCACACACCGCTAGAAGCCCAAATATTTTTTCAGAGCTAGATGCAGAAAAAAATTATATTCAATTTGCAACCTGCTGGAGGTCAGTATAGAAGGACTAATAGAACAAGTCCCACACACTGCTAGAAGCCCAAATATTTTTTCAGAGCTAAATGAAGAAAAAAATTATTTTTAATTTGCAACCTGATGGAGGTCAGTATAGATGGACTAATAGACCAAGTCCCACACACTGCTAGAAGCCCAAATATTTTTTCAGAGCTAGATGCAGAAAAAAATTATTTTTAATTTGCAACCTGATGGAGGTCAGTATAGATGGACTAATAGACCAAGTCCCACACACCGCTAGAAGCCCAAATATTTTTTCAGAGCTAGATGCAGAAAATTTTTTTATTCAATTTGCAACCTGATGGAGGTCAGTATAGATGGACTAATAGACCAAGTCCCACACACTGCTAGAAGCCCAAATATTTTTTCAGAGCTAGATGCAGAAAAAAATTATTTTTAATTTGCAACCTGATGGAGGTCAGTATAGATGGACTAATAGAACAAGTCCCACACGCTGCTAGAAGCCCAAATATTTTTTCAGAGATAAATGAAGAAAAAAATTATTTTTAATTTGCAACCTGATGGAGGTCAGTATAGATGGACTAATAGACCAAGTCCCACACACTGCTAGAAGCCCAAATATTTTTTCAGAGCTAGATGCAGAAAAAAATTATTTTTAATTTGCAACCTGATGGAGGTCAGTATAGATGGACTAATAGACCAAGTCCCACACACCGCTAGAAGCCCAAATATTTTTTCAGAGCTAGATGCAGAAAAAAATTATATTCAATTTGCAACCTGCTGGAGGTCAGTATAGAAGGACTAATAGAACAAGTCCCACACACTGCTAGAAGCACAAATATTTTTTCAGAGCTAAATGAAGAAAAAAATTATTTTTAATTTGCAACCTGATGGAGGTCAGTATAGATGGACTAATAGACCAAGTCCCACACACTGCTAGAAGCCCAAATATTTTTTCAGAGCTAGATGCAGAAAAAAATTATATTCAGTTTGCAACCTGATGGAGGTCAGTATAGATGGACTAATAGAATGATGCTATGCCCAAAAGATTTTACTTCACTAGGTGCAGTAAAAAAATTGGTATTCTATACACAGGTGGTATATCTTGCAACACAGATAGGCTACTCCACTGACTAACACACTCTGCAATAGGCCAAAAAGGATTAGCTTTGCTAGATTCAGCCAAATGCTGTGAAAAAAACTTGCACAGCACTGGCACAGACCTGCCTGGCAAAAACTGATAGGAACTGATGTAACCTAGTCCTGAAAAGGACTCCAATTACAATTAGTCTTTACTCCCACAATCTATCTATTTAAGAGCACAGACCTGCTTGATAAAAGTCGTAGGAAATGCTGTAACCTAGTCCTTAAAAGGACTGCAATCACAACTATTCCCTACTCCCAAGCTATCTGTATATTTGTGCGAAAATTGGCTTGAAATTAACAAGGTATAGCGCACACAGCAACAGCGGTGCCGTCTAACACGCAGCTGCAGCAGTGAGAAAATGGTGGCGACGGGGAAAATGGCTTGGTCTTATAGGGCAAGGACATGTGACATACACTGCAAATCACACATGCCCTTGCTTGTGTGAAAAAAAGCACTTCGCTCCGTGTGTGCGCTGCTGATAGGCTGACAGATTGCACCTCCCCACTGCAAATGCGGGAAAGAGAAAAAAAAATGGAGATCTTCATTGTTCCTGCAGAGATCCATCCCCTGCCCCTCCCCCCGCCCCGCTGTACACTCAAACTGCGTATTAACATTAATTTTCATCATTACTGAGAAAAAATCCAGTTATGATTTTGGTGCACGAACAGTTATCGAACATAACCTCGAACAGCCGAATTTTTCTCAAATTGTTCGTGTTCGCCGACCGGCTCGAACACCGCCCAAAACAGCTCGAATTTGAGAGTGGCGAACAGTTCGAGTAGAACAACGCTCATCTCTAATCACTAACACCATTAACATGACACTCACAATTTGAAGCAACACTAATGTCTACTGCATTTGTGATCGCCTTCTTCGGGGCGCTATGTATAAGCGAATTAGTCTCTCAATCCAAAATTACCACCAGTGGACGCTTATTACACCAGGAAGTAGTCATAGCCAATAATGCAATACGTGTACGCATACACCAATCGAAAACGGTTCCAGCGGGTAGGGGTACTTGGGTACTTCTACAACCCACAAACGGTACACTGAGTCGGGTAACAATAGTAAAACATATCTAACCATCAGATCACAAAGTAATTTCTTCGTATCACACATTGATGGAACGCCATTATCAAGATACCTGTTCCAAGCTATATTTAATAAATTCATAACATCGGCAGGGAACCACCCCAAAGATTACGGGACACACTCATTCCGCATAGGTGCGGCCACGGAAGCAGCAAGAGCAGGACTGTCAGAAACGGAAGTTCAGAGGATAGGGAGATGGCGATCCACGTGTTTGGTGAGATACATAAGACCGGACTTGTTATCCTAACGTGGTTTGTTTCTTTTACAGGTGACGCTAAGCCAACAGTGTGAGTGATAGGCCACTCGTATATATATTGGGCACAAAAAAGGGCGAAAGTCCACCCAGGCGGGAGGAAATTAGAGTTTCATAACACATATTTCAACTGGAGAGGTATTAGAGGCCTGCTATGGCCACAGGTACTAATGGAGGTAATCAAGGTAGGGAGAGAGGCAAGAGGTCCGGTCATCTTAGTTATAAAGGCCGGGGGAAACAACCTAGGTCATCACAAGAGCGCATAACTAATGGCAATAATGAAACTAGACACTGAGCGTTTCAGAGAATTTTTCACAAAATTAGCTATAGTATGGTCAGAGATTGTGCCGATAGCGGTATGGCAAGGTGCGCGAGACATCACGGCCATCGAATGGACAAGGCGGGTAATAAATATTCGGATGGCAAAATTTAGAAGAGACAGAGGCGGTGTAGTGATACGACACCGACAACTGGAAGGAGATAAAGCAGGCCTCATACGGCCCGACGGTGTTCACTTAATAGATATTGGACTGGACATATTCCTGTCAGGACTCCAGGACGGAGTGGAACAAGCGTTAAGAGTGATGGGTGGGGGTCAGAGTCCTGCATACGAGTACGCTGGATCCTCCGTGGCCTGGAAATAGAAAGGACATGTTGGAGAGTTACACTTGTTGGCCAACTTGCCGGAATGGGGACCCAGGGCATGCTGCAACAAGCTGAATTATTTTAGAAATAAAATGCCTTTCTAATGGAATGAGTATAAAGAGTTAATAAAGCTGTGACCGATCCTCACCCATCCAGTTGTAAGAGTTACATTATTGGGTTGTCCATGAAAGGGGGGCGGTAGGGGGGCTGAGCATCTGGGTTTGGTTGGGGGTCCCCACAGTCTGCCTAGGCTAGATTAATTTAAAAATTCTTATTAGATACACAGGCGGTGCAGCTTGCTTCGCAGCTGGGCTACTACGCCCAAAGTATTGCCTAGGCTAGATGCAGTTAAAAATTCTACGCTGACTAGCAGACACTGAAGATTTGGAGCAGACCTCTGAGTAAACAGCTCTTCAGACTCAACCATCTGTGTTACCCCAAGCCATAGTGTATGTAGTTTCTTACAGTTAAAAGGGGGGGGTGCGACCCAACCCACCTGGAATTGACGATGCCAACGTCACGTAAGACACAGCAAGGGGACTCCCAAAATTGTGGCACAGACACCACTTAACCCTAGAACGCATACCTATGGCCTTGCAGGCCCGCCCAGTTAATTGTTTTCTATTTTCTGCAAGATTGCTTTAGTTAGAATTTTGAAACTCTAGGTATTCTTCATGTATATAGTTGTTTGTCATTTGAGTTTGAGTTATTCCATGTTATTTGCACACGGGCCTAAAGGGCCCCAGGTATGTGAAAGTGTAGATTTTTATGGTCATGCGTTCTAGGGTTAAGTGGCATCAATTGCCCCACTGTTGCTTAAAACGGTTGGTGAGGTGATTTTACCAAATCCCCAAGCTTTTAGTCTCCCAAGGATGACACAGGGGTAGAAATGTCCTTGCGAATCCATGATTTGATCATCTTTATGAACGTGAGTCTGTCTACATTCTCAGTGGACAGCCGCGTGCGCTTATCTGTCAGCACACCACCAGCAGCGCTGAACACACGTTCAGAGAGAACGCTGGCTGCATGGCATGACAAGATCTCCAAGGCGTGAGTGGCGAGCTCCGGCGATTTTTCAAGATTGGAATATCAAAATGAGCAAGGGTCCAGTGACACAGTCATGGCTTCGATGTTCACTTGGAACTTCTCCTGCACCATCCTCTCTAGGCATTGACTATGTGTCAGACTTCTTGTCTCCTGTGGCCTTGCAAAGTGGTGAAACGATTCCACAAAATTGCTGTTACCAGCAGATACTGTGTTACTGTTACTGTTTGAGTGATGAAGACTCGACAGTCCCACCGTTGGCAAGTTAGAACTGTGAGATTCACTACGTGCACCACTGGTGTTTTGTGGAAAAGCACATGTAAGATTCTGCAACAGATACTCCTGCATTCGTCAATACCTTTTTATGGCAGGAATTATTTCGGCAAATATACTTTTGTACCGGGGATCTAAGAGTGTGGCAACCCAGTAGTCGGGATTACTTCGAATTCTGACAATCCGGGGGTCATGTTGCAGGTAGTGCAGCAAGAAGGCACTCATGTGTCTTGCGCATCCAGAAGGACCAAGTCATTGTTGTGTTGGTAGCGAGGTAAGAATCATGCTTCCTTCCTCTGCCCTCTCCCTCCAACCTCGCACAACAGAAATGTGATCAAGGTCTCCCTCATCTGATGAGTCTTCCATGCCCATTGCCAGTTCGTCCTTCACTTCTTCCTCGGCTCCTGCACCTTCCTCAACAGTTTGGCTGCTACCATGCGCCCTGGTTAATCCCTCTCCCCCACCCTCCCATGCCTGCCGCCTTGGTGCTGCCAACCGTCTGGACCTTGGAGATGTTATCCTTTCCGCATACGACTCCTCCTCTACTTCGTCCACCTCCTCTTGTCCCACCACCTGACTCCGAATTCTGTTTAACATGTGCTCCAGCATGTAAATCACCGTAATAGTCATGCTGATAATGGCATCGTCAGCACTAAACATCTTCGTCGCCATTTCAAGACTGTGCAGAAGGGTGCATAGGTCCCTGATCTGAGACCACTCCTCCAGCGTGATTTGCCCCACCTCTGGATCCCGTTGGCCCAGGCTATACGTCAGAACGTATTGCACCAGGGCTTGTCGGTGCTGCCACAGTCGCTGCAACATGTGCAGAGTTGAATTCCACCGTGTCGGCACATCGCATTTCAGCCGGTGAACTGGCAGGCCCAACGACTTCTGTAGAGATGTAAGTCGTTGAACTGCGGGATGCGAACGGCGGAAGTGAGCACACAGCGACCGTGCACTCTGCAGAAGGCCATCTAGTCCGGGATAGTGGGCTAAAAATTGCTGGACAACCAGGTTCAATACGTGAGCCATACAAGGCACGTGTGTGACATTGCCCCGGCGAAGTGCCGCACCCAGGTTTGCAGCATTGTCGCACATGGCCTTCCCTGGTTGCAGGTCCAGTGGAGACAACCTTTCATGAAACTGGGTCTCCAGAGCTGACCAAAACTCCTCAGCTGTGTGACTCACATTTCCCAGATATTTCAAAGTAAACACTGATGCGTTGAGCCCTGCTGCCAGCATAGTAAGGAGGTGTGCAGGATTCCTTCTGCGCAGTTAGAAAGCAGGTGGCATTACCAGACAGGCTTTGGGTGCAGGTGGAGGACCGAGAGGAGGTTGAGGAGGCAGAAGCAGTGGAGGAAGTTCGAGATAAAGAGGATTAACACACAACTCGTGGGGACGGTAAGACTTGGACAGCAGCCCCTTGTCCTGCTGTCACCATAGTTACCCAGTGCCCAGTCAGCGACATGTAACGCCCCTGTCCATGCCTTCTCGTCCAAGTGTCTGTGGTGAAGTGCACCCTGTCACACACAGAGTTTCTCAAAGAAGCGGTGATGTTGTGTGCGACATGCTAGTGGAGCGCAGGCACACCTTTCTTTGAGAAGTAGTGCCGACTGGGCATCTGGTACTGGGGCACTGTGACGGACATAAGGTCTTGAAAATCCTCTGTGTCCTCCAGGTGGAAAGGCAGCATTTCTGTAGCCAACAGCTTGCAGATGGTGAAATTCAACCTCTTAGCTTTCTCATGGCTAGGAGGAAATGGTCTTTTACTTTTCCACATCTGAGGGACCGAGGGCTGGCTGTTGTGCTTAGACGGTGTTGAGTAGGGTGTCCCCGGCAACTGCCGGTCTGTGAGGAAGATGCAGGCGGACATGTTAGGTTGCCTTGATCCAAAGGTGGTGCTCTCGATGTCGGAGAGCGCTCAACACTAGCAGGTGTTTCCACTTCCCAATGAACTGACGACCTGCCAATCACACTGGCTGTTGCGGGTAAAGAGGTGGCAGGTCTGCGTCCAAAAACATGTGTGACTGCTGTCCCCCCAGTCACAGAGGATGAAGAGGCTGCGGATGCACAAGATGGGGCAGACGGTGGTTGGCCCAGCCGGCTAGGCCGCATTGTAGTACAGTGAGCTTCCCACTACAACTTATGCTTCATATCCATGTGACGGTACATGCATGAAGTACTCAAACTATGTATTTTTTGGCCTCTACTTAGCTTTTGCTGACAAATATTACAGATAACACGAGTTGGGTCATCCTTATCGATCTGAATAAATGCCCAGGCTATGCAAAGCTTAGAGCTCATGTGACCTGAAGAGCCACTACGACTTGTGGTCAGAGGCAGAGTTGTGGTTGAGGATGCAGTTGTTGACGTGCTTCCAGTACTCCGTCTCTGTTCAGGAAGGCGCAACCTAACCTCGTCGTCAATAGCATCTGTGATGCCCCGCTGCGCTTGGTATCACAGATCCTACAAGAGTGCATTGATGGAATCCTCCACAAGAGGCCCCCATAAACATTCACACATCTCCACCTTCCACCTCAGACCAGCAGAGGGAGCCCGTTAGGGATATAAATAGGGAAGGTGCAGCTAGGCAGTTCAGTTCCTCTGAAGAGTTCCTGCAGTAGAGAAGCCTAAGAGAGGTCAGTCTGCAGTGGAGCTCAGTCTAGTCTAGAGAACGCAGTTAATAGTTCAGCAGTGGAGCATGAGGCTCCTGCTTGCTAGATTCAGGGAGCCCAGATAGAGCTTAAGGTGTGCCGGTGCCGTAAGATCAGTGAAGCGCGGCAAGCTGCCGTTAGTGTGTATAGCCTAGTGAGGGCCCGAGTAGGCCGAAGGCGAGTGGCGAGTTAGTACATAAGGGGCAGAGGAGCTTAACCAGCTCACCCCGAAGCATTTACCGGACACAGGATCCGAGCTTACCGGTATCTCTATGACCCAGTAAGGCATAACCGGAATCCCTGGAGAACTACAAGTCCCAGGATCGCTAAGGTGCTGATATATAACAGAGCCAGGAGACGCTTAGGCCCCGCATACTGGGAGCGTGAACTCCAAGAGAAGGCCCTACCACAAGGTCAGCCAGCGCAGGACAGAGACAAAGTTAGGCCTAGCTCCAGGCAGGTCAGAAACTTACTACGCAGAGGCAAGAAACAGGAGGCCCTACACCCGCTCATTGGGGAGGATCCTGATATGCACCCTTCACCCTACAGTGCTCCGGGATGTGCCTGAATTTCCACCAGTAAAAGGTACTGAAGTGACTGCCGTGTCCGTTCCCGTTCTTGCTCTGACCCAGCTGGGTCTCGCCTGTCCTGCATTCTCCCTGCATACGCTGCCCTGAGACCTAGCTCCACCTGTGGGGAGCTATACCATCGAGCTGCCTTATCACCGGCCTCAGTGGACTGCTGCAGCGCTGGTGCTTGTCACCAGATACCACAGGTGGCGTCATGAACTCTTATAAAATTAACAATTATCCACCCTTTTAAAGAGAGACCCCAGGGTACGGGCCAGGGAGCCGACCACCGCGACATCCCCAAGGCCAGGCAAATGCCCGGGTACCGAGTCATCCCCATCCCCAGGGCTAGTCACATCCTCCTCCACCTCCTCTGCTGACCTCATCGACTGTCTGACTGTGGGTTGACAGTAAGTGGGATCTCCAACCTCGTCATCATCACCCTGTGTGTTATCACACCCGTCGCCCTCAGAGCCAACCTCTTCCTGCCCTGACCGAAAAGTCAAGTTGTCGCTCCAATCAGGTATTTGAGTCTCATCATCATCTTCTTCATTGTCTCCACCAACAGGAGTTACAGTTTGGGAACAAGGGTCTACATTATGCTCAGAACCTTCTTCATCTGGTCCTGGATATAACTTATAAAGATTCTGGGCATCGGATCAGATCATTTCCTCATCTGGATTAACAGAAGCTCTGGAGCAGACCTCCGTTTCCCAGGCTATAGTATGAGTAAACAGCTGGGCAGACTCAGCCATCTGTGTTACCCCATACTCAGACGGGCAGCTGGAGACTTGGGAGCTGTGAGGAAGCAAGTGCGATTGGGGTGACACCTCTGAGGACTGGAGTATTTGTGATGTTGAAATTGAGGTGATGGAGAGCCCACTTGAAGGAGCACTTGATATCCGTTGAAGCACCTGCTGTTTTTGTGCCTCATCTAGAATTTGTAGCGATGGGCGTGTCCGTAAGAATGGGATCGTATCACATTGTCCACGAAAAGAAGTCGACATCTTAGTTTGGCTGGAAGATGGTCTTTCTTCTGCAGATGTTACTCCCCCCCCCACCGTGGGGGGCCTCGACCCACCGGCGGACAGGCACCAGTATTGGGATAGGGGGGCTGGCTGGCAGGGTCCACCGCGGCTCTGGCACAAACCCGGCGACACAGAGGTGGCACAGGCAGGAACGGACTGGCCGTGTGGGCTTCTCACTTTTTGGATTTTAGAAGGGCATGACATGCCTATATCTGTGTCTCCCCCTCCTTTTACTCCTCCACCTCTTTTCTTTTCGCATGACTATATGTACTTGTCACTTTTCCATGTGTTAGTTGTGTCTTCTGAGCAGTTTGTCAGCTTTTGGACACCTTTGAAGGTGTTTTCTATGTGTTTCTATGTGTTTTTGTTTGCCTGCCATTGGTTTTAACGGTGTTCGAAGGTGTTCGACGAACAGTTCGACGAACAGTTCGGCGAACACACGGGTGTTCGACGAACCGAACCGAACTCGAACACTACGGGGGTGGCTCAACACTACTTGTTACACATCTCAGCTGGAATTTTGGGCCACTCTTCATTTGCAAACTGCTGCAAGTCTCTCATATTGGAAGGGCGCCTTCTCCCAACATAAATTTTAAGATCTCTCCACAGGTGTTCAATGGGGTGAAGATCCGGATGCATTGCTGCCCACTTCAGAAATCTTTAGCGCTTTGTTTCTATCCATTTACGGGTGCTTTTTGAAGTACAGTACAGACCAAAAGTTTGGACACACCTTCTCATTTAAAGATTTTTCTGTATTTTCATGACTATGAAAATTGTACATTCACACTGAAGGCATCAAAACTATGAATTAACACATGTGGAATTATATACTTAACAAAAAAGTGTGAAACAACTGAAAATATGTCTTATATTCTAGGGTCTTCAAAATAGCCCCCTTTTGCTTTGATGACTGCTTTGCACACTCTTGGCATTCTCTTGATGAGCTTCAAGAGGTAGTCACCAGAAATGGTCTTCCAACAATCTTGAAGGAGTTCCCAGAGATGCTTAGCACTTGTTGGCCCTTTTGCCTTCACTCTGCGGTCCAGCTCACCCCAAATCATCTCGATTGGGTTCAGGTCTGGTGACTGTGGAGGCCAGGTCATCTGGCGTAGCACCCCATCACTCTCGTTCTTCGTCAAATAGCCTTTACACAGCCTGGAGGTGTGTTTGGGGTCATTTTCCTGTTGAAAAATAAATGATGGTCCAACTAAACGCAAACCGGATGGAATAGCATGCCGCTGCAAGATGCTGTGGTATCCATGCTGTTTCAGTATGCCTTCAATTTTGAATTAATCTCCAACAGTGTCACCAGCAAAGCACCCCCACACCATCACACCTCCTCATCCATGCTTCACGGTGGGAACCAGGCATGTAGAGTCCATCCGCTCACCTTTTCTGTGTCGCAGAAAGACACGGTGGTTGGAACCAAAGATCTCAAATTTGGACTCATCAGACCAAAGCACAGATTTCCACTGGTCTAATGTCCATTCCTTGTGTTCTTTAGCCCAAACAAGTCTCTTCTGCTTGTTGCCTGTCCTTAGCAGTGGTTTCCTAGCAGCTATTTTACCATGAAGGCCTGCTGCACAAAGTCTCCTCTTAACAGTTGTTGTAGAGATGTGTCTGCTGCTAGAACTCTGTGTGGCATTTACCTGGTCTCTAATCTGAGCTGCTGTTAACCTGCGATTTCTGAGGCTGGTGACTCGGATAAACTTATCCTCAGAAACAGAGGTGACTCTTGGTCTTCCTTTCCTGGGCGGTCCTCAAGTGAGCCAATTTCTTTGTAGCGCTTGATGGTTTTTGCAACTGCACTTGGGGACACTTTCAAAGTTTTCCAAATTTTTCGCACTGACTGACCTTCATTTCTTAAAGTAATGATGGCCACTCATTTTTATTTTCTTATCTGCTTTTTTCTTGCCATAATACAAATTCTAACAGTCTATTCAGTAGGACTATCAGCTGTGTATCCACCAGACTTCTGCACAACACAACTGATGGTCCCAACCCCATTTATAAGGCAAGTATGTACTGTATGTTTGAGGTGATTGTCCTTCTGGAAGACCCATGATGCAAACCCAGCTTTCTGATACTGGGCACTACGTTGTGACCTAAAATCGGTTGGTAATCTTAAGATTTCATGATGCCTTTCACACAATAAAGGCACCCAGTACCAGTGGCAGCAGAACAACCCCAAAAGATTTTAGAACCGCCAGCATATTTGACTGAGGGTACTGTGTTCTTTTCTTTGTAGACCTCATTCCGTTTTTGGTAAACAGTAGAATGATGTGCTTTACCAAACAGCTCTACCTTGGTCTCATCTGTCCAAACGATGCTTTCCAAGAAGGACACGTACATTTTGGCAAACTACAGTCCAACTTTTTTATGTCTCTGCATCAGCAGAATGTCACGCTGTCTCTGTATACTGGAGGTAGGGGGCCTAAGTTGACCCTAAGCTGGGGCCCTGACTAATCCCTCAACCTGGAGGTACTGTTAAAGGTACAGAGGTCCAGGCCGCCAGCGTAACCCCTACCTCCTGAGGATCCCTGCACCTAAGTAATCTAGTCCTGAGAAGGACCCCGATCACAACAAAAGGGGACAAGTAATAATATGCCCACACACAGTACTTAGACGAACGAGACAGTACAAGGGAAAAACCAAAACCACCTTGCATACAAAAACTACACAACTACAACAGAGGGAACACCAACGGGAAAGGAGATAAATGATAAAGCGAGGAAGGGAAAAAACTCTCCGAATACACTTATCTCTGAAACTCCAAATACCACGATCCGCTCTGTTAGTCTGCATGAAATGCTTTCACCGACACTTCCCTAACAGACCAGCAGGCATTTGAAGGAGTCTCACTACAGCAGCATTGATTGCAGCTGGGCGAGGCTGGACCTCGTCTAGCACAGAGAGAGAGAGAATTAACTCCCTCACTGCCGAAAAACACAAAGCACCAAAAAGTCAGCTGCGAGAAGTCAGGCTGTGTAATCGTGACGATCTTCGTGGCGACACACCCGTGACAGTACCCCCCCTTCTACGAGGGGCCTCCGGACCCTCAGGGCCAGGTTTATCCGGGTGAGTCGTGTGGAAGGCCCGAACTAATCGGTCTGCGTTAATATCCGACGCAGGAACCCACATCCTCTCCTCAGGACCATACCCTTTCCAATGAACCAGGTACTGAAGGGACCGGCGATTAAAGCGTGAATCGATGACCCTCGATACCTGGAACTCCAAGTTACCATTGACCACCACTGGAGGGGGAGGTAAAGGTGACGGTACCACCGGCGCCACATACCTCTTAAGCAACGATCTGTGGAACACGTTGTGAATTTTAAACATAGGGGGGAGGTCAAGACGGAATGCCACCGGATTAATTATAGAACTGATTCTGTACGGCCCGATGAACCTGGGACCCAGTTTCCAGGAGGGAACCTTAAGTTTTATATTCCTGGTAGACAACCATACCCGATCGTTCACACTTAGGTCCGGACCAGACACTCTCCTCCTATCAGCCATACGTTTGTATCGGTTCCCCATAGTATTCAGATTCTTCAGCACCCCTCTCCATACTGAAGCGAGTGATGAGGAAAATCGTTCCTCCTCAGGAACCCCCGAAGAGCCCCCCCTACTGAAAGTACAAAACTGGGGGTGAAAACCATATGCCCCAAAAAACGGGGACTTACCAGTGGACTCGCTCCGCCTATTATTAAGAGCAAACTCTGCCAGAGGTAAGAAAGAAGCCCAGTCCTCCTGGTTCTCTGACACAAAACACCGGAGATATGTCTCCAAGCTCTGGTTCATTCGTTCCGTCTGACCATTGGTCTGAGGATGAAAAGCTGATGAGAACGACAAATGCATCCCCCGCCGTGCACAAAATGCCTTCCAGAACTTGGACACAAACTGAGACCCCCGATCAGACACCACCTCGGAGTGTACCCCGTGAAGCCTCACAATCTCCCCAATGAACACCTGCGCAAGAGTTTTAGCATTAGGGAGAGCAGGAAGAGCGATAAAATGTGCCATCTTGCTGAACCTGTCCACTACAACGAGTATGACCGTTTTACCCGAAGACGGAGGGAGGTCCGAAATAAAGTCCATAGACAGATGAGTCCAAGGACGCTCCGGGATCTTCAAAGGTAAGAGGGCCCCAGACGGACGGGTATGTGTGGTCTTAGAGCGCGCACAAACCCCACAGGACGCGACAAAAGTTACCACCTCCTTATGTAAGTTAGGCCACCAAAACCGACGCGAGAGGAGATCCACAGTTGCTTTACTCCCCGGGTGTCCTGCAAAAACTGAGTTATGGTGTGCCTCGATCACCTTTTGTCGCAACTGATCTGGAACAAACAGTCTCCCCAGAGGTCCAACAGGGGCGTCCCCCTGAGCCTCCAATACCTCCTCCTCCAGCTCAGAGCATACTGCCGAAACCACCACCCCCTCCTGAAGGATAGGAATCGGGTCGTCCGTATTCCCGGCCCCAGGGAAACTACGAGATAAGGCATCCGCCTTTACATTTTTTGACCCAGGACGATATGTAACGACAAAATTAAACCTGGTAAAAAACAATGACCACCTAGCTTGTCTGGGATTCAGACGTTTCGCGGACTCCAGATATAGCAGGTTCTTGTGATCGGTGATAACGGTGACCGGATGGACTGCCCCCTCCAAAAAATGGCGCCACTCCTCAAAAGCTAACTTAATGGCCAAGAGTTCCCTATTGCCGACATCGTAATTCCTCTCAGCGGACGACAATTTTTTAGAGAAAAAGGCGCACGGATGCCACTTACCAGGGGACGAACCTTGTGACAATACTGCTCCCACCCCTACCTCGGAAGCGTCTACCTCTACAATGAATGGCTGTGATGCATCAGGTTGAATGAGTATGGGTGCCGAGGCAAAACATTTTTTCAAGGAGGAGAATGCTTGACAAGCCTTGTCAGACCACCTAGAAAAATCCGTCCCCTTTTTAGTCATGTCTGTGAGAGGCTTAACCATGGACGAGAAATTACGAATGAACTTCCGGTAATAATTAGCAAACCCCAGGAAACGTTGTAGTGCCTTAAGATTCTCTGGCCGATCCCACTCAAGAACTGCCCGCACTTTCCCAGGGTCCATACGAAAACCGGACGCTGAAACCAGGAAGCCTAAAAACTGGAGTTCCTGTACGGCGAACACACACTTTTCCCATTTGGCATACAGTTTATTATCCCGCAAGATCTGTAACACCTCCCTAACGTGCTCCTGATGAGACACCAGATCCGGCGAGTAAATTAAGATATCATCCAGATATATGACAACAAACTGTCCCACCAGGCGGCGAAAAATGTCATTAACAAAGTGTTGGAACACCGCCGGGGCATTAGTCAGACCGAATGGCATGACAAGGTTCTCATAATGCCCCTCCGGAGTGTTAAACGCCGTCTTCCACTCATCCCCCTCCTTCATCCTAATCAGATTGTACGCCCCCCTGAGATCCAACTTAGAGAACCATTTGGCGCCCACGATCTGATTAAAGAGATCGGGAATAAGTGGGAGCGGATACGGATCTCGGACCGTAATCCGATTAAGTTCACGGAAATCCAGGCAAGGGCGTAGGCCTCCATCTTTCTTCTTAACAAAGAAGAACCCCGCAGCCACCGGTGAAGATGAAGGTCTAATATGCCCCTTAGCCAGACTTTCTGAAATATAATCCTTCATGGCCTGCCTCTCAGGACCAGAAAGGTTATACAACCTAGCTTTAGGTAACTTGGCCTCAGGGAGCAGTTTTACAGAACAGTCATACTCGCGATGAGGAGGTAGTTCCTGACACCCTTTCTCCGAGAATACATCCTCAAAGTCCGCCAGAAATGGAGGTAAGACCCAAGGAGTAACCGCACCGATGACCGTGTTCATGCAGTTTTTATTACAGAATTTACTCCATTGGCTTATCTCTCTGGTTTGCCAATTAATAACCGGGTTATGCTTAGTTAACCAAGGAAGGCCCAACACTATAGGAGTGGGAAGACCCTCCAACACGTAGCAAGACAACAGTTCTTTATGTATCGCCCCCACTTGAAGTTTTACGTCATGCACAGCTTGCAAAAAACTTCCCTGACCGAGAGGCCTGGCATCGATCGAGAATATGGGGATGGGTTTAGCCAACTCACTCAATCGCATACCTTGAACCCGGGCAAACCGAGCATCAACCAGATTAGCCCCGGCCCCACTATCCAGAAGAACAGATATCCTCTCAGTTCTCGTACCCACCACCACCTCCGCCGGTACGAGAAACTGAGACGAACCTAGGGACGAAATACCTACTCCCAGATTGCCGTCCACCACACAACCTGGGATCAACAGTTTTCCGACGACTCTTCACTCTGCAAGGGACGGGATGGACACCCCCCAATAAAATGTCCCTTTCTCCCGCAGAAGAAACACCTTCCTGTCTTATGGCGCACCACCGGTCCCCTCCCCCGAAATGATGTCCCTCCTAATTGCATAGGCTCCTCTGGACTGACCAGGGGAACCACCATATGAGGGGACCTTGTAGGAGGTGGAGTCATCACAGGGGGTAGAGTTATCCCGCACCTCTCCCGAAGCCGTCTGTCAACGCGAATAGCAAGGGCCATAGAGGCTTCCAGTGACGCGGGAGAGTCATACTGTGCCAACACATCCTGTAATTTGTCGGATAAACCTTGACAAAACTGGCTCCTAAGAGCCGGGTCATTCCACTGGGTGTCCGTGGCCCACCTACGGAACTCCGAACAGAATTCCTCCGCCAGACGATCTCCCTGCTGAATCCTACGTAACTTAGACTCAGCAAGGGAGATCCGATCTGGGTCATCATATACGAGTCCCAGAGCAGCGAAAAACCTATCCACTGACTGGAGAGCCGGGGAGCCCGGGGGAAGAGAGAACGCCCAAGATTGTGGGTCCCCTTGTAGGAGCGAGATGACAATTCCCACCCTTTGTTCTTCACTCCCCGAAGACCGAGGCCGCAGCCGAAAGTACAACTTGCATGCCTCCCGGAAAACAAAAAACTTGTCCCGCCCCCCAGTGAACCTGTCAGGGAGAGCTACTTTAGGTTCTGGTCCGGCTTGCTCCTGAGGATACAAAACCTTGGACCTAACGTCCGCCAGCTCCATGGACAAACTCTGCAACTGCCGAGCTAGACCGGCTACTGGATCCATGGTAGCTGGAGAAAAACTAAGTGGTCGGTGAAAATGTCACGCTGTCTCTGTATACTGGAGGTAGGGGGCCTAAGTTGACCCTAAGCTGGGGCCCTGACTAATCCCTCAACCTGGAGGTACTGTTAAAGGTACAGAGGTCCAGGCCGCCAGCGTAACCCCTACCTCCTGAGGATCCCTGCACCTAAGTAATCTAGTCCTGAGAAGGACCCCGATCACAACAAAAGGGGACAAGTAATAATATGCCCACACACAGTAATTAGACGAACGAGACAGTACAAGGGAAAAACCAAAACCACCTTGCATACAAAAACTACACAACTACAACAGAGGGAACACCAACGGGAAAGGAGATAAATGATAAAGCGAGGAAGGGAAAAAACTCTCCGAATACACTTATCTCTGAAACTCCAAATACCACGATCCGCTCTGTTAGTCTGCATGAAATGCTTTCACCGACACTTCCCTAACAGACCAGCAGGCATTTGAAGGAGTCTCACTACAGCAGCATTGATTGCAGCTGGGCGAGGCTGGACCTCGTCTAGCACAGAGAGAGAGAGAATTAACTCCCTCACTGCCGAAAAACACAAAGCACCAAAAAGTCAGCTGCGAGAAGTCAGGCTGTGTAATCGTGACGATCTTCGTGGCGACACACCCGTGACACAGTGGGTCCTCCCTGGTCTCCTGCCATAGCGTTTCATTTCGTTCAAATGTCGATAGATAGTTCGCATTGACACTGGTGTACCCTGAGCCTGCAGGACAGCTTGAATTTCTTTGGAACTAATAACCAATCATATGCTAAATAGTTTCAAGACAAATTTATGTATGAGATAGCCAAGATGATTGTCAATTAAATGATGGTAGTCTCACTTCGGAAGCAGTAGTGGATGGTGAGATATGGAGCCTGAAAGTCAAAAGTTCAAAACATTACCCTTAACGTCACCCTTTTGCTCTTCACTGTATATACAGTGAAGGAAATAATTATTTGATCCCTTGCTGTTTTTGTAAGTTTGCCCACTGACAAACCTCGGCACTCGGTATAGCTCTTTTGAACTTCAAGATTTTACTATCATAATGTAAGTGCAGTCCAGGAAAACAACAAATGTTCAAACGTTTCGGCCTACATGGTCTTCATCAGTGTAATCCGACCGCTTATGAAGATCAGTGAAACCGGGGAATGGGCTGGACTCTATATCTCAAAGGTGAAAGGTCAGTAGGCTATGTGTCACCTGCCAATACCGTGTAGGGCTCGAATGCAGTTCCAGTGTCTGCGTTCGAGCCCCACACGATATTGGCTAGGGACACAGGTCCTACTGACCTTTCACCTTTGAGACATAGAGTCTAGCCCATCCCCCGGTTTTACTGATCTTCATAAGGGGTCGGATTACACTGATGAAGGTCATATAGGCCGGAACGTTTGTTGTTTTTCTGGACTGAACTTACATTATGATATTAAAATCTTGAAGTTCAAAAGAGCTATACTGAGTGCCAAGGTTTTTCTCAGACTGTATTTGGGTTTGGACCCTACTCGAACACCTTTCCGATAGTGCTGCGGTTTTCTTTAATTGCCCACTGACAAAGACATGAAGAGTCTATAATTTTAAGGGTAGGTTAATTTTAACATTGAGAGATAGAATATCCCCAAAAAAATCAAGAAAATCACATTGTATAAATTAGATACATTTATTTGCATTTTGAAGTGAGAAATAAGTATTTAATTCCTCTGACAAACAACACTTAACACTTGGTGGCAAAATCCTTGTTGGCAAGCACAACATTTTTTGTAGTTGATGATGAGGGTTGCACACATGTCAGGAGGAATTTTGGTCCACTCCTCTTTGCAGATCATCTCTAAATCATTCAGATTTTGAGGCAGTCGCTTGGCAACTCGGAGCTTCAACTCCCTCCATAGGTTTTCTATGGGATTAAGGTCTGGAGACTGGCTAGGCCACTCCATCACCTTAATGTGCTTCATTTTGAGCCACTCCTTTGATGCCTTGGCTGTGTGTTTTGGGTCATTGTCTTGCTGGAAGACCCAGCCAAGACCCATTTTTAATGTCCTGGTGGAAGGAAGGAGGCTGTACCTCAGGATTTTACGGTACATGGCTCCATCCATTCTCCCATTGATGCGGTGAAGTAGTCCTGTGCCCTTAGCAGAGAAACAACCCCAAAACATAATGTTTCCACCTCCATGCTTGACAGTGGGGACGGGGTTCTTTGGGTTCATAGGCAGCATTTCTCTTCCTCCAAACACAGTGAGTTGAGTTAATGCCAAAGAGCTCAATTTTTGTTGCATCTGACCACAGCACCTTCTCCCAATAACTCACAGAACCATCCAGGTGTTCATTGGCAAACTTCAGATGGGCCTGCACATGTGCCTTCTTGAGCAGGAGGACCTTGCGGGTACAGCAGGATTTTAAACCTTTAAGGCATAATGTGTTACCAATGATTTTCTTGGTGACTGTTGTCCCAGCTGCCTTGAGATCATTAACAAGTTCCCCCCGTGTAGTTTTAGGCTGATCTCTCACCTTCTAATGATCAAGGATACCCCACGAGGTGAGGTTTTGCATGGTGCCCCAGATCGATGTCGATTGACAGTCATTTTGTATTTCTTCAATTTTCTTACTATTGCACCAACAGTTGTCTCCTTCTCACCCAGCGTCTTACTAAAGGTTTTGTAGCCCATTCCAGCTTTGTGCAGGTCTATGATCTTGTCCCTGACATCCTTAGAAAGCTCTTTGGTCTTGTCCATGTTGTAGAGGTTAGAGTCTGACTGATTAATTGAGTCTGTGGACAGGAGTCTTTTATACAGGTGAAGGTGTAAGACAGCTGTCTGACAGGTAACGAATAGTGTTGAGCGAACATTCTCGACACTGCTCGGTACTCGCCCGAGCATCACGCTACTCGGGATGTTCGGCGAGCACCGAGCATTTCCGGGTTACTCGGGCGGGAGCTCGGGTCTCCGCCCTGCATGTTTGGCGCTCTTTACAGAGCCAATGAACATGCAGGGATTGCCAGCCAGTCACTGTAATGCCGCAGCCATGTTGCTTGTGGGCATTACAGTGATTGGCTGGCCGCACAGCGTCACCTCGAGTATTTAAAACCGGGCGCCGCCAGCCGCCATCTTGGACACAGTCGCTCCGGATCAGACAGTGTAGGGACAGCGCTGCTGATTTAGGGAGAGATATATCCTGCAAAATAGTTAGTGTAGGGTCTGTAAAGGCTGCCAGATCAAACAAACAGTCCTTCTCAGGACTAATATCCATCCCAGGTATATCAGGCAGGCAGGCAGGCTGTATAGGAGACGCAGTGGTTATACCAGCAAACGCTTCATTACAGTCCTGTGTGCTGCTCCTGTTGCTGAAATTGCTGGACTTAGCTCCAGGTCCCGGGGGCCAGGAAAAATCCTTTTTTTTATCTAAATCCTCTTTTTTTTTTCCTCCTTCACAATGTACAAATACCCATCTTAATAACCTTTTGGTGTACCCCCACCCCACCAAAAAAAAAGTGTGCCTCTGATTTTTCAGACACAAATATATCTGTTGAAAATAGTCTGGTGTAGGCCAAAGAAATAGAAGTGTGGTTTTGCAGTTCTATGGGCCATTTGTATCTAAAAAAAACAGTTTGAGTGTGTCGCTCACTGTTCAGCCGCAAATATATATATTTTAAAAAGTCTGGTAAACACCAGTAAATTATTACTGTGGTTTTGATGTTCCACGGTAAAACATCTCTATTATCCTGTTTTTGGCATTTTTTTGCTGTATAAAAATAATAATAGTGTCTCCCTGATTTTTCAGACACAAATATATCTGTTGAAAATAGTCTGGTGTAGGCCAGAGAGACAGAAGTGTGCTTTTGCTGTTCCACGGTAAAAAATCTCTATTATCCTGCTTTTTGCATTTTTTGCTGTAAAAAAAAAAAATAATAGTGTCTCCCTGATTTTTCAGACACAAATATATCTGTTGAAAATAGTTTGGTGTAGGCTCGAGAAATACAAGTGTGGTTTTGCAGTTCCACGGTACAAACCTCTGTATTATCCACTTTTGAACCATTTGTATCTAAAAAAAACAGTTTGAGTGTGTCGCTCACTGTTCAGCCACAAATATATATATATTTTAAAAAGCCTGGTATACACCAGTAAATTATAACTGTGGTTTTGCTGTTCCACAGTAAAAAATGTCTATTATCCTGCTTTTGCCATTTTTTGCCGTAAAAAATAAATAGTGTCTCCTGATTGTTCAGACACAAATATATCCGTTGAAAATAGTCTGGTGTAGGCCCGAGAAATACAAGTGTGGTTTTGCAGTTCCATGGTTCAAACCTCTGTATTATCCACTTTTGGGCCATTTGTATCTAAAAAAAACAGTTTGAGTGTGTCGCTCACTGTTCAGCCGCAAATATATATATATTCAAAAAAGTCTGGTATACACCAGTAAATTATAACTGTGGTTTTGCTGTTCCATGGTAAAACATCTCTGTTATCATGCTTTTGGCATTTTTTGCCGTAAAAAATAAATAGTGTCTCCTGATTGTTCAGACACAAATATATCTGTTGAAAATAGTCTGGTGTAGGCCCGAGAAATACAAGTGTGGCTTTCCAGTTTCAAGATTCAAACCTCTGTATTATCCACTTTTGGGCCATTTGTATCTAAAAAAAACAGTTTGAGTGTGTCGCTCATTGTTCAGCCGCAAATATCTCAATTTAAAAAAGTGTGGTATACCCCAGTAAACAATAACTGTGGTTTTGCCATCCCACGGTAAAAATCTCTATTATTCAGGTTTTGGTATTTTTTTCCGTAAAGAAAAACAGTACTGTCTCCTGACTGTTGTGACACAAAAATATATCTGTTGAAAATAGTCTGGTGTAGGCCAGAGAAATAGAAGTGTGGTTTTGCAGTTCTATGGGCCATTTGTATCTAAAAAAAACTGTTTGAGTGTGTCGCTCACTGTTCAGCCGCAAATATATATATTTAAAAAAGTCTGGTATACACCAGTAAATTATTACTGTGGTTTTGATGTTCCACGGTAAAACATCTCTATTATCCTGTTTTTGGCATTTTTTTGCTGTATAAAAATAATAATAGTGTCTCCCTGATTTTTCAGACGCAAATATATCTGTTGAAAATAGTCTGGTGTAGGCCAGAGAGACAGAAGTGTGCTTTTGCTGTTCCACGGTAAAAAATCTTTATTATCCTGTTTTTGCATTTTTTGCTGTAAAAAAAAAAAATAATAGTGTCTCCCTGATTTTTCAGACACAAATATATCTGTTGAAAATAGTCTGGTGTAGGCCCAAGAAATACAAGTGTGGTTTTGCAGTTCCACGGTACAAACCTCTGTATTATCCACTTTTGGGTCATTTGTATCTAAAAAAAACAGTTTGAGTGTGTCGCTCACTGTTCAGCCGCAAATATATATATATTTTAAAAAGCCTGGTATACACCAGTAAATTATAACTGTGGTTTCGCTGTTCCACAGTAAAAAATCTCTATTATCCTGCTTTTGCCATTTTTTGCCGTAAAAAAGAAATAGTGTCTCCTGATTGTTCAGACACAAATATATCTGTTGAAAATAGTCTGGTGTAGGCCCGAGAAATACAAGTGTGGTTTTGCAGTTCCATGGTACAAACCTCTGTATTATCCACTTTTGGGCCATTTGTATCTAAAAAAAACAGTTTGAGTGTGTCGCTCACTGTTCAGCCCCAAATATATATATATTTTAAAAAGCCTGGTATACACCAGTAAATTATAACTGTGGTTTTGCTGTTCCACAGTAAAAAATCTCTATTATCCTGCTTTTGGCATTTTTTGCCGTAAAAAATAAATAATGTCTCCCTGATTTTTCAGACACAAATATATCTGTTGAAAATAGTCTGGTGTAGGCCCGAGAAATACAAGTGTGGTTTTGCAGTTCCACGGTACAAACCTCTGTATTATCCACTTTTGGGCCATTTGTATCTAAAAAAAACAGTTTGAGTGTGTCGCTCACTGTTCAGCCGCAAATATATATATTTAAAAAGTCTGGTATACACCAATAAATTATTACTGTGGTTTTGATGTTCCACGGTAAAACATCTCTATTATCCTGTTTTTGGCATTTTTTGCTGTATAAAAATAATAATAGTGTCTCCCTTATTTTTCAGACGCAAATATATCTGTTGAAAATAGTCTGGTGTAGGCCAGAGAGACAGAAGTGTGCTTTTGCTGTTACACGGTAAAAAATCTCTATTATCCTGCTTTTTGCATTTTTTGCTGTAAAAAAAACAAATAATAGTGTCTCCCTGATTTTTCAGACACAAATATATCTGTTGAAAATATTCTGGTGTAGGCCCGAGAAATACAAGTGTGGTTTTGCAGTTCCACGGTACAAACCTCTGTATTATCCACTTTTGTGCCATTTGTATCTAAAAAAAACAGTTTGAGTGTGTCACTCACTGTTCAGCCCCAAATATATATATATTTTAAAAAGCCTGGTATACACCAGTAAATTATAACTGTGGTTTTGCTGTTCCACAGTAAAAAAATCTCTATTATCCTGCTTTTGGCATTTTTTGCCGTAAAAAATAAATAGTGTCTCCTGATTGTTCAGACACAAATATATCTGTTGAAAATTAGTCTGGTGTAGGCCCGAGAAATACAAGTGTGGTTTTGCAGTTCCACGGTTCAAACCTCTGTATTATCCACTTTTGGGCCATTTGTATCTAAAAAAAACAGTTTGAGTGTGTCGCTCACTGTTCAGCCGCAAATATATATATATTCAAAAAAGTCTGGTATACACCAGTAAATTATAACTGTGGTTTTGCTGTTCCACTGTAAAACATCTCTATTATCCTGCTTTTGGCATTTTTTGCCGTAAAAAATAAATAGTGTCTCCTGATTGTTCAGACACAAATATATCTGTTGAAAATAGTCTGGTGTAGGCCCGAGAAATACAAGTGTGGTTTTGCAGTTCCACGGTACAAACCTCTGTATTATCCACTTTTGGGCCATTTGTATCTAAAAAAAACAGTTTGAGTGTGTCGCTCACTGTTCAGCCGCAAATATATATATATTTTAAAAAGCCTGGTATACACCAGTAAATTATAACTGTGGTTTCGCTGTTCCACAGTAAAAAATCTCTATTATCCTGCTTTTGCCATTTTTTGCCGTAAAAAAGAAATAGTGTCTCCTGATTGTTCAGACACAAATATATCTGTTGAAAATAGTCTGGTGTAGGCCCGAGAAATACAAGTGTGGTTTTGCAGTTCCATGGTACAAACCTCTGTATTATCCACTTTTGGGCCATTTGTATCTAAAAAAAACAGTTTGAGTGTGTCGCTCACTGTTCAGCCGCAAATATATATATATTTTAAAAAGCCTGGTATACACCAGTAAATTATAACTGTGGTTTTGCTGTTCCACAGTAAAAAATCTCTATTATCCTGCTTTTGGCATTTTTTGCCGTAAAAAATAAATAGTGTCTCCCTGATTTTTCAGACACAAATATATCTGTTGAAAATAGTCTGGTGTAGGCCCGAGAAATACAAGTGTGGTTTTGCAGTTCCACGGTACAAACCTCTGTATTATCCACTTTTGGGCCATTTGTATCTAAAAAAAACAGTTTGAGTGTGTCGCTCACTGTTCAGCCGCAAATATATATATTTAAAAAGTCTGGTATACACCAATAAATTATTACTGTGGTTTTGATGTTCCACGGTAAAACATCTCTATTATCCTGTTTTTGGCATTTTTTGCTGTATAAAAATAATAATAGTGTCTCCCTGATTTTTCAGACGCAAATATATCTGTTGAAAATAGTCTGGTGTAGGCCAGAGAGACAGAAGTGTGCTTTTGCTGTTACACGGTAAAAAATCTCTATTATCCTGCTTTTTGCATTTTTTGCTGTAAAAAAAATAAATAATAGTGTCTCCCTGATTTTTCAGACACAAATATATCTGTTGAAAATATTCTGGTGTAGGCCCGAGAAATACAAGTGTGGTTTTGCAGTTCCACGGTACAAACCTCTGTATTATCCACTTTTGTGCCATTTGTATCTAAAAAAAACAGTTTGAGTGTGTCGCTCACTGTTCAGCCCCAAATATATATATATTTTAAAAAGCCTGGTATACACCAGTAAATTATAACTGTGGTTTTGCTGTTCCACAGTAAAAAAATCTCTATTATCCTGCTTTAGGCATTTTTTGCCGTAAAAAATAAATAGTGTCTCCTGATTGTTCAGACACAAATATATCTGTTGAAAATTAGTCTGGTGTAGGCCCGAGAAATACAAGTGTGGTTTTGCAGTTCCACGGTTCAAACCTCTGTATTATCCACTTTTGGGCCATTTGTATCTAAAAAAAACAGTTTGAGTGTGTCGCTCACTGTTCAGCCGCAAATATATATATATTCAAAAAAGTCTGGTATACACCAGTAAATTATAACTGTGGTTTTGCTGTTCCACGGTAAAACATCTCTATTATCCTGCTTTTGGCATTTTTTGCCGTAAAAAATAAATAGTGTCTCCTGATTGTTCAGACACAAATATATCTGTTGAAAATAGTCTGGTGTAGGCCCGAGAAATACAAGTGTGGTTTTGCAGTTCCACGGTACAAACCTCTGTATTATCCACTTTTGGGCCATTTGTATCTAAAAAAAACAGTTTGAGTGTGTCGCTCACTGTTCAGCTGCAAATATATATATATTTTAAAAAGCCTGGTATACACCAGTAAATTATAACTGTGGTTTCGCTGTTCCACAGTAAAAAATCCCTATTATCCTGCTTTTGCCATTTTTTGCCGTAAAAAAGAAATAGTGTCTCCCTGATTTTTCAGACACAAATATATCTGTTGAAAATAGTCTGGTGTAGGCCCGAGAAATACAAGTGTGGTTTTGCAGTTCCACGGTACAAACCTCTGTATTATCCACTTTTGGGCCATTTGTATCTAAAAAAAACAGTTTGAGTGTGTCGCTCACTGTTCAGCCGCAAATATATATATTTAAAAAGTCTGGTATACACCAATAAATTATTACTGTGGTTTTGATGTTCCACGGTAAAACATCTCTATTATCCTGTTTTTGGCATTTTTTGCTGTATAAAAATAATAATAGTGTCTCCCTGATTTTTCAGACGCAAATATATCTGTTGAAAATAGTCTGGTGTAGGCCAGAGAGACAGAAGTGTGCTTTTGCTGTTACACGGTAAAAAATCTCTATTATCCTGCTTTTTGCATTTTTTGCTGTAAAAAAAATAAATAATAGTGTCTCCCTGATTTTTCAGACACAAATATATCTGTTGAAAATATTCTGGTGTAGGCCCGAGAAATACAAGTGTGGTTTTGCAGTTCCACGGTACAAACCTCTGTATTATCCACTTTTGTGCCATTTGTATCTAAAAAAAACAGTTTGAGTGTGTCGCTCACTGTTCAGCCCCAAATATATATATATTTTAAAAAGCCTGGTATACACCAGTAAATTATAACTGTGGTTTTGCTGTTCCACAGTAAAAAAATCTCTATTATCCTGCTTTAGGCATTTTTTGCCGTAAAAAATAAATAGTGTCTCCTGATTGTTCAGACACAAATATATCTGTTGAAAATTAGTCTGGTGTAGGCCCGAGAAATACAAGTGTGGTTTTGCAGTTCCACGGTTCAAACCTCTGTATTATCCACTTTTGGGCCATTTGTATCTAAAAAAAACAGTTTGAGTGTGTCGCTCACTGTTCAGCCGCAAATATATATATATTCAAAAAAGTCTGGTATACACCAGTAAATTATAACTGTGGTTTTGCTGTTCCACGGTAAAACATCTCTATTATCCTGCTTTTGGCATTTTTTGCCGTAAAAAATAAATAGTGTCTCCTGATTGTTCAGACACAAATATATCTGTTGAAAATAGTCTGGTGTAGGCCCGAGAAATACAAGTGTGGTTTTGCAGTTCCACGGTACAAACCTCTGTATTATCCACTTTTGGGCCATTTGTATCTAAAAAAAACAGTTTGAGTGTGTCGCTCACTGTTCAGCTGCAAATATATATATATTTTAAAAAGCCTGGTATACACCAGTAAATTATAACTGTGGTTTCGCTGTTCCACAGTAAAAAATCCCTATTATCCTGCTTTTGCCATTTTTTGCCGTAAAAAAGAAATAGTGTCTCCCTGATTTTTCAGACACAAATATATCTGTTGAAAATAGTCTGGTGTAGGCCCGAGAAATACAAGTGTGGTTTTGCAGTTCCACGGTACAAACCTCTGTATTATCCACTTTTGGGCCATTTGTATCTAAAAAAAACAGTTTGAGTGTGTCGCTCACTGTTCAGCCGCAAATATATATATTTAAAAAGTCTGGTATACACCAATAAATTATTACTGTGGTTTTGATGTTCCACGGTAAAACATCTCTATTATCCTGTTTTTGGCATTTTTTGCTGTATAAAAATAATAATAGTGTCTCCCTGATTTTTCAGACGCAAATATATCTGTTGAAAATAGTCTGGTGTAGGCCAGAGAGACAGAAGTGTGCTTTTGCTGTTACACGGTAAAAAATCTCTATTATCCTGCTTTTTGCATTTTTTGCTGTAAAAAAAATAAATAATAGTGTCTCCCTGATTTTTCAGACACAAATATATCTGTTGAAAATATTCTGGTGTAGGCCCGAGAAATACAAGTGTGGTTTTGCAGTTCCACGGTACAAACCTCTGTATTATCCACTTTTGTGCCATTTGTATCTAAAAAAAACAGTTTGAGTGTGTCGCTCACTGTTCAGCCCCAAATATATATATATTTTAAAAAGCCTGGTATACACCAGTAAATTATAACTGTGGTTTTGCTGTTCCACAGTAAAAAAATCTCTATTATCCTGCTTTTGGCATTTTTTGCCGTAAAAAATAAATAGTGTCTCCTGATTGTTCAGACACAAATATATCTGTTGAAAATTAGTCTGGTGTAGGCCCGAGAAATACAAGTGTGGTTTTGCAGTTCCACGGTTCAAACCTCTGTATTATCCACTTTTGGGCCATTTGTATCTAAAAAAAACAGTTTGAGTGTGTCGCTCACTGTTCAGCCGCAAATATATATATATTCAAAAAAGTCTGGTATACACCAGTAAATTATAACTGTGGTTTTGCTGTTCCACGGTAAAACATCTCTATTATCCTGCTTTTGGCATTTTTTGCCGTAAAAAATAAATAGTGTCTCCTGATTGTTCAGACACAAATATATCTGTTGAAAATAGTCTGGTGTAGGCCCGAGAAATACAAGTGTGGTTTTGCAGTTACACGGTTCAAACCTCTGTATTATCCACTTTTGGGCCATTTGTATCTAAAAAAAACAGTTTGAGTGTGTCGCTCACTGTTCAGCCGCAAATATCTCTATTTAAAAAAGTGTGGTATACCCCAGTAAACAATAACTGTGGTTTTGCCATCCCACGGTAAAAAATCTCTATTATTCAGGTTTTGGTATTTTTTTCCGTAAAGAAAAACAGTAGTGTCTCCTGACTGTTGTGACACAAAACTATATCTGTTGAAAATAGTCTTGTGTAGGCCCGACATCCCAGTATGGTTTCGCAGTTCCACGGGTCAAATCGCTGTACTATCCAGTTTTGGGCCTTTGGTATCTAAAAAAAAAGTAGTTTGAGTGTGTCGCTCACTGTTCAGCCGCAAATATCTCTATTTAAAAAAGTGTGGTATACCCCAGTAAACAATAACTGTGGTTTTCCTCTTCCACGGTTCTAATCTACTCTTTATTACCCTTTTTCCATTGATAGTGCAAGTGTAAGCTATTTTACTTCATTTACAATGGGCAAGGCGCGTGGCAAGGGACGTGGAAGTGGACATTCTGGTGATGGTTCGTGCAGAGGACGGGGCCGTGGCCAAGGTGAAAATGTGCCACAACCAACAGCCACATCTTCTCGCTCCCACTTCTTGACCGAATTACTAGGGAAGCACAGAACAACACCAGTATTGAGAACTGATCAGTGTGAACAGGTTATTAATTGGATAGCAGACAATACTTCCAGTTACCTGGGCACCACCACCTCCGGTCTGTCTTCCACACGGTCAACTCTTAGTAGCCGTGAGTCTCGACCGCATACTCCTCCTCACCCTGATGCTCCTTCCTCCCACCATGCCGAGTGTCGTCAGACAGCAAGTGATCCCACACTTGGACACTCTGAAGAGCTGTTCACTGGTCCATTTCCATAATTGGGCCCCTCGCCTGATACGCTTGAAGTGGTGGAAGAGGAGATCCCATGTTGCGATGCCCAAATATTTGAACAGCCACGGCCACAGGAAGTCGACGTTGGCAATCTGTCACAAGAGGTGGACGATGACGAGACACAATTGCCAGGAAGTGAGGAGGAGGATCGTGGTGTGCAAGTGGAAGAGGAGGAGGTGGTGGATGATCTAGTAACTGACCCAACGTGGAAGGAGGACATGCAGAGTGAGGCCAGCAGCATACAGGGGGAGGGAGGCAGAGTACCCCAACAGGCAGGAAGAAGCAGTGTTGTGGCCGCAGACAGAAGGCAGGCAACCGTTCCCCGTAACACCAACACGAGGGACGTTGCCAGCACAAGCGGTAGGTCTTCCAGAGTCTGGAATTTTTTTAAAGACTCTGCTGATAACCCCAAAAAGGCCATATGTTCCACCTGCCATGCCAGCATCAGCAGGGATGACAAAACTACCAGCCTGACCACCACCAGCATGATCAGGCACATGGCAGCAAAGCACCCGACTTTCTGGGGCGAAACCCAGGGTCCACGACCAGTGCCAGCGGGTGTCACCACTGCTTCTTCCACTGTTGTGCGTGCAATAGAACCCCATGTTGTGTGTGCAAGGCAATCCCCTGTCCATACTGCATGTAAAGATGCCCCCTCCTCTCAGTCTTCACTTGTTATGGCAGTTTCTCAAGAAACAGCATCAATGTCCACGTCCACGTCCAACCGCAGCGTTCAATTGTCCATATCCCAGACCTTTGAACGAAAGCGGAAATTCGCAGCTAACGCCCCACAGGCCACAGTCCTAAATTCGCACATTTCACGACTGCTTGCATTGGAAATGCTGCCTTTTAGGCTGGTGGAGACGGAATCCTTCCGCAATCTTATGGCGGTGGCGGTCCCTCGGTACTCGGTCCCCAGCCGACACTATTTTGCCCGGTTTGCCATCCCCGCACTACACAAGCACGTGTCCCAAAGCATCTGCCGTGCCCTCAGCAACGCAGTTACTGGGAGAGTCCACCTGACAACGGACACGTGGACAAGTGCTTGTGGCCAGGGACGGTACATCTCTCTGACGGCACACTGGGTAAACATAGTGGAAGCCGGGACCCAGTCGGACCTTGGGATGGAACACATCCTCCCCACACCGAGGATTGCGGGCCCTATGTCAGTCAGAGTTGCCCCCACAGTGCACAGCTCCTGCGCATCCTCCTCCTCCTCATGTTCAGCCTCCATCTCAGATATCACCACATCAGTTACAAGCTGGAAGCATTGCAGTACTGCCTCCGCCAAGTGGCAACAGGCTGTGCTGAAACTCATAAGCTTAGGTGATAAACCTCACACTGCTTGTGAGTTGTGGACAGCTGTGAAAGAGCAGGCAGATCTGTGGCTGAGACCGCTGAACCTACAACCCGGCATGGTCGTGTGTGACAATGGCCGTAACCTGGTGGCGGCTCTGAGGCGAGGTGAGATCACACACGTACCATGCCTGGCTCATGTGCTTAACCTCGTGGTTCAGCGGTTTCTTAAATCGTACCACGAGTTGCCAGATCTGCTCATGAAAGTACGCCTGTCAGCTCATTTTCACAAGTCGGCTACAGCTTCCGCCGCCCTTGCTGTGTTGCAGCAGCGTTTGCAGCTTCCGGCACACCGACTGGTGTGTGATGTCCCCACACATTGGAACTCTACCCTCCACATGTTGCAAAGGATTTGTGAGCAGAAGAGAGCAGTTGTGGAGTACCAGCTGCAACAAGGCCGTCGATATTCAGGTCAGACTCCACACATAAGACCTCAGGAGTGGACCTGGATGTCTGACATATGTACCATCCTGACAAACTTTGAGGAGGCCACCAAGATGGTGAGTGGCGATGACGCCATCATTAGTGTCAGCATCCCACTTGTCTGTCTTTTGCAACGCTCTCTGCAGAGAATTAAAGAGGAGGCATTGCAGCCAGAGTATGATGAGATGGATCAAGAAGCCATAGCGGGCGATTACACACAGCCCAGCCTCATCTCATCCCAACGTGCATTGGGGGATAATGAGGGAGAGGAGGAGGAGGAGGAGGAGGAACAACAGGAGCTGCTATCATGCGTTGTAGACGGTAGTACCTGTACAAGTGTCATACCGTCGGTTCAGCGTGGGTGGCCTGAGGACAGGGGGGAGGAGGACGAGGAGGAGGAGGAGAGTATGGTCAGTCGTCATCTTGGTGAGGACACGGAAATCTTGCCCGTTACCAGTCTGGCACGCATGGCTGACTTTATGTTACGCTGCCTTAACCGTGACCCTCGCGTTGCCAAAATGTTGGGTGACAGTCATTACTGGTTGGTGACACTTGTAGACCCCCGCTACAAGGAGAACTTTCACTCTCTTATTCCTGAGGTGGAGAGGTCTACAAAAATGGGGCAATACCAGAAGGCCCTTGCTGCAGAACTCTTAAAAAAATTCCCATCTGAACACGCTAGCGGCAGAGGTCACAGTTCGTTGCCCAACCAAGGCGTACAGGCGAGAGAGATGCAACTCCAATCCAGCAGAGGCAGGGGAACACTGTCAACGTTCTGGGACAGTTTTCTGACACCCGCCCAGCTTACAGGCCCTGAGGCGCGGGGTACTCTCACAAGGAGTGGAAAGTTTCAAAAGATGGTGAGGGAGTACCTTGCCGATCGTACCAGCGTCCTCCATGATTCCTCTGTGCCTTTTAATTATTGGGTATCCAAGCTGGACACTTGGAATGAACTCGCTCTGTACGCCTTGGAGGTCCTGGCCTGCCCTGCCGCTAGCGTGTTATCGGAGCGTGTTTTTAGTGCCGCTGGGGGAATTATAACTGATAAGCGCACTCGCCTGTCAACTGACAATGCTGACAAGCTGACCCTTATCAAAATGAACAAGGGCTGGATTGGAAAAACCAGAAAAATATTCACCAAACTAAATTGGTAATAGGGTATATATATTTACCAGAGAACCATAGACAGAAAAAATACCCAATAAAAATTAACTTTTAATAATTATCCTTAGAAGTGTACTCTATAGTACAAGTGAGAAAAACACTACACATATATCTCAAAAACAGGATACCATGTAAGGAGAATATAATATGAAATTAGCAATTAATTCAGACAAACTTACCCTGGAAAGCACCTAATAAGATTGCTCTCCCTACCTAACAGCGGAGTGTTTTTCACCCTAAGGTTCAGATGGTGTCCCCGCTCCTCGGAGGCTGTCCCTCTCCTTTCCCTAGGTATCCCTACACAGTCAAAAGATGCCACACACATACATATAAATGGACCAATTGTAGACTATTCATGTCATAATTGACATGCTCAATATAAAAAATTACAACAATACCATATCAGTGGGGAGTGGGCAAAAATAGATATAGTTGCACAAATAGAAGGTTTTTGATTTACAGTAGCCCACTAATATAAATAGATAGACATGTGTACCAGTCAGAGCAAGTCCGAAAAAAAAAAATAAAAAATATGCTCGTTTTTCCCTAAAATCAGTCAAATCTCAAGTGAATCGTTTATGTTTTCTATCTTTCAGAACGAGTTGATATTTTTCTACTGACACCCTCAGTGCTTCTTCTCTTGTGGAGAAGTCCAATGCGGACTTAAAGTTAAGGGCCCTATCTATCTGCTCTTTAAGGGTGGCTGCAGACTTCTCAAAAGTGACCTTTTCTTCCTCTAGTAGGATTTGCATAAACCTCAAAGATGAGGCTGTAGATTCTTTCTCCCACTTAGATAAAAGTGAAACTGACCTGCTCCTATGTGCTGGTAACAAGTTAATCCTTAGGCCACGTGGCACTATCCCTTGTTTTATATAGTTGTCCAATGATTGGACCTCCCACCATGACTTGATGTTTTCTTTATAGACTTCTAATAAATCCGCAAAGACATTCTTAATACTGGGCTCTATTGAAATATTGAAATTAATCTCGTGGCACATGGCATTCCACAGATATATAGGGATGAATCCCACCATTGAACATGCGGTTGGACTCCGGTATACAAGGAGCTATTATGCGGGCATCTATTATGGCTCATCTCCTCTAATATTTCTTGTCCCCTGATGAGCCCCACATTGAGGAGGGGGTGAAACGCGTAGGGACGAAGGGACTAATCCTAAGGAATAACTTTACTGCTGATGATTTTACACCAGTCTGAGGGACCTTGAAAATTGATGCCTGGAGTGCTGTTACTATTTTGGGGAGTTCTGAATTGTGGATTGACTATATTCAGTTATGTATATAAAAAAGGACATCTAATGAACACCACTCAAGGCACTGTGTGAATCTCAGATGGACTAGAGATTAAGATAAGTGTATTACTATTTCTTATTTGGTCTGACTAGTACACATTTTTACCTATTCCAGTGGGTTGGGACAAAGGGATTAATTATAACCTTATTTGCGGATGACTTTACACCAGTCTGAGGAATCTTATAATATTGATGTCTGGAATATTGCTATTATGGCTTTGGGAAATTTTGTATTGTGGATTGACTACATTTAGTCATTGTACTAAAGGCCAACTAATTGATATCATTTATGGCATTGCTTGAATCTTAGTTTGATTGGGGATGAAAAAATTCTTAATATTTTTTTTTTCGGACTTGCTCTGACTGGTAGTGTTGAGCCACCCCCGTAGTGTTCGGGTTCGGTTTGTCGAACACCGGGATGTTCGAGGAACTGTTCGTCGAACTGTTCGTCGAACACCTTAGAACACCGTCGAACACCGTTAAAACCAATGGCAGGCAAACAAAAACACATAGGAACACATAGAAAACACCTTCAAAGGTGTCCAAAAGCTGACAAACTGCTCAGAAGACGCTTTCTTTAAAAAAGCCGGCCGGCAATTCAGCAGCGGCATACACCGGTACCCGACAATTTAGACATGAAGGAATAGAGCCTCACACATAGATTAGATAGATAGAAACATGTCAGTCACATATATATGAAGTACAGTGACAGTGTTGCTTACTGTACTTGTCATTTAGTGTAAAGGATTTATTAAAAAATATAATAGTGTTTTCGTGCACCGTCTCTTTAAAAAAGCCGGCCGGCAATTCAGCAGCGGTACCCGACAATTTATAACAGACAGAATAGAGCTTCACACATAGATTAGATAGATAGAAACATGTCAGTCACATATATATGAAGTACTGTGACAGTGTTGCTTACTGTACTTGTCATTTACTGCAAAGGATTTATTAAAAAAAATAATAGTGTTTTCATGCACCGTCTCTTTAAAAAAGCCGGCTGGCAATTCAGCATCTGTACCCGACAATTTAGAATAGAAGGAATAGAGAATCACACATAGAGTAGATAGATAGAAACATGTCAGCCACATATATACGAAGTACAGTGACAGTGTTGCTTACTGTACTTGTCATTTAGTGTAAAGGATTTATTAAAAAATATAATAGTGTTTTCGTGCACCGTCTCTTTAAAAAAGCCTGCCGGCAATTCAGCAGCGGTACCCGACAATTTATAACAGACAGAATAGAGCTTCACACATAGATTAGATAGATAGAAACATGTCAGTCACATATATATGAAGTACTGTGACAGTGTTGCTTACTGTACTTGTCATTTACTGCAAAGGATTTATTAAAAAAAAAATAGTGTTTTCATGCACCGTCTCTTTAAAAAAGCCGGCCGGCAATTCAGCATCTGTACCCGACAATTTATAACAGACAGAATAGAGCTTCACACATAGATTAGATAGATAGAAACATGTCAGTCACATATATAATAAGTACAGTGACAGTGTTGGTTACTGTACTTGTCATTTAGTATTAAAATAAAGGATTTATTATTAAAAAAAATTGGCGTGGGGTTCCCCGTAATTTTAGTCTCTAGCGGAGGTTAAGCAGACAGCTGGGGCAGATGCTTGAAGCCTGGGAAGGGGGTAATACCCACGGAGCTTCCCAGGCTACTAATATCAGCCCCCAGCTGAATACCTAGCCTTTACTAGCTATTAAAATGGAGGACCCCCCCAAAAAAATGATGTGGGGTCCCCCCTAATTTAATAGCTAGCAAAGGCTAGGCAGACAGCTGGGGGCTGATATTAATAGCCCAGGAAGGGAGCCATGAATATTGGCCCCCTCCCAGGCTAGAAACACCAGCCGTCAGCCGCCCCAGAAATGGCACATCCATAGGATGCGCCAATTCTGGCACTTAGCCTCGCTCTTCCACGCTGCCCTGGTGCGGTGGCAGGGGGTAATAGGGTTGGGGTTGATGTCAGCTTATAATGCCAGCTGACATCAAGCCCAGGTTAGTAATGGAGAGGCGTCTATAAGACACCCCCATTACTAACCCCATAGTCAAAGTTAAAAAAAAAACACAAACACCCAGAATAAAGTCCTTTAATTGAAATAAAGACACAATTCTTTATTGTTCTAAATTAAACCATACTTACCATCACGCCCATTCCAGCTGAAGCCAACGATCTCCTGCAATAAAAGAAAAATAATAAAGCAACCTCATCCTTACCTTTCCATGGTTCCCAGGACAGCTTCAGCTCTGCTACATCGAGATGACAGGCTGGACCGCAGCAGAACGCTGCCATCCAGCCTGTCATCCCGCAGACACTGAGAAGCGCAGGCATGCTTGCGCTCCTCAGTGTCTGACTGTGACGGCATCCAGATGAGCCGACAATGAACTCGGCTCACCTCATGTACGTCACTGACAGCGTGGGAAAATTCTCCTGCACTCAGCGCTTCAGCGTGAGAATTTTCCCACGCTGTCAGTGACGTGCATGAGGTGAGCGGAGTTCATTGGACATGACCTCGGCTCATCTGGATGCCGTCACAGCCAGACACTGAGTAGCGCAAGCAAGCCTGCGCTTCTCAGTGTCTGCGGGATGACAGGCTGGATGGCAGCTTTCTGCTGCGGTCCAGCCTGTCATCTCGATGTAGCAGAGCTGAAGCTGTCGTGGGAGCCCTGGAAAGGTAAGGATGATGTTGCTTTATTATTTTACTTTTATTGCAGGAGATCATTGGCTTCAGCTGGAATGGGCGTGGCGGTAAGTATGGTTTAATTTAGAACAATAAAGAATTGTGTGTTTATTTCAATTAAAGGACTTTTTTCTGGGTGTTGTGTTTTTTTTAAATACTTTACTAGAAATTCATGGTGGTCATGTCTAATATTGGCGTGACCCCATGAATTTCGGGCTTAGGGCCAGCTGATAATGCCAAGCTGGCCTTAACCCCTTTATTACCCAGTGAGCCACCGCACCAGGGCCCTGGATGAGTTGGGTACAGCGCCAGAAGATGGCGCTTCTATGAACGCGCCATTTTCCGGGGCGGCTGCGGACTGCAATTTGCAGTGGGTGGGGCCCAGAAAGCTTGGGCCTCCCTGCGCTGCAGATTCCAGCCCCCAGCTGCCTAGTTGTACTTGGCTGGACACAAAAATAGGGCGAAGCTCCACGTATTTTTTTTTTAAATTCATGAAATTCATGGAATAATTAAGAAAAAAAGGGCTTCCCTATATTGTTGTGTCCGGCTAGGTACAAATAGGCAGCTGCTGGTTGGGAGCAGCCCGTTCCTGCCTGCTGTACCTGACTGGACACAAATATAGGGCGAAGCCCCACATCAATTTTTTTTTCATTATTTCATGAATTTCCTGAAATAATTTAAAAAAAATTGACGTGGGGCTTCGCCCTATATTTGTGTCCAGTCAGGTACAGCAGGCAGGAACGGGCTGCCCCCAACCACCAGCTGCCTATTTGTACCTGGCCAGACACAACAATATAGGGAAGCCCTTTTTTAAAAAAATTATTTCATGAAATAATTAAAAAAAAATTGACGTGGGGCTTCGCACTATATTTGTGTCCAGCCAGGTACAGCAGGCAGGGACGGGCTGCCTCCAACCACCAGCTGCCTATTTGTACCTGGTTGGACACAACAATATAGGGAAGCCCTTTTTTTCTTAATTATTCCATGAATTTCATGAAATAATTTAAAAAAAAAATGCGTGGGGCTTCGCCCTATTTTTGTTCCCAGCCAGGTACAACTAGGCAGCTGGGAGCTGGAATCCGCAGCGCAGGGAGGCCCAAGCTTTCTGGGCCCCACCCGCTGCAAATTGCAGTCCGCAGCCGCCCCAGAAAATGGCGCGTTCATAGAAGCGCCATCTTCTGGCGCTGTACCCAACTCATCCAGGGCCCTGGTGTGGTGGCTCACTGGGTAATAAAGGGGTAAAGGCCAGCTTGGCATTATCAGCTGGCCCTAAGCCCGAAATTCATGGGGTCACGCCAATATTAGACATGACCACCATGAATTTCTAGTAAAGTATTTAAAAAACACAACACCCAGAATAAAGTCCTTTAATTGAAATAAACACACAATTCTTTATTGTTCTATATTAAACCATACTTACCGTCACGCCCATTCCAGCTGAAGCCAGTGTCTTCTGCAATAAAAGTAAAATAATTAAGCAACCTCATCCTTACCTTTCCATGGTTCCCACGACAGCTTCAGCTCTGCTACATCGAGATGACAGGCTGGACCGCAGCAGAACGCTGCCATCCAGCCTGTCATCCCGCGGACACTCAGAAGCACAGGCATGCTTGCGCTCCTCAGTGTCTCGCTGTGACGGCATAAAGATGAGACAAGCTCATGTCCAATGAACTCGGCGCACCTCATGCACGTCACTGACAGCGTGGGAGAATTCTCCTGCACTCAGCACTTCAGCGTGAAAATTCTCCCACGCTGTCAGTGACGTACATGAGGTCAGCTGAGTTCATTGGACATGAATGAGCTCACCTCATGCACGTCACTGACAGCGTGGGAAAATTCTCACGCTGAAGCGCTGAGTGCAGGAGAATTTTCCCACGCTGTCAGTGACGTGCATGAGGTGAGCTCATTCATGTCCAATGATCTCAGCTCACCTCATGCACGTCACTGACAGCGTGGGAAAATTCTCCTGCACTCAGCGCTACAGCGTGAGAATTCTCCCACGCTGTCAGTGACGTGCATGAGGTGAGCTCATTCATGTCCAATGAACTCAGCTGACCTCATGCACGTCACTGACAGCGTGGGAGAATTCTCACGCTGAAGTGCTGAGTGCAGGAGAATTCTCCCACGCTGTCAGTGACGTGCATGAGGTGCGCCGAGTTCATTGGACATGAACTCGTCTCATCTTTATGCCGTCACAGCCAGACACTGCAGAGCGCAAGCATGCCTGTGCTTCTCAGTGTCTGCGGGATGACAGGCTGGATGGCAGCGTTCTGCTGCGGTCCAGCCTGTTATCTCGATGTAGCAGAGCTGAAGCTGTCGTGGGAACCATGGAAAGGTAAGGATGAGGTTGCTTTATTATTTTTCTTTTATTGCAGGAGATCGTTGGCTTCAGCTGGAATGGGCGTGACGGTAAGTATGGTTTAATTTAGAACAATAAAGGAATGTGTCTTTATTTCAATTAAAGGACTTTATTCTGGGTGTTTGTGTTTTCTTTTAACTTTGACTATGGGGTTAGTAATGGGGGTGTCTTATAGACGCCTCTCCATTACTAACCTGGGCTTGATGTCAGCTGGCATTATAAGCTGACATCAACCCCAACCCTATTACCCCCTGCCACCGCACCAGGGCAGCGTGGAAGAGCGAGGCTAAGTGCCAGAATTGGCGCATCCTATGGATGCGCCATTTCTGGGGCGGCTGACGGCTGGTGTTTCTAGCCTGGGAGGGGGCCAATATTCATGGCTCCCTTCCTGGGCTATTAATATCAGCCCCCAGCTGTCTGCCTAGCCTTTGCTTGCTATTAAATTAGGGGGGACCCCACGTCATTTTTTTGGGGGGGGGTCCTCCATTTTAATAGCTAGTAAAGGCTAGGTATTCAGCTGGGGGCTGATATTAGTAGCCTGGGAAGCTCCGTGGGTATTACCCCCTTCCCAGGCTTCAAACATCTGCCCCAGCTGTCTGCTTAACCTCCGCTAGAGACTAAAATTACGGGGAACCCCACGCCAATTTTTTTTAATAATAAATCCTTATTTTAATACTAAATGACAAGTACAGTAACCAACACTGTCACTGTACTTATTATATATGTGACTGACATGTTTCTATCTATCTAATCTATGTGTGAAGCTCTATTCTGTCTGTTATAAATTGTCGGGTACAGATGCTGAATTGCCGGCCGGCTTTTTTAAAGAGACGGTGCATGAAAACACTATTATTTTTTTTAAAAAATCCTTTGCAGTAAATGACAAGTACAGTAAGCAACACTGTCACAGTACTTCATATATATGTGACTGACATGTTTCTATCTACCTAATCTATGTGTGATTCTCTATTCTTTCTGTTATAAATTGTCGGGTACAGATGCTGAATTGCCGGCCGGCTTTTTTAAAGAGACGGTGCATGAAAACACTATTATTTTTTTTAATAAATCCTTTGCAGTAAATGACAAGTACAGTAAGCAACACTGTCACAGTACTTCATATATATGTGACTGACATGTTTCTATCTATCTAATCTATGTGTGAAGCTCTATTCTGTCTGTTATAAATTGTCGGGTACCGCTGCTGAATTGCCGGCCGGCTTTTTTAAAGAGACGGTGCATGAAAACACTATTATATTTTTTAATAAATCCTTTACACTAAATGACAAGTACAGTAAGCAACACTGTCACTGTACTTCGTATATATGTGGCTGACATGTTTCTATCTATCTAATCTATGTGTGATTCTCTATTCCTTCTATTCTAAATTGTCGGGTACAGATGCTGAATTGCCAGCCGGCTTTTTTAAAGAGACGGTGCATGAAAACACTATTATTTTTTTTGATAAATCCTTTACACTAAATGACAAGTACAGTAAGCAACACTGTCACTGTGCTTCTTATATATGTGACTGACATGTTTCTATCTATCTAATCTATGTGTTATGCTCTATTCCTTCTTGTCTAAATTGTCGGGTACCGGTGTATGCCGTTGCTGAATTGCCGGCTTTTCATGTTTCACTGTGAGCACTGTTCCCATCGATTTGGGCAATCACTGTAATGCCACAACCACCATGGCTGTGGCATTACAGTGAGTGGCAGACAATCCCTGCATGATTGGTGCTCTAAATAGCGCCAGACATGCAGGACACGCTTTTGGTGCACGAACAGTTATCGAACATAACCTCGAACAGCCGATTTTTTTGCAAATCGTTCGGGTTCGTCGAACAACTTGAACACCACCCAAAACAGCTCGAATTTGAGATTGGCGAACAGTTCTAGTCGAACACCGCTCATCTCTACTGACTGGTACACATGTCTATCTATTTATATTAGTGGGCTACTGTAAATCAAAAACCTTCTATTTGTGCAACTATATCTATTTTTGCCCACTCCCCACTGATATGGTATTGTTGTAATTTTTTATATTGAGCATGTCAATTATGACATGAATAGTCTACAATTGGTCCATTTATATGTATGTGTGTGGCATCTTTTGACTGTGTAGGGATACCTAGGGAAAAGAGAGGGACAGCCTCCGAGGAGCGGGGACACCATCTGAACCTTAGGGTGAAAAACACTCCGCTGTTAGGTAGGGAGAGCAATCTTATTAGGTGTTTTCCAGGGTAAGTTTGTCTGAATTAATTGCTAATTTCATATTATATTCTCCTTACATGGTATCCTGTTTTTGAGATATATGTGTAGCGTTTTTCTCACTTGTACTATAGAGTACACTTTTAAGGATAATTATTAAAAGTTAATTTTTATTGTGTATTTTTTCTGTCTAAGGGCTGGATTGGGCCAGACTTCTCATCACCACCAAATGACAGCAGAGTAACATAAAGTCAAATCCACTGTGTTATTTCGGGAGGTGTATTCACATGCACCGCTTCACACCCACACATGGGTATACGCTTCCTCGTTTCGGCTGTTTAATCTTCTTCTCCTTATCCTCAGCCTCCACCACCACTATACCACCTGGGTGCCAGCATTGCAAGTTCCTCCGTCCTAATTTTTGGCAGCTTTTGCTGGGAAAGCATAAGCAAATACCATGGGAAACCCACTCCCCAATAATGGGACTTATGTTTGTAATATGCTGTACTGCATGGCTCTTGTAAGGGGCATTGCAAGTTGCTCCGTCCTAATTTTTGGCAGCTTTTGCTGGGAAAGCATAAGCAAATACCATGGAAGACCCACTCCCCAATAATGGGACTTATGTTTGTAATATGCTGTACTGCATGGCTCTTGTAAGGGGCATTGCAAGTTGCTCCATCCTAATTTTTGGCAGCTTTTGCTGGGAAAGCATAAGCAAATACTATGGGACACCCACTCCCCAATAATGGGACTTATGTTTGTAATATGCTGTACTGCATGGCTCTTGTAAGGGGCATTGCAAGTTGCTCCATCCTAATTTTTGGCAGCTTTCGCTTGCAAGGCATAAGCAAATACTATGGGACACCCACTCCCCAATAATGGGACTTATGTTTGTAATATGCTGTACTGCATGGCTCTTGTAAGGGGCATTGCAAGTTGCTCCGTCCTAATTTTTGGCAGCTTTTGCTGGGAAAGCATAAGCAAATACTATGGGAGACCCACTCCCCAATAATGGGACTTATGTTTGTAATATGCTGTACTGCATGGCTCTTGCAAGGGGCATTGCAAGTTGCTCCGTCCTAATTTTTGGCAGCTTTTGCTTGCAAGGCATAAGCAAATACTATGGGACACCCACTCCCCAATAATGGGACTTATGTTTGTAATATGCTGTACCGCATGGCTCTTGTAAGGGGCATTGCAAGTTGCTCCGTCCTAATTTTTGGCAGCTTTTGCTGGGAAAGCATAAGCAAATACTATGGGAGACCCACTCCCCATTAATGGGACTTATGTTTGTAATATGCTGTACTGCATGGCTCTTGTAAGGGGCATTGCAAGTTGCTCCGTCCAAATTTTTGGCAGCTTTTGCTTGCAAGGCATAAGCAAATACTATGGGACACCCACTCCCCAATAATGGGACTTATATTTGTAATATGCTGTACTGCATGGCTCTTGTAAGGGGCAATGCAAGTTGCTCCGTCCTAATTTTTGGCAGCTTTTGCTTGCAAGCCATAAGCAAATACTATGGGACACCCACTCCCCAATAATGGGACTTATGTTTGTAATATGCTGTACTGCATGTGACGCGCCCCCTGGGCCGTGTGTACACGTGTGTGGGATACCCGGTGCCGGGTCTCTGGGGTCTGTGGTCTCCGTAGCGGTGACCCGGTCCCGTGGCTCAGGCTGGTCAAACCAGTGGCAGTCTTTCTTAGGTTTTGAAGTTAATTGTCCGACTGCGCCACCCGTGGATTGCGGTCAGGGAGTACCACCGCTGCGAGGCAGACCGCTGAGGCTGGTGTTGTGTGCGCAGCATAGAATGGGATAACTCCCCTCGGGAGGAGTATAGCCTCAGGGCAGTGAGTGTGGATGATGGGGGTGATGGTGCACGAGCGCAGCAGGAAGGACTCAGAGTCTTTGCAGTGCAGTTCAGGGTCTTTACTGATGATTATAAGGTAGACCCTCCCGGGAGTACTGGCTAGCATAAGAGGCCTGGTCAGTCTGTGAGCAAGCAGGAGTTCCCCTGGCCTGGTGGAGTTGTAGGCCTCCCCATCTGTCTGCACTCTTCCTGGCTACCTTGCTGTAAGCGGGTAGAAGTAGCCCACGTCCCTGAGTGTACCGTGTAGTGCTCACCCGTATGGCTGGTGACTTGGGGCCTTCTGTTAGCCTCCGCTCCACGATGGCGGTGCTGGTCCCTTGCTTGTGACTGAGCCTCAGGGCTTCTATGGCCAGACGACCTGAAATCCCCTGCCGGCTGGTTTCTGCTGCTGGATATATAAGTCCTCACAGCTTCGGACTCCTGTGTCCGGTTCCTATTGTCTTCTGCCAGGGCGAGCTCTGCTCAGCTTCCAGCCCCTGGTCTTTAGCTCCTGGCTCCTACAGAGCTCCTTGCTGTTACTTTCCCTTGCTCTCACTCTGACTCTGACTGTTCTCTGACTCACTCATCCCCGCCCCAGATCCAGTTTATAAGGGCAGAATTCTCCCCTCCCAGGACTGGGGCAGGAGGATGTTGCATGTTTAAGGGATCCTGACCAGGAAACCTCTCACTTGCTCTCCGACGTAATATCTCTATTACTGTGGTGACTAGACCCCTGGGGTGCCACACATGGCTCTTGTAAGGGGCATTGCAGTTCCTCATAATTTTTGGAAAGCCGAACCGCTCCTTTTGTTACAGAAACATATCCTACAAGACATATCTGCTTGACTGGCATGATATTGATGTGAATGGTCCCTGTTCCTCCTGCTCTTTCTCCTTTGCCACCACCTCATCCATCATTTATCACCTGAAGCTTTGTTTTAATGGGAGTCATAGAACTGGGATAGTAGCAGGAAAACATCCTGCAATCCTCGGAGGAGGTAGGATATGCGCCATAACGCGGACCACCTCAGGCCTAGCCACTACTACATACATGCGCTTGCACTCCAAGAAAACAAAGCAGATGCTAACTTCTATCATCATCATCATGCTCCTCACCTAGGCACTCTCAACTCCCCTGATGGAGAAGCCAGGGCCCACCGGAGGAGTCTGGTTCTCTGGTGGGCTCGTCCAATGCTGCCCTAAAGCATGCCAGGCTAAGAAAAGTGTGGGGGAAGGTGACAGGAGAAATCAGGGCGGCTGGGGACCGAGTATGGACACCTGGCTGCCACCCGGCGGCTGGGGACCGAGCGTGGACACCCGGCCGCCGGGCGGCTGGGGACAGAGTATGGATACCTCGCTGCCGAGGCGGCCATGAGGTAGTGGCCAGCTTCGGCCTCCTCCAAACTAAAAGGCCCCTTTCAAGTGAAAGTTAGCAGTATGGTATTGCAGCTTGCGGGTGGGTGGGTGGCAGGCTGCATACTTGCGCTTGCATTGCAAGGAATGGGGGAGGTACAATTGAACACTGCCCTGGGACAAGGACTTGCACGGGGATAGTTGCAAGTCTGCATCTTCTGATGCGGCAAGGATCACTTCTGATGGGCACACTTTTAGGCAGTGACCTCGGTGTCAGAGATGCTTCCAGGGGTCTTCCCCATGCTGTTCCCATGTCTTTTTAGCACTGTATGCATGTGTCACACAGCACATGGCCAGATAAGGTTGTAAAATGTTAAAATGACATTTCCCGGTGAACGCATTTGTCACGATTGAAAGCAATACAAAAGTGCAAAAACGCATGAAAAATGCTACTTGTGAACATAGCCCAAGGTGTGGAGGAGTATTTTTGTTTTTGGTTATTTATTTTACCTTATACACAAGTCTTTACCCTGGAAAGGATGTTCCTTAACCCCTTTCCGACCTGGTCAGTAATAGTACGCACCAGGTCGGGAAGGCCAGTTCAGCAGGGGCTCCGGCGGTGAGCCCGCACTGAAGCGAGCACATGTCAGCTGATTATTGGAATCGCAATCCACCCGCGGCTGTTAACATGTTAAATCTCTGACAGTGGCATTTAACTCGCACTTCCGGGAGTCCTAAGCCCCGCCCATCAGTGACCCCGTCACGTGATCGCGGGTCACCAATGGGTGGGCATGACAACTCAGAGTCTGCAGCAGACGCCTGTTGTTGTCATGTCTCAATTGCTATGAGCGCCACCTAGTGGTCAGCGCTCATAGCAAGTGAGCATTTCTCCTGCATACAAGCGATCTGCTCATCGCTTGTATGCAGTAGAAGCAATCAGACAACTGCTGCTTCTAGTCTCATCTGGAGACTATAGAAGCAAGCAGAAAGTGTAAAAAAAAGTTTTTAAAAAAATAAAAAAAATAAAAAATATATAAAAGTTTAAGTCACCCCCCTTTCGCCCCATTCAAAATAAAATATATATATATAAAAAAAAAACCACATACACATATTTGGTATCGCCGCGTTCAGAATCGCCCGATCTATCAATATAAAAGAAGAATTAATACAATCAGTAAACGGCGTAACGAGAAAAAAATTTTAAACGCTAGAATTAAGTTTTTTTGGTCGCTACAACTTTGCAATAAAATGCAATAACGGGCGATCAAAACATCGGATCTACCCCAAAATGGTATCAATAAAAACGTCAGCCCGGCACGCAAAATATAAGCCCTCACCTGGCCCCAGATCCCGAAAAATGGAGAAGCTAAGGGTCTCGGAAAATGGCGTCATTTTTTTGGTTTTTTTTAGCAAGCTTTGGATTTTTTTTTCACCACTTAAATAAAAAAGAACCTATACATGTTTGGTGTCTATGAACTCGTAACGACCTGGAAAATAATGATGGCAGGTCAGTTTTAGCAATCTGTGAACGTGGTAAAAAAAAGGACCCAAAAAACAACTGTGGAATTGCATTTTTTTTGCAGTTTCACTGCACTTGGAATTTTTTTCCCATTTTCCAGCACACGATATGGTAAAACCAGTGATGGTGTTTAAAAGTACAACTCGTCCCGCAAAAAATAAGCCCTCACATGGCCATATTGAACGAAAATTAAAAAAGTTCTGGCTCTGGGAAAAGGGGAGCAAAAAAGGAAAACACAAAAACAGAAAGACCCATGGTCGTTAAGGGGTTAACATATTTCACAGGAAAGCACTTTCACTTTCGTTTTTGAACGTTTTCTTGTGACCCTGTAAAAGTGGCTTAATACCTCAGACCACAGCAGTGACCTGGGGGTCAGAAATGCTTCCAGGGGCGATCCCCATGCTGTCCCCATGTCATTTGAGCACTGTCACTATCGTTTTGGGCACTTTTTAGGCTTTCTACAGACTGCCGGGGGAGCCGCCGCAAAAATGCTCGGGTCTCCCATAGACTAACATTGGGCTCGTTGCTCGGGTCGAGCACCCGAGTATCACAGTGAGCTCGGCCCGAGCTTCGAGCACCCGAGCATTTTAGTGCTCGCTCAACACTAGTAATGAATTGATTAGGAGCGTCTAACTGGTCTGTAGGAGCCAGAACTCAGAATGGTTTGTAGGGAATCAAATACTTATTTCTCACTGCAAAATGCAAATAAATTTATCTAATTTATACAATGTGATTTTCTTGATTTTTTGGGGATATTCTATCTCTCAATGTTAAAATTAACCTACCCTTAAAATTATAGACTGTTCATGTCTTTGTCAGTTGGCAAACTTACAAAAACAGCAGGGGATTAAATAATTATTTCTTTCACTGTATACATATATATTGTAAGGTGGCTAATGGTCTTGTAGTCGATGGGAGGTATGTATCACAGAGATGGCTGGTTTCTGTGATGTAACCCGGTGTATTTTCTCTAATGCACACATGCACTAAGAGGACTAATTGTTGCACCTGGGAGCCGGGGTACTGGTTGCTTGGAGAGAATGGGTGGGTCCAGCAACCCACATACCTCACCTCTGGGTGTGGTTAACAGCCTATAAAATGGAGGCTGTTGTTTGGCACATGGTCTTCTGTGTGCTTGGAGGGAGAATGCCTCCTGTGTGTGTTGTGTTTGCCTTCAGACCAAGCCAGGACACTGGACGCTACCCCAGCTTGTGTGCCACACAGGCCTGAGTGAGCAGAGACTTGCTAAAGAAGTTTACTTTGTCTGCCTGATCTCAAGGCCATTTGCTTTTCTGTTTTGCTTCTGGGTTTATGAAGCAATAAACCCACACAAACTTTTAAAGGAACATGCCTCCTGTTTTCCTCCCATCGCACCCCAGCAAGTAAAACCCCTACAATATATATGTACTGTATATATATAAATATGCAAGATAAAAAATGTTGCCTATTATATATACATATATAAATAGCTAGCTATGACTAGAGCCAGGCCCTGATTTCATTTTGTGTTACGTCAGCTAGGGAAGCTGAGCAGTCTCTCTGTGTGCTGAAGCTGGTGAGTGACCAGCAAATGTTACAGCAGTAGCATCAGCAGCAGATTGCTCTCTTTGCAGAAACTGTTCACACAGTGAGACAGAACTTTCCTATAGCCAAAGGGACGGTATCCGTGTGAGGTGAACAGTACAGGAGGTCTTGCAAAAAATTACTCTGGAGGACAACGTCAAGGCTTTCCTGACTGTTTTTGAGAGCATGGCAGACAGGGAGAACCCGCCCCCGAGCAAAGGACAGACGTGTTGGCTCCATATCTTACTAGAAAGCCTACTATGACCTTGCCCTGCAAGATGCCAAGGAGTACGACAAGTTGAAGGCGGAGATCATGGCACATTTGAGCACTGGCGGACAAAGACAAAAAAGGGCCCCTGTGCAAGAACAATGCATGGGCCCTTTGCAGTCCAATAGCTCATTATAATGCACAGTTCCAAATGCTTTGAAGGTCAAAATGGGCCCCCTTAACTCTCGGGTCCTTGTGCGACTGCACAGGTTGCACCATTGGTATGTCCGCCCCTGCGTTTGAGTGTAATCCTGGCAGTAAGCGAGCAACAGGTGCACCTCTGGTGCTATCAAAGGGACAAACAGTTCCGGTCCCAGATGTTAAACCTCTTACACCAGGTGCAAAAAGGCTGCAGCCTGAGACCTGCTTTTCGGCACAGATGGTGGAAAAAGTGATAGTGGTCTGATTTATCAGCTCACTACGTAAATCTGTGTAAAGCTGGATTGCCAAAGGACATTCCAGAGTGCAGATTACCTCGTGAACCTCGTGGAAAGATACTTGGCTGTAGAGAACTCCCTGAGCAATCAAGGAAGCCTGAGGTAATCTTTCTGGGATATGCAAAAGAAGGGGCAAAAGACCACATGTAAGAGGCGACCAAGGATGCAGGATGGGTCAGAGCTGAGTTCAAGGGGTGCATCTCGTACCATTGTCTGTTGGAGGTGTTGTGCTCCTGGTCATATATCAGCCCGTTGTTGGGTGGTCTCAGAACCAATAGCCTGTAGCATAGGCCGGGAGTGTTGAGTGACTTTCAAATGTGAGCTTTCTGGGAGAAAACAGTGTTGATTTACAGACTGTGCCTGAGATAACTAATGCCCGTGCTGTGGTGAGAGTACAACCGTGTTAATGTAATGTGCCTACTCTGGCAAAAGGACTGTTTTGTTTATTATATGATTTGGGTTGAAGAAAAAATGTTATGTTTTATTTTCTTATGCTGGAGAAAGCATTTTCATTTGAAGTGCAGGACCACCGAAGTGCAGGATATTTTCACTGGCTGGTATGCCATTTGCTAGCTTACTATCTGGGCTTTTTTCTTTTTTTCTGCCTTTGTCTGTAATTACCTTCTGAGCTCACATAACACAACCTGTAAACATCAAATTGGAGTGAGGAGACATGCTAATGCTAATGCCACAATCCCATTCCCATAGCATCAGTCTGTGATATTTGTAAGAGGGCGGTGAACTCATTTTCCACTCTCTTACATCCGCACATCTCTTTCTAGTTGCTTTGCCTCTATGACAGTCAGGGTCATTTTTTCTGTTGGGTTGTTTTAAAATGACTTTCTTTCCACTGTCATAAAAAAAAACACTTTGATTCTACATGACATTGGGCATGAATATTCAGCATATATTCGGAAGGATTTACTTTTTTTGTATTATTGATGATCTGTATTTTGCAAAAGGTAATAATTGAAACATACATATTCATTGTCTGACGTATATATGGCATATGAGTAGATTGAGTAAGGATACATTTTAAGAGAAATCTATGGTAGATGATTGGGCCACTGTTCAATTATTATTTGTATATTACAGTAAATATAAAACTACGTACAATAAGGTGACTAACATGTCACTGTGGTTCCTTAATGTTGGGGACATGTATCATGCCAGCAGAATGTAACTACTTGGCAAATTTTGTGTTATTGAAGCAAAGCTATATGACATTTTACTGATCTACTTGATGGAAAAGTAATCGCACATGAGCAATTAAACCTCTAGAATACTTCATTGTTTGGAAATTCAGCATCCTCTAGATTTAAAAGTTTCCTCTTTAAAGGGAATCTGTCAGCAGGATTTCACACCCCAAACTATTTACATGTGCATGTAGCTCGTTCAAGTCCAGCAATACCTTTACATAGCTTGTCCATTCCTCCATTTCTGAATATGAATTGATATCAAAATGAGGCTGAAGAGTTATTATTATTATTTATTTATATGGCACCATTGATTCCATGATGCTGTACATGAGAATGGGTTACATATAAAAAGAGCTACTGTAGATCTGAAGCCTATGTCACTCCAGTTCTTTTCTCCACCAAGTACTGTCTCCTCCTGCTTGACTGACGACTCCTTTGCCTGAAGTCACACAGCATTGACGCTGTCAGTCAAGCAGGAGGAGGTGGCCCTTGGGCGGAGAATAGAGCTGGAGTGACAGTCTTCAGATCTGCCATAGCTCTTCAGCTCATTTGCATATAAATTCAAACACTGATGGAGGGATGGACTAACTATGTAAATGTATTGTTGGACTTGTGTTTGAAAGAGCTACATGTACATAGAAGTAGTTTGGGCTAAATACTTACAAACAAATACGGAGAAAATGGGAAGAAAAAATAAAATGAACTAGTACCTACCATTAAAATGTTTTTTTTCTTAAAATGGAAGCCTAAAGTATAAACTCAAGTACTGATTTTCAGTTTACCTGATAACAGGAAGCTGAGATAACATGTGTTTAAAGGGGTTATACTCATTGTGGCATCTACACTGTGTGCAGAATTATTAGGCAAATTATTATTTTGATCACATGATACCTTTTATACATGTTGTCCTACTCCAAGCTGCATAGGCTTGAGAGCCAACTACCAATTAAGTAAATCTGGGGATGTGCATCTCTGTAATGAGGAGGGGTGTTGACTAATGACATCAACACCCTATATAAGGTGTGCTTAATTATTAGGCAACTTTCTTTCCTTGGGCAAAATGGGTCAGAAGAGAGATTTGACGGGCTCTGAAAAGTCCAAAATTGTGAGATGTCTTGCAGAGGGATGCAGCAGTCTTGAAAATTCCAAACTTTTGAAGCGTGATCACCGAACAATCAAGTGTTTCATGGCAAATAGCCAACAGGGTCGCAAGAAGCGTGTTGGCCAAAAAAGGTGCAAAATAACTGCCCATGAATTGAGGAAAATCAAGCGTGAAGCAGCCAAGATGCCATTCGCCACCAGTTTTGCCATATTTCAGAGCTGCAATGTTACTGGAGTATCAAAAACCACAAGGTGTGCAATACTCAGGGACATGGCCAAGGTAAGGAAGGCTGAAAAACGACCACCTTTGAACAAGAAACATAAGATAAAACATCAAGAATGGGCCAAGAAATATCTTAAGACTGATTTTTCAAAGGTTTTATGGACTGATGAAATGAGAGTGACTCTTGATGGACCAGATGGATGGGCCAGAGGCTGGATCAGTAAAGGGCAGAGAGCTCCACTCCGACTCAGACGCCAGCAAGGTGGAGGTGGGGTACTGGTATGGGCTGGTATCATCAAAGATGAACTTGTGGGACCTTTTCGGGTTGAGGATGGAGTGAAGCTCAACTCCCAGACCTACTGCCAGTTTCTGGAAGACAACTTCTTCAAGCAGTGGTACAGGAAGAAATTGGTATCGTTCAAGAAAAACATGATTTTTATGCAGGACAATGCTCCATCACATGCATCCAACTACTCCACAGCGTGGCTGGCCAGTAAAGGTCTAAAAGAAGAAAAAATAATGACATGGCCCCCTTGTTCACCTGATCTGAACCCCATAGAGAACCTGTGGTCCATCATAAAATGTGAGATCTAGAGGGAGGGAAAACAGTACACCTCTCGGAACAGTGTCTGGGAGGCTGTGGTGGCTGCTGCACGCAATGTTGATTGAAAACAGATCAAGCAACTGACAGAATCTATGGATGGAAGGCTGTTGAGTGTCATCATCAAGAAAGGTGGCTATATTGATCACTAATTTTTTTGTTTTTTGGTTTTGCATGTCAGAAATGTTTATTTCTAAATTTTGTGCACTGATATTGGTTTACCTAGTGAAAATAAACAAGTGAGATGGGATTATATTTGGTTTTTATTAAGTTGCCTAATAATTAGGCACAGTAATAGTTACCTGCACAAACAGATATCCTCCTAAGATAGCCAAATCTAAAAAAAAAAACACTCCAACTTCCAAAAATATTAAGCTTGAATATTTATGAGTCTTTTGGGTTGATTGAGAACATAGTTGTTGATTAATAATAAAAATAATCCTCTAAAATACAACTTGCCTAATAATTCTGCACACAGTGTATAAATGAATAATATCTCGCTTTCTGCCCTCATACACTTCACTACTATACACTTTTCTTGGGAAATCTTCTTCATGGCTGCTCCTCTATTCAAACCAGTGACCTTTTCCTTGGGAATCAACCTAATAACACATTGAGCTATCAGGGAATGTGAGAACATGTTGTATTTTGTAGTATACAGGAAGAAAAAGATTTTTCCAGCACCAGGAGCAAAACAGTAACAATGCACTGACATGACAAGAATCTGTATAACTAATCATATGTTAAATAGTTGTAAGTCAAAGTCAAGTATCAGATAGCCAAGATGATTGTCTATAAAATGATGGTAGTTGGAAGCAGTAGTGGATGGTGGGATATGGAGCCTGAAAGTCAAAAGTTCAAAACATTGCTACCCTTTTGCTCTTCACTGTATAATGTCCCACGTTCTGGTCCCCATATACTATATTTTTCAGACTATAAGATGCACTGGACCATAAGACGCACCTAAGGTTTTAAAGGAAGAAAATAGGAAAAAAAATTGAAGCAAAAAATGTGGTCATGATGCCCTGTTATGGGGGAGGGGGTCTGCTGCTAACACTGTTATTGGGGTAATGTCTCCCAATTCTGTTAATATCCTCCATCCTGGTATGTATGGCCCCTCCTTCCTGGTATACGTGGCCCTCATCCCCATCCTGGTATGTATGGTACCCCTTGATCCCCCATCCTGGTATGCATGGCACCCCTTGATCCCCCATCCTGGTATGCATGGCACCCCTTGATCCACCATCCTAGGATGCATGGCACCCCTTGATCCACCTTCCTGGTATGTATGGCACCCCCTGATCCCCCTTCCTGGTATGCATGGCACCCCTTGATCCCCCTTCCTGGTATTCATGGCACCCATTGATCCCCCATCCTGGTATGCATGGCACCCCTTTAGTGTGAGATGCTGTGCCGGAATAGTCACTGCTCTTCACACCGGGACTCTGTGCGTGGGGAGCAGTGACCATTCAGTCTCTTCAGTAGCCAGACCACTGTACCGCAGCGTGCTCCTGCTGCCGCTCTGCGGTCAGTGTGCCTGCTATTAAAGGCCATGAATATTCACTACAACCCATGGGAGTGGGTTGTAGCGAATATTCATGACCTTTAATAGCGGGCACACAGACCGCAGAGTGGCAGCAGGAGCCGCGTTTTGGCTACAGTGTGGTAGGCTCTGTGTGGTAGGAGGTGTGGGGGAGCGGCAGCGGGGGATCAGCGTGGCACAGGAGGCAGCAGCCGCCTACGCTGTGCCCGCTATTAAGGAAAATGAATATTCATTGCTCTCCACGCCCATGGGCGTGGGGAGCAGGGAATATTCATTTTCTTTAGTAGCGGGCACAGCGTAGGCGGCTGCTGCCTCCTGTGCCACGCTGATCCCCCGCTGCCGCTCCCCCACACCTCCTACCACACAGAGCCATACAATATACACAGGTATATAGTATTCGGACTATAACACGCACCCCCACCTTCCTCCAAAATTTTGGAGGGAAAAAGTGCGTCTGTTCTTAAAATGTCCTTACTCTGGCCCTTAAATACTTATAATGTCCCCACGATGGCCCCAATACACTTAAAATGCCCTCCATTGTGGTCTCCAGATACTTATAATGTTCCCTTAATGGCCTCCATATACCAATATTGTCCCCTTGATTACCCCTATACACTTATAATGTCCCTCATGGTGGCTTCCATTGTCATCCACTTCACTTAGAAAGTAAAAACACACAAAAACACACGTTTCTCACTTTTTCCCACTCCTACAACGAGCGATTCCTTCTTACCCCTTTATCGCCAAGTGGCAATTAAGTAATGTCATTGAGCCACCAGTGATGGCTTGACGTCACCTGCTGCTGGCCTCTGATAGGCTGGTGGCATGCATAAGTATTGTGGGGAAGGGAACCAGTGACTCACTGTGATTTAATAGAATTCAACTGGATATACATCCAAGGACACACATTAGGCCACGGCCCACTATCAATATTTACTCAGTATTCAGTCAGTATTTTTTCTCAGGAGTGGTAGCCAACACTAGGTGAGGAACAATCAGAGAAAAGGTATAATAGAAACAAGTACACCAATTCTGCATTTCTCACCCACTCCTGGTTTTGGCTCCCACTCTTGAGAAAAAATACTGACCAAATACTGATAGTGGGGCAGTGGCCTCATACTGAAATTATGTCTGTGACTGGTGGGCCTGGTCGACAATTCAGACCCTCTGCTACCGCGATTGTTATGCCCATGCCACTAATTAATCCAGAGACCCCCTACTGCAGGGGTGGGGAACCTTTTTTTCTGCCAAGGGCCTTTTGGATATTTATATCATCCTTTGGGGGCTGTACAAATGGTGTGCTTACACCGTCCGCAAATTACGTCCTGACACTATTACTTGTGTCCGGCCATACTCTTTCATTTCATGCGCCTCATAATTCAGTAGTGAACGTTCCGTGCACGTGTTCACATAGCAAGAACAAATTAAGGGGCCAGCGGCCATTAAAACATAGCTGCCTTTCCAAGCACTGTGGTCCCCGGGAATCTGCCAGAGGGCCGGAGAAAAGGTCATCGTGGGCCGCAAATGGCCCGTGGACCTGAGGTTCTTCACCCCTGCCCTACTGTCTGTATGCAAAAGAGATGTGGGAATTGAATATAAACTGTTGTTTTAAGCCTAAATAAACTGTTGGGCTGCAAAGGGGCAAAAAGTGGCAAAGGTCACCCTTTGGTCACAACCATTACTTATGTGCATTTCCCCCTCACAGTCTCCATTAGTCCGTCATAGATTACATTTTATTTTGAAAGTATGAAGGTGGAAAAGGACCACCAGGTTGTATTTTTTGAAGAGGGAACTTCAGTTGTCTGTGTACACCCCTGCCATAGGCAATTACAGTATATTAGATAATATTGGAAATATAATGTATATGTGATTGAGTTCTTTACATTTTTATGTTCATTCAAAAGTATGTGAAGTCGAATAGCTTGTACACTTCAGTGTAATGCATTAAAGACTTGTTACTACATGAAATGCTACAAGGCTTGAAGATGGATATTGATTAGTTGGATACATAAAAAATAGTAGCTGTTAAATACATAAGTAGATAGCAGAAATGAAGTAGAGGGATATTTTTAAAGTAATACAATCCCAATTTTTTAAAAAATGGAACACTGTGTAAAATAGTGCAACGTATAACATAAGTCACAATGGATAAAAAGTGGGACAGCCACAGAGCCTAAATATATCAATAGGTAAGGCTAGACAAATATGGTTATTCAATAAAATCATCAAATCAGTACAAGAAAAGGCCAAAAGGGAATAGTAGTGTTACACATATTTCCCAGGTCCGGGCTCTGCTCCCTTCACCTCGGTCTGCTGAAATTTTTTGTGCTACATGTGAGGCTTTGCAGGTTTACACCGCATGTGACATCACCTCCCTAGGCCTTGTAAGGCCCACTAAAACACACTTCTGTGTCTTAGTATTAAGTGTGAAGAGTCTAGTCTTTAATATGCTCCACCATTTGTGCTCCAAATCTGATTCAACATACCTACAGCTCACCAGGATAAACCTAGTCTTTGCCATATCTGCATGCACCCTTGCTTCGCCCCACAGAACCTGTCCTTCTGATCCTGAGTCTCTTGAGTGTGCTGAGTCCTCGTTTCCATGTGCCTTACCTGTCTGCTGCACCAATGGGGACATGAGGCTTGGAGGCTCTATCTCACAAGGTGGGCCAAAATAAGTAGGTTAATATATGTACAGGTGCTTCTCACTAAATTAGAATATCCTCAAAAATGCAATTTATTTCAATTCTTCAATATAAAAAGTGAAACTCATATATTATATAGAGTCATTACAAACAGTGTGATCTATTTCAAGTGTTTATTTTTGTTAATGTTGATGATTATGGCTTACAGCCAATGAAAACACAAAAGTCATTATCTCAGTAAATTAGAATACTTTATAACACTGGCTTGAGAAATGATTTTAAAATCCGAAATGTTGGTCTACTGAAATGTATGTTCAGCAAATGCACTCAATACTTGGTCGGGGCTCCTTTTGCATCAATTATTGCATCAATGCGGCTTGGCATGGAGGCGATCAGCCTGTGGCACTGCTGAGGTGTTATGGAAGCCCAGGTTGCTTTGATAGCAGCCTTCAGCTCGTCTGCATTGTTGGGTCTGGTGTCGCTCATCTTCCTCTTAACAATACCCCATAGATTCTCTATGGGGTTAAGGTCAAGCGAGTTTGCTGGCCAATCAAGCACAGAGATACTGTTGTTTTTAAACCAGGTATTGGTACTTTTGGCAGTGTGGACAGGTGCCAAGTCCTGCTGGAGAATTAAATTTCCATTTCCAAAAATCTTTTCAGCAGAGGGAAGTATGAAGTGCTCTAAAATTTCCTGGTAGACGGCTGCGCTGATTTTGGTCTTGATAAAACACAGTGGACCTACACCAGCAGATGACATGGCTCCCCAAACCATCACTGATTGTGGAAACTTCACACTAGACCTCAAGCAGCTTGGATTGTGTGCCTCTTCACTCTTCCTTCAGACTCTGGGACCTTGATTTCCAAAAGATATGCAAAATTTACTTTCATCTGAAAACAACACCTTGGACCACTGAGCAACAGTCCAGGTCTTTTTCTCCTTGGCCAGGTAAGACGCTTCTGGCGTGGTCTATTGGTCTTGAGTGGCTTGACAGAAGGAATACGACACTTGTAGCCCATGTCCTGGATACGTCTGTGTGTGGTAGCTCTTGAAACAATGACTCCAGCAGCAGTCCACTCCTTTTTAATCTCCCCCAAATTTTTGAATGTCCTTTTCTTAACAATCCTTTAAAGGCTGCGGTTATCCCGGTTGCTTATGCACCTTTTTCTACCACACTTTTTCCTTCCACTAAACTTTTCATTAATATGCTTGGATACAGCCCTCTGTGAACAGCCAGCTTCTTTAGCAATGACCTTTTGTGGCTTACCCACCTTGTGGAGTGTGTCAATGACTGCCTTCTGGACATCTGTCAAGTCAGCAGTCTTCCCCATGATTGTGGAGCCTACTGAAACAGACTAAGGGACCTTTTTAAACACTTCGGATTCCTTTGCAGGTGTTTTCTGTTAATTATTCTAATTTAATGAGATAATGACTTCTGTGTTTTCATTGGCTGGAATCCATAATCATCAACATTAACATAAATAAACACTTGAAATAGATCACTCTGTTTGTAATGACTCTACATAATATATGAGTTTCACTTTTTGTATTGAAGAACTGAAATAAATTACATTTTTGATGATATTCTAATTTTGTGAGAAGCACCTGTATATTGTGACAGGGTAACTGGCGATGTATGTGAAGGAAGTTATGTGTCACGAAAGTTGCTATCTTCCATGATGTGAAACCTGGAAGTTTCTCTCCAGCATGCTATGTACTGAGAGGTTAATCGGTAATGAGAGGGTTGGATTTTTTGTGAGTGGCTGTAAAAGATGGTTGGGACGGTCACTCAGACACTCACCATATCTCCACCTCAAAGGTGTGGTTAAATGTCCAGCTACTGAGTTTTTTTCTCTGTGGTGTGTTTGGAGACAAGCAAGTCTCCAGTCTGTGAGTGTGGAGGCAAGAGAGCTCCACAAATGTGTTTAGGTGAACTTTGTTGTTGTACCTTGAGAAGGAAGAATATATGTATATATATATCATAATTTACACAAAAGTGTGAAACACAATTAATCATTGAAAGCTACATTGCCAGGATAGCATAACAATATATAAAGCCTATAAACAATGGCAATAAATTAATATAATGTCTAGGCAAAAGCCAGATGAGAACAAATTTATAAGCATAGCACCAACCAAAATACTGAGTCTGGATACTCACCCAACTTGACGCGTGTTTTGCATCTCGTGTTTTGTCTCAGGACAGGGCCATGTCTACCATTGTATAGCATCTCTCCATGTACACATAAGGGAGAGACCTGTCAGTCACCAGCTTCGGTGCTAGGAAGAGATGGATAAAGGGGTGGAGTTGCACTAGTCTCATCTCCAGGTATGGTCGCCGATTGAATCTTTAAAGTATATCTTCTCTGAAGCGCTAGAGCATTTTAGAGAATAATTTACCTAGCTGCAGATTGATGAACCTCTGACCAACATTGCTTCTGAGAGACTCTACCTCTCAAAATCACAGTCATGTGACTTCATTGAAAATTGATCCTCTGTTTTTATTAGCACTACTTAATTTTCCAGTATTTTGTTTACCCTGACCTAATTTTTTTTTAAGGTGTGTCGATACCTTCAATTTCAAAATGAGTTCTTTTTTTCAAATGAAATGGAAAAGTGTCTTTCACCTTCTGACCTGTGTTCTATGATCTGTTGTAAATAAAATATGACTATGGGTATGTGCAGGCAGTCAGGAACCGCTGCAGGTTTGACGCTGCGTGTTATGCCGCATCAAACCCGCAGCAGCCAGCTGTTACAGCATAGTGGATGGTATTTGTAGAAATCCCATGTCCACTATGCTTCTCCGTGCACCTGCGGATCACCCGCAGAGACGGACATGCGGTGCGTCTATCAGACCCGCAGCATGTCTATTTCTCTTGCGGAGTCACTAGTCTCCGCAAGAGAAATTAGATCACTATAATGTATTGAATGCGATTAATCCGCATGGTTCAATGAACACATGCGGATTCACTTGCGTTCAGCGCTTTGAACGCAGCATAAAGTATACTGTGTTCAAAGCGCTGCCAGTACGGGTAGTGTGCACATACCCTATAAGAGATTTCCACATCATTACATTCTTATTTTATTTTCCTTTTTGTATTTTTTGAATTGGGGTTGTATTTGGGAGATATTTAGCCATCCTTTTATTTTTTTAAGAGCACATGGTTAATTTAGTTTTTTTTGTTGCTTTTAATAGTTTGAAAGCCAATATTTGAGAACATCTTAAGATTGTTTCTGTTGTGTTTATAAGTCAATAGAATTAATACAGGTAAAACCAGGGTTAGAATAAAAATCTATTAGTATGATGTCTCGCAGCTGTAAACTTATGTCCAACTCTACTGTATATTACTCAGTTTACATTTTTGCACAATGTTATCATGCAAGAAATTGGGTCATGTAGGATGTCAGTCTGATTGGATTGACTCCCTGCCAGCTCATATGTACAAGAACAGATTTGCAGCATTAGGTTCATTCATTACTTGCTCTGCTGTGAGGGGAATCCTTACCTTGCAGCTGCGTGTTGTTTATAATGGATAATATGTCTGTTATTATCCAGGATTCACTCATTTGACGGCACTCACTTGTCAAAGATAACATTTACTATTGCAAGATTTATTGGTATCTAGAAACAGTTGACTGCGTTATCCATAAAAGCAAGTACAGAGTTTATATTATGTGTATTCATAAAGTCCTATGGGAAAAGTTTCATTGCAACTTTGTATGCTAGATCAGCAGTGAGTGTAAACCGTTGTAAGGATTGCTTACTTTAAACCCAACCGAACTGTTGAACAGCTATATGCATGTTGTAAATTTATTTATGTCATTTTCCTTCCTTAGTATAGGCCTCCTACTTGGCGTGCGTGCATACAAAAAACGGTCTGAGTTTCATCAGTGTTTTTGATCAGCATGTCATAACAGCTTTAGCAGTGTGTCAGTTTTTACCATTAGAGTTTGCTCAGAAATTCATCAAGTTTTCTTGGATGAAAAAAAAAGTTATGGAAGATTTTCAAGTTTCTCCTATCAAACAGTCTGAGAAAAATGGACAGCACACAGATGGAGGGCGTCCAAGCGCTGTCTGATTTTTTCACAGATCCATACACTTTGATCATTATCGGATAAGTCTCCATACAAATCTCTGGCATGTGAACTATCCTACAGACCTTCATAGCTAAAAGTGCTGTCCATGAAAAACATGACTAGCATTTATACAAGAAAAACTGACATGTGAAAAAGCCATTACGCTCATTCAGAGGAGTAGCCTAACAGTTGCCATAGAAATCAAAAAGGTGCATTCAAGTTCTGTTCACATCCGCTTTTAAGGTGCTCAGTTCCATATATTGCTGTGTGTTAAATTTGTTTTTTGGGTGTGGCAGACTCGCTTTGATGCCACAAACAATTTCATCCAATTGATCACATGATGTGAATCTAGATGACATACCCAGCAGAACTCATTTCTTTGACCAAAGAAATAAGGGTTTGTGCACACGGAGTGTGGTGGTGGGGAAAAAAACGACAAGTTTTCTACCGGTAACTGCAAAATGCTCATTCTTTGAGGATTATGAGTTTAATGGTACAGTCAGATGGCCATATAACATACACGACAATCGCATTGCAATGCTCGGACAGGCTGGCGGCTCTCCTGACCCGAGCGTGACAGCATGTATTTCTATGCAGCAGTCACGCTCAGGTCAGGAGAGCTTCCGGCCGTGCCGAGCATTGTGATGTGATCGCCGTCAGTGTTATATGACTGACTGCTACTGAAACGTTCTTAAGAGTTTTTGGGGCGCTTTGGAGTTTTTTCTTGAAGCTTTTTGCAGCTTTTTGATTTGACAGTGCCAAGTCTATAGCACATTCCTTCATGTACCACTTCAAAAAAGTAACATACAATTTCTTTTTTTCCTCTGGTCATTTTTGAAAGTCAGAAGCAGTAAAAAATACTCAAGATATTTAACATATGAACAGCAAAGTGGTTTTACAATAGAAACGAAAGGAAAAGTTTTTTAACCACTTCTCGACATGCGCAGTATATATACGGCACTGCAGGAGCTGAATTCCTGCAAAGCACCATATATACAGTATATGGCGCTTGCACCGAACGCTGGCGTTTAACCCCTGTGATGCCACTGTCATAAGTGACAGAGACATTGCAGGGCATCCCAGAGGGAGTGTATGCTCCCATCAGCACAACAGGATGCGATTGCGTTGTGTTGATGGTTTCCATGGTGACACCCGGTCCCAAGATGGCCGTGGGGTCCTTCAGGAAGGTGGCCTGTCAGTGCCTGCTCAGAGAGCCTCCCCCCTGTATGTCAGACGCTGAACTGATTCTCTGCAGTGCAGAAGCATTGCAGAGTATTAGATCAGCTATCAGGGCAGGGAAAGTTGATGTTCCTTACTAGGACAATGTGAAAGAGTAAAAAAAAAAAACATATTTGGTATCACTGTGTCCGGAAAGACCCATCCTATAAAACTGTCCCACTAGTTAACCCCTTCAGTGAACACCGTAAAAAAAATAAATGAAAAACAAGGCAAAAAACTATGCTTTATCATCATACCGCCAAATAAAAAGTGAAATAAAACGTGATCAAAAAGACGAATGTAAATAAAAATGGCATCACTGAAAACGTAATCTTGTCCCGCAAAAAACAAGCCAAAATATAGCTCTGTCAGCTGAAAAATAAAAAGTTACAGCTCTCAGAATAAAGCGATGTAAAAATTATTTTTTATATAAAATGTGTAAAAGCGCTAAACCATAAAAAAATTATATAAATGTGACATCACTGTAATCGTACTGATGCAAAGAATAAAGCTGCCTTATCAATTTTACCACATGCGGAACGGCATAAAAAAAATCCCCAAAAACAATTCCTGAATTGCTGGATTTTGCTCATTCTGCCTCACAAAAAATGGAATTGAAAGCAATCAAAAGATATACAGTAATTAGCCCGAAAATGGTACCAATAGAAATGTAAATTCGTCCCGCAAAAAAACAGCACTCACATGACTCTGTTGTCATAAATATGGAAAAATTATAGCTATCAAAATATGGTGATGCAAAAAATAGTTTTTACAATAAAAAGTGTCTTTTAGTGTGTGACAGATGCCAATCATAAAAACCAGATATAAATCTTGTATCGCTGTAATCGCACAGACCTGAAAAATAAAGTCAACTAATCAATTACACCACACGAGGAATGGCGTAAAAAATAAATAAAACTAATTCTTCACCTTCTATTGATTTTTTCATTATGCCTCCCAAAGATCGCAGTAAGAGATCAGTTCACATTTATCCTGCGTTCTGTGCTGAGCACTTATTCCGCGGTTTCCGTGTAAATCTCTGAAATATCTGATTCAGATGGAAACCCCGTTGGAAGATTCCCTATAATGAGGCAGATGGAGGCACTGTGGACGCCGTCTGGCCTATGATATGGCGGTGAAGGAAAAGGTCCCGGCACTCACATATAGCGAATCAGTCATTTATTCACATCAGCAGCAAAACGTTTCAGCTCTACCAGAGCTTTTGACAATTAACAAAAGTTCTGGTAGAGCTGAAACGTTTTGTTGCTGATGTGAATAAATTACTGATTCGCTATATGTGAGTGCCCGGACCTTTTCCTTCTCTGGTATGTTACCTTTCCACGTGCACCGGTGATAGGATACAAACAGCTATGGAGTGCCGACTATTTTTCTATTTTATATATGATATGGCGGTGTCCATCTTTTTATTAGGCGTGCATAAAAGTGCCATCGACCACAGTTTTGTGCACTTCTGAAAAGAAGGATGATGCTGAACAGAGGCCAGATGGAATCCAGAGTAACTCTGCTGCCTCATTTCAATGAATGGATCCCTCGGGGATTTCATCTGAGTCACGTCACTCCGAGATTTAGATGGAAACCCCTATACAAGTGCTCTGCGCAGAGCGAAGGATAAATGTGATCCCAAATGTTATGTAAAATGTTCCAAATTAAAGCTTCAACTCCATTCACAAAAAAAGCAAGTCCCCACTCAGGTCTGGCATCTGTTAACGGAAATATAGAGGGCTTCCACGTTACTGGTGGCACAAAGGCTCTGGAAAAGCAAAATGGCTTCTCACCCTCCAAAAGAAATGTCCCCCTTGCTTCTGAGCTCCACGGTATTCCTAAACCGCAGTTAGCATCCACATTAGTGTTCGCGAGCGTGCTCGGTTAACTCTTTCACCGAACATGCTCTGGTGCTGCCCGAGTATTTTCGGGTGCTTGGCATCTATGCTCGAGCCACCTCGGCTGCATGTGTGGCAGCTGTTAGACAGCTGTGACACATGCAGGGATTGCCTGTTTGTTAGAGGTCCATTTTCTCTGTTACCATTGTGAAAATGCAAAATTTGGAGCAAAAAAAAAAATCTTGCGAGAAAAATTAGATTTTTTTTTATTTGCTCCCCGGGGGTTCAAGGTACACACCACGCATCTAGATATGTTCCGTGAGGGGTCTAGTTTCCAAAAGGATGTCACTTATGAGGGGTTTCCACTGTTTAGGCACATCAGGAGCTCTCCAAATGCGACTTGGTGTCCGCTAATTATTCCAGCAAATTTTACACTCAAAAAGTCAAATGGCGCTCCTTCCCTTCCAAGTCCTGCCGTGCGTCCAAACAGTAATTTTCCTCCACATATTGGGTATCTGCATATTCAGGAGCAATTGCACAACAAATTTATGGTGCAGTTTTTCCTATTACCATTGTTAAAGTGCAAAATATTGGGCTAAAATATATTTGTAGGGGAAAAATGTGATTTTTTTTATTTTCATGGCTCAACATTATAAATTTCTGTGAAGCACCTGGGGATTCAAGGTGCTCACTACACATCTATACAAGTTCCCAAAGGTGTCTAGTGTTATGATCGGCAACATAAACTAACGAAAGAGTGGGAAAAGCTGTCCCTACAGTAAGACTAAGCTGAATCCCTACGATGTAGCGGGCAGCCTGTTCCTTGTGAACAGACCCGCCTTCGTCCTCGGCTAGTCTGAACGGAGACCTATAGAATAAAGGGAGGGGTCCCTAAAAGAACTAAGGACTGGGACAAAAATGAGACACCTCCTAACAGAAGTTGTTGCAGAGCAAAAAGACAAACTGACAAAAAGTACTAGAGGTCCCAGAGGACCAAGCAAACTAGACAGAGATAGACACCGAAGCACCTGGCTAGAGAGACAGGCAAAACACACTGAAGTCCAGCAAAGCCAGAAGGGCGGAGCTGGAATATAGAGGCAGGTGATCACGTGACTGCAAAACACAAGATAGCAAAAACTAACAGGAGGGTTCTAACACCTAGTTTTCGAAATGGTGTCACTTGTGGGGGGTTTCCATTGTTTAGGCACATCAGGGGCTCTCCAAATGCGACATGGCGTCCGCTAATTATTCAAGGAAATTTTACATTCAAAAAGTGAAATGGCGCTCGTTCCCTTCCCAGCCCTGCCGTGCGTCCAAACAATGGTTTTTCCCCACATATTCGGTATCGGTGTGCTCAGGAGAAATTGTACAAAGAAATTGGGCTCCATTTTCTTTTGTTACTTTTGTAAAAGTAAAAAACATTGGGTCTACAATAAAATTTTTGTGAAAAAAGTTAAATGTCTATTTTTTCCTTCCACATTCCATTAATTCCTGTGAACCACCTGAAGTGATAATAAACTTCTTGAATGTGGTTTTGAGCACCTTGAGGTATGCAGTTTTTAGAATGGAGAATGTGTCATTTTTGGGTATTTTCTGTCATATAGACCCCTCAAAGTCACTTCAAATGTGATGTGTTCCCTAAAAAAATGGTTTTGTAAATTTTGTTGTAAAAATAAGAAATCGCTGGTTAACTTTTAACCCGTTATAACTTCCTAGCAGAAAAAAATTATGTTTCCAAAATTGTGCTGATGTAAAGTAGACATGTGGGAAATGTTATTTATTAACTATTTTGTGTGACATGACTCTCTGATTTACGGGCATAAAAATTAAAAGTTTGAAAATTGCAAATTTTTCAAATTTTTGGACAAATTTCTGATTTTTTCACAAATAAACGTCATATGAAATAAATTTTACCACTATCATGAAGTACAATATGTCACAAAAAACAGTCTCAGAATTACGGGGATCCGTTGAAGCGTTACAGAGTTATTACCTCATAAAGTGACACTGGTCAGAATTCAAAAAATTGGCCTGGTCAGCAAGGTGAAAACAGGCTTCGGGGTGAAAGGGTTAAGCATATTTGATCAATTTTTCAGGTGCCAATTTGAAGTTGACCCGTTCCAAAATACTACTCAAAAAACTTTGTTTGCACATTGCCCAACTCACTAATGCACGTCTGTTGTTGCTCATTTCTGCCCTTAAAGAGGTTGTCCAGTTTTGAGAGCAAAGTCTGCACTGCAGTCGCTCTATGTGACTGCGCATTGTCTCGATTCCCTGATAATAGCTGCATTTTTTCGTGTGTTTTTGCCATGTTAAAAATGCAGCAATATACAATACTAGCAAAGTGAATTAGATTCTTCGCCTTACAAATTTGAACCATCAAAACATTTTTTTCAAATCTGCAGCACGTCACTTTCAGTGTTTTTCACCCAATTAAATGAAAGTGAAAAAAAACGCAAGTAAAAACGCATGAAATACTCATGCAAAAGTATGCTAAAAATGTGTGTATTTTATGCAGCAGAAAGATCTGCCGCAAATGCTAAGCATGTGTACATACCCTAATTATTCCAATTGCTGTCTTCGTTTGGCAGAATCTGAAGTTTAAGCAGATATTCTCATTAGGCTGCTCAGCGCACGTTGAGGGTCCGTGCCCACGATGCGTTTTTCAAGCGTTTATGTTGCGGAATTTTTGCAGCGTAAACTCTTGGGAAACGCTTGGTAATCCTTCCCCCATGGTCCCCAATGAAATTCCGCACTTTGAATGCCCATGCTGCAGAATTTTCCACAGCGTTTTTGATGTGCGGAAAAATCTGCAGCATGTCCATTATTTGTGCGTTTATGCATGCGGAATTGCCATCTACAATGCATCAGAAAACGCAAGGCAATTCCACATGTGCAAAACGCTTGAAAAACGTGCGCAAAACGCGTGTCAAATTCCGCACGCGTTTTTCCGGGCAAGGAGATGCAGAAATTAAGCGGAAATTTTCTGCTTAATTTCTGCATCGTGGGCACATAGCCTTAGCATGGCAAACAGGCTCAGTGCACCATGCCACCCTCTGGTTTTGAATGTCCTCGCCTCCTGGTGACTGACAGCACTGGCTTATCTGAGCTTTCTCTGCAGACAGTGCTTGGTCCAGTCAAACCAGTGCTGTCAATCTCTAGTGATGAAGGTGGGATGTAAAAACCTGTGCCCAGAACAGTGCACTCTTGGACATAACAAAGGTGTAGCGAGGACACAAATTATCATATTTGATTAACCTTCAGTTTGTGCAGGTCAGTCAGCAATTGGAACACTAAAAGGTGAGATTATTATAGAAGCTATATTCATTACAAGGCTACATGCTTAGTTTATATTGCCAGTTTGTGCTGACAGACTCACTTTAAAGCATGTCCGGCAGCTCTCCTGAGATTTCCGTTTTATTAAATACTTGTATTCCCCATGAAATAACATGTCTGGGGTATCTTTTTTTTAGGCTATGTTCACACTATTCATTTTGACATTAGTTCGGTTTGTCTGTTTGTAAAAATTGAACATGCAAATAGAATGTCAAAACACTAGTATTATCATATATACATATATAACATTATCTATTATAATTTCCTGATACTTGACTGAATCCATCTTGTCTTTCACCCATTGCAACTTTCCAGTGTCAGAGGAAGCAATGCAGCCACAAAGCATTAAAGCATCGCCGAGCCATCACTATGCTTCACTGTAGGCATGGTGTTCTTTTCAGCTTATATTTCAGTCTACCTCTTCCCTCTTTCAGACTGATTGATAAGCCTGAAAAGTTAAAGTTTTGGTTCATCATTCCACAGAACAGAAATTGAAATCTAAAACTTCTGTGGCTCATTTATATGGTTTTGAGCATTGTGAAGTTGACTTTTCTTGTGCTCTTGGTTCAGTAGAGATGCGCATCTTGAAATGGAGACTCTCAGCATTTTGTATACTCCTTACTAAGCAAACTGCTGCCACCAAATCTTTCTCCAGATCTTTAGCAATCAATGAAATGCTTTTGGCCACCTGCCTCCTCAAGAATCTGGTGGTACCCGGTATTCGCCAGGCCCAGTATTAATTTAACTTTGTAATTGCAAACTATACATTCGACTGTATTTTTAGGAGTATCCAGAGCTTTTTCTATCTCTTTGTATCATTTTCCTTGCTTGTGCAAAGCAATGATCTCTTCTCTTAACTTTTTGGAGCCATCTCTTGACGACCCAATAATAATAATAATAATAATAATTTTTATTTTTATAGTGCCAACATATTCTGCAGCACTTTACAATTTTAGTGGGGACTTATACAAACAATACAGAATAAGCATATCTCATATTGAAAGGAGTGAGGGCCCTACTCGCAAGCTTGCAGTCTATGAGGAAATGAGGGAGACACAAAAGGTAAAAGTACATATATTGTATAATGCAGCCTTGATATATACTAAATAGGATAAATTATAATACATGGACTGGTCGCCAGCCAGTATGTATACAGTCCTGACCAAGGCTTTTAAGTGCATGGATGGTATGAACCTGAAATTGAGAAGATTTTAATATGGGCCAAAACTGGGATAGATAGATAGTGTGTTGAGGCGATACGCCAGTCTAAAGAAATGGGTTTTTAAGGTCCGCTTGAAACTGTGGGTATTGGGAATTAATCGAACTGTCCTGGGTAGTGCATTCCAAAGAATTGGCGCAGCATGCCACAAATCTTGGAGACGGGAGTGGGAAGTTCAGATTATGTAGGATTTTAGTTTTAAGTCATTGGCAGAACGGAGGGCACGTGTAGGGTGGTAGACTGAGACAAGCGAGGAGATGTATGGCGGTGCTGAAGCATGAGTGCTTTGTGTGTAAGCGTGATAAGTTTATAACCAATGCAATGAAAAGCACAGGGAAGAGGCATCGGTGTAGCGGTTGGCGAGGGATATGATCCTGACTGCTGCGTTAAGGACCGATTGGAGAGGGGAGAGTTTAGTAAGAGGGAGACCGATTAGTAGAGAGTTGCAATAATCGAGACAAGAATGAATAAGAGCTACAGTAAGAGTTTTTGCCGAGTCAAAGGTGAGAAAAGTCCTGATTCTTGAGATGTTTTTGAGGTGTAAATGACATGAACGAGCGAGTGATTTGATGTGAGGAGTGAAGGAAAGATCTGAATCAAAAATGACCCCAAGACAGAGGGCTTGTTGCTGGGGAGTAATGGTTGAGCCACAAACGGAAATGGCAAAATCGGGCCTAGGTAGGTTAGTTGAGGAAGGAAATAGGAGTAGTTCAGTTTTTGACAGATTCAGTTTTAGATAGAGGGAGGACATAATGTTAGACACAGCAGAAAGACAATCACTGGTCTTTTGTAATAATGCAGGGGTGATGTCCGGAGCAGAGGTGTATTATTGAGTGTCATCAGCATAGAGATGGTAGTGAAAAACAAATCTGCTGATTGTTTGTCCAATAGGAGCAGTGTATAAGGAGAAAAGAAAGGGGCCTAGGACTGATCCTTGAGGAACCCTGACAGTAAGGGGAAGGAGAGAGGAGGAGGAGCCGGCAAAAGACACAGAGAAAGAGCGGTCAGAGAGACAGGAGGAGAACCAGGTGAGAACAGTGTCCTTGAGGCCAATAGAGCAGAGCATAGTGAGGAGGAGCTGGTGATCTACAGTGTCGAATGCTTCAGAGAGATCCAGGAGAATTAGCAGGGAGTAGTGACCATTAGATTTAGCTGTTAGTAGAACATTAGAGACTTTAGTGAGGGCAGTTTCAGTAGAATGTAAAGAGCAGAAACCAGATTGTAAAAGGTCAAGAAGTGAGTTGTTTGAGAGATAGCGGATTAGACGGGAATGGACCAGGCATTCCAGGAGTTTAGAGATAAAATGAAGATTGGAAACAGGTCTGTAGTTGGCTGTGCAGTTCTGGTCATGGGATGGTTTCTTAAGTAATGGATGTATGCTGGCGTGTTTAAAAGAAGAGGGAAAGATACCAGATGAGAGGGAGAGGTTGAAAATTTTAGTTAGGTGAGTGGTGACAGCTGGAGAAAGGGACTGAAGGAAATGTGAGGGAATAGGGTCACTGGTGCAGGTGGTAGGGCGAGAAGATGCCAGGAGCCTGATCACTTCATCTTCCGTGGCTGGTTCGAAGTCAGAAAATGGGCAAGATACAATGTGGGTGGGGAGAGCATGCATAGCATTTGGGGATTGGGAGAAAATTTCCTGTCGGATATGGTCAATTTTTTCTTCTAAATAATTGGCCAGATCGTCAGCGCTGAGGCCGGTGGTCAGGGCCTGTGCTGTTTGATTAAAGAGAGAGTGAAACGTGTCAAAGCGGTATGTTGGATTATTGGAAAGTGAGATGATGAGGTTGTTAAAGTAGGTTTGTTTGGAGAGGTTAAGGGCAGAGTTATATGTTTTCAGCATAAATTTATAATGGAGCAAATTTTCGGGCATATTAGATTTTCTCCACAGCCGTTCAGCGCACCTGGAGCACCACTGGAGAAAACGTGTTTCAGGCGTGTGCCAGGGTTGTCGCCGTCTATGCCGAATTGTTCTTTGTGTAGGAGGTGCGGCTTCATCCAGGGCGCATAGCAATATTTTGTTATAATGCTTCAATGCAGAGTCGGGACATGAGAGGGAGGAGATTGGGTCCAATGATGATAGCAACTTTTTCATAAATTTCTGGGTGTTAATGGTGCGTATATTTCTATAAGTGTGGAAAGTGGGGGTTTCTTGAGTAGAGTCACAGTTCCTGACAGAGAATGAAAGAAGATTATGGTCAGAGAGTGGAAGGGGAGAGTTAGTAAAGTCATGTACTGAGCAAAGCAGGGAGAAGATCAGGTCCAATGTGTTCCCGTCTTCATGTGTAGGAGAATTAACAAGCTGTGAAAGGCCGAAGGAGGAGGTTAGCGATAAAAGATGAGTGGCAGATGGGGAAAGAGAATCGTCAATTGGGATGTTAAAATCTCCCATGATTAGAGTGGGGATGTCGCTGGATAGAAAATTTGGAAGCCAGGCAGCAAAGTGATCCAGGAACTGACTGGAGGGATATGGAGGCAGATAGACAACCGCCACACGCAGGGAGAAGGACCGGTAGAGTCTGACTGTGTGGGCCTCAAAAGAAGGGAAGATGAGGGAGGGTACTGGGGTAGATAACCTGAAAAGTACATTTTGTTGAAAGAAGCAGACCAACACCTCCACCTGATTTGTTGTCAGGTCTCCGGGTATGAGAGAAGTGTAGGCCACCATATGAGAGAGCTGCAGTGGCGGTGGTGTCCAACTGCTGGATACAGGTTTCGGTGAGAGCCAGAAGGTTGAGGGAATTAGAGAGGAAAAAGTCATGGATGTAAGAGAGTTTATTACATGCTGAACACGCATTCCAAAGGGCACAGTTGAATGAGACAGAAGATATGCAGGGAATATTAATGAGATTAGCAAAGTTTCTGAATGTAACAGTTACAGGGTAAGTAAATCAATAGATCCAAAATAAATACAGTCATAATCAATTGAATCAAATCAGAAAATGACACCCCATGGTGGGGTAATCAAACCATGACCACTGCAGTTGTCATTTAAATTAGTGTTTATTAATACAAAATATTATTTCTTATACAACATTAAAATGCACAAAGCAAAGTACCTCAGTTGTAAGGGACAGCAGGTAGCTCTGCCCTATTAACAGTTAATGCTCTATGGATCAAAATACGTCTAGTTGGGAAGGTTCATAATTATAATAAATAATTCCTCAAATAGCATAAATCAGCAAACTACCAGTCCAATGATAGACACATAGAAATCATTCACAAGGTCACATAATCAATATGGTAAAAAGATAAATAAATAAAATAGAATCCATGTCCTGAATGGAGTAAAGTGCAAAGTGCCAATAATACCAATATGGAATAGGAAAATATCTCAGAACTAAATGTAAATGGTAGGGCACAAGTAGAATGCAGTACTCCAACACTTAGTTATATATGGATATCCAGCAATTGACATAGATTACCTGTGATGATGGAAGAGCTCTGTATAGGGCATGCACGCGTCCCTCAACCCCGACGCGTGTTTCGATTACACTTTCTCAGGGGGCGTGTCTTGGAGAAGGGGTGTTAGTTATTAAATAAAGAGCAGGAGCCAATCGCGTGTGCCTCAGCAGAGTACACAGCTGTATCAGCTGATAGTCGCTTGCCGTGGCTGGTAAGCGGCGCGAGTCAATCTGTGCCCGCCCCCAATCAAATGACTCTGCAGCTTCCGGTAGATGACCCGCAAGCCAGCAACGCAGTCACTAAGTGAGGGCAGTGCGTGCCAGCAAGGTCTAGTAGCCGGAAGTCATCAGAGTCTAGGGGAGGTGCCCACAAATGCTAGCGCTTCTCAGCCAGAAAAGAATGTAGAAAAGTCCGGTATAACCATTATCTCAAAATATGTCTGCTTATAACCGATCATGTTCTAGCATGTATTAATAATGTAAAGGTGCCGATAGCATGATTTAAACTAGTAGTTGTGATTAGTGTTGAGCGAGCATGCTCGATACTACTCGGTACTCGCCCGAGCATCTCACTACTCGGGATGTTCGGCGAGCACCGAGCATTTTCGGGTTACTCAGGCGGGAGTTCGGGTCTCCGCCCTGCATGTTTGGTGCTCTTTACAGAGCCAATGAACATACAGGGATTGCCAGCCAGTCACTGTAATGCCGTAGCCATGTTGGTTGTGGGCATTACAGTGATTGGCTGGCCGCACAGCGTCACCTCGAGTATTTAAAACAGGGCGCCACCATCTTGGACACAGTCGCCCCAGATCAGACAGTGTAGGGAGAGTGCTGCTGAGCTAGAGAGAGATTTATACTGCGAAATAGGAAGTGTAGGGTCTCTAAAGCCTGCAAAATCAAACAAACAGTCCTTCTGAGGACTAATATCCATCCCAGATATCAGGCATCCTGTATAGGAGACGCAGTGGTTATACCAACAAACACTGCATTACAGTCCTGTGTGCTGCTGCTGCTCAAATTGCTAGACTTAGCCCCAGGTCTCAGGGGCCACGAAAAATCCTTTTTTTTTTTCATCTAAATCCTATTTTTTTTTCCTCAGTCAGACTGTACAACTACCCGTCTTATTAACCTTTTGGTATTTCCCCCCCACCCCCAAAAAAAATTGAGTGTGTCTGTGAGTGTTCAGACACAAGTATATCTGTTTAAAAGAGTCTGGTTTCAGCCAGATAACTAGAACTGTGGTTTTGCAGTTCCACGGTTCAAATCTCTGTATTATCCACCTTTTTGCCTTATTTCCATAAAAAAAACAGTTTGAGTGTCTCGCTGACTGTTCAGACACAAATATATCTATTTAAAAAAGTCTGGTATACGCCAGGAAATTAGAACTGTGATTTTCCTCTTCCACGGTTCAAATCTGGGTGTTATCCACCTTTTTGCCTTTTTTCCATAAAAAAAAAAACAGTTTGAGTGTTTCGCTGACTGTTCATACACAAATATATCTGTTTAAAAGATTCTGGGGTAGGCCAGAGAACTAGAACTATGGTTTTCCTCTTCCACGGTTCAAATCTGGGTGTAATCCACCTTTTTGCATTTTTTCCATAAAAAAAAACAGTTTGAGTGTCTCGCTGACTGTTCAGACACAAATATATCTGTTTAAAAGATTCTGGGGTAGGCCAGAGAAATAGAACTGTGGTTTTCCTCTTCCATGGTTCAAATCTGGGTGTAATCCACCTTTTTGCCTTTTTTCCATAAAAAAAAACAGTTTGAGTGTCTCGCTCATTGTTCAGACACAAATATATCTGTTTAAAAGATTCTGGTGTAGACCAGAGAACTAGAACTGTGGTTTTCATCTTCCACTGTTCTAATGTCCTTTTTATTACCCTTTTGCCATTGATAGTGCGAGTGTAAGCTATTTTGCTTCATTTACAATGGGCAAGGCGCGTGGCAAGGGACGTGGAACTGGACGTTCTGGTAATGGTGCGTGCAGAGGACGGGACCGTGGCCAAGGTGAAAATGTGCCACAACCAACAGCCACATCTTCTCGCTTCCAGTTCTTGACCGAATTACTAGGGAAGCACACAACAACACCACTATTGCGAACTGATCAGTGTGAACAGGTTATTAATTGGATAGCAGATAATACTTCCAGTCACCTGGGCACCACCACCTCCGGTCTGCCTTCCACACGGTCAAGTCTTAGTAGCCGTGAGTCTCGACCGCATAATCCTCCTCACCCTGATGCTCTTTCCTCCCACCATGCCGAGTGTCGTCAGACAGCAACTGATCCCACAGTTGGACACCCTGAAGAGCTGTTCACTGGTCCATTTCCATATTTGGGCCCCTCGCCTGCTCCGCTTGAAGAAGTGGAAGAGGAGATCCCATTTAGAGATGGCCAAATATTTGAACAGCCACGGCCACAGGAAGGCGACGCTGGCAATTTGTCACAAGAGGTGGACGATGACGAGACACAATTGCCACGAAGTGAGGAGGAGGACCGTGATGCGGAAGTGGAAGAGGAGGAGGTGGTGGATGATCTAGTAACTGACCCAACGTGGCAGAAGAACACGCAGGGCGAGGCCAGCAGCACACAGGGGGAGGGAGGCAGAGCACCCCAATAGGCAGGAAAAAGCAGTGCGGTGGCCGCAGACAGAAGGCGGGCAACCGTTCCCCGTAACACCAACACGAGGGATGTTGCCAGTACAACCGGTAAGTCTTCCAGAGTCTGGAATTTTTTTAAAGACTCTGCTGATAACCCCAAAAAGGCCATTTGTACCACCTGCCATGCCAGCATCAGCAGGGGTGACAAAACTACCAGCCTGACCACTACCAGCATGATCAGGCACATGTCAGCAAAGCACCCGACTTTGTGGGGAGAACCCCAGGGTCCACGACCAGTGTCAGCGGGTGTTACCACTTCTTCTTCCGCTGTTGTGCGTGTAAGAGAACCCCCTGTTGTGCGTGCAAGGCAATCCCCTGTCCATATTGCATGCAAATATGCGCCCTCCTCTCAGTCTTCACTTGTTATGGCAGTTTCTCAAGAAACAGCATCAACGTCCACGTCCCACCGCAATGTTCAATTGTCCATATCCCAGACCTTTGAACGAAAGCGCAAATTCGCAGCGCAGCCAACGCCCCACAGGCCACAGTCTTAAATTCGCACATTTCATGAATGCTTGCATTGGATATGCTGCCTTTTGGGCTGGTGGAGATGGAATCCTTCCGCAACCTTATGGCGGTGGCCATCCCTTGGTACTCGGTCCCCAGCTGACACTATCTTGCCCGGTGTGTCATCCCCGCACTACACAAGAACGTGTCCCAAAACATCTGCCGTGCCCTCAACAACACAGTTACTGGGAGAGTCCACCTGCCAACGGACACGTGGACAAGTGCTTGTGGCCAGGGACTGTACATCTCCCTGACGGCACACTGGGTAAACTTAGAGGAAGACGGGACCCAGTTGGACCTTGGGACGAAGCACATCCTCCCCACACTGAGGATTGCGGGCCCTATGTCAGTCAGAGTTGCCCCCACAGTGTACAGCTCCTGCGCATCATCCTCCTCCTCCTCTTCATGTTCAGCCTCCATCTCAGAAATCACCACATCAGTTACAAGCTGGAAGCACTGCAATACTGACTCAGCCAAGCGGCAACAGGCTGTGCTGAAACTCATAAGCTTAGGTGATAAACCTCACACTGCTTGTTAGTTGTGGACAGCTGTGAAAGAGCAGGCAGATCTGTGGCTGAGACCGCTGAACCTACATCCAGGCATGGTCGTGTGTGACAATGGCTGTAACCTGGTGGCGGCTTTGAGGCGAGGCGAGATCACACACGTACCATGCCTGGCTCATGTGCTTAACCTCGTGGTTCAGCGGTTTCTTAAATCGTACCCCGAGTTGCCAGATCTGCTCATCAAAGTACGCCGCCTGTCAGCTCATTTCTAGAAGTCGGCTACAGCTTCCGGCGCCCTTGCTGTGTTGCAGCAGCGTTTGCAGCTTCCGGAACACCGACTGGTGTGTGATGTCCCCACACATTGGATCTCTACCCTCCACATGTTGCAAAGGATTTGTGAACAGAAGAGAGCAGTTGTGGAGTACCAGCTGCAACAAGGCCGTCGATATTCAGATCAGACTCCACACATAAGACCTCAGGAGAGGACCTGGATGTCTGACATAAGTGCCATCCTGACAAACTTTGAGGAGTCCACCAAGATGGTGAGTGGCGATGACACCTTCATTAGCGTCAGCATCCCACTTGTCTGTCTTTTGCAACGCTCTCTGCAGAGAATTAAAGAGGAGGCATTGCAGCCAGAGTATGATGAGATGGATCAAGAAGCCGTAGCTGGCGATTACACACAGCCCAGCCTCATCTCATCCCAACGTGCATTGGGGGACAATGAGGGAGAGGAGGAGGAGGAGGGGGAAGAACAGGAGCTGGTATCATGCGCTGTAGTTGGTAGTACCTGTACAACTGTCATACCGTCGGTTCAGCGTGGGTGGCCTGAGGACAGAGGAGAGGAGGAGGAGGAGAGCATGGTCAGTCGTCATCTTGTTGAGGACACGGAAGTCTTGCCCGTTACCAGTCTGGCACGCATGGCTGAATTTATGTTACGCTGCCTTAACCGTGACCCTTACGTTGTCAAAATGTTGGGTGACAGTCATTACTGGTTGGTGACAGTTTTAGACCCCCGCTACAAGGAGAACTTTCACTCTCTTATTCCTGAGGTGGAGAGGTCTACAAAAATGGGGCAGTACCAGAAGGCCCTTGCTGCAGAACTGTTAAAAAAATTCCCATCTGAACACGCTAGCGGCTGAGTTCACAGTTCGTTGCCCAACCAAGGCGTACAGGCGAGAGAGACGCAACTCCAATCCAGCAGAGGCAGGGGAACACTGTCAACGTTCTGGGACAGTTTTCTGAGACCCGCCCAGTTTACAGGCCCTGAGTTGCGGGGTACTCTCACAAGGAGTGGAAAGTTTCAAAAGATGGTGAGGGAGTACCTTGCCGACCATACCAGTGTCCTCTGTAATTCCTCTGTGCCTTTTAATTATTGGGTATCCAACTTGCTCTGTACACCTTGGAGGTGCTGGCCTGCCCTGCCGCTAGCGTGTTATCGGAGCATGTTTTTAGTGCCGCTGGGGGAATTATAACTGATAAGCGTACTCGCCTGTCAACTGACAATGCTGACAAGCTGACCATTATCAAAATGAAAAAGGGCTGGTTTGGGCCAGACTTCTCATCACCACCAAATGACAGCAGAGTAACATAAAGTCAAATCCACTGTGTTATTTCGGGAGGTGTATTCCCATGCACCGCTTCACACCCACACATGGGTATATGCTTCCTCATTTTGGCTGTTTTTTGCTCTTCTCCTTATCCTCAGCCTCCACCACCACTATACCACCAGGGTGACCGTGGTCCGTGTTGCCAGCATTGCAAGTTCCTCTGTCCTAATTTTTTGCAGCTTTTGCTTGGAAGGCATAGGCAAAGACTATGGGAGACCCACTCCCCAATAATGGGAATAATGTTTTTAATGTGCTGTACTGCATGGCTCTTGTAAGGGGCATTGCAAGTTTCTCTGTCCTAATTTTTGGCAGCTTTTGCTTGGAAGGCATAGGCAAAGACTATGGGAAACCCACTCCCCAATAATGGGAATAATGTTTTTAATGTGCTGTACTGCATGGCTCTTGTAAGGGGCATTGCAAGTTTCTCCGTCCTAATTTTTGGGAGCTTTTGCTTGGAAGGCATAGGCAAAGACTATGGGAGACCCACTCCCCAATAATGGGAATAAATATGCTGTACTGCATGGCTCTTGTAAGGGGCATTGCAAGTTTCTCCGTCCTAATTTTTGGGAGCTTTTGCTTGGAAGGCATAGGCAAAGACTATGGGAGACCCACTCCCCAATAATGGGAATAATGTTTTTAATATGCTGTACTGCATGGCTCTTGTAAGGGACATTAAAATCATCTTGTTAAGCTACTGTGACCTCCACGTCTCTTCCAAGGGTCATTGATATCGTCTTTTTATTCCACTAGGACCTCCACCACTCTTCCAAGGGGCATTAATATTGTCTTTTTATTCCACTGGGACCTCCACGTCTCTTCCAAGGGGCATTAAAACCGTCTTGTTAAACCACTCTGAACTCCACATCTCTTCCAAGGAGCATTAAAACCGTCTTGTTAAGCTACTGTGACCTCCACATCTCTTCCAAGGGACATAAAACCATCTTGTAAAACCACTCTGAACTCCACGTCTCTTCAAAGGGGCATTAAAATTGTCTTGTTAAGCTACTGTGACCTCCATGTCTCTTCCAAGGGTCATTAATATTGTATTTTTATTCCACTGGAACCTCCACCACTCTTCCAAGTGGCATTGATATTGTCTTTTTATTCCACTGCGACCTCCATCACTCTTCCAAGGGGCATTGATATTGTCTTTTTATTCCTCTGGGACCTCTACCACTCTTCCAAGGGTCATTGATATTGTCTTTTTATTCCACTGGGACCTCCACCACTCTTCCAAGGGGCATTGATTTTGTCTTTTTATTCCACCGCGACCTCCACCACTCTTCCAAGGGGCATTGATATTGTATTTTTATTCCACTGCGACCTCCACCACTCTTCCAAGGGGCATTAAAACCGTCTAGTTAAACCACTCTGAACTCCACAGCTCTTCCAAGTGGCATTGAAATGTTGTTTTAATTACTTCTAACCTCCATGACTGTGATGAAAGCCGGCCGGTGGGTGCAGCTCTCTGGCGCCCCCTTACCTCTCAGGTCAGTCAAGGTACTGCACCTAGAGAAAGTAGTGCCAGGTAGCTGCAACCAGCGCAGGGAACACGGTAGAGTGTTATCCCTTCAACGTCACTAAACCGTAACGTCACTACACAGCACAACTCGCTAGCGCCCTCTTAGCCTCAGGTCAGTCAAGGAACTGCACCTAGGATAAGCGGTCGCCAGAGAGACTGTCCTGTAACCTACTGGGTATCGGGGCCCTCTGTAGTGAGGGCGGTATATATATCTTCCTTGGCCTCGCCAGGAATATATATATCTGAACCTCCGACCGTCACTACCAGGCTTCCCCAATCCCCAGTTGGTATGCTGCCACCAGTCCCTATTTTAGATATACGCCCAGTCCGTGAATGGGCCTATATCGGGTCAGGAACCAACCCTGGGTAGCGTTTTTGGCTTGAGCCGAGCTCACACGGACGTGCGTTCGTTATGCAGAATAAAAGGCAGGCCCACAATTACTTGAGGTAATTGATTATAATAATACACTAGATACACGATATACAACTAAATATACACAGGTATAAGGTCAGGCTAAACTATACAACAATGGAATACAACACACAGAATCACCACAGCATATCAGTTACCGGTTTCTTGATTCTCTTGTGACGCAGGGAGAGGATTCTGCGGTCGCAGGCACGGTTCTTTGTTACAGGCTGAGGCCTACCACCGCATGGTCAAACTGCTCCTCCCCTTGGTGGCCTCAGCTGGTGCTCAGATGTTCAGCACACCACTCTTGGGTCAAGACTGACTTGTCTCTTGTCTGTCCTGCTATCTTACCTGCCCCGTCCCGCCCACTGCTGGTGAGGTCAGCTGGCTCAGTCTCCACCCTCAGGTCTAACTTCGATCAGAAGCCCAAATTCTACGGAACCCAATAACTTCTTCTGGGATGGTCTCATGATACCCCCAGGGGTTCCCATGGATTCGGGCCGCCGTAACCGACCTTTTGATATCAATTATGATACCATACGGTCCTCAGGAATGGCTCAGCGCTATATCTTGGCTTCCAGAGCACGTACAAACGTCTACCGCGGAGGCTTGTGTGCGCAATGGCTCCGGGACGCCGTGATATTTTTTTATTGGCCCATCCCACGCAACATGCATGTACTATTCATGTTTCTATATCTTATGCCTCCATGCTTGTGACAGACAAAGAAACTAGTCCTATGGGACAAATGGTCAGTTACAGATGGACGAAGCACCCCCCCCCCTGCTGGCTGTGTTTCCTCTCGAAGTCTTTGAAGCTCCTAGCATTCAAGTGTTAAGTAGGCCCTGGGGCTTCTTATCTCACAGGAGCCTGGATGGGGGAAACTATCTAGTTGACGTTTTAACAAAAGGTCCCAAGGGTGGGGGCTGCTGAAGTGTGGCCATCCCTGGATATGATTTATCATTACCAAGATGGCGGCTACGGGTTCATCACAATGACTCTTCCAACGGGCATTGCATTTCCTCCTAATTTTAGTCAGCTTTTGCTTTTTAATGCATAGGCGAACACTAAGGAAGTCCCACTCCCCAATAATGGGTAGAAGGTTTTTAGTATGCTGTAATCCACGTCTGTTTCAAGGGGCATTGCAGTTCCTCATCATTTTTGGAAAGCCTTCCATTCACTGCTTAGGCCAACAGTGTACAGGAGACCCAGTTGTTATAAATGGAAAAAACGGTTTAGGCATTGCACTCACTGTATGCCCTATAACTGTGTAGCTGAACCGCTCCTTTTGGTACAGAAATATATCCTACAATACATGTGTGGTTGACTGGCCTGATATTGATGTGAATGGTCCCTGTTCCTCCTGCTCTTTCTCCTTTGCCACCACCTCATCCATCATTCATCACCTGAAGCTTTATTTTAACGGGAGTCATAGAACTGGGATAGTAGCAGGAAAACATCCAGCAATCCTCGGAGGAGGTAGGATATGTGCCAAAACGCTGACCACCTCACGCCTAGCCGCTACTACATACATGCGCTTGCATTCCAAGGAACAGAAAGCTAAGGAGATGGATGGCCTCATGATTATGAATAATTTACTCGTTGTGTAGGAGGCAGACCACTGCTGCTGTCTACCTTCTGATCTTTGTGTTGAAGCCTGATTGACCCAGGACCCACAATCCTCTATGTCTGGAGGACGTGTTGCATCCCAATGTCCAACTGTGTCCCAGCTACCACAATATTAACCCAATGTGAAGGCGTCAGTGAGATGGACCATGCCTGGCCACATTCACTTGTCCACGTGTTTGTGATTAGGCTGTCCTTCCCACTAAATGCACTGGGGAAGGCACAGGTAATGTTTTGGTATGCGCGCTTGTGTATAAGGCGCACCGGGACAAATAGGGGTGGCTGGGGTCCGTTTATGGACACCCGGCCGCCCCCAGGCGGCTGGGGACCGTGTGTGGGCACCCGGTCGTGGGGCGGCTGGGGACCGAGTATGGACACCCGGTCGCCCCCTGGCGGCTGGGGACCAAGCGTGGATACCCAGCCGCCAGGCGGCTGGAGACTGAGTATGGATACCAGGCCGTCGATGCAGCCATGACGTGGTGGCCAGATTCCGCCTCCACATGCCTAAAAGGCCCAATTTCAAGTGCAAGCAAGCAGTATGGTATTGTAGCCTGGGGGTGGGTGGGTGGCAGGCTGCATACTTGCGCTTGCGTTGCAAGGAATGGGGGAGGTACAATTGAACACTGCCCTGGGACAAGAACTTGAACGGGGAGAGTTGCAAGTCCGCAATGACAGGTGCAGGGTGGGAGGCATATTCGCATGTGCCATGAACAGGGGGTTTGCGTGCACACGCTACAGCGGAATAGGCTGTCCTTCCCACTAAATGCACTGGGGAGGGCACAGGTAATGTTTTGGTATGTGCGCTTGTGTATAAGGTGCACTGGGACAAATAGGGGCAGCTGGGGACCGGGTATGGACACCCGACCTCCCCCTGGTGGCTGGGGACCGAGTGTGGACACCCGGCCGCTGAGCGGCTGGGGACTGAGTATGGATACCAGGCCGCCAACGCAGCCCTGACATGGTGGCCGGCGTCTGCCTCCACAAGCCTAAAAGGCCTCATTTCAAGTGCAAGCAAGCTAGCAGTATGGTATTGCAGCCTGGGGGTGGGTGGGTGGCAGGCTGCACACTTTCGCTTGCATTCCAAGAAAACAAAGCAGATGCTAACGTCTATCATCATCATCATCATGCTCCTCACCTTGGCACTCTCAACTCCCCTGATGGAGAAGCCAGGGCTCACCGGAGGAGTCTTTGGTTGTCTGGTGGGCTCGTCCAATGCTGCCCTAAAGCAGGCCAGGCTAAGAAAAGTGTAGGGAAGGTTCCCGGTACAAATAGTGGTGGCTGGGGACTGAGTATGGAGACCTCGCCGCCGACGCAGCCATGAGGTAGTGGCCAGCTTTGGCCTCCTCCAAACTAAAAGGCCCCATTTCAAGTGCAAGCTAGCCATATAGTATTGCAGCCTGCCGGTGGGTGGGTGGTTGGCTGCATATTTGCGCTTGCATTGCAAGGAATGGGGGAGGTACAATTGAACACTGCCCTGGGACAAGGACTTGCACGGGGATAGTTGCAAGTCTGCATCTTCTGATGTGGCAAGGATCACTTCTGATGGGCACACTTTTAGGCAGTGACCTGGGTGTCAGAGATGCTTCCAGGGGTCTTCCCCATGCCGTTCCCATGTCTTTTCAGCACTGTATGTATGTGTCACACAGCACATGGCCAGATAAGGTTGTAAAATGTTAAAATGACATTTCCCAGTGAATGCATTTGTCACGGTTGAAAGCAATACAAAAGTGCAAAAACGCATAAAAAATGCTACTTGTGAACATAGCCCAAGGTGTGGAGGAGTATTTTTTTTTGGTTATTTATTTTACCTTATACACAAGTCTTTACCCTGGAAAAGATGTTCCTTAACATATTTTCACAGGAAAACAGTTTCAGTTTCGTTTTTGAACATTTTATTGTGAGTCCGTAAAAGTGGCTTAATATCTCTGACCACGTTGTTGACAGCAGTGACCTGGGGGTCAGAAATGCTTCCTGGGGCGATGCCCATGCTGTCCCCATGTCATTTGAGCACTGTCACTATCGTTTTGGGTACTTTTTAGGCTTTCTACAGACTGCCGGGGGTGCCGCCGCAAAAATGCTCGGGTCTCCCATACACTAAAATTGGGCTCGTTGCTCGGGTCGAGCACCTGAGTATCACGGTGAGCTCGGCCCGAGCTTCGAGCACCCGAGCATTTTAGTGCTCGCTCAACACTAGTTATGATGTAAAAATTTAATGTATAAAAAATAATGAATAAATATATTATATTATATGATTAAATGTAAACGCTAGTGTGCAAAAAGTACAATAAAAAGTGCTTAAGTATTAAAGTGCTACTAAAATGTAGTTAATAACATTAATTATATAGAATTATTTAAAAAATATATATATATATGTGCTAATAGTAAAGTGCTGTTATGAATAATGAGTAAGAATAAAACAGATTTAGTAACGTGCAGAATAAAAAAGTGCTGCATACTACAAGCAACCACCTATAAATAGCAATAGCTTATTTCAATAATGACATACCAATAGCATGATTATAGCAATATATACTCTAATAATAATAAAAGTCTCTCTTGGTTAAGCAGATGTATTTTTCCAATAAGTTATAATATTCTCTAGAAGATCCCGCGAACCCAGCAGAAGGACCTCTCCCCCATCCTGAATCGAGTAGGTCCCAGCCTCCAACAACAGATCCAACAAACAGCAGCAGGACAACACCAGGCAAGGCCCCCAAGGTAACCAACCAGGAAAACTAAAGCTAAAACTAAATATAAACAAAAACTATAAGTATCCAAATGATAACACACACAAAATAAACAAACAATAATTATATAATGTTACCCCCATAAAACCCTAAAACGAAATTAGTGATACTAATCTCTCAAGTTATTGTATAAATGCACTAAAACCAAAATGTTTGTTAAGTCCCTGTGGCGCTATACTTCCTAATCTGAAGATCCATTTACTTTCTACTTGGGCCAAAATTTTGCTAAGATTACCTCCTCGTTGTCCCAGACAGACTTGATCAATGCCGATAACCTTCAGTAGAGAAGCATTGCTGTGATGATGGATGAAAAAATGTCTCGGTAGTGTTTTGAGAAAAGACGGATTCTCAGCACTTGCTCCTTTTTCAATATCTCGAATATGTTCTCTTGTGTGTATGCATAGTTCTCTCGTAGTCAGACAGATATAAATTTTGTCACATGGGCATTTGGCACAATAAATGACACCCTTTGATGAACACGACAAGTGATGTCTGATGTCATATGTTCGGTCTCCCCAGGCCTTACAATGTCCACATGGGAAGAAGCCCTTGATCTCTAGCCAGTTTTGATTACATTTTTTGGCCGATTCATAGTGACTGTGTACAAGTATGTCTTTGAGGTTTTTAGATCTTCTAGCTGTTATCAAAGGTCTTTCCGGCAGACAGTGTTTTAATAAAGGGTCTGACAGGAGGACCTGCCAATGTTTGCGAATAATCTCCACCAAGCCAGACCACTGTTTATTGTATGTAGTGATTAATCGTATAGGTCCATTCGTGTCTTTACATTTAGGTTTATTCTTATACAAAAGCTCTTCCCTGGTGGTGCTTTTTGCTCTTTGGTATCAGTTTTTGATTTGCTTTCTACTGTATCCTCTGTTTTTAAACCTCCTTTCTAGGTCTTCAGCCTGGTTTTCAAAAAGTTGTTGACTATAGCATATTCTTTTTTGCTCTTAGAAACTGACCTGTAGGGATGCCTTGAATAGTAGACGGTGGACGGGAGGAAATGGCATGTAACAATGTGTTTGTAGCCGTAGGTTTTCGGTAAACATCTGTGGAGATATATCCATTGTCAAGAGTATTAATTTGGATATCTAAGAATTCCAAACTTCTCCCTGCTTGATAAGACAGCTTAATATTGAGTTATCATTGAGCCTGGTCATTAACACATCTAATTCAGACATTGTGCCCTCCCATATAAACCACACGTCATCGATGTACCGCATCCATTGATGAGCATTATTGATTCCAGCTATGGGGTTACTTGTAAAAATTTCTCTCTCCCCTAGAAACAGGTTTACGTAGGAGGGTGAACAAGATGCACCCATAGCGGTACCCTGTAGTTGAACGTAGATCTGATTATTAAAAATAAAACAATTGCGGGTAAGAATAAATTCCAATAAAATTATTAGCAATTCTGAGAGTCGCGGTTCAATATTACTAGACCTCATGAACCAAGCAGCCGCTGCTAACCCATCTGAATGTTTGATTGACGTGTACAATAACTCCACATCAGCCGTTACCATAATCATGTTTTCTGGAAAAAAACATATTATCTAACCTGTGTAATGCTGATGTGGTATCCTTTATATAGGATGGAAGCGTAGCCACAAGAGGTTTTAAAAAGTGGTCTATTGTATCACAGATAATCTCAAAAGCCATTATTACCCACCACTATAGGTCTTCCTGGAGGATTGACAGGATCTTTGTGGATCTTCGGGATCAGGTAAAAAGTCGGCATCCACGGGTTAAATGAAAGAATCATATCTAGCATCTGTTTGGGGATAATGCCCTCAGCTACAGCTTTCTCCAAGATCAGGATCAGTTCTGCCTGAAAAGTAGATAACGGATTTGATGGTAATTTTCTATAGCATTTTTCATCATTCAATAATTTGCTGGCTTGATATTCATGCATCGTTTTAGGCCAAATTACAAATTGTCGGCAGATTTAAAAATCCAAATCATCCCATTTTTGCAGTTCCCCAATAGCCCCTTGCTCTTTGTTATCAAGATTATGAGACCAATTTTTACTGCTGACCAACTGGTCAATATCTTGGGTAACTAATTTGGTAAAAATATCTACCGCGGGACAAATACTGAGAGCTGGAAATTTTTTTGTCTTGCCAAACAAATGCAAGGGAAAATTACTTACCTGTGTAGAAGTTTCATTTTCCTCCAACAGAGATTCAAGTATCTTAAGTGCTTCAATTTCTTCTTTACTAATAAAAACATCATGATGTTCATTTTTGTGATGGAATTTATGTAAGATCACTTTTCTTGCAAACAAATGGATATCTTTTGTAGTCAAAATCAGGTTTTAAGAGCGTGATGGAGAGAATGATAGTCCTTTCTCTAACACCATTCTTTGCGCAGTAGAGAGAGTATGAGACGATAGATTAATTACCTTGTTTTTGTCATAATCAAATTTTCTACTTCCATACTTCGATTATTGATGAGTATTTTGTCCTCCCGCATATCGAGTAACTGGGCCAGCGACAGACCGAGTTTCCGACTCAGTTGGATACATACAGTTATATGAAAAAGTTTGGGCACCCCTATTAATCTTAAGCTTAATGTTTTATAAAAATTGGTGTTTTTGCAACAGCTATTTCAGTTTGATATATGTAATAACTGTTGGACACAGTAATGTTTCTGCCTTGAAATGAGGTTTATTGTACTAACAGAAAATATGCAATCTGCATTCAAACAAAATTTGACAGGTGCATAAGTATGGGCACCTTTATCATTTTCTTGTTTTAAATACTCCTACCTACTTTTTACTGACTTACTAAAGCACTTTTTTTGGTTTTGTAACCTCATTGAGCTTTGAACTTCATAGCCAGGTGTATGCAATCATGAGAAAAGCTACTTAAAGTGGCCATTTCCAAGTTGTTCTTCTGTTTGAATCTCCTCTGAAGAGTGGCATCATGGGCTCCTCAAAACAACTGTCAAATGATCTGAAAACAAAGATTATTCAACATAGTTGTTCAGGGGAAGGATACAAAAAGCTGTCTCAGAGATTTAACCTGTCAGTTTCCACTGTGAGGAACATAGTAAGGAAATGGAAGAACACAGGGACAGTTCTTGTTAAGGGCAGAAGTGGCAGGCCAAGAAAAACATCAGAAAGGCAGAGAAGAAGAATGGTGAGATCAGTCAAGGACAATCCTCAGACCACCTCCAGAGAGCTGCAGCATCAACTTGCTGCAGATGGTGTCACTGTGCATCGGTCAACTATACAATGCACTTTGCACAAGGAGAAGCTGTATGGGAGAGTGATGCGAAAGAAGCCGTTTCTGCAAGCACGCCACAAACAGAGTCGGCTGAGGTATGTAAAAGCACATTTGGAAGAAGGTCCTGTGGACTGATGAAACCAAGATTGAGTTGTTTGGTCATACAAAAAGGCGTTATGCATGGCGGCAAAAAAACACAGCATTCCAAGAAAAACACTTGCTACCCACAGTAAAATTTGGTGGAAGTTCCATCATGCTTTGGGGCTGTGTGGCCAATGCCAGCACCGGGAATCTTGTTAAAGTTGAGGGACGCATGGATTCCACTCAGTATCAGCAGATTCTTTACAATAATGTTCAAGAATCAGTGACAAAGTTGAAGTTACGCAGGGGATGGATCTTTCAGCAAGACAATGATCCAAAACACCGCTCCAAATCTACTCAGGCATTCATGCAGAAGAACAATTACAATGTTCTGGAATGGCCATCCCAGTCCCCAGACCTGAATATCATTGAACATCTGTGGGATCATTTGAAGAGGGCTGTCCATGCTCGGCGACCATCAAACTTAACTGAACTGGAATTGTTTTGTAAAGAGGAATGGTCAAAAATACCTTCATCCAGGAAATCATTAAAAGCTACAGGAAGCGACTAGAGGCTGTTATTTTTGCAAAAGGAGGATCTACTAAATATTAATGTCACTTTTCCGGTGAGGTGCCCATTCTTATGCACCTGTCAAATTTTGTTTGAATGCAGATTGCATATTTTCTGTTAGTACAATAAACCTCATTTCAAGGCAGAAACATTACTGTGTCCAACAGTTATTACATATATCAAACTGAAATAGCTGTTGCAAAAACACCAATTTTTATAAAACATTAAGCTTAAGATTAATAGGGGTGCCCAAACTTTTTCATATAACTGTATCTGTTCCTGTTGATGACGTAAGGGAACTAATGGAATTATTGCGAGACTGAGTTGATTTTTTTGCAGTAGTTTTGTATTGCCACCTGAAAATTATGTTGGAGTTATAATCTGTCACATCTCTCAGGAATTTTCTCTTCTTCCCATCACTAATATCATGCTCCCATTTTTCCAAATCTTTATCTATTTCTTGAAGGTATTTGGCCAGTATATCTGGATGTAATTCTTGATTAAGAGTCAATTGAATTTTAGAGTGTTCATCATCAATCGCTTTTAAAGATATCATATTGTACTCCACAATGATGTTAATAAAAGTCAGGGAGCACATTGTGGCTGCCTCAATCTATTTCTTAATCAGAATGTCATTCTCTAAATTAAAGGTAGGGAACAACTGGATCCGTAGTCCACGAGGGACTATTGTATGTTCCAAGTAGTGATCTAATGAAGTTTTAGTCCACCAAAGTTTGTTTTTTTATGGAGCATATTTTTGTATTGCTAAATTAATTCCTTATGTGAGACATTAGTATCATTAAAACCACCTGAGGTACCACACTTAAATATATCATTGGCTTTTGTTAGCCAGGATTGTTCCCTAGCTTTCATGTCCATCATGTAAAAATAACAAGGACCACCTGTTTATCAAACAGAAAAAGACGTCAAGTAAATCAATAGATCCAAAATAAATACGGTCATAATCAATTGAATCACATCAGAAAATGACACCCAATCCTAAATACATGGTGAGGTAATAAAACCATGACCACTGCAGTTGTGAGGGACAGCTTTGTGTGTTTTAATGTTGTATAAGAAATTATTTTTTTATATTAATAAACACTAATTTTAATGACAACTGCAGTGGTCATGGTTTGATTACCCCACCATGTATTTAGGATTGGGGTGTCATTTTCTGATTTGAGGGAAAGGGCAAGTGTTATTATTACTGGAGGGTCCTGGATTAGGAGACCCTGAGAAATATCACCTGCGACTAAGAGAAGGAAGATACAGAGTGTGAGCAGAAGGTTGAGTGATTTGTGAGAGCGTTTCCTGTGTTGTATGGTGGGAATGAATGGATCTGTGTGGTATAGAGAGAGCATGACAGCTGTACATAGGTGAAGAGAGGAGAGAGGGATTAATATGGATGAAGTGTGCTGAATTTGTGGGAGAACGGTGAATGTGGATGATTGTAGCAGCCAGAACATAAATGGCACAAATGCAAATGGTGAATACTGTTTGCTAAACAGATGACCTGTAAGCAAGTTTGTTTAATTGTGAAAAAATGGCTTTGTTTGCAAGCTTCTGCGATCAACGAGCGATGAGTTATTGCAGAAGTTAGCATTTTTAATAAAAATGCACACACTGGAGACCAGCTCACGTGATGTGACCACAAGGGGCGTGTGGGCAGATCTCCCCTTAGGTATAAAAGAATCCATGGAGAAGACAGGAGCACTCATTGCCAGGGGGAATAAGAATTATAAGCAATGGGTCCTATTCAACAACAGCATAATCCAACTGGGGAGCCCCTCCATCTATATTGAATCGTCTCCGTGATCGTATAGTGTAAGTTTTCCTTCTTTTATCCTGTTTATTTTATGTAACTGCTTATGTATTTTAATGTCTCCTTTGTAACATCCATGTATATATTTTTCCTAAACACTGCCTCCCTTTTTGGATTAAATATAAAATTTAATAATTCTGTTTCTTTTGTTCTGTAATCGTTCCCTCCCCCGAAGCTATACACGCTACCAAAATGCAGGCGTCCGGCCAGGCCTGTATTATATTTCAAACTCTGCTGGTGGTAGTAGAGAAAATTAATAATAATTGGGCTATCGTGAAGCTGACAGTGACCGCGCAGAGGATGTTAAACACGGATTCCAGTCTTTGGAATCCCCGAGGTGTGACGCCATACGCTCACTGGTCGCTTGCCGATATCCACGTAGCGAGTAGTCTGGATCGCTTGCTCGTGACTCTGGACGAAATACGGACAGCGTGATGGCACGGTGAGACATTGTGTGATCTCCTCGGTGTCATCCCTCTGTGTGTGTTGGGATCCCTGACAAATTGGTGAACTGGAGGCCATTGCCCAAGATGTATGGGCTAAGATTCCTCAGGGACTCTGCCTGAAGCTAGTGTCTGGCTATGCATCACATTTGCAGCAGGTTGTAACAGCTTATTGTCCTCTACCACGTACTAAAGATATTTGTCATGAAGGGTTGAATACTTCATAGCCTATAATAATAATTAAGTGCCATTTTGTGTTGAATTTGGAGAAACCACTTATTGTATTAAATTATTAGGGACAGAGAAAGAATGAGAGAATGTGAATAAAATGTAACTTTTATTATCATATATTAAAATTATGAAAATAATTAACATGAATGCTTTGTTAAAATTATTATATCCTATCAATTAATCAGGTAGGCTGCTTGAACTCTATTATACAGTGGGTACAGAAAGTATTCAGACCCCTTTAAATTTTTCACTCTTTGTTTCATTGAAGCCATTTGGTAAATTCTAAAAAGTTCATTTTATGTCTCATTAAAGTGCACTCTGCACCCCATCTTGACTGAAGAAAACCAGATATGTAGAAATTTTTGCAAATTTATTAAAAAAGAAAAACTGAAATATCACATGGTCATAAGTTTTCATACCCTTTGCTCAGACACTCATATTTAAGTCACATGCTGTCCATTTCCTTGTGATCCTCCTTGAGATGGTTCTACTCTTTCATTGAAGTCCAGCTGTGTTTAATTAAACTGATAGGGCTTGATTTGGAAAGGCACACATCTGTCTATATAAGACCTCACAGCTCACAGTGCATGTCAGATCAAATGAGAATCATGAGCTCAAAGGAACTGCCCAAGGAGCTCAGAGACAGAAATGTGGCAAGGCACAGATCTGGCCAAGGTTACAAAAGAATTTCTGCATTACTCAAGGTTCCTAAGAGCACAGTAGCCTCCATAATCTTTAAATGGAAGAAGTTCCACAAAGTCAACTATCATTGCAGCCCTCCACAAGTCGAGCCTTTATGGCAGAGTGGCCCAACGGAAGCCTCTCCTCAGTGCAAGACATATCAAAAACCATATAGAGTTTGCTCAAAAACACATGAAGGACTCCCAGACTATGAGAAATAAGATTCTGTGGTCTGATGAGTCGAAGATAGAACTTTTTGGTGATAATTCTAAGCAGTATGTGTGGAGAAAACCATGCACTGATCATCACCTGCCCAATACAATCCCAACAGTGAAACATAGTGGTGGCAGCATCATGCTATGGGGGTGTTTTTCTGCTGCAGGGACAGGATGACTGGTTGCAATTGAAGGAAACATGAATGCGGCCAAGTACAGAGATATCCTGGATGAAAACCTCTTCCAGAGTGCTCTGGACCTCAGACTTGGCCAAAGGTTCACATTCCAACAAGACAATGACCCTAAGCACACAGCTAAAATAACAAAGTAGTGGCTTCAGAACAACTCTGTGACCATTCTTGACAGGCCCAGCCAGAGCCCTGACCTAAACCCAATTGAGCATCTCTGGAAAGACCTGAAAATGGCTGTCCACCAACGTTCACCATCCAACCTGACGGAACTGGAGAGGATCTGCAAGGAAGAATGGCAGAGGAACCCAAATCCAGGTGTGAAAAACTTGTTGCATCATTCCCAAGAAGAATCATGGCTGTACTAGCTTAAAAGGGTGCTTCTACTCAATACTGAGCAAAGGGTCTGAACACTTATGACTAGTGGTGAGCGAGAACTAAAATGCTCGGGTACTCGTTGCTCGGGTCAAGCAAATTGGAATACTCGGGTGCTCGACCTGAGCAACGAGCCCAATGTAAGTCTATGGGAAACTTGAGCATTTTTCAGGCGGCTCCCCCCGGCGGTCTGCAGAGGGCCTATAAATTGCCCAAATCGATGTGAACAGTGCTCAAATGACATTGGAACAGCATGGGGAAGACCCCTTGAAGCATTTCTGACTCCCAGGTCACTGCTGTCAACAACGTCGTCAGAGTATTACGCCACTTTTACAGACTCACAATAAAACATACAAAAACGAAACCAAAATGGATTTTCGTGGGAAATATGTTAAGGAACATCCTTTCCAAGGTAATGACTTGTATATAAGGCAAAATAAATAACCAAAACCAAAAATACTCCTCCACACCTTGGGCTATGTTCACACATAGCGTTTTTGATAAGTTTTTGCACTTTTGCATTGCTTTCAACAAAGACAAATGCATTCACTGGGAAATGTCATTTTAACATTTTACAACCTTATCTGGCCATGTGGTGTGTGACACATCATCAGACACATGCATACAGTGCTGAAAAGACATGGGAACAGCATGGGGAAGACCTCTGGAAGAATTTCTGACTCCCAGGTCACTGCGAAAAAGTGTGCCCATCATAGGTGATCCTTGGCGCATGCAAAGATGCCTCCCGCCATGCACCTGTCGTTGCAGACTTGCAACAATCACCGTCCACGTCCTTGTCCCAGTGCAGCGTTCAGTTGTCACTACCCCATTCCTTGGAATGCAAGCGCAAGTATGTAGCCAGCCAACCACCCTCCCACAGGCTGCAATACTATACTGCCAAATTTTTGACAGCAACTTGCACTTGAAATGTGACCTTTTAGTCTCGTGGAGACGGAGGCTGTCCACAATCTTATGGCGCCGGCAACCGGGCATCCATACTCGGTCCCCAGCCGCCACTATTTTTCCCGGTATCGTCTCCGCCTTCCACAAGCGCGGGTCCCAAAACATTACCCGTGCCCTCCCCAGTGCACTTACTGGGAAGGACCGCCTAAACACAAACACGTGGACAGGTGAATGTGGCCAGGGACGGTACGGAGCCAGTCCACAGCTTTTTTTGCTGAGTTGTATTTCACCACAGCCATATTCTTTATCTTTGTGAATGGACTTGGGAAACCATATCTACCCAGCTGTCATTTCTCCCAGGAACTCCTTTAAAGCTGCTTTCACTTGAAATGTGGCCTTTTAGGCTCGTGGAGGCGGAAGCTGTCTACAATCTTATGGCGGTGGCGACCGGGTGTCCATACTTGGTCCCCAGCCGCCACTATTTCTCCCGGTATCGTCTCCGCCTTCCACAAACACGGGTCCCACAACATTACCCGTGCCCTCCCCAGTGCACTTACTGAAAAGGATCGCCTAACCACAAACACATGGACAGGTGAATGTGGCCAGGGATGGTACTGAGCCAGTCCACAGCTTTTTTTGCTGAGTTGTATTTAGCTCGGTGAAAGGACTGGCATCGAGGGAAACCGTATCTACCCTGGGTGTCATTTCTCCCAGGAAGTCCTCTAATGCAGCTTCTTGCAGAAGCAATCGCAGCCCTTCCAATATCAATTCGCACTTGTCGTTGGTGCTTTGACACACACACACATCTTTCTTTGCGCATTTAATTTCATGAATACAGAGTTGGACAATGGCCTGATCTGCAATGCGGTTTGAAAAATAACATGCATAAGCATGTCTGATCCACATTAAAAAGCAGCCATAGAGTGTCCGGGAATCTTCCCCCACACTTTTCTTAGCCAGGGCTGCTTCTCTGCAGGGTTGGACAGGCCCACCAGAGAACCGGAGACTCCTCCAGTGGGCCTTGGCTTCTCCTTCAGGAGAGTTCATAGTGCCGATGTGAGGCCATGATCATGATAGAGGCCACCATTTGCTTAGTTTTCTGTTACTTGGAATGCAAGTGAATGTATGCAGCCAACAGGCCGCAATACTAAACTGCCAGATTTCTGGGCAGCTGCTTGCACTTGAAATATGGCCTTTTAGGCTCGTGGAGACTGAAGCTTTTCACAACCTAATGCCGGCGGCGGCCGGGTGTCCTTACTCGGTCCCCAGCCGCCACTATTTCTCCCGGTATCGTCTCCGCCTTCCACAAGCACGGGTCCCACAACATTACCCGTGCCCTCTCCAGTGCACTTACTGGGACGGACCGCCTAACAACAAACACGTGGACAGGTGAATGTGGCCAGGGATGGTACGGAGCCAGTCCACAGTTTTTTTTGCTGAGAGTTGTATTTAGCTCGGTGAAAGGACTAGCATAGAGGGAAACCGTATCTACCATGGGTGTCATTTCTCCCAGGAAGTCCTCCAATGCAGCTTGTTGCAGAAGCAATGACAGCCCATTCAACATCAACTCGCAGTTGCTGGTGGTGCTTTGACACACAAACATCTTTCTTTGCGCATTTAATTTCATGAATACAGAGTTGGACAATGGCCTGATCTGCAATGCGGTTTGAGAAATAAACATAAGCATGTCCAATCCACATTAAGAAAACAGCCATAGAGTGTCCGGGAACCTTTCCCCACACTTTTCTTTGCCAGGGATGCTTCTCGGCAGGGTTGGACGGGCCCACTAGAGAATCCTCTGGTGTGCCCTGGCTTCTACCTCAGAAGAGTTCATAATTGCGCTAACTTTGCAGCTGCTATGGGGCTCTTGAGCGGGGGAGAAAGGTGAGCCCTCAGAATCAAATCCTCTGGTGGGCACAATGTTTTTCAATCTGAAGCAGCTTCTCAGTGGGAGTTGTATTTCACCACAGCCATATTCTTTAACTTGGTGAAAGGACTGGCATAGATGGAAACCGTATCTACTCCGGCTGTCATTTCTCCGTCACCAGGTTCCACCCATTGTCACACACGACCATGCCTGGCTGTATGTTCAGCTGTGAGAGCTACAGATCAGGCTGCTCTGTTACAGCTTTAAACAATTCTGCAGCGCTGGGCGTTTTGTCGCCTAAGCATTAAGTATGTTTTCTTCAGCCCAGCCTGTTGCCGCTTGGCCAAGGCAGTGCTGCAGTGCTGTCAGCTTGTGACTGATGCGGTCATTTCAGAGATGGAGGAGGAGGTGCAGAAGCTGAACAGTGTGATTACATTGAGGTTAAATTGGCGACGCTGTTTTTTATACAAGAGAAAGATCCTATTGTTTTGGGTTTTTTTACGTTATTTTTTAAGACAAATGCATTCACCCGGAAATGTCATTTTAACATGTTACAACCTTATCTGGCAATGTGGTGTGTTACACATCATCAGACACATCCTGTTTTATTTATGATGGAGGGACTCCTGAAATCATAAAACCTATTTTTCTAGGGCCATCAGACGGCCCTTACTATTCTTATAAGGCCAGCAGTCAGCCCTCACTATTGTTAGAAAGCCATCAGCTGGCTATGCTTTGTTGTTCCCATTATTAACAAGTGGGTCTCCTATACTGTTATTGCGTATGCAGTGACTGCAAGGGCTGCCAAAAATTTGGACACAACCCAATACCCCTTTGAAGAGACATAGAGGAGGGTCTCAGTAAAAAAAAATGTTCCCATTATGAAGGAGCGGGTCTCCTATAGTGGTAATGCCCATGCTCTGACTACAAGGGCTGCCAATATTTGGGAAAAACCCCAATAAGAATTTAAAGACACATAAAGCAGGGCCACAGTAATGACAAATTCCCATTAGAAAGGAGAGAGTCTGCTATATACAGTCATAGAGTATACAGTGAGTCCAACGACTGACCAATTTTAAGAAAAACCCCATTAAGAATTTAAATGTAAAGAGAGGAGAGAACAAGGCGCAATGGGTGACTCAGTATTGCAATTGTTAGAGGGGTGTGAGGATGGCTACTAACCTTATGAAGTTGTGCACCTCTGCACAACCCCAGTGTAAAGCTCCACAAGCTCCGTTCTGTTGGTGGCTGTCATCTAATTCCAGCGGCGTTCACAGATCCTGATCTCTCGGTGGTGGATCACGTGGTCAGGTTAGTTGCATGTAACGCCGAGATGGACGCCCAGCTTCACCAACACCCCCGGCAGCGCTCCAGAGGGGTTAGGGCAGCGCAGCTTGGAAAACCTGGGTAGTGATTCTAATTAAATTCCTCCCACAGGTGAAAGAACAATAAATTAAAGGCAGCTCTACCGCACCCCAACAGGGGGAAAGGGACAATCAGTGAATATGAATAGCGGTACCAGAGCGCCAATAACAGGGCAAAAATATTAAAAGGACTGATTTATTAATATACACACAACGCGTTTCGGTGGACACAGCCACCTTCATCAGGTGTGACAAGCAGCAAACAATTGATCCTTATATACATTTGACTAGGTATACAATTACTTAAAAGGGGCAGGGCCAGATACAGAGTAATACCTCTATATTAACCCCTTGAGTTCATATATGCTCAATAGAGTAAAAAGGATTGTTATAAATTAATGCCTAATGAAGCATATAGGGTTCTTATAAAAAGGATTCGCTGTATAAAAACTTGTGAATCCTATAATCATAAATAATAATTTTTACATACAACATAAAACAATGTATAAATATAAAGTTATAAAATTACAATCAGTTTCTATCATTATAATTAGGGAAAAGTAGACGAAGAAAGGAAAGAGAAAAAAATATATATATATTCCCCCCCCAAAAAAAAAAATACAAAAAATAAATAAAAATTAAAAAAAATTAAAAAAATAAAAAATTTTATCCCAAATTTTTTTTTTTTTTTTTTTTTTTTAATTATTTTTTCTCTTTTCTCTCTCTCCTCCCTCCTCCCCTCCCTCTCTCCTTTCCCCTCTTCCCTCCTTCTCTCTCTCCTCCCGCCTGCTCCTCCATATAAAAGATATATATAATAAATTTGCTAAAATATAAAAACAATTATTTAAAAAGTTGTCTTCTCTATATTAAGGTTCAAACCTTCAGGAGACAAGGTTGCCATTTTGAAAATCCAATAATTTTCACGTGTAATGAGACGATTTAGTCTATCAGGGTGTGTATCAACTATATGATCAATGATAGTTAGTTTTAGGTTATTAGGATTTTTTTGATGTTCTTTTAAGAAATGATTAGAAACACTATGTAGGGGAAAGCCGTTTCTAATATTTTGGCGATGTTTATTTAATCTGGAGTGCATTTCCTGGATAGTGCGGCCAATGTATTGCAGGCCGCAGGTGCACTGGAGCAGATAGATCACATATGAGGACTGACATGTAAGTCTAAAGCGAATGGGATATATCTCTCCAGTGACCGCAGAGACGAATGTTTTAGCTCCGTTATCAATGGATTGACAGCATAAGCATTTAGGGACGTTGCATTTATAACATCCATTATTGCTAGTAGGAGCTGAATTTAAATGGTTCGGTCTTCTACCAATTGTTGTATTGCTAGGGGCTATATAGTTTCCTAGATTTTTACTCCTCCGATATATGACATGAGGAAATTCCGGTAAATGACCAGTTAATATTGGATCATTACTTAAAATGAACCAGTATTTTTTTAATAAACTGGATAACACTTGCGTAGGTTTACCATAAGTAGTAATCAGATTTAAACTGAAATCGTTGTATGGCTCTTGGCTGGTATTCTTGGATTTGTTGATACACAAGTTCTGTGATAGGGATCTAGTTTTGGAGAAAGCATCCTTTAATAATTTCTGGGGGTATCCCTTAGCTCTAAAACGTTTTTGTAAAACCTTAGATTCCAGAAAAAAATCCGAATCATGTGTACAATTTTTTCTGACACGCCAATATTGACCGTATGGAATATTTCTAATCCAGCTGGGTAGATGGCCACTGTCAAATTCAAGATAGCTATTTACATCCACTTCCTTAAAGTGGGTAGATGTGGATATTTTACCCGAATTGTCTATATTTATCTGAAGGTCAAGATATTGAATATTACTCTCAGATATGGTAGAGGTAAAGTAAAGACCCCAGTCGTTAGAGTTTAATTCATCAATAAATTTGGCAGCCTCCACAGTATTTCCCCTCCATATAATAAACAGATCATCTATAAAGCGGCGGTACATAACGATGGATTTATCGGCGCCGAGGGATTGCGCGATGTGGATAGACTCGAATGCCCCCATATACAGATTTGCATAACTGGGGGCAAACCTCGTCCCCATCGCGCAGCCCCTCAGCTGCCGATACATCACCCCCTCAAAAGAAAATACATTGTTCTCAAGAATGAAAGTTATACCCCTCAATAAAAAGTTTTTTTGAGGATCTTGTAAGTTAGGGTCCTCATCTAGGAATTTTTTAATTGCCTGTAAACCCAATACATGTGTGATATTGGAATAAAGAGAGCTTATATCGAGTGTAATAAGAAGACAGCCTGGAAGAGGGGGTAATTCTCTCAATAGTCTAATTAAATGTGTGGAATCCTTTAAATGAGAATCTAGGGATAAAACGTACTTCTGTAAAAAAAGATCAATATAGTGGGATAAGTTAGATGTGATAGAATTGATACCAGAAATAATAGGACGTCCAGGGGGATTAAATTTATCTTTATGAATTTTGGGTAAAAAATAAAAATAAGGGACTTTGAATTTTTTAATGTCTAAAAAGGATTTTTCTTTTTTATTGAGGAAGCCAGCTGTAGAGGCCCCGGCTACAAGTCCTTTGTACTCCAAAAAAATGGTTACAGATGGGTCTGCTTCTAATTTCACGTAGTAGTTTGAGTCGTCTAAGATTCTGAGGCCCTCCTTGATGTACCAGCCTCTGTTCATTATCACAGTCCCCCCTCCCTTATCTGCTCTCTTTATAATTATTTCTTTATTATCCTGAAGGGTTTTTAATGCACATTTATCCTGGTAGCTCAAGTTATTCACTTTTTTAGAAATTGGGGGGAATGTCCTAAGGTCCCTCAAAATTAATTGTTGGAAAGTTTCAAGGTGTGAACCTTTGTGATGTAATGGATAAAAATTATTTTTCCCCTTCACATTTACATGAGTGAAAGGGTCCAGTAATGGGGGGCCTGGTATATTAGATTCTTGAATGGAGGGGGATACTGTTGAGCATGAACTAATAGGATGTGATTTTCTCTTATCTTCCAATAGAAAATGTCTTTTTAGTGTCAATTTCCTTATAAATTCATTTAAATCACAGAACAAAGTGAAATTATTAAATGGGACAGCTGGACAGAAAGATAATCCTCGACCTAACAAGGATCGTTCAGCTTCAGATAGCACATAGCTAGAAATATTAAAAATGCCCCCACAACCGATAGGGGTTTCTATCTGCAGGGAATTTGTATTCTGGTTCATTGGCAAGATTTCATTTTCTTTATATTTGGATTGTGTCTCAATTTCGGCATTTGGACTATTTTTGTTGTTGAGGCCTCGGGTTTTTCCACTCCCTCTACATCCCCTAAATTTCTTTTTCGTTTTGGACAACGTCCGGGGACCACGTGGAAAAAATGTGTAATTTTCGTTTTATTAGTTTGGGATGCAACTGCATTCTGTGTTTGAGGATTTATCAAGATACTATTCTCATTCAAAATCGGAGATAATTCCAAGGATGTCATTCTGTTTATAGGGGGTTTTATGTGGTTTATACCATTTGTTTTATCAGAAGGTCTCCCTTGATTTAAAATATTCAGTGTATCCGCTATCGGGATCTGACTAGATGACTCCCCAGCAATAGGAATCTGTATTGCACTAGAAAGCTCTGAGATATTAGATCCACTATGGGATATCTCCTGTGTATTAATATGTAATGTGAAGTTCAGTTCATCAATATCTGTTACTTGTGTGGAAATAGTAGACGGATTAGCAATAAATTCTACATCTGCTGCTTGTGTGGATAAAATAGGTGGATCAGTGATCAATATGGAGGGAGGAGTAATTTCCATACACATTCCCTCTATTATAAGGTCATTATTTTTTTCCAAATTAGAATTAAATGCAGTATTTTTCTTGTAATTATTGTTAATGGATAACTTCTTTTTATGAGTCTCATATATTGCTTGTTGTTTTTTATTCATAAAAAACTGTTTTTGAAAACTATTCACTTGTTTTGTATGGTTATCAGGATCATTGCTTAGAATAGGGGATGATGGATTATTCCCTAGTTGTTCTCCGCATAGGGATGATGGGAACAGGTGAAATTTGAAGTGGTGATTGGATTTTTTCTTTTTTAGAGTCTTTTATATCTCTTTCATATTTTTTTGCTTTTTTATTTATTAAATCATTTTCAAACTTAGCCAGTCTTAGTTTTACCTCATTATCTGTGGCAAAATATTCCGCAGATGAAGAAAAGAACTCCAAATCCCCTTTAATTTTAGCTATTGTTTCTAAAGCATGCATAGCCAGAGTATTCCTTTTATCAATCAACAATCTGATCAGTGTTGTTGAGCAATCAGAAATACACCTGTCCCATCTTTCAGTAAAAACAATATCCTGAGGAAAGGATGAATTGAGATTCATTCTCAATCCCTTGGGTATTATGTTATCCTTAATGTAATGTTCTAAAACATCGTGTCTACGTGATTAGTTATTTCTATTTTGCTATTGTTTTCTAAGTTCAAAAACAGTCCACGTAACCTTTTTTGATCTGTATCATTCAGCATAGTTGGATTATTATATATGCATCTGTCACCATCTTTAGAGTCTTTACTAAGGGCTGTAATGATCAGAAATAATCTAAATTTCTCTCTATTGGTCACATAAAAGTCCATAATGATCCAGCAATTTAGATTTTAAAGTCTTAAACACAGTTCTTATCTGTTGACGATTCTGCAAGGTTTTTCCGTCTCTCGATGTGTTGAATAATCTGAGTCGCCCAATTTGCAGCTCCTGGTCTTGAGGCTAAGCCCCCAGCAATAGCAGACTCAATATGTAAAGAGAGGAGAGAACAAGGCGCAATGGGTGACTCAGTATTGAAATTGTTAGAGGGGTGTGAGGATGGCTACTAACCTTATGAAGTTGTGCACCTCTGCACAACCCCAGTGTAAAGCTCCACAAGCTCCGCTCTGTTGGTGGCTGTCATCTAATTCCAGCGGCGTTCACAGATCCTGATCTCTCGGTGGTGGATCACGTGGTCAGGTTAGTTGCATGTAACGCCGAGATGGACGCCCAGCTTCACCAACACCCCCGGCAGCGCTCCGGAGGGGTTAGGGCAGCGCAGCTTGGAAAACCTGGGTAGTGATTCTAATTAAATTCCTCCCACAGGTGAAAGAACAATAAATTAAAGGCAGCTCTACCGCACCCCAACAGGGGAAAAGGTTACGGCGACGCACCCTGCGTCACTTCCGGGTCGTGGGGTAACATTAAACAGCGGCTATGGTTGCTATGACGATCCCCATGTGATCGCCCATTTCCGGAATGGGCGTAACCACTATCTGATTGGCTAGAAACACAGGCGACGGCATATTTAAAACGCTCTGTGCTCATCCAGAGCCATCCCCTTGAGAAAGGCAATAGCGCCGAAACGCGCGTCGGGGAATCACACAGCGTACTGGTGTCACGTTATAAAGGTAATTAGATTCCACTTTAGATTTATATCTAGGAAGGAGAGGGAGATTATTATATACAAGTGGTCATTTGATATGACAATTTCTGATATTGGGACGATTTTTCCTTTTCCCCGTATATGTATTTTTCTATGTGATAATGAGTGGAGAAATGGGAATATCAGTGAGATATACACCGGCAACCTGTGGTGATCTGCTGTAATATATATATATTTTTTAAGTATGTTTTAATCAAATTCACGTATTGGTTGCATATTTGTGTCACTCCAGATACTGTTTAAACATTTATGTCTAATAAAATATTTTCTATTTTTCATATAATGGGCCTTAGACTAGTTGTTTCTGCTTCGGCATCCCTTGAAATAATATTGATTTAAACGAGTGGTCAGAGAAATATATCCATGAGTAGGTTGCAAAATGTATGGTGTATATATTAGATATTTAATCATAATAGGCAACTTAGTACTCTGTTCTAATTCTTTCTCTCAAGTTATAGGGTATGCAGTGAGTCCGACAGCTGACCAATTTTCGGAAAAAACCCCACTAAGAATTTAAATACACATAGAGCATGGCCACAGTAACAAATATGACATGTTCTCATTAGAAAAGAGAGGGTCTGCTATACAGTTATAGGGTATGCAGTGAGTCCAGCGGCTGACCAATTTTAGGAAAAACCCCACTAAGAATTTAAAGACACATAGAGCAGGGCCACAGTAACGACAAATTCTTATTAGAAAGGAGAGGGTCTCCCATAGTGTTGGCCTATGCAGTGAATGCAAGGGCTGCCAAAAATTGGGGGGCACTCCAATGCCCCTTGGAAGAGCCTTAGAGGGCCTCATAAAAAAATGTTCCCATTGGAAAGGAGCGGGTCTCCTATACTTGGAATGCCCATGCACTAAGTGTATGGGCTGGCAAACATTTACCCCTAGGGGGTATACATGAATATACTATATAATTATTTTTTTTTACGGGCATCATAAACACCCTTTAAAAAAATTATGTGGGTGTTGCATCACAGACCACGGTCACCCTGGTGATATGGTGGTGGAGGATGAGGAGAAGGAGGAGGACAAGAGCAAATGGCCAAAATCAGGAAGCGTATACCCATGTGTGGGTATGAAGAGGCGCATGGGAATACACATCCCAATAAAATACACTGGATTTGAGTTTATGTTACACTGCTATCATTCGGTGGTGTTGAGAAGTCTGGCCCAATCCAGCCCTTGTTCATTTTTATAAGAGTCAGCCTGTCAGCATTTTCAGTTGACAGGCGGATGCGCTTATCAGTTATAATTCCACCAGCGGCACTAAAAACCCGCTCTGATAAAACGCTAGCGGCAGGGCAGCCCAGGACCTCCAAGGCGTAGAGAGCCAGTTCATTCCACGTATCCAGCTTGGATACCCAATAATTAAAAGGCACAGAGGAATCACGGAGGACGTTGGTACAGTCGGCAAGGTACTCTCTCAGCATCTTCCCAAACTTTGCACTCCTTGTGAGAGTACCCTGCACTTCAGGGCCTGTGCGATGGGAGGGTCTGAGAAAACTGTCCCAGTAATTTGACAGTGTTCTTGTAGCACCCCGAGGGTTCGGCCGCTACAGGGGTATTGCACCTCTGCCAGAGGTGTGATATTCCACTCCCGGGTAAGGATGGAGTATGGACCGGGACTCAGTTAGCTGCATGCATCACACACACCCCATTTCCAGGGGACACCTCAACGGTGCTCCCATTTATACAGTAATGCAGGCACGTCAGACCATGTCCCTGGCTGGAGTGGGGAGGGGGGAGGAATACCCAGTGATGTAGGAGCAGTAGGGGACGGTTTCTATAGCATAGGTAGGAGCTCATTGGTTGCTGGTCACCTGAGCTCACACTCTGGGGGAAGGTATATAAGGTGGGCACCATCTTAGTTCTGAGTTCAGACAGTCAGTGAGAGGAGAAGACAGGGAGCGGAGGCTCTGTAGGAGCCCTGCTCAAAGGCAGGCCTAGGGTGAAAGCCGGAGCCAGGAGAAAGGAACGGAAACAGAAAGGAACGGAAAAGGAAGAGAAGTACCCAAAGTGTAGAAGGGCTCAGAAACAAGAAGGCAGAAGGGACCCTAAGGACCAACGTGAAATCGGGTGACGGGTCAGGCAAGAAAAGGCTACCAGATCCCAATTTGGTGGAGGTAAATTATCCCTCAGCCAAGAACCGGAGGTCGTGATCATCACTTGGTGCGACCCCCTGCTAAACTTTGCTAGGAAGGCACCATATAGGATAGCGGGAAACGGGGCCCACGTTTACCCGCATAGATCCGCGGCAGCTGGACAAAAGCTTGGTCACTGGTGGGGCATGAGCCAGAGGAAGGATAAAAGGGAGTCCTGTGCTATACTCCTGAATTGCCTGGGGGTTGACCGAGCCCCTCACCTGGTGGAAGCAGCACGGCTCGGGGAGTCATTACCTGTACAGAAGTGACTTGGACTATACGAACTGTGAGTAAAAGACCCTGGACTGCACCACGTTGTCTTTGCATTTCTTGCCGCGCCAGCACTACCGTTGCTGGGACGCCCTGCACTGCAATCCCCACCATCTACGCTCACTGCCCTAAGGCTACACTCTTCCCGTGGGGAGTTATACTATCTCAGCTGCACACACCATCAGCCTCAGTGGACTGCCTTGCAGCGGCGGTTCATAATAGCCGCAATCCACGGGTGGCGTAGTCGGACATTACCTAAAACATATAAAAGACTGCCACTGGTCTGACCACCCTGAGCCACGGGACCGGGTCGCCACTACTACTCCCAGCCTTGCCCTGAAGCCCGGTCCTGAGTGCCCCACGGCCCAGGGGGGCGAGTCAGCTTTGGCGTAGTCGGCAGGATTCGTGACCAACCCACCACAAACGGGTATTGCGTGCCTGAGAAGAGACTGTTTTACTGTATTAAAGATGGCGCCCGCCCCAGAAGAACGGATGCCATAATGTGCGCACCAAAAGACAACAGGAAGCTGCCTCCCATCGTGGGCCAGGTCTCAGAATGGCGCCAAAGAAGGAGCCCAACCCCAACAGCCATGAGTGCGGCTGTAGAGATGTCCATCAAAGTGGGGGGGCTGCTCCTGAAAGTGATTGTCAGCAGATTGCCCCAAGACCACCCCCAATGGGGGCAGAAAGAGAAGAAAACTGCGGGGCAGGGGGTGGTCTGGATCAGTCTCACCAGGCCACACCCGGAGATGGAGAGAGGAGCCAGCTCCAACACCTTGGCGAGGGGCCTGCTGCAGGCCGAACCACCATGCAGCTTCAAGGAGCTGCTAGCACACCTCCCCAAGGAAGACCCCGAGGATGTGCGGGCTGCGCTGGAGGAGCTTGACCGGACGATGGTCCGGGCGCAGCGGGCCGTGATTGCCGGGTGGAAGGAAGAGATGGCCCGGCGGGCCGTTATCCCGCAGCAGGAGGCGCCGCCGGCACCCAGCAGCACGCCTGCCTCCGAGGGCGGTGAAAACAGAACAGAGGCCGAGGACGACGCCGCGGAGGAGGCCGCGACAGCAGAGGCAGGTAACGGAGACGGCCTTACCCCAAATCCTGGGGCCGCCGACCTGCCCCTGCGTCCTGTTGCGGAGCCCGAAGTACCTGAAACCGCCACTGTCACCGCGCCTCCACCGCTACCAACCGGTCCCCAGGCCGTCGACACCGCCAGCGAGCCTCGCCCCAAGCCGTGCCCTCTGACCCCGGGGGTGATCAGGAGACCACCATCGCAGGCCTGGTCACAAGGCCTAGTGCCCCTGGGCGCCGCTGCCCCGCCAGCACCCCCTGCTTCTGCTGTGCCACCCCCGGGTGCGACCAGGAAACGACCACCGCAGGCCTGGCCGCAAGGCCGAGTACCTCTGGGCGCCGCTAACCCGCTCGCGCCCCCGACCCCTGCAATACCACCCCTGGGCGCGGATCTGTTCGCCCAGCATACCGGTCCGGATGGGCTCCCTTTCATTTGGCCCCCGGGTATGTTAACCCCCGCCTTCTGAGAAGCCTGTCCGCGGAGGCTGGAGTACCATCTGAGCCCCTCATACCTGCTCCGGAGCCTCTGGAAGCCTCCCAGCCCCCGATGGAGGACGCTCAGTACGAGTGGGACCCGACCGGAGAGGACCTGATAGGGTTCACGCTGGAAACGCGGGCGGCCGCAGCCCACCGACGGGAGACCTGCCGCCAACCACTGGTGCTGTTTGAGAGGGAGCAGCGGGAGCGGCGCGTAAAGCAGGAGAAGCTGCAAGCCCGAAGTGCGGAGCAGAAAATGAGGACCCGGCGAGATCCCCGAGCTTCCCGCGGTTCCCGAGTCACCAGGACTGTCGTAAAGTTTCAGATGGAGCACGGCTGGGGTTTCATCAGAGACCCGGACACCATCAGCGACGTATTTGTGACCCGAAAGGATGTAGAGAGCCACCTGCCAGAAGGTCATCGAGGGCGGGATCTATATCCAGGAGACAAGGTGTCCTACACCCGACACCAAGGCGTGAAGGGATGGTACGCCCTCCATGTTCACCGAGTGGTAGAGAAGGAGGAGCAGTACCACTCGGACCCCGAGTACCAAGAGGGCCCGGATGGGCCTGAAGATTACGAGGAGCAAGGTGCATCAGGAGGACACCGTTACCAGTAAACGGTAGAGTGTGACTGTACATAGTTACCCGTCAGGGTACAGAGAACTGTTTTGGGACTGTTTTGAATTTGAGTGTGGTCCCCATAGGGACTGATATAGAACTGTTAGAAGTTGCGCCTTTCCTAAGTTACCTGGCTGAGGACTGAGAGCAGCCATCCCTTTCCTTTACCTGGCTGAGGACTGAGAGCAGCCATTCCCCTTCCCAAAACTGGCCGAGGACTGAGAGCGGCCGTCCTTGTAAATAGTTGTGCTCCTAAAGCACCCCCTACTGGTTTTATAAAAAGACTGCAACGTCTACCTCAAGGCAAGTTTGCTCAAGTGTTGCACCTTTAAGAAGAATGGACACCTGGTCGCAAGTTGCACCGCGACCAGGGCACAAGAATATGTCTTACTTGAAATGTTTTATATGAAGAGTTTTATATGCTGCTAGGTGATAATACAAATGTTTTATATGATGTTTTATATGACAAAAGAGTTCCGGTAGTATTGACAATATCTAGTGAAAGAAAAATGTTGAAAAAGAGAAAAGTGTTTCCCATAAAGGGAATTGAACAATGTCGTCCGTTTTCTAATGTAAAAAGTTATTGAAAAAGTTTTGCATGTCTTGTAATCAAATGTCTTTACTCTTTTCCAGCCCGAGGACGTGCTGTGGTTTACCAGGGGGGAATGTAGCGCCCCGAGGGTTCGGCCGCTACAGGGGTATTGCACCTCTGCCAGAGGTGTGATATTCCACTCCCGGGTAAGGATGGAGTATGGACCGGGACTCAGTTAGCTGCATGCATCACACACACCCCATTTCCGGGGGACACCTCAACGGTGCTCCCATTTATACAGTAATGCAGGCACGACAGACCATGTCCCTGGCTGGAGTGGGGAGGGGGGAGGAATACCCAGTGATGTAGGAGCAGTAGGGGACGGTTTATATAGCATAGGTAGGAGCTCATTGGTTGCTGGTCACCTGAGCTCACACTCTGGGGGAAGGTATATAAGGTGGGCACCATCTTAGTTCTGAGTTCAGACAGTCAGTGAGAGGAGAAGACAGGGAGCGGAGGCTCTGTAGGAGCCCTGCTCAAAGGCAGGCCTAGGGTGAAGGCCGGAGCCAGGAGAAAGGAACGGAAACAGAAAGGAACAGAAACAGAAAGGAATGGAAAAGGAAGAGAAGTACCCAAAGTGTAGAAGGGCTCAGAAACAAGAAGGCAGAAGGGACCCTAAGGACCAACGTGAAATCGGGTGACAGGTCAGGCAAGAAAAGGGTACCAGATCCCAATTTGGTGAAGGTAAATTATCCCTCAGCCAAGAACCGGAGGTCGTGATTATCACTTGGTGTGACCCCCTGCTAAACCTTGCTAGGAAGGCACCATATAGGATAGCGGGAAACGGGGCCCACGTTTACCCGCATAGATCCGCGGCAGCTGGACAAAAGCTTGGTCACTGGTGAGGCACGAACCAGAGGAAGGATAGAAGGGAGTCCTGTGCTATACTCCTGAATTGCCTGGGGGTTGACCGAGCCCCTCACCTGGTGGACGCAGCACGGCTCGGGCAGTTATTAACTGTACAGAAGTGACTTGGACTTTACGAACTGTGAGTAAAAGACCCTGGACTGCACCACGTTGTCTTTGCATTTCTCGCCGCGCCAGCACTACCGGTGCTGGGACGCCCTACACTACAATCCCCACCATCTACGCTCACTGCCCTGAGGCTACACTCTTCCCGTGGGGAGTTATACTATCTCAGCTGCACACACCATCAGCCTCAGTGGACTGCCTTGCAGCGGCAGTTCTTAATAGCCGCAATCCACGGGTGGCGTAGTCGGACATTACCTAAAACATATAAAAGATTGCCACTGGTCTGACCACCCTGAGCCACGGGACCGGGTCGCCACTACTACTCCCAGCCTTGCCCTGAAGCCCGGTCCCGAGTGCCCCACGGCCCAGGGGGCGAGTCATTCTCCTGCCTCCGCTTGATTGCATTTCTGTCTCTCTCGCCTGTACTCCTTGGTTGTCCAACAAACTGTGACCTCTGCCGCCAGCGTTTTCAGATGTAAATTTTTTTAATAGTCCCGCAACAAGGGTCTTCTGGTACTGCCCCATTTTTTTAGACCTGTCTGCCTCAGGAATAAAAGATATAAAGTTCTCCTTGTAGCGTGGGTCTAGAAGTGTCTCCAACCAGGAATGACTGTCACCCAAAATTTTGAGAATGCGAGGGTCATGGGAAAGGCAGTGTAACATAAACTCAGCCATGTGTGCCAGACTGCTAAGAGGCAACACTTCCGTGTCCTCACCAAGAGGATGACTGACCATGCTCTCCTCCTTTCTTTCCTCAGGCCATCCACGCAGAACAGACGATATCACAGTTGTGCAGGTAGTACCGTCTATAGCGCATGAAACTAGATCCTGTTCTTCCTCCTCCTCTTCCTCATTGTCACCCAATCCACATTGGGATGAGTTGAGGCTGGGCTGTGTGTAATCACCCTGAATGGTTACTTGCTCCATCTCATCGTGCTCCACCTGCAATGCATCCTCTTTGATTGTGAGCAGAGAGCATTTCAGAAGACAGAGAAGCGGGATGGTGACGCTAATTATGGTGTCATCGCCACTCACCATATTGGTGGAGTCCTCAAAGTTTTGGAGGATGGTACATATGTCTGACATCCATGTCCACTCCTGAGGTCTTATGTGTGGAGTCTGAACTGAATACCGACGGCCTTGTTGATGCTGGTACTCAACAACTGCCCTCTTCTGCTCACAAATCCTTCCCAACATCTGTAGTGTAGAGTTCCAATGCGTGGGGACATCACATACCAGTCTGTGAGTCAGATGCTGCAAATGCTGCTGAAACACGGCAAGGGCGGCGGAAGCTGTAAGTGACTTTCTAAAATGGGCACACAGGTGGCGTACTTTAACAAGCAGATCCGGCAACTCCAGGTAGGATTTGAGAAACCGCTGAACCACGAGGTAAAGCACATGGGCCAGGCATGGTACGTTTGTGAGCTCGCCTCGCCTGAGAGCCGCCACCAGGTTCCGGCCATTGTCACACACGACCATGCCTGGCTGCAGGTTCAGCGGTGTGAGCCACAGATCTGGCTGCTCTTTCAGAGCAGTCCACAACTCTTCAGCATTGTGCGGTTTGTCACCTAAGCATATTAGCTTCAGCACAGCCTGTTGCCGCTTGGCTGAGGCAGTGCTGCAGTGCTTTCAGCTTGTGACTGATGTGGTCTTTTCGGAGATGGAGGCTGAAGAGGAGGAGGCTTAGGAGGATGAGGTGCAGAAGCTGTAGACTGTGGGGGCAACCCTGATTGACCTAGGGCCCACAATCCTCGGCGTTGGGAGGACGAGTTCCTTCCCAAGGTCCGTCTGGGTCCGGGCTTCCACTATGTTAACCCAGTGTGCCGTCAGCGAGATGTACCATCCCTGCCCACAAGCACTTGTCCATGTGTCCATGGTTAGGTGGACTTTCTCCGTAACTGCGTTGTTGAGGGCACGGCTAATGTTTTGGGACACGTGCTTGTGTAATGCGGGGACGGCACACCTGGTGAAATAGTGGCTGCTGGGGACCGAGTACCGAGGGATGGACGCCACCATCAGGTTGCGGAATGCTTCCGTCTCCACGAGCCTGATAGGCAACATTTCGAGCGCAAGCAGTCATGAAATGTGGGAATTTAGTACTGTGGCCTGTGGGGCGTTGGCTGCGTATTTGTGCTTACGTTCCAACGACTGGGGTATGGACAACTGAACGCTGCACTGGGACAAGGACGTGGACGTGCTTCCTGATGCTGCTACTTGAGAGTGTGCAACGACAGGTGCAGGGCAGGAGGCATCTTCGCATGCACCATGGACAGGGGATTGGCTTGCATGCACAACAGCGGAAGATGCAATGGTGCCACCAGCAGACACTGTTTCTGGATCCTGGGGTTCAGCCCACAAAGTCGGGTGCTTTGCTGCCTTGTGCCTGATCATGCTGGTCGTGGTCAGGCTGGTCGTTTTGCCACCCCTGCTGATGCTGGCCTGGCAGGTGGTGCAATTGGCATTTTTGTGGTTATCGGCAGAGTCTTTAAAAAACAACCAGACTCGGAAAGACCTAACAGTTGTACTGGCAACTTCCTTCGTGTTGGTGTTACGGGGAGCGGTTGCCTGCCTTCTTTATGCGGCGACCACACTGCTCCTTCCGCCTGTTGAGGTGCTCTGCCTCCCTCCCCCTGTGTGCTGCTGTCATCGCTCTGCATGTCCTCTTGCCAGGTTGGGTCAGTTACTATATCATCCACCACCTCATCTTCCACTTCCGCACTCTGGTCCTCCTCCTGACTTTCTGGCTATTTAGTCTCATCATCATCCACCTCTTGGGACACTTTCCCACCATCGCCTTCGTGTGACCGTGGCTGCTCAAATATTTGGGCATCACTACATGCGATCTCCTCTTGCCCCGCTTCAAGTGGACCGGGCGAGAGGCCCGAATCTATAAATGGGAAAGTAAACAGCCCTTCGGAGTGTCCAAGTGTGGGATCAGTTGTCTCTAGGCACTCGACATGGTGGGAGGAAGGAGGTTTAGGGTGAGGAATATGCGGTCCAGGCTCACAGTTACTGAGACTTAACCGTGTGGAAACAAGGTGGTGGTGGCTAAGTGACTGGAAGCATTATCTTCTATCCAACCAATAACCTTTTGACACTGCTATGTGTTCAATAGTGGTGTTCTGCGGTCCCCTATTAATTGGGACAGGAAGGTCAAGAGAGATGTGGGTATTTGTTGTGGCACAATTTCATCTTGCCCACGGCCTCGGCCTCTGCATGTACCATCATCACCATCACGTCCAGTTACCCGTCCCTTGCCACGTGCCTTGCCCATTTTAAATGGAGGACAATATCTTCCACGCTCACAACAAATGACTGAATTTGCAGCGAACTTATATGTGATCCGTGTGACGGACAAACCACAGTTTTAAATACCTGACCTGTAGGTAACTATTTTGAACAGCAAACTGGTGTCAATTGCTTCACTGACACACTGAAACAAATATTTAATGGAGGCCAGAAATGGCAGTATTTTCTGAAAACGTGTATGTGATCCGTGTGATGGAGAAAACACAGTTTTAAATACCTGGCCTGTAGGTAACTATTTTGAACAGCAAACTGGTGTGAATAGCTTCACTGACACACTGAAACAAAATTTGATGGAGGTCAGAAATGGCAGTATTTTCTGAAAACGTATATGAGACCCGTGTGACAGAGAAAGCACAATTTTAAATAGCTGGATTTTTAGCGCTGTAATATGGAAAGGACCTGGCTGTATTCTGCAGAGCCAACAAGCAAATGGCACAGAAAAACGGTGTTCTCTGGATTGCTTTTTAAGCAAATAATGAGGATTAAGATCCAAAAAAAAATTGTTCCTGGCCCCTGAGACCTGGGCCTTTGTCTAGAAATATCTAACAGCAGCAGAAGGCAGAACTGGAATGGAGCCTCTTGTGCTATGTGCACTGCAGTCTGCTATATACCCTGCCTGCCTCTATACACTGCCTGCCTGATATCTCTGCAGATGGATTAGTCCTCAGAAGGACTGTTTGTTGAGATGGATATGTGTCTCTAATATAGTCTGTACACATGCACTAACTAGAAACAAGCGAATCTCTCCCTAGCTCAGCAGCAGCTCTTCCTACACTGTCTGATTCCGGAGTGACTGTGACGAGCATGGCGGCGCCAGGTCTGATATAGACCTGATGACGCTGTGCGGCCAGCCAATCACTGTAATGCCACAACCAACATGGCTACGGCATTTCAGTGAGTGGCAGGCAATCCCTGCATGTTCATTGGCTCTCTAAAGAGCACCAAACATGCAGAGAGGAGACCCGAGATCCCGCCGAGCAACCCTGTAAATACTCGGCGAGCTCCGAGCATGTCGAGCAGTGAGATGCTTGGGCGAGCACCGAGCAGTAGCGAACATGCTCGCTCATCATTACTTATGACCATTTGATATTTCAGTTTTTTTTTTTTAATAAATTTGCAAACATTTCTACATTTCTGTTTTTTTTAGGAAAGATGGGGTGCAGAGTGTACTTTAATGAGAAAAAAAATTAACTTTTTAGAATTTACCAAATGGCTGCAAAGAAACAAAGAGTGAAAAATGTAAAGGGGTCTGAATACTTTTCGTACCCACTGTAGGTTCATATATTCGCACAGACCCTAAAAGAAACTAAAAGTAATGTCGAAACGTGCATCAGGATAGTAATGCCCTGACCTACATAGGGATAAAATAATTGAGAAACAGCACAGTTCATATTGTCAAGCAATTTCTACATTGGGAGCACTGACAGCAACAGCCGGCGGTACGACAGTAGTGTGTCTCGGTCCTGCTGTTTGTGAGCCACAAGTGTGGTCATTACTGACTGCGCTTTCCAATACATTACCTAATAGGTGTGCTGACAGTGGCAATCCGGGCACACCGGTGCGTGGTTTAACCTAATACGGCTGATGCCGCCGACTGCGCTCCTAAAATATAACATAATACATTATCAGACACATATGCATTGGGTGAGCTGTCAGCAATAATTCCTGCACACTGTCAGCGCCTGCTATAACCCTGCTGCTCCTAAGGATCTGGCGTGGAGCGCTGACAGCGCTGTAATAATGAGAGTACTGTATATGCACAGTTGCTGCTGCTTACCATTCATCATAGCAGCATGCTCTAATAGTATTACATCTATCCATCACAATGTATAACAGCGTGTCTGATTCAAACAATTACAGACACAACATGACACTGGTATTGTCGATGGTCCGTTTAACCAAACCATCCAATATTAATACCGATCTTCCCGTGAAATTCCTTTACTTAACTAAAATAAGACCAAAACACCATATACATTGGGAAAAACTGGCCACAGCAACCTTTATTTAAACAAAATTACATAGGTAAGTAATTAATTAACACACAATGGTAGGAGGGTCCTTGAAGCTCCAAAGATCTGGTGATTAACATAAACCAACAATTAACACTAAATTGCCCCCAGCCGATACCCATTGGCTCGAGAGCACCACAACCCAGCATGGGTTCCAAAAATTACTTCCACTTCCCGGGCTCCGACATTCCCTGCCGTGAGACCCCCAAAACCAGATCAGCAATCAATGTTTTCCAATTAAGGAATCCATACCCAAATGGACCCCTTATACCAATTTAAAACCAACTTCAAGGACCCCCAACCGCCACAACGAGGGCACTTTGAATATCTCAAATGCCCGAGACCCCCCCGAACGAAAAGCTATGGCCCTCTCAATGCCCTCTTGTAACCCCAAAGCCCACATGTCAATACCTACTGCGTTCAAATGCACCCCATCCGCCAACCAAAATTCACCCTCTCCCTTCTCTAACTCAAAGTGCCGCACAGCAATCCCCCCATTCCTAGTAACAAAACTAGAGACTGCCCTATTAACTTTAATCCTGGCTTTATTGATCTTCACCACTGACCTAGCCCTACGCCAACATCTTCAAGGAACAATCTCAGACCAAACAATAAATAAGCCTGGAAATGCCACCCACAAACGCAACAAATCATGTTTAACATCCTTTATCAACTCTCTAAAAGGGCGTGAACCTAGGTCGTTCCCCCCCACGTGCAACACCAAAATGTCAGGTGACCTATCTAAACGCGCACTGTGATGTACCTCCTGCAGCACTCTGCACCAACTCATGCCTCTAAAGCCCAACCACCTAATCACTGCTGTTTCTCTGTCAAAACCAAGCTGCCTTCCTGCAGGCCTTATATCCGCCCTTAGTGCTCCCCAGTGCACGTAGGAGTGTCCCAGAATCCATACCAATGCGGAATTGGAACCTGCAGAAAATACAAACAAACTTGAACAACTCTCGCAATAACAACACCTGCCATAAATCAAACATTAAAGTTATATTTTACCCTGAGCCTGAGGTCTGATATAACTCCGATAACGCCTCGATTCCCAACGCCCAATGCGCTGTATAGTCTTCCCACTAAGACCACCTGCAGCCGCTTCCGTTGCTGCTCCAATCCGAAACGAGTGCAACCCAAAACGGGATGCATCTAACCCTAATGAATTTAAACACTTCCTAAGTACCGCTATGAACTGATATCTAGACGAGAAGGAACCATCCTCGTGACACAATAATGGACCACCCTGCTTTGGTTCGGACTCCCTAAACAGTTGTAAGCATCTTAACGGACACATAATGGAATTCCCAATTGCTCTCAAAACTCCCTTTTCCCAACTGGTCCGTTTTATATTTCCTGATCCAAAATTCCACACCTCCTGAGGTACTAATCACATCTGCTGACAAAAGCCCCCCACCCACCGACCTGCTGGGTGACACGATCTCACCTAACCTCAACGCTCCAAAGAAGGCCAGGGAGAAGGCCAATCTAAAAAGACAGATTTCAAACCCGGAGCAACACACAGAAGGTAACACCCCCCCAATCTTTTCCAAAATGCCAAATGAAACCGGCCTCCTGGAGTCCTCTTGCCCTTTCCCCTTCTGAAACCCCTTCAAAGCCTGTTTGATCAAAAAACTTTTTGTCAAATCTCTCTGACCATGAAACTTAAAACCAAAAGCCAAAGCCGCGATAGTCCGAGAGATTTTTGCTACAGACCAACCCTCCTCAGCCCCTTGACTAATCCATGACAATAGTACGCCTAACTGATCGTCATCCTGAGCCATAAGCCCGACTGTATTAAACAACCGATCTTCCCATAAATGCCAAATAGATTGATACGCTTCCCAAGTTCCCCCCACCAATGATGACCTAATCAGCGACTCAGCGGTCCGCTTACCACCTTCCAAAGCTCTGGAGGGCACTCCAGCCCCTTGTCTGCCGCCTCTGGTGCCAACTGCCGGAAGCGCTCACACTGAAAATGAGAAAGTGAGTCAGCAATGGCATTCTGGACTCCCGGTACGTGAGACACTGTCACATAAGCATTCATGGAAAGGCAGGTCAGCACTAACTGTCGTAGAACCCTAATCACTGGAGGTGAGGATGCTGTAATATTATTAATTTCACACACAACCCCCATGTTGTCGCAATTAAACCTCACCCTCCTATTTTGCAGTTCCCCCTTCCACAAATATATTGCCACCAAAATGGGAAAAATCTCTAATAGGGCTATGTTCTTTACCAATCCTGATGTTACCCACTTCTTATGCCAACTGGATGCGCACCATCGACCTCTAAAGTACGCCCCAAAACCTGAACTTCCCGCCGCATCCGTGTACAACTCCAAAGCACAATTGTCCTGTACTTCCTCCATGAGCAATGAGCGTCCGTTATATTGCTCCAAAAATTTCTCCCACACTACCAAATCGTCTCTGTGTTCAGCCGACAAACGCATGTAATGATGCGGCAATATTAGACCCGCTGTAGCGCTGGCTAACCGACGAGAAAAAATTCTCCCCATAGGAATAATGCGACATGCAAAATTAAGTTTCCCAAGAAGAGACTGCATTTCTCTCAAAGTCATCTTCTTTAACTTCCTAGCCAGTGCGACCTCTTCCTTCAAAGCCTTCACTTTCTCCTCAGGCAACCTAAATTCCTAAAAAACAAATGGTGGTAGTTGGACCTTCGGTCTTTTCTGGAGCCAAAGGCACTCCGAAACGCTCTGCTACCCACTGAGTCGCTCTCAGCAAAATTTCACAACATGAAGAATCGCCCGAACCGATGCACAGAAAATCATCCAGCTAATGTATAATGGATTCGAGCCCTGTCACATCCTGTATGACCCATTCCAAAATGTGCTGAAAGCCTCAAACAAGGAGCAAGATAAAGAACATCCCATGGGCAAACATCTACTGTATCTACGAAAAACTCGCCCTCCCAGTAACAACCCAACAACCTAACACTTTCAGGATGAACGTGCAACAACCGAAACGCTGATTCCACATCGGTCTTAGCCAGTAATGCCCCTTTACCACACTGTCTGACCCACCGGGCCGCCTCATCAAATGATGTATAAACCACGGAACATAGTTCCGGATCAATCCCATCATTCACTGACTTTCCCCGCGGATAGGACAGATGGTGAATGAGCCTAAACTTATTAGGCTCCTTTTTGGGCACCACCCCCAATGACGATACTACTAAATTCGAAAAAGGAGGATCGGCAAACGGACCGGCCATACACCCCAAAGCTACCTCCTTTTGTAACTTAGCAGAAACCACCTCCGCATATTGATCTGCTGATCTAAGATTTTTCAATACCCGGGGAATCTCGAATGGAGGTGGAGGAATTTTAAAACCGTCAGCAAAACCTGATACTAACACTGCAGCTTTTTCCCTATCGGGAAACCTACTTAGATAAGGGAGCATCGCGGTTAGTTTCACCGGCGTCTCCTCCTTGAGAATTGTTGGCCCCCAGCTTAGCCTTCTTTTTGAAACATCTGGCAGCACCGTGTGATGATCCACTGCAGTGCGAGCAAAGATGCTTGAACCTGCAGTTGGCCCCAAATTTACACTGGCCGTCGTTGAACTGCCAGCATAAGCCCGGTTTCTGCGTTCCCGCTTGCCCTGACGTGCCTCCGCTCCCATGCGTACTTGATTGACCCCCGGAATGGCCGGCAAAAGCGGCCCCTCCATGAAAGGAATGCCCTAATCTCGAAGGAGCCATCACCCGTAACCAAAGGCCAATGTCCTTCTGATCCCATCTTATGGCAGGACGAATAGCTTTCCTTTGACGAAACTGCTCGTCATAATGAAGCCATCCTTGTCCCCCATAAGTTCCGTGAGCCTCCCCAATAGCATCCAAATAGCAAAACAAGGGAGAGCAATTCTCCGGTGCTTTTTCACCTATTACGCTCGCCAAAATGGCGAATGCTTGCAGCCAATTAGTAAAAGTCTGCGGGATTAAGCGCCACCTTTTCTTTTCCTCCTCCACCTTCTTACTATCATCCTTCCTACTTTTTTGCAGGTTAAATTTCACCAGAGGCAAAAGAGAAAAACTTCGATTTACTCATCTTTCCAAATTTTTTCCCTCACCTCTTTCTTGAGGTGTGCACCCAACGGACCCTCGCCGTGAGACCTATCATCCAAATGAATTCTACACTCTTTTTCTTTTTCTGTCTGGACTGACACCGAAACGGGCTTAGGCAATTGGCTCGCACCCCCAAGTCTATTACCTAAACTGTTCAGCCCGCCCCATTGTGGGCTCACCCATGCAGCTAAATGGCCCGAAACAGCACTACTACCCCTTTCCAAATGCAACAATAACTCCCTCACATTTGCTAAAACCTCACTCACACTCTCCCCAACCTGTTCCTGACTTGTACCCCCAGCCACTGACCCCCGATTAGCACTTATACCTGGGGATAAAAAATTCTGGGATAAGAAACAAGACATAGAACCCAACTCACCGGGCTGCGGAGGAGCTGCGGTCCCCCTAGCCGATATTCCCGACTCCAGACGTCGATCCCGACTTCCGACTCTTCCCGTTGGACCCTCTATCTCTTGAGGCCCGAGCACCGCTGATGCACTGGATCCCGCCGACGCAGTCCTGTAAGGCCGAAAGTTACTGACATGCACTGGAGTTGAAGAAGGACCAAAGGGTTGTGTATGTGGGCACATATTAATATCACCCGACCCCCTGTCCGCTCTGCCCACTGCCCGCAAGGTCTGTGTATTGGCATCCGGTCCTGAATTTAACGCAGCCCAGAGACCATCTGTAAGGGCCGGCAACAACACTTGCCTGTTATCACTGCCCGATTGCTGCCCATCGTGGATAATCCTGCCGTCTACAGTGTCTGAGGAGGCGGGCCGCCCGACCGGAGCATCGCCGATGCGACCCCCCGTGACGTCACTGGTGTTGAGAGGAGTGGCGCGTGTAGGCCCCTGCCCGAACGCAGGCTGCGGCCTACTAACCGCCGCGTGACACGTGCTGGCAAGCGGATTCCTCCCAGACCGAGGCCTGCTGCTGCGCTTCCTGACTGGCACCCGGCCTGGAGGGTCCTCGGAGGGGCTCCTGCGCTGTATCTGGGAAGCTAAATCAGGCGACAGCCTGGCAGGAGGCCGCGCCCGACGGGAACGCCGCTCAGGCTGCACTGACACAACCACCGTCCCCGCTCCCCTTCTGACTATCGCCGCTACCTGCTCTTTCAGCCAGCCCGCAGGGTGCGACTCTGCAGCCGCCCTCAGGGATTCAAACAGCTGCGCTGTGGACGCCATGAGGTACGCAGCACGATGTGGGGGAGACAACTCACCACCCTTGTGAGTGGGAAAATGTGATGCCCCTCCCCTCCCTGGCACTTAAACCCCCCTCGTTAAACCCCTCCCAATGCTAATAGCCTTAGCCACTCCCTCCAACCCATTGTCATGCAGGCCTGCGTCCAAGCCTGCGGGGGAGGGAGCGGCTGTACTCCGGCCTGTCCTTTAATTATAACTAGCTTGCTAAATTTAAATACATTTATGTATTAGCAGTGGTAATCAATTGCCCACTAGCCTACTGTGTGTATAATAATTAAATATATATGAACAATATTATAATAGTGAAATTTCCCACATTACAGCCAGTCAATTCAATAAAGGGACTTACTTTACCTGTCATTTCCCACTGGCATAATAATTTTGCCCAATAGGGTTTAAACAGCTTACTTGATTAATTGTTAGGATTTGATAATTTTAGCAAAGGATTCACGTCAATTATTTTTATAATTTTAAAGCACCACTGCAGCAGGTTTTTTTTCAGCGCTGGAATGGTGCTACTAATCTAAGTTCACTAACCGTAGTATTTTACTTACCTGCTGACGTTTTCACCTTGTAGTGGCGCCGCTCTGGTGCGCAGCGCCATCTTGTGACCACAACTTCTGACTGGCTGGAAATCAGAAGTAACGGTCACAAACTCTCAATGCAAGTCTATGAGAGCCAGAACGAGGCTCTTGTAGGCTTGCATTAAAAAGTGACTTTCGTCTTGCTCCCCAAAACTTTGGAGCTACCGGCAGATCACAAACTGCTGGAGATTGATGGGAGCGGTGGTGATAGAAGGTGAAGACGGTGGCTGGTAAGTATGAGAGTAGTCAGGGACCTTAGATTAGAAGCACCACTCCAGCTGTAAAATAAAAAAATGCTGGAGTGGTGCTTTAATACATAATAATAAACGTTACATTTTATTCACATTCTTTCCCCTTCTCTAATAATTTGATTGTCATTTCTGGTGGTGTACACTAATATGAATATGTTATACTTTGACAATACATCTGTGGCACCCTGCTACTACAGGTACCACAGGACCCAAAAGGGTGCATGGATGGACTTCTCCACAAGAGGCCTTCATTACATAGGAGACACCTCCACCGTTCCACCTCATACCAGAGGGAGCCCTGTTAGGGATATATATACTGGAGGGTGGAGTTAGGTTGGCACGAGAGTTCAGTGAAGAAGCAGCATGTGAGCTGATGTGCTGAGGGCCAACCAGGGCCTAAAGCACGTGCTGAAGCCTCAGGGCCTAGAGCATGCCCGGAGGCAAGGAGAAGAGTGAGAGGAGTTATGGGGGTAGAGGAGCATCTTAGGCTCACCCCAGAACACAAGCTGGACACCGGGTCTGCGCCTACAGGGTCCTCTACTCCCAGTAGGAATAACCGGTATACCAGGAGGATTCTAAACCCCTGGTCAACCTGAAGCTACAATCATTTAAAGAACTAGGAACCACGAAGGCCCCAGCATCCAGGGATAGTGGTAGCCAGAAGAAAGTTCTTACCACCAAGCATGCAGGTGAGGAGAGGGAAAGAGTACAGAAGCTAGGCCTAGTTTCAGGCTGGTCAGAAGCTTCAGAGAGAGAGGAAGAAACAGATCAGGAGGCCTTATACCTGCTCACTGGGGAGAGTCCAGAAGTGCACCCTTCCTATCAAGTAGCCTGGACCGCACCTGCCTTCTACACCAGTAAAGGTACTGAAGCGAACCCCCTTTGTGCGTGTCTGTTATTCTCCACTGGCCCGCCTGGGCCACCTCTCACCTGCATCCCTTTCATCAACCCTGCCCCGGGGGCCCGCTCCGCCTGTGGGGAGCAGAAACATTCCAGCTGCCATCCCATCACCCCGGAGGTCTGCAGCAACGCTGGTACACATTACCAGGAGCCATGGGTGGCGTCAAGAGACAAAACTGTTAACAAACCCCCTTTTAAAGAGTGATCACAGAGGACGGGCCCGGGAGCCGACTGCTGTGACATCCTACAAAGAAGGTAAAGGCCCGGGTACCGAGTCCCCCATATCCCCCTGGGCGAGTCACATCTACAGTTACACTTATTATATCACCTGTGTTGAACTATTTAAATTGTTTTTGTTTGATTTGATTTGTATTGCAAAGTTTTAGGAATTTTCCTAATCAAATTAATTTGCAAAGGGAATTGAATAATTTTGATTGCAACTATACTTGTATTCTGCATAAAATACCAATTCTAGAGAAATTCTGTGCAGTGCTGTTCCTCTGTTATTCCATGTGGTGGTGTAAAAATTAATTGACATTTAAAATGTCCAGTGACCCAAAGGATAATTTATAAAGACATTTTCCCATTTCAGAATGTGATGGCAAATTGCTAGAACTTAACATAATTTTTTGATTTATGAATTGCAAACATACTTGAATTTAAATGATTCTGAGTACAGCCTGTATTGCTGGTTTTGTTTGACTCCCAAAAATCAGAAAGTGATGCATGACCTAGTATACTGTATTACTATCACTTAAGAGGCCAATATACACAGTAATATCAACAATGCCCATACAAAGAAAGTCAAAGGCTCAGCACATACAGTTAGTTCCAGAAATATTTAGACAGTGACAGAATCTTCGTGATTTGGGCTCTGTATGCTACTGTTTTTTTTTAAATCAAACAACTGAGATACAATTGAAGTGAAGGTTTGATTAAAGTTGTTGAACCAAAATTTACTGTGAAACATTTAGGAATTCCAGCCATTTTTTGAAAAAGACTCCTCATTTCAGGACGTCAAAAGTAATTGGATAAATTAACTTTACCATAAATAAAACGTTAATTTGTAATACTTTGTAGAGAATCTTTTGCAGGCAATGACTGTCTGAAGTCTGGAAGCCATGGACGTCACCAAACGCTGGGTTTCCTCCTTTGTGATGCTTTGCCAGACCTATATGACAGCTGACTTTAGTTATTGCTTGTTTGTGGGTCTTTATGGCTTAATCTGAGCATAAATGATAGCCCTGTACACTTCAGAATTCATCTAACTGCTCTTTTTTCCAGTCAAATCACAATAAACACAAGTGACCCAGTGCCATTGGAAGCCATGCAAGCTCATGCCATCTTACTGCCTCCACCATGCTTTACAGAGGATGTGGTGTACTTTGGGTCATGAACCGTTCCAAGCCTTTGCCATTCTTCTTCTCATCATTCTGGTACAGGATGATGTTAGTTTCATCTGTTCAAAGAATGTTTTTCCCGAGCTGTGCTGGCTTCTTTAGATGTGTTTTTGGCAAAGTCTAATCTGGTCTTTCTATTTTTAAGGCTGATTAACGGTTTGCACCTTGTGGTGAACCCTCTGTACTTGCTCTCATGAAGTCTTCTCTTTATGGTAGACTTAGATACTGAAACACTACTTCCTGGAAAGTGTTCTTCACTTGGGTGGATGTTGTGAAGGGGTTTTTCTTCACCATGAAAAAGATTCTCCGATCATCCACCACTGTTGTCTTCTGTGGACATCCAGGCCTTTTTGAGTTCCCAATCTCACCAATGCACCCCCTTTTTTGCACAATGTTCCAAACTGTTGATTTGGCCACTTCTGACATTTCTGCTATCTCCCTGATGGTTCTTATTTTTTTCAGCCTAATGATGATCTGTTTCTTCTCCTTTGAGAGCTCCTTTGACCACATCTTGTGGGTTCACAGCAACAGCTTCCAAATGCAAATGCCACACCTGGAATCAGCTCCAGACATTTTACCAGCTTAATTGATGATGGATTAATGAGGGAATAGCCCATGCAGCCCATTAAAGTGGTTTTAAGAGACCTGTCCAATTACTTTTAAAAAGAGGCACGTACATGTTAAAGAGCTGCAGGATGTGAATACCCTAAAATTTAAGCTGGGAGTCTGCACTTTAAGCCCACATTGCTTATAAAAAAGTATCTTGAATATGTTTTGGTAAACAGCTAAAATTCCAAAACTTGTGTCATTGTCCAAATATTTCTGGACCTACATGAAGATAAAAACATGTATTTTATATGTCTGACTTTTTATGTTCATTTCACTGTTTTTAATAATTGTTTAATGAAAATGCATGTTTTATTTATATATGTGTAGAGCCTTGTTAATTTTTGTATAGACATTCACTTTCTGTGATGTTAAAGCACTTTAAGCATCAGATACTTAGAATAGATACTCCATTTTAATGGAAAAATGTCAAAATGTCACAGAGTATTGTTTAAATAAGGGTTAATTACAGTTTATTTACACTGATTCTTTGAGTTTGCTGATAAATACCAATGTGTGGTCTTCCTCATTGCCTGAATACACATGAGCAGACTGATGTAATGACTACGGATTTAGAGTTCAAAATTAAGCCGTTTCAGTGTTTATACATATATAATGCAATATCCAGAAGGGAAGTGATGTGCCCGGCCGGACACTTTGCAGCTGTGGGCTGAGAGCGAAGTGGATTAGCTAATAATTGTACAGCAGTGTTGCAAAAGGAATTACATTGACTTCTGAATATTGTGTTATGAAATGTTTCCATCAATGTGTATAAGGATGTAAACCATTTATTTGTAAATGTGGATCCTACTATTCAAAATTCATAATTTCACAAGCCCGTTGTTTATTTAGAGCTCAGATAAACTATGAAGTTCAGGGGTGTAGCCATAGCAAATCGGCCCGAGAGCCAGACCACGTGGCTGCTATGGGGTCCTCTTGTATACATTTTATTTTCTGCAACTTTACTTGTAATCAGTCCAATTTTATTAAAGTTGGAGGAAATAAAATGAAATGTATACAAAATCCATATAGTTCAGTCCATCAGTCCAGTCCATCAGCTCTTCTTATGGGCAGAAAAATAAATTGATAGAAGTTTTTTAATCTCTTCATAGCAATATTTCTTGAAAAATGGACAGTGCATAACTTGGATCAAAGTCTGACATGTCTGTTTTTTTGGGGGACTACTAATTCTATAAAATTACACTAACATGTGAACTGCCCGGTAGACTATAATAGGTACGAGTTCTATCTGTAAAAAAAGACGGATAGAGCTATATTTAATATATAACTATGTGTATTTTATACATACATATATGTGAAGAAAATCCTGGAAAAACCTAGGCTGGGCTAATTGTTTGCCATGTGTTTTATATACGATGGAATGTCTTTTTACAATCCTGCATCTATGAATATAAATAATCATTTATTTAAGGACACATTTCATTGATCAAAGCATTATCACACAATGTTGTTTGGCTTACTCTGTTTGTGGGATTGAATATACTGTACATTACTTTGAAACATAATATCCTAGCTGGTGACTTCAACATGCTATGAAATGCTTACTTATAAGAATTGTGCTTTTGAGTATAAGAATAAAACCAGAGTTGTGGCCAAAATCTGTAGCAGATAGTATCCTCTGTGGTTGTTAAAACTTGAGTGTTAAACAATTACTCTGACTTTATTTTGTAGCAGAACACCTATTTTACACATTAAAGGGGTTGTCCGGCCTCGGGGTACAAGTCTGCAGTCACTATATGTGACTGCAGACTTGTGAATCCTTACAGCGTGCGCAAATATTTGTCATACTTACACTATTTGATGGAAAACACTATATAAGTACACGCCCTCTTTATACTTAAACTTTTTCTACAGTTACAGTGTATTATCAAATTTCTTTGGCACCAACTCCTCACCACAAAAAATGATCTCTATGCCCATAGTTAAAAAACATTGATGGGAGTAGTTTCCAAAATGAAGCCACTTCTGAAGGGTTTTTAATATATTCAAAAGGTCTGGGCCTCTGTAATCATGGCACGTAGGGCAAATATCACTAAAGTAGGCCACAAATTGTAACAAAATGCTATTTCTCATCTGAATCCTGTTATGTGCTCAGTCACAAGACAAAGGCCATACACTGGAGAACCCTGAGATCAGATTATGGGTTATGTGTATGTCGGATGAAATAAGCTGGGCACAATACATTGGGCACTGAAATAGCACAACTATAACATTTGCAGTTTTCACTCTGCACCATCCATTGTGAATTACATTTTAGAGAATACTTGTGGAATCAAAATGTTCACCATGAAAAATATACTTTGTCCCAATAGTATGACAATTTTCCCTACCAGTAGAATGTCATTCACTGATGAACTCTGCCATAGAGTGCCCACTTAAAGGGGTTGTCCGGTCAAAAGGGATAAGTCTCCAGTCACTCTGTGTGACTGCAGACTTATGAATACCCCCAGCGCAGTCACTGTGCACTGTGGAGATTCACCAATATGAGACCCGGGACCGGAGGCTATGTATACGTTATACATACCTCCTGTCCAGTGGGCGCGGCCTCGCTCTCCATACACTTGTATTGTATAGAAAGTCTCGCCTTCTAGTCGGACGCGCCCACTGGCCATCCACGTCACTAGATGGGGCGTGGCCTCGCTCCATGCAAGTGAATGGAGAGAGGCGGCGCTGAATGGCCGGGGGTATGTATATCACATACAGACCCTCCGTTACCGGGTCTCATACTGGTGAATCCCTGCAGTGCACTGTGCCTGCGCGGTGGGGATTCATAAGTCTGCAGTCACCCAAAGTGACTGCAGGCTTATCACTTTTGATTGGACAACCACTTTAACAAAATGTACTCAGTTAATGGTAGTGCCAGAAGAGTTCCCCCAATAAACAATACTGCCAGTAAAATGCCCCTTCATAAACAGTGCCACAGTACCTTCATACATAGAATTAAAGATGCACTCCCATCCACATTTTTATCCTAATATATTGCAGTCATCATATAATATAGTACTGTGTACTTGCAATTCCTCATTTTGCCTTTCTACCCAGCTAATTCTTCTGTTTTCCATTAGGTCTATGATATTACATGATTAAAAACTGACTAGCTGAATCCTTCTAAGCTCTATGTAGAAACAGGAGGTCAATTTTCCCTGTATGACTTTTTCTGAAAAGTCAGGAAGTTTGAGTATATAATAGTCCCATTTCCCTGTGTGAAAATTGCAACATTAATAATTTAGTTTTTTTATTAAAGATTGTGATAAAAAAGTCAAAAATTATTTAAAAACTACATGTAACACAAAAACCTGATTTAAACAATAGGTAAATTTTTGACTACATATTCCTTTCAATGATTCATTAATAGAATTACCATAGTTCAGCAAAAACTGACACATCAAGGAAATATAGATGTCAACATCTACTGTTTGGCCATCGCTGCTGTATATCTTATCCTTGGTGTTATTCATTTATTGTTAGTAAAGTATATACCGTATTCATATTATTTTTTCTTTAACATGTTGAACCAATTTTAGTGACAGCCCTTAAATCACTCTTAAACATGACAAATAACTAAATGATTTGGCAGTGTTACAAAGAGAATTTAGAAATTCTAGTATCTGATTTATGGGAAGGGTCACTCACTAAATATAAATGTATGAGGGTCATAAGCATTTATAAAAGCCTTGGTAAAACATTGCTGAGAATGTCAAATAAAGAATAATCTGGATAATGTTTGAAATTAGATGTATCACATTAATTATTTGATGAAAAAGAAACTATAAGAATGAGGCCACATCCCATGTTTTTTTTTCACGTTTTGCTTCTAAAAAATCAACTTTTTGGAAAAAAATCCATTGCAAAGTTGTTGCATGATAAATCATGGAACTGTTAAGGTGAATATTTTTTTTCATACGCATTGTAATGTACATCCCTTTCCTGATTACAATTTTAAACCACTTGATATAGGACATATTGAAAAATGTTTAAAGAAGCATTCTTATTGACTTTTTTTAACTAAATCAGTGTATATGTGTATGCAGTGTATGGTCAGTGTGTTAATATGTTCACCTACCACTGCTCTCTCGTTCTTCAGACTATCTGGGTTACACTGCGCTCTGTGTGACGTGACATGGCTTTTACAGTGTAAGCCTATAGAGCATGACTCTGTGGGTTTATATTGTAAAAAGAGACTTCCAGCTCACATAAAAAGCTTAGAGTGATCCGGAGAGTCTGAAGAGGGGTGATGTCACACAGTTCATGGCACTACGTCTTTAATTTCTTAAGGACCCCATACACATTAACTCCTTCACCACATGCGTCGTATATGTATGTCGTATGTATGGCATGTCTCCCCCATGTCTCGCCTGGCTGCACCCTGGCATAAAAAAGTGCAAAAATGCATATGTGGCACCCCAGGGGTCCCGTTGCCACAGTGGCATTGCCTCCCTCACAAAGGGGTGATACCATGCCTGGAAGCAAGGAGGGGTCCCCTAATCAGGTTTACCAGCATACAACACTTTCCTGGCTCCAGACCAGAAAGGGGAGCTCCTCCCCTTAAAAACTGGAATCTGGAGGCGGGGTTAGTACGAGTGAGTTAAGAGGAGTTAGAGACAGGAGAGTGACGAGGAAGGACCTGGGGAAGGGAGCTGTGTACAAGCTCGCCTCAGAGGAGAGAGGCACAAAGGAACCGGACACCGGAGTCCGTGGTTGTGGGGCACTGAAGTCCCAGTAGCAGAATCCGGAGGGCAGGAGACTGCAGGTCTCCTGGCCCCACCAGACACCCGGTGACACAGCAGCACATAGGGCCCAGCACCGCCACGTGGGAGCAACACTTAAGGAAGGCCCGAGCTGCCTGCCATACAAGTAAGGAAAAAGACGTTTTACTCAGGGCTGAGGGCTGCAGCATAACATCAAGCAGCAGGGCCAAAGAGATTAGCGCAGAGGGAAGGCCTACAACTTCACCTGGCGAGGTGCATCCCCAACTTGCTCCCAGTCCGCCTGGACCACTACTACCAGCTAGTACCCGTGCCCCGGTCTGCTTGACAAATCGCAAGTAAAGATAAAAAGAAACCGCCATTAAGTTGTGGACTGGTCATTATCTGCACCATCACCTGCATTACACCGCACCAACAACATCTACCTCATTAAAATCACCATCTACTGCCCTGGAGCTAAGCTCTGCCTGTGGAGAGCTAAAACAACTCTGCTGCGTCACCATCAGCTCCAGAGGATCTGCACGCAGCGGTGGCCCCTTATAGCCGCATACCACAGGTGGTGTCACAAACATTATTCCCTAAAAACTTTATCCTCTTTTTATCCTTTTACTTTCACTTTAATTAATTGACCGCGCTGGGTCACGGACCGGGTCCCTGCCACCGTGACATCCCCCCAGAACCGACTGGCCCGGCTGAGTACCCCACGGTCCCAGGGGGGCGCGTCAACTTGGCCCCAGGGGGTGCGCCAACAGGATTCGAAGCCCGGTATAACCGGGTACTGTGTGCCATAGACTTTGCTGAACTGTGTCATCACGTCATTTGCCGTCAGCGGAGGGGAAGCAGGAGGCCCCGATCTGGAACCGCCAGGTAAGCGATCCCTCTAGCCGGCAGAGCAGCATACTGGTACGTCAGCAGAAACCCAGGACCTGGCTGAGGTTCACTAGGGGGGAGGAAGATGCCCAACCTAGGAGAGGATTCAGCCACGGGCGCGGCCGCCGCCACTGTAATGCTGTTATCAATACCATATATACCAGGGGTGGCGTGGTTGCCCCAGTACTCAGGGGAGTCGCACACCCTGAGCGAATTTGAGGAGAGAGTGCGCAGTTTGTTTCAAGTGTACCCCCTGTCTGATGAGAAAAAAGTAAGCATCCTCATAGGCCAGCTAATCGGTGCAGCCCAGAGGGAGGTGAAGTCCTGGCCAGGCAAGGAAGAAAGCACTGTTAAGGAAATACTGGCCCGGTTGAAGGATACCTTTGACACCCGCACAGCAGGAGAGATTAAAATGAAGTTCTACAGGTGCAAACAAAGGGTGAAGGACAGTGTACGGGACTATGCTCTAAACCTGCAGGAGGCGCTGTGGGCCATTAAATAGGTAGACCCCGACAGTGTGCGAGATGAGGACAGATTGCTAACTGGGCAGTTTATCTAGGGGCTCCTGTCTAACACTCACCGGACACAGCTGCACATTATGGCTCTGCAAAACCCTGATCTGGACTTTGCGCAATTTAAAGATCGAGCCATCCGGGTGCTGCAAGAACCAACCCCAAGTGGCACTGCACCCCTCCGGCGCCCAGCTATTACATACTACCAGGAGGCGGCGTCCTTTTCCCCGACACCTGTGGAGCCTGACACGCAAACCCTAGATAATCACCCCTCTGCAGATCTACGCCTTCAGGTCTAGGAGTTGACCAAAAGTGTGGCTACACTAACCAAAACCGTGTACGCCATGCAAGTGTCTCCAAAGGAAAGAATTCATCTGGCTTCCAGTCCAGATGATGTCCCGTGGCGACGGCAGAGAAGGATTCCACCGACCAGAGGGAGAAACAGCGATCGCTATGACCAGGACGGACAACCCATCTGCCCCCGCTGTCAAAAGGCGGAGCACCTCGCAAAATTCTGCAATTTAAAAGAGCAACCCCTGGGGCAGAGGGCCAACCCCCAGGAGTAAGACGACCACAGAGTTGGTGAGACAAGTACGTGGGAGGATGACAGGTCCTACCTGTCATGCTTGATGGCATCCCGATGAATGCGTTACTGGACACTGGTTCCCAGGTGACAATGATGCCATATATCCTTTTCAAACGATACTGGACTGATTCAGACATTACCCGCAGTCCAGATGAACATATTAACATCTATGCCAGCAATGGTCAGCCCTTGCCTCGGGTGGGGTATAAAGAGGTGACCATAAAGGTTGACCGAGTAGAATTGCTATCACAAGGGATGATTATTGTTGATATTGATCGCCGAGAAAGCTATCCTATGATAACCATAGGCACCAATGTGATAGAGAATTGTCTTGGGGAAATTATTGTTTTGTTGCAACAGGTCGCCGAGACTGCCAGTTCCAGTCAACAGCGAGTTCTGCAGAAGGAGATCAAAGCCCTGATGCAAACACATCGGCAGTGTCAGAATGAGTGATCCATTCCCCATTGGAATGCCCGCTAGGAGTGAAATGTTAATAGGGTGTCGGGCAGCAATAGGTCACAGGGGTCAAGATTATCAGGCCCTGGTAGAATCCGTGTACTCTGATAGTAGGCCCACCATCTTGACTGCCAGGTGGGTGGTCGATGTCTGCAAGGGGAGAGTACCAATACGCATCCTGTGGGGAGAAAGAGGTCCATTTACCCCGGTATGCCACCCGTGCTAAGCTGTTCACTGTCAGTAACAACGCAATAAAGGCAGTGGAACCCTTGCCTCCGTCCGAACAGGCGGAGGCCAATGGCTCCAAGGGGCAGGTGGAGGATTGGTGCCAGAAGCTACTAGTAGGCACTGACTCCACCCCTTTGCCCCAAAAGCATGGGGTGTACCGGGTGGTCCAAGAATATGAACAAGTCTTCAGCAAACACCCACAGACTTTGGGCAGGTAAAAGGGGTCCAACATCATATCCCCACAGCAGATCATCCGCCCATTAAAGAGAGGTACCGGCCTGCATCCCCAGCTCACTATCAATGTGCCAAAGGAATGTTACGGGAGATGAAGGAGGCTGGGGTGATCAGAGATAGTTGTAGCCCCTAGGCAGCTCCATTAGTCCTCGTTAGAAAGAAAGATGGTACAATGAGGATGTGTGTTGATTATAGGCAGATTAACAGCATTACACATAAGGACGCCTACCCATTACCCAGAATTGAGGAATCATTAGCTGCACTAAGATCAGCTAACTATTTCTCCACTTTGGATCTCACCAGTGGGTATTGGCAGGTTCCCGTGGCAGAGGCGGACAGAGAGAAGACCGTGTTTACGACACCAATGGGCCTCAGCGAGTTCAACTGCATGCCATTCGGGCTCTGCAACGCCCCGGGAACTTTCCAGCTGTTAATGGAGTGTTTCCTAGGACACAAAAACTTAGAAACGGTTCTGCTGTACCTAGACAACGTAATTGTCTACTCAAAGACATACAAAGACCACCTGGAGCACCTGGCTGAGGTGTTCGAAGCCCTATCTGGTTATGGCCTGAAAGTAAAGCCGTCCAAGTGCCACCTGTTGAAGCCCAAGGTGCAGTACCTAGGTAAGCGCCGAAGGTGTAGCACCAGACCCTGAAAAAGTCACCGTGAACAAGGACTGGCCAAGACCCTCCACTATCAAGGAAGTGCGGCAGTTCCTCAGGCTGGTAGGCTTCTACAGGAGATTCATCAAGGGTTTCACCAAGATAGAGGCACCCATGCAGGACCTCCTAGTGGCCAGTCCAAGAAGGCCAAGAACCCGAATCCTCCATTCAAGTGGAGTAAAACAGAAGAAGAATCCTTCACTCGACTGAAAGTGGCTCTTACGGGAGACAAAGTCCTGGCCTACTCCGACTATGGCCAACCCTTTGTACTCTATACGGATGGCAGCAACGTGGGATTGGGAGCGGTGCTGTCCCAGGTACAGCAGGGCAGAGAGAGAGTGATTGCCTACGCCAGCAGGAAACTCCGTCCCACGGAAAGGAACCCCGACAACTATAGTTCCTTTAAGTTGGAGTTTTTAGCCATAGTCTGGGCTGTAACAGAGATCTTCAAACACTACCTCGCCTCCTCCAGATTTACAGTCTTCAAGGATATCAACCCGCTGACGCACCTAGAGACTGCGAAGCTTGGTGCCCTAGAGCAACGATGGATGGCTCGACTGTCCAACTACGAGTTTACCATCAAGTATCGGGCGGGGCATAAAAACGCTAATGCTGATGCGCTGTCCAGGATGCCCAACTTGTCAGATGGGGGAAAAGAACCAGAAGAGCTGGAGGAGATAGAGCTACCCACTTTCCATGGTCACAGGGTGACCCAGTGCTCCCACTGTGTGAGGAACAAGCGCTCAGCCAACAGAGAGGCCACGTTTAACCCATTGCCCCACCATGGATGGGCAGAAATGCGGAATAGCGATCCAGCTGTCCACCTAGTAAAGGAGTTGCTGACATAAGCTGACTCGCACTCTGATCCAGATGCTCCACAGGAGACTCAACTGCTGTGGAAGGAGAAGGGCAAGCTGTTCATCTACGAGGGAAAGCTGTGTCAAAGAAGCATCAACTCCCGGGCACACAAACTGGTCTGGCAGGTGGTAGTCCCGAGGTGGGATGCGCCAATGGTCATAGAAGCATACCACGATGGAGCAGGACACTTCGGGTGGAAGAAGTTGGAAGTCCTGCTACGTGAGCGATTATACTGGGCTGGCATGAGGAAAGCAATCGAGAGATGGTGTCAAGAATGTGGTCCATACAACCTGTGACGGAAAGACCGTGATAGCCAGAGGGCTCCCCTGCAGCCCAAAATCACCAAACAACCACTTGAACTGGTAGCCTTGGACCACATGAAGCTAGTCCCAAGCCGGTCAGGCTATGTCTACCCTCTCATCATAGTAGACCACTACTGTCGGTTCCTGGTAGTAGTGCCAGTGAAGGACCAGAAGGCTAAGACGGCAGCCAAAGCATTTCAGCAACACTTTAGTCGCCCGGACGGTTACCCCGAACTTACCGACCAAGGCCCAGCCTTTCAAGCAGAAGTGTTTCAGGAATTCTGTAACTTGTACGGCTGCAAGAAAATAAGGACGATGCCGTATCATCCCCAGACCAACGGGTTGTGCGAGAAAATGAACCAGGTGGTAATAGACCTGTTTAAGACATTGCCCCTTGAAGAATGTAGCCTGTGGCCAGAGAAGTTACCAGATTTGGTGGACCTATATAACCACTCCACCCACTGTACACCCGCCTACCTGATGAGAGCAAGACCTGGCAAGCTACCCATTGACTTAGACATGGGAGTTTTAACACCTGAGATGACATCACCAGGTGCAGATTGGGATACGGAGGGGCAGCAATAATACCGCAAGGTGCAAGAATGTGTGGAGAGAAATTTGTCCCAGGCAAGACAGAAACAGGAGAAAACTTATAATCAGCACGCACCTGCAGTTCCCTTGTCACCTGGAGAACCGGTACTCAAAAGGAAAAGACGAGTTCACAAATTAGATGATCAGTGGAAGGTTGAGCCATACACCATCTTACCTTCAAATTTCGACAACACCAAGGTATGCCTCATCAGTAAAGATGGAGGAGAGACTTCAGTAGCAGTCTCAAGAGACCACTTGAAGATATGGGCTGATCAATTGAGACACAAAGAAGAAGACCAAAACAGCCCCCAGCACACAGAAAAGGTGGAAGAAACGGTTCAAACCATCCTTGGAGAATTTTCCCGGTCTTGGACGCAGGTGAACCAAGCAATCATGGTACCTGTCCTGACCTTTCCCCAAGTAGCCTCACCGGAAGCCGCAGAGACTCTAGAACAGCAGAGAGACCAGTCGGCCCCCAGAAACAGATGCTTCATCAGCAGTGGATCAGGAGAATCTACCCTCTGCTAGCATTGAATCTGTCATACCCATGGTGAGTCAAAGAAGTCATAGAAGACTACCAAGCCTACCGGTATTACCTCAGACTAACCGTAGTGTAGTCCACACTGAGCCCACCACACCAGCGGTAGACACTAGTGACCCGGGTAGGTCATTGGCAACAAAAGTACTGCGTAGATCAACCCGTAGTACCATAGGTCAGCTCCCTGCCCATTATAGGGACTTAAAAGTAGTAAAATAATAGTATATGTTATATAGTTGCAACCGTTAAGTATGAGAGCCTGCAGAGACTTCCTGAAAGAACGTTTAAGTAATCGTGAGTGTATATAGTTATTAAATTTATGGACAAATGGACCACAGGACTAGGTGTGGTCAGGACAATGTTGAATAAAGTTGATTGTTGGCCTTGAAAATAAACCGCAGGCGTGGCCGAAAACCAGGCCCACCGATAGAGTGCCCTAAAGCCACGCCCAGGGACGATACACAAAGTGGGTTGAGGCGGTTCCCACCAACCAACCTTCAGGTATCCAGAAAAAAAAGACAATTCCCGAATAGTGGCATAAAGACTAAGCGCCGCAATGATTGCTCTCAATTTTAGTTTGGTTTTTGTTATTCTATAATTTTTGCATTTTTGAGATTTTGTAAACTATTTGTAATATGAATTGTTATTGTTGTTAATTGTTCAATTCTAAAGGTGCCCTCAGTCCGGGAGTACTGAATTTAACTAGGGGGAAAAGTGGCACCCTATGGGTCCGGTTGCCACAGTGGCATTGCCTCCCTCACAAAGGGGTGATACCATGCCTGGAAGCAAGGAGGGGTCCCCTAATCAGGTTTACCAGCATACAACACTTTCCTGGCTCCAGACCAGAAAGGGGAGCTCCTCCCCTTAAAAACTGGAATCTGGAGGCGGAGTTAGTAAGAGTGAGTTGAGAGGAGAGCGACGAGGAAGGACCTGGGGAAGGGAGCTGTGTACAAGCTCGCCCCAGAGGAGAGAAGCACAAAGGAACCGGACACCGGAGTCCGTGGTTGTTGGACACTGAAGGCCCAGCAGCAGAATCCGGAGGGCAGGAGACTGCAGGTCTCCTGGCCCCACCAGACGCCTGACGACACAGTAGCACCATAGGGCCCAGCACCATCACATGGGAGCGACACTTAAGGAATGCCCGAGCTGTCTGCCATACGGGTGAGGAAAAAGACGTTTTACTCAGGGCTGAGGGCAGCAGCATAACTTCAAGCAGCAGGGCCAAAGAGATAAGGGCAGAGGGAAGCCTACAACTTCACCTGGTGAGGTGGATCTCCAACTTGCTCCCAGTCCGCCCGGACCTCTACCACCAGCTAGTACCCGTGCCCCAGTCTGCTTGACTAACCCCAAGTAAAGATAAGAGGAAACCGCCATTAAGTTGTGGACTGGTCATTATCTGCACCATCACCTGCATTAGACAGCACCAACAACATCTACCTCATAAAATCACCATCTACTGCCCTGGAGCTAAGCTCTGCCTGTGGAGAGCTGAACCAACTCTGCTGGGTCACCATCAGCTCCAGAGGATCTGCACCACAGCGGCCGTCCCTTATAGGCGCATACCACAGGTGGCGTCACAAACATTATTCTCTAAAAACTTTATCCCCCTTTTACTTTCCCTTTAATTAATTGACCACCCTGGGTCACGAACCAGGTCACTGCCACCGTGACATCCCCCAAGAACCGACCAGCCTGGCTACTGAGTACCCCACGGGCCCAGGGGGCGCGTCACATATATATAATATATGCGGGTTATGAGCTTGCGTGTTTTGGCCAAAATATCGACTAATACCTCATTTATTATATATATGCATTTTTGCACTTTTTATTCCAGGGTGCAGCCAGGCCCATTAGTGCTGGCATTGTAAACTGGGGTGTCTGTTCCCATGGGGTGCACTTGGATAGTACCGGGCAGCCCGCCGTCGTATGGACATAAATAATAGGCTGTAAGCTGGATACTGTGCACTACCCAAGTGTGAACAGCACCCTATACAAGCCTTTTTGTGTGCAATTCAAATACTAAGCAGTCACCCCCTCCATGAAATGGTAGGTTGTGAGTGATTGTCTCATCAGTATTTTCACCTGTGTAGCAGCCGTCTTTATGTGGGTTTGCTGCACACTGGTAGTGCATTTGGTTCTGAAGATCTGGTCAGGTAAACACTGATGCCCCTTTTTTGCTGTGTTTTTTCTTGAATTTTAAGGGAATTTTACTTCTTCTTAGTGTGGCTTTGCTTTTTGTGTATGAATCTGTTCAGTAAACGGCGTAACAAAAAAAAAAGATCAAAACTCCAAAATTGCCTTTTTTTTTGGTCGCTGCAACATTGCAATAAAATGCAATAACGGGTGATCAAAACATCATACCCCAAAATGGTATCAATAAAAATGTCAGCTGGGCACACAAAAAATAAACCCTGACCCAGCCCCAGATCCTGAAAAATGGGGGTCTCAGAAAATAGTGATTTTTTATTTTTTTTTAACAAACTTTGGATTTTTTTTTCACCACTTAAATAAAAAAGAACCTATACATATTTTGTATCTACAAACTCGTAATGACCTGGGGAATCATAATGGCCGATCAGTTTTAGCATGTAACACATGGTAAAAAAAACTGTGGAATTGCACTTTTTTGCAATTTCACCGCAGTTGGAATTTTTTTCCCAGTACATGATATGGTAAAACCAATGGTGTTGTTTAAAAGTAAAACTCGGCTCTCAAAAAAAAAGCTCTCACACGACCATATTGACGGAAAAATAAAAAAGTTATGGCTCTGGAAAGAACAAGAGCAAAAAACGAAATCCCAAAAATGGAAAAGGGCCGCGGCGTGAAGGGGTTAAAGTCTGCCAAACCCACCGATATCTGTGGTATCAGCTCACCAATTACACAGGTTTCTTCTGATTTGACTTCTGACATTTGTTAGGGGAGATTGGGGAGTTTGAAGTTAAAGATCCTTTGTTGTGCAGGAGCAGAGGTGTCTGACAGCTTCTTTCACCTCTCTCCCCACTGAAAACAACTCAACTCTAAACACCTTAAACTTTCATGTATACAAGCAGTCAAGAGAAATAGCAACTGGCCAAATGGTCCACTATCCAAGGTGTACAGCTGGCTTTGGAATTCTAGGTCCTAAATAACATGACCCTAAGAAGCATTTGACGTGGAAGAGGGTTGAGAGGAAGTAAGAGCCAAGAGAAATGTACTTCATCAGCTTATAAATTTGCTGAACTAGGGAATGAATGCTAATTTGAAAAAAGTAGATTTTGTTAATTAAACATGTCATGTGGAACAGATAAAAAGTGAAAAAGGTGCTGCTCACACTCTCCAAAGCCAAAGATAGGAAAGGGCATGGCTGCAAATTGCCTTGAGATTGAGAAGGCTTTTTGAAAGCACCACTCCAGCATTTTTTTGTTGCACCGCTGGAGTGGTGCTTCAAATGTAAGCGCCCTGTCAGATACTCACCTTTCACCGTATTCATACGTTTCCAGCATTGCTTCGGTCGGTCTCTGGCAAAATGTAACCTGCTTAGAGGTCACTGTTCAATAAAAGTCTATGAGAGCCTTGTTCTGGCTCTCATAGACTTGTATTGAGAGTGTGTGATGTAGCTTCTGACTTCCGGCCAGTCAGAAGCTTCTGTCACAAGAGGGCATGGGGGGAGCAGATCAACAGCGAAAAAACTATGAAGACGGCAGAGGGTCATATGAACGGGTGAAGAGGGTTTACATTTAAAGAGCCACTCCAGCACTGAAAAAAATGCTGGAGTGGTGCTTTAAAGGGAATCTGTCAGCAGGTTTTTGCTACCTCATCTGAGAGCAGCCTGATGTAGGCAAAGAGAATCTGAATCCAATGATGTATCGCTCTGATCTCCAGCAGATTGTGACCTGCCAGATTGCTCCAGTGATTGCTGGGCGATCCAGGAGTCATATCTCAATGTAAGTCTATGAGAGCTAGAACGAGGCTCTCAAAGACTAAGGCTGTGTGCCCACGTAGCGTTTTTCAAGCGTTTATGCTGCGGAATTTCCGCAGCGGAAACGCTTGTAAAACGCTAGGTAATCCGCACCCCATGGTCCCCAAGGGGATTCCGCATGTTCTATGCACATGCTGTGGCATGTCATTTAATTTTGCGGAAGTGCAGCGGAACTCCCGCCATTGACTTGCATTGAGACGCACAGAAACCGCGACTGTACATTTTTACAAGCGGCTTCTATGCGTCTCTATGTGCGGATGGTACCCAGTTCTGGAGGAGAGGAGACTCTCATCCAGACCTGGGTACCATTGTACCTGTAAAAAAAGAATAAAATAACAAATAAAGTTTATACTCACCTGTCCGGCGTCTTCTCTCTGAATGCCAGCAGCGCTGAAGGACCTTCGGTGACGTCACAGTCATGTGACCGCAGGCCCTTCACCGCTCTGTCTCGCGATATGCCGGCAGCCGGGAACCAGCCAGGAAGCAGCGCTGCAGCCACGCCGGGGCCTTGGGGGTGAGTATAGCTTTATTTGTTTTAATTTTTACGGTTCACACTGTATAAATCCATGCTGTTTGCATGGATTTATATAGTGTGACCTAGTTGTCAAGCACTTTCCAAGTGATGCTATCGCCTGGAAAGTGCTTGTCAATCTGCATGCGGAAACGCATGTGAACCCGCATGTAGATCCGCATGTATTCTGCAGGAAAAACGCATGTACAATCTGCATGCGTTTTTTTCTGCCAGGGAGATGCAGAAATGCTGCAGAAATTTTCTGCTTCATTTCTGCATCGTGGGCACATAGCCTTACAGTGAGTGCTTGTGACTATTACCTTCCTGTCAGTCAGAAGTTGTGGTCACAAGATGGCGGTGTGGGAATGGAGCAGAGTAGTGAAGAGCTTAAGACAATGGCTGATAAGTATAAGACTAGGATCAGGGAACTAGGATTAGTCACACCACTCCAGTGCTGCAATAAAAAAAAAGCTGCAGTGGTGCTTTCAATTTAGTAACTTTTAAGCTAGTGATTGAATATCATTGGACATTGCACACGTCATAAAAAAATTAGGAGCGATCTTTAAAAAATTTGGAGTTTGCTGAGGGATATATGTAATTATTTTAACATATATTTATTGCATTAAATGATCAATTATAAATCTTGACATTTTAACATAAATATACCATTATTCATACAAGTTTTTAAGCTTTTTTTCTGTTTGATTCCGTATGAGAAATTATAGTGTGCGCATGAAATGCCTGCAAAGCTCTTCTCCCCTATAAAGTACAGGGCTGGAGGAACTCATTGTGCCGCCTCTTATGGTCTTAATATTAATTAAAGTTTTCATGTAGTTATCATAATATATTTGAAAAATGTATATATGAGATCATGATCATATAGAATTACTATTTTCCAATTTATCTTCCAGATATTTTAACAAAATGGAAGCCTGGAAAACCCTCGTATTGTTTCTCCTTTTACGACAATCGTTTCATGGAACATATTCTCAGAAAACTGGTGAGAATACAGCATATTATTTCATTGTTAGAAGAATCAGAAATTAGAAATTTTTGTGGTATTGTGGACTGTAGAAGACATAGATATGTTGTAGAACTTTTCTGTTACATATTATTTATTGTTTCTGAATATTTTCAATATTACTTAAACATTAAGGACCTGTTCTGCTAGCGCAAGATCAAATTTGTATCTTGTAGGGAAAGGGTATCTTTTGGACATTGATAGGGATGGTCTATTTAATGGATACTTCATTAATATCAGATCTATGGGGCTCCGACACCAGGCACCCCCACAGATTAGCTGTTTGCAGATTCCAGATCAACCAAGTCCAGTCCAGATGAACACAGTCTACAGAGCCAGAATAGTTGTACTTAACAGTCTTGGGTACTGCAGCCTAGTTTCCATTCACATTAATAGGAGTTGAGTAGCATCACCTGAGAATGATCACATTGTAGTGTCCAGATCTGGACTGTTCTGGCTGTGTAAATTGTGTACACCTGGCCATCATAGAAGCTGCAAACAGCCTATTGATTAGTGTGGTATCAGTACCCCTTTAATATGATATTGGTGACCTATCTTAAAGAAGTTGTCTACTACTTGTCAACTAGTTGTCCAATACTTGTCATTCCCCACACTTGGCCCCGATAAAATAAAAAAGCTTATACTCATCTCCCGTGCAGGCGCCGTTCCAGCGGTGTCGGCACTTGCAGTCCCGGGGCTCTCATGCGGTTGTCGTAACACATGAGCCTGGCACCCCATCAGTGCTAGTGTCAATGTCTCTGCCTTCTGTCGAATTGAGCATGAAGAGGAAGTCCGGGCTGCAGCTGATCTCTGACTTCCTCTTCATGTTCAATTCCTACGAAGGCAACGACAGTGACACCAGCACTGATTGGGTTCCAGGCTCCCATGTCACAACAAACTCACGGGAGCCCCAGGGCCGCGAGTGCCGACACCGCTGGAACGGCACCAGCACGAGAGGTGAATATAGACTTTTTTATTTCATTGGTGTCAAACATTTAGGTCATGAATGGGTTGTCCTAGTAGTGGACAACCCCTTAAAATATAGTCATTCAGTGTGAAACTTCTTGAAAATCAAGTTAAGCCAGTACTACCATAAGAAACATCTTGTCCAGGCCCTGAACTTCCTACGATATCCATCAACCTCAGTCCACATATGGTGGACAGCACTAAATGGAAGCAATATAATTTCCATGTAGCTTCTTAAGCCTATTCTTTATATTTAGTGGGTTTATTAGGAAGAGGAAACAGACAAATATTTAGTGCGTTTAGATTTTCACTTATGTAACATACAGGGTACCAGTTTGGGAACTAGGTCATTATTGCCTATCAAATAAATGAAATTTTGTAACGACTGGTAATAGATGAGTTTGGGCTTGTTATTTATTCAAAATAATGACAGCATTACTACTTCATATAGCCGCTGATTTGTATGGATCAATAATATAGCGCCCATTGCAGTCTGTGGGTCAATACTGTAACTTATATTTAACTGTACAAATGTACTCTCAATTATACATAGAAATATATGTGGCATTCTTTAAAGGATGCTGTGTTACAGAACTACAGTATTTTTATCTATAAGCATTGCTTCTGGGAGATAATCTCTCCATGTTACAGTGGCCAATAGAACATGCCATCATATAGTTCTGCCCTCTACATGAGGCTTTATTTATTTTGATTTTATAATAAGTATAAGTATAATAAGTTGTGTCAATGGTTGAGGCACCTCAAAATAGCTATACCTATTAACTTACACTAGTATGCGAGTGCCCACCAACCGACATGGAGAGGTTAAGAGGTTCAGTACGATATACTCAAATCATATAGAAAAAGTGTACACAAGAACTATGAACACAGGCAAAAACACAAAATACATTAAAAAAAATTAAAAAGTGGGAAACCACAAAGCGCCACACAACTAGTGTTGAGCGATACCTTCCGATATCAGGAAATATCGTATCGGATTGGATCGGGCCGATACCCAAAAAGTATCGGATATCGCCGATTCCGATACCGGAAACCAATGCAAGTCAATGGGACACAAATATCGGAATGAAAATAAACCCTTTCTTTCCTTGTAGGTTAATTCTACATGAAGTAAAACAACTAAGAATAATGTAGAATGACATGAAAAGCCGGCAATTCATCAGCGGCATTCACCGGTACCCGACAATTTACAACAGAAAGAATAGAGCTTCACACATAGATTAGGTAGATAGAAACATGTCAGTCACATATATAAGAAGTACAGTGACAGTGTTGCTTACTGTACTTGTCATTTAGTGTAAAGGATTTATTTTAAAAAATATTAGTGTTTTCGTGCACCGTCTCTTTAAAAAAGCCGGCCGGCAATTCAGCAGCGGTACCCGACAATTTATAACAGACAGAATAGAGCTTCACACATAGATTAGATAGATAGAAACATGTCAGTCACATATATATGAAGTACAGTGACAGTGTTGCTTACTGTACTTGTCATTTAGTGTAAAGGATTTATTTAAAAAATTATAGTGTTTTCATGCACCGTCTCTTTAAAAAAGCCGGCCGGCAATTCAGCATCTGTACCCGACAATTTAGAATAGAAAGAATAGAGAATCACACATAGATTAGATAGATAGAAACATGTCAGTCACATATATATGAAGTACAGTGACAGTGTTGATTACTGTACTTGTCATTTACTGTTAAAATAAAGGATTTATTTAAAAAAAAAATTGGCGTGGGGTTCCCCTTAATTTTAGGCTCTAGCGGAGGTTAAGCAGACAGCTGGGGCAGATGTTTGAAGCCTGGGAAGGGGGTAATATCCACGGAGCTTCCCAGGCTACTAATATCAGCCCCCAGCTGAATACCTAGCTTTTATTAGCTATTAAAATGGGGGACCCCCCCAAAAAAATAACGTGGGGTCCCCCCTAATTTAATAGCTAGCAAAGGCTAGGCAGACAGCTGGGGGCTGATTTTAATAGCCCAGGAAGGGTGCCATGAATATTGGCCCCCTCCCAGGCTAGAAACACCAGCCGTCAGCCGCCCCAGAAATGGCGCATCCATAGGATGCGCCAATTCTGGCACTTAGCCTCGCTCTTCCCACTGCCCTGTAGCGGTGGCAGTGGGGTAATAGGGCTGGGGTTGATGTCAGCTTATAATGCCAGCTGACATCAAGCCCAGGTTAGTAATGGAGAGGCGTCTATAAGACACCCCCATTACTAACCCCATAGTCAAAGTTAAAAGAAAACACAAACACCCAGAAAAAAGTCCTTTAATTGAAATAAAGACACAATCCTTTATTGTTCTAAATTAAACCATACTTACCGTCACGCCCATTCCAGCTGAAGCCAACGATCTCCTGCAATAAAAGAAAAATAATAAAGCAACCTCATCCTTACCTTTCCATGGTTCCCACGACAGCTTCAGCTCTGCTACATCGAGATGACAGGCTGGACCGCAGCAGAACGCTGCCATCCAGCCTGTCATCCCGCAGACACTGAGAAGCGCAGGCATGCTTGCGCTCCTCAGTGTCTCTCTATGACGTCATCCAGATGAGCCGAGTTCATGTCCAATGAACTCAGCTCACCTCATGCACGTCACTGACAGCGTGGGAAAATTCTCACGCTGAAGTGCTGAGTGCAGGAGAATTTTCCCACGCTGTCAGTGACGTACATGAGGTGAGCTCATGTCCAATGAACTCGGCGCACCTCATGCACTTCACTGACAGCGTGGGAAAATTCTCACGCTGAAGTGCTGAGTGCAGGAGAATTTTCCCACGCTGTCAGTGACGTGCATGAGGTAAGCTCATGTCCAATGAACTCAGCTCACCTCATGCACGTCACTGACAGCGTGGGAAAATTCTCACGCTGAAGTGCTGAGTGCAGGAGAATTTTCCCACGCTGTCAGTGACGTACATGAGGTGAGCTCATGTCCAATGAACTCGGCGCACCTCATGCACTTCACTGACAGCGTGGGAAAATTCTCACGCTGAAGTGCTGAGTGCAGGAGAATTTTCCCACGCTGTCAGTGACGTGCATGAGGTGAGCTGAGTTCATTGGACATGACCTCGGCTCATCTTTATGCCGTCACAGCCAGACACTGAGGAGTGGAAGCATGCCTGCGCTTCTCAGTGTCTGCGGGATGACAGGCTGAATGGCAGCGTTCTGCTGCGGTCCAGCCTGTCATCTCGATGTAGCAGAGCTGGAGCTGTCGTGGGAACCATGGAAAGGTAAGGATGAGGTTGCTTTATTATTTTACTTTTATTGCAGGAGATCGTTGGCTTCAGCTGGAATGGGCGTGATGGTATGTATGGTTTAATTTAGAACAATAAAGAATTGTGTGTTTATTTCAATTAAAGGACTTTATTCTGGGTGTTGTGTTTTTTTAAATACTTTACTAGAAATTCATGGTGGTCATGTCTAATATTGGCGTGACCCCATGAATTTGGGGCTTAGGGCCAGCTGATAATGCCAAGCTGGCCTTAACCCCTTTATTACCCAGTGAGCCACCGCACCAGGGCCCTGGATGAGTTGGGTACAGCGCCAGAAGATGGCGCTTCTATGAACGCGCCATTTTCTGGGGCGGCTGCGGACTGCAATTTGCAGCGGGGGTGGCCCAGAAAGCTTGGGTCTCCCTGCGCTGCGGATTCCAGCCCCCAGCTGCCTTGTTGTACCTGGCTGGACACAAAAATAGGGCGAAGCCCCACGCATTTTTTTTTTTTAATTATTTCATGAAATTCATGGAATAATTAAGAAAAAAAGGGCTTCCCTATATTGTTGTGTCCGGCTAGGTACAAATAGGCAGCTGGTGGTTGGGGGCAGCCCGTTCCTGCCTGCTGTACCTGGCTGGACACAAATATAGAGCGAAGCCCCACGTCAATTTTTTTTTAATTATTTCATGAATTTCCTGAAATAATTAAAAAAAATTGACGTGGGGCTTTGCACTATATTTGTGTCCAGCCAGGTACAGCAGGCAGGAACGGGCTGCCCCCAACCACCAGCTGCCTATTTGTACCTAGCCGGACACAACAATATAGGGAAGCCCTTTTTTTCTTAATTATTCCATGAATTTCATGAAATAATGAAAAAAAACAAAAACGTGGAGCTTCTCCCTATTTTTGTGTCCAGCCAGGTACAACTAGGCAGCTGGGGGCTGGAATCCGCAGCGCAGGGAGGCCCAAGCTTTCTGCCCCCCTCCCCCCCCCCGCTGAAAATTGCAGTCCGCAGCCGCCCCGGAAAATGGCGCGTTCATAGAAGCTGGATGCTGTACCTGGCTGGCATACAAAAATATGGCGAAGCCCACGTCAAAAGTTTTGGGAAAAATTAATTACAAAAATAAATAATAATTTAGGGACTGCATCTTTATTAACTCCTCAAATGTCATTTAGTGTTAAAATAAAGGATTTATTTAAAAAAAAAATGGCGTGGGATCCCCCATAATTTTAGTCTCTAGCGGAGGTTAAGCAGACGGCTGGGGCAGATGTTTGAAGCCTGGGAAGGGGGTAAAACCCACGGAGCTTCCCAGGCTACTAATATCAGCCCCCAGCTGAATACCTAGCCTTTACTAGCTATTAAAATGGGGGACCCCCCCCAAAAAAATGACGTGGGGTCCCCCCTATTTTAATAGCTAGCAAAGGCTAGGCAGACAGCTGGGGGCTGATATTAATAGCCCAGGAAGGGTGCCATGAATAATGGCCCCCTCCCAGGCTAGAAACACCAGCCGTCAGCCGCCCCAGAAATGGCGCATCCGTAGGATGCGCCAATTCTGGCACTTAGCCTCGCTCTTCCACGCTGCCCTGGTGCGGTGGCAGGGGGTAATAGTGGTGGGGTTCATGTCAGCGCCAGCTGCCATGAAGCCCAGGTTAGTAATGATGGGCGTCTATAAGACACCCCCATTACTAACCTACAAAGTGTTAAAAAGAAAAAACACACTACACCCAGAAAAAAATAATTTATTTGAAATAAAACACACCATTTTATTTAATTCTTAGTTCACTAAAAATAATAGTTACCTGTCCACGTTCCTGTGCTGATCTCCCATGCACAGCTGTCACATCTGGAGATGGTGACAGCTGTGCATGGCTGCTGTAAGCTCACACTGCCGGGAACACGTCCGCTCCCGGCAGCGGGAGCCACTGACTGAGGTCACCGGAGTGCATTCAGGCAGCGCAGCTCCGGAGACCTCCTTTACGGCAGTGCTGTACCGTGGGAATTTCTCACGATACAGCAGGGCCGTAAAGCAGCTAACCGGAGCAGCGCTGCCTGAACTCCGGTGAACCCGCTTATGCAATGACGGGGCTGCTTTACGGCCCCGTCATTCTAGCGGCGGCAGCGGTTCAGAGCGGTCACATTCTATGTGGCTGCTCTGAACTGGAGATCTTCGTGGGACACTCGTGGACTACTCCGGAGGGGTAAGGATAAGGTTGTGGTTTATTATTTTATATTTTATTACAGGAGATCGATGGCTTCGGGGAATTAGGTGTCTAGGTGAGTATAGGTGTAGTTTTTTATTTTTTACTTTATTTTAGGTGGCGATCGGCGGGGACAGGTAATGTATGAACTAATTTATTGTAGGTAACCACTGGCCACCAATGACATGTATTTAACATTTATTGGGGCACAGTAGGGCAATTTAAATAGCAGGATCAGACTGATGGGAACTACTGCTCCCATCGAGCTGATCCTGCTGGCACGAGTGGACGGGGGACAGACATAGGCCGATGGGAGTAGTAGTGTCACATCGGCCTATGTCTGCCTGCACGCACAGACACCCGCACAGACACCCGCACAAACATCGCACAGACACCCCGCACACAGACACCCCGCACACAGACACCCCGCACACAGACACCCCGCACAGACACCCCGCACACACACTAATCATGACCGGTCTGATGGTCTGTGAGGTGTGGCTGACCTGTGCGGTCGTGGGAAAGTTCATGTGAGTTCATGCAGTCAAGCATGAACTCACATGAACCCTCTGAGGGCACCGCGGCTACTTCAAATGAACAGCTGATCGGCATCACCTGATACCTCAGCTGTTCATTTGAAATAACCGGCGGGAAAGCGCAGCACAGAACGGGAAAGCCGGCGGTGAAGTCTTTTCACTGCCGGCTTCCCCGCCCGGGTCCTTCGCTCCTTGGTGCTGCGCTCCCTGCCCGGTCCTAACTTACGATCGGGATGGGAGGTGGCGAGGGGAGCGGAGGATCGGGGTGGGAGGCTGTGGGGAAGCAGTATGGGGCTGTGTGATTGTTTAAAAGCCGGCGGCTTTTTACCGCGCGCCGGCTTTTAAACAATCAGGAGAATTCTCCCCCGCTGGGATGGCATTCTGATGACAGGCTGGATCGCGCTGCCATCCAGCTTGTCATCCTTCACAGACACTGCAGAGCGCAGGCATTATGGGAACTTCCGATTCCGGTATTCGATATTGTAAAAGTATCGGAATTAAGTATCGGAATTCCGATACTGCGAATATCGGCCGATACCCGATATTACAGTATCGGAATGCTCAACACTACACACAACCACTAAACTGACTAATTAGGAGATGGCACCAGAATGCTTCAAATATGAAGATATACAGTGGGTACGGAAAGTATTCAGACCCCTTTAAATTTTTCACTCTGCTTCATTGCACCCATTTGGTAAATTCTAAAAAGTTCATTTTTTTCTCATTAAAATACACTCTGCTCCCCATCTTGACTGAAAAAAACAGAAATGTAGAAATTTTTGCAAATTTATTAAAAAAGAAAAACAGAAATATCACATTCAGACCCTTTGCTCAGACACTCATATTTAAGTTACATGCTGTCCATTTCCTTGTGATCCTCCTTGAGATGGTTCTACTCCTTTATTGGAGTCCAGCTAGGTTTAATTAAACTGATAGTACTTGATTTGGAAAGGCACACACCTGTCTATATAAGACCTCACAGCTCACAGTGCATGTCAGACCAAATGAGAATCATGAGCTCAAAGGAACTGCCCAAGGAGCTCAGAGACAGAATTGTGGCAAGGCACAGATCTGGCCAAGGGTACAAAAGAATTTCTGCATTACTCAAGGTCCCTAAGAGCACAGTGGCCATCATAATCCTTAAATAGAAGAAGTTTGGGACCACCAGAAGTCTTCCTAGACGTGGCCGTCCAGCCAACCTGAGCAATCGTGGGAGAATAGCCTTGGTGAGAGAGGTAAAGAAGAAACCCCAATTTTCCATTTTTTAATTTTTTAATATATTTTGTGTTTTTTCCTGTGTGATTAATAACATTTATATATTTTAGTTCCTGGTTCACGTGTACATTTTTTCTATATGATTTGAATAATTAAGGTCTGTAAAAAATAATTTAGTTTTTGCAGGATTTACTTTTATTACTAATGTATTAATTCACTGTCTTTGCTGGGGAATTTGTAGGTAACCACTAGGTGTGGAAGAGGACCTCAATGATCATCCTGTCTGATATCGACCTTAGTTTCTCAGCCTCCTAGACAACATAGTCATATTTTTTTTAGATCTATGAAAAGAGTTCATATTGACAATTTAGCAGTCTTTCTATTTCTTCTTCACGAAATTAGGCATCATGATTATTATTGAATGCATTTATCAGTCTGTTATAAGGGAAAACACAGTCACACAAAGCATATTTATAGTCCCAGCCTTACAATTAGTGTAAGGCATAAATACTACTTAACCAAGTTGTGAGATGTAAAGTTGTCAATTAATGGAGACTTGCCTTGATACTTGCACAGATCCTGACATGATATATTTACATTTCCACTAATGAATACTTCCAGATGGCTTTTAGGTTAAGAAAATAACATGCACAGCATTTAATGAAAGCAAGAAAATCTAAGGGAAGTTGTATATTTGCTTTAATTTCAGAATGAGAACAAAGTCAGGGCATCTCTATCGTTCTGTATAAACTTTGTTTTCATTACTATATATAGACTTTTTTATATATATAAAGTTCAAAGGTTTTTAATGGCCTGAAGCATTTTCCAAAACATGTCACTTTCCATCACTTTTGTTCTTCATGATCACAGGTGTAAGAGAAGAACACTGGTAAATTATTGCACTACATAAAAAACGTCACTGGAAAATCTTCATAATTGTACTTATATCATTCTTTGTAATCAAATCTACTTTACTGTAGATAATGATAATTTATGATTTATATATCATGCACGAGCAAACTTATGTGATAGGAGTCCTGCAACCTTAATAATTAAGCTGCTTCTTTTTATTAGATCCCAGTTAAGGCACCACACTCATTTCAATCTTTGTATTAGAAACACTGGTGGGCTGACATAACAAAGTACCCAATTTGACACATTATATTGGGTTTTTTATTTACCATGTACACTATACGATAAAACTGACTTGACAGTACAATTCTCCTGGTCAGTCCAATTACACATAGATTTTTTTTTTTTAAGTGATGAAAAAAATTTGGAAATTTGTAAAAAAAATTAAAAAAAAATTGCTTGTGTTGCCATGTTCCAAGACCCGTAACGTTTTAAATTTTTAGTCTATGGAGCTGTATGAGGGGTTATTATTTGCACACTGAGCTGATGTTTTTATTGATACCATTTTGGGATTGGTGCACTATTTTGATCGCCTTTTATTGCATTTTATTGCAGTGGTGAAAAACCGTAATTCTGACGTTTAGAATTTTTTTTCACTATATTTTATATTTAAATAAACTGGACTTTTAAGCACGTAACGATACCACGTGTATTTTTTTATTATTTATTTTTAATGGGGCAAAAGGGGGGTGATTTGAACTTTTATTTTTTTGTTATTTTTTTTCGTTTTCACTGCATCTATTAGTCCCCTTAAGGGACTTGAACCTGTGATCATCATCTGATCGATTGTGCAACACACAGCAACACCACAGTACTACTGTATATAGCAAAAATCATGGTCTCTATGAACACCAGCCAGAAGATGGTGTTCACAGGAGAACTGACAAAACAGTCATGGGGATCCAAAAAGAAAACGACTGGCAGCACTCGCTGTGAGGGACACATGTCCAAGTCCCCAAGGAACCCACTTGGAGGTAGTCACATATAAAGACAGTGTCCATTCCAGGGTGTTCAGTTGCAAAAGTAGGGTTTATTCTGCTATCCCATAAACAACAACATTTTGACCCAGTGTGGGTCTTTATCAAGTATGCATTCCAAAGAAATCAGAGTCTTAATTCATGTGCAAATTAGGTGTTCAGTTCTCTGGGCGTGACAGGGCACTTCTTGCACCTCTGCCTCTCTAGGTTGTTTCTCAACCAAACTAAAGAAGTTGATGCTAAATGAGGAAATAAAGTCAGGAGGCAGAGGCTGGGGAAGTGCTCTGTCACGCCCAGAGCACTTAATGCCCTATTCGCATATGTACTACAATGCTGAGAAAGCAGCAAGAGATAGAACATATAAAGTGTTTCTATGGATTTTGCTTTCAAAGGCCTGTATGCCCGTATATGCGATTTGGGGGTTGATCTTACTGACAGATTTGCCTATAAAGGGAGACTATAATGTTAACCACATTTACCAAATTACTGTTATATATCTATTCTAGGGGCCATTTGCAATATTTGCCATTTCTAGATATTTCATGTGTTTTTCTTTTCAGTGTGCAAAGAGGCTAATGTGGCAGACATCGTTTTATTGGTTGATGGATCCTGGAGCATTGGTACTGAAAACTTCAAAAGCATGCAGGACTTCTTATACACTCTGATAAATGGTTTCGATGTTAGTCAAGACAACATCCGCATTGGGCTAATTCAGTACAGTGACGAGCCACGTACAGAATTCTACCTTAACTCTTACGACAAAAAGGAAGATGTACTACAATATGTACAAAATCTGAAGTATAAAGGTGGAGGTACAAATACTGGAGCAAGTCTTCAGTTCATGCTAGAAAATCACTTCACAGAAAGCGCTGGTGGAAGAGCAAGATATGGAATCCCACAAATTGCAGTTGTAATAACTGATGGGCAATCCCAAGACAACATCAAGGAACCGGCCACTGAAGTTAAAAATTCGGGTATCACATTATATGCCATTGGTATAAAGGAAGCCCTCCTAACTGAGCTCAATGAAATAGCCAGTGACCCAGATGAGAGACATGTTTATAATGTGGCTGACTTTACTGCTTTACAGGGTATTTCCCAAAATATGCTTCAGGTACTATGCACCACAGTAGAAGAGGCCACCAGACAGATTGGTCAAGTTGCTCAAGGTACATTCTTTTTATTTCTCATCTCCTTCACTCCTAATCTGTAGCCTCTGGGTTGAAATTCTAAACGTAGCTTTAGCCATGATTTCGTTTGAATTGTCTATAAGTCTTGATTATAAGCATCTGGAAGGAAATTGCTAAAAATGTAGCATCTGGTTAAGATTAGCAAGATGCTGAATTCATGATAAAGCAAAAAACGGTCACATCCACCAAACTCGAATGGAGAAAGATCAAAATTTCAATGCACTATAGGATTAGTATAAACTTACTTGGTTTCATGCTAAAAAAAAATATACATGGCCTCCCAAACTGACCCCTTTATGATTTAAAGCCATAATTCAGAAAATAATCTTGCCCTCGATGTACTACCTTGTTATTTCCACAAAAATAACTATTGCCCTCACATAAAAATAATCTTTGACTAGTTTGATGAGGTGTTCCTTTTCTAGAAGAGTCCACTTTCACAGTCGCTAATCACAATCCCATTGACTCCTCTATACTGCCCATAGCAATTGCACTGTCTTTAGCGATTGCAATCATGTACTTTCACAGAACTTCTTTCCTCCTTAGACAGGTGCAGTAACTCTGATGAAGCCAGGGACAGATTTTCTGTGCTTGTAGTAGGAGTCTACTAGTAGGAGCTACTAGTGCTCATTACCTATGTAACGGACCACTGTGAGACTGAAGAGTTGTTGGTAACCTAAGTAACAAGCTATACAATAAAAAATCCCTCCATTCTTGAAAATGGAGAGGATTTCAATAAGAGGTAAATGTTGACAGCGTGACAGCCAATCGGTTGGCTCGGCAGCTCTGCACATGTACACAGAACGACATGCTCAGATCCACTGAGCTCACTGATTGGCTGCCATGCTGCCAACATGATGTTAGCATCTACAGCCAATACCAATTGCAAGGCAAAAAATAAGAAAAAAACGTTGTGGTGGACGCAGTCACAATGAAGACAATGCCAGACACTGGGAGCAGTGTCAGAGACTCAGCTGTAGATCCGGAGTTGCTGAGTAAAAGTGCAGTTTGTTATTTTCACAAAAACTGTGCCCAGGGACAAAAATATTCTGACAAGGGGAAAACACTTTAAACTTAAAGAAGCACTCCTCCCATCAAAGTTTTCATCCTCTTAATATATTGCAATCATCATATCATATAGCACTGTGTACTTACAATTGCTCATTTTGCCTTTCTACCCAGCTACTACTTTTCTTTTCTCTGTTCTATGTAGAAACAGGAAGTTTCTTTTCCCTGTAAAAATCATTCTCCTCTTCAATTCTTGGCCCATCTGCTCCCTTCTCCCCACTGCCAGGGATTTTGCAGGGAGTTATGACTCATACAGGGAAAATTGACCTCCTGTATCTATATAGAGCTTAGAATGATTCAGCTAGTCAGTTTTTAATCATGTTATGTCATAGACCTAATGGAAAATAAAAGAATTAGCAGGGTAGAAGGGTAAAATGAGCAATTTTAAGTACACAGTGCTATATAATATGATGATTTTAATATATTTAGAGGCTAAAACTTTTATGGGAGGAGTGCTTCTTTAAACACATGGCCCACAGTGCAAGGAGTTATTTTTTCCTAAAAGTATTGCTTCTAGACAAGAAAGTCTCTGTATGTACAGTCTGACTACATATTTAAAGCCAAAAACCATAACCCAAGTCACAACCTACAAATCACCCTAATAACACAGTATTAATAAATTTAATTATTCTTTATTAACTCATCTACTATACCATACTCATTATACTAAACCATAAGTACAATAAATACAATAAAGATGAACAAATAAAGCCCACAAGACAATACATAGTAACCTCCCTCTAGAAAACGCTGCAGAAAGCCCAATCCCGCTTATATACAATATAAACTCCAAAATGGTATTCACAGGGTATAGGGGAAACATCAAAAAGAGTGGAATAAGCAACACTCCAATACCCAATGTGAGCAACGCTCGCAACAGAGTTCCAGTGTGAGCAACGCTGGCAACAGAGTTTGAGCCAAGGGTCATTTGAATATAACATCCATTCTCTCGCATAAGAGAATCATCAGATGCTACACGCTAGTGTGAGTGAACCCTTAAAGTGTTAGGAAAAGATGTCCATATTATATATTAGACCATGGTACATATAATCTAGCAATCAAGCAAGTAGATGCAAAGTTGTAAATTATCAGCCACATTATGTTGATAAGTATGCTATACACTTGAATCTTCAGCTGACAAATCTCAATTGTCTGCTTTCGACTATGACGATTGTTTGCACATTGTTAAATTTACAAATGATGGTCGAGCATAAGGATGAGCAAATGTATTTTAGTGGAAGTGCATTCTTCTTGAGTTTTTAAAAAATTTGCATTTGTCAAAATGTTTTTTTTGTTTTTTTTTGTGATTCACTTCCGCGCAGGTTCAGCAAAGGGGCGGACACTTTTTATTTTTTACATCTTACGTTTATTATGCTCTGGGATCTGAAGAGACCACAGAGCATAATAAGGGAAATTAAAGTGGCGGAGAACAACTTCTGTGCAAATTGAATTTCTCAGAAAAATCCGCATGAATATGTGAATTAAAATTTTGCCTAATCCGCTCATCTCTGGTCAGAAATGTATCTGTATATAAGCAGCTGTATTTTTAACTGGCCAAATGTTTTTATTCACAGTTCAACTTTATAATCATCTTTAGTAAGTAAAGGTAGTTGTCTATTAAGGGGTCATTCACATGTCCATGATTTTTGTGGACTGAGAGGTCCAAGGAAAATCGAGGAGACATGTCCGATTTTGATCCAAGGGTCATATTGCACTGCCATGCAAGTCAATGGGTCCGTGCAAAAAATCGGACTGTACTTGGATGACATTTTAATGCAGTCTGATTTTCACAAACTGTCAGAAAGGAGAAGGTGGAACTTTTTTTTTAAATTTCTCCATGTACGAGAAAAATGGATGACACTCAGTCCAAACTCTGATCAAACTCTGATCAAAGTCTGATCAAAATAATTGGTCTGTTTTTCTTGTGTATGGAAAAATATTTAGATTTGAGAATCCTCAGTGGTTGATACCTTTTAATGGCTAACTGAAAAGATAGTAACAAACTGCAAGCTTTCGAGACTACTCAGGCCTCTCCATCAGGCATAGTATAACATGAAATCTGAAGAGTCATATTATTATACACAGCAGGGCACAAGAATGACATGAATCCATCCATTCTACATCCATTCTACTAAGGAATGTACTCCTCAGACCTGTGGGGTCATCACAACCATGGACCAGACTTCAATCACAGGACAATAAAACTTTCATGCTCCTGATCTATGAACTTCTCCAATATTTATGGCCACACCTCTTTCTCCCCTCTCCCATACTCATAGTTCTGCTTTACGTCACTTGTCTGACCTATTGTGTTATTATTCTTGTGCCCTCATGAGTATAAACATGTGATTCTTCAGATTTTGTATTATTCTATGCCTGATCAAGAGGCCTGAGTAGTCTCGAAAGCTTGAAATTTGTTACCATCTTTTCAGTTAGCCATTAAAAGATATCAACCACTGAGGGCTCTCAAATCTTGATATTTTTCTATCTACTGGCTAACACGGTACAAAGATATATCTTTTTCCTATTTTACATACTCATTCTGAGCTATTTCCATAATATGTTACGTATACAATGTTTAATTAGTGAATCAATGAATTGCTGACATGTCAATTCCTTTTCAGGTTGCAGAAATGCAAACCAGGCCGACATTGTGTTCCTTGTAGAGAGCTCCAGTCAAATCAGTGAAGGAGGTTTCGAAAATGTAAAAAATTTCATCTATGGCTTGGTTTCAAGTCTTGATGTTGGCATCAACAAAGTCCGCATTGGCCTATCTCAGTACAGTGACGAGACAAACAGAGTTTTCTTGCTGAATGAATTTTCTCTGAAGAGTGAAGTTTTAGAGAAGATCCAAAGCTTGTCCTATAGTGGTGGCAATACTTACACAGGACGGGCCCTACAAGATGTCAACAACACCTACTTTACTGAGTCAGCGGGCAGCAGAGCAGCAGATAATATAGCTCAAATACTTGTTTTGGTCACCTATGGCCAAACTTCTGATGAAATGAAAGAGTCAGCTAGACACTTAAAAACCAGGGGAATTTCAGTGTATGTCACTGGACCTACAATCAAAGACATTGTGGAACTGAAGGATGTGGCGAACAAGCCAAGCAGAAAGTTCTTCCTTTCTTTAGATAACTTTGATTCTACTGAAGACGTGACAAAGAGTCTTCTTAATAATATTTGCTCCAGTATTATCACAAACATAAAAGGTATAAATATATATACAGTCTGATATATGTGTGTTGTTTCAGTATCTATAGTTTAGAAAAAAATAGACATCATCTCTTTTTGCTTTTTCTGTATATTGGGACAAGATGGTTACTATTAAGTATGTATTTGGGTTCCACTAGAAAGCATGATGTTTGGAGTGGTGGCTAGTGAGACTTTTCATCCAAAGATATAAAATTGTATGTAACAATATACAGAAAAACAAAACCCTGTGTCCATTGTGTGGTCTCTATGGGATAATTGGGCCAACTGCAATTCGAGAAACTTCTGTTTATCCCTTTAACTCTTGGAAAGATGACACTCAATATGTCTTCAGAAGATGCAATTTCAGTACATGGTAACGGGTTGTTCTGCTATCGTTCACCTGCTGGGATAATCTTTACATCGATTTCCACAGCTTTTCATTATCTTCTCCTAGATGCCTATAGATAATCACATACACGTGGCTGTCAACACTTATAGATCCTGTTGTGCAACCTCTGCACCAAACAATTTATACTGCTTTTTTGCTGGAACAACAAGGTCCAGAAATTGACTTGCAAGACAGTCCAGCATTCCTGTGAATGGGCAACAAATACAGTTCTACTATGAGGCAGTTTAGGTTGACCGAGGCCCGATAAAGATTATCTTGTACAAACCACACAATGGATACATAAGGCTGTTATTTGTGGCTTGCCTAGTAGAAGTTTGTTTGGGTTTTTTATGGGTCCTGAACCAAAAAACTTTGAAGTTTGAAGATATAAGAAACTGAAAATATTAGATAGTTGTTATATCTGTGGCAAAATCACTGTTGCTATTAATTTTCCTAGCTCTTTTTTTTTACTGCAGTAATTTTATAGTAATGATATCTGCAGTAAAAAAAAAGAAGACTAGCCTGTGCTGCATATGATAATTCTAAAGCACTGCATCTGAGGTTCTTAGGTTACTTACACATGGCCACATAAATAGGTAACCCTAAGAAACACAGTTTCCTTATGACAAGTCTTTGCTCCATTCCATTCTTTTGTGATGATGAATCTACAGGGTGGGCCATATATATGGATACACCTAAATTAAATGGGAATGGTTGGTGATATCAACTTCCTATTTGTGACACATTAGTATATGGGAGGGGGAAAACTTTTCCAGATGGGTGGTGACAATGGCGGCCATTTTGAAGTTGGCCATTTTGGATCCAACTTTATTTTTTTCAATGGGAAGAGGGTCATGTGACACATCAAACTTATTGAGAATTTCATAAGAAAAACAATGGTGTGCTTGGTTTTAACATATCTTTATTCTTTCGTGAGTTATTTACAAGTTTATAACCACTTATAAAATGTGTTCAAAGTGCTGCCCATTGTGTTGGATTGTCAATGCAACCCTCTTCACCCACTCTTGACACACTGATAGCAACACCGCAGAAGAAATTCTAGCACAGGCTTCCAGTATCCATTGTTTCAGATGCTGCACATCTCATATCTTCACAGCATAGACAATTGCCTTCAGATGACCCCAAAGATAAAAGGGGGTCAGATCGGGAGACCTTGGTGGCCATTCAACTGGGGCACTATGACCAATCCACTTTCCAGGAAACTGTTCAGGTAGGAATGCTCGGACCTGACACCCATAATGTGGTGGTGCACCATTTGTTGGAAAAACGTACCATCTTCAGTGCATAAAGATGGCAACACATCATCATGTAACAATTTCAGATATCCAGTGGCATTGAGGTTTCCATTGATGAAGAATGGCCCATTATCTTTGTACCCATATACCACACCATACCATCAAGATACGAGATGTGCAGCATCTGAAACAATGGATACTGGAAGCCTGGGCTAGCATTTCTTCTGCGGTGTTGCTATCAGTGTGTCAAGAGTGGGAGAAGATGGTTGCATTGACAATCCAACACAATGGGCAGCACTTTGAACACATTTATTCATGTGACACAATAAGTTTGTGTCACATGACCCTCTTCCCATTGAAATAAATAAAGTTGGATCCAAAATGTCCGACTTCAAAATGGCCACCATGGTCACCGCCCATCTGGAAAAGTTTTCCCCCTCCCATATACTAATGTGCCACAACAGGAAGTTGATATCACCAACCATTCCCATTTAATTTAGGTGTCTCCATATTGTTACGGATCCAGGTGGTGGAATCTCTGTGCTGTGGTGCAAGGAGGGACCAGAGGGGCATGACTAAGTATCTACTCGGCCCGACCAAGGTTGTACGTCAGCTCAGTCGACTCCGTGAACCAGGGAGGAACCGAGTAGAGGGACCAGGTGCTACTCTGGGACCAACCTTGTATGAGAGCAGGTGACTCTCACGGGTCAGAGGGCAGAAACTGACCGGTACAGCGGATGAGCACGGCATGCAGGCTGACGGGTGGTCCGGGTAGACAAGCAGGCTGATTCGGCTGATAGCCAGACTGGTGCTCCGGGTAGGCAGATTGGCGAGCACAATGGGTAACTGGCAGGTGCTTCCAGGTAAGCAGGCTGGTGGGCACGGCAGGTAACAGGCAGGTGCTTCCAGGTAAGCAGGCTAGCGGGCACGGCAGGTAACAGGCAGGTGCTCCCAGGTAAGCAGGCGGGCAGACTCGGCAGGTAGCAGGCAGGTGCTTCCTGGTAAGCGGGCTGGCGGGCACGCAGGTAACAGGCAGGTGCTTCCAGGTAAGCGGGCTGGCGGGCACGGCAGGTAACAGGCAGGAGCTTCCAGGTAAGCAGGCGGGCAGAGCCCATAGACAGACTGGCGGACTGGACTGTAGACAGACTGTCGGGCTGGAAAGTAGTCAGACTGGCGAACTGGAATGAAGATCAGACTGGCGGATAGGACTGACTTACAGAGGACCTGAGGGCTGAAGCAAAGTAAGAATCACAGAGCAACAACCTTGCACGGGCACCTCCATATTGGAGAAGGTGCCTTTTATAGGGAAAGTCCTCCGGTCATTGGCCGGGGACTTTTTAGGATGGCGCGTGCGGCCCCTTTAAGAGGGAGGGAGCGTGCATTCGCACGTGTCCTAAGCACAGAGCCAGGGAAGCTGCGTGCACCATTAGCAGCTGCAGGGAGGCCGGAAGACGCCGGAGCAGGACCGCGGTGGTAAGGGGGACGGCGTCTCTGCCTGGCAGGGGGCAGAGACGCCGATGCTACACATATAAATGGCCCACCCTGTATAATATGTATGTAGACTTACTTGTATAGTGTAAGATAATAAATGTTGCAAGTTTTATTGCATGTCATACTGTGGAGATATACTGTGCACATTATATTGTCAACTGGTTCTGCACATATTGCAGATTTGGCTGACTTACAGAGGTTGTCCACTACTTTAGCATTGATGACCTGTCCTTAGGATAGGTTAACATAGGTCATCAATGTCTGATCAGTCGAGAGCCGACTCCCAGCACCCCCCACCGATCCGCTGCGGCCACCGGCCTGTAATACTCACTTACGCAGCTTGCCGTCTTCTGATAGTGGCCACGGCAGGATTCTGCACCTCCACCTCCTATTGATTTGAATAGGAGGCGGATGTGCAGTACCCTGCAGCGGCTTCTGTCAGAAGATGGCCAGCTCTGCAAGTATTTCTGGTTGGCGGCCACCGTCACCAACTCCGGTAACAGACAAATTGTAGGGGGTGCCGGTTCGGACCCCAACTGATCAGACATTGATGACCCACCCTAAGAATAGGCCATCAATGCTAAAGTAGTGGACAACTTCTTTAAGGGCGCCTTTAGGCAATGTTCCCTCAAAATACAGCATTTTTTCTACTGCTTTTTTTTGTGCAGAAAATCTGCTACATTTAACTGTCCAAGCAAAGGGTAAATAATTTAATTAAATCTCATGTCCACTGTGTTTTAGTGCATTTTTTGACATGGGATCCTGCAGAAAACATGCAAACAAAAAAAGAAACAGCAGAAAAAATGCAGCATTTATGCTACATGTGAACACAAAATAAGACTTTTAGGCTGACAGTGCCGCCTCATACAATTGCACATAATTGTGAAAAGTATTTAAGTTTACCATTATAACATAGTCTTGTTTCTTATACTTTCTTTAGCTTTTTCAAAGCGCTTTGCAGATGTTGTGTTCCTTGTGGATTCTTCTTCCAGCATTGGAAGTGGTGTATTCCAGCAAATTAAGCTCTTTATTTCAAGGATAATTGGACAACTTGATATTGGCATTAATAAATACCATGTTGGCCTTGCCCAGTTTAGTGGGGCAGCACAGACTGAGTTCCTGTTGAACACTTATGACATGAAACAACAAGCATTAGATCATGTAAAAAGCATTGCTTTTAGAGGTGGTCCACTGAACACTGGAAAAGCCTTGGATTACTTGCACACTACTTTTTTTGTGGAAGAAGCCGGGAGCCGAATTAATCAAGGCACTCCTCAATTTGCAGTGATCATTACGTCAGCAAAATCTGAAGATATTGTGAACACATACGCTGAGGAACTGAAGAGAAGTGGTGTCACCACTATCTCAATTGGCATTTCCAGTTCAGACATGGAAGAATTAGTGCAGATTGCAACTGATCCATTTGTTTTTAAATTAAAAAATTTGCAGGGGTTAAGGAACGTCCAACAAGATGTAGTCAATATTATTTTAAAACAAGAAATGCTGCAGTTTGCTGAGAAGACAGTGGTGCCAGCAGGTAAGTTTTAATAATTTTTCTTTAAAGAATAATGACACCTTTGACACTTTTTTTATTTTTTCGTAGGATTGCTGCTTCCAATAGGTGTTGCTATAGAGTACAAGTCCTCTTTTTCTCTGAAGAGGCAATTTGCATATTATTTTTTCGTGTCCTTTTAATTGCAAGCAGATCAATGGGGGTCTGAGTCCTGAGACCTTCACTAATTGCTCAAAAACTTCCCAGTCACAATTCCGTCTATCGGTGTGTCTGGACGTCATGAGTGACAGTTCAGCCATCCAATCTAGAGCTGAAGCGTGCTGAGCTGTCAGTATGGTGATCGACAGCTCAGCCATCTAATCGGAGGCTGGGACATGCTAATCTGTTAGTGATGTTAAATTTCAGTCCAGCTGTCCAATCATTGACAGGATGTGCAGGGTTTCCTCCTTTTATCTCCTGTTTGGAGTAATTACCTGGCTATTTAGCTGGCTTTCTGCCTCCAATTAGTGTCAGTTGTCGCTTAGCTCAAGTGGTGTGCGATTTCTTTGTGCTCTGAGTTCCTGTATTCTGATCTTTGTTGTCCAACCTTGGATTTGCCCTTGACTACTCTTTTGCCTAGCCCCTTTTGTCTTGATCGGCTACCTTCTTGGAATTCTGAACCCAGACTGTGACCTGACTACGCCTTTGTCTCACCTCTCTGTTTATGATAAGCCCTCTTGGTATCAGACCTCTTGACTACTCTTCCCCATGGCTTGTTTGTTTATCGTGACTCAGCATCACATTCCCAAGAGGTATACAGCTCAGGTGGCAGGAGTGCACAGCTTCTGTCTGAGTAAGCACACTGAGTATGCATAGTATGAATACAGTAAAAAGCCAATGCTTAATTGTAAGCAGATCAGTGGAATTCCAATTCCTTAGATCCCATCGACCACTTAAACCCCTCCACCCAAGAGATGTGCAACTCAGGTAGTAGGAGCACAATAAAATGGCTAGCTCCAAGAACAGGTATTTCTTCTACGTAAGAATATACAACATGGACCCATCAGGACACTCTTTTCTTTCTAATCGGCCCCAGAAAGGGGACCATATTTAGGCTATTGAAAATGCTTGTTATTGAAAACACAAAGATGTCATTTGACAATTGGAGAGCTTATAACATTAATTAGTAGACTATACCCCCCTAGGAAAATGGAAACTTTATGATGTCTTATCAAAACTGACCTATGGGTCAAAATGAAAGAAGATGTGAGCCCATCATCCTACACCTTACATACTCCTTACAGAATCCATCATGCAACCCTCTTTGCTTTTGCCCTAAAAATTAAGAGGGCTGACATAGCAGTAGAGAGATCCAATATGGGACTATGAAAGTCAGTGGGCCAAGCTCTTTTACAGCATTATTTAATGGGAACACTTGAATTCTGGATCATTTATACAAATTCTCTAAAAGTAAATTGTGTTTGATGCCCACAGGAACCAATCTCAGCACAGCTTTAATTTCTTAAACTGCTCGGGAAAAAATAAAGCTGTTCTGTAATTGATTGCTATGGGCAATAAAGCTAATTTTTCTTTTAGACATTTTTTGACAAATCTTCCACTAATTTAGTGTTTTATTCCAAGCAGAACTAGTAAGTAGAGGTGATTCCCAGTCAGTAGAGTGGATTCTCCTGCTATTGATACATTTAAGCAAATTAAAGGGGTTGTCCTGTGGAAAAATATGTTCTGTTGCACTCTCCAATATACTATTCAGGTGTGAACCCATGCCCTGATCTTAGTGCCAGTTGGGTGGCATAAGAATTTACATTTCCAGGCAGTGAGCATTCTCCCCTTCCATGCATCAGCATCATGCTTGAAGGCGAGTAGATCCTTGGTTCAGTTCATGACCTAAACTCCCTTTTTTGTTGTGCCTGATGCAGATACAAAAAGGGGCTGGTTTAGCTATTGAACTGAGCCAGACAGCCAGACCCAATCAAGCATGTCATTGGACATGCGCCAACACAGAAATGGAGCGCTCCACTCCTCTGTCAGGACCATTGCAGAAGTAGAGCAGCTGTGACCAGGAGAGGGATGTGGAAATTTGAACACTTGGGCACATTGGACCAATAAAGTATATTAGTAAGTGCAATCTTATAATAATTCATACGAAATAGAACATATATTTGTGCTACTGGACAACCCCATTTAATAATAAGACATCTAATTTCTATTATTCGCTAAATATTCATCTCTAGTAAATGTTTGGATCTGTTTCCTTTCTTTTAATAATCTTCCTTTTCCTTACTAGTTTGTTCGAGTGCAGTCGTTGCTGATATCGTTTTCCTGATTGATGAATCCAGCAGCATTGGTGATGTAAACTTTCAGCTGACACGGGTGTTTCTACATAAAGTCATCAATGCATTGGAAATTGGCACAAATAATGTACGCGTTGGTCTGGTTCTGTACAGTGACAAACCTAGTTTGGAGTTCAAATTAAACACTTTTAATGAGAAGTATGAAATTTTGGATTATATAACAAAGTTGCCATATAGAGGAGGAACAGCACACACTGGAGAAGCCCTGAACTTTCTTCGGAAAGAACTATTCTTACAGGAAAATGGTGGCAGGACACACCTTGGTGTACAGAAAATTGTGGTGGTTATGACTAATGGCCGATCAGCTGATGAAATCAGAAAACCAGCATCAAAGCTCAGACGATCAGGAGTTGAAATCTTTGCTGTTGGCTTTCAGAATGCTGACAAGAAGGATCTGAGAGTCATAGCTTCACATCCACCACGAAAGCACATCACCAATGTGGAATCTTTTCTACAACTCCCTAACATTGAACTTAAGTTGAAGAAGCGTCTGTGCAGTGAAATCATTAGTTACTCATTTGCGGCTCCAGCACTTGCAAGAACTGTGAAAGATGGTAAGAACTGATTTCTTAAAAAATGTGAAACATGGATGTAACGATACAATGGGGCAGATTTATTACAGCCCATAATTAGACTTGATCTTCCAAATTTATCATGGTGGCTCATGGTGGGTGATGTGTCTGGCCCATCATCAGACATTTTTGTCTGCCTATATACTGCCTATTTATTAGTTTACTTTGGACCATGTTTTTTTCACATATTTGGCACAATGTGGTGCATCTTAAACCGCTCCTCTTTCCAACCTAGCCGTGCCCCCTACACAAAATTCTTGTGCATTGTGAATAGTAAATCTGCCTCATTATGCAGCGCATTTAGAAAACACTGCAACTCATACACTGCATAATAAATGTGTACAGAGTAATCAGCTGTAACAAGCACAGAACAAATATTTGTCACACTACATCCATTGACTTAATGCGCTCAATGTTGGTTTGGCACACTACACTACTAGCGTAGCGCATATTAAGCTTACAAAGCAAATAGCGTAAGCTTCCTGAGCTATTCCCATATCACACCACTAAGTTAATGGTGGTGCATGCTACATTTATAATTATTATCTATTATGATTCTCACGCAATAGAGGTGGACAAAGCCAAAACAGGGGCCATGGGCATAAATAGTGTATGGTTTTCCAACTGCTAAACTGTTGTCAAAAAGTTGCTAATTATGAGTTTCCAGAGAGTGGAAAACAACTAAAAATAGGCTTGGAGAAGATAAGTGTACTCCCATACATGTAGTCTTACAGACTGTAATGAGTACTATTATTTTTTTTTAAGGTCTGTGTCTTATTTTAACCCCTTTACGACATAGGGCGTATTAATACGTATCTGTGTCCTGGGCTTTATGGACCAGATACGTATTTATACGCCCTATCTTTAATGCGGCACCCCGACCGAAGTCGCGGTGATAGCATTAAAATTCCGGTGCCATCTTACCTTAGGGTAGATGGCGCCGGCATCTCAGGGGGTGTTGCCGCCCCTTCACACCCACGATCGCTGTGATTGGCTGTTCAATTCTGAACAGCCAATCACAGCATTTCTCACTGTTTCCAGCAATCAGATTGCCGGAAACAGTGATGTGCAGCCTAGGATCGGTGCTCCTAAGAGCACCTATCCTAGGCTGTTGCCGAGTTATCTCAGCCCTCTCCCCAAACTGCTAGGATTGGTGTGATCGCCGATCAAATCGATCGCACCAATCACAGCGGGACCGCGCAGAAACTGGGCGGTCACGGGGCGGTGACCGGCTTGTGACCTGCCTGTCACCTCCCCATGACCCCCTGTGATGTCATATATCCCCCAGCCGGCCCCCAGCCAGCTCTGATTGGAGCGATCGATGATGACATTGATCGCTTCAATCAGAGTACCTGAACACAGGTGACAGGGCAGTCACAGGGCGGTGACCGGCTTGTGACCTTCCTGTCACCTCCCTGTGACCACCTGTGGTGCATGCCCAGGCCACAGCCATCTCTGATTGGTGCGATCGATGTCATCATCGATCGCACCAATCAGAGTACCTGACCGGGAGGTGACCGGGTGGTGACCGGCCTGTGACCTGCCTGTCACCACCCTGTCACCCCCCTGTGACCGCCCTGCAGATCCTCACACTTGGTGAGGATTTCTACAGAGCGGTCACGTCTGATCTGCGCTGTGCTGGGCCTTGTAGTGCCACAGAATCTTCTGTTACACTACAAGACCTTTCTCCTACCTGCTCCAGTTGCTGCTGCTGCTCCGGCATCCTGCTGCGGTCTCCAGGGTCCTGGATCTCCTGCTCCGGCGTCCTGCTGCGGTCTCCAGGGTCCTGGATCTCCTGCTCCAGCGTCCTGCTGCTGTCTCCAGGGTCCTGGGTCTCCTGCTCCTTATCCTGCTGCTGCTTATCCTGCTCCAGAGCCTCTTCCAGAACCTGCTGCTGATCCTGCTGAAAGAAGAACAGAGAAGACTTTGGAAAGTCCATCTCTGTTCTCCCCTCAACCACCCCTCCCCCCTCCTCCTCTCCCCCCTCCTCTTACCCCCAATCCTCCTCCCCCCCAGTTTTTTTTCTTTTTTTTCGTGCGTCCTGCAGCGGCCGAGCGCTGAGCAGTGTCTACGTCACTGATCAACGTCCCTGCTCGCTGTTTTTCAGGACTTTTTCTTGTCCCTGTCAATTCTCCCCACCACATCCGCGCACACACCCAGCAGCTGCCGAGAGTTGATTGGTGACATAGTTCACTGATACGCACTCGTGCTCGCTGTTTGCACCACCTATGGTAGTTCCTTTTTTTCTCTTTTTTTTTCAGAAAAAAAAGTTGACACCAAGCACACTGACACACACACACTCTAAATAAAGTACTGACACACATGCACCACATACACGAGAAAAAAAAATGTCCAGCTCATCCCAAACTCGCTATTCAGAGGAGGAGGCATACGATATTGTTGCCTCCGGCACTGAGACTGACAGCGAGGGCGAGGATCCCACATTTCTTTACTTTTCCGATGCCTCATCGTCCTCCTCTTCCTCCTCTTCTTCCTCTTCTTCCTCCTCAGGTGCTGCTGGATTGCCCCGCAGTCGTCGCAGGAGAGAAGATGTTCTGGCGCCCCCCACTACTGATCCCGTATGGACCTTGCCCCCCGAAAATTTTGAGCCACTGATTCCTGATTTCGTGGCGGAATCAGGAATCAAGTTTGACACCACCGGCCTCACAGAAATAGACTATTTCAAAGTCTTTTTCTCTGAGGATTTTATAAACCTCATGGTGGGCCAAACTAATTTGTATGCTCATCAATTTTTGGAACAAAACCCCTCTTCATCATTTTCTAACTGGTCTCCTGTAGACGCAGAAGAAATGATGAAGTTTTGGGGCCTGGTCCTTCATATGGGGATCCTGAAAAAAACAGAGGTTCGGCAATACTGGAGTGTTGACGTTTTGTATAACACTCCAGTGTTCCGAATGGTCATGACCCGGACACGTTTTGAGGCCATCCACAAGTTCTTGCATTACCAAGATAATGCAAGGTGTCCTGCACGCGATGACCCGAACTTTGATCATCTTTTCAAAGTTCAGCCGGTCATCGAGCACTTCAACAACAAGTTTGGTGAAGTGTACGTGCCCCAAAGGGACATCTGCGTGGCAGTACCTGCCCAGTAAAAGGTCCAGGTATGGGATCAAGCTGTATAAACTTTGTGAGAGTACCTCAGGGTACACTCACAAATTTAGAGTTTATGAAGGGAAGGACTCCCGGATTGAACCCCCTGAATGCCCCCCTGTTCTGGGAGTGAGTGGGAAAATTGTGTGGGACTTGGTGCACCCACTGCTGGATAAAGGTTATCACCTGTACGTGGATAACTTTTATACAAGTATCCCGCTCTTCAAGTCCCTCTCTGCGCGACATACTGCAGCTTGCGGTACTGTCCGCAAAAATCATAAAGGCCTCACAAAGACGCTAATTGGGCAGCTGCTCAGAAGGGGTGAGAGCAGAGCCCAATGTAGTGACCACCTGATGGTGGTCAAGTACAAGGACAAGAGGGATGTCCTTCTCTTGACCACCATACATGGTGATGGCAGCACCCTTAGCACTGTAAGAGGTTCCACTACACAGGTCGCCAAACCAGACTGTGTAGTTGGGTACAACAAGTACATGGGGGGAGTTGATCTCTCCGATCAAGTCCTCCAGCCATACAGTGCTTTGAGAAAGGCCAAGGTATGGTATAAGAAGCTGGCCGTGCACATTGTTCAGATGGCAATGCACAACGCTATCCTTCTATCAAAATGTGCAGGCCAGACTGCTGCATTGTATCTTCACTTTCAGGAGACAGTTATCAAGGCCCTGATATTTGGCAGTGGTGGCGGAGCGGGCCCCACTACTTCTGGAACTGAAGGACCTCGAATTGTACCGGGCCAGTATTTCCCGGGGCAGATCCCTCCCAGCGGAAAAAAAGGTAAGTTACAAAAGAAGTGCCGAGTGTGTTACCGAAGGGGAATATGCAAGGACACCATTTACCAATATGACACCTACCCCGACAAACCTGGCCTCTGCATGAAAGACTGCTTCAAAAGGTACCATACTTCTGACGCGCCCCTGGGCCTGTGTCGCGCTGCGTTGCGCACGCGGGAGCTTACCTGGAGCCGGATCTCTTGAGGGTTGTAGTCTCGTGGCGGTGATCCAGTCCGTGCCCAGGGAGTCAGACTAAGTGGCGCTGTATTAGCGGTAGATGTTGGACGACTACGCCACCCGTTGAGTACAGCTAAGGAGCTGCTGCTGCAGGGCAGACCGCTGAGGCCGGTGGTAGGATTGTGCAGCGTGATAGTATAACCCCCAACGGGAGGGGTATGGCCTCAGGGCAGCCGACGTGGATGATGGGGGTAGCAGGAACCACTCGGAGACGGTACGGTGTAGTTCAGGGTCTTTACTGGTGACAAAGATAGACCCTCCCGGAGTACTGGCTAGCGATTAGGGCCTGGTCAGTCCTTGAGCAGATGGGATCTCCCCTGGCCAGGCGGAGTTGTAGGCCTCCCAAACTAACGATACTCTTCCGGCTACCTTGCTAGAGGCGGGTATAAGTAGCCCACATCCCTGAGTGTACCGTGTGGTGCTCACCCGTATGGCCGGTGACTCGGGGCCTTCTAGTAGCTTCCGCTCCACGACGGCGGTGCTGGTCCCACGCGTGTGACCGTGCCTTCGGCTTTCTGGGCCAGAGGACCTGCAATCCCCTGCCGGTCGGTTTCTGCTGCTGGATAGGAGTTAGTCCCCACAGCCTCGGACTCCGGGTCCGGTGATAACTTCTCAGTCAGGGCGAGCTCTGCAGCTGCCAGCCCCTGACTCCTTGTAGCACTGCTCCCACAGAGCTCCTGATGTTCTTTTCCTATATCTGCTTCTCTGTCTCTACTTCTTCTCTACTCTCTAACCCTGCCTCAGCCCTAGGTTTATATAGGGGAAGTTCTTCCCCTCCCAGGACTGGGCAGGAGGTGTGGCATGCATAGGATCCCTGACCAAGAGACCTCCCACCTGCTCTCAGACATAACATTGCTGTTACTGTGGAAACCAGACCCCTGGGGTGCCACATTCCCCCCTAGTGAAATTTAGTACTCTGGGACTAAACATATTTTTAGAAAAACATAACAAGGTATAAACAATAATAATACAATAAGAAAAACACATAAGGATGGTCACGGCGTGTCCGCAACCGGGTGCAGTTTTTGAAGAAAAGCAAGGTGTCCATTTCACCAAAACAGGGAGACGTAACCAGGTAGGGGTCTGTCCTGCCCCGAGTCCTTAACAGTCTTTAGTCCATTCCTAGGTTACGCTCCAACCAATTGTACAAGGATTCCCGGTAAATCCACCAAGGACTCCTAAAAATAACTAGAAACACATAATTATACACAAGCAACAAGAAAAACAGGTAACCATAAATAAAACAACTTATACACTTCAAATCCTCCAACGTGCGGGTAACTGGCCTCTAGTGGCCCTAGTGGACCTACGGAGCTGACTGTCTAGCCCCGAACTACAGGGTGTAGGAACTGTCAAGGGTAAACTGGGCAGCTGTCCACGGGCCCTTTGGCTCACTAGAGGCATGGCAGGTTCACTATAAGCAGAGGGTTGATCCTCCTGGTCTGCTGGTGTGGGGTCTTCTGCCTCCTGGACCGGCTGTTCTTCCAGCTCTACCTGTTGCTCCACAGGTGCTTGGGATGCTGGTTGGAGGAAGGTGAGTACGGGTACCACAACTGCGCCATTGACTTGAGTCCAAGACCGAGGGAAGTCTCCGAGCACAGTACTAACCATATCTTCCCTTTCCTCTACGGGTCGAGGGTCTTCTTGTTCCTCTTCAGGGTTCCGTAGCTGTTCGGGACACTTCTTCAGGTGATCCCGGGATACAATGGTTGTGGTTTCCCCTCCGTCTTTACTGATGGTACAGACCTTTGGGTTGTCGTGGCTTGAGGGCAGTACGATGTACGGGTCCTTCTCCCACTGGTCGTCCAACTTGTGGAGCCGCCTTTTCCTCTTCAAGACCTGCTCTCCGGGTACCAGGGGAACAGCGGGAGCATACTGGTTGTAAGTTTTCTCTTGTCTTTCCCTAGCTTGACAGAGACTTCGCTCCACGCTCTCCTGTACTTTCCGGTACTGCTGCTGCCTCTCTGTGTCCCAGTCTGCTTCTGGTGAAGTGTCCTCGGGTGTCAGGACTCCCATCTCCAGGTCAACAGGTAGCTTACCAGGTCTTGCCCTCATCAGGTAAGCCGGGGTACAGTTGGTGGAACCTACCAGGATGTGGTTGTATAGGTCCACTAGGTCGGGCAGCCTCTCAGGCCACAGACTGCGTTCTTCCAGGGGCAATGTTTTCAGAAGATCTATCACCACCTGGTTCATTTTCTCACAAAGTCCATTAGTTTGCGGATGATAGGGTGTCGTCCTTATCTTCCGGCAGCCATACAGAGTGCAGAATTCTTGGAAGACCTCCGCTTCAAAGGCAGGTCCCTGGTCTGTCAACACTTGGTCCGGGTACCCGTGTGGACGGCAGAAATGCTGCTGGAAGGCTCTAGCTGCTGTTCGAGCGGTTAAGTCCTTGACGGGGACGACAACCAAGAACCGGGAGTAGTGATCCACGATGGTTAGTGCGTAGACGTAGCCACTTCTGCTTGGGGTCAGTTTTACATGATCCAAGGCTACCAGTTCCAACGGCTGCCGGGTGACGATGGACTGCAGGGGAGTCTTCTGGCTGGCACGGTCCTTCCTTCTTAGGTTGCACGGGCCACAGTCTCTGCACCACCTCTCGATGGTTCCCCTCATGCCTACCCAGTGGAACCGCCCGCGCAGCAGGAACTCCAGCTTCTTCCATCCGAAGTGTCCAGCCCCGTCGTGGTATGCCTCCATCACCACGGCTGCGTCTCTTCGTGGCACCACTACTTGCCAGATTAGTTCATGCGTCCGGGAGTTAACCATTCGGCGGCACAACTTCCCCTTATAAAGGAACAGTCGACTCTTCTCAGCCCACAGTTGCTTGGCTTCCTCCGGAGCGTCTGGGTCAAGGCGAGCATCTGGCCGAGTCAGCATCTCCTTCACCAGTCGGACGGCAGGGTCACTGTCTTGCGTTTCCGCCCAGTTGTAGTGAGGCAAGGGATTAAACGTAGCAGCTTGCTTACTCCTTACCCGGTGGGAATACTGGATAGTCCCATGACGGTGGAACGCGGGGAGTTCGACTTCTTCCAGTCCCTCTGGATCTTCTCCTACGTCCGGTAGGTTTGGCATCCTGGACAGGGCGTCCGCGTTGGTATTGGAGCGTCCTGCCCGGTATTTGATTGTGAACTCGTAGTTGGACAGACGGGCCATCCATCTCTGCTCTAGGGCACCGAGTCTTGCTGTGTCCAGGTGTGTCAACGGGTTGTTATCCGTGTACACGGTGAACCGGGAGGAAGCGAGGTAGTGCTTAAAGCGTTCGGTGACTGCCCACACCACTGCCAGGAACTCTAGCTTAAATGAGCTGTAATTCTCAGGGTTTCTCTCGGTGGGTCGCAGTTTTCGGCTGGCGTAAGCGATTACTCGTTCTTTCCCCTGCTGGATCTGGGACAGCACGGCTCCTAGCCCGATGTTACTTGCGTCTGTGTAGAGGATAAAGGGCTGGCTGTAATCAGGGTACGCCAGGATTTCATCCCCCGTGAGGGCCATCTTCAGCTGGCGGAAGGACTCTTCTTCTAACTTCTCCCATCTGAAGGGTGGCTTCTGGTTCTTGGCCTTCCGGGACTGGCCTATCAGGAGGTCCTGCATAGGAGCTGCCTTTTTGGTGAAACCGGGGATGAATCTGCGGTAATAGCCTACCAACCCGAGGAACTGCCGCACTTCCTTTACACTGGAGGGACTTGGCCATTCCTTAATTGCGGTGATCTTATCAGGGTCGGGAGCCACTCCATCAGCGCTCACCACGTGTCCCAGGTACTGCACCTTTGGTTTCAGGAGGTGACACTTGGAGGGTTTCACCTTTAGGCCGTAGCTTGCCAGAGCTTCGAACACTTCCGCCAGGTGTTTCAGGTGGTCCTCATACGTCTTGGAATATACGATGACATCGTCCAGGTACAGCAGGACCGTCTCGAAGTTTCTGTGGCCCAGACAGCACTCCATTAATCGTTGGAAGGTTCCTGGTGCGTTGCAGAGTCCGAACGGCATGCAGGTAAACTCGCTAAGTCCCATCGGGGTGGTGAATGTGGTCTTCTCCCGGTCCGCCTCTGCTACAGGAACCTGCCAGTACCCACTAGTGAGATCCAAGGTAGAGAAGAAGTTAGCAGATCTTAAAGCAGCCAAAGACTCCTCTATCCTTGGTAAGGGGTACGCATCCTTGTGTGTGATACGGTTGATTTTCCGGTAATCTACACACATCCTCATGGTGTTGTCTTTCTTTTTGACTAAGACTAGTGGAGCTGTCCAGGGGCTACAGCTATCCCTGATCACCCCAGCCTCCTTCATGTCTCTAAGCATCCCCTTGGCGTGTTGGTAGTGTGCAGGGGGTACGGGTTGATACCTCTCTTTTATGGGAGGATGGTCTCCCATGGGGATGTGGTGTTCTACCCCCTTGACTCGCCCGAAGTCTAACGGGTGTTTACTAAACACTCTCTCGTACTCTTGAACCACCCGATAGACTCCCTGTTTCTGGTGTGAGGGAGTGGAGTCAGTACCCAAATGTAGTTGCTGACACCAGTCCTCCATTGTTTTCTGAGAGCCGTTACCTTCCTCCGGGGAAGATGGAGGCAAGGGTTCTACGGACTGTATGGAATCTTGATTGATGGTATACAATTTGGCTAGCGTGGCATACCGGGGCAGGTACACTTCCCTCTTCCCAATATTTATTATGCGAACGGGCACCCTCCCATGGCGTACATTGACCACCCCCTGTGCTGTCAAAATGGTGGGCCTACTGTCTGAGTAAACTGGTTCTACCATTGCCTGATAATCTCTACCTCTCAGACCAATAGCTGCCCGGCACCAAATCATCATTTCACTTTTTGGGGGCATGGCAATAGGAAAAGGGTCACACATTCTTACGCTACCAATCTCACCACCGGAGAGTTCTATCTGTTGCCGTCGCATCAGTGCTCGGATCTCTTTCTGGAGCACTCGCTGCTGGCCGGAGCTGGCGTTCTTGGCAACCTGCTGTAAAAGGAAAATCACCTCTGCAAGACAATTTTCAATTACATTAGTTCCTAGAGTTATCTTTGGGTGACTCTCGTGCTTGTCAATGTCTACAATGATCAGTCCCTGTGCCGCCAGTTCAACTCTACCGATTTTAATGGTCACCTCTTTAAATCCAATCTGTGGCACGGGCTGACCATTGCTGGCGATGATACTCAAATCGTCGTCAGGGTAGCGGGTGATATCCGAGTCATTCCAGTACTGCTTGAAGAGCACGTACGGGATAGTGGTAACCTGTGACCCGGTGTCCAGTAGGGCACTCATAGGGATGCCATCCAGTACCACAGGCAAGACTGGACGTCCTCCCACATATCTGTCGCGCCAGTTCGATGGGCCTGATGATCTTTTTCCTGGGGTTTGGCCCTCTACCCCAGGTTGTGCCAGTTTAAAGGACAGTACCTTGCCATATGTCCGGGTTGATTGCAGCGGCGGCAGATGGGTTGTCCGTCCTCGTTGTATCGGTCGCTGGGTCTTCCTCTGGCCGGTGGGGTCCTCCTTGGTCGACGCCACGGGATGTCCTCCGGTCCGGATGCCAGCTGGATCTTCCCTGGAGTGGAAACCTGTAAAGACTGCACAGTTCGGGTTAGCGCGGCAACGCTTTTAGCTAGCTCTTGGACCTGATGGTGCAGGTCTGGAGCCGGGTCATTGTTCAAAGCCTGCGCATCAGCTCCCACAGGCCCTGCCGACAAGGGCGCCGCCTCCTGGTGGTAAGTGGTAGTGGGGCGTCTGTGGGTCACAACGCCACCTGGTGCCGGTTCTCGGAGCACCCGGATGGCTCTGTCCTTGAACTGTGCAAATCCCAGATGAGGGTCCTGTAAGGCCATTGCCCGCAACTGGGTTCGGTGGGCATTGCAATATAAACCCTCTATAAATTGTTCAGTCAACAGCCTGTCCTCGTCTCCCACGCCGTCAGGGTCGGTCTGCTTAATGGCTCTCAGGGCCTCTTGTAGGTTCAGGGCATAGTCCCTTATACTCTCATGTGCCCGCTGTTTGCACCCGTAGAATCTAAGCTTGATCTCGGCTGAGGTGCGGGTATCAAAGGTGTCCCTCAGCCGGGTTAGTATCCCTGCGACAGTCCTCCCCTCAGGTGGCCAGGACTTTACCTCCCTTTGGGCTGCCCCGGTTAATTGGGCCACCAGGATGCTCACTTTTTGCTCTTCTGTGAGGGGATACACCTGGAAGAGGCTATCCAGCTTTTCTCTAAAGTCATGCAGGGTATGTGACTCCCCTGAGTACTGGGGTAGCCAGGCCGCTCCCGGGATATAGGGCATGGTGAAAGGCATGACTGCAGCAGCGGTGGCGCTGGCGGGGGTGGAGGCAGTGAAGCTCTCCTCCGTATCCGACATCTTCCTCCCCCCTAGTGGACCGTGGCCTACCTTGCGATGATCCTCTTCCGTAGGCCGCGGCTCCGCAGTGGATCGTCAGGGTTGAGGACCTTCCGTCGCGCTCCTGTGACGTTGGCGTCTGCTGGGCTCCTTCCAGGACCTTACGCAACGTCCGGACGTGAGGCGGGGCTTCAGTTCTCGCGCGCTTTCGGAGTCCACGCCCCTCTTCTTCCCGCGCGGCGTCCTCAAGATGGCGTCCAACGGCGGGAAAACTCCACGGATGGCGGGAAGAAGGCAGAAGATGGCGCCGGATGGCGGGAAAACTTCGCGGATGGCGGGAAGAAGGTAGAAGATGGCGCCGGATGGCGGGAAACCTCCACGGATGGCGGAAATCTTCACCACTGGTAAGTTTGAACAGTCTTTTTCAGGCACGCAGTACCCGGTGGTTGCGGGCACGAAATCCTGCCGACTACGCCATAAGTTGACGCGCCCCTGGGCCTGTGTCGCGCTGCGTTGCGCACGCGGGAGCTTACCCGGAGCCGGATCTCTTGAGGGTTGTAGTCTCGTGGCGGTGATCCGGTCCGTGCCCAGGGAGTCAGACTAAGTGGCGCTGTATTAGCGGTAGATGTTGGACGACTACGCCACCCGTTGAGTACAGCTAAGGAGCTGCTGCTGCAGGGCAGACCGCTGAGGCCGGTGGTAGGATTGTGCAGCGTGATAGTATAACCCCCAACGGGAGGGGTATGGCCTCAGGGCAGCCGACGTGGATGATGGGGGTAGCAGGAACCACTCGGAGACGGTACGGTGTAGTTCAGGGTCTTTACTGGTGACAAAGATAGACCCTCCCGGAGTACTGGCTAGCGATTGGGGCCTGGTCAGTCCTTGAGCAGATGGGATCTCCCCTGGCCAGGCGGAGTTGTAGGCCTCCCAAACTAACGATACTCTTCCGGCTACCTTGCTAGAGGCGGGTATAAGTAGCCCACGTCCCTGAGTGTACCGTGTGGTGCTCACCCGTATGGCCGGTGACTCGGGGCCTTCTAGTAGCTTCCGCTCCACGACGGCGGTGCTGGTCCCACGCGTGTGACCGTGCCTTCGGCTTTCTGGGCCAGAGGACCTGCAATCCCCTGCCGGTCGGTTTCTGCTGCTGGATAGGAGTTAGTCCCCACAGCCTCGGACTCCGGGTCCGGTGATAACTTCTCAGTCAGGGCGAGCTCTGCAGCTGCCAGCCCCTGACTCCTTGTAGCACTGCTCCCACAGAGCTCCTGATGTTCTTTTCCTATATCTGCTTCTCTGTCTCTACTTCTTCTCTACTCTCTAACCCTGCCTCAGCCCTAGGTTTATATAGGGGAAGTTCTTCCCCTCCCAGGACTGGGCAGGAAGTGTGGCATGCATAGGATCCCTGACCAAGAGACCTCCCACCTGCTCTCAGACATAACATTGCTGTTACTGTGGAAACCAGACCCCTGGGGTGCCACACTTCCATGGACTATTGAATTAATTTCTGACGTATGACAACCTGACGAACACTACACAGCTGACGAAGTGTTCATCAGGTTGTCATACTTCAGTTGTGTAGTGTTTGTCAGGTTGTCCTACACAACTGGCATATAACACTACATTATAAAATTGACAAATCAGGTATCCGTTCCAAAAAGGGGGAACTTGTTGGGCATTTCCACTGTTTAGGCACATCAGGGGCTCTGAGAACGTGACATGACGCCCGCAGACCATTCCATCAAAGTCTGCATTCCAAAGCATCACTCCTTCCCTTCCGAGCCCTGACACGCGCCCAAACAGTAGTTTTCTCCAACACATGGGGTATCAGCGTACTCAGGAGAAATTGCACAACAACTTTTGGGGTCCAATTTCCCCTAGTACCCTCGTGAAAATAAAAATATTGCGTCTAAAAGAGCGTTTTTGTGGACAAATTAATCCGTAAAAATAAAAAAGTGTTTTTTTTTCCACTTTTTCATTTTTACGAATCAATTTGTGAAGCACCTGGGGGTTCCAAGTGCTCACTATGCATCTAAAAGGTGCCTTGGGGGGTCTAGTTTCCAAAATGGGGTCACTTGTGGGGGAGCTCCAATGTTTAGGCACACAGGGGCTCTCCAAACGCGACATGGTGTCCGCTAACAAATTGAATGGAAAATCGGCTCAAATTGTTAGCGGACAACATGTTGCGTTTTGAGAGCCCCTGTGTGCCTAAACATTGGAGCTCCCCCACAAGTGACCCCATTTTGGAAACTAGAACCCCACAATGCACCTATCTAGATGCATAGCGAGCACTTGGAACTCCCAGATGCTTCACAAATTAATCCGTAAAAATAAAAAAGTGTTTTTTTTTCCACTTTTTCATTTTTATGAATCAATTTGTGAAGCACCTTGGGGTTCCAAGTGCTCACTATGCATCTAGATAGGTGCCTTGGGGGGTCTAGTTTCCAAAATGTGGTCACTTGTGGGGGAGCTCCAATGTTTAGGCACACAGGGGCTCTCCAAACGCAACATGGCGTCCGCTAATTATTCAAGCAAATTTTACATTCAAAAAGTCCAATGGCGCTCCTTCCCTTCCGAGCCCTGCCGTGCTCCCAAACAGTGTTTTTTCCCAACATATGGGGTATCTGCGTGCCCAGGGGAAATTGCACAACAAATTTTGAGGTCCATTTTTTCTTGTTACCCCTGCGAAAAAAAAATTGGGTCTAAAGTAACATTTTTGTGAAAAAAGTTAAATGTTCATTTTTTTCTTCCACATTCCAAAAATTCCTGTGAAGCACCTGAAGGGTTAATAAAGTTATTGAATGTGGTTTTGAGCACCTTGAGGGGTGCAGTTTTTAGAATGGTGTCAATTTTGGGTATTTTCTGTCATAAAGACCTCTCAAAGTGACTTCAAATGTGATGTGGTCCCTAAAAAAATGGTTTCGTAAATTTTGTTGGAAAAATGAGAAATCGCTGATCAATTTTTAACCCTTATAGCTCCCTAACAAAAAAAAATGTTGGTTCCAAAATTGTGCTGATGTAAAGTAAACATGTGGGAAATGTTATTTATTAACTATTTTGTGTGACATATCTCTCTGATTTAAGGGCATAAAAATTCAAATTTTGAAAATTGCTAAATTTTAAACATTTTTGCCAAATTTCCGTTTTTTTCACAAATAATCGCAAGTGATATCAAAGAAATTTTACCACAATCATGAAGTACAATATGTCACGAAAAAGCAATGTCAGAATCAGGGGGATCCGTGGAAGCGTTCCAGAGTAATTACCTCATAAAGTAACAGTGGTCAGAATTGTAAAAATTGGCCTGGTCATTAACGTGCAAACCACCCTCGGGGGGAAAAGGGGTTAAAGACCTCTGTTATGCTGGGCAGGTAATACTCGTGGTATGTCCTAAGAAAGACAATTTATTATCTTCCATAGCCTTTAGAGACTATAAGAAACAAGCCCCTCTTTACTTAATGTTCCCGCGTCCCTGGCACTGCTCCCGGTGTCTGCTGATGTCATGGCACAGCCAATCAGTGAGCTCAGCCGCTCTGCATGAGTAGAGGGAATGCTCCCTTGAGACCCACTGAACTCACTGGCTGCCACACTGTCAATGTCACATCAGCGGCAGCTAATTAAGTAAAGAGCGGTTTATTTTGTATAATAACCTGCAGCTGGAGACAAACATTTTTTGGAAAGGGTACAACTACTTTAAATCTTTTTATCTGGCCCTGAGCTTGCAATCTTGAAAAATACATTTACCAAAACTGTCTAAAGTCAAAATTGTATTTGTTGTCCACAGCAACCAATCAGAGCTCAGCTTTCATTTACTTAAATTGCTCTATTTAAAACGTATCTCCAGTGTCACAAGAAAATGACTGTAGTGCAGGATTCTGCAGTATAATCATTTTTTAAAATCACTCTTTTAGAGACTTTTGTTGATAACCCACAGCACGGACCGCCGAAGTCTGTACTGTGGGCCGCACTAAACTGAGCAGCGTTCTTCTGCTGTTAGGTTACTGTCTTCTGTTCAAGAGTAAGTGTCATAGGAGTCTACAGCGCTCGCTCGTGCATTGAAGACTGTAGCCTAGCAGCAGAACGACGCTACTCAATTTAGTGCAGACTTTGGGTGGTCCGTGCTGCGAGCTATCAGCAAAAGTCGCTAATATAGTGATTTAGAAAAATGATTGTACTGCGAAGCCCTGAGTTATAATCATTTTCTTGAGAAACTGAGATTGCTTTTAAGGAAAACTTTGCGATGACAAAGACAGTTTTTCTTTAGAACTGTTTTTATAAATCTTCTCTTGTGTATTGATTTGGTCTTTTATAATAACTGATTATTGTGTTGTCACTGAAAGGGTGCCTATAAATATATCAAGAGTACCTATCAATGTGGGGACAAGTGTGTTTAGAGCCCCACATCATATAGATGTACAATGTTAGTTGTCAGTTATCTGTTGTCAGCTATGTAACCATCTGTTCCCTAATTTTCCTCCATGTAGGTTGCACTGATACTGAAGAAGCTGACATTTACTTCCTCATCGATGGCTCTGGCAGCATTTACCCTGAGGATTTTGACGACATGAAAACCTTTATGACTGAATTGATGAACATGTTTCAGATCGGTGCAAACAGAGTACGCTTTGGGGTTGTACAATACTCCGATACTCCACAGATTGAATTTACTATCAGTCAATACACCAATCAAAAGGGATTAAAGGCAGCGGTACAAAGAATTGATCAATTAGGCGGTGGCACCAATACAGGCGAAGCTCTAAAATCAATGAAGGCTCTCTTTGCCAAAGCAGAAAGCGAGAGACCTCATAAAGTTCCCCAGTCCTTGATTATTATTACAGATGGAAAGTCTCAGGATCCGGTGACGGACGCAGCCGCAGACATCAGAGGCAGTGGCATCAACATATTTGCTATTGGTGTGAAGGAAGCCGTGCAGGAAGAGTTGGTGAACATTGCTGGAAGTAAAGACAAAACGTTCTTTGTTGATAATTTTGATTCCCTAAATTTGATAAAGAATGATTTGGTCCGTGATCTATGTACACCAGCAGGTAGGTTTTCGAGATCTGAGGGGAATGATTGTGCATTTTTTACCTATACAGGTAATGTTATCACTATTGGAAGAGTATAGGAGAAGGTGATCATTTATCTGAGGCTACAGTATGTCATAGGAAGTCACGTAATAACAAAGTTCAATAAATGCAAACTTTCAATGTAATGCAAACACAGAGATGGGGAAGGACTGTGCAGATACTTGCAAACTTTAAGCAAACATTGCTTCAAAGGTATCTGGGACCCCAATAACTTCTATTAAACTACTAGTACAGTCATAAAGTGGATTTTACCCATATAAATTCATGCCTGAACTATAGATTTCACTTGGAGATATGCGGATCACTTTGCGCAACCCCGGTCCATAGTCCAGGTTAGTGCTTTCTGTCTCTGTCCATGGACAGGAGCTGCACAAATTTCCTGATTTTTCCCAGTGCAGTGTTTGATTCACTGGCCTGGCAAGAAATCTTCTGTGTGGCGTATGACGCACAGGTGACATCTCGCTAGACCGGCTAATCATAAGCCAAATCTAGTAACAAAATTCATGCAGCTCCTTTACACTGCTAAAAAGCACTGACCTGGACTGTAGACTGAGGTTGCACAATGCGATCCGCTTATCTAAGATTTTACTGTACAGAAAAAAACGTTTTATTAAATATATAAATTGGGCCTTCTTATTGCACCCTTTGCATGGCCAAGGACTCCATGCACTTTCCCGCCCCCACAATTAGCATGGGGCGCACTGTCCCTTAGCTTGATTGACAGTGCTTTCTTGCCCAGAGTGAGCAATGCTTTAACTTTAACTCATATATACACACTGACACTTCTGGAGCCCAGTGGCATGCACACAGTGTTAGTAAGTGTGGGCTCTCCTAAACGGTCTGATTTAAGTATTCAATAATTTTATTTTTTATATTATTTTTTTACGGGCAGCATTAGCAGTAAAATCTATAGTACAAGCATGTTTTTTTAATAAGGGCTACGTAGCCTATATGACTGTACTATTATTATTATTATTATTATAGCGCCATTTATTCCATTGCGCTTTACATGTGATAGAGATATACTGTACATAGCAAAAACATTTACATAATCTTAACAAAATGAGTCAGCGACTGGTACAGGAGGAGAGAGGACCCTGCCCTGTAGGGCTCACAGTCTACAAGGGATGGGTGAGGATACAGTAGGTGGGGGTAGAGGAGGTCATGCAGTAATGTGGTGGGGCGTTGGTTACTGCAGGTTGTAGGCTTGTCGGAAGAGGTAGGTCTTCAGGTTTCTTTTGAAGGCTTCCATGGTAGGCGAGAGTCTGATATGTTGGGGTAGAAAGTTCCAGAGTAGGGGGGATGCGCGGGAGAAATCTTCTATGCGATTGTGGGAAGAGGAGATAAGAGGGGAGTAGAGAAGGAGATCTTGTGAGGATCGGAGGTTGCGTGCTGGTAAGTACCGGGAGACTGGATCACAGATGTATGGGGGAGACAGGTTGTGAATGGCTTTGTATGCCATGGATAAGGTTTTGAACTTGAGTCTCTGGGCAATGGGGAGCCAGTGAAGGGATTGACAGAGGGGTAAAGCCGGGGAATAACGGGGGGGGACAGGTGGATAAGTCGAGCAGCAGAGTTTAGGATAGATTGGAGGGGCGCAAGAGTGTTGGAAGGGAGGCCACAGAGCAGGAGGTTGCAGTAGTCAAGGCGGGAGATGATGAGGGCATGCACTTGTGTTTTTGCAGAGTCTTTGCTGAGGAATGCACGGATCTGGGAGATATTTTTGAGTTGGAGTCGGCAGGAAGTGGAAAGGGTATGGATATGTGGTTTGAAGGAGAGATCAGAGTCCAGGGTTACCCCAAGGCAGCGAGCTTGTGGGACTGGGGAGAGTGAACAGCCATTGACGTTGATGGATAGGTCAGGTGGGGGATATGAATGAGAGGGTGGAAAGATGATAAACTCTGTTTTATCCATGTTAAGTTTTAGAAATCTGGCAGAGAAGAAGGATGAGATGGCTGACGGACATTGTGGGATTTTGGTTAGTAGGGAGGAGATATCAGGTCCAGAGAGGTAGATCTGTGTGTCATCAGCATAGAGGTGATACTGAAAGCCGTGAGACTCTATGAGCTGTCCCAGGCCAAAGGTGTAGATGGAGAAGAGCAGAGGTCCTAGAACTGAACCTTGGGGGACACCGACAGATAGGGGGCGAGGTGAGGAGGTGGTGCATGAGTGGGAGACGCTGAATGTCCTGTCTGTTAGGTATGAGGAGATCCAAGATAGGGTCAAGTCCGTGATGCCAAGAGATGAGAGAATCTGTAGTAAGAAGGAATGGTCGACTGTGTCAAAGGCAGATGACAGGTCCAGAAGGAGGAGGATGGAGTAGTGTCGCTTGGATTTGGCAGTTAGTAGGTTGCTGGTGACTTTGGTCACGGCAGTTTCAGTCAAGTGATGCGGTTGGAAGCCAGATTGTATGTGGTCAAAGAGGGAGCAGGAGGAGAGGTGGGAGAACAGTTCAAGGTGGACATGTTGTTCTAGTAGTTTTGAAGCATAGGGGAGAAGTGATATGGGGCGATAGCTAGTCAGAGAGGATGGGTCAAGGGAGGGCTTTTCGAGGATGAGTGTGATTGAGGCATGTTAGAAACATGAGGGGAAGACAGCAGTTGTTAGTGACAGGTTGAAGAGGTGGGTTAGGGTTGGGATGAAGATTGTGGTAAGGTTAGGGAAAAGGTGGGATGGGATTGGGTCAAGTTCGCAGGTGGTGAGGTGTGATTTGGAGAGTAAAGAGGAGACTTGACCTTCTGTAATGGTGGAGAAGTGGGGTTTGGAGGAGGAAGGTTGAGTAGATATGAGGAGGGGCTGTGCTGACTTAAGGCAAAAGCTTTATTTGATGGTGTCAATCTTCTGCTTGAAGAATGAGGCAAAGTCTTCGGCTGAGATGAGAGAAGAGGGAGGAGGCGCTGGGGGATGAAGGAGAGAATTGAAAGTGTTAAATAGCTGTTTAGGGTTGTGGGACAGGGAAGATATGAGAGATGAGAAGTATGTTTGTTTGCTGCAGTGAGTATGGACTTGAAAATGGTGAGAGATTGTTTGAATGCGATGAAGTGCTCGATGGAGTGAGACCTTTTCCATCTCCGCTCCACAACCCTGGAGGCCCGTCGCAGTTCTTTAGTAAGTTTGGTGTGCCAGGGTTACGTGTTGATTGTGCGAGCTTTGGTATTTGTGAGAGGGGCGATCGAGTCGAGAGCTGCAGCTATTGTGGTGTTATATGAAGCGGCAGCAACATCTGCATTGTGTAAGGAATTTATGTCTGTAAGAGGGAGGAGGGATTCAGAGAGTGAGTGTAGGTCAAGGTGTTTGAGGTTTCTGCGAGCGTGTGTAAGTTTGTGGAGTGGGGATTGTGCACCTGGAGAGGAGAGGGTAGAGAATGTGAGGGGGTTATGGTCAGAGAGAGGGAGACGTGAGTTACAGAGGTTAGATAGGGAACAGAGGCTGGTGAAGATGAGGTCCAGTGTGTGGCCATCTTTATGAGTAGCTGCAGAAGACCATTGAGCAAGGCCGAAGGAGGAAGTGAGGGATAGGAACTTTGAGACAGACGAGTGGGAAGTGTCAATGGGGATGTTGAAGTCACCCATTATGATAGTGGGGATGTCAGCGGAAAGGAAGTGGAGCAGCCAGGTGGTGAAGTGGTCTAAGAAAGTGGTGGTGGTGGCTAGCCCTGGAGGTTGGTAAATGACGGCCAGTTGGAGGTCAGAGGGGGAATAGATGCACACACAGTACACCTCAAAAGAGGGGAGTGTAATGGAGGGTGGCAGTGGGATTTGGGTGAAAGCACAGGTATCTGACAGGAGAAAACCTACGCCTCCACCATGTTTGCCGTTGGGGCGTGTGGGAAAGGTGGAATCCGCCATATGAAAGTGCAGCTGGGGAGGCTGTGTCAGAGGGGGTGAGCCAGGTTTCGGTGATGGCGAGGAAGGAAAGTTTGTTAGTAATGAAAAGGTCGTGGATGTAGGAAAGTTTGTTGCAGACGGAGCGAGCATTCCATAGAGCTCCTGTTAGTGCAGCTGAGGAAGTGGGGATTAGTTGGATGGGTATGAGGTTAGAACTAGCAGATTAATTGGCTTTTGGGGGTGACAGACTCCCTTAAAATGTTGGGTCTTAGAGCATATTTTATAATCATCAATATTTTGTCTTTATAAAACCTTTGTATGAAAATATATTAATAGTTATGTTTTCTAATGAGATAAAACTCCTAATTGATTAACAATTTGCCAAGATAAATTCAATGTTACTATCTATCTATTAGTTTACAATGGGGCTTGAAAGTTTGCAAACCCATCTGAATTTTTCATATTTTGCAGAAATGTTAACTAAAAGTAGATCAGATTTTCACACAAAAAACGTTTGGGGCTGGAGGCCCGGATCATTGATGCTAGCGACACCCCTGATGTGAAACTTTGGTTTCAGTGTCTGGTATAATCCCCCTGTGCAGAATTATCTGCTTCTAAATGTTTTCAATAATTGTTTATGAGTCCTGCTCATTGACTTGGAGGAATTTTTTAACATTCCTCCCTACAAAACAGCTTAAATTCTGTTATGTTGGTAGATTTTCTCCCATAAACTGTTTGCTTCAGGTTCTTCCCCAACATTTATTTAGAATTAAGGTGATTGACTTTAATTTGCCTATTCCAAAACTTTAACTTTATTCTTCTTTAACCCGTCTTTTCTAGTCATGCTTTGGGTCATTGTCTTGGTGCATGAATCACTTTCTCTTTGTTCTCAGCTCCTTGACAAAAATTCTGAATTTATTGTTTTGTCAATGATAACAAGCCATCCCAGACCAGATGCAGCAAAAAGGCCCAAACCATGATATTACTACCACCATGTTTCATAAATTGTATAATGTTTTTATGCTGCAGTGCAGTATCTTTCTTTCTCCAAACAAAGCGCTTCTCATTTAAACCAAAAAAGCTTTTCTTCCCATCTGACCACAAAACATTGTTCCAATAGCCTTCTGGTTTGTTCAGGTGACCTTTACTAAACTGTAGACGGACAGGTACGGGCAGTAAAGTTATTTTTGAAGAGCAGTTGCATTTTCATTGCAATCCTGGCATTCACACCATTGTTGTTCAGTGTCCTCTTGATGGGGGGCTCATGAACATTGACACTAGCTAACGTGAGATAGGCTTTTAGGTGCTGGGAGGTTATCTTAGGTTCCTGTGTGACCTTACGGATTATTATGTACTTTGCTCTTGGAGTAATCTTTGTTGGCGATCATTCCAGAGAAGGGTAAAAATGGGCTTAAATTTCCTTCATTTGTACACAGTTAGACAGTGGATTGGTAGAGTCCAAATTTATTAGAGATAGTTTTATAAAATTTTCCAGCCTCATGAGCATCAACAAGTCTTCCTCTGAGGTCCTCAGAAATCTCCTTTGTTTGTGCCATGATACATTTTCACAAACATATGATGTGAAGAAAAGACTTTGATAGATTCCTGTTTTTTAAATGTAAACAATCCGCCCACTTACACCTAATTGTCATTAAATTGATTGAAAACATCAAAATCTACTTGCACCTTGAAATCATCTGCTAATCCTAAAGTTTCACATACTTTAGACACCGACAGACCGACAGACATGTGACACTGGATTATTTTCCTGTTTTGAAGAATGAAAAAGTCTATTATTTTTGACTCATTTGTTTGATTTGGTTTTGTTTATCTACTTTTAAGACTTATGTAAAAATCTGATGTAGTTTTAGGTAAAATTTATGCAAAAATATGGAAAATTCTGACGATATCACCACTGGATATGTTTGTCTGTCTGCCTCTCTTTTTGTAAATAAAGTATAATAAATTATTTAGAAATATTATTACATATGTATACATTTTCTACTGTGTATGATCAATGATTTAGATATTCAATATCTTTCTTTTTTTCCTGCAGCATGTAAAGACATGAAAGCAGATATTCTATTTCTGATTGATAGTTCTGCCAGTATTGAAACGCCTAATTTCCAAAAAATGAAGGAATTCATGGATTCATTTGTGAGTCAAGCGGACATTGGTCCTGACAAAGTCCAGATTGGTTTGATTCAGTTCAGCTCAGAAACACAGGAGGAATTTCCACTTAATAGGTATAAACAGAAGGATGAACTGGAGGCCGCCATAGCAGATATCCAGCAGATGCAACAAGGAACAATGACAGGGGCCGCTTTACAAGATGCATTACCATACTTTAGCGCTGCCAAGGGCGGAAGACCAAACATAAAGCAATATCTTATAATAATCACAGACGGCGAGTCACAAGATGAAGTCTCACAACCGGCTGCTGCTATTAGGAAGAATGGTGTTGATATTTATGCTATAGGGGTACTCAATGCAAATAATACACAGCTTCTGGAGATTACTGGACAGCAAGATCGAGTTTACTTTGAGGACACTTTTGATGCCCTTTTGTTCTTAAACAAGATCATCATCTTTGAGATCTGCAATCCTATAGACTGTGAGTTATTCTTTTATTTGGATTTGGATAGTCATATAGGTGTTAACTATGACAAATCTGCAGAGATCTATGCCAACCACATTGGATTATTTATTATATCTAGCAATAAAATGAAGTCATAAAACTGCATTAATGCTTGGTCTTTCCTCTTTCCTCTGGATTCTTTGCATGCTGTCCAGATTAAAACGGGGGCCATACATACACTCTTCCTTCCAACTTTCAGGGTTCCCATGTAAATACAGATAGCCATGAATGTATGGCCACTTCTCAACTCCTGCGAAAGGGCTTTGTTCTCAAGAATATTAATTCTTAGAATATCTCTAAGTGTCTCTTTGACTGACCCTATGAATCTAAATATGTTCATTTTTCATTGCAGCTTGTAAAAAGACAGAAGTTGCCGACATCATATTTTTAGTAGACGCCTCAATCAGTATCACGGTTTCTCAGTTTAAAATCATGCAAAGGTTTATGGAGGCTGTAGTAAATGACTCTATGGTTGGAAAGGATTATGTCCGGTTTGGTGCTGTGACATATAGTACAACACCAGAAGAACAGTTCTCTTTGAATGCTTTCTCCACTAAAGCCGATGTATGGAAAGCTATACATGATATGAAACGGACAAAAGGGCTGACCTATACTGCCACCGCTTTAGAGTACACTCATGGAAGATTTGATCCAGCTTACGGTGGTCGTCCAAACGTTAATGATATTATCATTCTCATCACCGATGGGGCAACCAGTCCTCCAGATAAACCCAAGTTAGACACCGTGCCCCAAATTTTGAGGAACGATGGAATCACTATCTTCGCTGTTGGAGTTGGTGCTGCCAAAAAGGAGGAGCTTGAAAAGATATCTGGTCAGCCAGATAGATGGTTCCTTGTACAAGATTATAATTCATTGGAAGGCCTGCATGCCAATATAACTGAAGTGGTTTGTGATCAGTCTCAAAAAGGTAAGTAGGAAAGTAAGGCTAAGGGTTAAAGTAGTTCTATAGTGACAAAGAAAATGAATGAATTAGAGAAAGAGAACCGGATTCCAGCGATGTATTACTTAGTTAACTGGGTGTAGCAGTTGTGTTACAGAGTTTTTTGATGTAGCGTGAAGCAGAGCTGAGAAAGTTAACTGTGCCCACACAACAGCTTTCTGTGTACATGGTCTATTAACAGTGAGCTGCTTATCACAATAGGGGCGTGATCGGACCAGGGTTTACATGCACTGTGGTCCAGGTAGTGTTAATCTTCTGGTGACAAAACATTAATTGTATGGAAACAACAGCATACAGCCTGATAAGTGACAAATCACTTAAATCTGTGTCTCAGCCCCTACCTCATGCTGCCCTGAGAGTACATAGAAAAAACCTGCTGACAGATTCCCTTTAAGGGTGTGCCATCTACTCTTTTGATTATGTGGCACTCCTAGACTTGTCCAGGTGCACATGTGCCTGGATTAAACATTGTTTTTACACAGACCACAGCAACACTTTTAATATTATTATTATTTTAATATTATTAGGAGACTGATAAAGCGCTTCTAATACATTATAGGGGTAAATCTCCTTGTCAGATGAATCCATAATCTGTCATTACTGCTTCGATAAAATGCTTGTATACAGTTGACCCTAAAATCTTTGCCACTGATGTCTCCATATAATGGTTTGCATGCTCATTTGATGTCAAGATGCATAGCCATATTTCAACATCAGCATGTTAGGAAATGTTTGCCGATTTGCGGTCGCTTAATAGCTTGATTATACAGGCAGACTGCACTTCTGATGCTCACTGAACGATCAGTAATAGATCACTCAGTGTGTATAGGACGATGCGCTGCTTTGGACAAATCAAAAGATCACTGCAGTGTTTTGCTTGTTGGTTGGGTGATCGGCAGCCTATTTGGACTGCATGGTTATCGTGAAATGAATATTCCTAGGAATGCTCATTCACAATTATCGTGTAGTGTAAATAAATATTTAGTTTAATGAGACAAAAGATGCATTGAATTTGGTGGTAAAAATAAAAGTCTGAACTTTAAAGCACCACGCCAGCATTTTTTTTCAGCGCTGGAGTGGCGCTTTAAATGTAAGCACCCTTCCCCTGTTCTTATACTCACCTACCGACGGCTTCAACTTTTATTGACGCCGTTCCAGTCCTGCGACTCTATCTTGTGCCTGTAACTTCTGACTGGCTGAACGTCAGAAGTTACATCACAAGAGCTCAATGCAAATCTATGAGAGTCAGAACGAGGCCAGAACGAGGCTCTCATAGAGATGTATTGAGAAGTGACCTCTGACGCGCTCCATGAAACACTGGAGGTGCCGGCAGGCCTGCGTAACAGCGTGGCAAATCAGGGATGTTCGAGGGCGGAGCCGATTTTTTGCGAACAAGCCCGAACCTCGAACACTAACCCGAATTTGAAATGCCGAACAAATTTGCTCAACACTACTCACAAAGTCATGGCATAGGTGCGTATCTTTTAAACACTCCTTCAATTATTGCCATAGCAAGTATAATTAAAGGGATAGAGTATAAAAAGAACACATACAATATGCTAATATTAAACATACAAAGTAAGTTTTTGCAAATATTCACAACATATCTATAAAAACACACTTAAAGGGATCTTGTGAGAAACTTCTACACCCCCAAATCATTTATAACAGTGTAGCCCTTTAAATGATAAGGAACTGGATTCCAATTGTGGAACTTATTTTTATTCCAAGACCCACTGATTAAAATGAACTTTGTTCGTGGGACAACCCCTTTTACCATTTTGCTTTGAGTTGGAGAAGCAATCTATGTCTATCTCCCCTTTGTGGCAGAACTTCTGCTTGTTCTATTCTTGCAAATATTAGTATATTTGGTTCACTATTATGTGACATCTGTACATAATTAGCAAGAAGTAGCGACCCCACACCTCAGTTTAAGAGACTTTAGTGCTCACTAAACCTTTTATAAGGGATCAAATAGTCTTTCCTATATGAAATGATGAATACTACATAAGTGGCTTTGCAGTATATGCAAATTATTTGTTCTGATGACATGTACCGCCCATCTGCAGCAATTTACCTTTAGAATTAAACTTCCAAAAATGACATTGACCACAAGTATGGTTTCCCTGTGGGATCGTTTGTTGAAACCAAGTCTGTGTGACTGATAATATTGCTATTCACCAAAATATCTTTAAAACTACGGCTTAGTTTATATAAAATGAATGGTTTTTTTGTATAGCTATTTCATGTAAGTCTTGGTCACCATTAGTAATGTGCCAATGTTTCAACAGGGCTGTTTTGATAAGGACTTCCATGGGGCTTCAGTCTGAAACAAAACAGAATTCCGGTGTCTGTCGCTTTGAAAAATCACAAAATGTTTACACAACTCCAAGTTTTAGTGTTTTCACGCCAGTTTCTCCCAGGTCCGCCAAAATAGGCGAAGCTGGAGCCGGACAGGGACGTGACACCACATTTTCTCTGATTCTTGACGAACTGTGGCGTTCTTTGTCAGAAATCTTTGAATAGAGTAAGATGTGTGGCAAGGGGCACAGAAGCACAAACCACTCCTCAGATGCTCCTAATTCATTAAGAGGCGTGTGCTTTTAATGAATCAGGAGCGTCTGACTCCAGCACGACCCCTCATCAAGACTGGCATGAACTTGATGAGTCGGGGTCTACATCTTCTTTTCTATATTTTGACACATCCTGCTTATTCAGGTTTTTTTTTTACTTTTTTTCTAGTAATTTATTTAATGCAGATAGTGGATAGCTACTCTGAGAGAACTATTTTCTGAAATCTTGGGCTTGTTAACAAAATTTGTCAGCCAAATTATTAATACATCGCAGACATGTAAATCAGCCATGAGGTATGTTTTTTTTAACATAAAATAAATAAGAATCATTATAATGCAATAAAGACTTAGCCGAGGTAGGTTTTCTGTAACCAGTGGTTACGATTTGATTATCTTCAATTGTAATCTTAACATCTAAAAACTTCCAAAAAGTTTGAACTTTAGCATTAAAAGGGATACACTTGACCTAAACTAGAGCATATGTTATTACATACTTTTTCTTGCAATGCAGATAAAACTATAAAGAAATGTCAAAATCAATGACAGAGTAAATACTGCAACATTAATGTACAGGAATATCCTATATATAAAATTATTTTAGTTGCGAGGCATATACTAATGCTTTGGTTATATATTTTTTTTCAGATTGTGCCTATGAAATGATTGACCTTGTGTTCCTTATTGATGGATCAGCCAGCATACAACCCAGTGACTTTACCATCTCAAAATCCTTCATGAAAAAAATAGTGGACAGTTTCACTATTGCACAGAATAGGGTTCGTATTGGAGTGGCGCAGTACAGTAATTACCCTCAGAAGGAATTCTTCCTGAATGAACACTTCTCCAGCTCAGCCATGAAACTAAACATAGATAACATTGTCCAGCTAAAACAGAATACCTATACTGGAAAAGCCCTGAAATTTGTCAGCCAGTTTTTTGATCCTTCCAATGGAAGCCGTAAAAACCAAAATGTCCATCAATATTTAATAGTCATGACAGATGGGGAGTCTCACGATAATGTGTTTGAAGAGGCTGCAGAGCTGAGAAGCAATGGAGTCACAATTTTCTCTGTTGGAATTGGCATCAAAAATAGTTTTGAGCTTGTTCAGATTGCAGGTACACCACAAAATGTGTTTTTGGTGGAAAATTTTGAAGTGCTGGACTCGATCCGAGGACAAATTGTAACCCAAGTGTGTGAGCCAAGAGATGAACCATCCCAAGGTAAGAAGCTCAGATATATTGTAACTAGAGAGATACTTACTACACCTAGAGGAAAGACAATTTCCTTTCAAAGGCTTTCCTTACAAAAAAAAATTTCTAAGATGTCTGGATAATATTCTTTAGCATTAGGGCTCACGCAGACAACAGTATTTTCAGTCCAAGTGCAATTCGACAAAACATCAGATCGCACTTGGATCAATGTAATTCTACGGGGCCGTGTCCGATTTGCATCTGATATTCGGATCGCACACGTCCATGCCATTCAATGTGTGCGTGGAGTCTGTGGACTGCACTCGGATGACATGTTAATGCAATCTGGTTTCTGCGCACTGACAGAATGGAGAAAATGCAGAATTTTTTTTCCCATCTTCTCCACATCCAAGAAAATCACATCCCTCTATAATCACTCTGACCAGAATTTGAACAGAGTGTGATTAGCATAAATCGGCTCGATTCTCTCAAATGAGAGAAAATACAGTGGTGCGACTCTAGCCTTATACTTCAAATTATAGCTTGCTAATCGCAGGATTTATTCTGATTGCTATTTTTGAAATTTTTTACCCTTGAATAAAAATATGTTGCTTTTTGTTTAATGAGTTTTTGTCTTCCTTTGAAATAAGAATTAGGGAAGATAGGTTGAATTAGATGAACTTATATCTATTTTCAACCCTACTATGTTACCAATATTATTTTAAGGGTATTGCTAATACTAGGGAACCAGTTGTGAACCATTTACTGGGGTCATAAATATATTATTCATTGGAGTATGAACTACATACATTAATATCTAACATCTCTTTCAGCGCTTTAAAGAGGTATTCTAAAGTTTGGAGGTTATACCCCAGCAATCAGGAGGTTATTCCTTTAATTTACAATTCCAACTGCTAGAAAATAAAAATGAAGGCATACAGCTTTTACTTGTGTCCCACGTTTACTTTTTACTTGCATTATTAAAGAACACATTAGATGGAGCCAGAGGACCATTGCTCGTTCTACAGAATGCTGTCATTCTTTGAGCTACATATTCAACGTGAACAAACTGTCTTCTCCCCAGTAAAGCTCTATCCACACTTGAAGCATAGTGTCCTTTTTGAATATCAATAATGTCAATCAGACCCCTTGACTGAATGGTGGTATAAAAATGTGTATCTAAGAAATTTATTAGTTCCTAAATATATTTATAATGAGAAACAATCACAAGGAATTTATAAATAAAGGTACAACACTGAAATGTAAGTGTAAATATTCTTTTTTTGCTTGTGATACCATTTATCAAACAATTAATTGTTTTCAATACAATATATAATACTTGCCAACTAATGTGAGCAAACCATAACATTGATTTAAAAATAATAAACACTTTTATTACAATTATCCAAACTTGCCATGTACTTGTACAAGCATGTAAGATGGAAAGTAGAGCTGAGTAGATAATATATAGATTTGAGAGTAAACTTTAAATGAATTCATATAATTTCTGGCTCATTATGGCTTTGGATTCCAGTAGCAGTGTTGTCAGCAGATAAGACCAAGTCAGTGCAAAGATGAATTGAATTTACTTTGAATTTCATACAAAGTTTTAATTTGCAACAACTGTAATTTTTTCGATTTGGTTAAAGGCTGCTATTTACATTGATTCTTTTTAAGGTTGGGAATAAAAAGAAAATATTATTGTCATCTCATTACTGATAAAACGCAAGGAAAAAAACAGGAAAAACAAAACAAAATGAGCATTTACCATATAGCAAGTAAATAAGTAAATAGTAATAGTACATGTAAATAACATATGGTGCTTAGTTAACGCTCTTTTTATCAAAAGAGCATAAAAGCCATCACACCGCGACAAGGTGTACCCATCGGGATAGTCCTCTCCTTTCTATAGTATTAAAACCTTACCTTGTGCCAAAGACCTTAATGTGAATAAGGACAAAACAGGACTGGGTTCCGACTGAAACACCCATCCATGGGAAGCTGTGTAGATGAAATACTTAGCTCACAAAGGTGTGGGGGGGGCATCGCTGTTTGTACAAAGTACAAGAAATTACAAAAAAAAAAACAAATAAATGAGGCGGTCTATAAACTAGTATACCTGAAAAGTGAAAAAGCACGTTCACACATTTCACAGACATAGCCCACTTTTGACCTATCTTGTTGCCACAGCTCACTGACAATCCTCTGTTGGCTCCCTTTCTCTTTCCGTGTTTGCTCTTGTTTGCCGTCTTTACTCTGGTGTCTCTGGCCCTAAATAGACCTTAAGTGACGTCATGATGCCACATTTAAAGTGGAGAAGATTAAAGATCATAGAGAAAAGTGGAGTAGAAGGGAAGAAGTGGGCCAAGTAAGGAAGAGGAGGGGAGCTGTAGTGTCAGGAAAGTAAACAGTACAAACAGTACATAACCCTTCTTACTTATCCCCGAATTGCCTTTCTTCCACAGATAATATATATCCCCTAGTCCTCTGTAAGGTCTGTGGAAGGAATAAATCATATGAGACTTCAATGTATAATATCTTCTTTTACAGAACATGACAGTGCTACATTTCTGCAGTCATGTTTTTTTTCATATCACCATCTATATTAAAAATATATATATATATCTTGCAATTTTAACACCTGCACCTGGGGTTAGTTTACACTCCCACTACCTATTCTGAACAGATCACTCTTCAGAAGTCTCATCATCATCATATAAGAATTACAATGATATAAAGGCCTTGTTCACACGTTCAGTATTTGGTCAGTATTTCACATCAGTATTTGTGTTTCAATGATTTTTATTGGGCATTAATTTTTATATGGGGAAGGGAAAGGGGAAAATGGGAAGCAAGGGAAGGGAAATATTTATTAAGGAAGGGCAACAAGGAAAGAAAAGGAAAGAGGAGGAGGGTAAATAAGGGGAGAACAAAGATTGTATAGTCATATTTGTACAATTTCATGAATGTGAAACAGGAACATCTGAATAAAGTCTTAGTGTGGTTTTACTTGCAGCTTTTTTGCAAAAGTGTTGCTTTTTTCAGTGACAAAATGTTAACCACAATAGAGAAATATTAAGCACATTACAAACAATGTAATTTTTTTGTGTGGAGTTTTCTTCACACTTTTGGAGTGTTTTTTTGACTCTATAAGAGTATGTTCATACTTCTTTTCCTGAAAGTACAAAATGACTGTTTTTCAAGCAGAAGATGATTCAGGAATTGTTCCTTTTCTCTGGAGTCTTGTAAAATTGAAGGTTTTTTAATGTTTTTTGGTAATTTTGAAACACTTTTTCGACTTTTTTCTCCGTTGGCATTCTTTTAGCTTTTTTTTTTTCATTTTTTAGATATGTTTTTAAATGTATTGAACAGTGAAGAAAACGCTAACTTTTTTTTAAGCAAATATACTGACAAAACGGTCAAAAAGAAGCCCGGGAATCTTCAAAGTATCATTTTAGTCTACCCATTGATTTTTTATTGTAAAGTTTTGAGCATCTTCCTACCAGAAGACTGTACATGTTACTTATTTTAAACACTTTAGTGTATTTGAAAGCTTGAATTATATAAAAGATATTCAAAAGTGTAAACATATGAACAGCAAGACTTTTTCTGCCAGTTTTTTGAGCAGACCCACTCAAAAAAAACATCCGAAAAAGATGCAGTGTGACCATACCCCAACAGAGTACTTGTTTGGCCAAAACCATTACACCCAAAATATTAGTAAATACTTTTTAATAAAGTATAAAGCTATTCATCATAATTCCTTTTATTTTGCACCTAGATTGCAGAATTGATATTACAGTAGCTGTTGACTATTCCAGAAGATCTAGACCATCTACTGCATCTCAGCTACAACAGAAACTGAATCACTACCTTCCAGAATTGCTGAAACATGTTTCAACCTTGAGCAACCTCAGTTGTGCTTCTGGATCGCAGATAAACATCAGCTTCAGCTTTGTGGTTCCACGTCTAGATGGATCATCTTATTTTGACTCTAAGTATGAAAGCTATAATGAAGATATCCTCAGGAAATTCATAGATGCCCAGTCGACCTTGGATACATTTTTGAATGTTAGGTTCCTTGAAACTCTTTGGACGAATTTCAGGACTTCATCTAAAGAGAGAGCAAAGGTGAGCACAATGTTATAGATGAATATATCACCAGTTTTAATCAGAGTTTTTTATACCACTGCTTTACAAACATTGGGTTGTAGCTCCTTCTAGTCCTTTTATTGTAACTTCTGTCTAGTAAAAATCATCAATTTGACCCCTGTAATATGAGGTCATTTCAGACAACTTATGGGAAAATCTTTGTGGCCATATACTACTCGTTATAGATGACAAATACTTTGGCAGGTGCTCTGAGGCTTTTTCTATAACAAGCATTCTGCGGGCATATAGTATAATATGTTTGTGAGCCTGTATAAACCCGGGCAGCAAATGACTGCCAATCGGTTTATGTGTAGCCAGTTGGTTGTCATTTAATAGCCTATTTTGGCTTGTGTAAAAGGGCCATACAGTTGTGAGAAACTATGAAACCTCTCCTTTAATTTTATAGTTTTACTCATCAGGACATGATAAAAAGAACATCCTGGTCCTCAGAAGGACAAATTTACACTGTATCATTATTTATTTAACACAGTCTAGGCTAAAATGCTTATGCAATATGTGAAAAATTATACCCTTATTGCTATTATAGGAATTAAGGGAGAAAGTATCAGCCAGGTGCTGCTTATCAAATGCTCTTGATTAATCTTTCATTAGCAAGTGTGAAAACCTATATGAAAGCAGACATTTTGGCAGTTTGCTGGTCTCCTGCTTTCAGATATGAGCTAACAGAATGCCAAGGCATAAAGGTGTCAGCAATGACCTTACTGAAGCAATTGTTGCTGCCCATTAATTTGGAAAGGGTTATAAGACAATTTCCAAACAATTTGGAGCCCCTCATGCTACAGTGAGAAAGATTATTCACAAATGTAAACATTTAGGACAGTTGACAATTTTTCTAGGAGTAGGTGCTAGAGATGAGCGTTGTTCTACTCGAACTGTTCGCCAATCTCAAATTCGAGCTGTTTTGGGCGGTGTTCGAGCCGTTCGGCGAACACGAACAATTTGAGAAAAATTCGGCTGTTCGAGGTTATGTTCGATAACTGTTCGTGCACCAAAATCATAACTGGATTTTTTCTCAGTAATGATGAAAATTAATGTTAATACGCAGTTTGAGTGTACAGCGGGGTGGAGGGAGGGGCAGGGGATGGATCTCTGCAGGAACAATGAAGATCTCCATTTTTTTTTCTCTTTCCCGCATTTGCAGTGGGGAGGTGCAATCTGTCAGCCTATCAGCAGCGCACACACGGAGCGAAGTGCTTTTTTTCACACAAGCAAGGGCATGTGTCATTGGCAGTGTATGTCACATGTCCTTGCCCTATAAGACCAAGCCATTTTCCCCGTCGCCACCATTTTCTCACTGCTGCAGCTGCGTGTTAGACGGCACCGCTATTGCTGTGTGCGCTATACCTTGTTAATTTCAAGCCAATTTTCGCACAAATCTACAGATAGCTTGGGAGTAGGGAATAGTTGTGATTGCAGTCCTTTTAAGGACTAGGTTACAGCATTTCTTACGACTTTTATCAGGCAGGTCTGTGCTCTTAAATAGATTGTGGGAGTAAAGACTAATTGTAATTGCAGTCCTTTTCAGGACTAGGTTACATCAGTTCCTATCAGTTTTTGCCAGGCAGGTCTGTGCCAGTGCTGTGCAAGTTTTTTTCACAGCATTTGGCTGAATCTAGCAAAGCTAATCCTTTTTGGCCTATTGCAGAGTGTGTTAGTCAGTGGAGTAGCCTATCTGTGTTGCAAGATATACCACCTGTGTATAGAATACCAATTTTTTTACTGCACCTAGTGAAGTAAAATCTTTTGGGCATAGCATCATTCTATTAGTCCATCTATACTGACCTCCATCAGGTTGCAAATTGAATATAATTTTTTTCTGCATCTAGCTCTGAAAAAATATTGGGCTTCTAGCTGTGTGTGGGACTTGTTCTATTAATCCATCTATACAGACCTCCATCAGGTTGCAAACTGAATATATTTTTTTCTGCATCTACCTCTGAAAAAATATTGGGCTTCTAGCTGTGTGTGGGACTTGTTGTATTAGTCCATCTATACTGACCTCCATCAGGTTGCAAACTGAATATATTTTTTTCTGCATCTACCTCTGAAAAAATATTGGGCTTCTAGCTGTGTGTGGGACTTGTTCTATTAATCCATCTATACAGACCTCCATCAGGTTGCAAACTGAATATATTTTTTTCTGCATCTACCTCTGAAAAAATATTGGGCTTCTAGCTGTGTGTGGGACTTGTTCTATTAATCCATCTATGCAGACCTCCATCAGGTTGCAAACTGAATATATTTTTTTCTGCATCTACCTCTGAAAAAATATTGGGCTTCTAGCTGTGTGTGGGACTTGTTCTATTAATCCATCTATACAGACCTCCATCAGGTTGCAAACTGAATATATTTTTTTCTGCATCTACCTCTGAAAAAATATTGGGCTTCTAGCTGTGTGTGGGACTTGTTCTATTAATCCATCTATACAGACCTCCATCAGGTTGCAAACTGAATATATTTTTTTCTGCATCTACCTCTGAAAAAATATTGGGCTTCTAGCTGTGTGTGGGACTTGTTCTATTAATCCATCTATACAGACCTCCATCAGGTTGCAAACTGAATATATTTTTTTCTGCATCTACCTCTGAAAAAATATTGGGCTTCTAGCTGTGTGTGGGACTTGTTGTATTAGTCCATCTATACTGACATCCATCAGGTTGCAAACTGAATATATTTTTTCTGCATCTACCTCTGAAAAAATATTGGGCTTCTAGCTGTGTGTGGGACTTGTTCTATTAATCCATCTATACAGACCTCCATCAGGTTGCAAATTGAATATAATTTTTTTCTGCATCTAACCCAGCCAATAGTTTTGGCCTAATACCACAGTTTGGCCACTCAGCTCTGCTCGGTTCCCATCCATTGTTTTTTTGTGCAAACAACTCCAGAGTTGTGAATTAGTTAACCACCAAAATGAGTGGAAAAAGGCCTGCTGCTGGTGGAAAGGGGAATAGGCGTGTTGGGAAGGGGAAAAAAGGTTGTGTCAATGGGGTAGGTGTTAAAGCAACAGTAACATCTGCAGAAGAAAGACCATCTTCCAGCCAAACTAAAATGTCTACTTCTTTTAGCGGACAATGTGATAAGATCCCTTTCTTATGGCCACGCCAATCGCTACAAATTCCAGATGAGGCACAAAAACAGCAGGTGCTTCAACGGATATCAAGTGCTCCTTTAAGTGGGCTCTCCTCCACATCAACTTCAACATCACAAATACTCCAGTCCTCAAAGGTGTCACCCCAATCGCACTTGCTTCCTCACAGCTCCCAAATCTCCAGCTGCCCGTCTGAGTATGAGGTAGAACAGATGGTTGAGTCTGCAGAGCTGTTTACTCATACTATAGAATGGGAATCAGAGGTCGACTCCAGCGCTTCTGTGAATCCAGACGAGGAAATGATCTGCACTGATGCCCAGAATCTTTATGAGTCGGATCCAGGACCAGACGCAGAAGGTTCTGACCATAATGTAGACCCTCATTCCCAAACTGTAACTCCTGTTGGTGGAGACAATGAGGAAGACGATGATAAGACTCAAATACCTGATTGGAGCGACAACTTTAGTTTTTTGTCAGGGCAGGAACAGGTTGGCTCTGAGGACGACGGGTGTGATAACGCACAGGGTGATGATGATGAGGTTGGAGATCCCACTTACTGTCAACCCACAGTCAGCCAAGAGATGAGGTCAGCAGAGGAGGTGGAGGAAGATGCTAGTGACGACGAGGTCAGGTTGCGCCTTCCTGGACAGAAACGTAGTACTGGAAGCACGTCAACAACTGCATCCTCAAACACAACTCTGCCTCTCACCACAAGTCGTGGTGGCTCTTCAGGTCGCATGGGTTCTAAGCCTTGCATAGCCTGGGCATTTTTTCAGATCGATAAAGATGACCCAACTCGTGTTATCTGTAACATTTGTCAGCAAAAGCTAAGTAGAGGCCAAAAAATACATAGTTTGAGTACTTCATGCATGAACCGGCACATGGACATGAAGCATAAGTTGCAGTGGGAAGCTCAGTGTGCTACAATGCGGCCTAGCCGGCCGGGCCAACCACCGTCTGCCATATCTTGTGCATCCGCGGCCTCTTCATCCTCTGTGACTGGGGGGACAGCAGTCACACCTGTTTTGGGGCGCAGACCTGCCACCTCTTTACCCGCAACAGCCAGCGTGATTGGCAGGTCATCATTTTCTTTGGAGGTGGTAACAGCAGCTGGTGTTGAGCGCTGTCCGACATCGATAGCACCACCTTTGGATCAAGGCAACCTAACATGTCCGCCTGCATCTTCCTCACAGACCGGCAGTTTGCCGGGGACACCCTTATCAACCCCGTCTAAGCACAATAGCCAGCCCTCGGTCCCTCAGATGTGGACAAGTAAAAGACCATTTCCTCCTAGCCATGAGAAAGCTAAGAGGTTGAATTTCACCATCTGCAAGCTCTTGGCTACAGAAATGCTGCCTTTCCGCCTGGTGGACACAGAGGATTTTCGAGACCTTATGTCCGTCGCAGTGCCCCAGTACCAGATGCCCAGTCGGCACTACTTCTCAAAGAAAGGTGTGCCTGCGCTCCACCAGCATGTCGCACACAACATCACCGCTTCTTTGAGAAACTCTGTGTGTGACAGGGTGCATTTCACCACAGACACTTGGACGAGTAGGCATGGACAGGGGCGTTACATGTCGCTGACTGGGCACTGGGTAACTATGGTGACAGCAGGACAAGGGGCTGCTGTCCAAGTCTTGCCGTCCCCACGAGTTGTGCGTCAATCCTCTTTATGTCAAAGTTCCTCCACTGCTTCTGCCTCCTCAACCTCCTCTCGGTCTTCCACCTGCACCCAAAGCCTGTCTGGTCATGCCACAAGCTTTCTAACTGCGCAGAAGGGATCCTGCACACCTCCTTACTATGCTGGCAGTAGGGCTCAACGTCATCAGGTGGTTTTTACATTGAAATGTCTGGGAAATGTGAGTCACACAGCTGAGGAGTTGTGGTCAGCTCTGGAGAACCAATTTCATGAATGGTTGTCTCCACTGGACCTGAAACCAGGGAAGGCCGTGTGCGACAATGCTGCAAACCTGGGTGCGGCCCTTCACCGGGGCAATGTCACACACGTGCCTTGTATGGCTCACGTGTTGAACCTAGTTGTCCAGCAATTTTTAGCCCACTATCCCAGACTAGATGGCCTTCTGCAGAGGGCACGGTCGCTGTGTGCTCACTTCCGCCGTTCGCATCCTGCAGCTCAGCGACTTACATCTCTACAGAAGTCGTTGGGCCTGCCACTTCACCGGCTAAAATGCGATGTGCCTACCTGGTGGAATTCAACTCTGCACATGTTGCAGCGACTGTGGCAGCACCGACAAGCCCTGGTGCAATACGTTCTGACGTATAGCCTGGGCCAACGAGATTCAGAGGTGGGGCAAATCACGCTGGAGGAGTGGTCTCAGATCAGGGACCTATGCACCCTTCTGCACAGTTTTGAAATGGCGACGAAGATGTTTAGTGCTGACGATGCCATTATCAGCATGACTATTCCGGTGATTTACATGCTGGAGCACATGTTAAACAGAATTCGGAGTCAGGTGGTGGCACAAGAGGAGGTGGAGGAAGTAGAGGAGGAGGAGTTGTATGCGGAAGGGCTAACATCTGCAAGGTCCAGACGGTCGGCAGCACCAAGGCGGCAGGCATGTGAGGGTGGGGGAGATGGTTTTACCAGGGCGCATAGTAGCAGCCAAACTAGTGAGGAAGGTGCAGGAGCCCAGGAAGAAGTGGAGGACGAACTGATGGAAGACTCATCAGATGAGGGAGACCTTGATCACATTTCTGTTGTGCGAGGTTGGGGGGAGAGGACAGAGGAAGGAAGCATGATTGTTACCTCGCCACCAACACAACAGGGACTTGGTGCTCCTGGATGCGCAACACACATGAGTGCCTTCTTGCTGCACTACCTGCAACATGACCCTCGAATTGTGAGAATTAGAAATAATCCTGACTACTGGGTTGCCACACTGTTAGATCCCCGGTACAAAAGTAAATTTGCAGAAATTATTCCTGCCATAGAAAGGGATGCACGCATGCAGGAGTATCAGCAGAGACTGTTGCAGAATCTTACATGTGCTTTTCCACAAAATACCAGTGGTGCACGTAGTGAATCTCATAGTTCCAACTTGCCAACCGTGGGACCGTCAAGTGTTCAGCACTCAAACCGTAACAGAACCACAGTATCTGCTGGTAACATCAATTTTGCGGAATCATTTCACCACTTTTTTAGCCCATCCTTTGCAAGGCCACAGGAGACAAGAAGTCTGACACATAGTCAACGCCTAGAGACTATGGTACAGGAGTATCTCCAAGTAAACATTGAAGCCACGACTGTGTCACTGGACCCTTGCTCTTTTTGGGCTTCCAATCTGGATAAATGGCCGGAGCTAGCCACTTACGCCTTGGAGATCTTGTCATGCCCCGCAGCCAGCGTTCTGTCTGAACGTGTGTTCAGCGCTGCTGGTGGTGTTCTGACAGATAAGCGCACGCGGCTCTCCACTGATAATGTAGACAGACTCAAGTTCATAAAGATGAACAAATCATGGATCCGAAACGACTTTTCTACCCCTGTGTCATCCTGGGGAGAGTAAAAGCTTGATGATTGGTTAAAATCACCCTACCAACCGTTTTAAGCTTTCAAATTACTAATCATGTTTATCTGTATCTTGGCTGGAAAATAATTTGGGCTTTGTAGCAGTGTGCAGCACTGATTCTATTAGGCCATCTATAATAAGCTCCACCAGATTTAAAATTACTAATCATGTTTATCTGTATCTTGACTGGAAAATAATTTGGGCTTTGTAGCAGTGTGCAGCACTGATCTTATTAGGCCATCTATACTAAAGCTTCACCAGATTTAAAATTAATAATAATTTTTAGCTGCATCTAGCCCGGAAAATAATTTTGGGGCTCCGAGATGCGCAAGACACATAAGTGCCTTCTTGCTGCACTACCTGCAGCATGACCCTCATATTGTCAGAATTCGAAGTAATCATGACTACTGGGTTGCCACACTCTTAGATCCCCCAAACTTTTCGATCAACCTTTTCATTTAAATAAAGACCAAAAAAATGGTCATTTTTGAAATTATAAGCATTAGCAGGTTGTTAGAAACTGAAATCAAACAGTTTTCAACTCAAAACTTTATTCTAGGTGATGTTACATTTTCACATAGGACCCCTTGTTCGAAAGGAGCTTCTGAACTCTCTCGTCCATTGAATTTGTCAGGTTTTGGATGGTTTCTGCTTCAATTGTTTTGCATGAGGACAGAATACCCTCCCAGAGCTGTTGCTTAGATGTGAACTGCCTCCCGCCATCATAGACACTCTTTTTAATGATGCTCCAAAGGTTCTGAGTGGGTTACAGGTCAGGGGAGCATGGGGGTCACACCATAAGTTTGTCCCCTTTTATGCCCATATCATGCAGAGATGCAGATGTTTTATGTGCAGCATGAGATGGTGCATTATCATGCAGAAAAATGATCTTGCTGTGAAATACACAGTTCTTCTTCTTGAACCATGGCAGGAAGTGCTGTTTGAGAAAATCCACATACATTATGGAGTTCATCTTTAGCGCCTTCAGGGATCCTAAATGGGCCGACAATCTCTCTCCCCATGATTCCAGCCCAAAACATTACTCCACCTCCTCCTTGTTGGCGCTGTAGCCGTGTTTGCGTGGGGTGTCCATCAACCAGCCATCCTCCACTCCATCCATCTGGACCATCGAGCGCTGCACGGCACTCATCCGTGAACAAAACAATTTTGAAATCAGTCTTCATGTAATGTTTGGCCCACTGGAGCCGTTTCTGCTTGTGTGAAGTGGATAGAGGAGGTCGACAGGATGACATATGCACAGCTGCAAACCTCTGAAGGACCCTGCATCTTGTTGTTCGGGGGACGTTGGAGGCACAAGCATCTTCAAAAACTTGTCTGCTGCTATGACAAGGCTTTTTTGCCGCTGCTCTTTCAACCTGACGTAATTGCCTGTAGGAAAGAGTCCTCAATTTGCCCTTATCAGCACGCACACGTGTGTACTGTGAATCAGCTACATACTTCTTGATTGCCAAGACACTTCATCCTGATCATCGCACAATGTTGATTGTAGTCATGCCTTGACCTAAACACTCCACAATTTGTTGCTTCTCAGCAGCCGACACATCCTTTTTCTTTCCCATTTTGGCAGAAAATGTAGGCTGCTTAATAATGTGAGACAACCTTCTTAAGTAGTCTTGCCTTTCATTGGACACACCTGCCAAACTAATTAGCACAGGTGTCTGCAATTGCTTACAGTGATATAAAGAGCCCTGACACACATCACCATCAATGAGTTTAACTGACAAACAAACAAATTCTTCCCTTATCACTCCTAAACACTTTTTGCATAATAATTTGCAAAAAGCTGAGGGTCGTTTCCTGCCTCCACTAGTTTCGGGGACCGGTCTCCCCCTTTGGCCTGACCCCTCCATGCAGGTGGATTCGGGCGTGCGGTGGCGACTCGCCCGTCCGCACCCCTGGGATCCCTTCATTCCTCGTTCCTGGAGCCTTCTCCGCTCCTCTTCCTTCCTTCTCCCTCTTCCAGGCCTGGGCCTCTGTTACTAGGCCCGCCTCCGGAGCAGAGCTCATGCAGAGCCCCTGCTCCCTGCCACTTCTGCTCAGACTTCTCTGCACTGAACTAAGATGGTGCCCACCTTTTATACTCCCTTCTCAATGCACCCAGGAACTGCTTCCTCCCTGCTCCTGCACTACAGGGTTCCCCTTCCTCAGTGTTCCCTCCCCCCACTCCAGCCAGGGACAGGGACTGTCGTGCCCATCTCAGAGGCATATTGGTCGCCCTGCCCCACGGCAATGTGGTGTAATGCATGCAGGTGTCGGGTCCTGATCCACACTCCATCCTTACCTGAGAGTGAGATATCACACCTCTGGGTGAGGTGCAATACCTCTGTAGCAACCGAGCCCTCAGGGTGCTACAGTTCCATTTATCTTCAGCCTAGGTGACGTATTGTGATACAGGGCCGTGATTTTGGCTATAAAAGGGTCCCCTAGACCCCTACCCCAAGCTTTTTAAAAGAATCATATATGGCGTGCCAGGAGACTCTATGGAATGCTTTCTCAGCATCCAACGAGAGTATCTAATTACAAATTTTTAACTGCATCTAGCCCAGGAAATACTTTGTGCCTAGTAGCAGTGTCTGCTAGTCAGCGGATTATCCCGGCTGTTAAGCAAGCTACACCACCTGTAGTTTAGACACTTAATTTTTTCAAAGGAAATGCTTCGGGACCATGGGATACTCGGTGAAGAGCATCAGGAGGCACCCCAAGGCATAGGGGCTGGGACTGGCAGTAGGATGCCTTGCGGTGGACAGCCGAGTTCGATCCTTATAAAAGCTTTTTAACTGCAGCAGCTTTAGTGGACGCTACTGGAGCTGGAATTACGCGGCTGCTGGCATGAGACTTGCCCTCCAATAGATCCTTGTAAATGGATTTAAAGTGTATTCATTCAAATTAGAGAGACAATTTAAATTAAAAAGCTTAGAGCTGCCTCCACCACAGGGGGGCTCGCTCGACCCACCAGCGGACAGGCACCAGTATTGGGAGAGGGGGGCTGGCCATCAGGGTTCACCGCAGCTCTGGCACAAACCCGGCGACACGGAGGTGGCACGGGCAGGAGCGGACTGGCCGTGTCGGCTTCTCACTTTTTGGATTTTAGAAGGGCATGACATGCCTATATCTGTGTCTCCCCCTCCTTTTACTCCTCCACCTCTTTTATTTTCGCATGACTATATGTACTTGTCACTTTTCCATGTGTTAGTTATGTCTTCTGAGCAGTTTGTCAGCTTTTGGACACCTTTGAAGGTGTTTTCTATGTGTTTCTATGTGTTTTTGTTTGCCTGCCATTGGTTTTAACGGTGTTCGAAGGTGTTCGACGAACAGTTCGAACTCGAACACTGCGGGGGTGGCTCAACACTAGTAGGTGCCCCAGCAAATTCACCCTAAGCTCAGACAGCGAATCTCAATGAAATTACAAGCAAAGCTTAGGAGCTACAGCTCAGACTCTAAAGGCCTCATTTAGCCTAGTAAATGTTCTAAATGTTCAATTCATGTCAGTACAAATAGAAAAGGGCTGAACAAGTATGGATTGTTTGTAGGGGTGGCCAAGAGAAAGAATCTTTCTGAAACAATCATTGAAGTATGGCTAAAGTTTGCAAAATTGCATCACAATTCTTCTAGAATAATGTCCTTTGGACAGATGAGACCAGAGTGGGAATGTTTGGCCATAATGACCTGCACTACATTTGGCAAAAACCAAACACAACATATCAGCACAAACATCTCATATCAACTGTCAAGCGCAGTGATGAAGGGATGATGATTTGGGTTTGCTTTCCAGCCACTGGACCTGGGCAACTTATAGTCATTAAGTTGACCATGAATTCCTGTGTGTACTAAATTATTTTAGAGTAAATGTTATGCCCATAACCAAAAGCAAAAGCTAGGCCAAAACTGGGTAATGCTACAGTACAATGATCCAAAGCACACCGGTAAATCTACTTCACAATGGCTATAAAAGAAAGAATCAAGGTTTTACAATGGCCCTGTCAAAGTCCACACCTCGATTCCATTGAAACGCTATAGCGGAACCTTAAAACAGCCTTGCATAATCAAATGCCCACAAACCCCAATAAAGTTAAGCAACGTTGTAAAAAAAGTGAGACAAAATTCCCCCAGAGTGATGTGAGAGACTGATTAAGTCATAATGAAAATGATTACTTCAAGTTATTATTGCCAGAGGGGGGTCTGCAAGCTATTGATTCATTTGGTGTACTTAATTTTTCACACACTACTTTGAATTTTGGCCTAGTTTTTCTCATAAATAATTATCTATTTATAGAATGTATTTATATATTCAGCATTATAATGCTACAGAGTAATTTTCATGTGTTGCTGTTTATCTGAAGTTGTATTTATCTACTTTTAAGACTACATGTTTTTTTTATTATGTCCTGATATATATATTTATAGAATTCAAAATGTTGTATTTCGTTTTTTTCAGGACTGCAAGCTCTTTATGTGTCTGAGTTCTTTTGCACGGCGAATAAGCCTCTTGCCTTGGCATGCCAGAGCCAGTGTGTCACTCTCCACAAGGAGAAACGTTATCCCTTAGACCTCAGTCCAGAGCCTCTCACCTAGCCAAATCAGTTCTCATACTTTGCACTGACGAGGGGCAATACCCCGAAACACCATGTCTGAAAATTGAGATTCTGATTTGGCTAGTATCCTAAGTTATATTGAAAGATTCGTTAAAGGGTCAATAGTGAATTGTAGGATTGCTGCTTCCAACAGGTGGCGCAATAGAGTTCAAGTCCTCTTCCCCTCTGAAGAGTCAATTTGCATATTAGATTTCCCAGAGGAGCACTGCACGGCAAATAAGTCTCCTTACCTTGACATGCCAGAGCTGGTATGTTACTCTCCACAAGGAGAAACGTTACCCCTTAGGCTATGTGCCCACGTAGCAGATTTGATGCAGAGCGTTTTTGCCTCTCTCTGGCAGAAAAAACACATGCAGATTTACATGCGTTTTTTCTGCCAGACAGAAGCATTTTTTTCAGCGTTTTTACATGCAATTTCGCATGCGTTTTTTCAAGCAGTTTTCCAAGCGATTTTGAGCATCACTTGGAAAAGTGCTTGACAAGTTGGTCACACAATATAAATCCATGCAACTGGCATGGATTTATAATGTGTGAACAACTGATGCTTTAAATGCTGCATCTATAGTAAAAAAAAAGAGAATTAAAACATTAAAAATAAACTGTATATTCACCTCTCTGGCGGCCACCGGTCTGCTCTCTGGTCTCCTCCAGTCTGCTCCCGGCCGCATTGTCTATCTTCAGGGTCCCGCAGTGTACTGTCAGGACCTGCGGTGACGTCATTTAGTCAGCTGATGGTCACGCGACCATCACTTGACTGCCGACGTCAGCGGTCGCGTGACCATCAGGTGACTAAATGACGTCACCGCAGGTCCTGACAGTACTCTGCGGGACCCTGAAGATAGAAGACGCGGCCGGGAGCAGACTGGAGGAGACCAGAGAGCAGACCGGTGGCCGCCGGAAAGGTGAATATACAGGTTTTGTTTATTTTTATCTTTTTTATTTCTTTTTTTCACCGCGTGGTAGCCGTGATGAAGAGGAGTTGTAGTCTCCTCTTCATCCCGGGTACCACACGCACCGCGATTACGCTGCAAATTCGCGGCCATTGAATTTAATTGAAACGCAGCAAATCCACATATACAGTACCTGCGGGTTTGCTGCGTTTCAATGTTCCTCAATGGCCGCGAATTTGCAGTGTAATCGCGGTAGAAATGGTCATGCTGCGTTTTGCAAAGCAATGCGAATTTGGCGCGCAAATTAGCTCATCATGTGCACAGCACATCCGAATTCACATTGCTTTGCATGGCAGATGGTTTAACAAGCGTTTTCGCAGCCGTAAAAACGCCGCAAAAACGCTACGTGGGCACATGGCTTAAGACCTGAGTTCTTTTGCAAAACTGATAAAAATCTGCTGCAGCTTCTTCTGTTGATGGTTCCTCCCTCCTTTCTCCCACTAATAGAGATAGCAGGAGTGGGAGGAGGGGGTTGTACACAAATCTGCAGGGGAGAGAGGGGAGAGTATCTTGCATACTATAGACAAAGAAAAAACTCATGGAGAGGAAAGTACAGAATTGAAGTTGTGCTGATACATGGAAGCAAGTAAAGACAGAAGCCACCTGGATAAGCACAGAGCAACCATCCATCATGTATTGTTGTAAGAGACAAAGATCTCACATCCATATTGCTGGAAGGAACACTCTCACAACAAGTAATCTGAAGCATTGATTAGGTTTCAAATAGTGTTGAGCCACCCCCGTAGTGTTCGGGTTCGGTTCGGTTCGTCGAACACCTTAGAACACTGTCGAACACCGTTAAAACCAATGGCAGGCAAACAAAAACACATAGAAACACATAGAAAACACCTTCAAAGGTGTCTAAAAGCTGACAAACTGCTCAGAAGACGCTCTCTTTAAAAAAGCCGGCCGGCAATTCAGCAGCGGCATACACCGGTACCCGACAATTTAGACAAGAAGGAATAGAGCAACACATATAGATTAGATAGATAGAAACATGTCAGTCAAACATATAAGAAGCACAGTGACAGTGTTGCTTACTGTACTTGTCATTTAGTGTAAAGGATTTATTAAAAAAAATAATAGTGTCCGCGACCAATCAGCACATTAGTGTTTAACTTTGGCGGCAAGATCAGTGATTGGTCGCGGTCAAGACGGCGACCAATCACCGATTTATGCGGCACATTTAAATAGCGGCCGCGACCAATTGGATGTCAGCGCCGCTCCCCGGTCCTCCCTTCACGCCCTAGCCGCATGGATGTCAGCGGCGCTGCCTGTGCGGATACTTCCGCTGCGAGAACCCGGGACATGAGCGGGCGCTCGGAGCAGAAGTATCCCGACCCGCAGCGCCGCTCCCCGGTCCTCCCTTCACATCCTAGCCGCTGATGTCCCCACAGTATCCGCATGGTGTTACAAAGGTCCGGACATTTGTGTTAAAAATCGCTGATTGGTCGCTGGCGCTGCCCGCGACCAATCACCGATTTGGGCGCCAAATTTAAATATCGGCCGCGACCAATCACCCATCTTGGCTCCACATTTAAACACCGCTGTACTGATTGGTCGCGAACGCTATTTAAATGTGGCGCCAAAATCGGTGATTGGTCGCGCCCAGCGTCGGCGACCAATCAGCACAGCGATTTGGGCGCCACATTTCTTTATTGTTCTAAATTAAACCATACTTACCGTCACGCCCATTCCAGCTGAAGCCAATGTCTTCTGCAATAAAAGTAAAATAATAAAGCAACCTCATCCTTACCTTTCCATGGTTCCCACGACAGCTTCAGCTCTGCTACATCGAGATGACAGGCTGGACCGCAGCAGAACGCTGCCATCCAGCCTGTCATCCCGCAGACACTGAGAAGGGCAGGCATGCTTGCGCTCCTCAGTGTCTCGCTGTGACGGCATAAAGATGAGACGAGTTCATGTCCAATGATCTCAGCTCACCTCATGCACGTCACTGACAGCGTGGGAAAATTATCCTGCGTTCTGCTGCGGTCCAGCCTGTCATCTCGATGTAGCAGAGCTGAAGCTGTCGTGGGAACCATGGAAAGGTAAGGATGATGTTGCTTTATTATTTTACTTTTATTGCAGGAGATCGTTGGCTTCAGCTGGAATGGGCGTGGTGGTAAGTATGGTTTAATTTAGAACAACAAAGGAATGTGTCTTTATTTCAATTAAAGGAGTTTATTCTGGGTGTTTGTGTTTTCTTTTAACTTTGACTATGGAATTAGTAATGGGGGTGTCTTATAGACGCCTCTCCATTACTAACCTGGGCTTGATGTCAGCTGGCATTATAAGCTGACATCAACCCCAGCCCTATTACCCCACTGCCACCGCTACAGGGCAGTGGGAAGAGCGAGGCTAAGTGCCAGAATTAGCGCATCCTATGGATGCGCCAGTTCTGGGGCGGCTGACGGCTGGTGTTTCTAGCCTGGGAGGGGGCCAATATTCATGGCACCCTTCCTGGGCTATTAATGTCAGCCCCCATCTGTCTGCCTAGCCTTTGCTAGCTATTAAAATAGGGGGGACCCCACGTCATTTTTTTGGGGGGGGTCCCCCATTTTAATAGCTAGTAAAGGCTAGGTATTCAGCTGGGGGCTGATATTAGTAGCCTGGGAAGCTCCATGGGTATTACCCCCCTCCCAGGCTTCAAATATCTGCCCCAGCCATCTGCTTAACCTCCGCTAGAGCCTAAAATTATGGGGACCCCCACGCCAATTTTTTTTTAAATAAATCCTTTATTTTAACACTAAATGACAAGTACAGTAAGCAACACTGTAACTGTACTTCATATATATGTGACTGACATGTTTCTATCTATCTAATCTATGTGTGATTCTCTATTCCTTCTATTCTAAATTGTCGGGTACCGCTGGTGAATTGCCGGCCGGCTTTTTTAAAGAGACAGTGTTTTCATGCACTATTATTTTTTTTAATAAATCCTTTACACTAAATGACAAGTACAGTAAGCAACACTGTCACTGTACTTCATATATGTGACTGACATGTTTCTATCTATCTAATCTATGTGTGATTCTCTATTCTTTCTATTCTAAATTGTCGGGTACCGCTGCTGAATTGCCGGCCGGCTTTTTTAAAGAGACGGTGCATGAAAACACTATTATTTTTTTTGATAAATCCTTTACACTAAATGACAAGTACAGTAAGCAACACTGTCACTGTACTTCGTATATATGTGGCTGACTTGTTTCTATCTATCTAATCTATGTGTGATTCTCTATTCTGTCTGTTATAAATTGTCGGGTACCGCTGCTGAATTGCCGGCCGGCTTTTTTAAAGAGACGGTGCATGAAAACACTATTATTTTTTTTGATAAATCCTTTACACTAAATGACAAGTACAGTAAGCAACACTGTCACTGTACTTCGTATATTTGTGGCTGACTTGTTTCTATCTATCTAATCTATGTGTGATGCTCTATTCTTTCTGTTCTAAATTGTCGGGTACCGGTCTATGCCGCTGCTGAATTGCCGCTTTTCATGTTTCACTGTTGGCACTGTTCCCATCGATTTTGGCAATCACTGTAATGCCACAACCACCATGGCTGTGGCATTACAGTGAGTGGCAGGCAATCCCTGCATGATTGGTGCTCAAAATAGCGCCAGACATGCAGGACACGCTTTTGGTGCACGAACAGTTATTGAACATAACCTCGAACAGCCGAATTTTTTGCAAATCGTTCGGGTTCGTCGAACAACTCGAACACCGCCCAAAACAGCTCGAATTTGAGATTGGCGAACAGTTCTAGTCGAACACCGCTCATCTCTAGTTGCAAACTGTATATAAGGGAGTCTGTAAATAAATGAAGGCATGAAGTTTGCAGACTAAAACTTAGTGGTTACTCTTAGTTAATAAAAGTGCACTAACATACAGTATATAAAACATGTTTTCCCACATCAAAGGTGTCCATAGTGTAATGCACACGCCCGGGCTGAGCGGCGTGTGCGTATGATTCCACTGGACCGTGCCGGAGAGTGAATGCCTGGAGGGGCGTAACTAGGTATTCACCCGATCCTACCAGGGTCGCACGACGGCATACGACGCCAGTGCACCAAGGAGGAACCGAGCAGAGGGACCAGGTGCTACTCCAGGACAGACCCCGGACACGGCTGTTGACCCACACAGGGGAATACAGGAACAGGCTGGTAGGCTGGTGCACAGACTGGTGGGTATAGGCAGGCACGACTGGTATGCAGGCAGGCGGGTATGCAGGCAGGGGGGTACAGGCAAGCACAACTAGAGTGCAGACAGGGAGGCACTAGCAGGTAGGAACACAGGCGGGATAGGACCCAGTACACACTGGGACTCAGGAACAATACAGGCAGAGGGGTACAGGCAAGCACAGCTAGAGTGCAGACAGGGAGGCACTAGCATTTAGGAACACAGGCGGGATAGGACCCAGTACACACTGGGACTCAGGAACAGAACCACAGATGTGGCGGACAAACACAGCAGAGTGAGGCCGCCCAGAGAGGTGAGCGAGAACAGGGCAGGACAAGACCGCCTGGAGCGGTGAGCAAGAGTAGAGCAGGACGAGGCCGCCAGGAGCGGTGAGCAAAGGGTCAGAGCTGAGCGAGACTGCCGGAGCAGCGAGCAAGAGTAAAGCAGGACGAGACCGCCTGGAGCGGTGAGCGAGAGTGGAGCAAGACTGCTGGAGCAGTGAGCAAAAGAGTCAGAGCAGGCTAGAACCGCCGGAGCGGTGAGTAAAGGAGTCAGAGCAGGCTAGAACCGCCGGAGCGGTGAGCAAAGGAGTCAGAGCAGGCTAGAACCGCCAGAGCGGTGAGCAAGGCAGAGCAGGGGGAACAGGGCTCTGTTCACACGGAACAGACAGGAAGGGAAAGGCAGAGCCAGATACCCACAGGGTACTTGCAGTGAAGTAGCGAGTGGACCACAAACTCACAAACGGGAGTACAGAGACAACAAGCAGGAGTTAGGTACGAGTTCAGACTCTGCAGAAAAAGGAAAGGAACGGACATAGAGGCAAAACAGGTAAAGGATAGGAGAGAGTTCAGACTGGAACTGAGTGTACGGAGGAGACCGACACTGCAGCGGGATACAGAAGCGGGTCTGGGAATACGGCCCCCAGAGAGGCGGGACGAACAGGCAAGGAGCGTGTTCAGACAGGACAGACAAGATACAGGAGCGGGTCTAGGTAATCGGCCCCTAGAAGGCGGGAGGAACAGGCTAGGAGCATGTTCAGACAGGACAGACAAGATACAGGAGCGGGTCTAGGTAATCGGCCCCTAGAAGGCGGGAGGAACAGGCTAGGAGCGTGTTCAGACAGGCCTGGAAATACAGCCTCCAGGATAGGCAGACAAGAGAACACAGAATGGGACCTGGCACCTTCAGAGTGCAAGCACACACTGAATGAAACACAATGCTCAGGCAGGGATTGATTGCCGCAGCTGGGTTATATACCAGGTGACAGACAGCAGTAGGCTGAGGACGCACAAGGGGTGTGACCCACAGCAGGTACAAAAAGCAGGAAGTGATCGGGCGCCGCCCTTAAGCAGCAGAAACAGACACAAACAGACAGCATGGAGGGAAGCCAGAGAGACATTCTGGACAGGAGATCAAGTGCGCGCTCTTGCACAGTGGGAGATGGACCACTATGCAAGGACGCCGCCAGGTATGTTACAGTACCCCCCCCTTACGCCCCCTCTTCTTCAGGCCTGCCAGAATCTTCCGCAGGGAATTTGAGGGCCAATTCTTCACTTCGAAGAGATCACTTCCACTGTCCACCGGAAAAACTGGTCTCCTCTGGGTAGCTAGGATGCTACCTCCCATCCAGCCACCCTTAGCAACAGACGAAATGGGTGGAGTACCAGGAACAGCACACAAGGAAGTCTCACTCCACATACTTTCAGGTGGCATCCCAGAGGGTACAGGAGACAACTGGAAGTCCTCCACCGGGTTGGAGGGGGACAGAGACTTGGGGGTAATCTCTGCTTCGAGGTACATCTTGTCAAGCTCACAGGAAGAAATAGATGGGTTATCAGGTACAGGATGAGGAAAAGTCACTGTCTCTTTGTTATCTGGTGGTACCCCGGAGGATTCAGGAAACAACTGGAGGTCCTCCGCCAGGTCAGAAGAGTGCAGAGGCTCAGAGAAAACATCTGCTTCAGAGTACACTAGGTCGGACTCACTGGACGAAGCAGGCGAGGTATCGGGTACCGAGTATAGGAAATTCTCTGTCCGTTCACCACCAGGTGGCACCCCGAAGGGTTCTGGAGACAACTGGCGGTCCTCCGCCTGATCAGAGGGGTGTAGAGACTCATGGGTAACCTCTGCTTCGGAGTACACTAGGTCGGACTCACTGGACGAAGAGAGCGAGGTATCAGGTACAGAGTATAGGAGAGTCTCTGTCCTTTCGCTACCAGGTAGCACCCCGAAGGGTTCTGGAGACAACTGGAGGTCCTCCGCCTGGTCAGAGGGGTGTAGAGACTCATGGGTAACCTCTGCTTCAAAGTACACTAGGTCGGACTCACTGGACGAAGCAAGCGAGGTATCAGATCCAGGATATAGGAAAGTCTCTATCCATTCACCACCAGGTGGCACCCCGAAGGGTTATGGAGACAACTGGAGGTCCTCCGCCTGGTCGGAGGGGTGTAGAGACTCAGGAGTAACCTCTGCTTCGGAGTACACTAGGTTGGACTCACTGGATGAAGCGAGCGAGGTATCAGGTACAGAGTATAGGAGAGTCTCTGTCCTTTCGCTACCAGGTAGCACCCCGAAGGGTTCTGGAGACAACTGGAGGTCCTCCGCCTGGTCGGAGGGGTGTAGAGACTCGGAGGTAGCTACCACTTTGGGGTACCCATTGTCAGGCTCACAGGACGAAGCGGACAAAGTATCGAGTACCGGGTGTAGAGAAGTCTCTCTCCATTTGTCATCGAGTGGTATCCCGGAGGATTCAGGAGGCAACAGGGGGTCCTCCGCCAGGTAGTAGAGGTGCACAGACTCTGAGGTAACCACAGCTTTGGAGCATCCTTGGACATGCACACCGGTTAAAGTGGGTGAAGCATCTGATGCCGGGTGCAGGAAGTTCTCCTGTGTGGAGTCTGGATGGGCAGAAGTCTCTTCGGGCAGGAGAACTGGTGCACTACCCACGCACATTACCCGTTGGGGCTTCTCCGGGATACAGGGAGATGAAGCTTCAGTAGGGACTTCAAGGTTGGGGTCAGGAGGTCTCAGGGAGGACAGACCCTGGCGTGACAGCTTGCCTCTACGCCTAGCACGTCTGGACTGCCTCTTGAGGTTGGGAGAAGTATTCCGGAAAGCGTAGTCACCCTGTGAGGATACTGGGTGGGCAGTAGTCTCATTGGGCTGGAGGACTATTGCGCTACCCACACACATTACCCATTGGGGCTGCTCCGGGATATTGGGAAGTGAAGCTTCAGCAGGAGCCTCCGGGTTAGGATCATCGAAGACCATTAGAAAGGCCACCAGGAAGGCCATTAGGTCCAGGAGGATCGGATCCTGTGTTTCATATAGGGGGTTGATCCATTCCAAGGCATCACCCGCCAGGTAAGACATAATGAATGCCACCTTAACCCGATCGGTGGGAAAACATAGAGGGTAGAACTTGAAGTGTAGCATGCATTGCTCCACAAATGCACGACTTTGTCTTGGATCCCCATAATAACGTAGCGGATCCGCAGGAACGAGAGCAGATAGATCCATGTGGACGGGTGCGTAATTCGCCTGGAACTCAGCTAAAGGGAAAAAAAAAAATTTATTTATTTATTTTAATGCATGTATTCGCTGGAAAACTTCTCAGAGAGCGAAGGCCGTGGGGCTCAACGGGAACCATGGCCTGAGCATGCTGTAATGCACACGCCCGGACTGAGCGGTATGTGCGTGTGATTCCACTGGACCGTGCCGGAGAGTGAATGCCTGGAGGGGCGTAACTAGGTATTCACCCGATCCGACCAGGGTCGCACGACGGCATACGACGCCAGTGCACCAAGGAGTAACCGAGCAGAGGGACCAGGTGCTACTCCAGGACAGACCCCGGACACGGCTGTTGACCCACACAGGGGAATACAGGAACAGGCTGGTAGGCTGGTGCACAGACTGGTGGGTATAGGCAGGCACGACTGGTATGCAGGCAGGCGGGTATGCAGGCAGGGGGGTACAGGCAAGCACAACTAGAGTGCAGACAGGGAGGCACTAGCAGGTAGGAACACAGGCGGGATAGGACCCAGTACACACTGGGACTCAGGAACAATACAGGCAGAGGGGTACAGGCAAGCACAGCAAGAGTGCAGACAGGGAGGCACTAGCAGGTAGGAACACAGGCGGGATAGGACCCAGTACACACTGGGACTCAGGAACAGAACCACAGATGTGGCGGACAAACACAGCAGAGTGAGGCTGCCCAGAGAGGTGAGCGAGAACAGGGCAGGACAAGACCGCCTGGAGCGGTGAGCAAGAGTAGAGCAGGACGAGGCCGCCAGGAGCGGTGAGCAAAGGGTCAGAGCTGAGCGAGACTGCCGGAGCAGCGAGCAAGAGTAAAGCAGGACGAGACCGCCTGGAGGGGTGAGCGAGAGTGGAGCAAGACTGCCGGAGCAGTGAGCAAAAGAGTCAGAGCAGGCTAGAACCGCCGGAGCGGTGAGCAAAGGAGTCAGAGCAGGCTAGAACCGCCGGAGCGGTGAGCAAAGGAGTCAGAGCAGGCTAGAACCGCCGGAGCGGTGAGTAAAGGAGTCAGAGCAGGCTAGAACCGCCGGAGCGGTGAGCAAAGGAGTCAGAGCAGGCTAGAACCGCCAGAGCGGTGAGCAAGGCAGAGCAGGGGGGACAGGGCTCTGTTCACACGGAACAGACAGGAAGGGAAAGGCAGAGCCAGATACCCACAGGGTACTTGCAGTGAAGTAGCGAGTGGACCACAAACTCACAAACGGGAGTACAGAGACAACAAGCAGGAGTTAGGTACGAGTTCAGACTCTGCAGAAAAAGGAAAGGAACAGACATAGAGGCAAAACAGGTAAAGGATAGGAGAGAGTTCAGACTGGAACTGAGTGTACGGAGGAGACCGACACTGCAGCGGGATACAGGAGCGGGTCTGGGAATACGGCCCCCAGAGAGGCGGGACGAACAGGCAAGGAGCGTGTTCAGACAGGACAGACAAGATACTGGAGCGGGTCTAGGTAATCGGCCCCTAGAAGGCGGGAGGAACAGGCTAGGAGCGTGTTCAGACAGGCCTGGAAATACAGCCTCCAGGATAGGCAGACAAGAGAACACAGAACGGGACCTGGCACCTTCAGAGTGCAAGCACACACTGAATGAAACATAATGCTCAGGCAGGGATTGATTGCCGCAGCTGGGTTATATACCAGGTGACAGACAGCAAAAGGCTGAGGACGCACAAGGGGTGTGACCCACAGCAGGTACAAAAAGCAGGAAGTGATCGGGCGCCGCCCTTAAGCAGCAGAAACAGACACAAACAGACAGCATGGAGGGAAGCCAGGGAGACATTCTGGACAGGAGATCAAGTGCGCGCTCTTGCACAGTGGGAGATGGACCACTATGCAAGGACGCTGCCAGGTATATTACACATAGCAATTAAAGGGAACCTGTCATGAGGGAATTTATACCACTAACTAATGGCATTTATTATAACATGCTTTAATGCTGATTAAATCCTTACCTTGCTTGTAGAATTTCATTTTTCCATTTCCGAGAAATCCAGTGTTCAAATCATATACTAATGAGCCTCAAGTGCAGCAGGATGAGCACTGCACTTGCAGCTCTTCTGCCTCTCTCCCTATTCCCCACCCATCACCTCACTCTGACAAGTCACCCTTGCTTCAGTGACCTGCCTCCTCTGTCCACTGAAGCAAGAGTGACCTGTCAGTCAGAGACTGGAGGCAGGTAGTGGGGGGGAAGAAGGAGAGAGGCAGAAGAGCTGTAAGTGAAGTGTTCCAAACCACTGCACTTGCAGCTTATTAGTATAACATTTATATTCTGAATTTTTTAAAGTGAAAAAACTAAATTCTACAAGTAAGATAAGGATTTAATCAGCATTAAAGCATCTTTAGACACATTCCATTAGTTAGGAGTTTAATATCCCAATGACAGGTTCTCTCTAATTATACATATTTCTAATATATTAATAGGTTTTCATTATCTCAGTGGGGACCTTCATTATGTACTTCCAGGATATATGTTCATTTATAGTAATGTGACCATCACACTGGTGTAACATGCAGTTCTGGTACTGTAATGAGCTGTGCACCTTTGTGATCATCACGTGACCAGAACAGATTTGATGCTATGGAAGCAATTAACTAGTGACAAAGCTTTATTTTTTTTTAATAATTTTGTCAAGCAAGGAAACAAACTATGTAAATCACTTCATTAGAGGTTTTGTCTTTGTTCCTATAAAAAAAACTATTTCATGTAAGCGACTTCCAAACCCTAGCTTTTCCCCAGTCTATTTGCCTGTCTTCAGCTGCACTGACATCAGAATGTGCTCTTTTGGAGTACAGATGATAGCAGTCTCCTCCTCTGAGTGTTCTGCTTATCAGTACAATCTCCTGCAGCAGCTGATCCCCAGAGTTAGAGACACAGGTGCTGAGCTGACCCTTTCACTGCCAGCATCTGTACTCCAAATGAATACATTTTAATATCAACATCTCTGAATGCAGGCAAATAGATGGGGGAAAAGCAGTGGTTTGGAAGCCACTTACATGCATTTTTTACATGAGTAAAGAAAAATCCCTTAATATAGGGATTTGTAAAGTTTCATAACTTTCCATGGTGGTAAAATTGAAACAAAAAAAGTTTAGTTAATTAAAGCAGTGTTCCCTAAATCCAATCCTCAAGGCCCACTAACAGGTCACGTTTTCAGGATTTCCTTAGTATTGCACAGGTGATGCAATTAAGGAAATCCTGAAAACATGACCTGTTGGTGGGCCTTGAGGACTGGAGTTGGGGAATCCTGACTTAGGCTATGTGCCCACGTTGCATTTATGAAGCAGAAAATTTCTGCTGCATAAATGCAAGTCCTCTCCCGGAATAACGCATGCGGAATTCCGCACGTGTTTATCGCGCATTTTTCGCGCGTTTATCACGCGTTTTCCACATGCGGAATTGCCTTGCGTTTTTTATGCATTGGACAAAGGCAATTCCGCTTGCGGAAACGCAAAATTAAATGACATGCTGCGGATTTTTGAACGCGGCATAAACGCTGCGGAAAAATCCGCAGCATGTGCATAGAACTTGCGGAATCCCATTGGGGACCATGGGGTGCGGATATACATGCGTTTTTCAAGCATTTACGCTGCGGAAATTCCGCAGCATATACGCTTGAAAAATGCTACGTGGGCACACAGCCTTACAGTGCTGGATCCCAGATAGAGTAGTGGTAGGTAAGTATATTAATACACTCAAACTAAGGCCTCGGCCTCACTATCAGTATTTGGTCAGTATTTTTTCTCAGGCGTGGGAGCCAAAACCAGGAGTGGGTGATAAATGCAGAATTGGTGACTTGTTTCTATTATACCTTTTCTCTGATTGTTCCTTAGCTGGTTTTGGCTCCCACTCCTGAGAAAAAATACTGACCGAATACTGAGCAAGTACTGATAGTGGGGCCGTGGCCTAAAAAAACTATAGATGGAAGGGCTTCTATAAGCTTCATGTTAAATGACAAAGAACTGAAAATGGGGGGAACTGATACAGAAAGTATTTTTGGAAAATGTAATAAGTAACATTTCATTACCAAAGAATGACATTTTCTTACTGAAACTGAAATACTTTTAAGTTACAATGTGAATAGAATGCAATAAAGCCTTAATGCTAAGTGATAATGTGCTTATTTCTAGGTTATGATTATTTTCTCTGATGGTTTGGATGATACTGTAGAGACCCTCAAGGAGACATCGGAATCCTTTCGTAGAAGAGGTTAGCGAATAATAAACAGCTTTCAAATATTTTGATGCCTGTGTACACACATCAAGATACACGTAAAATAGACAATGAAGCAAATCGGCAATACCCTTCACTTCACCCTTTGAATTGCAAAGGGTGAAATCTGTCGAAAATATCTGCAACACACATTGTCATCCAGTGAATGACTGTTCAAAGCAAGTACAGGCGCTCGGTGCTACTTGGCGAGGCCAATCATTTATTCACACCTTCCCACCTGCTTGGTTTCCATCTATCTCCGCCCTTCTCTGCTCTATGAAGCCAGATCTGTCAATCAAAGAAGAGAGGGGTGGAGACTGAAGGAAAATAAGCAGGTCGGAAGGTGTATATAAATGATTGACCCTAAGTTTGAAGTCATTCTGTGCTGCAGAGTCCATTTAAATCTGCAGCACGGGTCAATTCACACAGAAGATATCCTCCAGAGTGTCTGGGTGATTTTTTTTTATTTCATCCACAAAGCTGGTAGCATGCATGTTGAATCATATAGATGCAAACATGGCTATGCTCACATCACAATTGCTGTGTACTCAATGTAAACTCTAGAAACATTTACCAGTGTATTTCTATTCTTTAAATGCTCCCTTAAATTATTTTGCAAATTAAGCATTGTCAATTGAGGGTGCTCTTAAATCCTTCCCAAAATAATAATAATAATAATAATAATAATAATGAATCATAATAAATATTGCATCTCATGACACCAAGAATATTTCAGATATTATTTTGTTTTCGTTTTGGGAAAAAACAAGAGGGGCATTTGATTTAGCAGGTATAGTAGTAGATCAGGAATCAAAGCCTATGCAGATGACAATCAAACCCACACCCAGGAATACAATCATATACCATGTACAGGAATGAGTAACACCTTATGATAAGCAGGATACATTAGAAGTAACATATAACATATAAATAGCACATACATAGCATGAAATGGTCCGTATTCAGGGACTCATGTATACCAATCAGTAAAGCCCCATTTTTAATACTGCGTCAAGACTATAAAATCTGTAATTATCTTAAAGGGAACCTGTCAACAGTCTAATTGGAAGTAAGGGTACAGGGATAAAATAAAGTTATATTTTCCTGCAGCTGCTTGCTTCGAGCTGTCAAGCCGGCGGCAGGGCTGTAATAACTCCCACGGCTCCTTGACTGACATCCTGCTCTAAGCACACTGCAGAGCAGACAGTTATTATAGCACACTCACTGACTATTGAGTGCTGACTGTTACAGCCCCTGTGCTGTCATGATGACAGGAAACTGTCGGCTGTAGGGAGAATATAATTTCATTTTCTCCCTATAGCCACTCTTTCACTTAAACAAACATATTTATAACACCATTAACCTGCAGATTATCACTATGTCTGGAGGTAAATATTTATTTACAGACAAGTTCCCTTTAATGATGGTCTATAAGGCCATGGCTCCACTATCAGTATTTGGTCAGTATTCAGTCAGTATTTTTTCTCAGGAGTGGGAGCCAAAACCAGGAGTGGGTGATAAATGCAGAATTGGTGACTTGTTTCCATTATACCTTTTCTCTGATTGTTCCTCACCTGGTTTTGGCTCCCACTCCTGAGAAGAAATACTGACCGAATACTGATCAAATACTGATAGTGGGGCCGTGGCCTAAGGCAAGAGAGTAAAAGGACAGGTAGAAGAGGTGCTGAGCTTCACAAGGGAGGGTGTGTGTTCATTATTGATATGAGGCAGAATACACTGGAGATCTTGCCACACGATACAACTGCGATTTTTGTAATCATGAGGTTTGTCATTTATTTGTATGGAAATATTTTCAAAATTATTGATACATTTTGGATTTGAAGGTGTTGTCCCGTACTTTTTTTTATTAATCCCATCAATTTGAGGGGGTTGTCTGGTAATTGTTTTTTATAACAATCCTATTTTTATAAAAACAAATGAGTGCCATACTACCAACCCCTTTAAATTTATGGAATTGATATTGGTATGCCCAACAAATAATGTTCAAGTGCTTCATGACTCATCTGAGAATATACTACATTGCAAATAGTTCTCTCTTTAATTTACAATTACATCAAATTTCAGAGCATGTATAAACAAAACTGTTCTCTTATTTTCCAGGTCTTGATGGTTTATTATTGGTCGGTCTAGAAAGTGCCCAGAATTTAAATGAATTCCAAGAAATAGAATTTGGCAGAGGATTCTCTTACCATCAACCGCTGAGCATTGGAATTTATGATTTACCAAGTGTAATGTTGAACGAAATTGTAAGCTGAAACACAAAATGATATGACTTTTAAACAAATTTTCAAGAAATCTTTCTGTTTATGTGTTGCTTAATTTTTTGCATGTTTTTTGTATTTTTGCCTTTCAATAGGATACAGTTGCTGAAAGAAAATGTTGTAATGTGATATGCAAATGCCTAGGGCAAGATGGTCTACGTGGTCCTCATGGTCCTTCAGGAATAAAGGTGAGAAAGGCTATGCTTCCTTTCTGTTTAAAAGATCATGTATACGTACACCCTTAGGGTAGCTGCAGACGGCCGAAGATTCTCTCATTCGAGAGAATAGGGCCGATTATACAAATGACACTGTGATCAAACTTTAATCAGAGTTTGATCAGAGTGTCAGCATAGTGAGATCCAATTCTTTCGGATAGGAGATGGAGAAAAAAAATTCTCCATCTTCTCCATTCTGTGAGGCCATGGAAATCAGGCTGAACTCAGATGTCATCCGAGTGCAGTCCGGTGATTCCCATGCACTCATTCACCTGCATGGCCGAGTGCGATCCGAATATAGGATTAAACTGGGGCATGGAGCGATTTTTTTCAAAATCGGATATGTGCACTGCCACATTGAATAACATGGCGACTAGTGCTAGCTGTCAAAACAGCGGATAACACTTGTCCGATTATTACGATCGTGTGCACGAGCCCCTACATATTCAATTTGCCACTGTATGATGCATCTATGATTCATTGCAATCTGCACTGCAATTATTCTAAGGGAGAATGCCTGTAATACACGGGATGTGATGAAGCATGCAATTTTTTTTTCATAAAGTCATAGGAAAATTTAGACCTATAGTAAGTCCATGTACATGAGCCCTTCTCTTCATAAAATGTAACACAAATATTGGATATACTAAGAATCTAAAAATGATATTGTTCATCTGTATTCATCATTATTGCAAAGTAAAAACAAGAATATAACTTGGAATTATTCGTGGTTTTTTTTACTTTGTTAGTTGATTTTGCTTTTGGTTTATTAACAATTCCAATAATCTACAATAAATCTTACCAATGTATTTTAAAAGAAAATCTAAGTTGTTCCTGAAGTGAAAATGTATCACATTGCATGTTATTTATCTTCTCTAAAATGTTTTCTTGACACTTTTTGGCTTATACCATCCTGGTATACATGGCCTCCATCCACCTCCATCCTGGTATACATGGCCTCAATTCCATCCTCATCCTGGTAAACATGGCGTCCATCCCCATCCTGGTATACATGTCTCCATCCCATCCCATCCCCATCCTGGTATACATGGCCTCCATCCATCCCCATCCTGGTATACATGGCCTACATTCCATCCTCATTCTGGTAAACATGGCATCCATCCCCATCCTGGTATACATAGCCTCCATCCCATCCTCATCCTGGTATACATGGCCTCCATCCCATCCCATCCCCATCCTGATATAGATGGCCTCCATCCTATCCCTATCCTGGTATACATGGCCTCCATCCCATCCTCATCCTGGTATACATGGCCCCCATCTCCATCCTGGTATACATGGCCTCCATCCCATTCCCATCCTGGTATACATGGCCCCCCATCTTCATCCTGGTATGCATGGCCTCCATCCTATCCCCATCCCGGTATAGATGGGCCCCATCCTGGTATATGTGGCCCTCCATCCTAGTATATATGGCCACCATCATGCTGCACACATAAAAAAATAATACTCACCTTCCATCCGCTCCCTCATAGCGCTGCATCCTGTTCTGATGCCAGCAGCTGGTTTCAGCATGTAAGCAGCACATGATGTCACTGCCATGCGTCTCCACACGCCGAGGTCAGCTACCAGAATATTCACTATTCCCTACGTCCAGGACTAAAAGCGTGTGCAGCAGTGAATATTCATTCTCTTTATTTGCCGGCTCACTGTTAGCCGCAGCCGCCGACTCCTGCAGCGGCTGGGCGATCACTATTAAAGAGAATAAATATTCACTGCTCTCCACTCCCACAATCACTCCCACCTCTCGGTGCAGGCTTCAGTGCATAGAGGTGGGCTGGACTATGGGCATGGGGAGCAGTGAATATTCATTTTCTTTAACACCGGGCATAGTGTTAGCTGCAGCAGCCAGCTCCTGCCTCTTCTGACCCGCTCCTCCAATGCTGCCACTTCCCCCCACAATGACAGCCACACTATAAGGTACATCTGGATTATAAGATGCAACCCCCACTTTCCTTCAAAATTTTAGAGCAAAAAAGTGTCTGATAGTCCAAAAAATATGGTAGGTTTATTAGGAAAATTTTTTGCAATAAACCAATCAATCAAACAGGAACAATGCTTTCATTTTTTCCTTTTCTTCTTACAAGAGCCATGACATTTTTATTTTTCTGTCCACTTAGACGTATGGGAGCTTTTGTTTTGCAAGACAAATTGTATTTTTGAATGACACCATTCATTTTTACCACATAGTGTACTGGAAAATGGGCAAAAAAATTCCAACTGCTGTTGAATTAGGAAAAAAGTTTAACGTAATTTTTTGGGAATTTTTTTTGCGGCGTACACTGTGTGGTAAAAACGACCTGGTAATATGATGATCCTCATCAGTACGATTATAGCGATACCAAACTTGTCCAGTTTTTTTAAAAATATTTTAGTGTTGAAAAAAAATCAGAAATGAGAACAAAGCATTTTTTTTTGATTGTGTAGCCATTTTCCAACTCCTGTATTATTTTCATATTTCGGTCGATGAACTTGTGAAAGGGCTTATTTTTCTAGGGTGAGAAAATGTTTTTTTTGCTACCATTTTTGGGATAGTTATGACATTTTGACCACTTTTTACGTTTTTTGTGGTATTGCAATGAACAAAAAATATAATTTTGGTGTTTTATTCTCTTTACAGTGTTTTCCATATACTGAACATGGTTAATAAAAAAAAAAATAACAACATTGTGGAATTGCACTTTTTTTGCAATTTCATCTGCTTTCATTCAAAAGTACAACCCGCCCAGCAGAAAACAAGCCCTCGTAAGACTATGTGGCTTGAAAAATAAAAAAAAGTTGTGGCTCTTTGGAAGAAGGGGGAGAAAAAAGCAAAAACGAAAAGCAGAAAATCACATGGGGTGAAGGGTTTAACAAATATCAAATATCTATAAATAGTAAATACCTGTGGCCATGTTGTATGAATGGGCTGAATGAACACCTTGGTTTTGTCAGAATGATAAAGATAGATGTTCATTTTCAAGTATTGTTAAACAGTCACCTGTAGCCCAGACAGTAATGTCTAAAGACTAATTCATTGTTTGAATGCAAAGCTTTTTTTTAATATAATAATTTCCTCTGTAACTAGGGAAGGCCTGGTTCAAGGGGCTCTCAAGGACATCCTGGTGAAGAAGGTGGGATGGTAAGTAAACAAATTGGAACATTATGGATTGAGAGGAGAAATGCTAGTAAACATTTGAGCACTTTGCTCTTAATTATGATGACATTTCACATCCCCCTTCAGTATGTTTTAAGCACAGTTTTCCCATTTTAACCCTCCGTCACATACAATATCGGTTCTAACGAGTTCATATACAATGTGACTGTCAGCCGCAGGCTAGAAAAATACCTAGAATATCTAATGTTTGCAATTTAAGTGCTCTAAAAGTGATCAGTGACCTTCATAGGGATGTAATAAAAGAGACTACACATAATCAGGTGCGAAAAAAACCCATTTACTTAACATAAAACTAATAACTCTGAAATACAAACATTTCAAAACTCCCGCCAAATAGTCCCCTGTTCGACTCTGTCAAAAAACTCTACAAAGAAAATTTATGGAAACAAACTTAATTTTAAGGTACCTTAAGTACTATTAAACACATATTCAATCAGAATTAGATCCTGAAGTTTCCCCAGAAAAATTACACTTGCAGAGCAAAGAGCAAGAATTACACATCATTTTTGCATGTAACATAGTTTTTTAAGGTTGAAGGAAGACTAAGTCCATCTAGTCCAACCCATAGCCTAACTTGTTGATCCAGAGGAAGGCAAAAAAAAACCATGTGGCAAACACTAAACTCCACATTGGGGAAAAAAATTCCTTCCCGACTCCATACGACAATCAGACTAGTTCCCTGGATCAACGCCCTATCAAGGAATCTAGTATTTATAACCTGTAATATTATACTTTTCAAGAAAGGCATCCATGCCCTTCTTAAATTTTAACAGTGAATCACTCATTACAACATCATGAGGCAGAGAGTTCCATAGTCTCACTGCTCTTACAGTAAAGAATCCCCGTCTGTGATTATGTTTAAACCTTCTTTCCTCCAGACGTAGAAGATGCCCCCTTGTCCCCGTCTCAGGCCTCAGAGTAAAAAGATCAGTAGAAAGGTCTTTGTACTGTCCCCTCATATACTTGTACATAGTAATAAGATCACCCCTAAGCCTTCTTTTTTCCACAGTAAATAACCTCAAGTGTAATAACCTGTCTTGGTATTGCAGACCCCCCAGTCCTCTAATAACCTTGGTCGCTCTTCTCTGCACCCGCTCTAGTTCAGCTATGTCTTTCTTATACACCGGAGACCAGAACTGTACACAGTATTCTAAGTGTGGCCGCACTAATGATTTGTATAGAGGTAAAATTATGTTCTCCTCATGAGCATCTATGCCTCTTTTAATGCATCCCATTATTTTATTTGCCTTTGCAGCAGCAGCCTGACACTGGCCACTAAACGTGAGCTTGTCGTCCACCAATACACCCAGGTCTTTTTCAGTTACAGTTTTGCCCAGTGTTTTACAATTAAGCATATAATTATACATTTTATTTCCTCTGCCCAAGTGCATTACCTTACATTTATCCCCATTAAAGCTCATTTGCCATTTATCAGCCCAAGCTTCTAGTTTGCATAGATCCTCCTGTAATATAAAATTGTCCTCCTCTGTATTGATTACCCTGCAGAGTTTAGTGTCATCTACAAATATTGAAATATTACTATGTATGCCCCCTACAAGGTCATTAATAAATATGTTAAAAAGAAAGGGGCCCAATACTGACCCCTGTGGTACCCCACTGTTAACTGAGACCCAGTCTGAGTGTTTTCCATTAATAACCACCCTTTGTTTCCTATCACTGAGCCAATTCTTAACCCACAAACATATATTTTCCCCTATCCCCATTGTTCTCATTTTATGTATCAACCTTTTGTGTGGAACCGTATCAAAAGCTTTTGAAAAGTCCATATACACAACATCCACTGCATTTCCTTGGTCCAGTCCAGAACTTGCCTCCTCATAAAAACTGATCAGATTAGTTTGACAGGAACGGTCCCTCGTAAACCCATGTTGATATTGGGTCATGAGTAGTGTTGAGCATTCCGATACTGAAATATCGGGTATCGGCCGATATTCGCGGTATCGGAATTCCGATACTTAATTCCGATACTTTTACAATATCGAATACCGGAATCGGAAGTTCCCATAATGCCTGCGCTCTGCAGTGTCTCTGAAGGATGACAAGCTGGATGGCAGAGCTCAGCTGCGATCCAGCCTGTCATCAGAATGCCATCCCAGCGTGGGAGAATTCTCCTGATTGTTTAAAAGCCGGCGGGCGGTAAAAAGCCGCCGGCTTTTAAACAATCACACAGCCCCATACTGCTTCCCCGCAGCCTCCCACCCCGATCCTCCGCTCCCCTCGCCACCTCCCATCCTGATCGTAAGTTAGGACCGGGCGGGGAGCGCAGCACCAAGGAGCGGGGAGCGAAGGACCCGGGCGGGGAAGTCGGCAGTGAAAAGACTTCACCGCCGGCTTTCCCGTTCTGTGCTGCGCTTTGCCGCCGGTTATTTCAAATGAACAGCTGAGGTATCAGGTGATGCCGATCAGCTGTTCATTTGAAGTCGCCGCGGTGCCCTCGGAGGGTTCATGTGAGTTCATGCTTGACTGCATTGCATGAACTCACATGAACTTTCCCACGGCTGCACAGGTCAGCCTCACCTCCCAGACGATCAGACCCATCATGATTGGTGTGTGCGGGTGTCTGTGCGATGTCTGCGGGTGTGTGCGGTGTCTGTGCGGTGTCTGTGCGATGTGTGCGGTGTCTGTGCGATGTGTGCGGTGTCTGTGCGATGTGTGCGCGGTGTCTGTGCGATGTGTGCGGGTGTGCGCGGTGTCTGTGCGATGTCTGCGCGATGTGTGCGGGTGTGTGCGGTGTCTGTGCGGGTGTGTGCGGTGTCTGTGCGGGTGTGTGCGTGCAGGCAGACATAGGCCGATGTGACACTACTACTCCCATCGGCCTATGTCTGTCCCCCGTCCACTTGTGCCAGCAGGATCAGCTCGATGGGAGCAGTAGTTCCCATCAGCCTGATCCTGCTATATAAATTGCCCTACTGTGTCCCCAATAAATGTTAAATGCATGTCATTGGTGGCCAGTGGTTACCTACAGTAAATTAGTTTATACATTACCTGTCCCCGCCGATCGCCACCTAAAATAAAGTAAAAAATAAAAAACTACACCTATACTCACCTAGACACCTAATTCCCCGAAGCCATCGATCTCCTGTAATAAAATATAAAATAATAAACCACAACCTTATCCTTACCCCTCCGTAGTAGTCCACGAGTGTCCCATGAAGATCTCCAGTTCAGAGCAGCCACATAGAATGTGACTGCTCTGAACCGCTGCCGCCGCTAGAATGACGGGGCCGTAAAGCAGCCCCGTCATTGCATAAGCGGGTTCACCGGAGTTCAGGCAGCGCTGCTCCGGTTAGCTGCTTTACGGCCCTGCTGTATCGTGAGAAATTCCCACGGTACAGCACTGCCGTAAAGGAGGTCTCCGGAGCTGCGCTGCCTGAATGCACTCCGGTGACCTCAGTCAGTGGCTCCCGCTGCCGGGAGCGGACGTGTTCCCGGCAGTGTGAACTTACAGCAGCCATGACAGCTGTCACCATCTCCAGATGTGACAGCTGTGCATGGGAGATCAGAGCAGGAACGTGGACAGGTAACTATTTTTTTTTAGTAAACTAAGAATTAAATAAAATGGTGTGTTTTATTTCAAATAAATTATTTTTTTCTGGGTGTAGTGTGTTTTTTCCTTTTAACACTTTGTAGGTTAGTAATGGGGGTGTCTTATAGACGCCCATCATTACTAACCTGGGCTTCATGGCAGCTGGCGCTGACATGAACCCCAGCCCTATTACCCCCTGCCACCGCACCAGGGCAGCGTGGAAGAGCGAGGCTAAGTGCCAGAATTGGCGCATCCTATGGATGCGCCATTTCTGGGGCGGCTGACGGCTGGTGTTTCTAGCCTGGGAGGGGGCCAATATTCATGGCACCCTTCCTGAGCTATTAATATCAGCCCCCAGCTGTCTGCCTAGCCTTTGCTAGCTATTAAAATAGGGGGGCCCCACGTCATTTTTTGGGGGGGTCCCCCATTTTAATAGCTAGTAAAGGCTAGGTATTCAGCTGGGGGCTGATATTAGTAGTCTGGGAAGATCCGTGGGTATTACCCCCTTCCCAGGCTTCAAACATCTGCCCCAGCCGTCTGCTTAACCTCCGCTAGAGACTAAAATTATGGGGGATCCCACGCCAATTTTTTTTTTAAATAAATCCTTTATTTTAACACTAAATGACATTTGAGGAGTTAATAAAGATGCAGTCCCTAAATTATTATTTATTTTTTAATTTATTTTTCCCAAAAATTTTGATGTGGGCTTTGCCATATTTTTGTATGCCAGCCAGGTACAGCATCCAGCTTCTATGAACGCGCCATTTTCCGGGGCGGCTGCGGACTGCAATTTGCAGCGGGTGGGGCCCAGAAAGCTTGGGCCTCCCTGCGCTGCAGATTCCAGCCCCCAGCTGCCTAGTTGTACCTGGCTGGACACAAAAATAGGGCGAAGCTCCACGTATTTTTTTTTTTAATTATTTCATGAAATTCATGAAATAATAAAGAAAAAAGGGCTTCCCTATATTGTTGTGTCCGGCCAGGTACAAATAGGCAGCTGGTGGTTGGGGGCAGCCCGTTCCTGCCTGCTGTACCTGGCTGGACCCAAATATAGTGCGAAGCTCCATGTCAATTTTTTTTGAATTATTTCATGAAATAATTTTTTAAAAAAAGGGCTTCCCTATATTGTTGTGTCCGGCCAGGTACAAATAGGCAGCTGGTGGTTGGGCGCAGCCCGTTCCTGCCTGCTGTACCTGGCTGGACACAAATATAGGACGAAGCCCCACATCAATTTTTTTTAAATTATTTCATGAATTTCCTGAAATAATTAAAAAAAAATTGACGTGGGGCTTTGCACTATATTTGTGTCCAGCCAGGTACAGCAGGCAGGAACGGGCTGTCCCCAACCACCAGCTGCCTATTTGTACCTGGCCGGACACAACAATATAGGGAAGCCCTTTTTTTAAAAAATTATTTCATGAAATAATTAAAAAAAAATTGACGTGGAGCTTCGCACTATATTTGGGTCCAGCCAGGTGCAGCAGGCAGGAACGGGCTGCCCCCAACCACCAGCTGCCTATTTGTACCTGGCCGGACACAACAATATAGGGAAGCCCTTTTTTTCTTAATTATTTCATGAATTTCATGAAATAATTAAAAAAAAAAATACGTGGGGCTTCGCCCTATTTTTGTGTCCAGCCAGGTACAGCTAGGCAGCTGGGGGCTGGAATCCGCAGCGCAGGGAGGCCCAAGCTTTCTGGGCCCCACCCGCTGCAAATTGCAGTCCACAGCTGCCCCGGAAAATGGCGCGTTCATAGAAGCGCCATCTTCTGGCGCTGTACCCAACTCATCCAGGGCCCTGGTGTGGTGGCTCACTGGGTAATAAAGGGGTTAAGGCCAGCTTGGCATTATCAGCTGGCCCTAAGCCCGAAATTCATGGGGTCACGCCAATATTAGACATGACCACCATGAATTTCTAGTAAAGTATTTAAAAAAAACACAACACCCAGAATAAAGTCCTTTAATTGAAATAAAGACACAATTCTTTATTGTTCTAAATTAAACTATACTTACCATCACGCCCATTCCAGCTGAAGCCAACAATCTCCTGCAATAAAAGAAAAATAATAAACCAACCTCATCCATACCTTCCCATGGATCCCACGACAGCTTCAGCTCTGCTACATCGAGATGACAGGCTGGACCGCAGCAGAACGCTGCCATCCAGCCTGTCATTCCGCAGACACTGAGAAGCACAGGCATGCTTGCGCTCCTCAGTGTCTCTCTGTGACGGCATAAAGATGAGCCGAGTTCATGTCCAATGAACTCAGCTCACCTCATGCACGTCATTGACAGCGTGGGAAAATTCTCCTGCACTCAGCGCTTCAGCGAGAGAATTCTCCCACGCTGTCAGTGACGTACATGAAGTGAGCTGAGTTCATTGGACATGAGCTCACCTCATGCACGTCTCTGACAGCGTGGGGAAATTCTCACGCTGAAGCACTGAGTGCAGGAGAATTTTCCCACGCTGTCAGTAACGTGCATGAGGTGAGGTCATGTCCAATGAACTCGGCTCACCTCATGCACGTCACTGACAGCGTGGGAAAATTCTCCTGCACTCAGCGCTTCAGCGTGAGAATTCTCACACGCTGTCAGTGACGTGCATGAGGTGAGCCGAGTTCATTGTCGGCTCATCTGGATGCCGTCACAGAGAGACACTGAGGAGCGTAAGCAAGCCTGCGCTTCTCAGTGTCTGCGGGATGACAGGCTGGATGGCAGCGTTCTGCTGCGGTCCAGCCTGTCATCTCAATGTAGCAAAGCTGGAGCCGTCGTGGGAACCATGGAAAGGTAAGGATGAGGTTGCTTTATTATTTTTCTTTTACTGCAGGAGATCGTTGGCTTCAGCTGGAATGGGCGTGACGGTAAGTATGGTTTAATTTAGAACAATAAAGAATTGTGTGTTTATTTCAATTAAAGGACTTTATTCTGGGTGTTTGTGCTTTTTTTTAACTTTCACTATGGGGTTAGTAATGGGGGTGTCTTATAGACGCCTCTCCATTACTAACCTGGGCTTGATGTCAGCTGGCATTATAAGCTGACATCAACCCCAGCCCTATTACCCCACTGCCACCGCTACAGGGCAGTGGGAAGAGCGAGGCTAAGTGCCAGAATTGGCGCATCCTATGGATGCGCCATTTCTGGGGCGGCTGACGGCTGGTGTTTCTAGCCTGGGAGGGGGCCAATATTCATGGCTCCCTTCCTGGGCTATTAATATCAGCCCCCAGCTGTCTGCCTAGCCTTTGCTAGCTATTAAAATAGGGGGGACCCCACGTCATTTTTTTTGGGGGGTCCCCCATTTTAATAGCTAGTAAGGGCTAGGTATTCAGCTGGGGGCTGATATTAGTAGCCTGGGAAGCTCCGTGGGTATTACCCCCTTCCCAGGCTTCAAACATCTGCCCCAGCCATCTGCTTAACCTCCGCTAGAGACTAAAATTAAGGGGAACCCCACGCCAATTTTTTTTTAAGTAAATCCTTTATTTTAACACTAAATGACAAGTACAGTAATCAACACTATCACTGTACTTCATATATATGTGACTGACATGTTTCTATCTATCTAATCTATGTGTGATTCTCTATTCCTTCTATTCTAAATTGTCGGGTACAGATGCTGAATTGCCGGCCGGCTTTCTTAAAGAGACGGTGCATGAAAACACTATTATTTTTTTAAATAAATCCTTTACACTAAATGACAAGTACAGTAACCAACACTGTCACTGTACTTCATATATATGTGACTGACATGTTTCTATCTATCTAATCTATGTGTGAAGCTCTATTCTTTCTGTTGTAAATTGTCGGGTACCGGTGTATGCCGCTGATGAATTGCCGGCTTTTCGCATAATACATTCTACATTATTCTTAGTTGTTTTACTTCATGTAGAATTAACCTACAAGGAAAGAAAGGGTTTATTTTCATTCCGATATTAGTGTCCCATTGACTTGCATTGGTTTCCGGTATCGGAATCGGCGATATCCGATACTTTTTGAGTATCGGTCCGATCCAATCCGATACGATATTTCCTGATATCGGAAGGTATCGCTCAACACTAGTCATGAGGTTATTCTTCTTCAGATACTCTAGTATAGCATCTCTTAGGAAACCCTCCAGGATTTTACCCACAGTAGAGGTTAAGCTTACCGGCCTATAATTTCCAAGTTCAGTTTTTGTCCCCTTTTTGAATATTGGCACCACATTTGCTATACGCCAGTCCTGTGGTACAGACCCTGTTATTATGGAATCTTTAAAGATTAAAAATAATGGTCTATCTATGACGTTACTTAATTCCTGCAGTACTCGCGGGTGTATCCCATCCGGGCCCAGGGATTTGTCAACTTTAGTGATTTTTAGACGCCGCCGTACTTCCTGCTGGGTTAAGCAAGTGACATTTACTGGAGAATTTTTGTTATCACTAATCATGTTTTCTGTCATGCGATTTTCTTGTGTAAGTACGGTTGAAACAAAATCATTTAGCATATTGGCTTTTTCCTCATCTTCATCCACCATTTCACCCAGACTATTTTTAAGGGGGCCAACACTATAATTTTTTAGTTTTTTACTATTTATGTTGTTAAAGAATATTTTGGGGTTATTTTTACTTTCTCTGGCAATGATTCTCTCTGCCTCAATCTTTGCTGCCTTGATTTGGTTTTTACATAATTTATTTAATTTTCTATATTTATTTAATGCCTCATCACTTCCTTCTTGTTTTAGTTCTCTAAATGCTTTCTTTTTGTCACTTATTGCGCCCCTTACAGCTCTATTTAGCCATAGTGGTTTCCTCCTATTTCTAGCATGTTTATTCCCATAGGGTATATATTGTACACAGGTCCTATTCAGGATGTTAATAAATGTCTCCCATTTGCTTTGTGTAGTTTTATGTCTCAGGATATCGTCCCAGTTTACTGCACTAAGATCATCTCTTAACCATTGGAAATTTGCCTTCCTGAAGTTTAGTGTCCTTGTAACCCCTCTACTACACATCTTATTAAAGGTTACATGAAAATGTATTATTTTGTGATCACTATTACCCAAGTGACCCCCAACTCGTATATTTGATATGCGGTCTGGCCTATTGGTTAATATTAGGTCTAGCAGTGCCCCCCTTCTTGTTGGGTCATGAACCAGTTGTGAAAGGTAATTGTCTCTCATAGTTGTCAAAAACCTATTTCCTTTGCTTGAACTACATGTTTCTGTCCCCCAATGTATTTCAGGGTAGTTGAAGTCTCCCATAATAGTGTGTCAGGCAGATTGCATTATGACATTTGTGACATTCATAATTAGAAAGCCTTCTGATTCCGCTTTCCGTGGTGCTGGTGGTGCATCTCCTTCTTTTGGGAGGTGGTGCAGGTGGTGAATTTTCACTATCATCTTCTGGGTGGAATCTTTTGAGCTGAACTTGAAGGCGAGAGGGGATACCGATTGTTTTCATACTTCTCCTGCGTAGCTCTCCAAGCACTAGTTCATGGGCCAATTTTTTCAGATAGAATCGTCTACGGAGTGGTTCAAGCTTGCTTTCAAGGTAAATGACTTGTGAATTTATACCACCCAAATTCAACATAGCAAAAAATATGACCATTGGCCAGCGTTTGGTGTTTCTGCTGACGTTGAAAGTTGAGCACATCTGATCAGCTGTATCAACACCCCCTTTGGTTGCATTATAAAATGTTATTATCTCTGTTTTTTTTGTGCCTCAGTCCCAGGATCGATGGCATCATCATCATGAAGTGTTGATAGAAGAAGTACAATTTTTTTTGCTTGTGGTATATAAGAAACCAAAACCTTTCCATTATGGAATGCAAACATACTGCTGTACTGTTGTCTCCCTTTCACACTTACAAACTGTGTAGGCAATTCTTTTTTATTTTTTCTTACAGTTCCAACATATGAAAGCTTCTGCATTTTCAGATAATCAATCTGATCACAATTTGAAAATGAATTGTCAGCTGTTATATTGCGACCCGATCCAAATAAGGGCTCAGCCAGTCTTTTTACAACATCACTGGGTTTGTTGCTGACACAGTAAGGACCTTCTGGTTGTTTTCCTGCATAAACTTCCAGGTTGTAAGTGTAGGTCTTACTGGCATCAACAAGGGCATACATTTTTATTCCATATTTGTTAGGCTTTGATGGAATATATTGACGAAAGGCACATTTACCACGAAAACCAGGGACATTTCATCAATAGTGAGATTCTCCCCAGGGCAATAGCTTTTTTTACAGTTTTCAACAAATTTTTGGAATATATCACGAATTGGAGCAAGTCGGTCATGTGTTTTACGTTCGGTTCGGGTAGTTCTGTCGTCAAACCGAAGGCAACGAATTAGAAGCTTGAATCTGTTTATGGACATAACAAGGCCAAATTTTTCAACTCCATCCCCATCTTTACTCCAAAGTTCCTCCAAACTTTGTCTATTTGCCCTATAAACTCCTGCAAGGTATAATAATCCAAAAAAAGCACGCAGTTCTATTTCATCTGTGGCCTTGATGGTTCTGTTGCAGATGAACTTGTCCTTTATAATGTCTATATATTGGTTGGTATATGTGACAATAGAGTCCAGAATGTCATCTGTGAATAAACTATTCCAGCATTCAACTGCAGTTTTTGCATTACTTGCATTTCCTATAACTGCAGGAAGGTGAGTAATAATGTTTTGAGGTTCCCTACGTTTTTTCTGGAGTGGCTTCTTGTTCCATTGGTTTTTTTATCTTTTCCCATATAATAAGATTCTACATCTTCATCCTCATCACTGTCACCATCTTGCTCTGTTTCAGAATCCACTTCACATACTTCCACCTCATCATGAGAATCAATCTCACTTTCCTCTCCTAAATCCTCATTCAGTGTGGGGTCTGCATCATCTAACAGCATGTTTGTTACTTCCTCAACATCAAGGTTTTTTGATAAATTGTACATTTTCCTCTCCATTTCAGCAGATAATCTGAAGCAAGAGAAGGAATATGTGTCAGGGAACTACTGTATATGCCTGAGCAGCACACTTTCTTTTTTAATCTGCCTTATTTCTATGAAATATCCTCACACTTTGTGCTATACATTCATAAAACAAGCTAAATAAAAAATTGTGATGAATAAAAACATAAAATACCAATCTTATTGAGTGTGACATGTTCACATACAATGAGCCTGAGAGATTAGCGCAGTTATATCTGTCCTCCTGAAGCTCTGCAATCCAACTGTGGTATGAGGTTTCACAGAGCTGCTAGAGACAGGAGACTACCTGGAGGGAGGGGATTTCCTCACAATCTGGTGAGGAAGGAGAAATTAAAGTAAAAGAGATAGGCCTGTCAGGCCTATTGTATGTGACGGAGGGTTAAAAACAAAGCCGCTGAATTAGATTTGACATTTGTTTGGGAAATAAGAACTCATGTATACTGGGACATGTTTCCAACATGGCATGGTTTAAAAATAGAGCTAAAATTATTTTCATACTCATTCTTTCTAAAACTGTGAGGGTGGAATAAACCACACTTTGGACTTGTGATCCCTAATGAAACTACTACTAGCTTTGGGTTCAGTAGATAGAATGTATCTGAAGCAGGAGAATTATGGAGATTATTATCTTTTCAATATATTTATTCATAGTGTAGATTAGTGATCACTGGGAACCAGCAGATTTAATAAAAGGTAGTATTGCAATATAATGAACATCCTAAATAATTAGAGTTGATTATAGAGACTGGTGTACCAGCTGATTGTTAAAAAGCAGGATAGGCATACTGGGGATTATAGGCCCTCATCTTAAACAACCATGGTCCATGGTCTAGCAAAAAGTGGTGAAGATATGGTAAATCAGTTCGTTTTTGGAGGCTGAAATGATTTGCCCCTTATTGGTAAAGTGGTTGGTGGACTCATTTGACATTCATGCCCTTAAATCATTACCTTGATCAAGGGTGGACACAGACTGTAGTGGGCCCCTGTGCAAGAAATTCTTGCCCCCCCCCCCATCCCTTCATAAGGCAACAAAGTTATGTAAACATAACCCCCCCATGTGCATCTCTCACCCCCCCATGTGCATCTCTCATCCCCCCCATGTGCAGATCTCATCCCCCCCATGTGCAGCTCACCCCCCCGTGCATCTCTCATGCCCCCCCGTGCCTCTCTCATGCCCCCCCGTGCATCTCTCATCCCCCCATGTGCATCTCTCATACCCCCATGTGCATCTCTCATCCCCCCCATGTGCATCTCTCATCCCCCCATGTGCATCTCTCATCCCCCCATGTGCATCTCTCATCCCCCCCATGTGCATCTCTCATCCCCCCCATGTGCATCTCATCCCCCCGTGCATCTCTCATCCCCTTGTGCATCTCTCATCCCCCCCGTGCATCTCTGATTCCCCCCACTCCTAGTTAATTAATTGTATTTAAAAAAAAATAAAACTTGTTATACTTACCCCCATGCGATCCCTGCAGAATTCTGGCGCTCGTCCACGTCGCTGCCACCAGGTTCTACTGACGTTCGGCCATGTGACGGCGCCACATACATAGCCAGCAGCTTTTGTTTTGGCCAAAAGATTTTTAAAGCCGCCACCACGATAAGGTAGACTCTTCTGGCCGGGCCCTACTCTAACCTATTAAAATTTTCTTAAAATATCCAATACTCTTTTTAGATATATTTTTATTTAGTTTTCTTTAAGGGAATGTGTCATTTTTTTTAAAATGATCAATAATACCACATACAGGTAATACCGCCACATCATGACCAGACCACATATTACCACAACATAGTGACCGAATAATACCACACAGAAGTGAGAAAAACTGCCACACTATGACCAGACCACATATTACCACCACATTACTAATATTACCACCACATTATTAATATTACCACCACATTATTAATATTACCATAAGTGTCATTATACACGGGAGCTCTATACATGGTATGTATAATGTAAGTGTCCAGGTAATCTAGTGATCACCAGTGACATTATACACAGGAGCTCTGTATATAGTGTCAGTGTACAGGTAATACAGTGATCACCAGTGACATTATACACAGGAGCTCTGTATATAGTGTACAGGTAATACAGTGATCACCAGTGACATTATACACAGGAGCCCAGTACATAGTATATAGTGTAAGTGTACATGTAATACACTGACTCACTGGTGACGTCTCTAGGTGAAGTCCTTCAGCTACGCTTTTCTCCTTCATCCAGCACAGACCGCCATCACGTCTTCCAGCCAGGACTCGTCTCTGCATAAAATAACACAGTTATCTAGAGCACATTCTCCAACTTCTACATTACGCCGCTGAATACAGACGTGCATCCACCATCAATATATGGTTAGTTATTATGCAACCTACGATTCCAAATATAAATTGTAATCCACCACGGTGCCCCCATTAACTGTAAATAGGCACTTAATATATAATTTAATTAGAACCTCTACTCTTTCCGCCAATTTGTTACCAGTTACACTCCTGCATCCGCAACGCCCCCTACTCTATACTTCCTGCTCCCCGCATTCATTATTTACATGCAACCCCTGCCCCAATTCATTATATCATGTCCGTGCTCTCCCCACCCCATCATCATTTATCATTTACTCTCCCCCACCCCACATTCATTATGTGCAGCTCATTATCCCCCTACTCCCAATTCCCCCATGTGCAGCTCTTATCCCCCCCATGTGCAGCTCTCACCCCCCCATGTGCAGCTCTCAAACCCCCCCATGGCAAGCACTCAACCCCCCCCCATGTGCAGCTCTCATCTCCCCCCATGTGCAGCTCTCATCCCCCCCATGTGCACATCTCTCATCCCCCCCATGTGCACATCTCTCATCCCCCCCATGTGCACATCTCTCATCCCCCCATGTGCACATCTCTCACCCCCCCATGTGCACATCTCTCATCCCCCCAATGTGCACATCTCTCATCCCCCTCCCCCCATGTGCACATCTCTCATCCCCCTCCCCCCATGTGCACATCTCTCATCCCCCTCCACCACATGTGCACCTCTCTCATCCCCCTCCACCACATGTGCATCTCTCATCTCCCCCCCCCACATGTGCATCTCTCATCTCCCCCCCCTCCACATGTGCATCTCTCATCTCCCCCCCCCCACATGTGCATCTCTCATCCCCCCCACATGTGCATCTCCCATTCCCCCCACTCCTAGCTAATTGAATTTAAAAAAAAAATAAAACTTGTTATACTTACCCCCATGCGATCCCTGCAGAATCTTGGCGCTCGTCCAAATCGCTGACACCAGGTTCTCCTGACTTCCGGCCATGTGACGGCGCCGTCACATGACCGGAAGTCAGGGGAATCATGAAGGCACTGAGATGTCCCGGACCCGGCGCTTAGCATGCGGCCGGGGGCCCCATGAGGAGAGAGACGCACAAGAGGGGGGCCCCCAACGGGGCTCCGAGGGGGCCCCTACCGGCCAGGCCCCATACTGGAGTCAGGACAGTCATGCCCTGATGGCGGCCCTGCTGGAGGGGCCCCCTCTCCCTCGGGCCCCCGTTCAATGAACGGGCTGCACGGGCGGTAGTTTCGCCCCTGACCTTGATACCTCATTACCCTGAGACTAATATTGGCAGGAGCCTAAGAATTAGCCATGCGTTCCCATAGCAGAACTTTAAATGAGGCCCCATGACCACTTTTAGAACCTAATTGTGAACTAGAAAGGCTTATGTTCATTTTGGTCTCCATTCTGTGGCAAACATCTTTCCTTAGTTCACAGGGATAATGCACATAGAGATATCAAAATATATAGATAATGTCCAATATATAGATAATGTCCAGAGTCATGTCACATCAAATAAATAATACGCACTGTAAACTCAATAGTTACAACACAGGAATCATGCACACAGTGATGCACTTTAGTAAAATAATGTACACATGGATGTGAAAGCATAGAGATGATTTACTAGTAATGTCACAGTTAAAGAATAAACCACTTAGTGAAATTATAGTAGAGAAATTGTATGAACAGTAATGGCATACTATAAAGGTAATGCACCTAGGCATGTCATTGCACAAAATTAACACACATGGTGATATACTTGTACAAAGATAAAGCACACAGCAATATCATAACTCTGGAATCATGCACACAGTGATGCACATTAGTAAAATAATATACCCATGGATGTGAAAGCATAGAGATGATTCACATAGTGATGTCTCAGTTAAGGAATAAACCACTTAGTGACATTATAGTAGATAAATTGTATGAACAATAATGGCTTAGTAAAAGGGTAATGCACATAGGCATAACATAGCACAAAATTAACACACATGGTGATATCCTTGTATGAGGATAATGCACACAGCGATATCATAACACAGGAATGATGCCTGAAAAACATCACAGTGCAAACGGAGACCTCAGATCACATGAAAAAAAAAATAATAATAATGATGTCATTATGTAGCTATAAGGCATATAAAGGTCTCACAGTACAGCAATAATGCAGTGGAATGCCGCAATAAGAATCCTTCATAGTGTCCCTTTCCATCATTCAAAATTATTGCTATATCTACCATCTTTTTAGGGATGTGTTCCCTTGGTTGTGGGGTCCTGAAGGACAGAGTACACTTTACTTAAGAGACTTTTTCTGGCTTGTTAATTTGCCTTTAGATGGTTTGACAAACCAAACACATACTGTAAATTATACTGAATATCAAAAAATCATTTTATGATGGTAGCATTATACTATAAATATGGAAAAGTAGTGTATAAGAATATATCTTTCATTTCTAATTGAATATATTTTTTAGGGTGAGAGAGGTCCACGTGGATTGAATGGGACACGAGGAGAAAGTGGCTGTCAAGGACCTAGAGGACTAAAGGTAAGTGTCCACAGATATATTGTAGACTGGTTACTCTTAACAGGTTTGTAATGACACACAACAACTCGGTATGAGTTGATGATAGCGCCTCGCTAATTGAGATTCATTTTTCAAAAGTAATTGTTGATGTATATGCTACATGGAATCTGATTTTCTGCTAGAATTATATAACACACTGTATCAGCAAATAATAAAGTGAAGCAGTCTACTGTGTGATGTCTTGTGACTATAGTTTGTAAGATCTAATACTTTGTACAGTATCCTTAACAATCTACCTTTTTCTTTTCAGGGTGGAAGAGGTTTTCGAGGAGATCGAGTAAGTTGAAACGAGATTTTTAAAAATGGTGTCACAATTTTGAAATTCAGAACATTTGGTTTGATGATATTGGTATATTTTATTGCATTTTTTAAATTTCATCTATCTATCACTGGCCTGCAGAGAAGAGTAGGGATCCAATAACAAATATTAATATGTCCCCTCCCTATTATGCTACAAGATTTTGCAGCACAGAACAGTATCTATCTTCTCTACTCAGCAACATTCACATATAGATCGATAGACCACTATTTGCTCAACAGTAAATGATGGTCTTTGGTTTTTCCAGTTATAAATTTAATGGCATGGATTAGTACAAACTATACACTAAGTACAATGTATTGCTTCACATTTACACTGTGAAGAATTGTTACCCTCAATTTGTGTGTACAATAATTGTCTTTATTTTTAATTGGAATGATTTTATTTCACTTAATGCTGTTTTATTATTTTGTAGGGAGATGATGGTGATAATGGTATTGATGGTGTCCTAGGGGAGCAGGTAAAATAAAGTCTTTTGGAATTCCATTAAATCATGCAGGGATCTAGAATATAACCTTAATCTATTTTATTTCATATACAATTATATTTTTGTGTTTAAATACTATTTAATTAGTTAATTGATAATGTCAATGTTTAATGACCCCCTCTACAAATTTATTACACGTTTGCCTAGAGTAGAATAAGTCATAAAACTGAGATCTTAGTATCACATTCTAATTAAAAAAAATAGCTTTCAATAATAATAATAATAATAATGTGTCTGGATTAGAACTCAATGTGAAATATTTGGAGAGCAACACTCTTTTGAAGCCTAGATACAGGATTCAAATTTTTACTTTGTGGTTCTATGGAAAAGGCAAAAATAGCAAAAAAGTGGTACCCAGTTAGTTATAATAATAAATAGCAAGAGGGTAAAACATAACCTTTATTCAGTATTATTTTAAAAAAAGGTTCAAAAAGGTGCAAGGTGCATGCATAAGTACAAGAAGTACCAAAGTAGAATAATATTACGACACAATAGGAAACTTATCCTTATCCTGATGATGTTCCTATATAAGAAATAGGTCACATAAGACCTTTGAGGAAATGATTTCTCAGGTAAATGATGAATACTAACAAAGATAATCTCACTGGTATAGTTCACCAAACAACCGTGACCTCTCTAGCTATTTCCCATCCATAATTCAGCCAAATAAGATAAGGTATTGATGTAGATACAATACACAGCGTATGGGAAAGGTATATGCTAGTAAATGTATAAAGCAACTCAGCCAACCATATAGAACAACAACAACAGCACAAATGTATTCATTATATCCACAACTGAATAAACTATTTTGTGGCATTAAACATTATTATATAATCATAGAGGGAATTTTTCAACTTATCTGATCCTCCATTAATGATGGGTATGCAGTCTCAACGCAGGCAGGCTCCCGACGCGTTTCCCTTTGATCATCCCCCTTTTTCCCACCTTGCCATACACTGTGTCGGTATGTGAGCTCAGTGACCCCTGGCTATTTTTTCCATTTTTTGTTTACCTCTATACTACCATATTCTTCCCTTATTGTAATTGGCTTTGGTAATTCTGCGTTCATTTGTGTACACTTATGTAGATCTGTGACTAGGTACTGTACATACTTTGTGGTATGTGGTCTGTTGTGACTCTTATTCTTTATATTTGGGCTTATTTGATCACATTTTGACGCTTTCATATTGCTTATAACTTAGCGTCTGGTACTAGATCATTGTGAGCATGTTTGTTAGATACACGCCCCCTATTAGCACACTGCATCTAGGAAGCGATTTTGAGATCGCTACTGCGATCGATTTTGAGATCACTACTGCGATTGATTTTTGAGATCGCTACTGCGCATGCGCGATTCTAGTGCGTTTCATATGCGTTCCACAGACCGGAAGTTGTCATTTTTTATCGTCCTGTATGGTCTGCGCACAAGATATGACGTCATATCCGGAAGTAAACGCTGTTTTCAGCATGCAGCACATGTATAAGAGGCACTGCAGCAATGGGTACTACTAACCAGCCACTAAAGTATATCCAATGAATGGAGGCATGATTATAGGCACTTTACTCCCCTGATGATGATCAAAGGGAAACGCGTCGGGAGCCTGCCTGCGTTGAGACTGCATACCCATTATTAATGGAGGATCGGATAAGTTGAAAAATTTCCTCTATGATTATATAATAATGTTTAATGCCACAAAATAGTTTATTCAGTTGTGGATATAATGAATACATTTTTGCTGTTGTTGTTGTTCTATATGGTTGGCTGAGTTGCTTTATACATTTACTAGCGTATACCTTTCCCATACGCTGTGTATTGTATCTACATCAATACCTTATCTTATTTGGCTGAATTATGGATGGGAAATAGCTAGAGAGGACACGGTTGTTTGGTGAACTATACCAGTGAGCTTATCTTTGTTAGTATTCTTCATTTATCTGAGAAATCATTTCCTCAAAGGTCTTATGTGACCTATTTCTTATATAGGAACATCATCAGGATAAGGATAAGTTTCCTATTGTGTCGTAATATTATTGTACTTTGGTACTTCTTGTACTTATGCATGCACCTTGCACCTCTATGGAAAAGGGGTGCGCTGAATATGACAGTAGGCAGAAAATGGCGTGTTTCTGTCATCTCCATGTCTTTATAGACTTTCAATGATCTTAGGTAGTGTTCTTCATGGTATCCTGCTTATTACTAATAAAAATTGTTCTGAATATTATATAAATTATACAATAATTCTAACACTTTTTTTGTTCTTTTTTAGGGAACACGTGGAGATCCGGGTTCACCGGGTGAAACAGGGAGTCAAGGACCAAGGGTATGCAGACAGCTGTTATCTGTGGTGAAACCTGGCAGTAAGGGCTCCACTCTATTGTAGACCCAACTCAAGCTATACACATTTTTTTGCATCAAAGTCAATGAACTGTCTGTTATAAGATCTAACATGCCGGTTTTCCAGAGCAAGAGATGTTTTTGTCAAGTGTATTGATCAGGGTCCTAAATGGGGGACTCTTCTACTAACTCAATTTTAAAAATGTGTTCACTAAGCCAGAGTTAATAAATGGCTTTCTCTAAAAAATAGTTATTTGGTACTTACCTAATTTCAAATTATACATACTAATGGGCAAGAGTTCTGCAGTATCCACATTTCTCATCATTGAGCATACGCCTTGTAAACAAATGCTGGAAGGCCAACAGTACCTACCTACCACAATCCTCAAATTTGTGCTCTCAGAAGTAGATTTGCTGCCCAAAAGGGGATATTTTGCAACAATTCTGCTTCATAGTCTTCACAATTATTCAAGTACAAATAACTAATTTCCAAGAATGTTTACAGCCTTTGATACTAAAAAGACAGAAAGAATTACAAGGGGAAAATACCATCACAAAACTGGCACTAGCTACCAACAGTAACAATTCATACATAGTCCTCATTATAGGTTTTTCACAATTTTCACAAGGAGACATGCTAATATGTTGAAAATATGTTATGTGACATGCAAAGATATCATATTTTGTTGTGCTTATGAATACTAGGGCAGAAGAGGTCCCCGTGGAGAACCAGGTGAACGAGGTGAACCTGGGCTTAGAGGTGACCCTGTAAGTAATGCAATATTTAATGTCTAATGTTTAGAATCCCAGGCCTGAATAGGTATAACACGCTATCACCAGCAACTCTCTTAGGATCTGAGTGTATTTAAGGACACAGCAAGGAAGTGCTGATTAACAGCATAAAGGTGAGGATACCTCAGGGTCCTAAAGGGAAAGGTATAATCCACAAGCAAGGTGAGGATCACCACTGGGTCCTAAAGAGAGAGAAATCATAAAAGGATCAGGGAGATGTTTGCAAGGCCAAACACAGCGACCTTCTACAGCCGGACACCGTATGACTGTCTGTAAACCCTGACACACCTGTGACAGCTAGATCTTTTTTAAACTGAAGAAACTCAAGTTTTTTCTGCCTGTGGATATAAGACAGAACTCTTTATTGTACGGAAATAACTATTACCAAGCTACTTTGAAAATGTTATTAGCCAATTCCGTGTTGCTCAACACAAAATATATTTATTCTTTTTAGGGTGAACCTGGTATTCACAATAATATTCAAGGTCCAAAAGGAGTTGAAGGAAACCCAGGAAGACAGGTATCTATTGAGCATTTTTCAGTCGCATCGTGCTTATAATTTATTAGATAGTATTAATCTGAAATATGAGCAAGTGTATTTACAAACCTTTCTCATTGAATATCTTACAAATATTTGTAGTTTTTAAATAATTGCTACCTATGTATAGCAAATGGAAAAAAATATATATTTACCCCCTCCCGACATGGCCAATTTAAATTTTTCATTTTTTGCTTTTTTTTTTTTTGTCTCCTTCTTTCAAGAGCTGTAACTCTTATTCATTTTTCTATCCACATATAAACATATGAGGGCTTGTTTTTTGGGAACGAGTTACACTTTTGAATGCTGTCATTTATTTTATCAAATGGTGTACTGGAAAACGGGAAAAACTTCTAAATTCGGTGAAATTGCGAATAAAAAAAAACCACAGCAATTCTCACATTGTATTTTGGGATTTGCCTTTACGCCATTAAAATGACCCGGCATCATGATTCTCCTCACACGATACCAAACTTGTCCAGTTTTATTATTTTAATGGTAAACAAATAGGAAATTTGTAGAAAAAAAATGTTTTTGATTATTGATTATCTGAGACCCATAATGTTTTCATTTTTCTGTCAATAGAGCTGCATGACAGCTTAATTTTTGAAAGGGCGAGCCAACACTTTTATTGATATCATTTTTGGATAGATATGACTTTTTAAATGCTTCTTACTAGAGATGAGCGAACATGTTCATTTTTTTCAAATTCGGCACAACGTTACACATTCGGATTCGTGCTCGGACCCCCAATCGTTTTTCTTAAAATCGAGAAAAGTCAAGCACGAACCTGAAGATCCTTGGTTCCCCACGCTATCATCTGGTTTCAACTGTAGATAGATAGAAATATGTGAGTGAGATATATAATCAGTACTTTGTGTTTGTAGCTTACTGTACAAGTAATTTATTAATAAATGGTTAAATTTCAGAAAAAAATTGCGTGGGATCCCCCTAAATTTTATTAACCAGCAGAGGGAAAGCGGACAGCTGGGGCTGATGTTTATAGCCTGGGAAGAGAGTAATACCCATGGAGCTTCCTAGGCTATTATATCAGCCCACAGCTGTATCCTTAGCCTTTACTGGTTATAAAAATGGGGGACCCCCCCAAAAAATGATGTGGGGCCCCCCTATAATTAATAACCAGCAAACACTAGGCAGACAGCAGCAGGCTGATATTAATAGCCTAGGAGGGGGCTATGGACATTGGCCCTCTCCACGGCTAAAAACATCAGCTCTCAGCTACCGCAGAAATGATGCATCCATAAGATGCACCAATTCTGGTGCTTAGCCTCCGCTCTTACCTCTTGCCCCGATCCGGTGGCAAGTGAGGTAATAGAGTTAGGGTTCATGTCAGCCTTGTATTGGCAGCTAACATGAAGTTAGTAATGGAGAAGCGTTTATTAGAAGCCCCCATTACTAACATCATAGTCAAATTGTTAAAAAAACACCCAGAGTAAAGTACTTTATTTGAAATAATGACACAGACTCCTTTACTTAAAAATAAAAATAAACACTTATACTCACCTGTACGCCCATTCCATTGAAGCCCAAGTCATCTGTAACAAACTTAAAATAATAAAGCAACATAATACTCACCTGTGCCCAACATGAAGATAATCCTCCAGATACCCTTGTCCCCTGTAAAAGAGTTAAAAAATAAACAACCATATTCTTCACCTTTCCGGCGCACAGACAATAATCCATTTGTGTCCCGTGGCGAGGTGAGGCGTGCTAGCACAGCTCAGTGCCTCAAGGTGTCGTCAAATACGTGAGCTTGGTTCCTAACTAATTAACCCCGTTCACCTCAATGATGCCACCGCGAGTGACATGAGAACTTTCCCACGGGGCTCATGGGGACATCATTGAGGGGATCGGAGTTCATTAGTTATGAACCCCACTCACGTAATTGACGACACCGCGAGGCACTGAGCTGTGCTAACATGCCTCACCTATCTGCTGTAATCCCGGTAATCCAGATTGTCCCACGGTGATCGGATCATTGATAGAACAGTAACATCAGTGACTGCTCTATCCAGCAGCTGTCAATACACTGATAGGAGCACTATGGCTCCTGCAGTGTATAGCTCTGAGCTGCCGTTAGAGGGGTCACTTGAGTTCATCAGCGGATGAACTCCTGTGAACTCACTTATGGCACCAGCACTGCGTGAGAATTTTTTCATGCAGTTCTGGTGCCGTAAGTGAGGTCACTGGAGTTCATCAGCGGATGAACTCCTGTGACCTCTCTCACGACAGCTTATTGTGATACACTGCAGAAGCGATGACGCTCCTATCAATGTATCACCGCCTGCCGGATAGCACAGTCACATATCCAGATGTGGCTGTTCTATCAATAAACAGATCACTGTGGGACAATCTGGATTACCGGAATTACGGCGGATAGGTGAAGAATATGGTGGTATTTAACAAGCTAATAGTCGTAGTTGGAGCTTAGCTCCGCCTCTGACTGTTAAAGGCAGATTCTGGCTGTGACATGCAGCCATTATCTGCCAGATACATACACCCACTCCTGACTTACACTGCAGTCATAATTTTAGATATTTTCGTTATTCTGTATTTATGCTTCACTTCAAATATGTCTTCTGTTATGTGTATTTACACTGTATTTTCAATAAAGTAGTTAATGTGATTTTATAAAAATAATTCATATAAAAGGACATCCAAAGAAAACATCACAAAAATAACAGCCATACTTACCAATATCAGGTCACATTACTAGTGCACTGCAGGATACAGCGGGCCCCCATGATAAAAGGGTGAAGATCGTACAGGTGCAAAATACTGAACTCAGAAGTCAAGCTCCTCTAGTGAGTAATTTAACAAAAAAAAACAACAATAATTAGGAGGTTATAAAAATGTTTAATATAACCACCCCCCTCTATAAAAGATAACCTTTATTAATTAAAAGGAGAAATACTATAAAGCTCCCAAACAGCAAAGTGTAAATGGTCAGAGTGGTCACAATTGATATCCACTACTAAGCTAAATGAGTTCAGGGCAAAAAAAGAAAGGGGATCAAAGGGATAAAGGAATCACACCAAGATACTCTCAGTAAACAATGTAACCTATAGATGACCCTACCTGACCATGGAGGTTGGCACTCTAAATAGATGCGCAAATTGGCACCCCCACTCACCATCAACTTACCCTAGGAAACCTTAGGGAGCCCTGTTCACAAATGAACCCCTTACATGAGTGAGATCTCCTGATAAGAGGGAGACAGAAATAGTATCCTTAGAAGTGTACTAGTAAAGTGACTATTCCAAGAAAATCACAGATTAAAGGGAACCTGTCACCTGGAAAACTGCTATTAATCTGCAGATATGGGGCTAATCTGCAGGTTAATAGTGTTACTAACCTGCACTGTGCCCGCACTTAGACCCACACCGCCAGGAGGAAATGAACTTTATTTTTACCGGTAATGTTCCGGGTTCAGTCACGGAGATGGCGCTGGTGCAGGTTCAGTCACCACTCTGTGTATAGAGAGTGACAGCTGTAATAGCGCCCCTGGCCCTGACTGACAGCCGGGTCTAATGCCAAGATCCTGTCAGTCAGTGCCGGAGGCTCGGTTACAGCTGCCGCTCTCCATGCACTGAGCGGTGTCTGAACTCTCGCCGGCACCACCCCTATGACTGGAACCGGAACACTGCCAAGGGGAATAAAGTTAATTTCTTCCCAGCAGTGTGGGTCTAAGTGCAGGCGCCAGGCAGGTTCACAAAGCGATTAACTTGCAGATTAACCCCATATCTGCTGGTTAATAGCATTTTTTCATTTGAAAGGTTCACTTTAAATGCTATATGATAAAGTGTCATCAGTGCAATAGCTCAATCAGATATGGAGTGCTGTTAGTGCTAATGTAAACTACTGTGTAGAGGTATTTGGTTCAACATAAATAATCTATAAATAACAGAAGAAAACACCACACAGTAAAACACAGGGATATGACTTGTACAAAGAAGGACCCCACATACAGAAGCTACCAGTTCAAAACTACCTCAACACTTTTCACCATTGTTGGTACTGGTTCATCAGGAAGCACAGAAAAGGTCATCCATTATATGAGGCTTGCATGGATCATGGATGCCAGATCCTCTAGTGGAAAATAATAAAACAGTATATGAACCCCATAACATTTCCCTAATCATTAAATAAATAAAATATATTGAAGAACTCCCTTAAACATCTGGTAAATTACAGAATTTGTGCTGCATGCAGAAATATATACTGTAAATGTTTACATATAGAGATTTGATTTCTTGTATATATGTATTTTTAAAATGTTAAAATTTCTTCACAGGGAGAACCAGGAAAAGATGGCATTGAAGGGGAACTTGGTGATAATGGCCCAGAAGTAAAATTTTAACTGTTTATATATTGTTTCACTGTCTACAGTTCAACCTTTCTTCACCAGTTATACATTCTCTATCGCTAAATTATCTATGATCCACAATGCCATTTGTTGTGAGAAACGCCCTATTAGCCCCTTTTTTAATGCTGTTATAGTGTCTACCATTACTACCTCTTGTGGTAGGGAATTCCAATCTGACTGCTCTAACTGTAAAGAATCCTTTCTCATTTATCTACTGAAATTGCCTTTCCTCCAAATGTAATGAATAGTCCCTAGTTCTGTGTGAGGGCTTTAGAAAAAATAAGTAATTTTCCAGTCCTTTGTATTGTACGTATCTCCTCTGAGGCATCTTTTTTTTCTAAACTAAACAAGCCCAACGTTTCCAACCTCTCATCATATGAGAGGCGTTCCATCCCAAGTAATAATCTAGTTGCCCACCTTTGAAATGAATCGAACTTCTGAATATCCTTTTATAGAATACGGAACCCAAAACTGTATCCCATATTCTAGATGTGGCCTCACCAGTGATTTATAAAGGAGTAACAATAAGTTGGGGGTAAAATCCTAAAATCTTGTTTGCTTTTGCGGCTGCTGCTTGACATTGAGTACTGCTTCTCAGCTTACTTGTAACCAGAATACCCAAGTCCTTCTCCTGTTCTGTAGTATATTTCCATTCAATGTATATGCAGCAATAGGATTACTCTGTCCTAGGTGCATAACTCTACATTTATCAATATTAAACCTCGTTTGCCCATTCAGACATCTTATCCATATTGTTTTGTAATATCACATTGTCAAGCTGAGTTTTTATCATCCTACATAATTTTGTGGCAATTAACATATAGCAGCCCCAATTGTAGCAAAAAGGAAGTAAAGGACATCAATTCAATACATAGAATACTACAACAAAGCCAGAGATATGGTAAATCCCTAGAAACAAGTGAACACTAAAGTCCAAATAATAAATACACTTCTTTCTTAGACAGTGAACATCATACATAAATATACACAGAGAAATAAAATGGTGCTTCAAAGGAGGGAACACGAAAAAAAGGTCATAGACTGGTGATGTTCTTTAATCTCTGGCTGAAGATAAGCACACTATAGGTAATATCCTAACCACTAATTTAAGCAGTCATTTTCACTATGCTATTTATGGATTACTTAGGTGGTTGTTGATTTTCTAAAAAGACCTATACTGTATGTGTACACACTAGTTGATATGTGTATATACCCTTGTATCCCATTCATTATAATTGTTATTGCCTCTTTCCGCATTCCCTTTTTTGTGACACCATTTTATATTTACAGTGGTGTGAAAAAGTGTTTGCCCCTTCCTAATTTCTTATTCGCTTGTATGTTTGTCACACTTAAATGTTTCAGATCACAAAACAAATTTAAATATTAGATAAAGATAACAAAAGTAAACGCAAAATGCAGTTTTTAAATGAAGGTCTTTATTATTAAGGGAAAAAGAAATCCAAATCTACAGGGCCCTGTGTGAAAAAGTGATTGCCTTCTAAAGCTAATAACTGGTTGGGCCACCCTTAGCAGCAACAACTGCAATCAAGCGTTTGCGATAACTGGCAATAAGTCTTTTACAACACTCTATAGATAAATGGACCGAACCCCATGATTATCTAGCATAATTGGTAGTCAGGGTGTTCCTCAAGGTATACATAAAGCCTACAAAAAATATAGAGAATCAACCCCAAAAAATATGAAACAAATATTAATACAGATATGAAACAATTTTATTAAAGAGACAGAATAAAACCGTATAACAAGATTAAAAAAGGTCACTCGGGGTGGGAATACACACAATTACAGAGCGGCACGTGTAGGTAGATCCACAGATAGGTAAATCAACCCTCTAGACACATATATTGCATAGTACAGGTATACCTATGTAAAGGCTTATACACTTTAAAAGTTATAGTCAGAATATATAAGGGCTAGAGGGCCTCCATATGAAAGAGGCTATCACATACACGCATTAATGGGAGCCACATGAGAAATAATAAGTCAAGAGAAGAAAGTATCAGTCAAGTAAGAAGCTCACCCATAAGGTGCTGGTGGAGGCCACTGAGTCACTCTGGAGCCCCGACGCACGTTTCGCGTAGCTTCTTCGGGGGGCTGTCAAAAAATTGTTGTAATTCAGCCACATTTGAGGGTTTCCAAGCATGAACTGCCTTTTTAAGGTCATGCCACAGCATCTCAATCAGATTAAGGTCTGGACTTTGACTAGGCCACTTCAAAGTCTTAATTTTGTTTTTCTTAAACCATTGAGAGGTGGATTTGCTTGTGTGTTTTGGATCATTGTCCTGCTCCATAACCCAAGTGTGCTTCAGCTTGAGGTCATGAACAGATGACCTGACATTGTCCTTCAGAATTTTTTGGTAGACAGCAGAATTCATGGTTCCATTTACCACAGCAAGTCTTCCATATCATGAAGCAGCAAAACAGCCCCAGACCATCACACTACCACCACCAAATTTTACTGTTGGTTTAATGTTCTTTTTCTGAAATGCTGTGTTACTTCTATGCCAGATGTAATGGGACATACACCTTCCAAAAAGTTAAACTTTTGTCTCGTCAGTCCACAGAGTATTCTCCCAAAAGTCTTGGCAATCATCAAGATGTTTTCTGGCAAAACTAAGACAAGCCTTTATGTTCATTTTGCTTAGCAGTGGTTTTCATCTTGGAACGCTGCCATGCATGCCATTTTTGCCCAGTTTCTTTCTTATGCTGGAGTCATGGACCAACCTTAACTGTGGCAAGTGAGGCCTGCAGTTCTTTGGATGTTGTTGTGGGGTCTTTTATGGCCTCTGTATGAGTCGTTGCTACCATCTTGGGGTAATTTTGGTCGGCCGGCCACTCCTGGGAAGGTTCGCCACTGTTCCATGTTTTTGCCATTTGTGGATTATGTCTCTCACTGTGGTTCGCTGGAGTCCCAAAGCTTTAGAAATGGCTTTATAACCTTTTCCAGACTGATAGATCTCAATTACTTTATTTCTCATTTGTTCCTGAATTTCTTTGGATAACAGCATGGTGTCTAATTTTTGAGAATCTTTTGGTCTACTTCACTTTGTCAGGCAGGTCCTATTTAAGTGATTTCTTGATTGGGACAGGTGTGGCAGTAATCAGGCCTGTGTGTGGCTAGGGAAATTGAACTCAGCTTCCAAAAGATGTGATAAACCACATTTAATTTATGTTTTAAGAGGGATGGGGGGCAATCACTTTGTAACACAGGGCCCTGTAGGTTTGGATTTATTTTTCCTTTAATAATAAAGACCTTCATTTAAAAACTGCATTTTGTGTTTACTTGTGTTATCTTTGTCTAATATTTAAATTTGTTTTGTGATGTGAAACATTTAAGTGTGACAAACATGCAAAGGAATAAGAAATCAGGAAAGGGGCAAACACTTTTTCACACCACTTTATGTGTATATTTTTGTATGATATTGACTTTCTAAAGAAAAAGTGCGCTATATTTATTTTCAGACTTCAGTGTACACTTGTTTCTAGGGATTTACCATATCTCTGGCTCTGTTGTAGTATTCATAGTTTTGTGTAGTCAGCAAAGACTGATATTATACACTCAATCCCATCCACAAGGACATTAAAAAATTATTAAAAATAATCGGTCCTAGTACAGTTCCTTGCGATACCCCACTGCTGACTATTATCCCATTTAGAGAATATTCCATTTATGACGACTCTTTGTTTCCCGTCTTTTAGCCAGTTCCTTACTCATCTGCATATAGTTTCTCCTATTCCTTGCTTCTGGAGCTTTAGTATAAGGCTGTTATGTGGTACAGTATCAAATGCCATTACAATGTCCAGATAAATCACATCAGCCATATTACCAACATCTAGTTTTGCCCTTCCTCCTCATAGAAACCCAACATGTTGGTTAAACATGACTTATTTTTCATGAATCCATGCTGGTTGCTGGTTATTACATTATTCTCTGCAATATATTTCTGCAGGTCATCTCTTATAATGCCCTCAAAAATTATGCACACCATTGATGTCAGACTTACAGGACCGTATTTACCTGGATCCACCTTCCTATCTTTCTTAAATATCGGTACCACGTCAGCCACCCCCAATCTTGTGGCTCCAACCCTATTACATGAATGCCTAAAAAGATGAGATACAGCTGTCTGTGAATTACTGAGCTCAATTCCCTCAAAATCCATGAATGAATACTGTATGGCCCGGGGGCTTTGTCAACATTTCATTTGCTCAGATGCAGCTGCACTTCTACTTGTGTTCATTTCGTTATATTGGGTGGTTGGTGAACTTTCATTTCTGCCTTGCTGAATGATCCATGGAACAGTCAGTTCATTTGTGAACACTGATGAAAAGTTCATGTTTAATATCTCAGCCTTCTCTTTTTTCTCTATAATTGCTATGATCATCCTTCAAGGGGCTGATGACATCAGATTTTTTTGTCATTAAAGAAATTTATAACATTTTTGGAGATTTATTTTAATTTTGTTGGCAATTTGTTTCTCTGTAGATAACTTTGACAGCTTGATTTCTTTTTTCCATTTTCTATTGAGATCTTTATACTCCTGGAGTGCTATTTCTGAATTCTCGGCGTTTGAGGTTTTTACGCCCTTTGTTTTTGTCTTATCATACTTAGTACGGCCCTATTTATGTATAATATTTTCTTTTTATTGCTGGGCAATTTCTTATAAGAGGGTATAAGTTTTCTTTATGTTCAGTATCCCCAGTTACCGGGACATGATCTCAGCCTACAAGATTAAGCTCTTCCCTTAATTTATTGAATTCAGCTTTCCTAAAGTTCCATGTTTTTGTTTTTTCTCCTTTTAACTGTTTTATTGAATGTTTCTTTTAAACTTCCTATATTGTGGTCGCTGCTGCCCAAATGATCCCGAACTTTTACATCTGATACTGTCTCTGGTCTATTTGACTGGATCAGATCCATCAAATTATCTCCACTGGTCGGTTCATCTGCCAACTGAGAGAGATAATTGTTTTGAATTGTGGAAAAGAACTTGCAGCTTTTAGCACAACCAGAAGACTATATGTCCCATTGAATGTCTTGATAGTTAAAATCTCCCTATAATTATATGTTACCTTTTACATTTGTTGCAGCATTCTCTAGATATTCAGTGATGTTAAGAGGCTTAAAGCAAACTCCAATTAGCAGCTTACCATTATTGCCATCCCCATGTGTAGTTAAAAATACTGACTCTACATTGTCCTAGCGCCTCCCAATGTCATTATTGAGCACAGATCTTAAGTTTGATTTAACAAAAATACACATCCCTTCACCTTTTTTGTTTTTTTCCTGTCCATTCTGAATTTAGTATAACCCTATATGCTCGTCATCCAGTCATGGCTTTCGTCCAGCCAGGTTTCCATAATGTCCACTATATTGTAATACGTGGCTGATATAAGAGCTTCCAATTTATTCATTTTGTTTGCAAGACTTCTTGCATTTGCCAGCAGACATTTCATACTATTAGCAAATGTATAACTCCTACTTACCTCCCTACTTTCCTTACACAGCCTAGCCCCTCTAAATCCTCATTGATCCCTACACTCTACCTCACTATTTCTGCTCTATCTATCCCCTTTTTGCACAATCATTGATCTTAGTTTAAAATCTCCTGCATCTGCCTGACCATTTCTTCCACCAGCACAGCTGCACCCTCCCCATTGAGGTGCAGTCCATCATTACTGTAGAGCCTGTAGGGATTTATTTCAAGATCATGGTGGTGAAGGAGGTTGTACCCTATAATGATAAAGTGATGGCATATCCTAATGATTTTAAAGTAAAGAGTATAAATTGTACCGGCCTCCAAGTTGACATAGCGATGGTCTACTCAGCCTAACCCTTGTTCCGCCCAAGGTCAAAAGCATTTGGTGCAAGACCTTAGGTGATACCTACCTTTATCAGGACAGCTGATGGACCCTGTTGGTCAGTTTAGCTGCAGCATTGTGCTCATTTACACTACTGAATTTCTTTGTGCTTACTTACCCTTTTGCATAATTGTATTCATAGAGAGTGCATGGAGGCTCATTAGAATTTCTAAGTAATATTTACTTGAGTCTGGTTAATGGACTCTGATGGTTAATGGACTTCCCTATAAGATAGCAAATTATTTTACTGGACATTTTAAAATCTTTTACAATATTTTCTTATATGCAGTTACCAGACACTGGCCCAAGTGATTTCCTGCATGTAGATGTCAGACTTGTATTTATATTTCATAGCAGAGTCCAAATAAGGAAAAATACCATTAGAAAGTGTAATAACTTATCAAGTGTTTGTGTTTGGGAAGACTGTTCAACAACGTAGCAGGGCTTTGTGCATCAAGTCCTGGAAAAACAGAAAATGCATGAAGCCACTTAATTTCTCAAGTTTTATGATCACAAACGTTTAATGACATTAAGTTTCCATGATTTTCTACAAAGGGTCCACAAGGCCGTAGAGGACCTCCTGGATTAAAGGTGAGCATAGGTGGCAAGTATGGTATAACACTTATAATAATCTGTTAATAGACTAAATGATTTACTCTAAGATATATACTAATAAAGAATGTCAGTGCTGCTTTTTAATCTTTATATTTGTAACTACAATTATATTACAAAATTATTGGACTTTTTATGTGATCATAAAACATATATTTATTCAACTTTTTTATTGCTTTATTTGGCGTAATGAGACTGATGTTTGAGAATTTGTGAAGTTTTCATCACATAAGTAATTTCAAAGAAACTTTGTATTTTAATAATTTGCAGCCAAGTAGAGTAATGCTGATTGGCACATACATCTCCCACTGGAGCTCTAAAGCCAAAATGCTGGAAAGGAAGGGTGATGTGTGGAATATCATCGCTAATTAATTTTGACTCTTTTCAAACAGATGCTAGATGGCAAGAGAAGAAAGTGTTAAAATCCTTCTAAATTGTATTTATACTGTACGTTTGCAGCCACAATTTAAAATAGAACTTGAAATGTTGCCTCGAGAAAAACATAGTTTGTGTGCTTGTTGCTAAACAAAATGTAACAAAAAACAATCAAAAATTTCACAAAAAAATGGAGTAAATGTGTAGAATTTTTTTTTGACACATATAAAATACAGTTTTCCTTGCTTGGAGAATGTGGATTGGTGATGTACTGCAGAGATCGCCATTACGGCATTACCTGGCCAACAATGTCCTAATACAATGGGGAATACTTCTAAATGACTTCTGCAACTGACTGAGTAGGGTTGTGCCTTATTCAGGACAGAAAAGGAAAGGCCGAAGGCATAATGTGGCCTATTTAATATTATTACCTTTAGCTACTATGCAGATTAAATGTGATAGATGTGAGACAAGGAAAAAGCTGCCTGGATTCAGAGTGGTGATGTTTGCTGTGTCTCAAAACAGTGTGAGGTGAGCAGTAAACAGCAGTAAGAAGCACTAATCAGACAACCCTTTCTGAATTCCTATGTTTTCCCCCAGTAAAATTATAATACGTATACTCACCTCTGGTGCTGGTGCTTTTCCAGTGGTGGTGGGACTGGCCTTCCCATTGTTATGTATTGCGATCCCTGAGGCCAATCAGCATTGGCTTGACTCTCCCCACGCTGAACAAATCAAGTGAGAGGGCAACCACAGCATTCACTTCCTCCAGATGTCAATTGTGTTTGTAGAAAACGAAGCCAGCACTGATTGGCCACAGGGATTGCATGACATAGCAATGTCACATGATCCCCGGGAGAGCCAGTGCCGATACCCCTGGAATGGTGGTACCAGCACTGGAGATGAGTATAGGGATTCAGAAGGGGTTGTTTGAGTAGTGTACAAACCCTTTACTTACTATTAAGAGGTCCATCGCAAAGAGAAGAAATGAAAGGACACATATATACTTATGCTTAGACCACACTACAGAAAGGGCTCAGTGGGCCTGAATTTGGATGAGACTGTTCTGTGTTTAAGGTTTATATCAAATTGCAGTCAATGACTTATGAAATATATAATGTGTACTGGCAACATTTAGAGTGATGCTGGAGAAAATGTGCTTTGTTGGTTGGACTGTGGCATCTCCATATCAGGATTGCCAATTGTCCTAAAATCCTAGATAGTCTGTAATAATTGGGCACTCTTACCAGCATCTATGAAAAAATATTGATTAATCAGTGATATTTTTGAGACTGGTGGCATATGAACAGATCATAATGGCTGTCATTATCATCATTTTAGAGCTCTAAGTACTGGTTTTGTGCTTGTAAAAGTAAATTGAGTTATAGATGCTGTAAGGAGGCGGAGTTCACACCGTGCAGTAACTGAGGCAGTGACCCAAGCAAGTCCAACATAAACAGCTTTTATTTCAGCAACTCACGGATTAACAGAAAGTCCTCCGGTTCGCAGCCAGGTTAACAGAAAATCCATACACAAAGGTTGCCGTGGGCAATGGCCGCGCCGGGCCGCACAGAGCCTGACGGGTGCAGAGCCTTCCCACGTGTGGGTTCAGCTATACACAGTCCTGCCAAGTTTTCCTGCTATCCTCCTAGCAGGTCCCAACATTGATCAACCCTAATCCTTAGTGCAGAGTTTTTAAAGGACCTGTGGCAAGAGCCACTAGAAAACCGGGTTGGAGGGAGGAAGCCACCCCACTGCCTTCCTGTAGCCTCCCCCAAGAAATGAAGGCCCTGCCGGGTTTTACTAATCTGCCTTAGCCAGATAGCCTGACCAAGTCAATGCTCACCTTCATTCCTGCATTGCAGCCGCAGGTGAGTTTGTGACTGCAATGCACTCCAATGGCTTTAATAGGTGTCTGTACACATTCTGGGCGATATATAACGTCCCTCGTATACGATCCCGGTCACTGCCTCACAATACTGTATGTATTACTTAAAAATTAATACATATGCCCATCTTATAAGAATAATTTGCATCTTTTGCTTCTTTCTCCTCCTGGACTGATCTTTCAATGTCAATTGATGCGTAATTCAGCTGACCGATGAAGGTCAAGATTTGACCGAAACGTCTCTAATTTTTGTCTGGATATTCCTACGAATAAAATTGCTTGCCTGTTTATCACACCAAAAGAGTTCCAAGTTATCTTACACACTGCTGATAGATTTGGATCCTACTTATGCACCACCCCATTCAGAAGTGCCGTGTCAATCTTTGTAATGTGTCTGGGGCACAGGCCAACTGAGGGTCCGGAAAGATGATGATCGCGCATGTTCGGACTGCTGATCGCATTGTTCTGCCTGAGATAAGCAGCTGGCCAATAAGTCAGTTGTCGACTTTCTCTTAGAGAATACAGGAGCCCTTGCATGAGCAAGTTCTCCTGTGTATGGGAGAGTTGGCTGAGATGGCTATCAGATGAACGATTGAACGATCTGTCGAAACATCGTTCGGCCAACAGCCATCTAATGCATATGGCCAGCCTAAGAGAGGACAATATCTTGCTGTACACCAATGATCTGTTGTTGTTTCCTGGTAATACCGTAACTGTTAGTAGGGCGGTTGCACACAACTTTATTATAATGGAACACAACCGACCCCGGGGTCCACGATGCAGTCTGGTGGACTGCTGCCGAACACTTTCCGGGTGGAAAAGAAAGCAACCAACTTAAATGATAAACCCTTCAGTGTTACTGCACACATGAACGGGTATAGCTTTTCGCTCTATCTCCGTTAACTGCACGGGAGATGCGCGACCGGGGAAGTAGCTGTAGCCCTGTTAACTACACAGGGACTACACTGGCGGCGCTAGGATGCGTGTGTGACTACGCCGACGGGTACACGTGCCTCCAGCCGGCGTGCTACCGGACTGAAGGGTATTACTCCACGTGGCTGACAGGCGATAGCCGTGGACAGGACGTCTGCAGGCTGCTCGGGGTGTTAGGCGACCACTTTGGCAGAGCCAGACTGCAAGACGGAGCTACCTGCCTATTTCCACTAGCCTGCCTATGGAAACTACGTGGAACACAGTCATCCACACATCAGAATCACTGCTCAATGATCTGAGCGCGCCGCCATGTTTGTGGGCGGGTCTTTTAAAGACTAAGCCCTGCCCACCTTCGCATTATTGGTGGCGTCACCCGCGACCAATCAGGCGGTGCCAGGTCACCGCATCAGGTGGTTGCCGAACCACCCATCATGGTCCGCCAGGTCACGGACATGCTCAGTGCCGAGAATCCTGGACATAGGCTCCAACAGCCCTGTCTCCCTCCGCAGCCTATGCTTAACATTGCTAGGCACAAATACCTGAGAGACAATCTGTACATCTCGTGGACCAGCTAGGCGTTGGGGCTGACAATGATGCTGAGCAGCAGCAGCCCCAGTTGGACTGGAATGGGAGACCACAGAAGGTTCTGGACCCATTTCGAATCCAGAAACAGCCTGATGCCTAAAAGTAACACTGATAATAGTTTTAACCATTTAATGGAGATTAAGGAATATGTTTTAGAAATAAAATTGAATAAGTAACTTGACTATATTCAGTGAAAAATTGTTCTCTGTAGAAGTGCTAATCTAGCATCGGTGTCTCTGCCCCCAGCCAGGCAGAGACACCCTCCCCCTTACGGCTGCGGTCCTGCTCCAGCGTCTTCCAGCCTCCCTGCAGATGTTGCTGGTGCACATAGCTTCCCTGGCTCTGTGCTTAGGGCACGCGCTCCCTCCCTCTTAAAGGGGCCACGCGCGCCATCCAAAAAAGTCCCCGGCCAATGGCCGGAGGGCTTTCCCTATAAAAGGCACCTCCTCCAATATGGAGGTGCCCGTGCAAGGTTGTTACTTTGTGTTACTTACTTTTCTTCAGCCCTCAGGTCCTCTGAAAGTCAGTCCTGTCCGCCAGCCTGTTCTACAGTCCAGTCCGCCAGTCTGTCTACTATCCAGCCTGAGAGTCTGTCTGCAGTCCTGTCCGCCAGTCTGTCTATGGGCTCTGCCCACCTGCTTTACCTGGAAGCACCTGCCTGTTACCTGCCGTGCCCGCCAGCCTGCTTTACCTGGAAGCACCTGCCTGTTACTTGCCGTGCCCGCCAACCTGCATTACCTGGAAGCACCTGCCTGTTACCTGCCGTGCCCACCAGCCTGCTTACCTGGAAGCACCTGCCAGCTATCTGTTGTGCCCGCCTGCCTGCTTACATGGAAGCACCTGCCAGCTACCTGTTGTGCCCGCCAGCTTGCCTACCCGGAACACTCGCCTGACTATCTGCCTAATCAGCCTGCTTGTCTACCCGGACCACCCGTCAGCCTGCCTGCCGAAGCTCATTCACTGTACCTTCCTTCTGACCTGTGGGAGTCACCTGCTCTCACACAAGGTCGGTCCCAGAGTGGCACCTGGTCCCTCTGCTCGGTTCTTCCCTGGTTCACGGAGTCGACTGAGCCGCCGTGCGACCTTGGTCGGGCCGAGTTGATACTAGTCATGCCCCTCTGGCCCCTCCTTGCACCGCAGCACAGAGGTTCCACCACCCGGATCCGTAACAGTTTGCACAGGGCATGGAACCCGGTGGCTCCCAGGCTCCTTCAGTTGCTGACCTGTACCTGGAGGTTTCTCGTCAGAGATCCCAACATCAAACCATCCTGACCTACCTGCGGTCTGTCAACTCCCACCTGGACACACTGCCCACCCCATCTGTGTCCGTCTCAAGCCGAGCATCATCCGCTCCGGAGGCGGCTCAGCCTACTAGTGCCATGGCATCCAGCTCTGGACCCCAGCTCTCTGCGCCTCCTCGTTTTGGTGGAGACCCCATTTTATGTCGGGGATTTCTGAACCAGTGCATGCTGCACTTTGAACTCCTGGCACATCAGTTTCCCTCCGACCAGGCCAAGGTGGCGTTCATCATGTCTCACCTCACCGGGGAAGCATTGGCTTGGCTAAACCCTCTATGAGAGAGAGGGGATCCCCTGGTGTCCGATCTTCCGGCTTTCCTCTCTGCCTTCCGGAAGGTCTTCGATGAGCCCGGACAAAGGACTTCTACTGCCTCCTCACTGCTCCGTCTCTGCCAAGGGAGTCTCACCGTGGGCAAGTGTGCCATACAGTTCCGTACCCTCGCATCTGAGCTTGCCTGGAACAATGAAGCCCTGGTGTCCACCTTCTGGGAGGGTCTTTCTGGACGGATCAAGGACGAGCTAGCCGGCTGGGACATTCCTTCCACCCTGAACGACCTGGTGTCACTAACTACCCGGATTGACTTCCGTTTCTTGGAACGAGTTAAGGAGACTACCCGGGAGAGAAACTTTCCTCATCTCGCTCCTGTTTTCCAGAAACCTGCCTCCCAACCAGCAACTCCCTGGGCATGCTCGCCCGAACCCATGCAGATTGACCAGACTAAGATGGTCAAGTCTCGCCAAGAAATGCGCCGAGCCGAGGGGAGCTGTTTCTACTGTGGTAGTAAGACGCATCTGATCCGTTCTTGTCCGGTGAAGCCGGGAAACTCCAGTGTCTAGGACCGCTCAGAGAGGTTGTCCTAGGCCAGAGTAAATCCTCTCCTTCCTTGACTCTATCCGTTTCTATTTCCTGTGGAGAGACCCGCTTCTTTGGAACCGCCCACCTGGATTCCGGAGCCACTGGGAATCTCATTTCTCAGTCCCTTGTGGAGAAGTATCAGATTCCAACCAAACATCTGGTCGAACCATTGGCAGTCGCTTCCATGGATGGAAGACTCCTTCCGGTGACCATCTTGCTCATCACAGAACCTGTAACCCTTCAGGTGGGAATGCTGCATTCGGAGAGGATCTCCTTCCATGTGCTATCCGGACTCTCTCACTCCCTTTTGCTAGGTCTACCCTGGCTACAGAAACATGAACCCGTTCTGAATTGGCGATCCGGTGAGGTGCTCCGTTGGGGGCAGGATTGCCATGAGACCCGCCAGGTTCCGGTTCGCCCGGCTCGACCTCCGTCTACTCCGGCTAATCTACCCGGTCTGCCGGCACCCTACTGGTCCTATGCGGACGTCTTCGACAAGAAGGAGGCCGAGACACTACCACCTCATAGGCCGTATGATTGCCCCATCGACCTGGTACCTGGCGCTTCACCTCTCCGCGGGCGTATCTACCCCTTGCCGCTGGCTGAGACCCAGCCCATGTCTGAGTACATCGAGGAGAATCTTGCTGTGAAAGTGCAAGACCTGCCTCAGATACTAAGCAGGCTCCATAATAAAATAAACTTCAAGCTCTGTACATGCGTCCGATTTTTGGTTGGTGCATATACCAAAGAAGTGATCTGGTTTGTTGGGAGCATCGTCTCAATGGTCACAATTAGTGTTGAGCGAATTTGTTCGGCATTTAAAATTCGTGCTTGGGGTTCCGACTTGTTCGGGCAAAAAAATCGTCTCGGCCCATGAACATCCCTGATTTGCCACAGATGACATCTGCGTAACAGTGTGGCAAATCAGGGATGTTCATGGGCCGAGCTGATTTTTTTGCGCAAACAAATCGGATCCCCGAACACGAATTTGAAATACTGAACAAATTCGCTCAACACTAATTGTGACCATTGAGACAATGCTCCCAACAAACCAGATCACTTCTTTGGTATATGCACCAACCAAAAATCGGACGCATGTACAGAGCTTGAAGTTTATTTTATTATGGTGCCTGCTTAGTATCTGAGGCAGGTCTTGCACTTTCACAGCAGACTTGCCATGATTGAGACAGTGCATGCATGCAGCCTGATATCACACAGCACTTTACACGGGGGCAATTAAATTGAAGCAGGAAGTGGACCAAGTGAGCATCTGGGCCGGTGCATATCAGCATAAAAAAAGGAAGAAATCTTCAAAAAAAACATTTTGGGTATCCTTTTTTATGATAATATAGCAACAATTGCAACATAAATAAAGCAATATTTTCTGGTCATAAATACCCTTTAAATTTGGAGAGTGCAGAGATTCACATGCACTATCACAATGTAGAGACCATCAGTGCACAAAAACAAAGGACTAAATGTAATAAATCTGCATAGTTGAGCACTCAAATACAGACGTTCCTAACTACCAGGGCTACTCTATGTGGTATCTGATTCAATGCAATGTCAATTTGCCCAGTAAATTACTCACTGGTCCCTTGTACATATGGAAGCAGAGCTCTGCCACAGACACAAAGACAGAGACTCTTTTTTGTATACTTTCTGCACCTTAGTCCTAATGATGGAAATTAACAAAGGATTGGCCCGTCTTACTATTGCCTGGTCAAACGCCAGGTCATGTTCTGACTTAAAAATAGGAAAGTTGGAGCCTTTCCATACAGATTAACCATTCCATGCTGAGTAGGACATACTGTATATGACAGAATTTTAAAGGAAACATATCTTACTGTAATGCGTATTCCTGTTATTGTCATTCAAGGAAATCTGTAAATTAAGAAAACTTGGAGCATTATCACTATCAATATATTCACAGTACATTCTAAACTTACAATAAAGTATAATAATAAAAGTGGGTGGTTTCACACACAGGAAAAAGAGCACAATTTTTGTGGCAGTTTTTCAGCCATTTCTGAGCCAAATCCCAAAGTGGATGCAGCCAGAAGGAGAACTTAAAATCTTTCCTTTGTATTCCCCATGCCTTCTGAATCCAACTATGGCCTAGACTCAAAGAACTGACTGAAAAACTACCACAAAAAGTACAATGTTATTTTTTTGTATGAAACCATGGAGTAAGGCGCATAAAAATAATAAAAAAAAAAGCAATAGTTAAAAATGAAAGTTGTTAAAATTAAAAAAAATAAAGTGTTAAAAAATATATTCTTGAGAGAATTAAAATAATGATGGAATTAATTTGTGATTAATATTCAATAGGTATGCCTAAACCATACTATCGTCCTCATAAATCATGGTTTGCACAGCAATTGAGTTGTTTAGTTAGTTAGGTTGAGTCTTTGGTTTGTTGGATTAAGCTTACCATCCTACTTATGTTGCAAAACTTGTTTGTTTACTCCTTTAGGGTGAACGAGGAGTTCCCGGTGAATCAGGCTACCCAGGGGAAGGTGGAATTCAAGGAGTACAGGTTATTCATTTTTTTTCGTTCTATGTATGATTTTGAAAGTTATTGTTTTATAGTCTTTTAGTTTAGAAGTATAGTAAACATTTTCATTAATTAGTAGACATCAGCCACTCAATTCTAAATTTAGCAAATTCAATTTGAGTTTTCCAAAATTTGTGGGTTCAGTTGAATCTGATTTTCGGGCAATTTACTTTTCATGAATCCAGCTTTTTAGAATCCAACATCTTGCTGGATTCTTACAGGCAGGAAAAGAGTGACATTTTGAGGACTATTCAGTGCAAAAAGGCCAAAAGATGTTGGGAGACAGTAGGGGGAGAACCCTCAAAACTGGACTGGATAGGGATTGAAAAATTGGACCAGTGAGGCCCTAGGTGAGTATAATTTTTTAAAAATTATTTTCAGCCTATATTTAATAACCTCTACTGTCAAAGCAGAGGTCCCCAACCAATGGCTCGTCAGATACATGTAGCTCACAGACCCCTGATGTGTGGCTCCTGGCTGTATGCTTGGGCAAGTACCACTCTCAATTGTGTTGGTGTCAACAGGGGGCCCTAATAGTTGTGAAGAGGCATTCAGTATGCATTATTTCCTTTTAAAATGCACTCAGAACAATTTTACTCCATAATGGGCACTTGGATTATTACTTTTACTTTTTAACTTTTTAAAGGGGCACTGATGAGGCACTATTACTTTATAGGTGATTCTCAGACCATTGTTACTTTATAAAGTTTCATTTGGGCCTTATTACTTTTTAATACTTGTATTATTACTTTATAAGAGGGCATTCAGGGCATTACTACTTCAGAGGAGTGCATGGACTCACAGGGGGCTTCTGTGATTTCTGTATATAAAATGTGGCTCATAACCTTCTATCAGAACATGATTGGGCTTTTGTGGTAAGAAGACCTGCAATATTCAAGAAATTTGATTCAAACTCAATTCGCAGAGGATAAATCCATTCACCTCTAATTGTAGGTAATGATTTTTAATATGATGTGATTTATTAGATGAATGACAGTGGATGAAAGCATTTTCATATGTCTGTCTTATAGAATATGTGCCTATGTTTTTTTTAATAAAAGACTTTTTAATTTTCAGTTTTTGTTTAACACAAACTATTCTTTGCTTTATAATATGTTAACACTTGCATTTACACATCTGTTTTGGTTTAACACTGTGCATATGTATTTCAGGGACCAAAGGGTTTGCCTGGACCACCTGGGCCGCAAGGTCAGCAAGGTCTACCGGGACCTCAGGTTTGTGAACACATATTCCACTTTACTTACAATAAATGCTAACTGAAATTATAGCTTGTTGTCTGCTGCATTGAGAATTTCAATAGTTATAATTAGGCATATTTGGTTATCTTATTTTCCTATTTTGCCTCAATATAGACTTGCGTTTACCGTTTTATTTTAATATAGCCTCTACATACCATTGAAAATCATTAATACCATATTTCCAAATTAAATTGAAATTATGAAATAGTGGTACAATTGAGGCCTGTTAACCTCCCTTTTCCTTCTCATTAGTCGTCTTGCAAATACACTTATACTTGCAGTTGAGAGTAACTTAAAGTCCATCTATTGGGGATTCACAAGCAAAAAACTTTTCCCCTAAATCTTTACTTGTAAAATTCATTAATTATATAGGTTTACACAGTTAGGTACCTTAAATTAGGTACCTTAAAATTTCCATTATCATATTCCTAATGCATCAATAAAGCTGAAAAAGATGGAAAAAATGGCATTTTTTAAGCCTCTCCAACTTTATCTGGCACTTGTAGAAATTTTACCATGATCTGAAAATTTAAGATGCAAATCAGACTTTTTTTCTGACTATGTGCTGCCTGACAACCCTTTTTGAAAAGTTGGTGGTTGTTAGACAGAGTGAGTCTAGCAAATATTGTGCCAGAGTATAACTCATCTATGACTGGCACTGTGCCGACAGCAGAGAGAGAATTAGACAGTTGGCAGAAGTCACGTTTCATCATTCTCCATCTCAAGCACATTCGAAACCTAATTTAGATGGAGAACTATTTGAGCATGCTGGTAAAATTCTGCCAGTTATACACAATCTTTGATTGGCACTTCAATGTATCCCAGTTTTTGGATAGATATAGAAAACAGCCTTGTTGGATTAAAGGAGTAGTCTGTGAAGTAACATTTCATAGGATCGGTGATAAATATGTACGGGGTGGAACTGTTAGGGGGACGGTTGCAAACAGTTTTATTAAATAGGAACGCAACCGACCCCGGGTCCGCGATGCAGCCTGGTGGACTGCTGGCGAACACCTCCCGGGTGGAAAGGGAAGTAACCAACTAAAATGAGAACCCGTCCGTGTCAACAGCACACAGAACCGGGTAAAGCGGTACGCTCTATCTCCGTTAACTGCACGGAGGATGAGCGTCCGGTGACGCACCTACAAACTACCTAAGCCCTTCGTGTTACTGCACATGGAAGAGTAAGACGGTTCGCACAATCTCCAAGAACCGCAGGGAGACGTGCGACCGGGGAAGAAGCAATAGCCCTGTCTTCAATACAGGCGCTACGCTATGGGAGTTGGCGCTAGTACAACGGTTCACACAATCTCCAAGAACTGCAGGGAGATGTGTGACCGGGGGACAAGCAGTAGCCCTGTCTTCGATACAGGCGCTACGCTATAGGAGTTGGCGCTAGTGTGCGGGTGTGATTCCAGCCGGGTATTAGAGCACTCAGCCGGCGTGCTACCGGACTGAGCCGACCCGCTCAATATGGCTCTTCGAGGAGCTCCAGAGGTAAGCGTGCACACCACAAACAACCAGCTCAAATGATCTGAGCGCGCCACCATGTTTGTGGGCGGGCCTTTTAAAAACTAAGCCCTGCCCCACTGTTGCACCATTGGTGACGTCACCCGTGACCAATCAGGCGGTGCCAGGTCACCGGATCAGCTGGTTCCTGAACCACCAATCACGGTCCGCCATGTCACGGGCATGCTTAGTGCAACGCATCTTGGACTTAGGCTGCCGGAGCCCTGACTCCCACCGCAACCTATACTTAATAGAGCTAGGCACAAACCCCCAAGCTACCACTTGCACATCTCGTGCACTAGCTAGACGTTGGGACTGACGGCGATGCTGTGCAACATCAGCCCTGGCTGGACCTGAATGGGAGACCACTGAATCCACTGATGATTCTGAACCCCTTTCAGATCCAGCAACCGCCCGGCGCCTAACTTTATCTCCCCCACCACTTGACGCTCATATTCTTCAATGAGAAGGGGAGAGTGAATATGGTCCACGGGTTCCCATGAACGATCCTCAGATCCGTGGCCCCTCCAGTGTACGAGGTAATGTTTTTTCCCATGGACCATCTTGGACCCCACAATCGCCTGCACCTCAAAATCATCCCCCCTGATGTCAGGAGCAGGTTGGGGTTCCGAGAATTTTGACAGGCGAACCGGCTTAAGAAGTGACACATGAAACGTGTCGTGAATCCTCATGTGTCGTGGCAACTGTAGCCGGTACACTACGGGATTTACCTGGGCTAAAATTCTGAATGGACATAAGAAACGGGGGGCAAACTTAGCGGATTCTCCACGTACTCTGATATTCCGAGCTGTGAGCCACACTTTGTCGCCCGGCGAGAATACGGGGGCCGGACGGCGATGAGTGTCAGCCGACTCTCTCATCCGATTCTTGGAAGCCAATATAGCCTCCTGGGTACGATCCCAAACCTCCCGAGCCTCCAGAGCCCAATCTCTGACCCCAGGTTCCACAGAGGAAACCGGCATAGGGACCGGGACTCGCGGATGTTGCCCATTATTTAGGAGGAACGGAGTCTGACCTGTGGAATCCGCCACTGCGTTGTTCAGGGCAAACTCAGCCCAGGGTAGCAATATCGACCAGTCATTCTGGTTGGCCGAAACGAACTGGCGCAAGTATGTCGCAAGCGTCTGGTTAGTGCGTTCCACCAGGCCATTAGTCTCCAGGTGATAGGCAGTAGAGAGATTCAGTTCAATGGAGAGCAAGTTGCACAACTCTCTCCAGAACCGGGAGGAAAACTGTGGACCCCGGTCACAGACAATTCTATCAGGCATTCCATGGAGACAGAAAACGTGATGAATGAACAGTGATGCCAGAACCCGGGAAGAAGGAACCCTGGACAGAGGAACCAGGTGAACCATCTTAGAGAAATGGTCAGACACCACCCATATTATCGTGTTTCCCCGGGACTTAGGTAACTCAACAATAAAGTCCATCCCTACCAGCTCCCAAGGTCTATCCGCCACGGGTAACGGATGAAGAAGACCAGCTGGCCTCTGACGGGACGGTTTATTTCTCGCACAGGAGACACATGCTTGGACATATTCCTTAACGTCTTGGGACAACCGAGGCCACTAATACTACCGTTGGAGAAGCTCCGTGGTATGTCTGACCCCAAAATGACCTCCGATCTTAGAGGTATGTGCCCAAGACAGTACTTCATTCTGTAAATTAGGAGGAACGAACGTCCTCCCGGGAGGAACCTGGTTTAGGGACACTGGAGCCACCGTCCGCATACATTCTGGGGAACAATAAGCCGGGGCTCGTCCTCGTCCTCAGCCGTATCCATAGACCGGGACAATGCATCCGCCCGAGGATTCTTCTCCCCTTTTAAAAAATGAATGGAAAAATTGAACCGGGAAAAGAAAAGAGACCACCTGGCCTGCCTCGGGTTAAGACACTGCGCCGTCTGTAGGTACGAAAGGTTTTTATGATCGGAATATACCACGAAAGGATGTTTAGCAACCTCCAAGAGGTGCCTCCATTCCGAAAAAGCAATCTTAATAGCCAGTAATTCTTTGTCACCAATCGTATAATTTTTCTCTGCTGGAGAGAAGGTCTTGGAGAAGAAAAAACATGGCCTTGTCCGACCCTGCTCATTCTTTTGAGAGAGAACCGCTCCTGTTCCGACCGAGGAGGCATTGACCTCCAGAAAGAATGGCTTATTCACATCCGGGCAATGGAGAATGGGAGCTTTAGAGAAATAGGATTTAATCTCCCGGAATGCCTCGGATGTCTCCTTAGACCAAATCTTGGGATTGGCACTCTTCCAGGTTAAAGCGGCCAGAGGAGCCACCTGTGTGGAAAAATGTGGTATGAACTGCCGGTAATAATTAATGAAGCCCATAAAGCGTTGTACCACTTTAAGAGAATGAGGCTCCTGCCAGTTCTGTACCGCTACCAATTTTTGTGGATCCATAGCCAATCCCTTACTGGATATGATGTAGCCCAGGAACGGTAATGACTCTCGTTCAAACTGACACTTCTCCAGCTTACAATATAAAGAATTTGCTCGCAAACATTCAAAAACCCTGCGAACATCCTCTCTGTGTGTGGAGAGGTCCGGGGAAAAAATAAGGATATCATCGAGATAGACTACCACGGAAGATAGCAGCAAATCCTGAAAGATATCATTGACAAAATCTTGAAAAACCGCCGGGGCATTGCATAATCCGAAGGGCATAACGAGATACTCATAATAACCATCACGAGTATTAAAGGCAGTTTTCCACTCGTCACCTTCACAGATTCGCACAAGATTATACGCCCCTCGTAGGTCCAATTTAGTGAATATGTTAGCCCCTCGCAACCTGTCAAATAGTTCAGAAATCAGGGGTAGAGGGTATTTATTCTTGATGGTGATAGCATTTAGTCCTCTATAATCTATGCAGGGACGTAAATCACCCTCTTTCTTCTGAACGAAGAAAAACCCCGCTCCCGCAGGAGAGACTGATTTTCTGATAAACCCCCTAGCCAAGTTCTCTTTGATGTAGTCAGACATGGCCTGGGTCTCAGGTACAGACAGGGGGTAAACCCTACCGCGAGGAGGCTCCGCACCAGGAACCAAATCAATAGGGCAGTCATACTGTCGGTGAGGAGGAAGAGTCTCAGCAGCCTTTTTGGAAAAGACGTCCGCAAAACTTCGATATTGCTCAGGTAGAGCGGACAAGTCAGGAGACGGTTCTGAGACTACCCCCCGAGCAGCTGTGACCATGCATTGGGGCACACAATCCTTACCCCAGGAAGAAATCTTCCCTGTATTCCAATTAATATGTGGAGAATGGCGACCTAGCCATGGCAGACCCAATAGCACCTCATCTAATCCCCTGGGGATAATAAAGAAGGATATAACCTCCCGGTGACCCTGAGGAAACGACATGGTGAGGGGGGCTGACTGGTGAGTGATTTGCGTGTCCAGCAGAGATCCGTTGACCACCCTGATGTTCATTGCCCTTGGCAGTAACTCCAGAGGAATGGCATGCCTCTGGGCCAATGTAGATGACAAGAAATTGCCATCGGCTCCAGAATCCACCCACGCCTTGGCAGTAATCATGGTGTCTCCGAAGGACAATGTCACCTCATACAGTAATCTGGAGGACGAAACCCCTGAATCTAACACACCTCCTCCAACGGTGGTTAGACACCCTCGTTTCCCAACTGCTTGGAAACCTTATTAACGGGGTACTCCAAGGGATGTGCAGGTTGGGAACGAGGGGGCTTAGACTTAGTCCGGGATATGTCCATAGCCTCAGGCTCTGGGTTGGGAACCGTGGGTTTGGAGATGGGCCTAGAGAAAGCAGGTGCCAACCGAAACCGAAGTCTGGAACCCTCCAGCTCTAGCTTGCGTTCTGCATGATGCAGATCTATTCGGTTAGCAAGTGTAATTAACTCTTCCAGATAGGTTGGGATCTCCCTGGTAGCTAGTGCATCTTTAATATGCCCTGCCAGCCCCCTCCAAAACACCGGGATCAGCGACCGCTCAGCCCAATCCAGCTCAGCCGCAAAGGTTCTGAACTGGATGGCATAGTGACTGGCGGTGCCCGAACCCTGGCTCAACGCAAGAAGCTTGAGAGCCGTATCATGCGTAACCTGAGGCCCCAGGAAAACACTTTTTAAGGTCTTAAGGAAAAGACCTGCATTAGCCACGACAGGGTCATTCCACTCCCACAGTGGAGTAGCCCACTCCAGAGCCCTGTGGGAGAGCAACGAGATGATGTAACCCACTTTGGCTCTTTCGGAGGGAAATCGTGCCTCCATCATCTCCAAGTGTATGGAGCATAAATTAATAAAACCCTAGCAAAATTTACTGTCCCCAGAAAATTTTTCCGGAAGGGCAAAGCGGGGTAATGGAGCACTTGCAGTGGTCGCAGCCGAGTTAATCATATTGGCTGCTAGAGAAGTCGCCTGAGTAGCCACTGCAGTGGTATCAGCAACCGGGACAGCTTGTTCCAGAGATCTAAGTCTGGACTCTAGTTGCTGGATATAGCGCTGCAGCTGCTGATGTTCGGCAAGACCCTGGCGCTCAGATACTGTTAGGGGGACGGTTGCAAACAGTTTTATTAAATAGGAACGCAACCGACACCTGGGTCCGCGATGCAGCCTAGTGGACTGCTGCCGAACACCTCCCGGGTGGAAAGGGAAGTAACCAACTAAAATGAGAACCCGTCCGTGTTAACAGCACACAGAACCGGGCAAAGCGGTACGCTCTATCTCCGTTAACAGCACGGAGGATGAGCGTCCGGCGACGCACCTACAAACTACCTAAGCCCTTCGTGTTACTGCACGCGGAAGGGTAAGACGGTTTGCACAATCTCCAAGAACCGCAGGTAGACGTGCGACCGGGGAATAAGCAATAGCCCTGTCTTCGATACAGGCGCTACGCTATCGGAGTTGGCGCTAGTGTGCGGGTGTGATTCCAGCCGGGTATTAGAGCACTCAGCCGGCGTGCTACCGGACTGAGCCGACCCGCTCAATATGGCTCTTCGAGGAGCTCCAGAGGTAAGCGTGCACACCACAAACAACCAGCTCAAATGATCTGAGCACGCCACCATGTTTGTGGGCGAGCCTTTTAAAAACTAAGCCCTGCCCCACTGTTGCACCATTGGTGACATCACCCATGACCAATCAGGCGGTGCCAGGTCACCGGATCAGCTGGTTCCTGAACCACCAATCACGGTCCGCCATGTCACGGGCATGCTTAGTTCAACGCATCTTGGACTTAGGCTGCCAGAGCCCTGACTCCCTCCGCAACCTATACTTCATAGAGCTAGGCACAAACCCCCAAGCTACCACTTGCACATCTCGTGCACTAGCTAGGCGTTGGGACTGACGGCGATGCTGTGCAACATCAGCCCTGGCTGGACCTGAATGGGAGACCACTGAATCCACTGATGATTCTGAACCCATTTCAAATCCAGCAACCGCCCGGCGCCTAACATTATCTCCCCCACCACTTGACGCTCATATTCTTCAATGAGAAGGGGAGAGTGAATGTGGTCCACGGGTTCCCAGGAACGATCCTCAGATCCGTGGCCCCTCCAGTGTACGAGGTAATGTTTTTTCTCATGGAACATCTTGGACCCCACAATCGCATGCACCTCAAAATCATCCCCCCTGATGTCAGGAGCAGGTTGGGGTTCCGAGAATTTTGACAGGCGAACCGGCTTAAGAAGTGACACATGAAACGCGTCGTGAATCCTCATGTGTCGTGGCAACTGTAGCCGGTACACTACGGGATTTACCTGGGCTAAAATTCTGAATGGACCCATGAAACGGGAGGCAAACTTAGCGGATTCTCCACGTACTCTGATATTCCGAGCTGTGAGCCACACTTTGTCGCCCGGCGAGAATACGGGGGCCGGACGGCGATGAGTGTCAGCCGACTCTCTCATCCGATTCTTGGAAGCCAATATAGCCTCCTGGGTACTATCCCAAACCTCCCGAGCCTCCAGAGCCCAATCTCTGACCCCAGGTTCCACAGAGGAAACCGGCATAGGGACCGGGACTCGCGGATGTTGCCCATTATTTAGGAGGAACGGAGTCTGACCTGTGGAATCTGCCACTGCGTTGTTCAGGGCAAACTCAGCCCAGGGTAGCAATATCGACCAGTCATTCTGGTTGGCCGAAACGAACTGGCGCAAGTATGTCGCAAGCGTCTGGTTAGTGCGTTCCACCAGGCCATTAGTCTCCAGGTGATAGGCAGTAGAGAGATTCAGTTCAATGGAGAGCAAGTTGCACAACTCTCTCCAGAACCGGGAGGAAAACTGTGGAACCCGGTCACAGACAATTCTATCAGGCATTCCGTGGAGACAGAAAATGTGACGAATGAACAGTGATGCCAGAACCTGGGAAGAAGGAACCCTGGACAGAGGAACCAGGTGAACCATCTTAGAGAAATGGTCAGACACCACCCATATTGTCATGTTTCCCCGGGACATAGGTAACTCAACAATAAAGTCCATCCCTACCAGCTCCCAAGGTCTATCCGCCACGGGTAACGGATGAAGAAGACCAGCTGGCCTCTGACGGGACGGTTTATTTCTCGCACAGGAGACACATGCTTGGACATATTCCTTAACGTCTTGGGACAACCGAGGCCACTAATACGACCGTTGGAGAAGCTCCGTGGTATGTCTGACCCCAAAATGACCTCCGATCTTAGAGGCATGTGCCCAAGACAGTACTTCATTCTGTAAATTAGGAGGAACGAACGTCCTCCCGGAAGGAACCTGGTTTAGGGACACTGGAGCCACCGTCCGCATACATTCTGGGGAACAATAAGCCGGGGCTCGTCCTCGTCCTCAGCCGGATCCATAGACCGGGACAATGCATCCGCCCGAGGATTCTTCTCCCCTTTTAAAAAATGAATGGAAAAATTGAACCGGGAAAAGAAAATAGACCACCTGGCCTGCCTCGAGTTAAGACACTGCGCCGTCTGTAGGTACGAAAGGTTTTTTATGATCAGAATATACCACGAAAGGATGTTTAGCTCACTCCAAGAGGTACCTCCATTCCGAAAAAGCCATCTTAATAGCCAGTAATTCTTTGTCACCAATCGTATAATTTTTCTCTGCTGGAGAGAAGGTCTTGGAGAAGAAAAAACATGGCCTTGTCCGACCCTGTTCATTCTTTTGAGAGAGAACCGCTCCTGTTCCGACCGAGGAGGCATCGACCTCCAGAAAGAATGGCTTATTCACATCCGGGCGATGGAGAATGGGAGCTTTAGAGAAATAGGATTTAATCTCCCGGAATGCCTCGGATGTCTCCTTAGACCAAATCTTGGGATTGGCACTCTTCCAGGTTAAAGCGGCCAGAGGAGCCACCTGTGTGGAAAAATGTGGTATGAACTGCCGGTAATAATTAATGAAGCCCATGAAGCATTGTACCGCTTTAAGAGAATGAGGCTCCTGCCAGTTCTGTACCGCTACCAATTTTTGTGGATCCATAGCCAATCCCTTACTGGATATGATGTAGCCCAGGAACGGTAATGACTCTCGTTCAAACTGACACTTCTCCAGCTTACAATATAAAGAATTTGCTCGCAAACATTCAAAAACCCTGCGAACATCCTCTCTGTGTGTGGAGAGGTCCGGGGAAAAAATAAGGATATCATCGAGATAGACTACCACTGAAGATAGCAGCAAACCTTAAAGATATCATTGACAAAATCTTGAAAAACCGCCGGGGCATTGCATAATCCGAAGGGCATAACGAGATACTCATAATAACCATCACGAGTATTAAAGGCAGTTTTCCACTCGTCACCTTCACAGATTCGCACAAGATTATACGCCCCTCGTAGGTCCAATTTAGTGAATATGTTATCCCCTCGCAACCTGTCAGATAGTTCAGAAATCAAGGGTAGAGGGTATTTATTCTTGATGGTGATAGCATTTAGTCCTCTATAATCTATGCAGGGACGTAAATCACCCTCTTTCTTCTGAACGAAGAAAAACCCCGCTCCCGCAGGAGAGACTGATTTTCTGATAAACCCCCTAGCCAAGTTCTCTTTGATGTAGTCAGGCATGGCCTTGGTCTCAGGTACAGACAGGGGGTAAACCCTACCGCGAGGAGGCTCCGCACCAGGAACCAAATCAATAGGGCAGTCATACTGTCGGTGAGGAGGAAGAGTCTCAGCAGCCTTTTTGGAAAAGACGTCCGCAAAACTTCGATATTGCTCAGGTAGAGCGGACAAGTCAGGAGACGGTTCTGAGACTACCCCCCGAGCAGCTGTGACCATGCATTGGGGCACACAATCCTTACCCCAGGAAGAAATCTTCCCTGTATTCTAATTAATATGTGGAGAATGGCGACGTAGCCATGGCAGACCCAATAGCACCTCATCTAATCCCCTGGGGATAATAAAGAAGGATATAACCTCCCGGTGACCCTGAGGAAATGACATGGTGAGGGGGGCTGACTGGTGAGTGATTTGCGTGTCCAGCAGAGATCCGTTGACCACCCTGATGTTCATTGCCCTTGGCAGTAACTCCAGAGGAATGGCATGCCTCTGGGCCAATGTAGATGACAAGAAATTGCCATCGGCTCCAGAATCCACCCACGCCTTGGCAGTAATCATGGTGTCTCCGAAGGACAATGTCACCTCATACAGTAATCTGGAGGACGAAACCCCTGAATCTAACACAGCTCCTCCAACGGTGGTTAGACACCCTCGTTTCCAAACTACTTGGAAACCTTATTAACAGGGTACTCCAAGGGATGTGCAGGTTGGGAACGAGGGGGCTTAGACTTAGTCCGGGATATGTCCATAGCCTCAGGCTCTGGGTTGGGAACCGCGGGTTTGGAGATAGGCCTAGAGAAAGCGGGTGCCAACCGAAACCGAAATCTGGAACCCTCCAGCTCTAGCTTGCGTTCTGCATGATGCAGATCTATTCGGTTAGCAAGTGTAATTAACTCTTCCAGAGAGGTTGGGATCTCCCTGGTAGCTAGGGCATCTTTAATATGCCCTGCCAGCCCGCTCCAAAACACCGGGATCAGAGACCGCTCAGCCCAATCCAGCTCAGCCGCAAAGGTTCTGAACTGGATGGCATAGTGACTGGCGGTGCCCGAACCCTGGCTCAACGCAAGAAGCTTGAGAGCCGTATCATGCGTAACCTGAGGCCCCAGGAAAACACTTTTTAAGGTCTTAAGGAAAAGACCTGCATTAGCCACGACAGGGTCATTCCACTCCCACAGTGGAGTAGCCCACTCCAGAGCCCTGTGGGAGAGCAACGAGATGATGTAACCCACTTTGGCTCTTTCGGAGGGAAATTGTGCCTCCATCATCTCCAAGTGTATGGAGCATAAATTAATAAAACCCCAGCAAAATTTACTCTCCCCAGAAAATTTTTCCGGAAGGGCAAAGCGGGGTAATGGAGCACTTGCAGTGGTCGCAGCCGAGTTAATCATATTGGCTGCTAGAGAAGTCGCCTGGGTAGCCACTGCAGTGGTATCAGCAACCGGGACAGCTTGTTCCAGAGATCTAAGTCTGGACTCTAGTTGCTGGATATAGCGCTGCAGCTGCTGATTATCGGCCATGTTCGGCAAGACCCTGGCGCTCAGATACTGTTAGGGGGACGGTTGCAAACAGTTTTATTAAATAGGAACGCAACCAACACCTGGGTCCGCGATGCAGCCTGGTGGACTGCTGCCGAACACCTCCCGGGTGGAAAGGGAAGTAACCAACTAAAATGAGAACCCGTCCGTGTTAACAGCACACAGAACCGGGCAAAGCGGTACGCTCTATCTCAGTTAACAGCACGGAGGATGAGCGTCCGGCGACGCACCTACAAACTACCTAAGCCCTTCGTGTTACTGCACGCGGAAGGGTAAGACGGTTTGCACAATCTCCAAGAACCACAGGGAGACGTGCGACCGGGGAAGAAGCAATAGCCCTGTCTTCGATACAGGCGCTACGCTATCGGAGTTGGCGCTAGTGTGCGGGTGTGATTCAAGCCGGGTATTAGAGCACTCAGCCGGCGTGCTACCGGACTGAGCCGACCCGCTCAATATGGCTCTTCGAGGAGCTCCAGAGGTAAGCGTGCACACCACAAACAACCAGCTCAAATGATCTGAGCGCGCCATCATGTTTGTGGGCGGGCCTTTTAAAAACTAAGCCCTGCCCCACTGTTGCACCATTGGTGACATCACCCGTGACCAATCAGGCGGTGCCAGGTCACCGGATCAGCTGGTTCCTGAACCACCAATCACGGTCCGCCATGTCACGGGCATGCTTAGTGCAACGCATCTTGGACTTAGGCTGCCAGAGCCCTGACTCCCTCCGCAACCTATACTTCATAGAGCTAGGCACAAACACCCGAGATATCACTTGCAAATCTCGTGCACTAGCTAGGTGTTGGGACCGACTGTGATGCTGTGCAACATCAGCCTTGGCTGGACCTGAATGAGAGACCACCAAATCCACTGATGATTCTGAACCCATTTCAGATCCAGCAACTGCCCGGCGCCTAACAGGAACACAGCTGCTGTTTATCTCCTACGAATAAGTCATCGATTGTTGATTACTGGACAAACCCTTTAACACCAGATAATCAACATTTATGGTATAAATTGAGGAGTTAGTGCTCTAGGAGACATGTTTAGAAACTATGCTATCATTTCTTTCTCGCGGAAATTCAAACTCCTAGAAATTCAAAATACATCCTTTATAGTGCAGAGATTGAACTGTTGTGAACAATCTCTGGGGCATTGATCCTGGCAAAAAGTATGCAAATTGCTGCTCTCCAGAAAGCTGTCTCTCTAGAGGCACTTATAGGTAGCTACTCTGTAAGTCAATCTCAGACCCTTTAGCGAGCCTAAAAGATATCTTGGCTTATTATGCAAAACCAGAGACTGGTTCAGAGTTGTTGGTTCTTTTCAGAACAGAGGATTCTGGTCAGCTGTGTGAGATGCACATTACACCGACCATCATTGTTTCTGTACAGCAAGTTAAAGTGTTTCTCAAGTTCTCAGTATCTAGATGTAGGGAAATGGTATGTCTTATGTACTTTTTTTTTTTTTGCAGGGAACGGCAGGTGCTGTTGGAGCTCCAGGTTCTCCTGGGAATGCTGGACCTAAAGGCCTAAAGGTAGGTTTTCTCTGAGCAAAATGTACCAGAATTCTGTCTCAAATCATGCCAACAAACTGTAGAACAAATGTATTTTATATGCTCATTTAAAATCAGTTCCCATCAAAATTGTGTAAGTGGTAAGCTCAGCATAGTCCAGCTTTGAGTAATATTTCATACAATAGTGATAACATTGTTAAACCTCCTTGAATTTTATTTAGTTTATTATAAATTACAGCTTTATTAAAGCTTATTTATATTGTATGTTTCTTTTAATTTTCAGGGAGAAATAGGAGACCCTGGAGAGAAAGGTGACAGCGGAATTCCAGGACGCAGAGGTTTGCCTGTACGCACCTTCAGTTTAATCCTTAATGTCTTGTATTCTATTTTTAAAAATCTTGGACCCTATTCATCAAAGCTTTCCCACCAGAATTCTGTCTTAAAAGCTTTGAAAAGTTGCAACATTTAGGCCTAACTTGGAGTTAGCTAAATAGGCAAATAGGCTGAGCAGGGACGGGTTGGGGCGGTTCTGTATGCCAATAATCTCAAGGGAGATTTTGGGCATAGAGCAAGGAGGTGCACACAATTTGTCAGATGCTCCAGATTCATGAAGAGGCATGTACCTATTCTTGAATCAAAAATATTTGATTCCAACATGCCCCCTCATCAAGATCAGCGTGAATAATGCCGGTCTTGCTGAATTGGGCCCCTAGTGTGTTATGGTATGTGCATACCATCATCATATTTGAAGTAGAAAACTCTTCAGTAAAATACCGGCGGCATTTTCCCTGAAGCATATTTTCTAATGTCCTTTGCTTCATTTTTTACTCTTGCTTTTATTTACTTTTTTTTCATCATAGGAAGCTGCCTGAAGAATGGTCAGGTCACTTCTTTCAGCCTCATTAGGCTTTCTAAGCCTGAAGTATCATAGTTAAAAGGAGTGAAAAAAGCTAGAGTTTTTAAAACCTATATTTGAGCATCGTAACGGAATGTAGACTTTGTTCAGCCTATTTCTTTTTTATTTAGGTGACTAATATCTCTTTTAACACCTTAATAACCGCCAATACGACATAAAAAGAGATTAGCATCCTCTGACAGGTGACAATCTAGCAGCTATCAGCTGTACACTATAGCTGACAACTTGCTGCATCTGCCACGATCAGTTTTGGGACCGACTATGGCTGTTTAACCCCTTAAATACTGCTGTCAATAGTGACTACAGCATCTAGATGGTTAACAGAGTGTGGGGGCTCTCTTTTTAACCCCACCGGCACCTTGAGATCTTGATTGTGTGGTCCTGATGTTTGCCATGGCAATTCATGGCCAAATAATGGCCTTAAAGGGGTTTTTCTATGAACAAAAGTTCATTTTAATCAACAGATCTTGGAATAATAATAATTTCCACAATTGGATGTGTTTACATAAAATGTTCCTGAGCTGAGATAATCTTATAAATGTGCCCCTGCTGTGTACTGTGTAATGGCTGTGTCTGACTGTACAGGAACATGGTCTAATCATACCACATCTCCTGGACAGTGGAGGAAGCAAAAGAGTATACAGATATTACAGCAGGGAATCACAGCTGATTCTTTTTGTGAGGTAAAACATTTCCCTGCCTGTTTTTAAACAATGTTTTACCTCACAGGAAGAATCAGCTGTGATCCCCTGCTGTAATATCTGTATTGTCTTTTGCTTCCTCCCCTGCCTAGGAGCTGTGGTATGATCAGGCCATGTTCTTGTACAGCACAGGTCCTTTTTTTAAATACATTCAATTGTGGAACTTATTATAATTCCAAGATCTATTGATTAAAATGAACTTTTATTTGTGGGAAAACCCCTTCAAAGTCTTCCAGCTATAGCGGCCTGTTCAGAAGTTAGAAATATTTAGGTGGTAAAAATAAATTTTTTCATTCCTGTCATTTCACTTTGGATTAATTCCTGAAAAGCACCCGAACAGTTAATAAACTGCCTGAAAGCCATTTCGAATACCTTGGGGGGTAATGTTTTTAAAATGGTGCCACTTTTGGTGATTTCCAATATATAGGACCCTCAAAGTCATTTAAAAACGGAATAGATCCCTAAAAAAATAAGTTTTGTAAATTGTAAAAATGGAACATTACTGCTACATTTTTAAACCTTCTAAAATTTTAACAAAATAAAACAACATTTTACAAATAGTGCTGATGTAAAACAGACATGAGGGAAAGGATATTTATTAATGTTTTTGTGTGGTGTGACTTTCTGGATTAAAGAGATAATCGTTCAAAGTTTGAAAATTGCAAATTTTTTGCATTTTTTGTCACATTTCTGATATTTTCATAAATAAACAAAAAACATATCAACCTAAATTTACCATTATCATAAAGTATAATGTGTCGTGAAAAAACAATGGGATATGTTGAAGCATTCCAGAGTTGTTACTACATTAAGTGACACATGTCAGATTCCAAAAATTTGTTCTGGTCATTAAGGGGTTAAAATGATTGACATATTGCTGTATCAATACTATCTTAGATCTTACCTACAATTGGAGGCCTCCTCAATGCATGTGAATTTACTATAACTAGATTAATTGTCGCAACTCAGAGCCAATGACTTTTCAGATTATCTCTTAGGCGAAAGTGTAATCCATAATTATATGTGTGCTTGTGTTTACCAGGGTATAGATGGTGCAGATGGATATGGTTCCACAGGCGCTAAGGGAGAACAGGTAAGTTGGTGAATTGCTCCATGTATTTAACCTAGTTATCCATTTAACTAGGTACAAATTTTCTAAAGCATGGGTGGCACCACATTTGGTAGGACCATTTAAAATAACCTATCAAACAAATGACCTGCACATATCTAACCACATGCTATGTAGATAGATACATCTGCTATGAAGACACATTTTCAAATATTGTATAGCCAGCAGTAAGGGTTTTAATTAGTCTACGTACAGTCATCTAGTCTTTTCAATACAGTTGACGCAAAGATAATCTGATTGAAACCAGTCAAAATGATTATATTTGTACAAGCATCCTGACAAGGATTTTCAAAGTAAGTGCACCAACTTCACTGGGTCCAGTGATCAATATAGTTTGTATTGTGAAATCTAATGATACTTTGGGGAAATAAAACCCAGTTCAGTTTTTAAGTAAAATTATATAAATAATTACCATGGTTTAATGCACCATGTGTTCTAAATTGATGAAATTAGGAGGATGATGTTTCTTAGTGTCTTAAGGTGAATGTGATGACATCCTTCCCATGTATGTGATAACAATACCCCATTAATTGTAATTGCTTTGCTTTTCTAAATCTACGGTAGTTTCATTTGTTTTTTGTTTCAGGGGCATTTCATACTTTGGATATACGCATTTTTATGGCTTGATCCACTAGAAAAAAGAGCAGAATTTCTATTATTTTATTTCCATACAAAAATTTCCCACAATGCTTCCAATGACTAATAAGATAAATACTCAAAACACATTTAAAAGTTTTTGAATTACTGTGGGTGCATTACCTTTATTGCTTATTACTTTGAGAGGATGTTGTATAATGTAACAGAAATGTATTCTCTATCTAGGGCCATATTGGATTCCCTGGATATCCAGGTCCTCAGGTATGTAGAGTATTCTGCTTCCGTACTTTTTTTTTTTTGTGATGATTGGCAATTGTTGAATGAGTAAATACGAGAGTATTGTCAACACATGTTCCAATTTTCAGTCAACTTGTACTTTAACGGCCCAACAAAATAAACAACTGGTAAAATGTTACAACTTTAACTTTCTATTTGTGGCGCATGGCAGGATAATCACAAAATTCATACTGATTAGCACTTTAAGTCATTCCGGCGAAGTTTTGTCTTCCCGCTTTTTTTTTTTCATCTCCCATCTCCCTTTACGAAGACTAATAACTTATTGCATTTTTCCCTCAACTTAGCTTGGGACCTGTTTTCAAATGATGAGTTGTAGTTTTGAACGACACTATACATTTTACCATATCATATGGCAAAAAAAACTGAAAAAAAAATTCTAAATGAGGTGAAATGGTGAAAACAAACAATTTATTATGTGGTAAAACTAACTTGTCAACATGATTCTGTTGGTTATTACGATTACAGCTTTCCAAAATTTGTATAGTTTATTTTATTATTATTATGTAAGAGACTGCTGAATCCTGAACTCTAAAAGAAATAAATACAAATTTGGTTTGTATCGTCATTTTTCGAGACCTACAGCTTTTTTTCAATTAAGCTGTATGAAAGCTTATTTTTGCATGCCTAGCTGTAGTTTTTAATGGTTTCATTTTGTGGTACATATAACATTTTGATTGCATTTTTTGGCAGAGGTGTGTTGATTGAAAAACATCAATTTTGGCAATTTTCTTTTTATGGCGTTTAGCCAATGGTTTAACTAATTTTATATTTCCATAATTGGACAACCTATTGGCAACCCACAATCATGTTGCCTGGAGAGGGCAATTGGGTTCCCGAATCAATGTGCCATTGGGATGTCAGTGTTCAACAGGAGCATTCAAGATGTTAAACAGCAGTGATTGGAACTAGATCCAATTGCTGTTAGAGGAAGGACTCAATTGTATATCACAACTGGCACTTGTCCAGTGTGGAGAGGGCTCAGCTCTTGAGTACACTCTTAACTTGCATACATAATGTTATGTCATGTAACGGCAGGGGGTTAATATATAATGATAAGTGAAGACAACATGATTTTACTTTATTGAGATTCATTGAAATTCGTGTTGTAGTGATTTGTATACTTAAATAGGAAAGAAGTAATCCAGCCTACCCTTGCATATCAGTACTAAGTTCCATAGCACGGACTGCATATTACCCACAAATCAGGAGAAAAGAGGAGGTAGTCCAGCTTCACCGAACAGCGAGTCTTCTTTTATTTAGTATACATACAAACTGGTGACAGGTTAAAATGTGAACATCTACGCATTTCTGTTGCTGTAGGCACCCTTAATCATCAGCTCCAGAAAAGCATAGATGTTTGCATTTTAACCTGTCACCAGTTTGTCTGTGCACTAAATAAAAGAAGACTCGCTGTTCCGTGAAGCTGAACTACCTCCTATTTTCTCATACTTAAAAAGGACCTTTCACCATTCGGAGCATGTTAAACTGGCCACATAGTGGAATAGTGGCTGCAAAGATGAATAAAATGTAGTTTTTACTTTTTTATTTCTAATCTCTGTTGTAGAGATATTAGCTTATAAATTGTATATGCTCATTTCCCCTTTAAAGGAGACGTTAACAGGCATTGGTCTGAGGGGGAGTTTACTTTCTCATCTGCATGATGTTGACCAATCATAGCCAGGAAGCGATGTGCAGGGTTAAAAAAAGAAAATAAAACTTCTCCTGAGAAATGAAGGTCATAACCAGCTTACTCTGTGTGATATTGTGAAACATGTATTGACTCACAGTTCTGCTCTCCACACTAATCACTCTGTTGAAAACTACTGTGATTAAGATGGGGGAGGGGAAGAGAGCAGAACTGTGTGTCATTACAAACATCTTCTTATGTGAAGCTCTCATCTAAGGCCATGTTCACTCTTCAATACTTGGTCAGTATTTTACATCAGTATTTGTAAGCCAAAACCAGGAGTGGGTGAAAAATGCAGAAGTCGTTCACATGTTTCTTTTATACGTTTCCTCTCTGTTTCACTCCTCTTTTTGGCTGACAAATGTTGATGTAAAATACTGACTGTGACGACACAGCTTCTAATCTTAATTAGCCAGATGTCTAGATTTGTTAAGCCAGGAGAAATACACTATTATCTTTGTGTTGACTTTTGAATTTATGTGTTTTTTTTGGTGGGTCAAGAAGGACAGAGGAGTATGTGTATAAATCTGAATGTTGCTTTCTCTTGGTATGGGAACAATGATTTTTGTTAATATGCTAATTACATATTGTACTAGGCCAGCTAGTTGTTGATTTACAGAACAGGGGGATACAAACTATGCAAATCGATTAAATGCTCAAACAATGAGGGACCCTTGATGGGACCCTTGGGTCTCCTGGCCTTGTACCTCAATGGACTGTCAGCTTCCTAAGCTTGCCACTACCTCCTCTCTGTGGGTGTCCACCCAAACTGGGGTGCCACCGGTTGAGGTAGTTGGTCCTGGAAGTCTCAAAGCCACAGTTGCTCTATCCCCGGCAGGCCAGCGGAAGTGTGAGACTGTAATTTTGCAAAATCTTGGGTATTAGCTTGGACAGTTCTATATGTTTATTATCTGTTTGGTGGTTCAATAAAATATTGCCACACAGTTTTACCCTTACCCTGTGTTGTCTGAGTAGTATTATGCTCACTGAAGACTCCAGGTCTTAACACTGACCAAATACTGAACGTGTAAACGTGGCCTAACAGTGCTGTCAGCTTAGCTCTATACCTCTTTCCCCAACACTAAGGCCACGTTCAGATGTTCAATATTTGGTCATTATTTTACATAAGTATTTTTAAGCGAAAAACTAGGAGGGGAACAATCAGAGGAAAAGTAGAATAGAAACATGTCACCACTTCTGCATTCTTCACCCAATCCTGGTTTTGGCTTAAAAATACTGATGTAAAATACTGACCAAATACTTAAAGTGTATATGTGGCCTAACTGTGCCGTTGGATGAAAGCTGCAGATTCAGAGGCTCTGATACATAGCTCTGCCCCACTCCCGCCCTTGTACTCACAGTAGTTGATTGCTATGAGATCAGTGTGAAAAGCATGGCTGTGTGTCATATGTTTCATACAGAGAATGCTAGGTTTGACATTTTCTGTGTGTGTGTGTCCACCCCTCCTGTCAGACCTGGTGCACGCCACGTTTGTGGCCATATTAAAATAGTTGTCTTTGATGAAATAGCCCCTTTAAATCAACATTAATTCTGATTGTAATTGATAGAAATGTTGCCAAATTCTAAAACAAATAGAAGAATGTTATGTCTGTTCTATGAGTAATTAGTAGGTCCATTGGGGCTACTCACATATTCTGCAGTAATAATACATCCAGCTCAATGTATAATAAAAGCTTTGGGGATACTTTAATATGTTTTTTTTCAATGACTAGGCTTAGAAACATTAAGATACTTAGTTTCATAGCAGTAAATGGCTTGTTTCCAATTTTGTTCATCATGTAGCACAATATTTGACTGTAAAATTTTTGTATACAATTAGCAACCATTCTCATTTGTTATGTGTAGGGAGATGATGGTGATCGTGGTAAACCTGGAAATCCTGGTCCTAAAGGAGTGAGAGGCAGGAGGGTGAGGATATTCTCATTATTAGGGCTCGCCCACACCACTGTATAAATCGAATGAGTGCGATCAGATTTTTTATCGGATAGCATTTGGAGCAATGTTATTTCACTGACAGAATCTGTCTGCATGGTCTTATTATTATATTAATTATACAATGAATAGTACAGTAAAACACTGGGCTATTTTAGGGAACAAGAGTAGAGGTTTTCTTTTCATTCTTTTTTTGCAGCTCATTTTATTTTTATTTTTCCGTGTGCATTGCTATTTGAGTTATCACTTGATTTTGATACAGAATTTACCAGAGTTATGTTGTTCTTCATTGCACATCATGGCCATTTTAGGGCACTGCTGGCTTTCCTGGAGCTTATGGAGACCCTGGAGAGAGAGGACCTCCTGGTGCAAGGGTAAGAAGAGCGTTTATAAAACCAAGCATATACTAGAACGTATGTGTCAATCGGGTATAACATGAACGTAATGCTTTATGTTCTCTGTTTATAGGGATTGAAAGGACCACAAGGATCAGTATCATTCACAGTATGCAACTTACTATTATGTTAATTTTAATTTCCATTCTACAGTATTTGCACCTTTTCATATTGCATTAGATTACGATTGAAGTTTCTAACTGCAAAAAAATAATTGCTAACAGACTACATGTAATTAATCGGTCAATTATGGCAATACCCCTGCTTGATTGCTATTAATTTGAAAGCCTGCTGGTACTTTGAATATTCTGTCATAATTAATACATGTTGTTTAGACACAAGAGTTTATTTTAAATCTTTCTGACATAAAAGTATAAAATGATATCCAATTTTCTTGTTCAATTGAAAGCCTATCCTATTATTGGCAAAGGTGTTACCCCTAGGAATTTAGCAATCAATAGAATATAGCTATGGTCTCTGCCTCCTTCTATGTCCCCACTTGTAAGGTCATTGTGCCTAGATAAAAAAAATCAAGCAATGATGGTCTAATTATAGGTAATACATAGAAAAGACTGAGTATGTCATTTAAAGAGACATAAATCCATCTAATTCAATCTATTCTGCTGCAGTGAACATTCAGAGCAAAGCAAAATGACTGTGAGAAAAAAGCCAATTTTCCTCATTTTAGGGAATCAACTAAGTCACAGCAACAAATATGGCAACGGGAATGAATTTTTGAATCCCCAACCAATCTCCAGTCATCAAGAAACTTCAACCTAATCTAATATTAAAGAATCAAGGCTGTCTACAAGCTTTTTTAAAGGAATACTTCCATAAAAAAAGTTTTCTTTTTTTTAAACTTAATATTTAAAAACTAAAAATTTTTTTTTAGAATTTTTAGCTGCATTTATTTATTTCTTTTTATAGTATAATGCATTTAAATATCAGGTAGAGGTGTATTTTTTTTTTACCAGTGATCACAGAGAGATAAGGTTAAGTTCCTACAATGAGTGTTTTTTTTTCCTTCGTATTTTATGCGTAAAAAATACATATTATTACAGTTTCAGCAAAGTGGATGAGATTTATATTAATCTCATGCTCACTGTTCTATTTATTAATGCTGCCTGTGTTTTCAAAATCTGCAACAAATTAATTTATTTTGCTGTAAAAGTACATTTTATTGGCAGATTTTCCCCATAGACTTGAATGAGATGTGAAAAAAACACAGATAAAGGCAGTATATGTCTCCTTAGTACGTTTCCATTGTGGAAATGCACTAAAAATGCATTTAATGTGCACATGCATTTGTTGAGTTTTCTCTATCACTGTATACACAGTGCTAAAGAAGCGCTATGTACACAATAACAGGAAGGCTCTTCCTCAATACACAGCGATCATGTGATAATTGTGTATAGGGAGGGAGCAGGATCTGCTGGGTCACAGGAATCCCAGACAGCTCTGTTATGCAGGAAAGAGGCTGCATTACCCTTGTAACTGGGGCTAACATGCCAGCCCCAGTTACAAGGGAAGTACAATGAAAATAAAAAGATTTATGGTAAATGTTGAAATGCCTTATGGCCTTATGGGGGACACAATGTGCAGAATAAAGGAAAAATAAAGTGAAGAAATAAATAAAAAAAGCAGGTAATAAATAAATCAAATAAATAAAAATGTCACTGTGAATCCAAATAGCAGTTACTAGCCCCACTACCGAAAAAAAAAAAACATTTCCAAAATAATAAAAAAATTGAGGAACAAATGAAAAATCAGGGAAAAAATGTGGAACAAATTTTTAAATGGGCTTTAGTGGTCCTTTTAGTTCATAAAAAAATGGGAAAAACAAACACTTGTTTGCCTTATTTTCAAATTAATTTTGCCTGATATCTGCAAAAAAAAGAGAGAGGGTATGACAGTGATATAAAAATGAAGCCCCATGTATCACGAAAAAAAGACACAAAAAATTACTTGAATATCTTAGAGACAACAAATTTTAAAACTCTTTAATCCGCATGTATGAAAAATCCTGAAAATGTGCCTGGTCAGAAACAAGGGTAAATCTTGAACTGGTTAAGGAGTTATCTTAAAAAAACAACAACAACTTTGTGTTATTTACACATTGAAAATGAATTTCATGTCCACATTATATGTTAAAATGTCTTAGCATACAGGTCCAAATTTTGGGACCAGCACCTAAAGTATATAGAGAAGGGGGAATCCCATACCCGATGGGTGAGACTGTCCCTGGCCACTGCATCCTTTTGAAAAATGAATGTAGAGATTGCAGCACACGAGTGGTTCTCTATATTTATTTTTATGAGAGTTACTAAAACAGTCCAGCACATCTTCATTCATTCATCATGCGTTAACCGATGGCCATTTCACCAGGAAAATTAGGAGAACTCATTCTTCATTCTGACATGGGTGTTGTTCCTATTATAGTAACTGACTAATATAAGATACATTATGTTTACTTGCTAGAGAGAAAATGACATAATAGAAAGATGCATTGCACATAATGAATAATATTTACTTACTAGTTGTAAATTTTTTTCAGACTTGTGAGCTTGTAAATTTTACCAGAGAAAATTGCCGTAAGTAAATTGAGAATCCTTATGCACTGCGTAACTCTAACAATGAAACAGCTACTTAAGACTCTCTTTTTACCTCTCTTACAGCTTGCTACTCAGGTAAAATGATAGAAATTTAAATAATATTTATTTCCACAATCAACATAAAAAAGGTAAAAGATTTTCACATTTATTTCATTTAAGGTCCTTCTTCATGTCCAGTCTATCCAAGTGAAATAGTGTTTGCTATTGATACATCTCAAGATGTTCCAGCAGCAGTCTTTCAGAGAATGAAAGACATCATCATCTCCCTTGTTGAAAAAATGGAGATTAGTGAAAGTAATTGCCCCAAAGGGGCACGTGTTGCTGTAGTCTCATACACAAATCATATTAAACAACTTATTCGTTTCTCTGAGTACAAGAAAAAAAGCTTGCTCATGGAAGCAATCCGTGTCCTTTCACCTGAAAGGACAACTACTGAAAGGAACATTGGAGAAGCAATGAGATTTGTGGCCAGGAATATCTTCAAGCGCATCCGACATGGAGTTCTCATGAGGAAAGTTGCAGTCTTCTTTGCCAATGGACGATCCCAAGATGCTACTTCAATTAGTACAGCTGTATTGGAACTAAGTGCTTACAATATTGTACCAGCAGTTATCGCCTTCAATGATGTCCCCAATGTCAAGAAGGCTTTTGAGGTGAGTTAATGACTATTTTATATTTGTTTTAAATGTCAACTACACCCATGATGCACTGCTGCAGCCACATAATATTCTAAACTATTCTTAAATCACCACTCCAGCATAATGTGAATTCTTTGCCCCTAGTCTTATACTTACTAGCTGCTGTATTCAGCTATTTCCAGCATGCTGGTCATACAGGCAGGTCCCCAGCAGCTTCTCTCCTCCCGCTGACTTGAATTGACTGCCTACATGTTCGTCTGTCCAACTACTGTGCCACGCAGCTTGGTCCTAGGCGGCTATTAAAAGAATTTTTTTTCCCTGAAACGCAGCTACGTTTCAGTGTCAAACATGCAAATTGTCTCAACAGAGAGGAAGAGGAATAGAACTCTAGTGCCACCTATTGGAAGTAGCAATCCTAAAAGTCAATATCGACCCTTTAACGAGCCTTGCCATATGAGGTAGGATAAAAGCCAAACCAGAATCTCAATTTGCAGACATGTTGTTTTAGAGTATTACCCCTTGTCAGTGCAAAGTCTGAGATCTGATATGGATAGGTGAGAGGCTTAAGACTGGGATATAAGGGGTAACATTTCTCCTTGAGGAGAGTGACAAGTCACAGCTGGCATGTCAGAGTGAGGAGACTTATACACCATGCATGCTTCTCTGGGAAATTAAATATGCAAATTGCCTCTTCAAAGAAGAAGAGGACTAGAACTCTAGTGCCACCTATTGGAAATAGCAATCCTAAAAGTCAATATCAACCCTTTAACGAGCCTTGCCATTTGAGTTAGGATAAAAGCCAAACCAGAATCTCAATTTGCAGACACAGTGTTTTGGGGTATTGCCCTTCGTCAGTGCAAAGTATGAGCTCTAATTTGGCTCCACAAGAAGAAACCCCTGTGGGGGCACACAGGCCCATTGGTTACACTAGCTCTTGGCAATGTAAGTACTTGTTTGCAACTTTTTTTGCTCTGCTATTATGGTTTAACAGTTTTTAATTGAAGAGTATGGGTCACTTTAAGCCTAGAGTTTACCAGTAACAAAAACATCTACAATATAGCTAACAACTAACAGTGAGATTAAAGCACATGTCATGTGGTCCTGCATAGCATTACTCTGTTATTGTATTTATGCTATTCTTTTTTTTATTAAATTCCATAAAAGTCATATTTTATGAGACGTTATGCACCTGTTTGTTTTTCTTGATGGTAATTTCTCTTAGTGGTGTTTCTCTGAGTACAAAAAATTTTTGGATTTTATTATGCTCTTTAGTGTTTGGTCTAATTAAGTGACAAAAAGGACTCGTAAGTGGTCTTCCTTCGATACCAACACCCATTGGAAAGCTTCAGGATTAGAGATGGGCAGACCTGTGGATGTTTGGGTCCGTCGGCTTCGGTCGAACTTTATAAAAAAGTTTGGTTCGAGTACCAGAATGGTACCCGAACTTGATTCCAAACCCACACCCCATTCAAGTGAATGGAGGGCTCGAACAGCCGGTGGTTCCCACGCTGTCCTCTGTGTGACAGCATGTGAAACAGCATCTCTGACTGGCGGTAACCTCACTTAAGTTACTGCTTGTATTAGCCCCTGGGTATCGCAGGCCATTCCAGGTTCTCACGCTGTTACACAGAGGACAGCGTGTGAACCAGCAGCTGTGACGGGTGGTCACAAGATTATCAGCGTCTCCTGCTCTCACTGATAGCAGCGAGAGCAGGAGACGCTGATGAGTGTATTCATCAGTCGGCGTCTGTGCATAGCAGTAGCTTTACTGCTATCGACCGGCGCCAAGGCCAAGACCAAGAAGAGGAAGATGGATTACTTTGTGGTATCATTTTATAAATAAATGGGTGAACGAGGGCTAGTGTGGGGGAGTCTTTATTCAAATACATTTTTTTTAGTTTGTGTGTGTTTATTTATTTTTACTACTGTGTTAGTAATGGGTGTGTCTGATTGACAGCTCTCCATTACTAACCCCAAAAACAATTACCCCGATTGTCAATGCACCAGGGCAATCGGGAAGAGCTGAGGGAAAGCGTCAGAATTGGCGTTTTTTTCATTTATTCTCTTATTATTAATGAATAAATGGAAAATACTAATAAACAAATAAAAAAAATGACATGGGGTTCCCCCTATTTTTAATAACCAGCCAAGGGAAAGAAGACAGCTGTGAGCTGGTCTTATTATTCTGGGAAGGGGCCAATATTAATGGAACTTCCCAACCTATAGTCTGCTTTGCCTTTGCTGGTTATTAAAAATGGGGGGATCCTAAAAAAAATGACGTGATGTCAAACTTTAGTATTAATATCACACCTCTACTATTCGATTAGGTGGGATGCCCGGCACCCTATCCGTGCATCACAGAGTTGCGAAGCCCCAACTCACAAGGTCACCATAATCGAATAGTAGGGGCGTGTAATAGGATGCTGGCTAGGCACGGTGCCGCTAGTGTGTGAATTGCACCCTACTGCAAGTTTCATCTGTGTGCAGTTTTAGTGCTAGGCAATCGCCCCTCCAGTGTGAGTGGGTGAGGGTGATTGTTCATCACCATTCTGCACCTGTGTTACCTCCTTCTAACAAAAGGGGGCCGGCCGTGTCCTGGTGTGCATTTTTCTTGAAACGTTGGCTGGTGAATTCCATTGCCCTTTGCTATTTTCTAATTTGATTTTCGATTTTTTTTTTAAATTCTGTTTATTGCTCTGGCTATGCTGTTCTTAATGTTAGAGTAGGGGCTCGCAAAACCGTGAGGACCCTTGATGATGGGTTGCGAGCTTACGTATTTTGGCCAAAATATTAACTAATACCTCATATGACATCTTTTGCACATTTTTATCTGCCAGGGCACGGCCAGGCCCAGTAATGGTGACCTTGTGAGTTGGGGCTTCGCAACTCTGCAATGCACGGATAGGGTGCTGGGCATCCTGCCTAATCGAATAGTAGGGGCATGTAATAGGATGCTCGCTAAGCACGGTGCCGCGAGTGTGTGAATTGCACCCTACTGCAAGTTTCATCTGTGTGCAAATTTAGTGCTAGGCAATCGTCCCTCCAGTGTGAGTGGGTGAGGGTGATTGTTCATCAGCATTCTGCACCTGTGTTACCTCCTTCTAACAAAAGGGGGCTGGCCGTGTCCTGGTGTGCATTTTTCTTGAAACCTTGGCTGGTGAGTACCATTGCCTTTTGCTATTTTCTAATTTGATTTTCGATTTTTTTTAAAAATTCTGTTTATTGTTCTGGCTATGCTGTTTTTAATGTCAGAAAGAGCCAAGAGTGCACAGAGAAAGGATCTATGGTCCATTGTGAGCAATGCCACATTCTGGGGTGTCCTTAAAGTAAGAGTAGTCCAAAGGAAAGAGATTGTGACATCCGAGCAGAAGTGACTAATAGACAGAGTCATCTACCAGAGATTGGTCCTGGGAGAGGATGCATAGCCACAAGGCCCAGAGTTTATGACTCTTGAAGGTAATGGGCCTAAACAGTACTGAGTACGTGAGATGAGTAATGTGTCCCAGGCGGCCGTTCCACAGTGTCAGTCTCACCGGCCATTTTGGCACCCTTAAGGGAAAGAAGGTGCAGAACCGCGGTGCAAGTAAATGTCTCTTGCTAAGCAGGACTGTAGCGTTAAAGCTAGATTGTGGCAAAGTAGTGAGAAACAGTGGAGACAGAGGACCAGTAGAAGGAGTGAAGAGGAAAGGAGAAGATAAAGAACAATAGAGAAGAGAAGGAAGGAAACTGTGTGGTGCTAAGCGAAACATTCATAAGACTGTGTTCCCACAATCTTTGGTTTATATTCCGTAGATCCCATTCAGTAAAAAGTTTATATTTAAATGATGATCTCCCTCATTGAACTGTTCAGCATCTGGTCCTGGCAAACAAGCAACATCGGTTACATGCAGTCTGCACAGGTATAGCGCTCTCACAGCACAAGTCCACACACCCAGCCAGGATCCCCACTTTCATGTAATGTGCCGTGGCACAAGAGACAAGTACCTCACCCCTGTCGACTGCCCCGCACCACATTACACAGACGCCGGCAATGACAGTGCAGAGGAACACATTGATGCTGCGATCTCCATCCTAGCTGTCCCTGCAGGTCAGAAGACCCAAAGGGACAAAACTGCCTTACTTAAGAAGATCTATTCCTGAAAGGAATGGCCCAGGAAGCTGGTGAGCACCTCGGATACGAGTGCTGCCGACCCACTGATGACAACGTTAGACAGGCAGAAGGCGTTTCTCCGCTCCATGTAGAAGCAATCTGTCACTTTAAAAAACGGGGAAACAAAGAAGAATCCGACTCCACAGCAACAATGAGAGGATATCATTGAAAACTGACAAACTTCAATCAAAGGAGCTTCACAGAAAAGAAGCGACTCCCTGCATAATACTGATTAATGCACCATTTGTTCATTCTGATACAGATGGCAGCAATAACAGAGCAGGGATTAGGATACCTAATGAAGCTGCGATCATCATCCCCAATGACCCTGCAGTGCAGAAGACCCTGATGAATAACTCAACCTTGGGTAAGAAACAATTTTATCCTTCCTATGGGCAAGAGATTATATCATTAGCAGGACAAAATTTGGGCACACCTAATATGCAGCAGACCTTATGCTCTGGCAATACACCTATTGCGGAGCTACCGTTTAAAAGCCAGTGCAGCGGCTTTATAATGAAGGATTTAACCCCTTCCTATAACGATGAACAGGACAATATTCCATCATTGGAAACCTCCCCATGCTTATCACAGGGATCCTTCTTCTCTGCACTTTCAACTACATATAGTGAAACTGACTGTACTGAGAACTCTAGTCATATTGGATACAGCAAGAATCAAAAGAAATCTTTTTCTATTGGCCAGTGTGACTACTTTTCTAATAAAGGAAACATCTTCTTAATTTCTGATAAATATGTTAATGACAGTCTTGGCAGTAATGATGATGACTTTGAGAATATCCATGCAATAGATGCACCTATATCTAGGGAATTTGCTTGGAAACTGTAAAGTTCTTTAAAATCATTTAGAAAAGGCTTTGTCTCATCTGAAAATACATGCGGTTAAACCATTCTCCATTAATTAGAGGAACGACTCTTTGAATAACTCTTAACAACTCAACAAGTAACACCTCTGTTGATTGTGAGAAATCTGAAATGAATATTACCCCTAAAGAGAATATTCCAGCTTCAGAAATATATGTAAAGAAAATCGTGAATGATCTGAAAGCTTCAATCCAGCAGAACATTGTAGCTCAAAGTAAAATAATATCATCGGAAATCAAACGTTCTAACTTAAAAAATTAAAAAACGGGCAAGGCTATTACAATTGTGCAATAAATTCAAGATGTCATGTCAAAAATCTTTAAGTCATTAAACAAAGAGGTATCTTTGTTCGTTAAAGCTACAAATTGCTAATTCTGAGGATTGCACAAAGAAAAACGATATAAATATCAGGGGAATACCTGAAAAAGTTGTTCCTTTGGACTTAAACTGCTTTGTCACACAAATGGCAACCTAGCTTGTCCCAGAAATATCTGGAGAACAATTAGTGGTTAATGTTTGAAGAATTCCAAAACCTAACTTTCTATCTAAAGTGACTCCGAGAGACATTATACACTGTAATCCTCTCAAGTAAGAAATAAATTGCTACCTGTGACTACAGATTGTAGGAAACTTCCAGCATCATACAACTCAATATTATTCTTCAAGGACTTATCCAAACTACATTACAAGCAAGGGAAGGTTTCCAGAACACTACAAGAGAACTGCTGAGGGATGACATTACATACCAATGCTTTTCTGTTGCACCAACTGCATTGTAGGTGTCTATTGTCTATTCATGTTTCTAATAGATTATTTTTCTGTGAGCACACAGAGGGGTAATTTTGATGTTGTGTTTTTATCCCTTGTCTAATATTAGCATTATAGGTATAAGTGTTTTAGCCATCTACATATTAATTTGCGTGGCAGTACCATTGCTTTTACTCCATAATTAATTATCGCAGGTGTTTGAGGTTGAGTTCAATGGTGCAAAGAGCCCTGAGACACAAATGCCATCCACAAGTTTATTTGAAAAACAAAAAAATTTAATCTGTATGAGACTTAAATCCAATTTGCATAATAATTTGGAATGCGGTGTATGTGTGTGTCTTTTTAAATTTGTTTAAAATAAATGTGTTTTTACTAGTTTTATTAGTCCCACAGGAAGACTAAAATACAAGAAGACAAAATACACTGCAAGACTGTAATATTGCTCCATTTTGTGAAATTCCCAAATTTCTTATATAGTCAACAGGTTGAGCTTCATTGGTATATAAACATGCTAGACATGGGGGACTTTAGTAGGCCAGCTTCACCTGCACTGTACGGATCTGGCTTAGCTCCTATGTCTTATCCATTTATGCACAAAGCATAAGCTTTCTCTGTCAGTCTTCAGTTATTTTTAAAAGGGCATTTTCAAATTGTCTCTTGTGTAGCTTACAGCTCTTCAGTCTCCTTACTTACTGGTTTCTGGGTGGGGACACTACTCCTTAATAGACATTTTTGTTTAGTTTCCATCTGTCATAATATTGTTATTTATCTGAAGTGTACATAGTTATCACTATTAGTGATGAGCGAGCACTAAAATCCTCGGGTGCTCTAAGCTCGGGATGAGCACATTGGAATACTCGGGTGCTCAACCCGAGCAACGAGCCCAATGTAAGTCTATGGGAAACTCGAGCATTTTTCTGGTGGTCCCCCCCAGCGGTCTGCAGAAGGTCAAAAATTGCCCAAATCGATGGGAACGGTACTCAATTAAATATCAGGCAGGCAGAATATATAGGCAGACAGGCAGGCAGGGTATATAGGAGGGTGCATGAAAAACATAGCAGGGCACTTGGAACACACTAGTGCCCTCCGATTTTCATGTGCCCGCCTTTTAAAAAAGCCGTCCGGCAGTTCATCAGCAGCATTCACCGATACCCGACAATTTAGAACAGAAAGAATAGAGCATCACACATAGATTAGATAGATAGAAACATGTCAGTCACATTTATAATAAGTACAGTGACAGTGTTGATTACTGTACTTGTCATTTAGTGTTAAAATAAAGGATTTATTAAAAAAAAGTTGGCGTGGGATTCCCCGTAATTTTAGTCTCTAGCGGAGGTTAAGCAGATGGCTGGGGCAGTTGTTTGAAGCCTGGGAAGGGGGTAATACCCACGGAGCTTCCAAGGCTACTAATATCAGCCCCCAGCTGAATACCTAGCCTTTACCAGCTATTAAAATGGGGGACCCCTCAAAAAAATGACGTGGGGTTCCCCCTATTTTAATAGCTAGCAAAGGCTAGGCAGACAGCTGGGGGCTGATATTAATAGCCCAGGAAGGGTACCATGAATATTGGCCCCCTCCCAGGCAAGAAACACCAGCCGTCAGCCGCCCCAGAAATGGCGCATCCATAGGATGCGCCAATTCTGGCACTTAGCCTCGTTCTTCCCACTGCCCTGTAGCGGTGGCAGTGGGGTAATAGGGCTGGGGTTGATGTCAACTTATAATGCCAGCTGACATCAAGCCCAGGTTAGTAATGGAGAGGCGTCTATAAGACACCCCCATTACTAACCCCATAGTCAAAGTTAAAAAAAGCACAAACACTCAGAATAAAGTCCTTTAATTGAAATAAACACACAATTCTTTATTGTTCTAAATTAAACCATACTTACCATCACGCCCATTCCAGCTGAAGCCAACGATCTCCTGCAATAAAAGTAAAATAATAAAGCAACCTCATCCTTACCTTTCCATGGTTCCCAGGACGGCTCCAGCTCTGCTACATTCACATGACAGGCTGGATCTGCATAATCTTGTCGAAACACGTTGTATTTACTTGAGGAATAAAGATCTTTTGGAGAATATATACCCACAGTATTCACTGGCTTCTTGGGAACACATTTGGCCTGGATGAACATTATTGTCAAAATAAATTTACATATAGAGATAGTACACCATTTGAACAAGCACTTGACTCAAGAAAGTGAGAGCTGTGATTAAGAAATCTGCTCTTGAAAATGCAAATATTGGGTGTGTGGAAAGGGATTATGATTATGCAAGTCTGATTAGAGCAACTCAGTCAGGAGCTGAGAGGGAGGGAGAATGGGAGCAGCTAGCTGCTGTATAGAAATCAATTGGCTAAAGAGAACTGACTAGGATCTTAGGAATTAACTCTTCTCTTGAATTTAGTTGGCCAGGCGCTGGTGGTCAATCTCCTTGAAAAAAAAGCTGTACACCATATAAGATCAACGCTCTCACAGCAGAAGAATGAAAGGAGATAGAACATGCAAATGAATTACAAACTTGCTTATTTTCGTGCTGTCTAACTAAAGCAATTTAAAAACTTGAGAATAATTCTTTAAAATGTCTGATATGATGTAAGGCAATAAGCTAATTTATATTGGGATAAAAGAGTTTTTCACTTTAGATAATTTATTTTTGTTAGAAGGGTCCTCTAATAGGATAATCAAGGGCTAGTGATTAGATTTGGTGGAGTCAAGCAGAAAGTGTTTCATTTCCCTGCAGCACAACTGTTGGGAAAATGAGGCATTACACAGTTTTTACCAAAACAAATGATTGTCTGTGTAATGTCTAGACCTGTTGAGTCCTCAAGAATAAGTCATGCTCTTTTGTAAAGCGAATATGGGAACTCATAGTGATAATATCCTTCTACTAAATCTCTGATAGGATAATTAAAAGAAAAATTTCTAAGCCATGGCTTCCCAATATCTTATTTTAATGGGGCCTTATCAGCTTGAACATGACGATGCCAGGGAAACACGATTGATCATGACTCTTGTCAAAATCTCATTATATTGAACCCAGAGGACAATCTATATTAAAAAAATCACAAAACTTAGTCAATTAATTAGTCAGTATAATCACTTCTGTCAAAACTGCCTCTTCTCACAGTTTGAGAACCACTGTTCTAAACAAAAAAAAATACCTTTAGTACCAATACTATAAAAACTTTGGAGAAAAATAAGTTTACGAAACTTACACCAAATTAAATGGTCCGTTACTTAGTAACTCTGGACAAGAAAACATAATAAGCCTTTTCCCCTCTCCGTATAATTACATTGTAACTGACTTACAGATCAATGCAGACAATAGTCACTAAAACAAAATCTTTGTTTTTAACATCTGGAAATGAGAATGCACTGAAGTCATGGATAGTAGATCATTTGCAAATAATTATATGTGGCACTGTTGTTAGTTCACTGTAGCCAGGAGTGAAACATGTTACCTCTTTACGATGAGATTTTATTCTTAAGAATTTCTCTAAAGAATACAATTGGACAGCAACATAAATCGAAAATGGTGTAAATTGTGTGCCTGAATTACAAATTCACTTTTCCACCGAGATACAGTTCTTGAGAAATTCAAATGTAAAATCTTGTGAAAAATTACTTTTTACTCCACAATGTTGCAAGAATATGGAACATGACAAATAAATTATCTAAGTGATAATGAATAAGATCAAACAAAGCACACTGCTGCGCTTAAATATTAAGCCTAAAATAAATATACTAAAAGTACTTTAACGGAATTCAATATGTGGAGAAAAACAAAGGAGTTTGATTTAGAAAATTAAGAATACTAATCTTTATTAATGTTATCATTAAAATCACTGCTTATTCCCCTGTGAACAAGAATAATCGAAACGTAGGAGGCTGCATTTCACTACTTGGGGGTTCTCACCACCTATAGCCATTTGGCTTTAAACATGCATTTTTGGTAATGTGCATTGGAGTCTGCACCCTAGGGAATAAAGAAATTCAAGAGACATAATACTCTTTACAAGTATGCATTAATTTCCTCAGTGGGTGTACTCTCATGCTAATGAGCATTTACATTTTCCCCTATGGTGAGACCATTTGCCCTGTTTTATTGGTCTGTGGTTTTTTGTTTTTCACTTTTGTGGTGTATTTTTTGATGAGTTTTTTGTACGTTAGTCCGCTGATTTTAAATTGTACTGATTATATTAAGAAAGATTAGTATTCTTAATTTTCTAAATCAAACTCCTTTGTTTTTCTCCACGTATTGCATCTGTTTCCAGGAGTAGTGTGGGTGCACATCTATTTATATCATTTTCATTTATCCCCTATGCATGACTGCCTCTGACTGTAAGGGGATTTTATTGGAAAATGAACCTGGTTTATAAGTATTTAAAGTACTTTAAGTGGCTCCTGGAAATTACATGAATCTCACAAACACCAGTGGGGTGGTTGTGCTAAATGTACAGAGTAAGGTAAAGCAAAATTGGGATATTAGCTGCATGTACTAAAATACTGTGTATATGTAACATCCAGTGCTTCTAAATTAATTTAACAGTGCTCCAGTGGCTGATGGGTGGGATTGTTAGAGTAACTAATGGGTGTAGTGACTATTATCTAAGTGACTGTTCAAAATTGACAATTAGACTATATTCCCACGATGAGCCTTTGATGCATTTAAATGTCTACTATGTCTACTACAGTATGTATAGCAGAAATCATGATCCCCTATGAACGCCGGCCAGCGGTAGTATTGTAATGACAGGCAGGGTGCTCTTTACCAGACCCCTAGCTGTCATCACAATCCATCGGCGCCCCACAAATCTCGTGACAGGGGCTCTAATTTATGACGTGCTTCCGAGATTGAGATTGACAGCAGGATTTAACTGATTGACAGCCGCGTGTGGAGCTCCATTCCATCCGCGGCTGTTAAAGGCACGTGACATCTGTTTAAATCAGGTTTCATGTGCCGGGAAAGATGCGGGCTGAGCGTAAGAGCCCGCATCAATGTCAGGGACACGACATATGACGTAACTATACATCATATGTCGTGAAGGAGTTAAAGTGCCATTGGCAAAGTTGGGTCCAAAGTACCTTGGTCCCTATGAGATTCTGTAAATGGTCAATCAGGTTGCTTTTGGATTGAAGCTTCCTCGATCACTTTGTATCCTTAACGTCTTCCAAAGATCCCTATTAACCCCTTAATTACCGGAGCATTTTCAGTTTTTGCGTTTTCGTCTTTTGCTCCCCTTGTTCCCAGAGCCATAACTTTTTTATTTTTTGGTCAATATGGCCATATGATGGCTTATTTTTTGCGGGACGAGTTGTACTTTTGAATGACATCACTGGTTTTATCATATCATGTACTGGAAAACAGGAAAAAAAATCCAAGTGCGGTGAAATTGCAAAAAAGTGCAATACCACAGTAGTTTTTTTTTTTTTACCACGTTCACTGAATGCTGAAACTGACCTGCCATTATTATTCTCCAGGTCATTATGAGTTCTTAGACACCAAACATATTATAAGTGGAAAAAAAAAATCCAAAGTTTGCTAAAAAAAAAGTCACCATTTTCCAAGACCCATAGCGCTTCCATTTTTCGGGATCTATGGCCGGATGAGGGCTTATTTTTGCGTGCCAAGCTGACATTTTTATTGATACCATTTTGGAGTAGATCTGATGTTTTGATCGCCAGTTATTTCATCTTATTGCAATGTTGCGGCAACAAAAAAAACTTAATTCTGGCGTTTAGAATTTTTTCTTGTTACGCCGTTTACCGATCGGATTAATTATTTTTTATATTGATAGATCGGGCGATTCTGAATGCGGCAATACCAAATATGTGTATGTGGTTTTTTTGTTGTTTTATTTTGAATTGGCCCGAAAGGGGGGCGATTTAAACTTTTATATCTATTTTATTTTTTTAATATTTTTAAAAACATTTTTTTACACTTTCTGCTTGCTTCAATAGTCTCCATAGGAGACTAGAAGCAGCAGTTGTTTGATCTCCTCTGCTGCATACAAGCAATGAGCAGATCGCCTATATGCAGCAGAAATGCTCACTTGATATGAGCGCCGACCACTGGGCGTTGCTCATAGCAATCAAGACATGACAACCACAAGGGTCTGTTGTAGACCCCGGATTGTCATGCCAACCCATCGGTGACCAACGATCACGTGTTCACCGATGGGCGGGGCCAATTACACGCTTCCCGGAAGCGCAAGTTAAATGCCGCTGAGATTGACAGCGGCATTTAACTGGTTAACAGACGCGGGTGGATCGCTATTCCACCCGCAGCTGTTGCAGGCACATGTCAACTGTATAAATCAGCTGAAATGTGCCTGGTTCAGTGCGAGCTCAGCGCCGGAGCCCGCGCTGAACCGGGGGTACAGATGTGGTGCGTACTAATATGCACCACGTCATAAAAGGGGTTAAAGGAGTTTGTTGCTTTAATTCTATCTCCCTTATCCCTGCGGTTTGGAGTACGAGGTACAGATAATTGTGGATTTTCAGAGGGTCCGAAATTCCCTCCAGTACCTCATCCATTGGAAGGAATATGGACCTGAGGAAAGATTCTGGGTTCCAGCTCAATCAGTAAAGGCCAATAGTCTGGTTATGGCTTTCCATTTTAGATTTCCTTGGAAACCTGGGGGTCTGGTGTCATGATTTCACCACTCACGGTGTCTTAAGAACGCTTTGACAGTTAAACCACCCTATAGGATCAGGGGAATGTGGGCTATTTTGAGTGACAACCCAGCCACTCAATCAGAGGCAGGGGCGTGCTGAGCTGTCAATATTGTAATAGCTCAGCTGCCCAATCTGGTCAGGCCTGCAGAGTTTCCAATAGGTATCACCGGTTCAGGGTGATTACCTCACTATTACGCTGGCTGGCAATGGTCAAACCATTGCCAGTCGTAGCCTCGCTCGGTGGTGTGTTTGCTCTGAATGCTGATATTCTAATCTTTGTGCTAGACCTCGGATTTGCTTTTTTAACTATTCATTCATCTTATCCCTTTTGTGTATGACATATTCTCCTGGTATTTGACCTTGGACTCCTTGACTTCCCCGCCTCACGGCTTGTTTGTGAGAAGTTACTCAGTGTCTCAGGAGCCTTTTGCTTAAAAAAATCTATACATTAAAAAATAAGTACCTATAAGGAGCAAATTTTAGATAAGCTAAACTGTAAACCCTATTAAAATGCAGTATTCAATTATACAATACAAACAAAGTTTAGTTTTGTAACATCCACTGTAATTATAACTAAATAAAGGAACACTAATCCTAGAAATATAGAATAAACCACATGCACTTGCCATTTGTCAGTCTGCAGGATTTTCTGCATGTACTGGAACAATCATCTTTGAAAAAAATAGTAGAAATATTTTAGAGTATTCATCTCTTCCTCATCCCTTACAAACTGGTAAGGGCTAAACGTCGCAGAGGAAGGTTTCTGCTGTGGCCACTTGCCTTACAGCCAGTGGTGATGATGGAAGCTGAAGATCTCTCGGGGCCATATTAAGATGTTAATTTATGTATTTCTAATCATTTTACCTGCTGAGACAAAGTAGTATGAAAGTAGTATGATAAGAAGGGATTAAATGAAGGACTAGTCATCTGAGACGCATAGTCCTTGGTTGGCTTTTTCATATCTTTCAGAGTAAAACATACAAGCTTGCAATAAAATGCATGCAGTGTCGGATTCATGCTGTCTATGGTTTGGGCAGCTGATAGCTTCCCTATAAAGGGTAATTCTCATGATAGTACTTCCATGGTTGTGCTGCCGGTCCAAAGGTCCAAACTGGAGAAATCTATGGTTTCAAGCTGAAGCAGCTTTGCATCTTCAGCACTGGAGGAGGGCGCGGTACTGAAAAGCAGTGCACAGTGCCCTACAGCAAAGAGCTTGTAAGTGCTCCTCTCCTAGAGTATGTGACCAGCCAGCTCTGATAGGCTGCAGTGGTGGCTGCTAACCAAGGTAGCAAGAAGGAACTTTAATAAGAGATAAATTGCAAATGTGCTTGTTTTTACCAGTACTTTCCAGTTTTACCCAGTGATGATGATGAGAAAACTCTTTGATTACCATTCTGGCAAACACTATGTAAGCATTACATTTGTATTAACTTTTTGTGGATTTAATGAAGAAAAAACAAAGACATGCAATTTTTTATGCCATTTACCAATCATCGTAAATATTGTTTGCTTGCTGTAGTATACGGCTTATTATAAATGCAATGATACTACAAAGAAATGAACAGATTACTTACGAATTTGTAATGTTTGTTTTTAAAAAGTGTATTACAATAGTTTTTCATTTTATTTTGAGTCATTTTAAAAGTATTTTTATATTACCTCTAATATACAGGTATGTAAAGATGTACTGTTATATAGAGATGTGTCTTTATTTTTTATAATTGCCAAACAGCATTTGTTAGTGTCTGTATATGAAGATTATTATGCAGTTCTAATAACCAACTTTGATACCCTGTTTGATATATTGATGTCTATATATCAGGTGGATGAAAGCAGAAGATCCCAGCTCTTTGTTTGGAAGAGACTGCAAGACCAAAGACTAGAAGTCATTTCACACTGCACACTCTGCTATGGTAGGAGGCTGTTGGAAAACATATTCTTTTTCATTTAGAGCTGATCATTTATGAGCTGGAAAAATAAAGAACATTACCATGGGCAGCACGGTGGATGCACTGTTGATTTGCATCCTTGAGTTCACTTCACATCCCATCAAAGCCAATATCTGCAAGGAGTCTGTATGTTCTCCCCTTGTTTGTGTGGGTTTCCGCCGGGTTCTCCTGTTTCCTCACACGCTTCAATGACATACAGATAGGGAATTTAGATTGTGAGCCCCTATAAGGCCAGTGAGAATTATGTCTGTAAAGTGCTGTTAAATATGATTGTGCTATATAAGGGTAGGGTCACATCATCGCAATTTCTCTCATCTGTAAAAATCAGACCAATTCTGCTAATCACACTCTGATCAAACTCTAATCAGAGTGTGATCTGATTTTATCGGATGAGGAGTAGATTGAAAAAAAAAGTTTCCATCTTCTCCATTCTATCAGTCCAGGAAAATTGGACTGCACTCAGATGACATCAGAGTGCAGTCCGAAGTTTTACAAGGACCAATAGACGGATGCAAATTGTGCACGCTGCAATTTTTTTCTCATACAGACGCTGTCTCAGGAAAAAATCGGACATGTACATGGCCCCATAGAATAACATTGATCCAAGTGCGATGTGATGGTTTGTCAGATCGCACTTGGACTGAAAACACAGGAGCTCTAATGCTAAAGAATAGCATCCAGGCATCTACACGAGCTCTTCGCACACATAATAAACAAACTTTCTAAGGTCCCTTAGAATTCTGTAACTCAAAATAATAAGGGCTGTTCAGATTGAATATGTGCATAAGTCTGATAAAAAGACAGATAGGAAGTTAATAAATTAAAAGTGTCTTCCAGCCAGAAGTCTGAATGAGGCAGCTGTCAAGCATGCACCCTGGTGCTCCTGCTCTATTCAAAGTCTTTGACACTGCTGAAAACTGCCAAGCTGCTCCTAGTCCCAATCTTGTGGCTGGAAGGTAAACCGAAGCCCCTCATTTTGGTGATCCAGAGGCCAGACCCATACTAATGTACCATTTATCTCTTATTTTCTGGATAGGTGCTACATTCTCCAGGTTGTAATATCCCTTTAAGTAATTTTTACTCATCACCCATGTACATAAAAAACCTGGAAAGCAGGGTGAAATTAAATATTGTGCTTTCCTTGGCCAAACAGCCTGAAGTTTCTTCTATGGATATATACATCATCTTTACAGCAGACTCTGAAACATTTGCTGGACTTAAGCCAAAGGCTTGCTGGATTTTTACAGAAAACACGTGTTGATCTTTTTCTGATCCCCTCCATTTTTGGCTGACAGCTGAAAAATGAAGCTTTGTCAATGAGGTGACGGTTAGCGTTCTTAGTACCCTATAGCAGACAGAACAGTTGTCTTACAGCCAGATACAGGATGATGAGAATCAGAAGGTAGGCAAACTCCTTTAGACGAATCCTTTATATATTTCTCACAATATAATAAAAAATAGGATGAAAGGAAAAACATATTAAAGGGATTTTCTGAGGTCAGAATATTGATGGTTTATCGTTTTCCTATAGTAAGGAATGGATCACAGCTGAGAAGTTTGTCTTTTATGAGCCAAACAGCCTGAACTCAAGACAAATACTTGTACACATTCTTTTCCAACTACAGTGATAGCCTTTTCAGTTCCCCAACACCGTATAATGGCCTCCACAGTCTCTCAACATTGTATGATGGCCCCTACAGTCTCCCAACACCATAAGATGACCTTCACAGTTCTGCAACACCATATGATGGCCCTCACAGTCCCGCAACACCGTATGATGGTCCTCACAGTCTCCCAACGCCATATGAAAGCTCCTACCATCTTTTAGCACCATATGATGGCTACCACAGTCCCCCAACAGCGATTTATGGCCCCCACAGTCCCTTAGCACCATATGAAGGTCTCTACAGTCTAACATCGTATGATGATCCTCACGGTATCCCAACAATTTAGGATGGTTCACACAGTCCCCCAACACCATACAATGACCCAAATAGCCTCCCATCCAGTGTTCTGGTCCCAATACAGCCTCCACACAGTATGATGGTATCTACATAGTATAATGCTCCCACACAACCCTCACTACAGTATAATCGCCCCACTCTGCCCTCCACACATTATTATGGCCCCTACACAACCCTCCACATGATATGATCACTCCCACACAGCCATCCACACAGTATGATCACCCACACTCAGTGACACAGTATAATGGCTTCAACACAGCCCTCCATTTAGTATAATAACCCCAGCAGACGTCCAAACAGTAGGGTCATCCCCACACAGTATGATCACCCCCACACAGCCATCCATATGGTAGAATAGCCCCCACACAGTATGACCACCAACATAGCACCCCCCACACACAGTATGATGGCTGCCAAAGTTCTGAACCCAGTTTGATCACCCACACGGACCCCCCACATACATTTGATGACCCTCAAAGCTCCCCACACTTTATGATGGCTTCACAATATATCCCTCTACACACAGTTATCCCCATACAAATAATCAAAGATAAAATCAAAAAAGAAGAAAGCTTTCCTCCTGCTCTAGTCTCTGCAGCATGTGTCCTTAGGCTCTAGACAGCAGACGTTATGTAATGATGTCACTCATCACACCTGTTGAGCTGAGACATCGAAGCTCGTATGCACAAAATGAATGATAAAGTGGGGAGCTGAAAGTGTGATGCCGGCCTGTGAGAGGGGGAAAAGATGCTGGCACTTGGTTCCCACCGACTCACGGGCCCAATAGCAGATGCATAGTTTGCCACTATTAGAGGTATGCCACTGCTCAGTGGGAACCCTCCCTAAGTGGTAGATCTTTTCATTAGTTTATGAATAAACTGTATAAGCACCATTCACACCATGCATATTGTGTGTTTCTAGTGTATAAAAACACAAAAAAATCTCCTTTTCTTTATCCCAGACATATAGCACTAGCATATGCAATTACCATTCAGTGATGTTCATCTTCATAAGTTTACACTTGACTCCTTTAGTAAAAATACATCTACTGCAGAATGCTGTTATATTGGGAAACCTAGGAAAACCACCGAAATAAATGAAAAAGAGCATGCTTTTTACAAACATCTGGTTTATTTTAGGCTCTGAGTAGATTCGCCATATTGACTGAAAACATCTCCCAGTGTTAACCCCACTACAAACTAAAAGCATATTGACATTTAGTTTCACCTGTTTTATATTCATTAAGATAAAGACCACCTTATCTTTAGATTAATAAATGTGTTGAGGACATGATTTTGACTTTGCATGGGTAATTCCATTGTCTGTTACCTTGGACAAAGGGCTGTGGTAATTCATATCTCATGTGTGGCTTTATTTTTCTTCACTTTTTGTGTAGGCACTTGATTTTGTGACATCGACTACTATATAACTATTACAGGTTCTTTGACACAGATGGCACAGTTCTGGTCTTAAAATGGCAATTGATGGAGGAGCATGTGGCCAGACATGTCCTACAGCCTCCTCTAGTCGAAAAATTTCTTACCTATTTGCAGAATTTTTTGAGGAAGCTGATGGGGATGTCTGGTCACATGCTTTTCCATTCACCTTTTGAGAGCTGGAGAGATGCACAGTCTGAATAGACGGCTGCAGTAACAAGTGGGTAGAACTTCACAAAGGAGAAGAATCTACAAGTGCTTCTCACTAAATTAGAATATGATCAAAAAGTTAATTTATTTCAGTTCTTCAATACAAAAAGTGAAACTCATATCTATAATTTACTTACCTTGTAATGTCTTCACATCCTTTTCCGTCCAGATGTGTCCGGATCCCAGAATTCCAAGCGGCGTAAGTTCATCGACCGCCATACTGGGACACCCAAGTGATGGGTGTCTCAATATGGAAACCGCTGGTGGTATCAGCCTCTTGCGCTGTACCACCAGTGGAACACCGTCGCACCACACACACACACACACACACACACACACTCACACACACACACACACTGTATACGCCGTATGCACCACACACACACACACACACTGTATATGCCGTACGCAGCCTCTTGCGCGGTACCACCAGCGGAACACTGTCGTGAACACGCCGCATACGCCACACACGCCGCTGCCGGTATCAGCCAAATGATTCTCTGACCTCCTCTATCCTTGTACAGGAGGAGCTCATGCGCAGTTTTAATGTGACCGCCGCTATCTGCCTGCACAAAGATGGCGGCGGTCTGATTTACTGCACGGGGAGACAGCTAAAACGAGAGAAAACATGAGAGAAGAAGACAGCACAGGGGTGGAGAGACAGAGCAGACAAGGGGGAGAGCACATGGGGTACACAGGTCAAAGAAGAGATCACATGAGAGGAGAAGACAGCAGATGGGGGAGAGAGAAAGCACACAGGGGGAGAGAGACAGAGCACAGGGGGGAGACAGCTCAAACGGGACAGCACATGAGGGGAGAACACAGCACAGGAAGGAGAGAGACAGCAGACAAGGGGGATAGCACATGGGGTAGACAGGTCAAAGAAGAGAGCACAGACGGGAGAAGTCAGCACATGGGGGAAAGAGAGAGTGGATAGGTGGGTGAGCACATGGGGGGGGGATTCTCAACGCTGCAAAGCCTGCCCCCATCGTGACATTACCGCCCTCCCGATGCAATAGCATCGGGCCTCCATCTAGTATTATATAGATTCATCACAAACAGAGTGATTTATTTCAAGTGTTTATTTCTGTTATCTCAGCTTGGATTGTGTGCCTCTCTACTCTTCCTCCAGACTCTGGGACTTTGTCTTCTGACTTGTGTTTTCATTGGCTGTAAGCCATAATCATCAACATTAACAGAAATAAACACTTGAAATAGATCACTCTGTTTGTAATGACTCTATATAATATATGAGTTTCACTTTTTGTATTGAAGAACTGAAATAAATGACCTTTTTGATGATATTCTAATTTAGTGAGATGCACCTGTATTATACACTAGATGGTGGCCCGATTCTAACGCATCGGGTATTCTAGCATATGTCTCCCGACCCTCCTTTATAATACCCCATGCAGGATGTCACTTGTTCCCCCATATAATGCCCCATGTAGGATGTCACCTCTCCCTCCTTATAATGGCCCATGCAGGATGTCACCTCTCCGCCCCATATAATGCCCCATGCAGGCTGTCACATCCCCCCTATATAATACCCCATGCAGGATGTCACCTCTCCCCCATATAATGCCCCATGTAGGATGTCACCTCTCCCCCCATATAATGGGCCATGCAGGCTGTCACATCCCCCCTATATAATACCCCATGTAGGATGTCACCTCTCCCCTATATAATGGGCCATGCAGGCTGTCACATCCCCCCTATATAATACCCCATGTAGGATCTCACCTCTCCCCCCATATAATGGGCCATGCAGGATGTCACCTCTCCCCCCATATAATGCCCCATGCAGGCTGTCACATCCCCCCTATATAATACCCCATGTAGGATGTCACCTCTCCCCCATATAATGCCCCATGTAGGATGTCACCTCTCCCCCCATATAATGGGCCATGCAGGATGTCACCTCTCCCCCCATATAATGCCCCATGCAGGCTGTCACATCCCCCCTATATAATACCCCATGCAGGATGTCCCATCCCCCCATAGTGCCCCATGCAGGTCCCCTATGGCCCCATACAAAAAAAAAATACAATACTCACCTCACTGCTTCTCTGGACTCGAGCGCAGCCGGCATCATCACGCTGTGCGCTGTGACCGGTCAGGAGAGAGCGCGGTGTATAGACGTCACCACGCCCTCTGACCTGACACATCACAGAGCAGCAGCGGAAGACACAGGAGCTGCTGTGGAGGCACGGGGAGGGGTAAGTATGATGCCGGGTGCCGCGGTCCTGATCGAGCGGGGGGAGGGACGGGAGGAGAGGAGAGGGGAGGGGAGAGGAGGGGATGGGAGGGGAGAGGAGGGGAGAGGAGGGGAGGGGTAAGTATGACGCCGGGTGCCGGGGTCCTGATCGAGCGAGGGCAGGGACGGGAGGAGAGGGGAGGGGAGAGGAGAAGAGGGGAGAAGAGGGGAGAGGAGGGGAAAGGAGGGGAGGGGAGGGGCGTCACACTTGTCCTCAGGAGATAAGCGGCCGTAGCCGCTGATCTTCCGACGATAGCCGCATGTAGGTCAGCGTCGCCTGCGGTCGGGGGACTTATGCTGCGAGCAGCCGGCTGCATCTCTCGGCTGCATCGCCGCTGCCTTCCGTGCCGCACATGAGCCGCTAACGGCCACCATGTTTTTCTGAAATGCCGCGTCGCTGATTGGCCGCGGCCGGACCAATCAGCGACCCGGGATTTCCAGGACAGACAGACAGACAGAAAGACAGACAGACAGACGGGATAAGACAATTATATAGATAGATTAGCAAGTGCCACAAAATCAAGTCCCTAACCCCAACACATATGTTCAAATAAAAATAACGTGGACAATCCATTTAAGTGATTGTCTAAGCAAGGTTTTTTAAAACTGCTCAGAATGTCTTAATATTATAAAAGTCCTATTCATGATCATTATTATTCATGCTTTTATCCCATTGCTTTTCTGTCCTCCTCAATTCTCGGTTCTTCCTAATGCAGCAATGACATTGCAATATAGCCATGTCACTGCTGCAGCAAATGTCTGGTGATTGGCTGCAGCGGTCACATGTCTGTGTCGGAACATCATTGCTGGAGGCCAGGAAACAAAGAGTGGAGGAGAAGGAAGTAGCAGAAAAGGGATTCGTAAAATGGGACTATTTTTTACCCCTTCTTTTAAAAAAAAATTATTTACTGGTCAAAATCCTGAAAAAGCATCTTATTTTGGCCTATTTATTCTAAACATGCACAAGATAATAACATAGTAATAAGTTGTCCAATGTTGAAATGTGTTTCAGATAAATGCAACCCTGAGAGGGGAGGGGAGAGGGGAGGGGAGAGGGGAGGGGAGAGGAGAAGAGGGGAGAGGAGAGGAGGGGAAAGGAGGGGAGGGGAGGGGCGTCACACTTGTCCTCGGGAGATAAGCGGCCATAGCCGCTGATCTTCCGACGATAGCCGCATGTAGGTCAGCGGCGCCTGCGGTCGGGGGACTTATGCTGCGAGCAGCCGGCTGCATCTCTCGGCTGCATCGCCGCTGACTTCCGTGCCGCAGATGAGCCGCTAACGGCCGCCATGTTTTTCTGAAATGCCGCGTCGCTGATTGGCCGCGGCCGGACCAATCAGCGACCCGGGATTTCCAGGACAGACAATATAGCCATGTCACTGCTGCAGCAAATGTCTGGTGATTGGCTGCAGCGGTCACATGTCTGTGTCTGAACATCATTGCTGGAGGCCAGGAAACAAAGAGTGGAGGAGAAGGAAGTAGCAGAAAAGGGATTCGTAAAATGGGACTATTTTTTACCCCTTCTTTTAAAAAAAATTATTTACTGGTCAAAATCCTGAAAAAGCATCTTATTTTGGCCTATTTATTCTAAACATGCACAAGATAATAACATAGTAATAAGTTGTCCAATGTTGAAATGTGTTTCAGATAAATGCAACCCTGATGAAGAGTGTGAACTGGATCCTGTCCCTCCTACTGAAATAGACATGGACATAGTCTTTATCCTCGACAGTTCCCGTACTGTGAGCAGTGATAATTTTTTGAAGGCAAAAGACTTTGTGAGCACAATGCTTGACCATTTTGTAATATCGTCACAGCCTAAAGCACCAGACACCGGGGCTAGAGTAGCCTTAATTCAACAGGCTAGACCCAACTTCATGCCGAACAGAAATGTGAGTCCTGTTAAAGAAGAGTTTGGACTTGATTCCTACAATGAAAAGAATTTAATGAAGAGACACATTGAAGAAGTTGTTACACAGCTTGAAGGTCCATCTGCTCTGGGCTACTCCATCCAATGGGCTATCGAGAACATATTCAGGAAGGCTCCTAACCTGAGGAGACATAAAGTCATTTTTACAGTGCTCAGCAGCAAAACAAGTAGCTGGGACAAAGAAAAATTGAAAGAAATATCTCGAAAAGCTAAATGTGAAAAATTTACTCTATTTGTGTTGGCCTTTGGGAAAGATGTAAATCACAGTGAGCTTGTTGCGCTTTCTAGCCTTCCCGAAGATCAGCATACGTTGCACTTACTCTCTATGTCAAGGCCTGAACTCCTTTATGCTGAGAGATTCAGCCAGGCCTTTATAAACCTTCTGAACCGTAAGTAACATTTTCTTCATTACATAAAGTACAGTTGCTCAAGCTTACTATTAAATACAGTATAAATCGTATTGCATGTTGCTCATCCTTTATATGTGTATGCTATGTACACACGTGGTCAAAATTGTTGGTACCCCTCATTTAATGAAAGAAAAACCCAGAATGATCACAGAAATAACTTGAATCTGACAAAAGTAATAATAAATTAAAAATCTATGAAAATGAACATATGAAAGTCAGTCATTGCTTTTCAACCCTGCTTCCACAGAATTTAAAAAAAATAAATAAACTCATGAAATAGACCTGGACAGAAAAGATGGTACTCTTCTTAACTTAATATTTTGTTGAACAACCTTTTGAGGCAATCACTGCAATTAAACGAATCCTGTAACTGTCAATGAGACTTCTGCACCTCTCGACAGGTATTTTGGCCCACTCCTCATGAGCAAACTGCTCCATTTGTCTCATGTTTGAAGGTTGCCTTTTCCAGACGGCATGTTTCAGCTCTTTCCAAAGATGCTCAATAGGATTTAGGTCAGTGCTCATAGAAGGTCACTTCAGAATAGTCCAATGTTTTCCTCTTAGCCATTCTTGGGTGTTTTTAGCTTTGTATTTTGCATCTTTATCCTGTTGCAAGACACATGACCTGTGACTGAGACCAAGCTTTCTGACACTGGGCAGCACATTTCTCTCTAGAATACCTTGATAGTCTTTAGATTTCATTGTACCCTGCACAGATTCAAGACACCCTGTGCCAGATGCAGCAAAGCAGCCCCAGAACATAACAGAGCCTCCTCCATGTTTCACAGTAGGGACAGTGTTCTTTTCTTGATATGCTCCATTTTTCCATCTGTGAACATAGAGCTGATGTGCCTTGCTAAAAACTTCCATTTTTGTCTCATCTGTCCATAGGACATTCTCCCAGAAGTTTTGTGGCTTGTCAACATGTAGTTTGGCAAATTCCAGTCTGTTTTTTTTATGATTTTTTTTCAAAAAGGTGTTCTCCTTGGTTGTCTCCCATGAAGTCCACTTTGGATCAAACAACGACGGATGGTGCGATCTGACACTGATGTTCCTTGAGCTTGAAGTTCACCTTTAATCTCTTTAGAAATTATCCTTGACTCTTTTCTTACCATTCGTATTATCCGTATCTTTGATTTGTCATCAATTTTCCTCCTGCGGCCATGTCCAGGGAGGTTGGCTACAGTCCCATGGATCTTAAATTTCTGAATATTATGTGCAACTGTAGTCACAGGAACATCAAGCTGCTTGGAGATGGTTTTATAACCTTTACATTGAACATGCTTGTCTATAATTTTCTTTCTAATCTCCTGAGGCAACTCTTTCCTTTCTTCCTCTGGTCCATGTTGAGTGTGGTACACACCATGTCATCAAACAGCACAGTAAGTATCTGTATCCCTATATAGAGGCCCACTGACTGATTACAAGATTGTAGACACCTATGATGCTAATTAGTGGACACAACTTGATTTAACATGTCCCTTTTGTCACATTATTTTCAGGGGTGCCATCATTTCTGTCCAGGCCTATTTCATGAGTTTAATTTTTTTTAAATGCTGTTCAAGCAGGGTTGAAAAGCAATGACTGACTTCCATTGATTGACTTCCATGACTGTTCATTTTTATAGATTTTCAATTTATTATTACTTTTGTCAGATTCAAGTTATTTCTGTGACCATTGTGGGTTTTTCTTTCATTAAACGAGGGGTACCAACAATTTTGACCACGTGTATATATGCTTAATTGGGAAAGTACATTTAAAGATGTTGAGTTGTTTTTTATTCTTAAAAAGATTGTCTACCTTTGAGGACTATTTTTTTCTTACTTAAGGCTATGTTCCCACGATCTGCTTTTGGTGTGGTTTTGACGCTGCGTACTTTTGCTGTGCCAAAATCGCAGCTTCTTGCAGTTCCAGCAAAGTGGATGAGATTTATAGAAATCTCATGCCTACTTTTCTTTTATTCAGCATAGACTGACCAGCCGTGTGTTTTTCAAAACCAAAACATGTCAATTTCTCTTGCAGGTACACTGAGTTTTCTGTTCGGATTTTCCCCAAATGCACATATTCACCTAAGTATATCAATAAAGTTTTGTAAAAGCCAAATACCAGGAAGTATCAAAAACAAAGCGGCTTTATTTAAAGCTCGACACACCAACAAAAGACAAAAGCCACAGCGTCAAAAACACGATAAAAACACTTTTAAAAACGCACACAAAAACGCAATGAAAAACCACAAGTAACCTAATTTAAATAATAGGTGCAGAAATTCTGCAGCGTCAAAAACTCACCAAGGCTCATCATGGGAACGAAGCCTAAAAGCATACAATTGGGGTTAAAAATCACTTTTGCATTTGGGTTTCATTAAAAAGTTTGCACCATTTGCCTTCTATAGACTCTGTATTAAACTGTATATTGCTGGCTGCACAGTGAGTTGGCCAGATTATTTTTATATTAACAGATATGTTGGGGACATGATTTTGTGGCACTTACTATTATATAGGAATGACAGGTTTTCCTTCTGCTCTTGTTACTGCAGGTTTCCTCACAGACTGAATAGCTCTCCTGTTCATAAAATGGCTGCTGGCGGAGGAGCATGTGACCAGACCTGTCCCCCAGTCTCCTCCAATAGAAAAGCACTTTTCTCATGTGAGGTTTTCAATTGGAGGAGGCTGATGGACAGGTCTGGTCACATGGTCCGCCACTATCAGCCATTTTGTGAACCGGAGATCTGTGCAGTCTGTGAGGAAAGCTGCACTAACAAGAGTTCGATAAGAACCTGTCATACATATATATAGCAATGAGTGCCACAAAATCATGTCCTCTATGTGGCACCCTGCTACCACAGGTACCACAGGACCCAAAAGGGTGCATGGACGGACTTCTCCACAAGAGGCCCTCACTACAAACAAACACCTCCACCCTTCCACCTCATACCACCAGTTAGGGATATATATATGGAGGGTGGAGTCAGGCAGCTGAGTTCAGTCAGGCAGTGTGCTGGCACTTAGACCAGTGAAGAAGCAGCACGTGAGCTGCTGTGTGTTGAGGGCCCTGAGTGTGGCCGAGGCAAGGAGAGAGAGGAGAGAGGAGTTAAGGGGGCAGAGGAGCATAACAGGCTCACCCCAAGACACAATCCGGACACTGGGTCCGCACCTACAGGGTTCTCTATACCCTGTAGGGACAACCGGCATACCAGGAGGCTTCCAGACCCCTGGTCATCCTGAAGCTACCATCAAATACAGGACTAGGAACCACGAAGGCCCCGGCATCCAGGGATAGTGGTTGCCAAAGGAAAGTCCTACTACCAAGCGGTCAGGTGAGAGAGCAACGCAACATAGAAGCCAGGCCAAGTTCCAGGCTGGCCAGAAGCTTAGAGAGGGAGACACGGATCAGGAGGCCTGATAACCACTCACTGGGGAGAGTCCTGAAGTGCACCCTTCCTAGCAAGTACCCTGGATCATACCTGCCGTTACACCAGTAAAGGTACTGAAGCGAATCCCTTGTGTGCATGTCCGTCATTCCCCCTGACCCGACCGGGCCATCTCTCATCTGCATCCCATCCATCAACCCTGCCCCGGGGGCCCGCTCCGCCTGGGGGGAGCAGAATCATCCCAGCTGCCATCCCATCACCCCCGGAGGTCTGCAGCAGCGCCGGAAACCATTACCGGAAACCACAGGTGGCGTCACGAGACAAACTAAAACACTAAAACCCCCCTTTTAAAGAGTGACCCAGAGGACGGGCCCGGGAGCCGACCGCCGTGATATCCTGCAAAGAAGGTAAAGGCCCGGGTACCGAGTCTCCCCCCATATATTCTCCCTGGGTGATACACTCAACACATCTGTTACAATAAAGATAATGTCGCCAACCCTGTTAACTCATTCTGCAGCAAGCACTTGAGAGTCTAATACAGAGGTTATAGGAGCCAAATGGTGCAAAATTTTTAATGAAACCCAATTACAAAAATGATTTTTAGCCCCAATTGAAGGTATTTAAGTAAGAAAAATTGTCCACAAAGGACAAACCATCTAAATTAGTATCACTTTTTTCACGTCTAAGACGTAATGTAATACCATGGACAAAACAGGATCACAATAAACCATGTTTTCTCATACTTTTTCTACCCAGGCTTCATCAGACCAAGATAAAGGCATAGCAGACAGACCTAGATGGCGCCTGGGCCTCACCATTATCTATAATAGAAGTTTACACTAAAATTTAACTTATCTTTCAATTTTAATTTCTTTGTCTTCTAAAACCAAATATGATGTTAGAATCAGAACACAATCTATCAATTATTTTGCAAAAATTAAATATAGTACAGCATATTTCACTTATTTCAGATATTTCACTTCTATGAAAACTGTCTCCCTAGATCAATGTTTCCTAAACTCCAGTCCTCAAGGCCCCCGCGAGATCATGTTTTCAGGATTTCCTTAATATTGCACAGTGAGAGATCCTGTGGCGATTTCTGACGTGTTGATACTAATTCCATCACCTGTGCAATACTAAGGGAGCCTTCACATTGCATTTTGTGTCCCCATCGGGGCATATGTCCGAAATCCCCCGCAAAACTGTGTCCGGGCGTATGCACCGAGGGGGCCATAGACTGTAATGATGCACCGTGCATTATTTTTGGGAGTTTCCGCCTACTGGAGGTTGTATGGTTGTCCTGAGGAAGGACTCTGGAACGCGTAGACAATAAACCTACATTTTTATCCATACTAATGGTTTGTCGTGACTCCAGAGCGCAGAAACAACTTCCTTTCCCAGCATCTATCTCTGACATATCCATAGGAAGCTGCAGCATTTGGAGTCTAGGCTTTATAGGTGTTGTGTCCCACACAACCCTACAAGGTGAGCAGTTTTAAATACTTTTATGTAACATTTATTAATTGGATAAGACCCTATTGCGCTCGTGCATTTTTACATTGCCTACTGGAGGCGGACACCCAGATGCAGTCTACTACGTCTGAGTGTCCGACTCCTGTAGGTGTACACTCCCGAAAATGATGCACTTCAGAGTGCAATGTCTGCATCATTACAGTCTACAGCCCCATCGGCGCATACGCCTGGACCCCATTTAGGAGGGGATTTCGTATGTATGCTCTGATGGGGACACAGAATGCAATGTGAAAGCACCTTAAGGAAATCCTGAAAATATGATCTGTTGGGGATCGTGAGGACTGGAGTTTGGGAAACACTGCCCTAGATGAATTTCACTAACATCTAGCTGCTGCCCCATTGGTGAAACCAGCATCACAGTATGAGAAGCACTCAAATAAACTGCTAAAACAAATTAATTGGTATGTTCTGTACAGATTAAAAGATACCATGTAAACCACATGTCAGAAGATACATCTGACCTATGCATTTTTACTTACATACAGCTAAGCGAGTCCACTGATCTTTTCAATGTTAAGTAAATTCACGTGTTTGGAACCATCCAATCAGTATGAGGCACAGATCAAACCATAGCAATATTGTACATGATGAATAAAATACAGATAAAGTACATTTGTTACAAGAAGGCAAAAAGATATCTACTTATCTATTAACTGCCTTCCTAATATACAGTGTGATGTACTATTACATTGTATTCTGGGTCCACGTCTTTGATGCAAGCTCAGGAACTGATCTTCCATCCTTCCTGGCAGATAATGGCTGTGTTATGCAGCCATCATCTGCCTCTAAGGCTGTGTACCCACGATGAGCTTTTATCTAGTTTTTGACGCTGAGGCAAAAACAGTGTTTTGCAGTACCAGCAAAGTGGTTGGGATTTATAGAAATCTCATGCCCACTGTGCTTTTTTAATGCTACGTAAACTCACATGCGGTGCATTTTTCCAATTTCTCTTACGAGTACGCTGAGTTTTCTGTGCGGAATTTCCCCATAGACTTGCTTTAAATAAAAAATGCATGTAATCCGCACCTAAGTATGTCAAATACCAGGAGGTTTCAAAATCAAAGCAGCTTTATTTAAAGCATAACACACCAAACAGAGACAAAAAGCATTGTCAAAAATGGGGTAAAAATGTATGTTAAAAAACGCACACAAAAACGCAATGAAAAGGTGCAGAAATGGTGCGGAAATTCTCCAACATCAAAAACTCGCCAAATACTGATCTTGGGAACATAGCCTTACAGCAGCATGTGGAGCTCAGCTCCTCCTGCTGTTCTCAACCACCTTTAGGGCTCTTTCACACGTCAGTATCTCCAGTATGAGTGGTGATAGTTTTTACACGTACCGGAGACACTGACACAAACAGTCCCATTCAAATGAATGGGTCTGTGCACATGTCAGTGTGTTTCCATGGACCGTTTGTCTGTGTGCTCCACACGCTGACATGTCCGTTTTTTTTTACGGATGCATGGTCCGCAAAATGTCTCACACTGAACACACACGGATGACACCCGTGTGTCAGTAGTGTGATACGTACCGGCGCCTGGGAATCAGTGTACAGTTAGCGCTGTTCCCAACGAGCATGCCCTGCACTGAGTGGAGCTCACTGAGTGACAGGACACCGCTCCTGAGCTCAGTGTAGCTCCAGGCACTGCTCGCTGGAGTGGCTCATTCTCCTCGGCTCCTCTGCGTCAGCGGCTAGAGGATTACAGCGGGGGACATCTCCGGACAGTTGAGTATAAGGATTTTATTATTTTATTCTTATTTTTACACATGGGCGCTGTGGGAGCAGACTCCTGCTCCCATCAGTGTCTCTTGATCATGCTGATCACAGCGCGAGCAAGGGACAATGATGAGGGCAGAGTTCAGCACCCGGTGCTTGGGAACAGCGCTAACTGTAGCGCTGATTCCCAGGCGCCGGTACGTGTGATCCTGATGCGGCACACGGGTGGCACACGATTGCCACACATGTGACAAACATGTGACAAACATGTGACACACATGGACACACGGGACACGGATATCTCTGGTACCGTTTTTTCCAGTACCGGAAATATACGGAGATGTGAAACCGCCCTTAAAGTGAGCAAACTGTTCCATGTGCCCAAATCCCCCCGGCAATGCGACTGCAGGGTGCTGATGGCTTAGTATGGTTTAAATTGCGTTTTTTCTGTCGCCTCAGCTTTGTAAAAAAAATATAATAAGAAGCGATCAAAACGTATCTGTTTTTTACTTTTTTTAAATTTTTTTCCTCCACTTAGATAATTTAAAAAAACATATGCAAATTTGGTGTTGCTGCAATCTTTTTCATCTGGAGAATCATATTGACAATTTTTTACCATACAATAAATAGTGTAAAAAGAAAAACCCCAAAAATTATTGTGAAATTGCTCTGTGCTCGTCCGAACATCTCACTGCTCGAGATGCTCGGCGCTCGCCGAGTATTTCCGGGGTTGCTAGGCGGGAGCTCGGGTCTTCTCCCTGCATGTTTGACGCTTTTTACAGAGACAATGAACATGCAGCGATTGCCTGCCACTCACTGTAATGCCGCAGCCATGTTGGTTGTGGCATTACAGTGATTGGCTGGCCGTCATCAGATCTATATCAGACCTGGCACCGCCATGCTCGTCACAGTCACTCCGGAATCAGACAGTGTAGGAAGAGGTGCTGCTGAGCTAGGGAGAGATCTGCTTGTGTATTAGGTAGTGTAGGGAGAAAACAAGTACATTACACATATCCAGCTCAATAAACAGTCCTTCTGAGGACTAATCCATCTGCAAAGATATCAGGCAGGCGGCAGTGTATATAGGGAGGCAGGCAGGGTATATAGCAGACTGCAGTGCACTTTGAACTAGAGGCTCCATTCCAGTTTTGTCTGCTGCTCCTGCTGCTGATGTTAGATATTTCTAGAAATAGGCACAGGTCTCAGGGGAATAATTTTTTTTTGGATCTTAATCCTCATTATTTGCTTAAAAAGCAATCCAGAGAACACTGTTTTTCTGCTCCATTTGCTTGTTGGCACTGCACAATACAGACAGGTCCTTTCCATATTGCAGCGCTAAAAATCCAGCTATTTAAAACTGTGGTTTGTCTGTCACATGGATCACATATAATTGCGCTGAAAATACTGCCATTTCTGGCCTCCATTAAAAAAATTTTCAGTGTGTCAGTGAAGCAATTGACACCTGTTTGCTGTTCAAAATAGTTACCTACTGGCCAGGTATTTAAAACTGGGTTTTCTCTGTCACACAGATCACATATACGTTTTCAGAAAATACTGCCATTTCTGACCTCCATTAAATTTTTTTTTCAGTGTGTCAGTGAAGCAATTGACACCAGATTTCTGTTCAAAACAGTTACCTACAGGCCAGGTATTTAAAACTGTGTTTTCTCCGTCACAAGGATCACATATACGTTTTCAGAAAACACTGCCATTTCTGACCTCCATTAAAAATTTGTTTCAGTGTGTCAGTGAAGCAGTTGACCCCAGGTTGCGGTTCAAAATAGTTACCTACAGGCGAAGTATTTAAAACTGTGTTTTCTCCGTCACACGGATCACATATACGTTTTCATAAAATACTGCCATTTCTGACCTCCATTAAAAATTTGTTTCTGTGTGTCAGTGAAGCAATTGACACCAGTTTGCTGTTCAAAATAGTTACCTACAGGCCAGATATTTAAAACTGTGGTTTGTCCGTCACACGGACAACATATAAGTTCGCTCCAAATTCAGTCATTTGTTGTGAGCGTGGAAGATATTGTCCTCCATTTAAAATGGGCAAGGCACGTGGCAAGGGACGGAGAATTGGACATGATGGTGCATGCAGAGGCTGAGGCCGTGGGCAAGCTGAAATTGTGCCACAACAAACACCCACATCTTCTCGCTTGACCTTCCTGTCCCAATTAATAAGGGACCGCAGAACACCACTATTGAACACAGAGCAGTGTGAAAAGGTTATTGGTTGGATACCTGATAATGCTTCCAGTCACTTAGCCACCACCACCACCATCTTGTCTTCTACACGGTCAAGTCTCAGTAGCTGTGAGTCTGGACCGCATATTCCTCACCCTGAACCTCCTTCCTCCCACCATGCCGAGTTCCCAGAGATCCCACACTTGGACACTCCAAAGAGCTGTTCACTTTTCCATTTATAGATTTGGGCCTCTCGCCCGGTCCACTTCAAGTGGGGCAAGAGGAGATCGCATGCAATATTTGAGCAGCCACGGTCACATGAAGGCGACGGTGGGAAAGTGTCACAAGAGGTGGACGATGATGAGACACAATTGCCAGAAAGTCAGGAGGAGGAGCAGAGTGCAGAAGTGGAAGACGAGGTAGTGGATGATATAGTAACTGACCCAACCTGGCAAGAGGACATGCAGAGCGAGGAGAGCAGCACACAGGGGGAGGGAGACAGAGCACCCCAACAGGCAGGAAGAAGCAGTGTGGTGGCCACAGAAAGAAGGCAGGCAACCGTTCCCAGTCAAACCAACACGAAGGAAGTTGCCAGTACTACTGTTAGGTCTTCCCAAGTCTGGTTGTTTTTTAAATACTCTGCCCATAACCCCAAAAAGGGCATTTGCACCACCTGCATGGCCAGCATCAGCAGGGGCTGGCAAAACGACAAGCCTGACAATCACCAGCATGATCAGGCACATGGCAGCAAAGCACCCGACTTTGTGGGCCGAACCCCAGGGTCCAGGAACAGTGTCTGCGGGTGGCACCATTGCTTCTTCCGCTGTTGTGCATGCAAGCCAATCCTCTGTCCATGGTGCATGCGAAGATGCATCCTGCCCTGCACCTGTTATTGCACAATCTCAAGTAGCAGCATTAGGAAGCACGTCCACGTCCTAGTGCCAGCGCAGCGTTCAGTTTTCCACACCCCAGTCCTTGGAACGCAAGCGCAAATAAGCAGGCAACGCCCCACAGGCCACAGTACTAAATTCCCACATTTCATGACTGCTTGCGCTTGAAATGTTGCCTTTTAGGCTCGTGGAGACGGATGCATTCCGCAACCTGATGGCAGCGGCCGTACCTCGGTACTCGGTCTCCAGTCGCCACTATTTCTCCCGGTGTGCCGTCCCCGCATTACACAAGCACGTGTCCCAAAACGTTAGCCGTGTCCTCAATAAGGCAGTTACTGGGAAAGTCCACCTAACCACAGACACGTGGACAAATGTTTGTGGGCAGGGACGGTACATCTCGCTGATGGCACACTGGGTTAACATAGTGGAAGCCGGGACCCAGTCGGACCTTGGGAAGGAAGACGTCCTCCCGACGCCAAGGATTGCGGGCCCTAGGTCAATCAGGGTTGGCACTACAGTCTACAGCTCCTGCACCTCATCCTCCTCAGCCTCCTCCTCCACTTCAGCCTCCATCTCCGAAATGACCACGTCAGTCACAAGCTGGAAGCACTGCAGCACTGCCTTGGCCAAGCGGCAACAGGCTGTGCTGAAGATAACATGCTTAATGCTTAGGTGACAAACCACCCAGCGCTGCAGAGTTATTGAAAGCTGTAACACAGCTGCCTGATCTGTGGCTCTCACTGAACATACAACCAGGCATGGTCGTGTGTGACAATGGGCGGAACCTGGTGACGGAGAAATGACAGCCGGAGTAGATACGGTTTCCCTCTATGCCAGTCCTTTCACCGAGCTAATGAATATGACTGTGGTGAAATACAACTCCCACTGAGAAGCTGTTTCAGATTGAAAAACATTGTGCCCACTAGAGGATTTGATTCTGAGGGCTCACCTTTCTCCCCCGCTCAAGCGCCCCATAGCAGCTGCAAAGTTAGCACTATCATGAACTCTCCTGATGTAGAAGCCAGGGCACACCAGAGGATTCTCTGGTGGGACTGTCCAACCCTGCCAAGAAGCAATCCTGGCTAAGAAAAGTGTGTGGGACACTCAATGGCTGCTTTTTTACTGAGGAGAAAACACACGCAAACACAGGGAGAACATACAAAGTTCTTGCAGATGTTGTCCTTGCTGGGATTAGAACCCAGAATCCCAGCACTGCAAGGCTTCAATGCGCTGCCGTTCACTCTCTAATATCTAACAGGCTGGAGAAACTTGCACCTACTGCCACTCTATCTTCAGCTCCTTTGTGAGAAACTAATGTATTTGGGCAGCCACTCAGTCTACCAAATAAAATTCCTGAGAAGGAATTAGGGATGGCTTTGCTACTGGTACTGGGGGCAGTGCTAATACCATGGCGTCATACCATAGCTTACTGGAAATATCCCAGGCAGGTAGGAGGCAAGCAAATTCCCACAGAAAAGTACCAGCAGGAATGTTCAGGGACCCGCGCTTGTACAAGGCGGAGACAACACCTGGATAAATAGTGACGGCTGGGGACCGAGTATGTACACGAAGCATGAGGCATGAGGTTGTGAAAAGCTTCCGCCTCCACGAGCCTAAAAGGCCACATTTCAAGTGCAAGCAGCTGCCCAGAAATCTGGCAGTTTAGTATTGCAGCCTGTGGGTGGGTGGGTGACTGGCTGCATACTTGCGCTTGCATTCCAAGTAACAGAAAACTAAGCAGATGGTGGTCTATATCATCATCATGGCCTCACCTCGGCACTATGAACTCTCCTGAAGAAGAAGCCAGGGCCCACCGGAGGAGTCTCCGGTTTTCTGGTGGTTCCATCCATCCATGTTGATAAGCAGCCCTGGCTAAGAAAACTGTGTGGGAAGGTTCCCAGACACTCTATGGCTGCTTTTTTAATGTGGATCAGACGCGCTTATGCATGTTATTTCTCAAATTGCATTGTAGATCAGGCCATTACCCAACTCTGTAGTCATGAAATTAAATGTGCAAAGAAAGATGTTTGTGTGTCAAAGCACCACCGACAAGTGTGAGTTGATGTTGGACAGGCTGCCATTGCTTCTGCAACAAGCTGCATTAGAGGACTTCCTGGGAGAAATGACACCCAGAGTAGATACGGTTTCCCTCTATGTCAGTCCTTTCACCGAGCTAAAGAATATGGCTGTGGTGAAATACAACACTCAGCAAAAAAAGCTGTGGACTGGCTCCTTATCGTCTCTGGTCACATTCACCTGTCCACGTGTTTGTGGTTAGGCGGTCCTTCCCAGTAAGTGCACTGGGGAGGACATGGGTAGTGTTGTGGGACCCGTGCTTGTAGAAGGCGGAGATGATACCCGGATACCCGGAGAAATAGTGGCGGCTGGGGACCGAGTATGGACACCCAGCCGCCGCCGGCATGAGTTTATGAAAAGCTTCCACCTCCACAAGCCTAAAAGGCCACATTTCAAGTTAAAGCAGCTTTAGAGGACTTCCTGGGAGAAATGACAGCTGGGTAGATATGGTTTCCCAAGTTCTTTCACCAAGCTAAAGAATATTGCTGTGGTGAAATACAACTCAGCAAAAAAAGCTGTGGTCTGGCTCCGTACCGTCCCTGGCCACATTCACCTGTCCACGTGTTTGTGGTTAGGCAGTCCCTCCCAGTAAGTGCACTGGGCAGGGCACTGGTAATGTTGTGGGACCTGTGCTTGTGGAAGGTGGAGACGATACCGGGAGAAATAGTGGCGGCTGAGGACCGAGCAGCTGTCAAAAATTTGGCAGTATAGTATTACAGCCTGTGGGTGGGTGGCTGGCTGCATACTTGCGCTTTCATTCCAAGGAATGGGTAGGGACAACTGAACGCTGCACTGGGACAAGGACGTGGACAGTGATTGTTGCAAGTCTGCAACGACAGGTGCATGGCGGGAGGCATCTTCGCATCTATCAAGGATTACTTATGATGGGCGCACTTTTAGGCAGTGACTTGGGAGTCAGAGATGCTTCCAGAGGTCTTCCCCATGCTGTTCCCATGTCTTTTCAGCACTGTATGCATGTGTCTGATGATGTGTCACACACCACATGGCCAGATAAGGTTGTAAAATGTTAAAATGACATTTCCCAGTGAATGCATTTGTCTTGGTTGAAAGCAATGCAAAAGTGCAAAAACGCATCGAAAACGCTACGTGTCAACATAGCCCAAGTTGTGGAGGAGTATTTTTGTTTTTGGTTATTTATTTTGCCTTATATACAAGTAATTACACTGGAAAGGATGTTCCTTAACATATTTCCCAGGAAAATCCATTTTTGTTTCATTTTTGTATGTTTTATTGTGAGTCTGTAATACTCAGACAACGTTCTTGACAGCAATGACCTGGGAGTCAGAAATGCTTCCAGGGGTCTTCTCCATGCTGTTCCCATGTCATTTGAGCACTGTTCCCATCAATGTGGGAAATTTTTAGGCCCTCTGCAGACTGCCGGGGGAAGCAGCCTGAAAAATGCTCGAGTTTCCCATAGACTTACATTGGGATCATTACTCGGGTCCAGCACCCGAGTATTCCAATTTGCTCGACCCGAGCAACGAGTACCCGAGCATTTTAGTGCTCGCTCATCACGATTACTTACAGCTTCTTAAAACATTCTTAAAGGGAATTTGTCACCAGGTTTTGCTATCCCATCTGAGAGTGGCATGATGTAGAGGGCACAGACCCTTATTCCTGTGATACATAATTTACTTTACTGGTTGCTACAGTTTTGAGAAAAAAAAATAGTTTTTTTTTCTGCTGCAGATCTACTAGTTCTCTGAAAGCTGAGCTCTATATAACCCCCCACACCACTGATTGGTTGCTTTTTGCCTATGCACAGTGTTTACAGAAAGCTGTCAGTCAGGGGTGGGACTACCTGGTAGCAGGTTTTCTCGTCATCTGTTGATATTCTCCTGCTGGTGAACTAATGATTTTATAAAAACTACCCAAAGCAGACCAGTAAGCAATACATCACTGGAATCAGGGTCTCTGCCCCAAATTACAGATTTCCTTTAATAAACAAAAACCTAAACCTTATATCCATATGTAACAACCTAATGCACCATTGAAATAGAACACAAACAGAAAAAGATATACAGGCAAGTAACTAAATAAAAAATACAAAAATACACCTTTAAAATCAGATACACATACAAATTAATATCAAAAGAACATGACATCACGGGTTATCAAAATAACAGATGGAAACCATCTGGATATACATGTAATCTTCAATATATCTCCCTCTAAGCACTGTGGTTTCTTATCAATTTTCTACACCCTTGATACGCTCTTGCATCACTATGGCATGTTGTCAGTCTGTGATATGGAGGAGACTACACTTCGGCCCAATATACAGTATTTTATTTTTGTAAACTCCACATGACCTCCACAGTTGTTTTTGTATTACATTTTTTTTCTTTTTTTTGTCTTAGATGATTTATGATATGCAGCAACATGATAATAAGGGTGCATATTGAATTATACACTTTTGGGAAATATTAATATAAAATAATGTGTCATCCATTGGACTTGATAGGCAAGGGAATGTGATACACTTTTGAACAGTTCAAAAAAAGTATACACAAAGTTGTATAAGTAGAGAATAAAGATCAAAATAAAATCGTTATATAAAATTATCAACTATAATTTTATTGTTTTTAAAACAGAGGAATTTTCTAATTGGTTATCTCTGCTCTGTCCTTTGCTGTAGGTTGTGTGAAATTCCACAATAATTTCCATTATATTGCAGTTCTGTGCCAGAAAAAAGACTTTACAGAATATGAAATGTAGGATTGCTGTAAAGGAATTTTATATTAAATGAGGCAATATATTTTGTCCAAGTGTTAATGACTGATTATTATTTTCAGATGACATAAACACCTACCCATCTCCAGCTTTTCAAGGAGAATGTGAAGGTCGTGGGGACTCAGTTTTCTCTTTAACAGAAAGGTGTGTAATAGGACATTTAGACTTTTATGTGTGGTTTTTGATATACTTAATTTAATTTTTTTATATTTGTTAGATATAGATAAAAAAATAAATCAACACTATATTTTGCTGACAGTCAATATTCTATCAGTCTTCATTCAGATGTGACTGGTTTGTTGTGGACTTTCTGGGTGTTTTCTGGAATAGGATAAATGTCGAAGAGTTTTGGAAACCTCATCCACACATAGTGGAAACAGTGAAAAATTTAGAGCATGATAGGGATTTTATAAATCGATAGCATGCCCAATATGTTAGCATTACATTTTCACCTTTGATTTCATTCTTTCAATACAAAGGGTCACATCCAACACCATTCTGCAGCAAAAGAATAAATCCTGATTTCTGCTGTGGTTTTGCTGGATTCACAACACATTAAAATAATGTGTACATTGCTGTTTGGCTGTTTTATTAGTTTTGTAAAAATAATGGCAGAACTTTGCAACAAAACCTCAATACACAAACACAGCTATAAATAATCTATGTCTGAGGCGTCTTTCAGACGTCTGGATATTTATGGTACTGGAAAAATCAGTAGTGGAGATATCCATGTCCGTGTGCACCTGTGTGGTACACGTGTGTCAACCGTGTGCCGCATCAGAATCACCTGTACCGGTGCCTGGGAATCAGCAGTACAGAAAGTGTTGCTCCCAAGCGCCTGGTGCTGAAGCGATCACTCATCATTATCCCCTGGTTGCGCTGCACTCAGTGCCAGCAAAGGACAATGTTGAGAGTACTATTCTGCTCCCACTGTGTCCTGGTGTAAAAATAAGAATAAAATAAAAAAATCCTTATACTCACCTGTCCGAAGATGCCCCCTTCTGTTATCCATGTGACTGCTCATACCGAGGAGCCTGGTAGAATGACTCGCTGCAGCGAGCTGGCCTCTGCTCTGTGCTGAGCTCAGTGAGTGACAGGACACCGCTCGCTGCAGCGAGTCATTCTCATCGGCTCCTCGGCATGAGCAGTCACATGGATTACAGTGGGGGGCAACTTCGGACAGGTGAGTATAAGGATTCTTTTATATTATTCTTATTTTTACACCAGGACACAGTGGGAGCAGAATACTACTCTCAACATTGTCCCTTGCTCTCGCTGATTGCAGCGCAAGCATGGGGCAATGAAGAGGGCAGCCTTCAGCACACGGAGTTTGGGAACAGCGCTAACTGTACCACTGATTCACAGGCACTGGTACGTATCACACTGATGAGACACAGATGTCACTATGATTTTATATAATTTTGACTGCATATTTTTTCAGATTTTTGGCATATTTTCTTAAAAAAATGCTTCATACAATTTCACAGCTATGCAGAACTTTTGACTGTAGTTTCTAAAGAATATTTTGTACAATACAAAAAAGTGACTTTTTTTGGGTAGCCTGATTTTAGTATCAATCACATGGTCTCAGATGCCTTACTTCCACTGTTATTCCAACGTAGGCAGAGTATTCCCTCCCCTCTCAGTGTTGGTGAAATGTTTAGGGACGCTGGTTTTCTATATCAGGTGATTAGCGAAGCCAGCCTACTTAGCTGTATCTGCATTAGCCTTAATAAAGAAAGCATGGCTTAGCTAATAATCTGAGCCAAATAGCCAGCCTCCATAAAGATTTCACAACTAAAGTACATTAGTAAGTTTAATTTACTTACATTTGGAGACTAATGAAAACTTGGTGTCATTGAACAACCAATTTAGTCACATCATGGCTTGGATATCTGCTTAACAAGTGGTTTTGAGTGCAGAACAATTTAAATATTAATTATATATTCATTATTTAAATGTTTTTTCCCTAAATGGATAGTGCACGTAAAAATAAGAAACCTTGTAATATATCTTATTATAAAAATCAGCCCCTTCTTCTGGATTCACCATTCTCAAAATTCTCAATTAACAAGTAAAATCTATGCTCAATGACTACAGATTTTCCCATTCCTAAAATAGGAGATAACAGTTGGTGCTCATAAAGTTTTATGGAGAATAGTAACTCTCATTTCACGAGACCATGCAACAGAATGTCTGTGTCTACCTCCGTCTGCTGCCCTCCCGTCTTGATGCAATTTTAAAAGCACCAACTGTCATCTATCTCAGTAATGGGAAAATCTGTCTTCACTGAATACAGAATTAATAGATTTTACCAGTGAATTGCGAGTGGAAAATCAATCTAGGAGCTGAAAGAAACATTTTTTTCTGATAAGATATATTACTAAGTTGATTTTTTTTCATGTGTACTATTGATTCAATCATGAAATAAAAATTAATACTACGGTTACCCTTGATTTAGTTTAGTGGCCATTCTGAGTAAAACCAATAACAAAATAAATGTTTGCTAATGCTGCCTATCTAGAATATTATTCCAAGCTACAGAGCACCTCTTAAAAATGTCACTATACATTTCACTTTCTGTAAATATTTTTGACTGAATTAATAGTCATTAAAATCTATTACATGCAAAAAAAATTGTTTCGAAATATTAATCATGCAGTAATAAAAGCTGTTTGGATATTTTTAAAGTGTGGTCTACGAAGAGTTGGAGATTGAAACAACAGAAGAAACTGGAGAATATGCTGAAAGAGAGGTCGAATATAATTATGAAGAAGAAATAGACAGGAACGATGACCTGAAATCCACAGAAGAAACTTTTGTTGAAACGTCTGAGGCAGAAATCACAAGAGCTGGTATGTTTTATCTCGGTAACTTCTAGTTATTGTTTGCCTAAATTTTTGTATTGTATAAACGGCTGAGAAATACAGACACATTATGGATTATTCTACATGTACCATTTAATGGTTGTTAGAAATTATTTCCAATATCTTATTCTTATACAAAGAGAGCAGCATGAATGATACGAGTCATAATAGAGTATCTACAATTATAACCAAAAATGGGGTTTACTAATTTCTTGATGCACGATAGTACCATATTGCTTTAATCCCTGCATGCGAATATCCATAGAGTTGCTTTGTCTTGAATAAATAACCTCTGGTGATCATTGGAGTAATGTTTAGCTATTCATTATTGTACTTTGCTCTGTTGTCAAAGTATGAACATATTCCAGAAATCTAGAAATGTACCAGAGTTCTCGAGACAGTTACTAGATTCTCCCATTCTTTAGAACTGCAATAAATTGATGAAGACATGGCCAGAGTCAAGGGGACACCATTAAAAGCATGACAAGGCAATATCAACAGTTTAGCAATTTTATATTTTCAATTGTACAACACTTTACTTAGATTATTTATTAGGTCTTATTTACAGTGGTGCTTGAAAGTTTGTGAATTCTTCAGAATGCTTTACATTTTTGCATAAATTTGTCTTGAAACGACATCAAATTTTTATATAAGTTCTAAAAGTAGAGTGAGCCAAATCAAACAATAAAAAATAATAGGCGAAATAATAGGCTTAAATATTAGTCAGATTGGATGTCATGGCAGCCAAGGTTGAATGCCCTCATGGCTGCCATCTGTTTCCTCCTGTGAAGCCCAGACTGTGGGTGGGCTTCATAAGAGAATGACATTTTGTTCAATACAATTGTATTGCAGTATATAGAATAAGCGATCAGGTAATCGCAGGTTAAAGTCTCCTGAAGGGACAAAAAATAAAATAAAGATGGGAATAAAAGAAAAAATGTGTACCATCTCCTATCTCAGTAATGGGAAAGTCTGTCCTCACTGAATACAGATTTTAACTCAGAATTGAGACTTTTGATAAAGACTGATCAATTTTGACAGAGAGAGAAGCTAATTTTTCTAATAAGATATATTACAAAGTTGCTTATTTTCATGTGTACTGTTGATTTATGAAATTAGACTTAAACCGACGGTTACGCTTTAAAAGGTGATATCGGGATAAAAGAAAAAAACTAAAGAGGAGAAATTTAGAATCACCTGGTCAGGAAGGATTAAGGTTAACTTTAATGGGAACCTGTCACCAGTGTTGTGATGTAAGGTGCCCCAACGAGGTAGTCGTGGGCGAGCTGTAGCCCCCTCTCGCTATGGCACCCTACAGACAATACGTGTCCTCCCTCTGGAGTGTGGCTGTGTATGTAGTGCTCTTCACTTACTTCAAGCCGTCCGAATGCGGCGGTCTCCAGGCATTTCTCTTCTGGGACCAGGGCAGCAATAAATTCAGAGGACACGAGGTTCTTAACCAGAACTTGGACTTTACTTGGGGAAGAGGAATATATACAGTATTTACAGGCAGATATAATGGATAAGGCCCGACAGGTTATCATCTCTCTCACAGGTGCTGGTAACTCCTTCAGCCCTGGTTCCCTCTTTAAGTGAAGCATCTCTGTGACTCTAATCCCTGGCCCAAGAGACTCTTCTGTAATACTGACAGTGACCTGGATCCGATATCTCTCCCCCACGTCTTAGCCTGGAGTCCTATTTATCTTCCTCTGCTTTCTGCAGACTAGAAGTGCCCCGGGTTCTCACTACCTTTGATGAGTTTCCCCGGACGGCTGACAGGACTCGTGCTCTTGTGTGTGGAGACTTGCACACTGGTGATCCCACTGTCTGAGGGTATGGAGCTCCCGTCTACCCTAGCAGCCACTATAGTCAGGCTGCCTGATCGATTTGCTGTCCAATCTCTTACTGAGTGACTCCTCCTGCTTTCTGGAAACTTAAGCAGGAATTTTCCTAAAGTGCCCACCCTCGGTGAGCTGTCATCACACAGCCTTAACTCCTCACTGTCTGTAACCCTGCTAGCAGACTCAACCTGACATCTGCACCCAGAACAGTGGCATCTTGTGGCTGTTTACAGGTACCGCAGCCCACAAGGAATTATGCCAGGAACAAGCTCTATGTCACACAAGGCTTGATCAGGCACTAAGTTCCCCCTCTACTCTACTAACTGGACCACTAAAGCTAACCCCCTTAGCTTGGTCTACCACAGTTGGGGATGTCTGACTTCAGGAACACTTCCTTTAACTATCTCAGTACCAAGGGAAGGCTACGCCCTTCCCCCCTATTACATTCCCCGACACTTTAATGTTGGTCGTCCCCGACCACACTAAACAATAAACACAAATCAGCAGCTATGACATTATATCACATTACTAACTTTTACTAAAACATTGTAGTAAACGACTGGTCCTAAAAAAACGTCTTCTCAAATGGGAGACCGGCCCTTCTCGGTTAAGGGCCCCGGAACAGCAGCTCAGGACAGTCCATTATCAACTTTTCAAAACTTTCTCAGGAGTATCGGTCCTTCTTGGTAAGGACCCTGGAAACACAGTGTCCATGTCCATATTTTTAAGACAGGCCAACACCTCAATAGCCCCCAATCTCCTTCAAGGGCTGCATTCTGAGGCACACAGTCACAGGTAACACCCTGTGAGTCTCTTTCTTCTTGGCCCTAGCGGGGGTCACCGGTTCTTCCCACTAGGCCGCAAGTCTCTTAGATTTGGAGGATATCCATCCTCAAGGTGTGCCTCAGCATTTTAAATTCCAGCAGAAAAAGGCGCAACAGGCGCAACAAAAGAAAAATAAAAAGTAAAAACAAAATGAGCAGCTCTCCTGGGCACACAACTTTGGTGCTGCTTAAGGCCTTCCTGGCCTGGGAGGTAGGGGAACAGTCCTCCATTTTTTTTTTCTTTCAACTTAATTCAACATGGGGCACTCCGCCCCCATTGGGAAACAGTCCCAGGAACACAACCACATTCCGGTGGGTCCTAGTAGGAGAAGAGGTGAAAGGTCAACGGACCTTTTAGCCTACTCACTTCTTCCGGGCCTCCCGTCGCTCCTTCATGAAGGCGGCCCATGCTGCAGACGAAGGTGGCTTCCTCCATTTCCACGGCTGATCGGGGTATCTGCTAGGCCCGGGGTCCTCGTCCGAGGACGTAGCACTGCCACAGCCGACCTGGGTAGGACCGTAGCTGGTAACAGAAAAATGATGGACCTACTGACTGGCACCAGCCTGAGTCTCTCTGGCAGTCCCTTGCTCAACTGCCTCAGCCCCTCCTGGGTGTTGTGGTGCCGACTCCTTCTCTGGCACCTCACTAAGGAAATCAACTTCCTTGTCGCTTGCGACATCCTCCTCCTCGTCGCTCAAAATATCTCCCCACTGCCGCCTCCTAGGCTCCTTTGCTGGCGGAGTACTGGCCTTAGGTGGGGAAAGAAAGCCTTTAGGGGCTTCCCTAGCCCAGCGCTGCTTAGCCTCCCTTTTGGCCCTCCTCTTGAAGACCTCTTCGTCCTTTTCCAGGACATCTTTCCACTTGTATGGACGGGTGAGCGCAGATGCGTACCACCCCCTGGAACATTCACACTTGACGAAGTGAACAATGTCCCCCACACGTAGGTTGTGGAGACGGTCGGGCAGGTGGTCACGCTTGATGACCTCACGGGTGACAAATACCTCGTCCCCGGTCCACTCTTCCTCCAGGAACCCGTACCCCTCACGGATGTGGAACTCGAGGACTCGCCCCCGTGTCTGGGACGCCTCCACCGACTCTCTCCACGCCGCGTTGAACCCTTCCAGCCAGCCTCTGAGGAAGGTGTCGATCCAACACCACTGCTCTCGTGGCGTCATCGGGGGGTTGCGGGTAGTCCACTTCAGACTCCCGAGCTCGGCGTAATGCTTCGCCGAGGGGGTGTTGATGGCCTCCATTGCCAGCTGCCAAAAACTCTCTTGCGGGGCCCTCTTCCTGGGAGGCCTCGCCTCCGCCTCCGTACCACCCCCTGTCGCCGTGGAAGCTGTCGCGGCAGGCGCCGCAGGCAAAACCGGCCGCTGGGGTATAGGCTGCTCACCTCCGTCAAGCTCCTCTGCAGCTGTTGCTCCGGCCCCATCAGAATGTTCTCCACCCTCGGCCAAGGGGGATGGATCTCCCGGCATCCGGCTCCAGCACCACACGCGGAACTCATGGATAAGCAGGCCCAGCTCCGGTTCGGGCCTAGTGGACCACTGGACAGCCACTGGGGGTAAAAAATCACGGGCGGCATCCGCGAGCGAGCGACTCTCGCCTGCAGCCCCTGGGGTACTCAGCTCCAGCATCTCTTCCTCAGCGCGCACTCCGGACAGGTCGTCCGATCCTCCGGTTGCCATTCTCTCGGAGCGTCCACCGCAGCACCTCCTTCCTCTCACGTGCTGGACAAAAAATGGCGCTGGTCGCTTACCAGTGATGCGAGTCCTGCGCGTCCAACTCCTCCTCTTCCTTGGCCGGCTTTCTGACACGACCGCCCCGTCACTCGTCACTCTCGACAGCTCCACCTTCAGCCACGCCCCTTCTCTGTGCGCGCTGATACTCACGGGGCCGGACTTCACTTTACGCTGCGCCCTCTTCCTCACTGGACGTCCCATCCTGGGACGCATCTTCACTGCTGGGCCCCTCCTTCTTTGGGCCGGAACTCATAGGGGCTGGACATCTTTTCGCGCTCTCCGGCGCCGTACACTCCCACGATAGGCGGTTCTTCTCCCAGACTTTACTCTCATTGTCACCATCTTGGAATCCATGCTTCGGGCCGCCATCTTGGGCCACATGCCATCCAACACTTTCTCCTCAGTGTTCTGCGTCGGCTCTTCCCCGCTTTCTTCATGCGAGGAGCTCGCATCCTGCCGACTACGCCAAATGTAAGGTGCCCCAGCGAGGTAGTCGTGGGCGAGCTGTAGCCCCCTCTCGCTATGGCACCCTACAGACAATACGTGTCCTCCCTCTGAAGTGTGGCTGTGTATGTAGTGCTCATCACTTACTTTAAGCCATCCAATCGCGGCTGTCTCCAGGCATTTCTCTTCTGGGACCAAGGCAGCAATAAATTCAGAGGACACGAGGTTCTTAACCAGAACTTGGACTTTACTTGGGGAAGAGGAATATATACAATATTTACAGGCAGATATAATGGATAAGGCCCGACAGGTTATCATCTCTCTCACAGGTGCTGGTAACTCCTTCAGCCCTGGTACCCTCTTTAAGTGAAGCATCTCTGTGACTCTAATCCCTGGCCCAAGAGACTCTTCTGTAATACTGACAGTGACCTGGATCCGATATCTCTCCCCCACGTCTTAGCCTGGAGTCCTATTTATCTTCCTCTGCTTCCTGCAGACTAGAAGTGCCCCGGGTTCTCACTACCTTTGATGAGTTTCCCCGGACGACTGACAGGACTCGTGCTCTTGTGTGTGGAGACTTGCACACTGGTGATCCCACTGTCTGAGGGTATGGAGCTCCGGTCCACCCTAGCAGCCACTATAGTCAGGCTGCCTGATCGATTTGCTGTCCAATCTCTTACTGAGTGACTCCTCCTGCTTTCTGGAAACTTAAGCAGGAATTTTCCTAAAGTGCCCACCCTCGGTGAGCTGTCATCACACAGCCTTAACTCCTCACTGTCTGTAACCCTGCTAGCAGACTCAACCTGACATCTGCACCCAGAACAGTGGCATCTTGTGGCTGTTTACAGGTACCGCAGCCCACAAGGAATTATGCCAGGAACAAGCTGTATGTCACACAAGGCATGATCAGGCACTAAGTTCCCCCTCTACTCTACTAACTGGACCACTAAAGCTAACCCCCTTAGCTTGGTCTACCACAGTTGGGGATGTCTGACTTCAGGAACACTTCCTTTAACTATCTCAGTACCAAGGGAAGGCTACGCTCTTCCCCACTATTACAGTGACATAGCAGCTAAAAATATCACCTTATTCAGCGTCTGTGCTGCATTCCCTAAATCCTTATATTAACCCCCTGACTCCCCCTATATACCACCGAAAAACCTTTTTAATGTTTCCCTCGCTGTATGCTAATCTTCTTGGTCCGGTCCAATGGGCGATGCTTCGGGCCTCTCCATCCCTCCCCCGGTTGCTGCTCGCCATCCTCCTGCTTTGATTTACATGGGTGACGCCTTCTGCGCCATCCAAGTAGACTGGTGAAATCCCACGCTTGCGCAGAGAAGTCGCCGGCTCGCGCCTGCGCACTATGCTCCCTTTTAAACTAGAGGACAACCCATTTCACATTCTCATATTATACAATAGATAATTCTAACAAATATTGCAAAATCATAGAAAATAATTATTTTTGCTACAGAAAATGTTGCTGACTTCTCCCTCTTGGGACACCATAGTTGTTTCTTAGTCATGCACTTCCATTGAACCGATCCAGATAATTATACTTTCTCATGTCACTTCTGCAGAATCCTTCTCTCAGATTACTAATCTGTCATCTGATTTTTAAAAAAATATCATTCAACTATTGGATCAATTTATTCTCTCTGGTATATGGTTATTTCAGCTGTTCATTCCTACTGAAGTAATTGAAGAATGATTCATTGTAACAATCTGTTCTTATAGTGTATATTTGCTTTGCATATAATGAAAAAAATCCTACCGTAATAACATTCATTTTTCTGCTGCTTTCATTCTATGAATGTAATGAATGTCACAGTTGTGAACATGATTCTTCTATTATTGCTATATATTTGAAAGAGTTGCGATTTTATTGATGCTTTATATTATATCCTGCATTACGCAAGACTCAAAAATTACCAAAACTGAAGTCTTGAGCTGTCCCTTTAGGTCTTGTACTCTGCATAACCTTGCGAAAAGACACGTTTGGGGGAAGAAATGTTCCTATATCTGTTTATATGGGTAATTGTTTTGCAGTACTTTATGGAAAAAACAGTCATGGTGTTTCCCAGAAATGGTTAATTGCCATAATTGTAGAGAAGGGGAAAACTAATATACAAACTGGAGCTGCCCTAAAAACACCTGGTTTTGTATGAAGCAGATTTTTAAAACTTTGTCTTATTCTTTAGAAACATCTCACTGCAATAAAGACTAATGAAGTTGTATACACAGTACTTATGTAGCACCCTGAGGATTCGGCTGCTACAGGGGTATTGCACCTCAGCCAGAGGTGTGATATTCCACTCCCGGGTAAGGATGGAGTGTGGAACTGAGCTCAGATAGACTGCATGCACTACATACATCCCATTTCCGGGGAGCAGGCCGACGGCACTCCCACTTAGAAATGTGCAGGTGCGACCGAGCCTGTTCCTGGCTGGAGTGGGAGGGGGGAGGAACATCCCATGTAGTGTAGGGGCAGATAGGGGGAGCAGTCTGGGTAGTGATAGGAGCTCATTGGGTGCTGGTCACCTGAGCTCACACATAGAGGGATATATAAGGAGGGCACCAACTAGGATCAGGGTCAGACGCAGAGGAGCCTGTCAGACGCAGAGGAGCCTGTCAGACGCAGAGGAGCAGCTGAAAGAAAGAGAGGCCCTGAAGAGAGAGAGTGGAGTGAAGAAAGACCCAGAGGGAGACAAAGAAGGGACCCAAGAACCCAAATTAGAGCACCGGGTGAGGAGTCAGCAAGAGGGTACCGGAACCCAAGCTGGTGGGGGTAAAGACATTCCCCAGCCAGAGACCGGAGACCGTGGGCAGTGTCTGTCACGGTCACCCACTACATTCACCCTGAAGGCACACCACAGGAAGGGTCAGGGAACCTAAGGCCAAAGGTTGCCCAACAGAAGGCCCGAGGGAGCTGGACTTAGGTGAATCACTGGTGGGGACGGCTGAAGAAAGGACAGAGGGGGAGCTCAGGGCCACGCTCCGGACTTGTTTGGGGGTTGGCCGGATCCAGGACCTGGTGGATGCAGCACGGCTCGGGTGGTCACTTGGAGCTAGAGTGACCAGGAACATCAGCAGTGAGTAAAACCCTTAACTGCACAACCCGACTCTGTCTTCCTTTATCATCTATGCTGCACCACCACAACCCCCATCCTCTGCGCCTGTCCCCTCTGAGGCTATACCCCTCCCGTTGGGGGTTATCCCACCAAGCTGCACATCCACCATCAGCCTCAGCGGACCCTGCTGCAGCGGCGGCCACAGTGACCGCATTACAACGGGTGGCGTAGTCGACACAAAAAGAACTCTAATAACATCAGTAAGGACTGCCACATAACACATAGCTTGACGCCCTGGGCACGGGACCGGGTCACAGCCGCTCGGAGACTACAACACCCCATCTGATCCGGTGCCGGGTATTCCCCTCAAAAAGGAATATGTCCCAGGGGGCGCGTCACTTACATGTGGTATGCTTTATATATGCAGCATGTAAACTGGGAACTGATACAAATTAGTAGTGAATAAATATTAGTTCCAGCTCTAGTGCTTATTGTATGTATAGTACAAATCTTAGTGCATATCTAACAGTATAAGCACTAAAGCATATACTGTACAAGTGTGACTCATAGTGTATATATCATCTAACTAGTCTTATAAAGTAGTGAATATAAAGTAGAATCCTCAGAAAAATATAAAGTGTAAGCCATACTGTGTATTCAGATTACGGTCATTTTGTTCAAATAATTGACTTAATCCATGATCCTAACAGTGCAGAGATAGAAAATCACATTTTATATTTTATCTGAGCTAAACTCATTTTTGGTTTCTGACTTTTTTATGTGTTTTAGGAATCAATATCATAGCAAAAGAATATGGCATTATTTTCTAATGACCCGCTCCCTATAGTTCAGAAAATGAAGTCATATCCTTAGAACAAAGTAGCACAGCTCTTGTTTAGGGCCCTCTCTCCTTCAATTTATTTTTCCTGTACATGCTCTTATCTTGCAGCATGGTCCTTATTATTTAACATGGAAAACCTTTTAATTAGAGCATGATTCATGATTCATGCTCTGAATATAAGGTAGTCAGCAAATTGCCCTTACTACAAATCCACTTCTGAATCATATGGGCATGCAAATATTCTAATAGTAAGTGAATAACCAGTGATATCTTGTTCATACTCCAATAGAAAGCTTATGCGTTATATTTCTTCTTCATTTGGTTCAATAAAAGTTTTTTTTATTGTAAAATCTGTATAACTCCTTCATATAGTTGGCTGTCATGTTGTTTCAGACATAAATGTGACAGCTTACTTCTCCTGGCCTTGTCAGTTAGCTTTGGTCTCCCTCTTTCTACTCTCACATTAGAATAGCTGAGAGATGGACATTGCAAATGGCAGAGTGATGAATTGGGGGACAACATCAATATATTTGACGCACCACCTGGGCCTGTGTTGTGCGGGGAATACCCGGAGCCGGATCGCTGGGGGTTGTAGTCTCCGTGGCATTGACCCGGTCCGTGCCCAGGGTGGTCAAACCAGTGCCAGTCTTAATGTTGTAACAAGTGTCTGACTACACCACCCGTGGATTGCGGTCAGTGGGGACCGCCGCTGCGCTGCAGACCGCTGAGGCTGATGTTGTTTGCGCAGCCGAGTATGGGATAACTCCCCACGGGAGAAGTATTGCCTCAGGGCAGCTAGTGTGGATGATGGGAGTGATGGTGTGAGCGTCCCAGTACTAATGGTGCCGGTGCGGAGATGAAACACAGAGACGTGGGGTTGCAGTTTCCAATGCTTTACTCACAGTTGTTATTCGTGTCAATCCTGCAGGCGATGAGTGCCCAAGCCGTGCTGCGTCCACCAGGCAGGGGACGCGACCAACTCCCAGGCAATTCCAGAGCGTGGCACAGGGCTCCATTCTCTACCCCTTTTCTGTCCGTCCTCACCAGTGACCCACCTTTGTCCAGCTTCCTCGGGCCTTCTATTGGCGAAACCTATCTCCAGTTTCCCTGACCCTACGTGGTATGCTTTCCTGTTGGATGTAGTGAGGGGTCGCACCAAGATGTGGTCACAACCTCCGGTCTTTGGCTGAGGAATCTGTTGCCTCCACCAATTTGGGTCCCGGTACCCTGCTCTGCCAACCCTTCACCCGCAATCTCCTGGGCCTTTGGGGTTCCTTCTGCCTTCGTGTCTCTGGGCCTTTCTCTGTGTTCCATTTCCTTGTTTCCTTTCTTACTTCCTTTGCTGTTCCTTCTCCTCTCTCTCTTTTGCTCCGGCCTCCTGACAAGGCCTGCCCGTGGAGCAGAGCCCCTGGAGCAGCTCTGCTCCCTGTCACTTCTCCTCGGACTGCACTCCTCTCTGAACTCACACTGTCCTAAGATGGTGCCCACCTTTTATACCTCCCTCTAGCACCCGAGCCCAGGTGACTAGCAACCAATGGGCTCCTACCTATGCCCAGAGACCCACCTCTGTCTGCTCCTACACCACTGTGTTTTCCTCCCCCTCCCCACTCCAGCCAGGGACAGAAGCTGTCGTGCCTGCACTTCTGTGGGAGCACCGTTGAGCTGTCCCTCGGAAATGAGGTGTGTGTGGTGCATGCAGCTAAATGAGTCCTGGTCCACACTCCATCCTTACCCGGGAGTGGAATATCACACCTCTGGTTTGAGGTGCAATACCCCTGTAGCAGCCGAGCCCTTGGGGTGCTACATATTCATGAATGGCTGAACACGCAGACTGAATTATAATAAGGAATTTTTGAAAATGAGAGAACCCATGGCAAATTATTTAGTTGGGGGAAGAGAAGAAATAATACTCTTCTCATCATTAGTGCCTGTCAGCAAAAGGGAGAAGATATCGCTTAAAGGGATCCTGTCATCTGATTCATGTTGCCCGAACAGCTGGCAGTAAGAATCCGTGCCTGGCTACATGATTGTGATGCGCCCCCTGGGCCTGTGTTGTGCAGGGGAACCCGGAACCGGGCCTGTTGTAGAATGCTGGGGGTTGTAGTCTCCGTGTGGCGGTGACCCGGTCCGTGCCCAGGGTGGTCAAACCAGTGGCAGTCTATTTGTATTGGAATAAGTGTCCGACTACGCCACCCGTGGATTGCGGTCAGTGGGGACCGCCGCTGTGCTGCAGACCGCTGAGTCTGATGTTGTTCGCGCAGCCGAGTATGGGATGACTCCCCACGGGAGAAGTATTGCCTCAGGGCAGCTACTGTGGAAGATGATGGGAGTGATGGTGTGAGGGTCCCAGTGCTAATGGTGCAGGAGCGGCAAGGAATCACAGAGACGTGTGGTGCAGTTCAGGGTCTTTACTGATGGTACAAGGCAGACCCTCCCGGGAGTACTGGCTAGTATAAGGGGCCTGGTCAGTCTGCGAGCAAGCAGGAGTTCCCCTGGCCAGGTGGAGTTGTAGGCCTCCCCGTTTATCTGCACTCTTCCTGGCTACCATGCTGTCAGCGGTTACAAGTAGCTCACGTCCCTGAGTATACCGTGTGGTGCTCACCCGTATGGCTGGTAACTTGGGGCCTTCTGTTAGCCTCCGCTCCTGGATGGCGGCGCTGGTCCCTTCTTTGTGACTGAGCCTCCGGGCTTCTATGGCCAGAGGACCTGGAATCCCCTGCCGGCTGGTTTCTGCTGCTGGGTGTATATCAGTCCCCACAGCCTCGGACTCCTGTGTCCGGCTTTAGTATCTTCGTCCAGGGCGAACTCTGCTCAGCTCTAGCCCCTGGACTTCTGCTACTGCTCCTACAGAGCTCCTGTTCTTGCTTTCCCTCTCCAGACTCTGACTCTGTCTGCAGCTTCACTCTGACTCTGACTGACCTAATCCCGCCTTAGACCCAGTTTATAAGGGCAGATTCCTCCCCTCCCAGGTCTGGGCGGGCAGTGTTGCATGCTTAGGGATCCTGACCAGAGAAACCTCCCACTTGCTCTCAGACATAATATCTCTATTACTGTGGCAACCAGACCCCTGGGGTGTCACATTCCCCCCTAGTAAATTTTAGTACTACGGGACTAAACACATTTTTTTTTTTTTTAAAGAAACATAAATACAAGGTATAACAATAATACAACAACATATTCACAAGAAACTTTAGTCTGTAGAGGTCACGGCGTTTCCGTGACCGGGTGTCCATATCACCCAAGGTGAAGTTTATGAAACAAAGGGGGTGTCCATGTCACCCAACAAGGCGAAGTCTTGGCACAGAATAGGGGACCTGTCCAAAGCAAACCCCTTGCGTTGTCCTTGGGCGTGGCTGCAAGGGTAGAGCTAGCTACTTTGGGCCGCAAGTAGGCCACGCCAGACAGGTTTTCTCTTCCGTGGCCGTCTTCACAAGAGGCACCAAGGTGCAACTATCTACAAAACTGTTCCGGTTATCCAGTGTCCATAACCTGTTAGTCCAAATAAATCTGCAGGGTAACTGAGAAACATAATTAGTAACAGGCAACAAACATAAACCATAAACATTTTTCAATAAACAGTCAACTTTACAGTGCATTGGTTTAGATTCTCCAGCGAGCGGGCATCTGACCTCTAGTGACTCTAGTGGACCTACGGAGCTCACTAACTGGTCCTGCACTACAGGGTGTAGGAGGTGTTATGGGTAAGCTGGGCAGCTGTCTGCGCACTCTTTGGCTCACTAGGGGCACGGCAGGCTCACTACTAGCAGAGGGTTGATCCTCCTGTACTGCTGGTGTGGACTCTTCTGCCTCTTGGGCCGGCTGCTCTTCCAGCTCTACCGGTTCCTCTGTAGGCACTTGCGGGGCTGGCTGGAGAAAGGTGAGGACGGGTACCACGACAGCGCCGTTTACTTGTGTCCAAGACCGGGGGAAGTCTCCGAGTACGGTACTGACCATTTCTTCCCTTTCCTCTGCGGGTTGAGGGTTTTCTTGATCTTCTTCAGGGCTTTGCAGCTGCTCGGGACACTTCTTCAGGTGGTCTCTGGAGACAATGGCTGTGGTTTCTCCTCCATCCTTACTGATTACGCAGATTTTTGAGTTCTCATGGCTTGATGGCAGTACGGTGTACGGGTCCTTCTCCCACTGGTCGTCCAACTTGTGGAGCCGCCTCTTCCTCTTCAAGACCTGCTCTCCAGGTACCAGGGGAACAGCGGGAGCATGCTGGTTATAAGCCTTCTCTTGCCTTTCTCTAGCTTGAGACAGCCTTCGCTCGACGCTCTCCTGTACTTTCCGATACTGCTGCTGCCGTTCTGTATCCCAGTCTGCCTCTGGCGAGGTGTCCTCAGGTGTCAGGACTCCCATATCCAGGTCAATAGGCAGCTTACCAGGTCTTGCTCTCATTAGGTAAGCCGGGGTACAGTTGGTGGAACCTACAGGGATGTGGTTATACAGGTCCACCAGATCGGGCAGTTTCTCAGGCCACAGACTGCGTTCTTCCAGGGGCAGTGTTTTTAGCAGATCTATCACCACCTGGTTCATCTTCTCGCAGAGTCCATTGGTTTGAGGGTGATAGGGCGTTGTTCTTATCTTCTTGCAGCCATACAGGTTGCAGAACTCCTGGAAGACCTCCGCTTCAAAGGCTGGTCCTTGGTCTGTCAGCACTTGGTCCGGGTACCCGTGTGGACGGCAGAAGTGCTGCTGGAAGGCTCTAGCTGCTGTTTGAGCCGTTAAGTCCTTGACCGGGACCACCATTAGGAACCGGGAGTAATGATCTACGATTGTGAGGGCGTAGACATACCCAGATCTGCTTGGAGCCAGTTTCACATGGTCCAGGGCTACCAGTTCCAGTGGCTGTCTGGTGATGATGGGCTGGAGGGGAGTCTTCTGGCTGGCTCGGTCTTTTCTTCTCAGGTGGCACGGGCCACAGTCTCTGCACCACCTCTCGATGGCTCCTCTCATGCCTACCCAGTAGAACCGTTCACGCAACAAGAACTCCAGCTTCTTCCATCCGAAATGCCCTGCTCCGTTGTGGTATGCCTCCAGAACCATAGCCGCGTCTCGTCTTGGGACCATTACCTGCCAGGTCAACTCATGTGTTCGAGAGTTAACCCTTCTCCGGCACAGCTTCTCCCTGTAGAGGAACAGCTTACTTTTCTCCTTCCACAGTTACTTGGTCTCCTCCGGAGCATCTGGGTCAAGACGGGCATCGGCCTGGGTCAGCATTTCCTTCACCAAATGGACTGCGGGATCACTGTCTTGCGTCTCCGCCCAGTTGTAGTGGGGCAAGGGATTGAATGTCACGGAGCGCCTGTCCTTCACACAGTGGGAATACAGGGTAATCCCATGATGGTGGAACGCAGGGAGCTCAACTTCTTCCAGATCTTCTGGATCTTCCCCTACGTCCGGTAAGTTCGGCATTCTAGACAGGGCATCCGCGTTGGCATTTGATCGTCCTGCCCGGTATTTGATGGTGAATTCAAAGTTGGACAGGCGGGCCATCCATCTCTGTTCCAGGGCACCGAGCCTTGCAGTGTCCAGGTGTGTCAACGGGTTGTTATCCGTGTACACGGTGAATTTGGAGGAGGCAAGGTAATGCTTGAAACGTTCGGTCACTGCCCACACTACTGCCAGGAACTCCAGCTTGAATGAGCTATAATTCTCAGGGTTCCTCTCCGTGGGCTGTAGCTTTCGGCTGGCGTAAGCGATTACCCGTTCTTTCCCTTGCTAGATCTGGGACAGTACGGCTCCTAGCCCGATGTTGCTTGCGTCCGTGTGGAGGATAAAGGGCTGGCTGTAGTCTGGATATGCCAGGATTTCATCCCCCGTGAGGGCCATCTTCAGCTGGCAAAAGGACTCCTCTTCCAGCTTTTCCCACCTGAGGGGCGGCTTCTGGTTTTTGGCTTTCCGAGATTGACCTATCAGGAGGTCCTGCATAGGGGCTGCCATTTTGGTGAAACCGGGAATGAATCTTCGGTAGTAGCCTACCAACCCGAGGAACTGCCGCACTTCCTTTATGCTGGAGGGTCTTGGCCAGTCCTTAATTACGGTGATCTTATCAGGGTCAGGAGCCACTCCGTCAGCACTCACCACGTGTCCCAGGTATTGCACCTTTGGTTTCAGGAGGTGACACTTGGAGGGTTTCACCTTTAGGCCGTAGTTTGCCAGAGCTTCGAACACTTCTGCCAGGTGTTTCAGGTGGTCCTCGTAGGTCTTGGAATAGACGATGACATCGTCCAGGTATAACAGGACCGTCTCGAAGTTCCGGTGTCCCAGACAGCATTCCATCAACCGTTGGAAGGTTCCTGGTGCGTTGCAGAGCCCGAACGGCATGCAGTTAAATTCACTGAGACCCATCGGGGTGGTGAATGCGGTCTTCTCCCGGTCCGCCTCTGCTACAGGAACCTGCCAGTACCCGCTAGTGAGATCCAAAGTAGAGAAGAAGTTAGCAGATTTTAATGCAGCTAAGGACTCTTCTATCCTTGGTAATGGGTACGCATCTTTGTGTGTGATACGGTTGACCTTCCTGTAGTCTACACACATTCTCATAGTGTTGTCTTTCTTTTTCACTAAGACTAGTGGAGCTGCCCAGGGGCTACAGCTGTCCCTGATTACCCCAGCCTCCTTCATGTCTCTAAGCATCCCCTTGGCGTGTTGATAGTGTGCAGGGGGTACGGGTCGGTATCTCTCCTTTATGGGCGGATGGTCTCCCGTGGGGATGTGGTGTTCTACCCCCTTTACTCGCCCGAAGTCTAGCGGGTGTTTACTAAACACTCTCTCGTACTCTCGAACCACCCGATAGGCTCCCTGTTTCTGGTGTGAGGGAGTGGAGTCAGTACCCAAATGCAGTTGCTGACACCAGTCCTCCATTGGTTTCTTAGAGCCGTTACCTTCCTCTGGTTGAGATGGAGGCAAGGGTTCCACGGCCTGTACAGAGTTCTGGTTGATGGTGAACAATTTGGCTAGCGTGGCATACCGGGGCAGGTGTACTTCTCTCTCCCCAATATTTATGATGTGAACGGGCACCCTCCCATGGCGTACATCGACCACCCCCCGTGCTATCAAAATGGTGGGCCTACTGTCTGAGTAGACGGGTTCTACCATTGCTTGGTAGTCTCTACCTCTTAGACCAATAGCTGCCCGGCACCAAATCATCATCTCACTTTATGGGGGCATGGCAATAGGGAACGGGTCACACATTCTCACGCTACCTATCTCACCACCAGATAGTTCCACCTGTTGCCGCTTCATCAGTGCCCGGATCTCTTTTTGGAGCACACGCTGCTGGCCGGAACTGGCGTTCTTGGCAACCTGCTGTAAAATGAGAATCACCTCTGCAAGACAATTTTCAATCACATTAGTTCCCAAGGTTATTCTAGGGTGACTCTCATGACGGTCTATGTCCACTATAATCAGTCCTTGTGCCGCCAGTTCGACTTTACCGATCTTAATGGTCACCTCTTTGAATCCCACCTGCGGCACGGGCTGACCATTGCTGGCGATGATACTCAGGTCGTCATCTGGGTAGCGGGTTATGTCCGAGTCATTCCAGTACTGTTTAAAGAGCACGTACGGGATGGTGGTCACCTGTGACCCAGTGTCTAGTAGGGCACTCATAGGAATGCCATCCAGTACCACAGGCAAGATTGGACGTCCCCCTACATATTTATCACGCCAGTTTGATGGGCCTGATGGTCTTATGCCTGGGGGTTGGCCCTCTACCCCAGGTTGTGCCCGTTTAAATGACAGTACCTTGCCACATGTCCGGGTTGATTGCAGCGGCGGCAGATGGGTCGTCCGTCCTCGTTGTATCTGTCGCTGGGTCTTCCTCTGGCCGGTGGGGTCCTCCTCAGTCGGCGCCACGGGACGTCCTCCGGTCCGGATGCCAGTTGGATCTTTCCTGGAGAAGAGACCTGTAAAGACTGCACAGTTCTGGTTAGCGCGGCAACGCTCTTAGTCAGCTCTTGGACCCGATGGTGCAGGTCTGTAGCCGGGTCACTGTTTAAAGCCTGCGCATCAGCTCCCACAGGCCCTGCAGACAAGGGCGCCGTCTCCTGGTGGTAAGTGATAGCAGGGCGCCTGTGGGTCACAGCGCCACCTGGTGCCGGTTCTCGGAGCACCCGGATGGCTCTGTCCTTGAACTGTGCAAAGTCCAGGTCCGGGTCCTGTAAGGCCATTGCCCGCAACTGGGTTCGGTGGGCATTGCACAGTAGACCCTCAATAAATTGTTCAGTCAACAGCTTATCTTCATTTCCCACGCTGTCAGAGTCTGCCTGCTTAATGGCTCTCAGGGCCTCTTGTAGGTTTAGAGCATAGTCTCTTATACTCTCATGTGCCCGTTGTTTGCACCCATAAAATCTTAGTTTTATTTCGGCTGAGGTGCGGGTGTCAAATGTGTCTTTCAGCCGGGTTAGTATGTCTCTGACAGTCCTCTTCCTCCCAGGTGGCCAGGACTTTACCTCCCTTTGGGCTGCCCCGATTAATTGGGCCACCAGGATGCTCACTTTTTGCTCTTCTGTGAGGGGGTACACCTGGAAGAGGCTATCCAGTCTTTCTCTAAAGTCATTTAGAGTATGTGACTCCCCTGAGTACTGGGGTAGCCAGGTTGCCCCCGGGATATAGGGCATGGTGAATGGCATGACTGCTGCAGCGGTTGCGCTGGCGGTGGCTGTGGCAGTGGAGCTCCCCTCGGTATCCGGCATCCTCCTCCCCCCTAGTGGACCGTGGCCTACCTTGCGATGCTCTTCTTCCGTAGGCCGCGGCTCCGCAGTCGATCGTCGGGGTTGAGGACCTGGCGTCGCGCTCCGATGACGTCAGCGTCGCTCTTCCTCCCTTCCAGGATCTTGCGCAGCGTCAGAGCGTGGGGCGGAGCGTTGGGCGGAGCTTCGGATCTCGCGTGCTTTCGGCGTCCACGCCCCTCTTCTTCCCGTGCGGCGTCCCGAAGATGGCGTCCGAAGGCGGGAAGCAGCTGCGGATGGCGGGAAGAAGGCAGAAGACGGCGGGAAACGGTCCAAGATGGCGTCTGATGGCGGGAATCGGCTCCGGATGGCGGGAAACGACTCCGGACGGCGGGAAACTTCACCACAGGTAAGTATAAAAGTCTATTTTTTAGGCACGCAGTACCCGGTGGTTGCGGGCACGAAATCCTGCCGACTACGCCAAAGTTGACGCGCCCCCTGGGCCTGTGTTGTGCAGGGGAACCCGGAACCGGGCCTGTTGTAGAATGCTGGGGGTTGTAGTCTCCGTGTGGCGGTGACCCGGTCCGTGCCCAGGGTGGTCAAACCAGTGGCAGTCTATTTGTATTGGAATAAGTGTCTGACTACGCCACCCGTGGATTGCGGTCAGTGGGGACCGCCGCTGCGCTGCAGACCGCTGAGGCTGATGTTGTTCGCGCAGCCGAGTATGGGATGACTCCCCACGGGAGAAGTATTGCCTCAGGGCAGCTAATGTGGAAGATGATGGGAGTGATGGTGTGAGGGTCCCAGTGCTAATGGTGCAGGAGCGGCAAGGAATCACAGAGACGTGTGGTGCAGTTCAGGGTCTTTACTGATGGTACAAGGCAGACCCTCCCGGGAGTACTGGCTAGTATAAGGGGCCTGGTCAGTCTGCGAGCAAGCAGGAGTTCCCCTGGCCAGGTGGAGTTGTAGGCCTCCCCGTTTATCTGCACTCTTCCTGGCTACCTTGCTGTCAGCGGTTACAAGTAGCCCACGTCCCTGAGTATACCGTGTGGTGCTCACCCGTATGGCTGGTGACTTGGGGCCTTCTGTTAGCCTCCGCTCCTGGATGGCGGCGCTGGTCCCTTCTTTGTGACTGAGCCTCCGGGCTTCTATGGCCAGAGGACCTGGAATCCCCTGCCGGCTGGTTTCTGCTGCTGGGTGTATATCAGTCCCCACAGCCTCGGACTCCTGTGTCCGGCTTTAGTATCTTCGTCCAGGGCGAACTCTGCTCAGCTCTAGCCCCTGGACTTCTGCTACTGCTCCTACAGAGCTCCTGTTCTTGCTTTCCCTCTCCAGACTCTGACTCTGTCTGCAGCTTCACTCTGACTCTGACTGACCTAATCCCGCTCCAGACCCAGTTTATAAGGGCAGATTCCTCCCCTCCCAGGTCTGGGCGGGCAGTGTTGCATGCTTAGGGATCCTGACCAGAGAAACCTCCCACTTGCTCTCAGACATAATATCTCTATTACTGTGGCAACCAGACCCCTGGGGTGTCACAATTGCAGGCAGGTATATTTTTCTCTGAAACTCTCCTCTGTTCGAGCAAAAATATAGTTCAAAGATCCAGCTGGGGACTATAGCCAGAACTGAGACTAGTCCGGTTCTACACCTGGCCAGCTCTTCCCAGCACTATTGCAGGGGATTTAAATGTCTCTTCCTCTTGTGTTCATAGAGCGAGACCTGTCAATCATCTGCAGCAGATAGATGTAAGTCATGTGGGTTCAGGATGCTGAGTTTATTCAGCACAGCATTATTCTTCTTCTACAGTCCCTTAAAGGGAATCTGTTATCTGATTTATGCAACTCAATCTGCAAGCAGGAAGAAGCAGAGCTTGGCTTCAGTGTTTCAGACAAATATAGTTAGAAGATCTTTGCAAGGACCATAGCTAGGGCTGAAACTAGTATTGTGCTACCCATGGCCATCTTCTCCCAGTGTATACCTGAAGAGAGACCTGTCAATTATGTGCAGCAGCACTGGAAAGAGCTGGCCACGGGTGGCGCTGCACTAGTCTCGGCTCTGGCTATGGTCCCCAGCCAGATCTTTTAACTATATTTTCTCTTAAATGCTGGAGCTAGACTCTGCTCCTTGCTGCCTGCAGATTGAGTGACATGAATCAGATGCCAGATTCACTTTAAAGAGAACCTGTTAGCAAATTTTGTAATGTAAAGTAAAGACATGGCTGTACCTTTGGTGAAGAAATCTGCTTTGTTGCTCTTGTTTAATTAGCATTTGAAGTTTTCTGCTAGTTAGATTTCAGTGCACAGGAACCAGCCTGTACATGGGGTCTTCTCCTCCCTTTCTTTGATTTTCCTGCACTTCCTATTGCCTCTGGCCTTTGAATGACAGGTCACTACTGAGACTTCAAACAAAGGAGGCAACTCTTTCAAGCACCGGAGGCGGGCAGAGTGGCCAGGGAATCAGAGACAGGGAGGAGAAGACCCAGTACACAGTCCGGCCCCTATGCACTGAAATCTAAGTAGCAGAACATTTCAAATGGTGTTTAAAGAACAACAAAGCGGATTTTTCCACCAAAGATATCAATTCAATCTGCATTACAGCACCATTACAACCATGTCTTTTCTTTACATTACAAAATCATGCTGACAGGTTCTCTTTAAAGGGCTGTAGAAGCAGAATAAAGCTGTACTGAACAAACCCAGCATCCTAAACACATGACTTGCATCCAGCATGTATTACTGAGAAGGACACATCCACATTACAAAAGTATAAACAGTTTGAAATCTTTATATACAATGGTCTGAAATTCTAAAAGGAATGAAGTCTTAAAGTAAAAACAACAACATTTTTTCAGTGTAAAAGGTGTATAGAGCCTTTTTGTATATTTCTAAACAGTCTTTTTAAAAGGGATTGTATATGGCAATGAAAAAGCGGCACACAGGCAGCAATACATGTAAAATAATGGAATAAGATATAATCACCATGTTACTCCTGGTTACCCCAGCACCACATTGCCTAAGCCCCCTGTTTATATTGGCTGCAGAGGTAACAGCGCATATATATACCCAATGTGACATCTGCAGCCAAACAATAGCCACAGCAGTATGTGGGAAAAGGACATTTATTAATTTCAATAGAAATGTCTAACAGCGATTTTCTCCTGACTCCCATTATAAACCATTTTTGAAAAGTGTCCAGAATCCTTATGTCACCATTAGAAGGAAAAATCATATTCATTCTCTTTCACCTACATTATTTGCTTGACATACCTTGTAGTGGAAATGGCTTTTGTTTCAGTCTTATACAGTTGAAACCAGAAGTTTACATACACTATATAAAAAGACACATATGCATGTTTTTCTCAATATCTGAAATGAAACCAAAATAAATCTTTGCCATTTTAGGTCAATTAGGATTACCATAATTTTTAATATTTGCCAAATGCTAGAATAATGAAAGAGAGATTGTTTTAAGCCATTTTTATTACTTACTGCAAAGTCAAAAGTTTACATACACTAAGATTACTAGGCTTTTAAACAACTCTAGACTGCCCATATGATGATGTCATGTGTTTGGAAACTTCTGATAGTTTTTTGGCAACATGTGAGTTAATTAGAGACACACCTGTGGATGTATTTTAATGCACACCTGAAAGACACTGCTTCTTTGTGTGGCATCATGGGAAAGTCTAAAGAAATCAGTCAAGATATCAGGAAGAGAACAGTGGACTTGCACAAGTCTGGCTCTTCCTTGGGTACAATTTCAAGATACCTTAAGGTGCCTCATCAACTGTACAAGCAATTATACACAAGTCCATCTAGATGAGAATGCCCAGCCATCATACCGCTCAGGAAAGAGACGGGTTCTGTGTCCCAGAGATGACATGTGAATATCAACCCAAGGACAAAAGCAAAAGACCTTGTGAAGATGATGGCAGAAGCTGGTAAGATTGTGTCAATAGCCACAGTGAAACGAGTACTGTATCAACATGGGCTGAAAGATCACTCTGCCAGGAAGAAGTCATTACTCCAAAAGAAACATAAAAAAACCCAGATTAATGTTTGAAAATGCACACAGGAACAAAGACCTTAATTTTTGGAGACATGCCCTGTGGTCTGATGAAACTAAAATTAAATTTTTTGAGCATAATGACCATCGTCACGTTTGTGGAAAAAAGGGAGAAGCTTGGAAGCCTAAGAACACCAGCCCAACTGTAAAACACGGGAGTGGCAGCATCCTGTCGTGGGGTTGTTTTGCTGCAGGAGGAAGTGGTGCATTTCAAAAAATAGATGGCATCATGAGAAAAGAAGATTATGTGGCAATACTGAAGCAACATCTCAAGACATAAGCCAGGAAGTTAAAGCTTGGGTGGGAATGGGTCTTCCAAATGGACAATGACCCGAAGCATACTGACAAAATGGGAACAAAGTGGTTTAATGATAACAAAGTCAATGTTTTGGAGTGGCCATCAAAAAGCCCTGATATGATTTCAATCCTATTGAAAATTTATGGGCAAAGCTGAAAGGGCAGGTGAGTGCAAGGCGACCTACAAACCTGAATCAGTTGCACCAGTTTTGTCAGGAGGAATGGAACCAAATCCCGACCAACTATTGTGAGAAGCTTGTGGAAGTATATCCCAAACGTTTGACCCAAGTCATTCAGTTTAAGAGCAATGGTACCAAATACTAATGAGATGTTTGTAAACTTTTGACTTTGCAGTAAGTAATAAAATTGCCTTAAAACATTTTCTCTCTCTCATTATTCTGCCATTTGGCAAAAATTATAAATGATGGTAATCCAAATTTACCTAAAATGGGAAGGGTTTATTCTAATTTCATGTCAGATATTGAGAAAAACATGCATATGTGTGTTTTTATATAGTGTATGTAAATGTCTGGTTTCAACTGTACATGCTGTTAGGACCAATTAAAATGTACATAAGTGTATGTGTGCTTGTGTGATAGCAAATGCATTGTGTAGATTAAACCAAGATAGGGACTGATGATGCTTACAATACTTGGTAACAACATTGAAAACTTACTGCTAAGCTTATTTAATAATATTATCAAGATGTATTGTACTTCTTAGGCCACGGCCCCACTATCAGTATTTGGTCAGTATTCGGTCAGTATTTTTTCTCAGCAGTTGGAGCCAAAACCAGGAGTGGGTGATAAATGCAGAATTGGTGACTTGTTTCTATTATACCTTTTGTCTGATTGTTCCTCACCTGGTTTTGGCTCCCACTCCTGAGAAAAAATAATGACCAAATACTGATAGTGGGGCCGTGGCTTTAGAGTTGCTCCCAGCACACTGCTCTCTGGCCAGTCATCTTCCTGGTTGCTAGGGTGAGAGCTCCAAATTGATTGATAGTTCAGATCAGCAGCATCATTGACCTACTAGCCCAAACTATGTGCTCTCAATGCTGAGCTTTGCCACTGCAGCATCGGAAGCACAGTGGCAGTAAAGCATGCCACTATCGGGAGCGAACAGTGGTCAAGCAATCCAGGTCAGCTTCAGAGCGATGCTATCGGAAAGAAATTATAAACATTGCATGTTTGCCCATTGATGCAAGAGAACAGCGGTGTTCGATCAATGAACCACAGACAATAAAAAATAAAATTTGCAATATAAGAGAGGAAAATTTTTATAAACCAAAAGTTAGAAAAACACTATCCAACAAAACCCATCAATACAGATAGTGATAGTAATAATTACCCTTTAGCGGATTATATAATTAGGGGAGATGCTCAGCTAAGTGCCCCTTGTAACAAATCAAATTCAATTTCTCATCTTTCAGGGGTACTATTCCACTTTTCCTTTGCACCACTTTAGACACATCCCCCACCGTGTTTTAAAATGCAAAAAATAAAAATATATTCTGTTCGTTCTATTAGACGGTGAATTGGAGTATGTTACTATTTCTGCATGAATTAGTACAGCTTTTTATATTTCCTGTTGCATGTGGATATATGTGGTACAAACTAGTTAAACAACACTATGCGGGCTATGTAGTCATGATCTTAAGACTATGTTCCCACAATGAGTATTTGGTGAGTTTTTAACAATGCGTATTTAAAAAAAATACAAGTAACCTATTTTGCAGAAATGGTGCAGAAAATCTACAACATTAAAAGCTCATTGTGGGAACGTAGCCTTAATGGGTTGTCTAGGCATAATGAAACTTCACACATGGGACAGGATGTGTAAAAAGTTACAAACTCAGTCATACTCATCCACCAGTAACATTTGTCTGCACAGAGGCAGGAAGTGGTGATGACACCGTTCCACCAGTCGCCAAATCTCTGTATCCTGTGATTGACTACAGCGGTCAGGTAACTTTGAGCAGCACATCATCATGAAACATTCAGTCACGTGCTGCTCCTGTCATTTGGCAGCTGCAGCTAATCACAGGCCTTAGCGGTCCAGCAGCTGGTAGAATGGTGATATTACTGCTTCCTGTCTCTGACCATAGAGCGGCTAGCACTGGATCCAGTTTGGTGCTGGTCGGTGAGTATGACTGCGTGAATTATTTTTTACATAGCCTGTCCAATGGACAAAGTTTTATTTTGCATGAACAAACCCTTTAACGTAAAGCGTGGCTATTGCATGAATATTTATTTGATCCATGAATTGCTGAATGACAGCACACTTTATTTATCTTTTTTCAGCATAGCTGTTCATGGAAGCAGACAGGAAGAATATATATGAAGCAATCTTATCTATATCTGTATGTTTCAGTTGCAGAGAAGTGCTTGCTGGTTGTTAATCAAGGCACAATGTGCCGGAATGTCCAACGCATGTGGTACTATATAAAAGATATTGATGCATGCTCCCAGTTCTGGTATGGAGGTTGTGATTAGTGTTGAGCCACCCCCGTAGTGTTCGAGTTCGGTTCGGTTCGTCGAACACCCGTGTGTTCGCCGAACTGTTCGTCGAACTGTTCGTCGAACACCTTCGAACACCGTTAAAACCAATGGCAGGCAAACAAAAACACATAGAAACACATAGAAAACACCTTCAAAGGTGTCCAAAAGCTGACAAACTGCTCAGAAGACACAACTAACACATGGAAAAGTGACAAGTACATATAGTCATGCGAAAAGAAAAGAGGTGGAGGAGTAAAAGGAGGGGGAGACACAGATATAGGCATGTCATGCCCTTCTAAAATCCAAAAAGTGAGAAGCCGAGACGGCCAGTCCGCTCCTGCCCGTGCCACCTCCGTGTCGCCGGGTTTGTGCCAGAGCCGCGGTGAACCCTGACGGCCAGCCCCCCTCTCCCAATACTGGTGCCTGTCCGCTGGTGGGTCGAGAGAGCCCCCCTGTGGTGGAGGCAGCTCTAAGCTTTTTAATTTAAATTGTCCCTCTAATTTGAATGAATACACTTTAAATCCATTTACAAGGATCTATTGGAGGGCAAGTCTCATGACAGCAGCCGCGTAATTCCAGCTCCAGTAGCGTCCACTAAAGCTGCTGCAGTTAAAAAGCTTTTATAAGGATCGAGCTCGGCTGTCCACCGCAAGGCATCCTAGTGCCAGTCCCAGCCCCTATGCCTTGGGGTGCCTCCTGATGCTCTTCACTAAGTATCCCGTGGTCCCGAAGCATTTCCTTTGAAAAAATTAAGTGTCCAAACTACAGGTGGTGTAGCTTGCTTAACAGCCGGGATAATCCGCTGACTAGCAGACACTGCTACTAGGCACAAAGTATTTCCTGGGCTAGATGCAGTTAAAAATTTGTAAGTAGATACTCTCGTTGGATGCTGAGAAAGCATTCCATAGAGTCTCCTGGCACGCCATATATGATTCTCTTAAAAAGCTTGGGGTAGGGGTCTAGGGGACCCTTTTATAGCCAAAATCACGGCCCTGTATCACAATACGTCACCTAGGCTGAAGATAAATGGAACTGTAGCACCGAGGGCTCGGTTGCTACAGACGTATTGCACCTCACCCAGAGGTGTGATATCTCACTCTCAGATAAGGATGGAGTGTGGATCAGGACCCGACACCTGCATGCATTACACCACATTGCCGTGGGGCAGGGCGACCAATATGCCCCTGAGATGGGCACGACAGTCCCTGTCCCTGGCTGGAGTGGGGGGAGGGAACACTGAGGAAGGGGAACCCTGCAGTGCAGGAGCAGGGAGGAAGCAGTTCCTGGGTGCATTGAGAAGGGAGTATAAAAGGTGGGCACCATCTTAGTTCAGTGCAGAGAAGTCTGAGCAGAAGTGGCAGGGAGCAGGGGCTCTGCATGAGCTCTGCTCCGGAGGCGGGCCTAGTAACAGAGGCCCAGGCCTGCAAGAGGGAGAAGGAAGGAAGAGGAGCGGAGAAGGCTCCAGGAACGAGGAATGAAGGGATCCCAGGGGTGCGGACGGGCGAGTCGCCACCGCACGCCCGAATCCACCTGCGTGGAGGGGTCAGGCCAAAGGGGGAGACCGGTCCCCGAACTAGTGGAGGCAGGAAACGACCCTCAGCTAGAAACCGGAGGCTCTGACATTTTATGTGGCGCAGCCCCTTGCTCCACCCGCTAGGAAGGCACCACATAGGGTCAGGGAAACTGGCGCCAAGTTTACCAAGAGGAGGCCCGAGGCAGCCGGACAGAAGTGTTGGTAAGAAAGGCCAGACAAAGGACACACAAAGGGGGTCCTGTGAAGCGCTCCAAAGTTATCTGGGAGTTGTCTGAGCCCCTCACCTGGTGAGCACAGTACGACGTGGGCAGCCGTTACCTGCAGACGTGGTCTGGATAATAAGAACTGTGAGTAAAGGCCCTGAACTGCATCACTGACTCCGTGTCGTTACTGCTGCTGCCCTGCACCATCACCCCCATCCTCCGCATACACTGCCCTGAGGCTATACTCCTCCCGTGGGGAGTTATGCTACGCTCTGCTGCACCCACAACACCAGCCTTAGCGGTCTGCCCTGTAGCGGCGGTTCACTCTGACCGCAATCCACGGGTGGCGTAGTCGGACATTTAAACATCAAAACCACATAAATAGTTCCGCCACTGGTTTGACCGCCCTGAGCCACGGAACCGGATCGCCGCCACGAAGACTACAACCACCAGCATCCACCAAAAAGGGTCCGGCTCCGGGTGTCCCAAGGCCCAGGGGGTGCGTCAGAACATTTTCATCACCTTTCACAATCACCAATGGGACAAGGCAGGGATGTCCTCTGTCCCCTCTCTTATACATCCTAGTGACGGAGCACCTGCTCTCATCAATTCGCCATAACCCCAATATTAGGTGGATTGAGGTGGGAGGCACCGAGTACAAGTGCTCTCTATTTGCTGATGATGTCCTAGTATATATCACTCAATCACATATATCCATCCCTGCTGTTATGGCTGAAATAGATCACTTTGTTACATGGTAAAATTTTAAAATCAATGCAGCGAAGTCTGAGGCCCTCGATGTCTCCCTCCCTAAATCCATATAGGATTCCATCCAGTCCAACTTTCCCTTTGCCTGGCCCTCACAGGGTATCAAATACTTAGGAATTCCTATTCATAGAGACCTCTCCCATCTATGTTATCTTAATTTTGGGCCCTTTATTGAACAATTCCATACAGACCACGGTTGGCAAGTTAGAACTGTAAGATTCACTACGTGAACCACTGGTGTTTTGTGGAAAAGCACATGTACACCGCGTTCCAAATTATTATGCAAAAAGTGTTTAGGAGTGATAAGGGAAGAATTTGTTTGTTTGTCAGTTAAACTCATTGATGGTGATGTGTGTCAGGGCTCTTTATATCACTGTAAGCAATTGCAGACACCTGTGCTAATTAGTTTGGCAGGTGTGTCCAATGAAAGGCAAGACTACTTAAGAAGGCTCTCTCACATTATTAAGCAGCCTACATGTTCTGCCAAAATGGGAAAGAAAAAGGATGTGTCGGCTGCTGAGAAGCAACAAATTGTGGAGTGTTTAGGTCAAGGCATGACTACAATCAACATTGTGCGATGATCAGGATGAAGTGTCTTGGCAATCAAGAAGTATGTAGCTGATTCACAGTACACACGTGTGCGTGCTGATAAGGGCAAATTGAGGACTCTTTCCTACAGGCAATTACGTCAGGTTGAAAGAGCAGCGGCAAAAAAGCCTTGTCATAGCAGCAGACAAGTTTTTGAAGCTGCTTGTGCCTCCAACGTCCCCCGAACAACAAGATGCAGGGTCCTTCAGAGGTTTGCAGCTGTGCATACGCCATCCTGTCGACCTCCTCTATCCACTTCACACAAGCAGAAACGGCTCCAGTGGGCCAAACATTACATGAAGACTGATTTCAAAACTGTTTTGTTCACGGATGAGTGCCGTGCAGCGCTCGATGGTCCAGATGGATGGAGTGGAGGATGGCTGGTTGATGGACACCCAACGCAAACACGGCTACAGCGCCAACAAGGAGGAGGTGGAGTAATGTTTTGGGCTGGAATCATGGGGAGAGAGATTGTCGGCCCCTTTAGGATCCCTGAAGGCGCTAAAGATGAACTCCATAATGTATGTGGATTTTCTCAAACAGCACTTCCTGCCATGGTTCAAGAAGAAGAACCGTGTATTTCACAGCAAGATCATTTTTCTGCATGATAATGCACCATCTCATGCTGCACATAAAACATCTGCATCTCTGGCTGATATGGGCATAAAAGGGGACAAACTTATGGTGTGACCCCCATGCTCCCCTGACCTCTACCCCATTCAGAACCTTTGGAGCATCATTAAAAGGAGTGTCTATGATGGCGGGAGGCAGTTCACATCTAAGCAACAGCTCTGGGAGGGTATTCTGTCCTCATGCAAAACAATTGAAGCAGAAACCATCCAAAACCTGACAAATTCAATGGACGAGAGAGTTCAGAAGCTCCTTTCGAACAAGGGGTCCTATGTGAAAATGTAACATCACCTAGAATAAAGTTTTGAGTTGAAAACTGTTTGATTTCAGTTTCTAACAACCTGCTAATGCTTATAATTTCAAAAATGACCATTTTTTTGGTCTTTATTAAAATGAAAAGGTTGATCGAAAAGTTTGGGGGATCTAAGAGTGTGGCAACCCAGTAGTCATGATTACTTCGAATTCTGACAATATGAGGGTCATGCTGCAGGTAGTGCAGCAAGAAGGCACTTATGTGTCTTGCGCATCTCGGAGCCCCAAAATTATTTTCCGGGCTAGATGCAGCTAAAAATTATTTTTAATTTTAAATCTGGTGAAGCTTATTATAGATGGCCTAATAGGATCAGTGCTGCACACTGCTACAAAGCCCAAATTATTTTCCAGTCAAGATACAGATAAACATGATTAGTAATTTGAAAGCTTAAAACGGTTGGTAGGGTGATTTTAACCAATCATCAAGCTTTTACTCTCCCCAGGATGACATAGGGGTAGAAAAGTCGTTTCGGATCCATGATTTGTTCATCTTTATGAACGTGAGTCTGTCTACATTATCAGTGGAGAGCCGCGTGCGCTTATCTGTCAGCACACCACCAGCAGCGCTGAACACACGTTCAGACAGAACGCTGGCTGCGGGGCATGACAAGATCTCCAAGGCGTAAGTGGCTAGCTCCGGCCATTTATCCAGATTGGAAGCCCAAAAAGAGCAAGGGTCCAGTGACACAGTCGTGGCTTCAATGTTTACTTGGAGATACTCCTGTACCATCGTCTCTAGGCGTTGACTATGTGTCAGACTTCTTGTCTCCTGTGGCCTTGCAAAGGATGGGCTAAAAAAGTGGTGAAATGATTCCGCAAAATTGATGTTACCAGCAGATACTGTGGTTCTGTTACGGTTTGAGTGCTGAACACTTGACGGTCCCACGGTTGGCAAGTTGGAACTGTGAGATTCACTACGTGCACCACTGGTATTTTGTGGAAAAGCACATGTAAGATTCTGCAACAGTCTCTGCTGATACTCCTGCATGCGTGCATCCCTTTCTATGGCAGGAATAATTTCTGCAAATTTACTTTTGTACCGGGGATCTAACAGTGTGGCAACCCAGTAGTCAGGATTATTTCTAATTCTCACAATTCGAGGGTCATGTTGCAGGTAGTGCAGCAAGAAGGCACTCATGTGTGTTGCGCATCCAGGAGCACCAAGTCCCTGTTGTGTTGGTGGCGAGGTAACAATCATGCTTCCTTCCTCTGTCCTCTCCCCCCAACCTCGCACAACAGAAATGTGATCAAGGTCTCCCTCATCTGATGAGTCTTCCATCAGTTCGTCCTCCACTTCTTCCTGGGCTCCTGCACCTTCCTCACTAGTTTGGCTGCTACCATGCGCCCTGGTAAAATCATCTCCCCCACCCTCACATGCCTGCCGCCCTGGTGCTGCCGACCGTCTGGACCTTGCAGATGTTAGCCCTTCCGCATACAACTCCTCCTCCTCTACTTCCTCCACCTCCTCTTGTGCCACCACCTGACTCCGAATTCTGTTTAACATGTGCTCCAGCATGTAAATCACCGGAATAGTCATGCTGATAATGGCATCGTCAGCACTAAACATCTTCGTCGCCATTTCAAAACTGTGCAGAAGGGTGCATAGGTCCCTGATCTGAGACCACTCCTCCAGCGTGATTTGCCCCACTTCTGAATCTCGTTGGCCCAGGCTATACGTCAGAACGTATTGCACCAGGGCTTGTCGGTGCTGCCACAGTCGCTGCAACATGTGCAGAGTTGAATTCCACCAGGTAGGCACATCGCATTTTAGCCGGTGAAGTGGCAGGCCCAACGACTTCTGTAGAGATGTAAGTCGCTGAGCTGCGGGATGCGAACGGCGGAAGTGAGCACACAGCGACCGTGCCCTCTGCAGAAGGCCATCTAGTCTGGGATAGTGGGCTAAAAATTGCTGGACAACCAGGTTCAACACGTGAGCCATACAAGGCACGTGTGTGACATTGCCCCGGCGAAGGGCCGCACCCAGGTTTGCAGCATTGTCGCACACGGCCTTCCCTGGTTTCAGGTCCAGTGGAGACAACCATTCATGAAATTGGTTCTCCAGAGCTGACCACAACTCCTCAGCTGTGTGACTCACATTTCCCAGACATTTCAATGTAAAAACCGCCTGATGACGTTGAGCCCTACTGCCAGCATAGTAAGGAGGTGTGCAGGATCCCTTCTGCGCAGTTAGAAAGCTTGTGGCATGACCAGACAGGCTTTGGGTGCAGGTGGAAGACCGAGAGGAGGTTGAGGAGGCAGAAGCAGTGGAGGAAAAATGACATAAAGAGGATTGACGCACAACTCGTGGGGACGGCAAGACTTGGACAGCAGCCCCTTGTCCTGCTGTCACCATAGTTACCCAGTGCCCAGTCAGCGACATGTAACGCCCCTGTCCATGCCTACTCGTCCAAGTGTCTGTGGTGAAATGCACCCTGTCACACACAGAGTTTCTCAAAGAAGCGGTGATGTTGTGTGCGACATGCTGGTGGAGCGCAGGCACACCTTTCTTTGAGAAGTAGTGCCGACTGGGCATCTGGTACTGGGGCACTGCGACGGACATAAGGTCTCGAAAATCCTCTGTGTCCACCAGGCGGAAAGGCAGCATTTCTGTAGCCAAGAGCTTGTAGATGGTGAAATTCAACCTCTTAGCTTTCTCATGGCTAGGAGGAAATGGTCTTTTACTTGTCCACATCTGAGGGACCGAGGGCTGGCTATTGTGCTTAGACGGGGTTGATAAGGGTGTCCCCGGCAAACTGCCGGTCTGTGAGGAAGATGCAGGCGGACATGTTAGGTTGCCTTGATCCAAAGGTGGTGCTATCGATGTCGGACAGCGCTCAAGACCAGCTGGTGTTACCACCTCCAAAGAAAATGATGACCTGCCAATCACGCTGGCTGTTGCGGGTAAAGAGGTGGCAGGTCTGCGCCCCAAAACAGGTGTGACTGCTGTCCCCCCAGTCACAGAGGATGAAGAGGCCGCGGATGCACAAGATATGGCAGACGGTGGTTGGCCCGGCCGGCTAGACCGCATTGTAGCACACTGAGCTTCCCACTGCAACTTATGCTTCATGTCCATGTGCCGGTTCATGCATGAAGTACTCAAACTATGTATTTTTTGGCCTCTGCTTAGCTTTTGCTGACAAATGTTACAGATAACACGAGTTGGGTCATCTTTATCGATCTGAAAAAATGCCCAGGCTATGCAAGGCTTAGCACCCATGCGACCTGAAGAGCCACCACGACTTGTGGTGAGAGGCAGAGTTGTGTTTGAGGATGCAGTTGTTGACGTGCTTCCAGTACTACGTCTCTGTCCAGGAAGGCGCAACCTGACCTCGTCGTCACTAGCATCTTCCTCCACCTCCTCTGCTGACCTCATCTCTTGGCTGACTGTGGGTTGACAGTAAGTGGGATCTCCGACCTCATCATCATCACCCTGTGCGTTATCACACCCGTCGTCCTCAGAGCCAACCTGTTCCTGCCCTGACAAAAAACTAAAGTTGTCGCTCCAATCAGGTATTTGAGTCTTATCATCGTCTTCCTCATTGTCTCCACCAACAGGAGTTACAGTTTGGGAATGAGGGTCTACATTATGGTCAGAACCTTCTGCGTCTGGTCCTGGATCCGACTCATAAAGATTCTGGGCATCAGTGCAGATCATTTCCTCGTCTGGATTCACAGAAGCGCTGGAGTCGACCTCTGATTCCCAGGCTATAGTATGAGTAAACAGCTCTGCAGACTCAACCATCTGTTCTACCTCATACTCAGATGGGCAGCTGGAGATTTGGGAGCTGTGAGGAAGCAAGTGCGATTTGGGTGACACCTTTGAGGACTGGAGTATTTGTGATGTTGAAGTTGATGTGGAGGAGAGCCCACTTAAAGGAGCACTTGATATCCGTTGAAGCACCTGCTGTTTTTGTGCCTCATCTGGAATTTGTAGCGATTGGCGTGGCCGTAAGAAAGGGATCTTATCACATTGTCCGCTAAAAGAAGTAGACATTTTAGTTTGGCTGGAAGATGGTCTTTCTTCTGCACCTACCCCACGGACACAACCTTTTTTCCCCTTCCCAACACGCCTATTCCCCTTTCCACCAGCAGCAGGCCTTTTTCCACTTATTTTGGTGGTTAACTAATTCACAACTCTGGAGTTGTTTGCACAAAAAAACAATGGATGGTAACCGAGCAGAGCTGAGTGGCCAAACTGTGGTATTAGGCCAAAACTATTGGCTGGGTTAGATGCAGAAAAAAATTATTTTTAATTTGCAACCTGATGGAGGTCAGTATAGATGGACTAATAGACCAAGTCCCACACACCGCTAGAAGCCCAAATATTTTTTCAGAGCTAGATGCAGAAATTTTTTTTATTCAATTTGCAACCTGATGGAGGTCAGTATAGATGGACTAATAGACCAAGTCCCACACACTGCTAGAAGCCCAAATATTTTTTCAGAGCTAGATGCAGAAAAAAATTATTTTTAATTTGCAACCTGATGGAGGTCAGTATAGATGGACTAATAGACCAAGTCCCACACACCGCTAGAAGCCCAAATATTTTTTCAGAGCTAGATGCAGAAAAAAATTATTTTTAATTTGCAACCTGATGGAGGTCAGTATAGATGGACTAATAGACCAAGTCCCACACACCGCTAGAAGCCCAAATATTTTTTCAGAGCTAGATGCAGAAAAAAATTATATTCAATTTGCAACCTGCTGGAGGTCAGTATAGAAGGACTAATAGAACAAGTCCCACACACTGCTAGAAGCCCAAATATTTTTTCAGAGCTAAATGAAGAAAAAAATTATTTTTAATTTGCAACCTGATGGAGGTCAGTATAGATAGACTAATAGACCAAGTCCCACACACTGCTAGAAGCCCAAATATTTTTTCAGAGCTAGATGCAGAAAAAAATTATTTTTAATTTGCAACCTGATGGAGGTCAGTATAGATGGACTAATAGACCAAGTCCCACACACTGCTAGAAGCCCAAATATTTTTTCAGAGCTAGATGCAGAAAAAAATTATTTTTAATTTGCAACCTGATGGAGGTCAGTATAGATGGACTAATAGACCAAGTCCCACACACCGCTAGAAGCCCAAATATTTTTTCAGAGCTAGATGCAGAAAAAAATTATATTCAATTTGCAACCTGCTGGACGTCAGTATAGAAGGACTAATAGAACAAGTCCCACACACTGCTAGAAGCCCAAATATTTTTTCAGAGCTAAATGAAGAAAAAAATTATTTTTAATTTGCAACCTGATGGAGGTCAGTATAGATGGACTAATAGACCAAGTCCCACACACTGCTAGAAGCCCAAATATTTTTTCAGAGCTAGATGCAGAAAAAAATTATTTTTAATTTGCAACCTGATGGAGGTCAGTATAGATGGACTAATAGACCAAGTCCCACACACCGCTAGAAGCCCAAATATTTTTTCAGAGCTAGATGCAGAAAATTTTTTTATTCAATTTGCAACCTGATGGAGGTCAGTATAGATGGACTAATAGACCAAGTCCCACACACTGCTAGAAGCCCAAATATTTTTTCAGAGCTAGATGCAGAAAAAAATTATTTTTAATTTGCAACCTGATGGAGGTCAGTATAGATGGACTAATAGACCAAGTCCCACACACTGCTAGAAGCCCAAATATTTTTTCAGAGCTAGATGCAGAAAAAAATTATTTTTAATTTGCAACCTGATGGAGGTCAGTATAGATGGACTAATAGACCAAGTCCCACACACCGCTAGAAGCCCAAATATTTTTTCAGAGCTAGATGCAGAAAAAAATTATATTCAATTTGCAACCTGCTGGAGGTCAGTATAGAAGGACTAATAGAACAAGTCCCACACACTGCTAGAAGCCCAAATATTTTTTCAGAGCTAAATGAAGAAAAAAATTATTTTTAATTTGCAACCTGATGGAGGTCAGTATAGATGGACTAATAGACCAAGTCCCACACACTGCTAGAAGCCCAAATATTTTTTCAGAGCTAGATGCAGAAAAAAATTATATTCAGTTTGCAACCTGATGGAGGTCAGTATAGATGGACTAATAGAATGATGCTATGCCCAAAAGATTTTACTTCACTAGGTGCAGTAAAAAAATTGGTATTCTATACACAGGTGGTATATCTTGCAACACAGATAGGCTACTCCACTGACTAACACACTCTGCAATAGGCCAAAAAGGATTAGCTTTGCTAGATTCAGCCAAATGCTGTGAAAAAAACTTGCACAGCACTGGCACAGACCTGCCTGGCAAAAACTGATAGGAACTGATGTAACCTAGTCCTGAAAAGGACTCCAATTACAATTAGTCTTTACTCCCACAATCTATCTATTTAAGAGCACAGACCTGCCTGATAAAAGTCGTAGGAAATGCTGTAACCTAGTCCTTAAAAGGACTGCAATCACAACTATTCCCTACTCCCAAGCTATCTGTATATTTGTGCGAAAATTGGCTTGAAATTAACAAGGTATAGCGCACACAGCAACAGCGGTGCCGTCTAACACGCAGCTGCAGCAGTGAGAAAATGGTGGCGACGGGGAAAATGGCTTGGTCTTATAGGGCAAGGACATGTGACATACACTGCCAATCACACATGCCCTTGCTTGTGTGAAAAAAAGCACTTCGCTCCGTGTGTGCGCTGCTGATAGGCTGACAGATTGCACCTCCCCACTGCAAATGCGGGAAAGAGAAAAAAAAATGGAGATCTTCATTGTTCCTGCAGAGATCCATCCCCTGCCCCTCCCCCCGCCCCGCTGTACACTCAAACTGCGTATTAACATTAATTTTCATCATTACTGAGAAAAAATCCAGTTATGATTTTGGTGCACGAACAGTTATCGAACATAACCTCGAACAGCCGAATTTTTCTCAAATTGTTCGTGTTCGCCGACCGGCTCGAACACCGCCCAAAACAGCTCGAATTTGAGATTGGCGAACAGTTCGAGTAGAACAACGCTCATCTCTAGTTGTGATGGCAATGGAAACAGATTTAGCACTGAGAATGAGTGTCTACATGCATGCTCTTCCAAACGTAAGTTGTTTTTAGACTGAAAAGAGCACATATGAAGTTGAAGTAGGCTTTGCCAAGGAGATTTTTAGGCCATCATCCAAAATAGACATAAAACAGTTAAATGAGAAGTGCTAAGACCTGGAATGGAAATACTCTAAATTAACGCCTCATTGAGATCCAAACATGGAAACAATATAAGACTGTGTTAGAGCTAAAGTGTTCAATGGAAAGACCATAACTAGGACATTTCATTTCCAGCTCAATATCTGGATGCCGTTATAAAGCAGTGACACATTTCCTTAAGATTAGATCAGTTTTAGAGAATTTGCATTCATGTCTGTGACTTTTCTGTCGGGTTTCATGTGCTTTTGTCTTATCACTTGTCCATATGCTGGTGATGTGATTTCTTGGTGTCTGGCTGCCTCATTAGTCTTTGAATATCCGTCTAAGGGTTGGTTGTGTTTTGTATTCTGATGATTATTTTTCCCCTACTTTCTCTAGAGTGTTAGTCTCCAGCATGCCTGCCTGCTTTAGTATAATCCTATTGGCGGTGGTGCATGGAGCTTGTAATCATTATTTTCATGTTCTAATAGAAACCAACACTTCCTGGCAGACTTGCACTTTAAGATGATCAGAACAAGCTGGACTGCAGTATAGAGAATTGAGCACAGTGCTATTTAAAGGGAATCTATCACCAGGTTTTGTTATGTAATCTGAGAGCAGCATGATGTAGTGGAAGAAAGTCTGATTCCAGAGATGTGTCACTTTCTGAGCTGTGCTTTGCTGTTTCTATACAATCAGCTAGAGATTATCACTTTAGGACAACTGCCCTGGTACCTCCAAGTCCAAGCCCTCTTCACCTATGATTAGCAGCCTTCTGTCACTATACAATATACACAGAAAGCTGTGGTGTGGGAGGGTTATACACAGGTCAACATCTGAGCCCTGCTAGATCAGCAGCAGAGATAACTCTACCATAACTGTTGCATCCTGTAAACTAAATGATACATCTCCATTAGGTTTTTTGACCCTACATCGAGCTGGTATCTGATTACGTAGCAAAAACTTGATAACGGATTTCATTTAAAAGGGTATTCCCATCCCATTTTGCTTACCCCATGTGCAGGGCATTGCAGTAGCTTAGGTATCCATGGTTATCACCACAGTTCATTAATTAATTAGCTGTTAGTGGTCATAACCATGGATACCTAAGCTAATGCAATGCCCTGCACATGGGGTAAGCGACATAGGAAATCAGAAGAACTATACTACATTTGTAACTGGAGGTATTTACTAATATTATTATTACACCTATTACATATTAGGATAGGATCTTGGAAATGGGAATATCACTTTAAGCATTGAAGTTCAAAATATTTTATACTTTCTAAAGATTATGTCGACTTCCAGAAAAACAGAAGTATATGTACAGTACTTTAAAATCAGTGCATGTGCCACTGAGCTGTATAAAATGGCATAATTCAGAGCTCTACTGTCAGCACATGCTTGTTGAGACATGTATGATGATGAACATAAAGTCCAAACACAATGTGAACAGAGCTTGCAATAGTGAAAAATTTTAGGTTAACGAACATTCTTTATTAATTAGTTATTCTCATGGTGGGAAAATGGTTTAGTTAGTTAGCCAACAGAAAAAGAAGCAAGTTTGCAACTTATTTGCTTTTTATTTTTTATCTGCTGCTGTTCAACTGCTATGAGAGACAGGCCACCAGACGGTGACCGAACATGTACAGCTACATTGAAGCTGAGCTGGATCCTCAGATTCCAGCACCGTCTCTCCAGCCCATTAATTTAATAGAACAGTGCTGTCATCTCACCCTCCCTGTCAGCTCCAGACTATGAGCTGCTATCAGTCCTACAAAATCAAAAGCCCACTGCCTCCACCTGTAGGCTGTACACTGCGCACTGTGCAGGCCAGTGGGGCTACTGAGACGCGCTGCAGAGACCGGAGCAGCGGGGGAACGAGGAGAGGTAAGTATTGTATTTATTTATTTTTTAACTCACTGAGGGCATAATACTGGAAGACTGGGGGCTGCATTATACTTTATAAGGTTGCATTTTACTGCATGGGGGCGCTTCATTATATTGTATGGGCTGCTTATATGGAGGATGTCATGGGTTTACCGCAAAAGAGAGGAGCCAGAATACTGATTCCTCCAACTCCTGAATTAACTAGAAGCCTTTCACCTTCATATTAAATGGTACAGGTTTATTTCAGCAGTGCAGCAGTGCTGCTCAGTTGTGAGTTCCTGGAAGCTTACCTGCATTAAGGCTCTCAGCTGTCCAGTGTTAGCCACCCCCGCTTTTATATATTCTGGACTTTGGCTTGGAGTCATTGCCAGAGCTAGTTTATGCTGCATGATGCTAGGAGTGTGGTGGAGAGTTGTTGTTTGAGAAGGCATTTGGAGGATTTAAGCTAAGACTGTTGCGTGGTTTAGTTTGTGTGTAATCCTCTTCTCCTATTTTGGTTTATTCCCCATCCTCCACTTCCTGGTGTTAACCTCTGTTGTTTGTGTGCATTTATTTGTATGATTGGTATTTTCCTTTAGCACTGTTTGTATTAGTCTGGTTGGTGTACTGCCATACACTACTACTCCCCTCTTCCCTGGGTGGGGGAAGGGAACAGACTGAGGGTGGATTGGGGAGCTCAGACAAGGTAGGTGGCAGCGGCGTCTTCACCTTCAGAAGTAATCAAGGGAACAAGGCCGGCTAGGGCGTCCCTAGCATTAGGGACAGGGAAGGAGCCCCTGGCCCTGGGATTAGAGATGAGTGAACATTTCAATGTTTGGTTCGGAAATGTTCACCGAATATTTAGACATTTGCCAAATTTATTCGTCGATTAATTCGTCGTACATTAATGAACGCCATAGGATTCAATGGGGGGACAACAAAAAGCATATGCAACACTTTCAAATGGCTCAAAAGCTGCCAAAACACATCAAATAAGGGGTAGACACCAAGAAAGTGCCATCAATTGACCCACAGTACAAGTACTATAATTATTATTGCTATTACAGCGACATTTATTCTGTGGCGCGTTACATGTGAAAAGGGGTCACCGACTGGTACAAGAGGAGAGAGGACCCTGCCCATGAGGGTGCACAAGCAATGTACAAGGGATGGGTGAGGATACAGTAGGTCAGGGTACAGCTTGTCATGCAGCGGTATGCTGTAGCGAGGCTTACCGCAGATTGTACACTTGCCACTAGAAGTGGGTCTTCAGCTTCCTTTTCAAGGTTTCCACGGTAGGCGACAGTCTGATATGTTGGGGTACAGTGTTACACAGTAGGTGAGATGCACGGGACAAATCTTGTATGTGATTGTGACAAGAAAAGATAAGAGGGAAGTAGAGAAGGAGATCTTGGAAGGATGGGAGGTTGCGTGCAGGTAACTAGTACAGGTAGACTAGGTCACACATGTATGGAGGAGACAGGTTTTCGATGGCTTGGTATGCCAAAGTTAGACTTTTCAACTGCAGTCTCTGGGCAACAGGGAGTCAGCGCAGGGATTGATAGAGGGGAGAAGCCTGGGAATAGTGGGGTGACAGGTGGATTAATCGGCCAGCACAGTTTAGGATAGATTGGCGGGGTGCGAGAGTGGTAGAAGGGAGGCCACAGAGCAGGAGCTTGTAGTAGTCGAGGCAGGAGATGATGAGGGCATGCACTGGTGTTTTTCTAGATTCATGGTTGAGGAATGTGTGGATCCCCGATATACTTTGGAGTTGGAGTCAGCAGCAGTGGAAAGGGCTTGGATCTGACGTTTGAAGGACAGATCACAGTCAAGCTTGCGGCACTGGGAAGAGTGGGCAGCCATTCACTTTTATGGATAGGTCAATTGGGGGGGGGTGAATGAGATGGTAGAAAGATGATGCATTCTGTTTTATCCATGTTAATTTTTACAAATTTTGCAGAGAAGAAAGATGAAATACAGGACACACATTGTGGGATTCTGGTTAGTAAGGAGGTGATATCAGGTCCAGAGAGGTAGATCTGTGTGTCATCAGCCTAGAGGTGGTACTGAAAGCCGTGAGACTATGTCCCAGGCCGAAGGTGATGATGGAGAAGAGCCTGGGTCCTAGAACTGAACCTTGGGGGACACTGACACATAGGGGGTGAGATGAGGAGGTGGTGTGTGAGTGGGAGACACTGAATGTCCTGTCGGTTAGGTATGAAAAGATCCAAGACAGGGCCAAGTCCGTGATGCCGAAAGATGAGAGTCTGTAGTAAGAAGGTATGGTCTACTGTGTCGAAGGCAGATGACAGGTCTAGGAGGAGGATAGAATAGTCTTGCTTGGATTTGGCAGTTAGTAGATCGTTGGTGACTTTAATCAGGGCAGTTTCAGTGGAATGGTGAGGTCGGAAGCCAGATTGTAAGCGGTCAAAGAGGGAGCAGTAGGAGAGGTGGGAGGACAGTTCAAAATAGATTTGTTGATCCAGTAGTTTGGAGGCATAGGGAAGAAGTGAGATGGAGTGATAGCTAAACATAGGATGGCTCAGGGGAGGGCTTTTTGAGGATAGGTGTGATCGAGGTATGTTTGAATCATGAGTTGAAGATGCCAGTTGTTAGTGACAGGTTGAAGAGGAGGGTTAGGCTTAGGATGAAGACTGTGGTACAGTTTGGAATGAGGTGGGATGGTATCAAGTCCACAGGTGGTGAGATGTGATTTGGAGAGTAAAGATGATCTTCCGTGATGGCAGAGAAGCTGGTTTTGGAGGAGGAGAGTAGAGTCGTTATGAGAAGGGGCTGTTGGGACTTTAAGCAAAAGCTTTGCCCTATGTTGTCAATCTTCTGCTTGAAGAACGAGGCTAAGTCATCAGCTGAGATGAGAGGAAAGGAGAGGGAGGGGGAGCTGGTGGACAGAAGAGGGACTTGAAAGTACTGAATAGCTGTTTAGGGTTGTGAGACACGTATGATATGAGAGATGAGAAGTAGGTTTGTTTTGCTGCAGTGATCAATTGTGCAACATTTTGAAGACTTATGTTATTGCACTCCACTCCCTTTCTTTGGCAGTTGCACAGCGGTACGCCTTGTAGATGAGGGGCAGGAAGAACATGTGCTCCAGTAGATGACAAGTCCTGCATCAAGTGGCCTCTGCTTCTCTTCCTCTTACCTTTGTTTTCACCCACGTCATAACTCTCCAACCAGCCAACTGACTGTGGGAAAGCACAGATGGGCGAGT